>NC_091282.1:1094168125-1095463650 GCF_032444005.1 Ranitomeya imitator | reverse complement strand
AACTACACACTCATGTAATGTGTCCCCTCACACCGTCCAACCGTCCCGGAGGTGGGACTTTCCTTTGTAATGTGACGCAGCACAGCCGTCATTGCTACCCCCTTGGCACCGTGCGCTGCCTCCTTAGCGTTGTTTGATTCCGTCATGGACCCTGCGCTGTTATGTTATCCCTTGGCCATGCACAGTTTGCGCTGCCCGTCCTCTGACATCATTTGTTGTCGTCCTGGCTGCGCCTGTGCGTCCACGCTGCCCGAAATCACACCTCGCAGTGTCGTCTAATGTGATCCCACAGTGGGCCTGGTATCCATGGCCATGCGCAGTGCATATACTAGCCTCTCACTCCCCTTCTTCACGCTTCTTCAGACTAGGCGGCGTCAGCTGATCCCTAATAGCATGCCACGGCCGTGACGCCGCACAGTCTGAAGAAGCAGGAAGGAGGTGAGTGAGAGGCGATGATATGCACTGCGCATGCCCATGGATCCCTGGCCCGCAGTGGGACTACATTAGATGACACTGCAAGGTTGGATCTCGGGCAGCTTGGACGCACAGGCACTGCCAGCCTGACACCTACATGATGTCAGAAGACGGGCACCGCTAACTGTGCATGGCCAAGGGATAACATTACAGTGCGGGCTCCGTGACAGAACCAAACAACGTTGAGGAGGTGGTGCCCGGCACCAAGGGGGTTGGAATGACGGCTGTGCTGTGTCACATTACAAAGGAAAGTCCCACTTCCGGGATGGTTTGACGGTGTGAGGGGACACATTATATGAGTGTGTACTTCAGCGTTTGCAAGGAGCATAATTTTCGGAGCCACCATTTTCCATGTGCAGTATTACTGCTGTACAAGATGGCTCTTTCAGCAACAAATGCCTGGGGGGGGGGTTAAAGGTTCCCTTTCAACTTGCTCCACTGCAGGCTTCGGCCTACACTCTGCTCCTCTTTGATTCCCTGGGTTTCAACACTGTCAGTTGCCACCTGGAAGTGTTGTCTACACAGAAAAAAACACTAGGTGATGTGTCAGTGGGGTTCAGCACCGCCAGCTGTTCCCCTGCTGTGTAGTCGGCAACGTGTCCAGCACAAGCCACGCTGGCACAACAGAACAAAAGCTGCCACCAGTGCAGGCTTCGGCCTACACTCTGCTCCTCTCCTCCTCCTGCTGACCCTGGGCTCAAACACCGCTAGTTTTTGCCCGGAAGTGCTAGCTGCACAGAGAAAAACACCAGCCAATGTGTTAGTGGGGTTCAGCAACGCCAGCTGTTCCCCTGCTGTGTAGCCGGCAACGTGACCTGCAAACGCCATGCAGGCACAGGAACTGAAATTAAAAGGGAACCTGGCCCCACCCCCCCAGGTGTTTCTATGTATAACAGCCACCTAGTACAGCAGTACTGCTGCATTTGTACAAGGTGGCTGACTTTTTCTCCTTGCCCACGTGGAACTCAACACGTACAAAATGTGTCTCATTGAGACCATTCCACTGTCCCTGAGGTGTGACTTTCCTTTGTAATGATACGCAGCACCCCCCTTGGTAGCGTTTCCCGTCTTTTGTCATCATGGTTAGCTGGCTGCGCCTGTGCATCCGCCCTGCTAGAAACAACGCCCCTCGTTGTCATATTTATTTTGTCAGCGAGGGTGTGGTTTATGGGCACGAGCAGTGCATATGTTCGCCTGTCTTAACTCATCTCCTTCCGCCTTCTTCAGACTGTGCGGCCTCCTGGCCGTGGTAGGCGATAAGGGATCAGCTGAGGCCGCCCAGTCTGGAGCAGGTGTAAGGACATGTGTAAGCGGCAAACCTATTTACTGCACAAGGCCACGAATCCCAGCCACGCAGTGTGATTTTTTGAAAACACACTGTGGGTCTGGGATTCATGTCCATCGCTAACCGCAACGGCCGACATGAAATGAGGTCAGAAGACAGGAAGCGCTCACAGCGCATGGCCAAGGGATCACAATAGCGCAGACTCCTGTACAGCAAATAACAACGCTCAGGAATCTGCGCCCAGTACCTAGGTGCAAATTTTGACACCTGTGCTGCGTCTCGTTAAAAAGACAAGTCACGCCTCCACAACTGTTTGACAGTATAATGGGCTAAATAGTGTACGTGTTTTAGTCAGCGTGTGCAAGGAGCAAAACAAATAGAGCAACCTTTTACTTGTGCAGCATTAATGCTGCACAAGGTGTGGCTCTTGTACCTTGCAACACCTGAGGGGGGGGTTAAAGGTAACCTTTGAAATTGGTTCAACTAGGCTTCGGCCTACACTCTGCTCCTCTACTCCTCCTGCTGACCCTGGGCTCAAACACCGCTAGTTTTTGCCCGGAAATGCTAGCTGCACAGAGAAAAACACCAGCCAATGTGTTAGTGGGGTTCAGCACCGCCAGCTGTTCCCCTGCTGTGTAGTCGGCAACGTGTCCAGCACAAGCCACGCTGGCACAACAGAACAAAAGCTGCCACCAGTGCAGGCTTCGGCCTACACTTTGCTCCTCTCCTCCTCCTGCTGACCCTGGGCTCAAACAACGCCAGTTTCTGCCCGGACATGCTAGCTGCACAGAGAAAAACACCAGCCAATGTGTTAGTGGGGTTCAGCACCGCCTGCTGTTCCCCCGCTGTGTAGCCGGCATCGTGTCCAGCACAAGCCACGCTGGCACAACCGACCAAAAGCTGCCACCAGTGCAGGCTTCGGCCTACACTTTGCTCCTCTCCTCCTCCTCCTGCTGACCCTGGGCTCTAACACCGCTAGTTTTTGCCCGGACATGCAATCTGCACAGAGAAAAACACCAGTCAATGTGTCAGTGGGGTTCAGCAACGCCAGCTGTTCCCCTGCTGTGTAGCTTGCAACGTGACCTGCAAACGCCACGCAGGCACATGAACTGAAATTGAAGGGAGCCTGCCCCCCACCCACAGGTGTTTCTATGTATATCAGCCACCTTGTACAGCAGTACTGCTGCATTTGTACAAGGTGGCTGACTTTTTCTCCTTGCCCACGTGGAACTCAACACGTACAAAATGTGTCTCATTAGAGACCATTACAATGTCCCTGAGGTGTGACTTTCCTTTTTAATGACACGCAGCACCACCCTTGTTAGCGCTGCCCGTCTTTTGACATCATTGGTTAGCTGGCTGCGCCTGTGCATCTCCCCTGCTCGAAACAACGGCCCTCGGTGTCTTATTTTTTTGGACAGCGAGGGTGTGATTGATGGGCATGTGCAGTGCATATGTTTGCCTGTGTTCACTCATCTCCTTCCGCCTTCTTCAGACTGGGTGTCCTCATGGCCGCGGCAGGCGATAAGGGATCAGATGAGGCCGCCCAGTCTGAAGCAGGTGTAAGGACATGTGTGAGCGGCAAACATATTTAGTGCACCAGGGCACGAATCCCAGCACCGCAGTGTGATTTTTTAAAAACACACTGTGGGTCTGGGATTCATGTCCATCGCTAACCGCAACGGCCGACATGAAATGAGGTCAGAAGACAGGAAGCGCTCACAGCGCATGGCCAAGGGATCACAATAGCGCAGACTCCTGTACAGCAAATAACAACGCTCAGGAATCTGCGCCCAGTACCTAGGTGCAAATTTTGACACCTGTGCTGCGTCTCGTTAAAAAGACAAGTCACGCCTCCACAACTGTTTGACAGTATAATGGGCTAAATAGTGTACGTGTTTTAGTCAGCGTGTGCAAGGAGCAAAACAAATAGAGCAACCTTTTACTTGTGCAGCATTAATGCTGCACAAGGTGTGGCTCTTGTACCTTGCAACACTTGAGGGGGGGGTTAAAGGTAACCTTTGAAATTGGTTCAACTAGGCTTCGGCCTACACTCTGCTCCTCTACTCCTCCTGCTGACCCTGGGCTCAAACACCGCTAGTTTTTGCCCGGAAATGCTAGCTGCACAGAGAAAAACACCAGCCAATGTGTTAGTGGGGTTCAGCACCGCCAGCTGTTCCCCTGCTGTGTAGTCGGCAACGTGTCCAGCACAAGCCACGCTGGCACAACAGAACAAAAGCTGCCACCAGTGCAGGCTTCGGCCTACACTTTGCTCCTCTCCTCCTCCTGCTGACCCTGGGCTCAAACAACGCCAGTTTCTGCCCGGACATGCTAGCTGCACAGAGAAAAACACCAGCCAATGTGTTAGTGGGGTTCAGCACCGCCTGCTGTTCCCCCGCTGTGTAGCCGGCATCGTGTCCAGCACAAGCCACGCTGGCACAACCGACCAAAAGCTGCCACCAGTGCAGGCTTCGGCCTACACTTTGCTCCTCTCCTCCTCCTCCTGCTGACCCTGGGCTCTAACACCGCTAGTTTTTGCCTGGACATGCAATCTGCACAGAGAAAAACACCAGTCAATGTGTCAGTGGGGTTCAGCAACGCCAGCTGTTCCCCTGCTGTGTAGCTTGCAACGTGACCTGCAAACGCCACGCAGGCACATGAACTGAAATTGAAGGGAGCCTGCCCCCCACCCACAGGTGTTTCTATGTATATCAGCCACCTTGTACAGCAGTACTGCTGCATTTGTACAAGGTGGCTGACTTTTTCTCCTTGCCCACGTGGAACTCAACACGTACAAAATGTGTCTCATTAGAGACCATTACAATGTCCCTGAGGTGTGACTTTCCTTTTTAATGACACGCAGCACCCCCATTGTTAGCGCTGCCCGTCTCCTGACATCATTGGTTGGCTGGCTGTGCCTGTGCGTCCCCCCTGCCCGACACAACGCCCCCCGTTGTCTCATATATTTTGACTGCGAGGGTGTGATTGATGGGCACGAGCAGTGCATATGTTCCCCTGTTTTCACTCCCCTCCTTCCGCCTTCTTCTGACTGTGCGGCCTCATGGCCGCGGCATGCGATAAGGGATCAGCTGAGGCCGCCCAGTCTGAAGCAGGTGTAAGGACATGTGTGAGCGGCGAACATATTTACTGCACAAGGCCACGAATCCCAGCACCGCAGTGTGACTTTAGGAAAAGCCACTGTGGGTCTGGGATTTATGGCCATCGTTAACCGCACCGGCCAACATGAAATGAGGTCATGAGACGGCCTGCACTAACAGGGTATTGCCAAGGGATAACACAAGAGCGCAGTTTCCTGTACTGCAAATAACAACGGTAAGGAATCTGCGCACAGCACCTAGGTGTAAATTTGTACACCTGTGCTGCGTCTCCTTAAAAAGACTAGTAGTCACGCCTCCACTACTGTTTGACAGTATAATGGGCTAAATAGTGTACGTGTTTAATTCAGCGTGTGCAAGGAGCAAAATTAAATAGAGCAACCTTTGACTTGTGCATCATTAATGCTGTTCAAGGTGTGGCTCTTGTACCTTGCAACACCTGAGGGGGGGTTAAAGGTAACCTTTGAAATTGGTTCAACTAGGCTTCGGCCTACACTCTGCTCCTCTACTCCTCCTGCTGACCCTGGGCTCAAACACCGCTAGTTTTTGCCCGGAAATGCTAGCTGCACAGAGAAAAACACCAGCCAATGTGTTAGTGGGGTTCAGCACCGCCTGCTGTTCCCCCGCTGTGTAGCCGGCATCGTGTCCAGCACAAGCCACGCTGGCACAACCGACCAAAAGCTGCCACCAGTGCAGGCTTCGGCCTACACTTTGCTCCTCTCCTCCTCCTCCTGCTGACCCTGGGCTCTAACACCGCTAGTTTTTGCCCGGACATGCAATCTGCACAGAGAAAAACACCAGTCAATGTGTCAGTGGGGTTCAGCAACGCCAGCTGTTCCCCTGCTGTGTAGCTTGCAACGTGACCTGCAAACGCCACGCAGGCACATGAACTGAAATTGAAGGGAGCCTGCCCCCCACCCCCCCAGGTGTTTCTATGTATAACAGCCACCTTGTACAGCAGTACTGCTGCATTTGTACAAGGTGGCTGACTTTTTCTCCTTGCACACGTGGAACTCAACAAGTACAAAATGTGTCTCATTACAGACCATTACAATGTCCCTGAGGTGTGACTTTCCTTTTTAATGACACGCAGCACCCCCATTGTTAGCGCTGCCCGTCTCCTGACATCATTGGTTGGCTGGCTGTGCCTGTGCGTCCCCCCTGCCCGACACAACGCCCCCCGTTGTCTCATATATTTTGACTGCGAGGGTGTGATTGATGGGCACGAGCAGTGCATATGTTCCCCTGTTTTCACTCCCCTCCTTCCGCCTTCTTCTGACTGTGCGGCCTCATGGCCGCGGCATGCGATAAGGGATCAGCTGAGGCCGCCCAGTCTGAAGCAGGTGTAAGGACATGTGTGAGCGGCGAACATATTTACTGCACAAGGCCACGAATCCCAGCACCGCAGTGTGACTTTAGGAAAAGCCACTGTGGGTCTGGGATTTATGGCCATCGTTAACCGCACCGGCCAACATGAAATGAGGTCATGAGACGGCCTGCACTAACAGGGTATTGCCAAGGGATAACACAAGAGCGCAGTTTCCTGTACTGCAAATAACAACGGTAAGGAATCTGCGCACAGCACCTAGGTGTAAATTTGTACACCTGTGCTGCGTCTCCTTAAAAAGACTAGTAGTCACGCCTCCACTACTGTTTGACAGTATAATGGGCTAAATAGTGTACGTGTTTAATTCAGCGTGTGCAAGGAGCAAAATTAAATAGAGCAACCTTTGACTTGTGCATCATTAATGCTGTTCAAGGTGTGGCTCTTGTACCTTGCAACACCTGAGGGGGGGGTTAAAGGTAACCTTTGAAATTGGTTCAACTAGGCTTCGGCCTACACTCTGCTCCTCTACTCCTCCTGCTGACCCTGGGCTCAAACACCGCTAGTTTTTGCCCGGAAATGCTAGCTGCACAGAGAAAAACACCAGCCAATGTGTTAGTGGGGTTCAGCACCGCCAGCTGTTCCCCTGCTGTGTAGTCGGCAACGTGTCCAGCACAAGCCACGCTGGCACAACAGAACAAAAGCTGCCACCAGTGCAGGCTTCGGCCTACACTTTGCTCCTCTCCTCCTCCTGCTGACCCTGGGCTCAAACAACGCCAGTTTCTGCCCGGACATGCTAGCTGCACAGAGAAAAACACCAGCCAATGTGTTAGTGGGGTTCAGCACCGCCAGCTGTTCCCCTGCTGTGCAGCTTGCAACGTGACCTGCAAACGCCACGCAGGCACATGAACTGAAATTGAAGGGAGCCTGGCCCCCACCCCCAGGTGTTTCTATGTATAACAGCCACCTTGTACAGCAGTACTGCTGCATTTGTACAAGGTGGCTGATGTTTTCTCCTTGCCCACGTGGAACTCAACACGTACAAAATGTGTCTCTTTGAGACCATTCCACTGTCCCTGAGGTGTGACTTTCCTTTCTAATGATACGCAGCACCCCCCTTGGTAGCGCTTCCCGTCTTCTGACATCATTGGTTGGCTACTTGCGCCTGTTCGTCCGCCCTGCCTGAATAAAATGCTCCTCGTTGTCTTAATTATTTTGACTGCGAGGGTGTGATTGATGGGCACGAGCAGTGCATATCTTCGCCTGTCTTAACTCATCTCCTTCCGCCTTCTTCAGACTGTGCAGCCTCATGGCCGCGGCATGCGAGAAGGGATCAGCAGAGGCCGCCCAGTCTGAAGCAGGTGTAAGGACGTGTGTGAGCGGCCAAAATATTTACTGCTCAAGGCCACGAATCCCAGCACCGCAGTGTGGCTTTATGAAAAGACACTGTGGGTCTGGGATTTATGGCCATCGTTAACCGCACCGGCCAACATGAAATGAGGTCATAAGATGGGCAGCGCTAACAGGGCATTGCCAAGGGATAACACAAGAGCGCAGACTCCTGTACAGCAAATAACAACGCTCAGGAAGCTGCGCCAAGCACCAAGGCGTTATTTTGGACACCTGTGCTGCGTCTCATCAAAAAACCAAGTCACGCATCCACTACAGTTTGACTGTAGAATGGGGTAAATTGTGTATGTCTTTCATTCAGCGTGTGCAAGTAGACAAATTAATAGAGCAACCTTTCACTTGTGCAGCATTAATACTGCACAAGGTGTGTCTCTTGTACTTTGTAACACCTGAGGGGGGGGGTTAAAGGTTTCCTTTGAAATTGGTTCAACTAGGCTTCGGCCTACACTCTGCTCCTCTCCTCCTCCTCCTGCTTCAACACGGGCTCTAACATCGCTAGTTTTTGCCCGCAAGTGCTAGCTGCACAGATAAAAACACACGCCATTGTGTTAGTGGGGTTCAGCAACGCCAGCTGTTCCCCCAGTGTGTAGCCGGCAAAGTGTCCTGCAAACGCAACGCAGACACAAAGCTGCCTCCAGTGCAGGCTTCGGCCTACACTCATCTCCCCCTGCTTACCCTTTGCTCCAACACCGCTAGTTGGGGCTCTAGGAAGACAATCTTTAATAGGCAAGGCAACGCATCCGGGTTCCAGCACCGCCAGCTGGTTCTCGGCAGTGTTCTTGTCACAGGTACTCCCTCGTGCCAAGCCTGGTTTCAGCACCGTCAGCTGTTTCCGGGTTGTGTCAACTTCACTGAGACGCCTATGCTTGCCCCGTCGTGGGGCGGTCGAGTTAGCCAACTCCAGGGTGCCTCCAGTTTAGGAGCTTCCTATGTGGGCTGCGTGAACTGGTAGTCAAGGCTGGTTCTGTAGTGACAGTAGGCCCAGCTCCCCCTGTAGGACTGTTGGGGTTCGGTAACTGCGGCTGCCTCGCGGCCTAGCTGTTCTCTCCTCTCCTGTGGGCCTTGGGGTCCACCACCTGGTTCCAGCACCGTCAGCTGGTTCCGGGCCGAGCCTTTGGCTTAGGTGCCTCCTCCTGGGTATCCGAGTTCCGCCAACGCCAGGCGGTCCTTGGTAGTGCTTTTAAGCGCGGGCACCTACAGCTTAGCAACCGGGTTCCAGCACCGTCAGCTGGTCCTCGGTCGTGCCATTGGCTCTTGCACACTGGGGCAACGCATCCGGGTTCCAGCACCGCCAGCTGGTTCTCGGCAGTGTTCTTGTCACAGGTACTCCCTCGTGCCAAGCCTGGTTTCAGCACCGTCAGCTGTTTCCGGGTTGTGTCAACTTCACTGAGACGCCTATGCTTGCCCCGTCGTGGGGCGGTCGAGTTAGCCAACTCCAGGGTGCCTCCAGTTTAGGAGCTTCCTATGTGGGCTGCGTGAACTGGTAGTCAAGGCTGGTTCTGTAGTGCCAGTAGGCCCAGCTCCCCCTGTAGGACTGTTGGGGTTCGGTAACTGCGGCTGCCTCGCGGCCTAGCTGTTCTCTCCTCTCCTGTGGGCCTTGGGGTCCACCACCTGGTTCCAGCACCGTCAGCTGGTTCCGGGCCGAGCCTTTGGCTTAGGTGCCTCCTCCTGGGTATCCGAGTTCCGCCAACGCCAGGCGGTCCTTGGTAGTGCTTTTAAGCGCGGGCACCTACAGCTTAGCAACCGGGTTCCAGCACCGTCAGCTGGTCCTCGGTCGTGCCATTGGCTCTTGCACACTGGGGCAACGCATCCGGGTTCCAGCACCGCCAGCTGGTTCTCGGCAGTGTTCTTGTCACAGGTACTCCCTCGTGCCAAGCCTGGTTTCAGCACCGTCAGCTGTTTCCGGGTTGTGTCAACTTCACTGAGACGCCTATGCTTGCCCCGTCGTGGGGCGGTCGAGTTAGCCAACTCCAGGGTGCCTCCAGTTTAGGAGCTTCCTATGTGGGCTGCGTGAACTGGTAGTCAAGGCTGGTTCTGTAGTGCCAGTAGGCCCAGCTCCCCCTGTAGGACTGTTGGGGTTCGGTAACTGCGGCTGCCTCGCGGCCTAGCTGTTCTCTCCTCTCCTGTGGGCCTTGGGGTCCACCACCTGGTTCCAGCACCGTCAGCTGGTTCCGGGCCGAGCCTTTGGCTTAGGTGCCTCCTCCTGGGTATCCGAGTTCCGCCAACGCCAGGCGGTCCTTGGTAGTGCTTTTAAGCGCGGGCACCTACAGCTTAGCAACCGGGTTCCAGCACCGTCAGCTGGTCCTCGGTCGTGCCATTGGCTCTTGCACACTGGGGCAACGCATCCGGGTTCCAGCACCGCCAGCTGGTTCTCGGCAGTGTTCTTGTCACAGGTACTCCCTCGTGCCAAGCCTGGTTTCAGCACCGTCAGCTGTTTCCGGGTTGTGTCAACTTCACTGAGACGCCTATGCTTGCCCCGTCGTGGGGCGGTCGAGTTAGCCAACTCCAGGGTGCCTCCAGTTTAGGAGCTTCCTATGTGGGCTGCGTGAACTGGTAGTCAAGGCTGGTTCTGTAGTGCCAGTAGGCCCAGCTTCCCCTGTAGGACTGTTGGGGTTCGGTAACTGCGGCTGCCTCGCGGCCTAGCTGTTCTCTCCTCTCCTGTGGGCCTTGGGGTCCACCACCTGGTTCCAGCACCGTCAGCTGGTTCCGGGCCGAGCCTTTGGCTTAGGTGCCTCCTCCTGGGTATCCGAGTTCCGCCAACGCCAGGCGGTCCTTGGTAGTGCTTTTAAGCGCGGGCACCTACAGCTTAGCAACCGGGTTCCAGCACCGTCAGCTGGTCCTCGGTCGTGCCATTGGCTCTTGCACACTGGGGCAACGCATCCGGGTTCCAGCACCGCCAGCTGGTTCTCGGCAGTGTTCTTGTCACAGGTACTCCCTCGTGCCAAGCCTGGTTTCAGCACCGTCAGCTGTTTCCGGGTTGTGTCAACTTCACTGAGACGCCTATGCTTGCCCCGTCGTGGGGCGGTCGAGTTAGCCAACTCCAGGGTGCCTCCAGTTTAGGAGCTTCCTATGTGGGCTGCGTGAACTGGTAGTCAAGGTTGGTTCTGTAGTGCCAGTAGGCCCAGCTCCCCCTGTAGGACTGTTGGGGTTCGGTAACTGCGGCTGCCTCGCGGCCTAGCTGTTCTCTCCTCTCCTGTGGGCCTTGGGGTCCACCACCTGGTTCCAGCACCGTCAGCTGGTTCCGGGCCGAGCCTTTGGCTTAGGTGCCTCCTCCTGGGTATCCGAGTTCCGCCAACGCCAGGCGGTCCTTGGTAGTGCTTTTAAGCGCGGGCACCTACAGCTTAGTAACTGGGTTCCAGCACCGTCAGCTGGTCCTCGGTCGTGCCATTGGCTCTTGCACACTGGGGCAACGCATCCAGGTTCCAGCACCGCCAGCTGGTTCTCGGCAGTGTTCTTGTCACAGGTACTCCCTCGTGCCAAGCCTGGTTTCAGCACCGTCAGCTGTTTCCGGGTTGTGTCAACTTCACTGAGACGCCTATGCTTGCCCCGTCGTGGGGCGGTCGAGTTAGCCAACTCCAGGGTGCCTCCAGTTTAGGAGCTTCCTATGTGGGCTGCGTGAACTGGTAGTCAAGGCTGGTTCTGTAGTGCCAGTAGGCCCAGCTCCCCCTGTAGGACTGTTGGGGTTCGGTAACTGCGGCTGCCTCGCGGCCTAGCTGTTCTCTCCTCTCCTGTGGGCCTTGGGGTCCACCACCTGGTTCCAGCACCGTCAGCTGGTTCCGGGCCGAGCCTTTGGCTTAGGTGCCTCCTCCTGGGTATCCGAGTTCCGCCAACGCCAGGCGGTCCTTGGTAGTGCTTTTAAGCGCGGGCACCTACAGCTTAGCAACCGGGTTCCAGCACCGTCAGCTGGTCCTCGGTCGTGCCATTGGCTCTTGCACACTGGGGCAACGCATCCGGGTTCCAGCACCGCCAGCTGGTTCTCGGCAGTGTTCTTGTCACAGGTACTCCCTCGTGCCAAGCCTGGTTTCAGCACCGTCAGCTGTTTCCGGGTTGTGTCAACTTCACTGAGACGCCTATGCTTGCCCCGTCGTGGGGCGGTCGAGTTAGCCAACTCCAGGGTGCCTCCAGTTTAGGAGCTTCCTATGTGGGCTGCGTGAACTGGTAGTCAAGGCTGGTTCTGTAGTGCCAGTAGGCCCAGCTCCCCCTGTAGGACTGTTGGGGTTCGGTAACTGCGGCTGCCTCGCGGCCTAGCTGTTCTCTCCTCTCCTGTGGGCCTTGGGGTCCACCACCTGGTTCCAGCACCGTCAGCTGGTTCCGGGCCGAGCCTTTGGCTTAGGTGCCTCCTCCTGGGTATCCGAGTTCCGCCAACGCCAGGCGGTCCTTGGTAGTGCTTTTAAGCGCGGGCACCTACAGCTTAGCAACCGGGTTCCAGCACCGTCAGCTGGTCCTCGGTCGTGCCATTGGCTCTTGCACACTGGGGCAACGCATCCGGGTTCCAGCACCGCCAGCTGGTTCTCGGCAGTGTTCTTGTCACAGGTACTCCCTCGTGCCAAGCCTGGTTTCAGCACCGTCAGCTGTTTCCGGGTTGTGTCAACTTCACTGAGACGCCTATGCTTGCCCCGTCGTGGGGCGGTCGAGTTAGCCAACTCCAGGGTGCCTCCAGTTTAGGAGCTTCCTATGTGGGCTGCGTGAACTGGTAGTCAAGGCTGGTTCTGTAGTGCCAGTAGGCCCAGCTCCCCCTGTAGGACTGTTGGGGTTCGGTAACTGCGGCTGCCTCGCGGCCTAGCTGTTCTCTCCTCTCCTGTGGGCCTTGGGGTCCACCACCTGGTTCCAGCACCGTCAGCTGGTTCCGGGCCGAGCCTTTGGCTTAGGTGCCTCCTCCTGGGTATCCGAGTTCCGCCAACGCCAGGCGGTCCTTGGTAGTGCTTTTAAGCGCGGGCACCTACAGCTTAGTAACCGGGTTCCAGCACCGTCAGCTGGTCCTCGGTCGTGCCATTGGCTCTTGCACACTGGGGCAACGCATCCGGGTTCCAGCACCGCCAGCTGGTTCTCGGCAGTGTTCTTGTCACAGGTACTCCCTCGTGCCAAGCCTGGTTTCAGCACCGTCAGCTGTTTCCGGGTTGTGTCAACTTCACTGAGACGCCTATGCTTGCCCCGTCGTGGGGCGGTCGAGTTAGCCAACTCCAGGGTGCCTCCAGTTTAGGAGCTTCCTATGTGGGCTGCGTGAACTGGTAGTCAAGGCTGGTTCTGTAGTGCCAGTAGGCCCAGCTCCCCCTGTAGGACTGTTGGGGTTTGGTAACTGCGGCTGCCTCGCGGCCTAGCTGTTCTCTCCTCTCCTGTGGGCCTTGGGGTCCACCACCTGGTTCCAGCACCGTCAGCTGGTTCCGGGCCGAGCCTTTGGCTTAGGTGCCTCCTCCTGGGTATCCGAGTTCCGCCAACGCCAGGCGGTCCTTGGTAGTGCTTTTAAGCGCGGGCACCTACAGCTTAGCAACCGGGTTCCAGCACCGTCAGCTGGTCCTCGGTCGTGCCATTGGCTCTTGCACACTGGGGCAACGCATCCGGGTTCCAGCACCGCCAGCTGGTTCTCGGCAGTGTTCTTGTCACAGGTACTCCCTCGTGCCAAGCCTGGTTTCAGCACCGTCAGCTGTTTCCGGGTTGTGTCAACTTCACTGAGACGCCTATGCTTGCCCCGTCGTGGGGCGGTCGAGTTAGCCAACTCCAGGGTGCCTCCAGTTTAGGAGCTTCCTATGTGGGCTGCGTGAACTGGTAGTCAAGGTTGGTTCTGTAGTGCCAGTAGGCCCAGCTCCCCCTGTAGGACTGTTGGGGTTCGGTAACTGCGGCTGCCTCGCGGCCTAGCTGTTCTCTCCTCTCCTGTGGGCCTTGGGGTCCACCACCTGGTTCCAGCACCGTCAGCTGGTTCCGGGCCGAGCCTTTGGCTTAGGTGCCTCCTCCTGGGTATCCGAGTTCCGCCAACGCCAGGCGGTCCTTGGTAGTGCTTTTAAGCGCGGGCACCTACAGCTTAGCAACCGGGTTCCAGCACCGTCAGCTGGTCCTCGGTCGTGCCATTGGCTCTTGCACACTGGGGCAACGCATCCGGGTTCCAGCACCGCCAGCTGGTTCTCGGCAGTGTTCTTGTCACAGGTACTCCCTCGTGCCAAGCCTGGTTTCAGCACCGTCAGCTGTTTCCGGGTTGTGTCAACTTCACTGAGACGCCTATGCTTGCCCCGTCGTGGGGCGGTCGAGTTAGCCAACTCCAGGGTGCCTCCAGTTTAGGAGCTTCCTATGTGGGCTGCGTGAACTGGTAGTCAAGGCTGGTTCTGTAGTGCCAGTAGGCCCAGCTCCCCCTGTAGGACTGTTGGGGTTCGGTAACTGCGGCTGCCTCGCGGCCTAGCTGTTCTCTCCTCTCCTGTGGGCCTTGGGGTCCACCACCTGGTTCCAGCACCGTCAGCTGGTTCTCGGCAGTGTCTTTTGCTCTTGTACCTTCTGCTCCCCATCCTGGTTCCAGTACCGTCAGCTGGTTCCGGGCAGAGCCTTTGGCTTAGGTGCCTCCTTCTGGGTATCCAAGTTCCACCAATGTCAGGTGGTCCTTGGTAGTGCTTTCAGGCACGGGTACCTCCTGCTTAGTAACCGGGTTCCAGTAACGTCAGCTGGTCCTTGGTAGTTCCATTGGCTCTTGGACATTCGGCTACCCATCCGGGTTCCAGTACCGTCAGCTGGTTCTCGGCAGTGTCTTTTGCTCTTGTACCTTCTGCTCCCCATCCTGGTTCCAGTAACGTCATCTGGTTCCGGGCAGAGCCTTTGGCTTAGGTGCCTCCTTCTGGGTATCCGAGTTCCGCCAACGTCAGGCGGTCCTTGGTAGTGCTTTTTAGCACGGGTACCTCCTGCTTAGTAACCGGGTTCCAGTAACGTCAGCTGGTCCTCGGTAGTTCCATAGGCTCTTGAACCTTCGGGTAGCCATCCGAGTTCCAGTTCCATCAGCTGGTTCTTGGCATTTTCTCAGCCTTCTTGTACCTTCTGCTACATTTCCAAGTTGAAGACCCTAACGTCGACAACCCGGAAGACCACCCCGATGACGACGACCCGGAAGACCACCCCGATGACGACGACGACGACGACGGCGGAGACGACGACGGCTGAGACGACGACGGCGGAGATGACGACACTGGAGACGAAGACCCTGGAGACGACAACATGGAAGACCGAGAAGCAGAAGAACAAGAGGCTGCAGAACAAAGAGCAGAAGAACATTAAGCATAAGACTTAATATCAGAGCAAAAGATATTATCTAAATTATATGCAGAAGAAGACTAAGCAGTGTATGGGGGTGAGTCCGTTCCTCCTCGTGGTGCCCCTGGATAAAGCCTGATGCTGCAGGCCAAACTGAACGCGGACAAATGTAACTTTTGTGACTGGCAGAACGGAAGGTGTAATCTTCCAACTTTTATAGATAACAACTACGGGAATGCCTGTCACAAATGAGAATATGATGAAGAAGTAGAATAGGAAGAATAATAACAGTGGAATAAAAAGAATATGTAGAATAGGAAGAATAATAATAGTTGAAGAAAATGAATATGAAGAATGTAATAAAAAAAAAAAATAGGTAGAAGATGAAGAAGAAGATGAATAAGGTGAAGAAGTTGATGTCAAGGATGCTGATGATGATGAAGATGAAAGTGTGGGAAAAGAAAAAAAAAAAAGAAAAAAAAGAAGGGGAAGGGCGTGGAATAGTGAAACATCAATATCTGACAAAATAAAAAAAATTTACATACTCAATATCTTTTTCAATCCGAACGTCTTTAAAAAAAAAAAAAAAACATGCTATTCTATTTGATTGGACTAATCCTCATTGCCTTTAATGTCTCCGCCACCTCCCCCATACATCCTACATTATTCTTAGTTGTTTTCCTTCAGGTAGAATGAACCTACAAGGAAAGAAAGGGTTTATTTTAATTCCGATATTTTGGTCCCATTGACTTGCATTGGGATCGGGTATCGGTATCGGCGATATCCGATATTTTTTGAATATCGGCCGATCCAAACCGATACCGATACTTTCCGATATCGGAAGGTATCGCTCAACACTAATTGCAGCACATACCAGGATGGGGACGCAGGATGGGGACGCAGGATGATTGCAGCACATACCAGGATGGGGACGCAGGATGGGTGCGGCACATACCAGGATGGGGACGCAGGATGGGTGCAGCACATACCAGGATGGGGACGCAGGATGATTGCAGCACATACCAGGATGGGGATGCAGGATGATTGCAGCACATACCAGGATGGGGACGCAGGATGATTGCAGCACATACCAGGATGGGGAGGCAGGACGGGGACGCAGGATGATTGCAGCACATACCAGGATGGGGACGCAGGATGATTGCAGCACATACCAGGATGGGGACGCAGGATGATTGCAGCATATACCAGGATGGGGACGCAGGATGGGGACGCAGGATGATTGCAGCACATACCAGGATGGGGACGCAGGATGATTGCAGCACATACCAGGATGGGGATGCAGGATGGAGACGCAGGATGATTGCAACACATACCAGGATGGGGACGCAGGATGGGTGCAGCACATACCAGGATGGGGACGCAGGATAATTGCAGCACATACCAGGATGGGGATGCAGGATGGAGACGCAGGATGATTGCAACACATACCAGGATGGGGACGCAGGATGATTGCAGCACATACCAGGATGGGGACGCAGGATAATTGCAGCACATACCAGGATGGGGATGCAGGATGGAGACGCAGGATGATTGCAACACATACCAGGATGGGGACGCAGGATGGGTGCAGCACATACCAGGATGGGGACGCAGGATGGGTGCAGCACATACCAGGATGGGGACGCAGGATGGTTGCAGCACATACCAGGATGGGGAAGCAGGATGGGGACGCAGGATGGTTGCAGCACATACCAGGATGTGGACGCAGGATGATTGCAGCACATACCAGGATGGGGACGCAGGATGGGGACGCAGGATGATTGCAGCACATACCAGGATGGGGACGCAGGATGGGGACGCAGGATGGTTGCAGCACATACCAGGATGGGGACGCAGGATGGGGACGCAGGATGGTTACAGCACATACCAGGATGGGGACGCAGGATGATTGCAGCACATACCAGGATGGGGACGCAGGATGATTGCAGCACATACCAGGATGGGGACGCAGGATGTTTGCAGCACATACCAGGATGGGGACGCAGGATGATTGCAGCACATACCAGGATGGGGACGCAGGATGATTGCAGCACATACCAGGATGGGGACGCAGGATGGGGACGCAGGATGATTGCAGCACATACCAGGATGGGGACGCAGGATGGGTGCGGCACATACCAGGATGGGGACGCAGGATGGGTGCAGCACATACCAGGATGGGGACGCAGGATGATTGCAGCACATACCAGGATGGGGACGCAGGATGATTGCAGCACATACCAGGATGGGGACGCAGGATGATTGCAGCACATACCAGGATGGGGACGCAGGATGGGGACGCAGGATGATCACATACCAGGATGGGGACGCAGGATGATTGCAGCACATACCAGGATGGGGACGCAGGATGATTGCAGCACATACCAGGATGGGGACGCAGGATGGGGACGCAGGATGATTGCAGCACATACCAGGATGGGGACGCAGGATGATTGCAGCACATACCAGGATGGGGACGCAGGATGATTGCAGCACATACCAGGATGGGGACGCAGGATGGGGACGCAGGATGATTGCAGCACATACCAGGATGGGGACGCAGCACATACCAGGATGGGGACGCAGGATGGGGATGCAGGATGGTTGCAGCACATACCAGGATGGGGACGCAGGATGATTGCAGCACATACCAGGATGGGGACGCAGGATGGGGACGCAGGATGATTGCAGCACATACCAGGATGGGGACGCAGGATGATTGCAGCACATACCAGGATGGGGACGCAGGATGATTGCAGCACATACCAGGATGGGGACGCAGCACATACCAGGATGGGGACGCAGGATGGGGATGCAGGATGGTTGCAGCACATACCAGGATGGGGACGCAGGATGATTGCAGCACATACCAGGATGGGGACGCAGGATGGGGACGCAGGATGATTGCAGCACATACCAGGATGGGGACGCAGGATGATTGCAGCACATACCAGGATGGGGACGCAGGATGATTGCAGCACATACCAGGATGGGGACGCAGGATGGGTGCAGCACATACCAGGATGGGGACGCAGGATGGGTGCAGCACATACCAGGATGGGGACGCAGGATGGTTGCAGCACATACCAGGATGGGGACGTAGGATGATTGCAGCACATACCAGGATGGGGACGCAGGATGATTGCAGCACATACCAGGATGGGGACGCAGGATGGGTGCAGCACATACCAGGATGGGGACGCAGGATGGTTGCAGCACATACCAGGATGGGGACGCAGGATGGGGACGCAGGATGATTGCAGCACATACCAGGATGGGGACGCAGGATGGGTGCAGCACATGACAGGATGGGGACGCAGGATGGGTGCAGCATATACCAGGATGGGGACGCAGGATGGGGACGGAGGATGAGTGCAGCACATACCAGGATGGGGACACAGGATGGGTGCAGCACATGACAGGATGGGGACGCAGGATGGTTGCAGCACATACCAGGATGGGGATGCAGTATCCAGACGCAGGATGATTGCAGCACATACCAGGATGGGGACGCAGGATGGGTGCAGCACATACCAGGATGGGGACGCAGGATGGGTGCAGCACATGACAGGATGGGGACGCAGGATGGGTGCAGCACATACCAGGATCGGGATGCAGGATGGGTGCAGCACATACCAGGATGGGGACGCAGGATGGGTGCAGCACATGACAGGATGGGGACGCAGGATGGGTGCAGCACATACCAGGATCGGGACGCAGGATGGGTGCAGCACATACCAGGATGGGGACGCAGGATGGGTGCAGCACATGACAGGATGGGGACGCAGGATGGGTGCAGCACATACCAGGATGGGGACGCAGGATGATTGCAGCACATACCAGGATGGGGACGCAGGATGATTGCAGCACATACCAGGATGGGGACGCAGGATGGGTGCAGCACATACCAGGATGGGGACGCAGGATGGGTGCAGCACATACCAGGATGGGGACGCAGGATGGTTGCAGCACATACCAGGATGGGGACGTAGGATGATTGCAGCACATACCAGGATGGGGACGCAGGATGATTGCAGCACATACCAGGATGGGGACGCAGGATGGGTGCAGCACATACCAGGATGGGGACGCAGGATGGTTGCAGCACATACCAGGATGGGGACGCAGGATGGGGACGCAGGATGATTGCAGCACATACCAGGATGGGGACGCAGGATGGGTGCAGCACATGACAGGATGGGGACGCAGGATGGGTGCAGCATATACCAGGATGGGGACGCAGGATGGGGACGGAGGATGAGTGCAGCACATACCAGGATGGGGACACAGGATGGGTGCAGCACATGACAGGATGGGGACGCAGGATGGTTGCAGCACATACCAGGATGGGGATGCAGGATCCAGACGCAGGATGATTGCAGCACATACCAGGATGGGGACGCAGGATGGGTGCAGCACATACCAGGATGGGGACGCAGGATGGGTGCAGCACATGACAGGATGGGGACGCAGGATGGGTGCAGCACATACCAGGATCGGGATGCAGGATGGGTGCAGCACATACCAGGATGGGGACGCAGGATGGGTGCAGCACATGACAGGATGGGGACGCAGGATGGGTGCAGCACATACCAGGATCAGGACGCAGGATGGGTGCAGCACATACCAGGATGGGGACGCAGGATGGGTGCAGCACATGACAGGATGGGGACGCAGGATGGGTGCAGCACATACCAGGATGGGGACGCAGGATGGGTGCAGCACATACCAGGATGGGGACGCAGGATGGGGATGCAGGATGATTGCAGCACATACCAGGATGGGGACGCAGAATGGGTGCAGCACATACCAGGATGGGGACGCAGGATGGGTGCAGCACATGACAGGATGGGGACGCAGGATGGGTGCAGCACATACCAGGATCGGGATGCAGGATGGGTGCAGCACATACCAGGATGGGGACGCAGGATGGGTGCAGCACATGACAGGATGGGGACGCAGGATGGGTGCAGCACATGACAGGATGAGGACGCAGGATGGGTGCAGCACATACCAGGATGGGGACACGCAGGATGGGTGCAGCACATGACAGGGTGGGGACACAGGATGGGTGCAGCACATACATACCAGGATGGGGACGCAGGATGGGGACGCAGGATGGTTGCAGCACATACCAGGATGGGGACGCAGGATGATTGCAGCACATACCTGGATGGGGACGCAGGATGGGGACGCAGGATGATTGCAGCACATACCAGGATGGGGACGCAGGATGATTGCAGCACATACCAGGATGGGGACGCAGGATGATTGCAGCACATACCAGAATGGGGACGCAGGATGATTGCAGCATATACCAGGATGGGGATGCAGGATGGGTGCAGCACATACCAGGATGGGGACGCAGGATGGGTGCAGCACATACCAGGATGGGGACGCAGGATGGTTGCAGCACATACCAGGATGGGGACGTAGGATGATTGCAGCACATACCAGGATGGGGACGCAGGATGATTGCAGCACATACCAGGATGGGGACGCAGGATGGGTGCAGCACATACCAGGATGGGGACGCAGGATGGTTGCAGCACATACCAGGATTGGGACGCAGGATGGGGACACAGGATGATTGCAGCACATACCAGGATGGGGACGCAGGATGGGTGCAGCACATACCAGGATGGGGACGCAGGATGGGTGCAGCACATGACAGGATGGGGACGCAGGATGGGTGCAGCACATACCAGGATGGGGACGCAGGATGTGGACGGAGGATGAGTGCAGCACATACCAGGATGGGGACACAGGATGGGTGCAGCACATGACTGGATGGGGACGCAGGATGGTTGCAGCACATACCAGGATGGGGATGCAGGATCCGGACGCAGGATGATTGCAGCACATACCAGGATGGGTACGCAGGATGGGTGCAGCACATGACAGGATGGGGACGCAGGATGGGTGCAGCACATACCAGGATCGGGATGCAGGATGGGTGCAGCACATACCAGGATGGGGACGCAGGATGGGTGCAGCACATGACAGGATGGGGACGCAGGATGGGTGCAGCACATACCAGGATCGGGACGCAGGATGCGTGCAGCACATACCAGGATGGGGATGCAGGATGGGTGCAGCACATGACAGGATGGGGACGCAGGATGGGTGCAGCACATGACAGGATGAGGACGCAGGATGGGTGCAGCACATACCAGGATGGGGACGCAGGATGGGTGCAGCACATACCAGGATGGGGACGCAGGATGGGGATGCAGGATGATTGCAGCACATACCAGGATGGGGACTCAGAATGGGTGCAGCACATACCAGGATGGGGATGCAGGATGGGTGCAGCACATGACAGGATGGGGACGCAGGATGGGTGCAGCACATACCAGGATCGGGATGCAGGATGGGTGCAGCACATACCAGGATGGGGACGCAGGATGGGTGCAGCACATGACAGGATGGGGACGCAGGATGGGTGCAGCACATGACAGGATGAGGACGCAGGATGGGTGCAGCACATACCAGGATGGGGACACGCAGGATGGGTGCAGCACATGACAGGGTGGGGACACAGGATGGGTGCAGCACATACCAGGATGGGGACGCAGGATGGGTGCAGCACATGACAGGATGGGGACGCAGGATGGGTGCAGCACATGACAGGATGGGGACGCAGGATGGAGCAGCACATACCAGGATGGAGACCATATACCAATATAAATGCTCGCCACCCGGGCATAGAACGGGTTCAATAGCTAGTATAATTTACAAATGGCCATGTTTCTGTTTCAATGCAGCACTCACCAACTAGAGCCTGCAATAGAGCAGCTACTGATTGTGAAACCACTTTAGATGCATTTGTAACAACGCTCCATATAAGAAAATCCGCAGAGAGGGAAATATGTTTGAGAGTGTCCAAAAAGGGTCCTCAAATGGAGTGTAAAAGTCTGATAATATTTGATTTAAATACAAGTAAATGTGCTCTCTGTCAGGACCTGAGGTAAACTGGTTTTCCTCTGCCACAAGCTGCCTCACCTGTGTGCTTGATTAGCTGTTCCCGCGTCGGGAGCTTCCTGCTATACGACCTTCCAAAGCTGAGGCGTCCCCAGGGAGGTCACCGTCACAGCTTCATAACTATGCCACAGTTGATGGAAAAATCCCACCCTGGGCTGGTATATTGAGATAAATCAATGTTATACAATTGTGGGATTTTTGCCAAAAAAATTGTCCGTTTTAGAGCACAGTCAAAGGTGATGATCACTGCCTGAAAGACACTACTGATATAGCTATCCTGCGGCAGCGGTGAAGACAGTGTACCTCTCAGAGTTTCAGGCGTGATCTCTCCCCGTGCATGACATGACACGTGGACTACTAATAGCAGGATTGTGCACACGCTGGATACTGCATGAGCTCTCCACTTTGACCAGGTACGGTTCAGTGCTGAGCAAGCTGTACTATCACTCAAATGCTGCAATCTGCCTACTATATTAATATTGATGATCCTGACTGCCTCACATCATTACTAACTATAGGACATGTGTCCCGACGTGCATTTCACCGGTATACCAGCTGTTTCTAAGGGCGGGATCGACTGTACATACCAGATGTTTATTCACCCTATCATGACTGACTGGTGCAACGGCCAACCACCACATGGTGTTGCAAACAAAGGATTTGAAAGGAATTGAATCCTAGATGTCTACAGTACTATATTTTAAACAACAGTCAAGTTACACAGATTAACATTAGTTTAGACATGTCATTTATATTTATCATCTGGGACATGGCATCAAAGAGATCAACAGTATTGATGTGTATCCATATTTGTATTTTTACTGTATACACACAGAAATTTTTCTATTTGATCACATAATGCAGATATTTTCCATAATAATACCTTCTGCACCATAAATCATATTATTAGAAATTATTGAACTGCGATATATATTAAACACATCTATCCTGCTGATTGAACACATGTGATAATCAATTGCATGAACAGAATGCATCTTTATTAAAAGGATCTTAAATAAAATATTGCACAACTAGACAGTGAAAATGTATTTGTGCACAGGGCCGATTATCACATAATGCAGATATTTTGGTATTGTTTAGATGTTCCCCATCACAATACCTTCTGCACCATAAAAATTATTTTGGATTATTAAAGTGCTAGGTGTAGAGAACACATCTATTTAACTGATGGAGCGTGCAATCTGGTAAATAATATCAGATTTATCACGGAGTACCATGAGCATTGGGAGGTGATGACAGGGATCCTTAACAAGCACTGGAATATTCTCAATTCTGATTGTGACCTTAGGAAATTTCTAATGCAGCAGGCCTTTTTGGGGTACAGGAGGGCTATATCAATATCTGACTGTCTTGCATCCAGTCATTTTACACGAACGAATACAAAGACGATGATTAAAGATCCTGGATTTTTCCACTGATCCTTTTGGAAATACATATCATATTTATCAATGTCTAAATTGCTCCTCAGTTGGGGTAATATACTGCCTAGAATGCACATATTGTTTGCAATATGTAGGGAATACAATGAGGGACGCTAAGGCAAATATAAGAGAGCACATCAGAAGCATGATCAATTTTGACAAAGATGAGCTCGCATGTCATGAGCAGAAAAATACATTTAATCCTATACCTATTGCCAGGCATTTCAAGAACAAAAATGGCTTGGACTGGAAGGAACTCCATTGATGGGTACTTGCCAAATAAAATTAGACATTAGAGGGTGTGACCTGGACTCCATTCTCCTGAAAAGGGAGAGTGAATGGATTTTCAGGCTTAGTACTGTCAACCCCAATGACGTGAATGAGAATTTTAATGTTGGTTGTTTTCTTTAAAGAAATGTCTATGTTCACATGTAAAGCGCCATGGAATAAATGGTGCTATAAAAATGTATAATAATAATAATAATAATGTCTAGTATCCATCACTTGTTATAGGGTCCTTCCTCCCATGGTAACTGGGGATACCAAACATAAATTGAGAATTTTTAAGGTAATACTACTAGAATCCTTCAGAAGACTTATACCCTCTGGTAATAAAATATCAAGGAATAAAAAGAAACCATTATGGATGAATAAGACAATACAAATCTTAGTAAGACAAAAACAAAGGACATTAAAAATCTTGAAAGCTGAGAATGCTGAAATTGCATTTCAGGAGTACAAAGATCTAAATAAGAAATGTAAAAAAGAAATCAAGCTAGCAAAGTTATATCCAGAGAAACAAATCAACAACAACATTAAAATAAATCCCATTTTTTTTTTATAAATACATCAATGCCAAAAATAAAAAAAATAGATGGTATCGGCCCCTTAAAAGATGACAATAGCAAGACAAAGAAAAGGCTGGATATTAAACTGGCACTTTTCATCCATGTTTTCCTAATGAACTGTCTGTTACAGGGAGCACTCAACAAGCCAAAAATCAAAATTCATAACTTGATATAATTAGTTTACCACAAAAAGAAGTGCATCTATGTATGAGTTATTTAAACATTGACAAATCCTCCAGCCCAGGTGGCGTTCATCCACGGATACTGAGGGAATTGAGCTATATAATTGGCAGTCCACTGTCTCATATTCTTAGACTCTCTTTTAAATGGGGTGGTACCACAGGATTGGAGGATGACTCAGGTGGTACTGATATTTAAGAAAGGTAGAAAGGTGGATCCAGGCAACTGCCGTCAGGTAAACCTGACATCAGTAATGTGAAAAGTTTTTAAGGGCATTATAACAGAAGACCTGCAGAAATATAATGTAGAGAAGGGGTGGGGAACCTCAGGCCCCAGGGCCTCAATGACATTTTATCAGGCCCCCGAGCAGATTCTCAGGGACCGCATTCTTGGGTCTTGTATTTTGATTACAACCAGCTCATTAATTTCTTCTTGCTCTGTTAGCGCACACATGCAGTGTTCACTACTGAACACTGAAGGGCATGCAATGAAAGATTACATCTTAAACCAGTGCCAGAGTCAGGATGTACTTTGTTGGCAGAGTTTCTAAAGCCGACGAAGGATGGTATAAATATCCAAATGGCCTTTGGCAGAAAAAAGATTCATCACCCCTGTTGTAGATAATACAACAGGGATTCATAAAGAATAAGTTGTATCTAACCTGTTGGGTTTCTATGAGGAGGTTAGTGCAAATCTGGATGTAGGTAATGCGGATCATGTGATTTTTCTGGACTTTGCAAAGGCATTTGATAATGCCACATGATAGTTCCACATAATACCTAAGCTAAAGAAGCAAGGACTGGGGGAAACTATATGCAGATGGGTAAGGAATTGGCTAAATGACCGGAAACATAGAGTTGTCATAAATGGTATGTTCTCTAAATGGGATATAGTCAGCAATGGGGTACTGCAGGGATCTGTGCTAGGATCAATTCTTTCTAACCTCTTTAATAACCCCTTTCCGACATCAGGTGTAAATGTATGCCAATGTCAGACTCCCCCTGGTTGGTGCAGGCTATGGTGCTGTGCTCGCACATTTCCAGTCAAGTGTCGTGATTCATCTGTGACTGTTAACCCGTTAAATTCTGCTGTCAATCTCTGACAACGGCATTTAACGCACGTTTCTAGCAAGCGCGCCAGAAATCCCACCCATTGGTGACCCTGTCACATGATTGCGAATCACCGACATGTTGGCATGACAACCAGAGATCTCCCACAGACCTGTATTGTTGTCACTGCTGGATTGTTATGAGTGTCGCCCGGTGGTCGAGGCTCATAGCAAGTGAGCAATTCTGCTGCATACAGCTGATCTGATCATCGCCTGTTTAAAGCAGAAACGATCGGATTATGGCAGCTTCTAGTCTCCCATGGAGACTATTGAAGCATTCCAAAAGAAAAAAATGTTTTTAAAAATATAAAAAAATAAAAAATATAAAAGTTCAAATCACCCCCCTTTTGCCCCATTCAAAATAAAATAATAAAAAAAAAATCAAACATGTGCATATTTGGTATTGCTGCATTCAGAATTGCCCAATCTATCAATATAAAAAAAATTAACCCAATTGCTAAATGGTGTAACGAGAAAAAAAGTAGAAATGCCAGAATTACTTTTTTTGTTGGCCGCAGCAACGGGTGAACAAAAGATCTTATCTGCACCAAAATGGTTTCATTATAAACATCAGCTCAGCATGCAAAAAATACGCCCTAACCCAACCCACGATCATGAAAAATAGAGATACTACAGTTCTCTGAAAATGATGCATGTTTTCTAACAAATTTTGGAATTTTTTTTTCACGACGTAGATAAAAAAAACCTAGACGTGTTTGGTGTCTATGAACTCGTAATGTAGAATCATAATGGCAGGTCAGTTTTAGCATTTAGTGAACATGGAAAAAAGAAAACCCAAAAAACAATTGTGGGATTGCACTTTTTTGCAATTTCTCCGCACTTGAAATTTTATTCCTGTTTTATCCAGTGATATGGTTCAAAAATGTGTCCTGCAAAAAATAGTCTCACATGGTCATTAAGACCAAAAAATATAAAAGTTATGGCTCTGGGACAAAGGGGCGCAAAACACGAAAACGCAAAAACAAAAATACCTCTGGGGTTAAGGGGTTAATAACCTTGTGGATGGTATTGAGAGTAAACTGTCATTCTTTGCTGACAACACTAAAATATGTAGGATATTAAAATTTGACTTTGACATTACGATCTTGAAAAACAATCTGAATAAGATGACCGAATGAGCAAATACTTGGCAAATGAGATTTAACCCCTTAGTGACCGCCAATACGTCTTTTAACTGACCTGAGATATAAGAGACTTATATCCCCATACAGGTGACAATACAGTATCTGTCAGCTGTCCACTATAGCTGACAACTTGCTGCATCAGCCATGATCAGTGTTTGCACCATCCAAATCTATTTAACCCCTTAGATGCTGCTGTCAATAGTGACTACATCATTATAAACGGTTAACAGACTGTGGGGGCTTCCTCTTTATCCCAATTGGTGGTCTCAGATCATGATTGCATGGTCCTGATGTTTGTCATGGAAATTCATGACCAAATAGTGGCCTTAGAGTCTGTCGGCTGTAGTAACCTGTTCAGAAGTTAGTGACATTTAGGTGATAAAAATACACATTTTCATTTTTCCCATGCCACTTTGCATTAATTCCTGAAAATCACCCGAAGGGTTAACAAATGACCTGACTGCAGTTTTCAATATGTCAGGGGGTGCTGTTTTTAAAATGGTATCACTTGTGGGGGTTTCCCTACATATAGGACCCCCAAATTCACTTCAAACATGGATAGGTCCCTAAAAAAATACATTTTGTAAATTTCCTTGAAAAAAATTTAAATTGTTGATACATTTTTAATCCTCCTAAAATGCTAACAAAATAAAATAACATTTTGCAAATGGTGGTGTTGTAAAGCAGACATGTGGGAAATGTTATTTATTAATGTTTTGCTGTGGTATGACTATCGGGATTAAAGGGATAATCATTCAAAGTTTGAAAATTGCAAATTTTTTAACATTTTTTTCAAATTTATGATATTTTTTATAAATAAACATAAAGCATATCAACCTAAATTTACCATTATCATAAAGTATAATGTGTCACGAAAAAACAATCTCAAAATCACTGGGCTTTGTTGAAGCGTTCCAGAGTTATTATCACATAAAGTAACACTGGTCAGATTTCAAAAATTTGGCTCCGTCACTAAGGGGTTAATGTAGATAAATGTAAACTAATGCACCTAGGATGGAGTTATCATATTGCATATAGATTAAATGGGAGAATTATTGGGACTACAGAACAAGAGAAGGACTTGGGTATTCTTGTTACAAGTAAGCTTAACAGCATTACTCAGTGTCAAGCAGCAGCCATAAAACCAAACCAGATATTAGGATGTATAAAACAGAGATAAAATCCTGCGATCCCAACGTATTATTGCCCCTTTATAAATCAATGGTGAGGCTACATCTAGAATATGGGATCCAATTTTGGGCTTCATATTTTAAAAAGGATATTCAGAAGTTAGTATCAGTTCAAAGATGGACAACTAGATTATTACAAGGGATGGAAGGAGTTTCATATGAGAATAGATTGAAAAAGTTGGGCTTGTTTAGCTAAGAAAAAAGACACCTCAGACGAAATCTCATATACATGTATAAATATATGTGTGGCCAGGGCAAAACACTGGCATATGACATTCCTTCCAAAGACCGTACTGAGGACAAGGGGGCACTCATTATGGGTGGAAATAGGTGATTCAGCTAAATAGGAAAGGGTTCTTTACAGATAGAGCAGTGTGATGCAGTGACCCATGTTATAGCCAGGGGGCGCTGTATGTGCTTTCAGGATGCGCATGGAGGCATATTTGTAATTGTGATAATGATACAGTGTGCGGCATTGTAAATATCTGGTATGTGTTGCAGAGGGAGTCTGCACTGTAAGCCAGTAGTATTGTTGTTCTGGGATCTGTAGTCCCACAAGTATTTGTCTAGTTAACAGGGAGGCTTGCAGGGTTAGTCGGAGAGCTGGGTTGGACAGGTTCACCACATACACACATGTAAAGCGCCATGGAATAAATGGCGCTATAATAATAAATAATAATAATAATAATAATAATACACACGTCCCACCTATGGGAGTGGTTACAAGTATATAATGTGACCAGGGTTTGGGTCACATTTTCAGAGTGTATAGACCTAAATGGTCAGAGTGTGAAGTCAAGGATGGCCTGTGTGTTGGAATATCCTGGAGTGGACTGGATTCCTGGAAGCACATGGTGAGGCCATGGACAGATGTCCTGTGTGTTGGAAGTACCTGGGACTGGACTTCCTGAATAGCACACGGAGAGCCGATGGTCAGAGAGTGAGATCTTTTGAATGGCCTGTGTGTTGCAATGTCCTGGAGTGGACTTGATTCCTGGAACCACATGGTGAGGCCATGGACTGAGGGCTTGTGTGTTGGAAGTGCCTGGGATTGGACTTCCTAAGTAGTGCACGGAGAAGCCATACCTGCAGAGACTGTGATGGCTACTGTGTTGGGGAAGCTACAGTTCCGTCTTCAAGTCTGGAATATCTGAAGTGCCCTGGTCACAAGGATGGTGATCCCAGTTCGGCAGCTTCCCTGGGAACCAGGACTGACAGGGTCAATGTGTGGAGCAGGAGCTCCTGTAAGGTAACTCCAGATAAAGGGGGTTACGGGCATAGAAGCATCTGCCATTGGAACAGACTGTTGGTTCTTGTTGTGTTCCGTGGATGTTAGTGAACTGTTCGGTGAGTTAGTGCACTGTTCGGTAAGTGCTGTGGTCTATGTGTAGGCCTGTGATGTGCAACATGGCCTATGGTGTCGTTTATGATGCCTAAATAAACCAAATAGACTGTTTTTGTGAGAAACCATGCCTGAGTGCTTTAATCCCATTGCCAAGCGAGTGTTCCCCAACTCACTCAGGTAGCGCTATCTCACAGCAGTTAGACTGTGGAATGTCTGACCACAAGAGGTAGTAATGACAGACACTATAACAACTTTTTAAAAAGGGCTGGCCAATGTCCTTGATACACATAACATTGTGGGTTATAGTTCAATTATTGTCAAAATGTACAATTGGTGGAGAAAAGTTGACCTTAATGGACCGAGGTCTTTTTTCAACCTAAATAACTATGTAAATATGTAAGATGTCTAATTACATACGAAGCAGGGACCACCTACTGTATGTGGTTATGCATTACATAGTTAAAATTTTCTCTTATCGTTCTACCTAGCAATTACATCTGTATTATTCTCTATTCCACTTACACTAATCTTATTCACTATTGTGCTTTTATACACACTTTCTGTTCAATTTATTCAGTATGACTATGCAGATTCTCCATAAAATGGCTGCTGCATTTCCTGTCTCTTCTTTAATGCAGGCTATGACAGCCAATTCTGATCGGCTGTGCTATACCAAGTGATGCGATAGCTGTGCGGTATTATGGGGAAGCCAACCAAACTGCCCCAGAGTTCATGCATTTTTTTCCTGACATGCAATTTTTTGCCATTTTAGGAAATTGGCATGAACTGAATCACAAATTGCTTCAATTTGCCAGGCTCATTGAATTTGTACACAAATTTGATTCACATTAAATTGATTAGGTCATCTGTGCTAATAATGTATGAATATATTTCTACATCTATTAATAATTACAGATATTATAAAGTAATAAAGATTTTTGTCAATTTAAATGAGTATTATTGTTCTGCCTGACCTGTTGGATTATGTAAATATTGGTGTCATCTACAGAAGTAGATACTTTGATTTACATTTCCCACAAGCTGGATGTATTGACTGTTTAGTCAGCAATTAGCCCTTGCTGACCTTAGTACAGGTAAATTGGACTTAGTTAATGAGGCACATGTTGGGCCATTAGTTGTAGCTAAAGACAGAAATTAACCATATAACCACTGACACAGGTCATGTCTTTCTAGCATAATTTTACTGTACAGTATATTTATCTATGTGTGATAAATCTGACTATTCTATTATCTTCTTCCTCTGTCATAATTTTGAAATGTATAAGAGTTTAAGGTTTCTGACTAGAGTTGAGCGACTTTTACATTTTAGGATCGAGTCGAGTTTCGCGAAACCCGACTTACTCAAAAGTCGGGTCGGGTGAAATAGGCCAATTATTTCGAAAAGTCGGGGGCCGATCGAAACACGAAACCCAATGCAAGTCAATGTTGGCAGTGAGTGGAGGACAGGAAAACACCTACAGTGCCAATTTTAATGCCAAAAACATCAATTCGTATTACTGAAGCTTGTCAATCTTAATTTACATTATAATATTAGCTAGGCATTGAAAACAGTGGGTCATTTGGCTAAAGTTGTGGGGGGGTAGGGCTGGCTTACGATTTTTGTGGGCCCAGGAAACACAGAATACGTCACGGCGGTGGAGCAGGGAGAGGTAAGTATTTCAACTTTGCAAGTTCTGTGATCCTGAGCAAGCAGGGGGGTGTTAGGAGTCGAGTTTCCTCTGCTGCACAGAGGGAATCTCGATCCGTCTCCGCTGCGGTCTCCCATTCTCCTCCAGCCGCAGTGGAGTCTGCTCAGCAGGGACGTCGATGCCAGCGTCTCGCTCAGTCTGACTCTGTGCGAAGAGTTACTGCTGCTTTTCCTGCTTCTGCCATTGAAGCCAGTGCTGGGCAGCGGCGAGTGGACGTTTCTGGATCTAAGTCCTTATTTGCACACACTGAGCATGCCCAGGGCAAGATCTCCTGTTGGAGATCGAGGGTCACATGCTCAGGTACTGCAGCACATCCCATTGGTCCTTTTGGCAGGTCCTGAAAGGGCAAAACTTCTGTAGCTGTTTCCTGTGCTGCAGCTATATAAACTGTGCATGACCGCACGGCCATGCGCTAGTATTGTCTTGTAAATATGTGTGTGTGTTGTGAGTGAAAGTCGCTCTTTAAATAACCCTCCCTATTGAATGTCTGTTCACGGAAGGTGTATGTTTGCTATCTAGCGCCCGACTTATCCAACAGCACGTAACACACATTACAGCTACCAGTTGCTGTGTCCGCCTGTACAGCGCCGTGCGCTTGCTCTGCGCTTTCCTGACCCAAGCCTGGGTGGTTAGTGGCGTTCGTCTAAGCGGCACCGCATGCACTCTTGTGCCTTAATATTATTATTTAGTTTCCTTACACACCCAGTTGCGGTGTTGTGCCAGCAAGTGTCTAATCGGACTTCAATCCTAGTTGGGCTTGAGTTCGCTGACTCCTTGCTCGCGCTCTATGTGCGGTACCGCGGTCCTGTGACGCAACAGGATCGCTTCCTTCACGCAGGGTGTAGTTAACCCGTGCGTGTATACTTGTAGTACCGCCATATAGTCTGTCTTACTAGCAGCAGGGTTTTTCCTGCACGGTGGACCTTGGACTGCGAACCCACCTAGTTCCATTTCATCTTGTACTTGGTGCGTTCCGCCAGTCCTTAACATAATACTAGCGCCAAGGTCTGGCTAGTAAATGATGGACGATCAGCATTCACAGCGGTACATCCAGCAGCTGGAGGGAAGGTTGGCGGCTCTTGAGCGTTCAACCTCAGCTGTGGATGTCACTGCTGTCGCTGTTCAGGCTGCTAGTGTTGCTGCAGCCACCTTGTCCACTGCCGCTCCTGTCCTGACTCTAACTCGCCTCCCGCTTCCAGAAAAATTCTCTGGTGATAGTAAGTCTTGTAGGGGTTTCGTGAGTCAGTGCTCTATCCATCTCGAGCTTCTGGCCTCTCATTTCCCTACAGAGCGGGCTAAGGTGGGATTTATAGTGTCTCTTCTTTCGGAGAGGGCGTTGCAGTGGGCTACGCCGCTATGGGAGCGTAGCGATCATGTGGTGCAGAGTGCTCCGTTGTTTCTGAGCACTCTGAAACAGGTCTTTCTAGGACCTCGTGTCACCCATAATACGGCGCTCCAATTGTTGGCATTGACTCAGGGCTCGTCCTTGGTCAGTCATTTTGCCGTCCACTTCCGCACCTTAGCATCTGAGCTGGAGTGGTCGGATAAAGACCTCATTCCAATATTTTGGAGGGGGCTGGCTGACCACGTTCAGGATGCCCTGGCCACTAGGGTGATTCCCGCCACACTGGAGGATTTAATAACTCTATCCACTCGTATTGACCTCCGTTTCCACGAGCGGAGGTTAGAGCGAGCCCAGTGTAGGCAGAGGTTTCGGCTGGCTCCCACCTTCGCCAAACCTTTGGAATCTCCAGACCAGGCTCCTGAGCCCCATGAGCCTGTGGTAGAGTCACGAGCGGGATCTAAGTCCCGGACCGCTCGTGCACTCCAGATTTGTCATCTTTGCCAACAGTCTGGACATCTTGCCTCCAGATGTCTCCAGCGGTCGAGGAAACGTCAGCGTCTAGTGGTAGTTGGTGGAGGTGCATTAGACACGGCGACGTTTGCCTCCAAATTGTCCTTTAAGGGGACAATAACATTGGGCTCATCCTCTCACTTGGTAGAACTCTGCGTGGATTCTGGGGCGGAGGGCAATTTTATGTCTTCAGCCTTCGCCCAGCGTCACGCAATTCCTCTGGTCATGCTATCTCAACCAGTAACGGTACGAGTGGTGAATGGGTCGACACTGCCCGCACAGATTACACATCAAACTATCCCTTTTACTTTGTCCATGTCACCATCTCATCAGGAGATTATATCTCTACTCGTCATTCCGGAGGGAATTGATGAGGTTCTTTTGGGGATACCTTGGTTACGGTACCACTCTCCTCATATCGAGTGGTCCTCAGGCAGAATTCTGGGATGGGGTGAATCTTGTGGGAACAGGTGTCATCGAGAGTGCGTTCAGGTTGCTACTACAGAGGTACCCGCAGATCTTTCCTCTCTCCCCAAGCAATATTGGTCTTATGCAGACGTGTTCTCCAAAAAGGCAGCGGAGACCCTTCCGCCCCATCGCCCCTATGACTGTCCTATTGATCTCTTGCCTGGTGCTGAGCCTCCCCGGGGTCGAGTCTATCCATTATCTCTCCCGGAAACGGAGGCAATGTCTCAGTACATTCAAGAGAATCTGGCAAGAGGGTTCATCAGGAAGTCAGTGTCGCCTGCTGGGGCAGGGTTCTTTTTCGTGCAGAAGAAGAATGGAGAACTACGTCCATGCATAGACTACAGGGGTCTTAATGCTATCACAGTTAAGAACAAGTACCCTTTGCCTTTGATATCTGAGCTTTTCGATAGGCTTCGGGGAGCTAGAGTGTTTACTAAGCTAGATCTGCGGGGTGCTTATAACCTGATTCGCATCCATGAGGGGGACGAGTGGAAAACGGCATTTAACACCAGAGATGGGCACTATGAGCATCTGGTGATGCCCTTGGGGCTCTGTAATGCACCTGCCATTTTCCAAGACTTTGTCAACGACATCTTCCGGGATATGCTTTCCACCTCGGTTGTAGTCTATCTGGATGATATTCTCATCGTTTCTCCTGATATTGACTCCCACCGGAGAGATATTGGCAAAGTCTTCGACCTCCTACCGGCAAACTCTCTTTATGCGAAGTTGGAGAAGTGTGTGTTTGAGCAGGAGTCCTTACCTTTCCTGGGCTATATCATCTCCGCCCAGGGATTGGCTATGGATCCTGCCAAACTACAGGCTGTGATGGACTGGCAAGAGCCCCATTCTCTTAAAGCGGTGCAGCGCTTTATGGGGTTCATAAACTATTACCGCCAGTTCATTCCCCACTTCTCAACTCTGGTAGCTCCCTTGGTAGCCCTCACCAAGAAGGGAGCAAATCCCAAAGTGTGGTCTGAAGAGGTCTCCAGGACCTTTTCTTCTACTAAGTCTCATTTTGCTAGCGCCCCCATCCTACATCGTCCCGATGTCGATAAGCCGTTTATAATGGAGGTGGATGCCTCTTCCGTTGGTGCTGGAGCAGTCCTCTTCCAAAAGGATGCTCAAGGTCAGAAGCATCCGTGCTTCTTCTTCTCTAAGACCTTCACACCAGCGGAGAGGAATTATTCCATCGGGGACAGGGAGTTGCTAGCCATGAAATTGGCTTTCTCAGAGTGGAGACATCTCTTGGAGGGGGCTCGTTTTCCCTTTCAAGTTTTTACAGACCACAAAAATTTGCTATATTTGCAAACAGCCCAGCGGCTAAATTCTCGCCAGGCCAGATGGTCCTTATTCTTCTCCCGATTCCACTTCACCCTCCATTATCTCGCTGGGGAGAAGAACATTCGAGCTGATGCTCTTTCTCGCTCTGTTGTGTCATCTGAGGAGGAGGAAGGAGAGCCTCGGCTTATTGTTCCTTCTGAGAGCTTGAGAACCGTGGCTCCGGTGTCGCTCGAGTCTGTGCCTCCGGGCAAGACTTTTGTGCCTATAAATTTGCGACCGGAGGTTCTCTCTTCTGCTCATTCCTCCAGGGTGGGTGGACACTTTGGGACAAAAAGGACATCTGAGCTGCTGGCGAGGACGTACTGGTGGCCGCATATGCTCCGAGATGTCAGAGATTACGTTCTGGCGTGTGTCTCATGCGCCAAAAATAAGTCTCCTCGACAACGGCCGTCTGGGTTACTCTATCCCTTGCCGGTCGCAGACAGGCCCTGGGAGATGGTCGGGATGGACTATGTGGTGGGTTTGCCCAAGTCTCGCGGCTGTACCGTCATTTGGGTTGTTACCGATCATTTCTCGAAAATGGTGCATTTGGTGCCGCTCCCACGGTTACCTTCTGCACGGGCCTTGGCAGCGTTGTTCATAAGACACGTCTTCTGCCTACACGGCATGCCAGACAAAATTGTCAGTGACCGGGGTCCCCAGTTTGCGTCTCGGTTTTGGAGAGAGCTTTGTCGTCTTCTCAGCATTGAGTTAAATCTCTCTTCTGCATATCATCCCGAGACGAATGGGTTGGTGGAGAGGGCCAATCAGACTCTGGTCACATATCTGCGACATTTTGTTTCTGCCAGGCAGGATGACTGGGCATCTTTATTACCATGGGCAGAGTTCGCCCTTAATAACCCTGTAGCTGACTCCACCGGTCAGGTTCCTTTCCTCCTTAATTACGGCCAGCATCCGCGGGTTCCTGTGCCTATGCCCGTGTCCTCTGCTGACTCCAGGGTGGCAGACTGGGCAGAGGAGGCACGGGACATTTGGGACCGCACTCAGGATGCCATTCGGGCTTCGAAGGAGAGAATGAGGTCCTCCGCCGATGCACATCGGCGCCCTGCCCCAACCTTTGCTCCTGGCGATTTAGTGTGGCTCTCCGCCCGTAACATCAGGCTGCGTGTAGAGTCCACTAAGTTTGCACCTCGCTACTTGGGTCCCTTCAAGGTCCTCGAACAGGTTAATCCTGGGGTCTATCGTTTGGCCCTTCCGCCACGCCTGGGTATCACCGACACCTTTCATGTGTCCCTCTTGAAACCCGTGTATATGTCCCGGTTCTCCGAGCCATCTGCTGGGACATCGGGTTCGTCTACAGACGATTATGAGGTGAACGCTATTTTGGGGTGCAAGGTGGTACGTGGCAAAAAATTTTATTTGGTAGACTGGAAGGGTTATGGCCCCGAGGACAGGTCCTGGGAGCCTGTTGAGTACATTTGGGCCCCGCAGCTCATTGCTGCCTTCGAACGTAGCGAGGCCCAAGGAGGGGGGGGGCCCTAGGAGGGGGGGTAATGTTAGGAGTCGAGTTTCCTCTGCTGCACAGGGGGAATCTCGATCCGTCTCCGCTGCGGTCTCCCATTCTCCTCCAGCCGCAGTGGAGTCTGCTCAGCAGGGACGTCGATCCCAGCGTCTCGCTCAGTCTGACTCTGTGCGAAGAGTTACTGCTGCTTTTCCTGCTTCTGCCATTGAAGCCAGTGCTGGGCAGCGGCGAGTGGACGTTTCTGGATCTAAGTCCTTATTTGCACACACTGAGCATGCCCAGGGCAAGATCTCCTGTTGGAGATCGAGGGTCACATGCTCAGGTTCTGCAGCACATCCCATTGGTCCTTTTGGCAGGTCCTGAAAGGGCAAAACTTCTGTAGCTGTTTCCTGTGCTGCAGCTATATAAACTGCGCATGACCGCACGGCCATGCGCTAGTATTGTCTTGTAAATATGTGTGTGTGTTGTGAGTGAAAGTCGCTCTTTAAATAACCCTCCCTATTGAATGTCTGTTCGCGGAAGGTGTATGTTTGCTATCTAGCGCCCGACTTATCCAACAGCACGTAACACACATTACAGCTACCAGTTGCTGTGTCCGCCTGTATGGCGCCGTGCGCTTGCTCTGCGCTTTCCTGACCCAAGCCTGGGTGGTTAGTGGCGTTCGTCTGTGCGGCACCGCATGCACTCTTGTGCCTTAATATTATTATTTAATTTCCTTACACACCCAGTTGCGGTGTTGTGCCAGCAAGTGTGTAATCGGACTTCAATCCTAGTTGGGCTTGAGTTCTCTGACTCCTTGCTCGCGCTCTATGTGCGGTACCACGGTCCTGTGACGCAACAGGATCGCTTCCTTCATGCAGGGTGTAGTTAACCCGTGCGTGTATACTTGTAGTACCCCATATAGTCTGTCTTACTAGCAGCAGGGTTTTTCCTGCACGGTGGACCTCGGACTGCGAACGCACCTAGTTCCATTTCATCTTGTACTTGGTACGTTCCGCCAGTCCTTAACAGGGGGGCCCACTAGTTGGCACTGGCACAGGGCCCCTCAGAGTACGGCGGTGTGTTTGATGGCGGGTGGCGCCTCCCGCTGCCACAGATACTTTTGCCTACTATAAGGGGCCCTGTGCCTGTGCCAACGAGTATGCTCCCCCACCTGATGAAGGAACCTGCACTTTCATCTGCACCTTCTTCTTTGTCTCCGTGTAAGGTGCTATAGTATGCGGGAAGGGGAACCTGACTTTCAGCAGGGTCAGATTCTGGCTGTGTAGAGTGCAAGGGGAATGTAGTGGTCTGGGTCAATGTACCAGCAGACTCATCTAGCAGTGGCTGGCCAATGGGCAGGATGAGGAGGAAACACAGATATAGGCCCAAATAAGAAAGTAGGCTAAATCCAGTTCAAAATTGGTAACAGGACTAAACAGGCGGCATTGCTTTGTTCAGTGGAGGAAAACTGTAATGAGTGGCAGGCACAGTTAGTAGGCCCAAATAATAAAGCAGGCTAAATGCAGTTCAAAATTGGTAACAGGACTAAAAAGGCGGCATTGCTTTATTCAGCGGAGGACAACTGTAATGAGAGGCTGACACAGTTAGTAGGCCCCAAAAAGTAAATAGGCTAAATGTAGTTCAAAATTGCTAACAGGACTAAACTGGCGGCATTGCATTGTTCAGCGGAGGACAACTGTAAGGAGTGGCTGACACAGTTACTGGGCCTAAAATAAAAAAAGTAGGCTAAATGCAGTTCAAAATGGGTAACAGGAGTACACAGGCTTCATTGGTTTGTTCAGTGGAGGAGGACAACTGTATTGAGTGGCGCAGACAGACTTAGTAGGCCTAAAATAAAAAACTAGGCTAAATGCACTTCAAAATTGGTAACAGGAGTACACAGGCGGCATTGCTTTGTTCAGAGGAGGAGGACAACTGTATTGAGTGGCGCAGAGAGACTTATTAGGCCTAAAATAAAAAAGTTGGCTAAATGCAGTTCAAAATTGGTAACATGAGTACACAGGCGACATTGGTTTGTTCAGTGGAGGAGGACAACTGTAATGAGTGGCTCAGACAGACATAGTAGGCCTAAAATAAAAAACTAAGCTAAATGCAGTTCAAAATTGGTAACAGGAGTACACAGGCAGAATAGCTTTGTTCATTGGAGGAGGACAAATGTAGTGAGTGGCGCAGACAGACTTAGTAGGCCTAAAATAAAAAAAGTAGGCTACAAGCAGTTCAAAATTGGTAACCGGAGTTTACAGGTGGCATAGCTTTGTTCAGTGGAGGAGGACAACTGTAATGAGTGGCGCCGACACAGCTTGTAGGCCCAAAATTAAAAACTTGGCTAACTGCAGTTCAAAATTGGTAACAGGAGTACACAGGCGGCATTGGTTTGTTCAGTTGAGGAGGACAACTGTATTGAGTGGCGCAGACAGACTTAGTAGGCCTAAAATAAAAAAACTAGGCTAAATGCACTTCAAAATTGGTAACAGGAGTACACAGGCGGCATTGCTTTGTTCAGAGGAGGAGGACAACTGTATTGAGTGGTGCAGACAGACTTTGTAGGTCTAAAATAAAAAAGTTGGCTAAATGCAGTTCAAAATTGGTAACAGGAGTACACAGGCGGCATTGGTTTGTTCAGTGGTGGAGGACAACTGTAATGAGTGGCGCAGACAGACTTAGTAGGCCTAAAAAAAACTAGGCTAAATGCAGTTCAAAATTGGTAACAGGAGTACACAGGCAGCATAGCTTTGTTCAGTGGAGGAGGATAACTGTTATGAGTGGCACTGACACAGTTTGTAGGCCCAAAATTAAAAAGTTGGCTAAATGCAGTTCAAAATTGGTAGCAGGAGTACACAGGCGGCATTGCTTTGTTCAGAGGAGGAGGACAACTGAATTGAGTGGCGCAGACAGACTTAGTAGGCCTAAAATAAAAAACTAGGCTAAATGCAGTTCAAAATTGGTAAAAGGACTAAACAGGCGGCATAGCTAGGTACTGGGGTGGGCTCCTCTGCTGAGAAGCAGACAGTGGTTGTAGGCGCAAATATTAACTGGTCTAAATGGAGGACAGGGCCCTGTATATTTTAACTATCATCTATAATTCAACAAATTTGTATTGGCAGTGCCATTGAATGATTTAACAGCACAGACTACACAGTGGTGGAGCAGGAAGAGGTAAGTATTGCAAGTAATAGAGCACTGTTTGAGCTCGGGGGAACACTATCTCATGGGCGGCGGTACTGGCACAGGGCCGCTCATATAAAGACAGTGTGTCTGACATTAGTTGTGCACCACCACCATCAGAGACACTTCATTGTACGATGATGGACCCTGTGCCAGTGCCGTCGCCCAAGAGTTGGTGCACCCACCTGTCCAGGCAAATGGCACTCGCACGAGTGCTTGTTCCAGGTGGTGACCACAGCCCTGTGGGGGGAGTCAGCCCATTTATGGAGGTATAAAAATGGCCTATGGTGGACATTCAGTAGCTGCAAATGGAGGAATTGGAGCAGTCAGCAAGAGAAGGCCAAAAGCAAGACATTTTCCAGGCAAGCTACTTGTCAGCAGCAGAAGGTGGTGCAAAATAATTTGAAATCCATGATTGGTTCATTTTAATGAAGGTTAGATCATCAACATTTCGGGTAGCCAGACGTGTCCTTTTTTCGGTCAGTATTGAACCAGCAGCACTGAAGACTCTTTCTGATAGCACACTAGCAGCTGGGGAAGCGAGCTCTTGTAATGCATATTCTGCCAATTCAGGCCAGGTGTCTATTTTAGATGCCCAGTAATCAAATGGGTATGACTTATGAGGGAGAACATAGATAAGGGAGGAAAAATAGTTTGTAACCATACTGGACAAATGCTGTCTCCTGTCACTTTTAAACAATGCAGCAGTACCTGTTGTGTCTGCGGTCATTGCAAAATCACTCCACAACCTGGTCATAAAACCTGTTGTGAATTCTGTTGTCGAGCTCCCTCCTGTGGTCGTGAATGGTACTTCGGCGAGTTCTGTCTATGGGCTCCCTCTGGTGGCTATGAGTGAAGCTGCGGCTTCTGAGATTCCTTACACAGGTGACGTGGTTTATCCTTTGGTTGGCTGCTCTATTTAACTCCTCTAAGATCGTTGCTCCATGCCAGCTGTCAATGTTTTTGCATTTGTTCAGTTCGCTCCTGGATCTCTCTGGTGACCTGCCTTCTCCTGCAGAAGCTAAGTTCCTGATAGTCATTATTTGTTCTTTGTTTTCTTGTCCAGCTGGTTATCATGATTTTGTCTTGCTAGCTGGAAGCTCTGGGATGCAGAGTGGTCCCTCCGCACCGTGAGTCGGTGCGGAGGTCTTTTTTGCACACTCTGCGTGGTCTTTTGTAGGTTTTTGTGCTGATCGCAAAGTTACCTTTCCTATCCTCTGTCTATTTAGTAAGTCTGGCCTCCCTTTGCTGAAACCTGTTTCATTTCTGCGTTTGTGACTTTCATCTCTACTCACAGTCAATATATGTGGGGGGCTTCCTTTGCCTTTGGGGAATTTCTCTGAGGCAAGGTAGGCTTTATTTTCCATCTCTAGGGCTAGATAGTTCTTAGGCTGTGACGAGGCGCCTAGGTCTGGACAGGAGCGCTCCACGGCTATTTCTAGTGTGTGTGATAGGATTAGGGCTTGCAGTCAGCAGAGTTCCCACATCCCAGAGCTCGTCCTGTATGAGGTTTAACTATCAGGTCATTCCGGGTGCTCCTAACCACCAGGTCATAACAGTACAGCTGGCCAAAAGTATTAATGCATCTCAATAGAGGGATAAGAGAAGTTCTGAGACCATTTTTTTTTCTCTGCAGTGTGTTTCGCTTCTCTTTTCCCCTAGACCTTTGGGTGGTTCAGGACACAGGTGTAGGTATGGACATTCAAGGTCTGTCCTCTTGTGTGGATCATCTCACTACAAGGGTACAAAACATTCAAGATTTTGTGGTTCAGAATCCTATGTTAGAGCCTAGAATTCCTATTCCTGACTTATTTTCTGGGGATAGATCTAGGTTCTTAAATTTCAAAAATAATTGTAAACTGTTTCTAGCTTTGAAACCCCGCTCCTCTGGTGACCCCGCTCAACAAGTAAAAATCATTATTTCTTTGTTGCGTGGTGACCCTCAAGACTGGGCATTTTCCCTTGCGCCAGGAGATCCTGCATTGCATGATGTTGATGCGTTTTTTCTGGCGCTTGGATTGCTTTATGATGAACCAAATTCAGTGGATCAGGCAGAGAAAATCTTGCTGGCTTTGTGTCAGGGTCAGGATGAAGCGGAGGTGTAGTGTCAGAAGTTCAGAAAGTGGTCTGTGCTTACTCAGTGTTAGGACTGGCGGAACGCACCAAGACAGATGATAAAGGTGCGTTCGCAGTCCGGGGTCCACCGTGCAGGTGAGAACCTGCTGCTAGCAATTAGCAGACAATATGGCGGTACACTAAAGTATACACGCGTGGGTTAAACCTCACCCAGCATGAAGAAAGCGATCCTGTTAATTCACAGGACCGCAGTACCGCACTAGTGCGCGAGCAAGTGGTCAGCGGACTTAACCCCAGAAGGGATTGGAGCCCGATTAGACCCTTGCTGGCGTAACACCGCAACTGGGTGTGTAGAGAACCTTAAGCAATCTGTGCACAAGAGTGCGAGCGATGCCGCACTAACGGACGCCACTAACCACCCAGACTCGGGTATGGAAAGCGCAAGGCAGGCGCACGGCGCCGTACTGGCAGGCACAGCTACAGGACGCTGTGATGTGTGTTAGTGCTGTAGGCTAAGTCGGGCGCTAGGTAGCAGCCATACACCTTCCGCGAACAGACATTCAATAGGGTAGGGGTTTCCAAGGACGACTTGCACTCACAACATACACACATAAGCAATTGTAAAACAATACTAGCGCATGGCCGTGCGGTCATGCGCAGTTTATATAACAGCAGCACAGGAAGTGGCCACAGCACTTTTGCCCTTCTAGGACCTGCCAAGAGGACCAATGGAATGTGCTGCAGAGCCTGAGCACATGACCCTCGATCTCCAACGGGAGACCTTACGCTGGGCATGCTCAGTACATGCAGACAAGGACTTAGTCCCAGAGAAGTCCGCTCGCTGCTGACCAGCACTGACTTTAAAGGCAGAGACTGGAGAAGCAGCACTAACTCTCAGAACAGAGTGAGAATGAGCAAGACGCTGGGACCGACGTCCTTGCTGAGCAGGCTCCACTGCGGCTGGACAAGAATGGGAGACCGCAGCGGAAGTGGCTCGAGATTCCTGCTGTGCAGAAGCGGGAACTCGACCCCTAACATTACCCCCCCTCCTAGGGCCCCCCCCCTCCTTGGGCCTCGCTACGTTCGAAGGCAGCAATGAGCTGCGGGGCCCGAATGTGCTCAACAGGTTCCCAGGACCTGTCCTCGGGGCCATAACCCTTCCAGTCCACCAAATAAAATTTTTTACCACGCACCACCTTGCACCCCAAAATAGCGTTCACCTCATAATCGTCCGTAGACGAACCCGATGTCCCAGCAGATGACTCGGAAAAGCGGGACATATACACGGGTTTCAAGAGGGACACATGAAAGGTGTCGGTGATACCCAGGCGTGGCGGAAGGGCCAAACGATAGACCACAGGATTAACCTGCTCGAGGACCTTGAATGGACCCAAGTAGCGAGGAGCAAATTTAGTGGACTCAACTCGCAGCCTGATGTTACGGGCGGAGAGCCACACCAAGTCGCCAGGAGCAAAGGTCGGGGCGGGGCGCCGATGAGCATCAGCGGAGGACCTCATTCTCTCCTTAGAGGCCCGAATGGCATCCTGAGTGCGGTCCCAAATATCCCGTGCCTCCACAGCCCAGTCTGCCACCCTGGAGTCGGCGGAAGACACGGGCATAGGCACAGGTACCCGTGGATGCTGACCATAGTTGAGGAGGAATGGGGTTTGTCCAGTGGAGTCGGCAACGGCGTTGTTCAGTGCAAACTCTGCCCATGATAGCAAGGATGCCCAGTCATCCTGCCTGGCTGAAACAAAATGTCGCAGGTATGTGACCAAGGTCTGGTTGGCCCTCTCTACCAACCCATTCGTCTCGGGATGATAAGCGGAAGAGAGATTCAACTCAATACTGAGAAGACGACAGAGCTCTCTCCAGAACCGAGACGCAAACTGGGGACCCCGGTCACTGACAATTTTGTCTGGCATACCATGTAGGCGGAAGATATGTCTGATGAACAACGCTGCCAAGGCCCGTGCAGAAGGTAACCGCGGCAGCGGCACCAAATGCACCATTTTTGAGAAATGATCGGAGATGACCCAAATGATGGTACAGCCGCGAGACTTGGGCAAACCCACAACAAAGTCCATCCCGACCATCTCCCAGGGCCTATCTGCCACCGGCAAGGGATAGAGCAAACCAGCTGGCCTTTGACGCGGAGATTTATTTTTGGCGCAGGAGACACACGCCAGAACGTAATCCCTGACATCCCGGACCATATGCGGCCACCAGTACGTCCTCGCCAGTAGCTCAGATGTCCTCTTTGTCCCAAAGTGTCCACCCACCCTGGACGAATGAGCCCAAGAGAGAACCTCCGGTCGCAAATTAATGGGCACAAAAGTCTTGCCCGGAGGCACAGACTCTAGCGATACCGGCGCCACGGTTCTCAGGCTCTCGGAAGGGACAATAAGCCGAGGCTCCTCTTCCTCCTCCTCAGTTGACATAAGGGAGCGAGAGAGAGCGTCAGCACGGATATTCTTCTCCCCGGCGAGATAATGCAGGGAAAAGTGGAACCGGGAGAAGAACAGGGACCATCTGGCCTGGCGAGAATTTAGCCGCTGGGCTGTCTGCAAATAGACCAAATTTTTGTGGTCCGTGTAAACTTGGAAGGGAAACCGCGCACCTTCCAGAAGGTGTCTCCACTCCGAAAAGGCCAACTTCATTGCTAGCAACTCCCTGTCCCCGATGGAGTAGTTCCTCTCCGCTGGCGTGAAGGTCTTGGAGAAGAAGAAGCATGGATGCTTCCGACCTTGAGCATCCTTTTGGTAGAGGACGGCTCCAGCACCAACGGACGAGGCATCCACCTCCAGTAGGAATGGCTTATCCACATCGGGACGATGTAAGATGGGAGCGCTAGCAAAGTGGGACTTAATAGAAGTGAAGGCCTTGGAGACCTCTTCCGACCACAATTTGGGATTCGCTCCCTTCTTGGTGAGGGCTACCAAGGGAGCCACCAGAGTTGAGAAGTGGGGAATGAACTGGCGGTAATAGTTTATGAACCCCATAAAGCGCTGCACCGCTTTAAGAGAATGGGGCTCTTGCCAGTCCATCACAGCCTGTAGTTTGGCAGGATCCATAGCCAATCCCTGGGCGGAGATGATATAGCCCAGGAAAGGTAAGGACTCCTGCTCAAACACACACTTCTCCAACTTTGCGTAAAGAGAGTTTGCCCGTAGGAGGTCGAAGACTCTGCCAACATCTCTCCGGTGGGAGTCAATATCTGGAGAAAAGATGAGAATATCATCCAGATAGACTACAACCGAGGTGGAAAGCATATCCCGGAAGATGTCGTTGACAAAGTCTTGAAAAACGGCAGGTGCATTACAGAGCCCGAAGGGCATCACCAGATACTCATAGTGCCCATCTCTGGTGTTAAATGCCGTTTTCCACTCGTCCCCCTCACGGATGCGAATCAGGTTGTAAGCACCCCGCAGATCTAGTTTCGTAAACACTCTAGCTCCCCGAAGCCTATCGAAAAGCTCAGATATCAACGGCAAAGGGTACTTGTTCTTAACTGTGATAGCATTAAGACCCCTGTAGTCTATGCATGGACGTAGTTCTCCATTCTTCTTCTGCACGAAGAAGAACCCTGCCCCAGCAGGTGACACTGACTTCCTAATGAACCCTCTTGCCAGATTCTCTTGTATGTACTGAGACATTGCCTCCGTTTCCGGGAGAGATAATGGGTAGACTCGACCCCGGGGAGGCTCAGCACCAGGCAAGAGATCGATAGGACAGTCATAGGGGCGATGGGGCGGAAGGGTCTCCGCCGCCTTCTTGGAGAACACGTCTGCATAAGACCAATATTGCTTGGGGAGAGAGGATAGATCTGCGGGTACCTCAGTAGTAGCAACCTGAACGCACTCTCGGTGACACCTACCCCCACATGATTCACCCCATCCCAGAATTCTGCCTGAGGACCACTCGATGTGAGGAGAGTGGTACCGTAGCCAAGGTATCCCCAACAGGACCTCATCAATACCCTCAGGAATGACGAGTAGAGAAATAATCTCCTGATGGGATGGCGACAGGGACAGAGTAACAGGGATGGTCTGATGTGTTATCTGTGCGGGGAGTGTCGACCCATTCACCACTCGTACCGTTACTGGTTGGGATAGCATAACCAGGGGTATTGCGTGACGTTGGGCGAAGGCAGAAGACATAAAATTGCCCTCCGCCCCAGAATCCACGCAGAGGTCTACCGAGTGGGAGGATGAGCCAAAGGTAATTGTCCCCTTAAAGGACAATTTGGAGGCAAACGTCGCAGTGTCTAGTGCACCTCCACCTACTACCACTAGACGCTGACGTTTCCTCGACCGCTGATGACATCTGGTGGCAAGATGTCCTGACTGTTGGCAAACCTGGCAACCCTGGAGTGCACGAGCAGTCTGGGACTTAGATCCCGCTCGTGACACCACCTTAGGTTCCTGAACCTCAGGAGCCTGAACTGGAGATTCCAAAGGTTTGGCGAAGGTGGGAGCCAGCCGAAACCTCTGCCTACACTGGGCTCGCTCTAACCTCCGCTCGTGAAAACGGCGGTCAATGCGAGTAGATACTGCTATTAACTCCTCCAGTGTGGCGGGAATCTCCCTAGTGGCCAGAGCGTCCTTAACGTGGTCAGCCAGCCCCCTCCAAAATATAGGGATAAGGGCTTTATCCGACCACTCCAGCTCAGATGCCAGAGTGCGGAAATGGACGGCAAAAAGGCTGACCAAGGACGAGCCCTGAGTCAGTGCCAACAGTTGGAGCGCCGTGTCATGGGTGACACGAGGTCCAAGAAAGACCTGTTTCAGAGTGCTCAGGAATAACGGAGCACTCTGCACCACATGATCGCCACGCTCCCACAGCGGCGTAGCCCACTGCAACGCCCTGTCCGACAATAAGGAAATTATAAAGCCCACCTTAGCCCGCTCTGTAGGGAAACGAGAGGCCAGAAGCTCGAGATGTATTGAGCACTGACTCACGAAACCCCTACAGGACTTACTGTCACCAGAAAATTTCTCTGGTAGCGGGAGGCGAGATAGCGTCGGTACAGGAGCGGCAGTGGACAAGGTAGCTGCAGCCACACTTGCAGCCTGAACAGCGACAGCAGTAACATCCACAGCTGAGGTTGAACGCTCAAAAGCCGCCAACCTTCCCTCCAGCTGCTGGATGTACCGCTGTAAACGCTGATCGTCCGCCATTTTACTAGCCAGACCCTGGCGCTAGTATTCTGTTAGGACTGGCGGAACGCACCAAGACAGATGATAAAGGTGCGTTCGCAGTCCGGGGTCCATCGTGCAGGTGAGAACCTGCTGCTAGCAATTAGCAGACAATATGGCGGTACACTAAAGTATACACGCGTGGGTTAAACCTCACCCAGCATGAAGAAAGCGATCCTGTTAATTCACAGGACCGCAGTACCGCACTAGTGCGCGAGCAAGTGGTCAGCGGACTTAACCCCAGAAGGGATTGGAGCCCGATTAGACCCTTGCTGGCGTAACACCGCAACTGGGTGTGTAGAGAACCTTAAGCAATCTGTGCACAAGAGTGCGAGCGATGCCGCACTAACGGACGCCACTAACCACCCAGACTCGGGTATGGAAAGCGCAAGGCAGGCGCACGGCGCCGTACTGGCAGGCACAGCTACAGGACGCTGTGATGTGTGTTAGTGCTGTAGGCTAAGTCGGGCGCTAGGTAGCAGCCATACACCTTCCGCGAACAGACATTCAATAGGGTAGGGGTTTCCAAGGACGACTTGCACTCACAACATACACACATAAGCAATTGTAAAACAATACTAGCGCATGGCCGTGCGGTCATGCGCAGTTTATATAACAGCAGCACAGGAAGTGGCCACAGCACTTTTGCCCTTCTAGGACCTGCCAAGAGGACCAATGGAATGTGCTGCAGAGCCTGAGCACATGACCCTCGATCTCCAACGGGAGACCTTACGCTGGGCATGCTCAGTACATGCAGACAAGGACTTAGTCCCAGAGAAGTCCGCTCGCTGCTGACCAGCACTGACTTTAAAGGCAGAGACTGGAGAAGCAGCACTAACTCTCAGAACAGAGTGAGAATGAGCAAGACGCTGGGACCGACGTCCTTGCTGAGCAGGCTCCACTGCGGCTGGACAAGAATGGGAGACCGCAGCGGAAGTGGCTCGAGATTCCCGCTGTGCAGAAGCGGGAACTCGACCCCTAACACTCAGTGGAATGAATGTGCCCTGGCAGCAATTTTCAGAAAGGGTCTTTCTGAAGCCCTTAAGGATGTCATGGTGGGATTTCCCATGCCTGCTGGTCTGAATGAGTCTATGTCTTTGGCCATTCAGCTCGATCGGCACATGCGTGAGCGCAAAGCTGTGCACCATCTGGCGGTCTTCTCTGAGCATAGGCCTGAGCCTATGCAGTGTGATAGGACTTTGACCAGAGCTGAAAGGCAAGAACACAGACGTTGGAATGGGCTGTGTTTTTACTGTGGTGAATCCACTCATGCTATCTCCGATTGTCCTAAGCGCACTAAGTGGTTCGCCAGGTCTGCCATCATTGGTACGGTACAGTCTAAATTTCTTTTGTCCGTTACTCTGATTTGCTCTCTGTCGTCCTATTCTGTAATGGCATTTGTGGATTCAGGCGCTGCCCTGAATTTGATGGATCTGGAGTTTGCCAGGCGCTGTGGTTTTTTCTTGGAGCCCTTGCAGTATCCTATTCCATTGAGAGGAATTGATACTACGCCTTTGGCCAAGAATAAGCCTCAGTACTGGACTCAATTGACCATGTGCATGGCTCCTGCACATCAGGAGGATATTCGCTTTTTGGTGTTGCATAATCTGCATGATGTGGTCGTTTTGGGGTTGCCATGGCTACAGGTCCATAATCCAGTGTTGGATTGGAAATCTATGTCTGTGTCCAGCTTGGGTTGTCAGGGGGTACATGGTGATGTTCCATTGGTGTCTATTTCGCCTTCCACTCCTTCTGAAGTCCCTGAGTTTTTATCATATTACCGGGATGTATTTGAAGAGCCCAAATCCGGTGCCCTACCTCCTCATAGGGATTGCGACTGTGCTATTAATTTGATTCCTGGTAGTAAGTTTCCTAAGGGCCGTCTGTTTAATTTATCTGTGCCAGAGCACGCCGCTATGCGGAGTTATATAAAGGAATCCTTGGAGAAGGGTCATATTCGTCCGTCGTCGTCACCATTGGGAGCAGGATTCTTTTTTGTGGCCAAGAAGGATGGTTCTTTGAGACCTTGTATTGATTACCGCCTTCTTAATAAGATCACAGTCAAATTTCAGTATTCTTTGCCGCTGCTGTCTGATTTATTTGCTCGAATTAAGGGGGCTAGTTGGTTCACCAAGATATATCTGCGTGGTGCGTATAATCTTGTGCGAATTAAACAGGGTGATGAATGGAAAACGGCATTTAATGCGCCCGAGGGCCATTTTGAGTACCTGGTTATGCCATTCGAGCTTTCTAATGCTCCATCTGTGTTTCAGTCCTTTATGCATGACATCTTCCGAGAGTACCTGGATAGATTCATGATTGTATATTTGGATGACATTTTGGTCTTTTCGGATGATTGGGAGTCTCATGTGAAGCAGGTCAGAATGGTGTTCCAGGTCCTTCGTGCGAATTCCTTGTTTGTGAAGGGGTCAAAGTGTCTCTTTGGTGTTCAGAAGGTTTCATTTTTGGGTTTCATTTTTTCCCCTTCTACTATCGAGATGGACCCTGTCAAAGTTCAGGCCATTCACGAATGGACTCAGCCGACATCTGTGAAGAGCTTGCAGAAGTTCCTGGGCTTTGCTAATTTTTATCGTCGCTTCATCACTAATTTTTCCAGTATTGCTAAACCGTTGACTGATTTGACCAAGAAAGGTGCTGATGTGGTCAATTGGTCCTCTGTGGCTGTAGAGGCTTTTCAGGAGTTGAAGCGACGTTTTGCTTCTGCCCCTGTGTTGTGCCAGCCAGATGTTTCGCTCCCTTTTCAGGTTGAGGTTGATGCTTCTGAAATTGGAGCAAAGGCTGTTTTGTCGCAAAGAAGTTCTGATGGCTCGGTGATGAAACCCTGTGCCTTCTTTTCTAGAAAATTCTCGCCTGCTGAGCGCAATTATGATGTGGGCAATCGGGAGTTGTTGGCCATGAAGTGGGCATTCGAGGAGTGGCGACATTGGCTTGAAGGAGCTAAACATCGCGTGGTGGTCTTGACGGATCACAAAAATTTAACTTATCTTGAGTCTGCCAAACGGTTGAATCCTAGACAGGCTCGATGGTCGCTCTTTTTCTCCCGTTTTGATTTTGCTGTTTCATACCTTCCGGGATCTAAGAATGTGAAGGCTGACGCCCTGTCAAGGAGTTTTGTGCCTGACTCTCCGGGTGTTCCGGAGCCGGCGGGTATTCTTAAAGAAGAGGTAATTTTGTCTGCCATTTCCCCTGATTTGCGGCGTGTGCTGCAAAAGTTTCAGGCTGATAGACCTGACCGTTGTTCTACGGAGAAACTGTTTGTCCCTGATAGATGGACTAGTAGAGTTATCTCTGAGATTCATTGTTCAGTGTTGGCTGGTCATCCTGGAATCTTTGGTACCAGAGATTTTGTGGCTAGATCCTTTTGGTGGCCTTCTTTGTCACGGGATGTGCGTTCTTTTGTGCAGTCCTGTGGGACTTGTGCTCGGGCTAAGCCCTGCTGTTCTCGTGCCAGTGGGTTGCTTTTGCCCTTGCCGATCCCGAAGAGGCCCTGGACGCATATTTCCATGGATTTTATTTCAGATCTCCCTGTTTCTCAAAGGATGTCGGAAATTTGGGTGGTTTGTGATCGCTTCTCTAAGATGGTCCATTTGGTACCTTTGTCTAAATTGCCTTCCTCCTCTGATTTGGTGCCATTGTTTTTCCAGCATGTGGTTCGTTTGCATGGCATTCCAGAGAACATCGTCTCGGACAGAGGTTCCCAGTTTGTTTCGAGGTTTTGGCGGTCCTTTTGCGATAAGATGGGCATTGATTTGTCTTTTTCTTCAGCTTTCCATCCTCAGACTAATGGCCAAACCGAACGAACTAATCAGACTTTGGAGACATATCTGAGATGCTTTGTTTCTGCTGATCAGGATGATTGGGTGTCCTTCTTGCCTTTGGCTGAGTTCGCCCTCAATAATCGGTCCAGCTCGGCTACTTTAGTTTCTCCTTTTTTCTGTAATTCTGGTTTCCATCCTCGTTTCTCTTCAGGGCAGGTTGAGCCTTCGGACTGTCCTGGTGTGGATGCGGTGGTGGACAGGTTGCAGCGGATTTGGACTCATGTGGTGGACAATTTGACATTGTCCCAGGAGAAGGCTCAACGTTTCGCTAACCGTTGTGTTGGTCCCCGACTTCGTGTTGGGGATTTGGTTTGGTTGTCATCCCGTCACGTTCCTATGAAGGTTTCCTCTCCTAAGTTTAAGCCTCGTTTCATTGGGCCTTAGAAGATTTCTGAAGTTCTTAATCCTGTGTCATTTCGTTTGGACCTTCCAGCTTCTTTTGCCATCCATAATGTGTTCCATAGGTCGTTGTTGCGGAGATACGTGGCGCTTATGGTTCCCTCCGTTGATCCCCCTGCCCCGGTGTTGGTTGAGGGGGAGTTGGAGTATGTGGTGGAGAAGATTTTGGATTCTCGTGTTTCGAGACGGAAACTTCAGTACCTGGTCAAGTGGAAAGGTTATGGTCAGGAAGATAATTCCTGGGTTTTTGCCTCTGATGTTCATGCTGCCGATCTTGTTCGTGCCTTTCATCTGGCTCATCCTGATCGGTCTGGGGGCTCTGGTGAGGGTTCGGTGACCCCTCCTCAAGGGGGGGTACTGTTGTGAATTCTGTTGTCGAGCTCCCTCCTGTGGTCGTGAATGGTACTTCGGCGAGTTCTGTCTATGGGCTCCCTCTGGTGGCTATGAGTGAAGCTGCGGCTTCTGAGGTTCCTTACACAGGTGACGTGGTTTATCCTTTGGTTGGCTGCTCTATTTAACTCCTCTCAGATCGTTGCTCCATGCCAGCTGTCAATGTTTTTGCATTTATTCAGTTCACTCCTGGATCTCTCTGGTGACCTGCCTTCTCCTGCAGAAGCTAAGTTCCTGATAGTCATTATTTGTTCTTTGTTTTCTTGTCCAGCTGGTTATCATGATTTTGTCTTGCTAGCTGGAAGCTCTGGGATGCAGAGTGGTCCCTCCGCACCGTGAGTCGGTGCGGAGGTCTTTTTTGCACACTCTGTGTGGTCTTTTGTAGGTTTTTGTGCTGATCGCAAAGTTACCTTTCCTATCCTCTGTCTATTTAGTAAGTCTGGCCTCCCTTTGCTGAAACCTGTTTCATTTCTGCGTTTGTGACTTTCATCTCTACTCACAGTCAATATATGTGGGGGGCTTCCTTTGCCTTTGGGGAATTTCTCTGAGGCAAGGTAGGCTTTATTTTCCATCTCTAGGGCTAGATAGTTCTTAGGCTGTGACGAGGCGCCTAGGTCTGGTCAGGAGCGCTCCACGGCTATTTCTAGTGTGTGTGATAGGATTAGGGCTTGCGGTCAGCAGAGTTCCCACATCCCAGAGCTCGTCCTGTATGAGGTTTAACTATCAGGTCATTCCGGGTGCTCCTAACTACCATGTCGTAACAAAAACCCCTCTGTCCAACGCCACTTCGGATTTGTGCACCTCTAACACCTTTGCCATGTTGCCCCCTACGGCTCGTGTGAGAACCATCACCGCCGCTGTGTTCTGGGAATGCCGGAACCAAACGGTTTACAAGAGTTGCTTGTTTGGTAGCCAATATTTGCTCAAGGTTCTCATGTGGCATGATATTTTGTAATTTTCCTTTCTATCGTGGATCCAGGAGGCAGGCCAACCAGTAATCGTCATCGGTCATCATTTTGATAATGCGGGGTCCCTTTTTAGGATACGCAAGGCATACTCAGCCATGTGGGCCAATGTTCCAGGTGTCAGTTCACTGCTTGTGCTGGGTTGAGGAGCACTTTCTGGCAAATCAACATCACTTGTGTCCCGCAAAAACCCTGTACCTGACCTTGCAACGCCACGAGTTTCTATTGCCCTGAGAAGCATCCTCCTCCCATAAATATTCATCCCCATCATCCTCTTCCTCCTCCTCTTCATCCGCCACCTCGTCCAGGAGAGTTCCCTGAGCAGACAATGGCTGACTGTCATCAAGGCTTCCCTCCTCCTAGGCTGCAGACGCCTGCTCCTTAGTGTGCATCAAACTTTGCATCAGCAGACGCATTAGCGGGATGCTCATGCTTATGATGGCATCATCTGCACTTACCAGCCATGTGCATTCCTCAAAACACTGAAGGACTTGACAGAGGTCTTGTAGCTTTGACCACTGCACACCAGACAACTCTATGTCTGCCATCCAACTGCCTGTCCGTGTATGTGTATACTCCCATAAATAAATTACAGCACGCCTCTGTTCGCACAGCCTCTGGAGCATGTGCAGTGCGGAGTTCCACCTTGTTGCAACGTCGATTGTTAGGCGGTGCTTGGAAAGATTCAGCGACCACTGATGGTTCAGCATGCGGCTGAAGTGTACGGGCGACTGGCGGATGTGGGAGCAAAGTGTTTGCACCTTCAGGAGCAGGGCTGGTAACTTCGGATAATTTTTCAGGAAGCATTGCACCACCAGGTTCAAGGTGTGAGCCAGGCAAGGTATGTGTTACAGTTCTGAAAGGGCTATGGAAGCCATAAAATTCCTTCCATTATCACTGACAATCTTGCCTGCCTCAAGATGTACACTGCCCAGCCATGACTCAGTTTCTTGCTGCAAGTACTCGGCCAGTACTTCCGCGGTGTGTCTGTTGTTGCCCAAACACTTCATTTGCAGCACAGCCTGCTGACGCTTAACACAAGCTTCGCTCTGTGGATGAGCTTTCGCTTCTGGAGGAGGGGGGCGAACGCCTACAGCAAACTGTTTCCTAGACCGTGGGCTAGGCAGAACTGTCCCACTATGGCTGGCCCCTGTGGACCCAGCATCCACCACATTAACCCAGTGCGCCGTGATGGACGTGTAATGTCCCTGGCCATGCCTACTGGTCCATGCATCTGTTGTGAGGTGCACCTTTCTACTTACTGATTGCCTCAGTGCAAGGACATTGCGGTCTTTGACATGCTGGTGGAGGGCTGGGATGGCTTTTCTCGCAAAGAAGTGTCGACTATGTAGGTCATAGCGTGGTACTGCGTAGGCCATCAGGGCTTTGAAAGCTTCGCTTTCAACCAACTGGTAGGGCATCATCTCTAACGAGATTAGTCTAGCAATGGGGGCTTTCAAACACTGTGTACGTGGATGAGAGGATGAGTACTTTTTTTTCCTAATGAGAGTCTCATGTAGGGTGGGCTGGACTGGAGAGCTGCATATGGTGGAACTAGCGGGGGTGTTGGTGGACATGGCAGATTGAGAGAGAGTTGGAGATGGTATTCTTGATGTTGGCCTACATACAGTGTTTCCTACCAAGAACCTTGTGATTCCCTGACTGCTTTGGCCTTGCGACGATACCTCCAAATTTGTTGCTGGTGGTGTCCTAACCGGTGGGCTTACAGTGAGGGAAGCAAAGTAGCATTGCTGACTACCTTCATTCTGAGCAGGTGCACCAATGGTACGGGACATTTGGTAGTTATTCCAGGCTTGCAAGTGCATGCTGGTTAAATGTCTAAGTATGCATGTTGTATTTAAATTTTGGAGATTCTTCCCTCTGCTAAAGGTCTTTGAGTATTTCTTACAGATAACTTTGCACTGATCATTCGGATCTTGGTTAAAAAATTTCCACACTGCACTCTTCCTACTATGGAATACCTTTTCAGGCATTGCACGCTGTGCTATTTTCACCGGATGGCCATGCTGTCCTAAAACGGTTTTTGGTTTTGACCAACATTTTTGGCCAGATATGGGCCTGCCAGATGAAGGCTGTTGCGATGTAGATGGCTGCTGTGGATCATCCTCCTCCGCTTCTGAGCTACTCGCAGCAGCACACTCTTCCCCCAATGGCTGCCAATCTGGGTAAAAAACTGGGTCATCTACCACCTCCTCTTCAATGTCATGTGCACCTTCCTCTGTGTCACCGTGTAAGGTGCTATAGCATTTCTGACGGGGCACCATAGTCTCATCGGGGTCAGATTTTGGCTCAGTACACTGCGAGGGAAATGTAGTGATCTGAGTTAATGGAACAGCATAATATTCTAGCTAAGGCTGTGCATCTGTGCACTCCATGTCCGATTCATCTTGTAATGGGCTTTTAACAATTTCTCTAACCCAGGCACGGTATGTGTAAAGAGCTCCATGGAGTAAACTGTAGTGTCGCCTGCCGCATCCTTCACTTTTGGCTTGGGTGAAGAACACAAGGAAGCGACTTGTTCCTGACCGGGAGCATCCACTGATGACTCGCTGCTTTTATGATTCGAACTTTCAGAAGAGGAGGCGAAAGAGCTAGAGGCGGAGTCAGCAAGGAAAGACAAAACTTTTTCCTGCTGCTCCAGCTTTAAAAGCGGTTTTCCTACTCCTAGATGAGGGAGCCTTGGAGTTCTTGTGTAGCAAGATGATGATGCTGGCTCAACACCTCGAGCCTTTGGTGCTATTTTGCTTTTCCCACTACCACCAGATGCTCCACCACTACCACCACCATCAGTACCAGCTGGCAACGCCTGCCCATGGCCTCTTCCACCAGACTTCCTCATTTTTGGAAAAATCTAACCAAAATAACAACCATTATATGGTACTGTAAAACAAGGTAGAAAGTGTATATAAACTTGTTGAGAATTTAAATCTCCCATTTTTTTTGAGGAGACTGAACCAAAACTCAGGCCCAGTGTATTACACTACACAATGTGGCAGAACATGGCTGGCTGATATACGACAAACTAACAGAACTGACGTACATTCACTTAGTGCCAATCAACCCTGCTGTACTGTTCGGGTCAATATGACCCGAAATGATTTTTGAGACCATGTAGATTTTTTTTATATGAGGATTTGAAACTAGTGGTATCTTGACTTCTCCTCATTTGTGGAGCTCTATATATTTTTTTGTTTTTGTTTATTTTTTTGTTTACTTTTTGCTACACGCTGATTGTTACACTTGTACTGTTCAGGTCAATATGACCCGATAGCATTTTATACTGTTCTACAGGTCTCTGATTATTTCTGACTCCAAAAGTTATGTTTTTTATGTGTACTTCATCTCAAAATGGTGGTGGTTTCACTGTTCTTATCAGTAAACAAGTAATTATCTAGTATTATCCATTTGCTGTTTGTGAGAGAGGAGACTGGTTACATAGTTACATAGTTATTAAGGTTGAAGGGAGACTTTAAGTCCATCTAGTTCAACCCATAGCATAACCTAACATGCCCTAACATGTTGATCCAGAGGAAGGCAAAAAAAATCCATGTGGCAAAAAGTAAGCTCCACATTGGGGAAAAAAATTCCTTCCAGACTCCACATACAGCAATCAGACTAGTTCCCTGGATCAACGCCCTACCAAGAAATCTAGTATATATACCCTGTAAAATTATACTTTTCCAGAAAGGTATCCAGTCCCCTCTTAAATTTAAGTAACGAATCACTCATTACAACATCATACGGCAGAGTGTTCCATAGTCTCACTGCTCTTACAGTAAAGAATCCACGTCTGTTATTATGCTTAAACCTTCTTTCCTCCAGACGTAGAGGATGCCCCCTTGTCCCTGTCTCAGGTCTATGATTAAAAAGATCATCAGAAAGGTCTTTGTACTGTCCCCTCATATATTTATACAATAAAATAAGATCACTCCTTAGTCTTCGTTTTTCCAAACTAAATATCCCCAAGTGTAATAACCTATCTTGGTATTGCAGACCCCCCAGTCCTCTAATAACCTTGGTCGCTCTTCTCTGCACCTGCTGCAGTTCAGCTATGTCTTTCTTATACACCGGAGACCAGAACTAAGCACAGTTTTCTAAGTGTGGTCGAACAAGTGACTTGTATAGAGGTAAAATTATGTTCTCCTCGTGAGCATCTATGCCTCTTTTAATGCATCCCATTATTTTATTTGCCTTAGTAGCAGCTGCCTGACACTGACCACTAAATATGAGTTTGTCATCCACCCATACACCCAGGTCTTTTTCATTGACGGTTTTGCCCAGACTTTTAGAATTAAGCACATAGTTATACACCTTATAACTTTTACCTAAGTGCATGACCTTACATTTATCCCCATTAAAGCTCATTTGCCATTTATCAGCCCAAGCTTCTAGTTTACATAAATCATCCTGTAATATAAAATTGTCCTCCCCTGTATTGATTACCCTGCTGAGTTTAGTGTCATCTGCAAATATTGAAATTCTACTCTGAATGCCCCCTACAAGGTCATTAATAAATATGTTAAAAAGAAGAGGGCCCAATACTGACCCCTGTGGTACCCCCACTGCTAACCGCGACCCATGGTTGTCTATCAATCAAAGGCTGGGGGTTTCACTGTCATCAGTAATCAAGTACTTATTTAGTCAAATGCATTTTCAGTTTGTGAGAGAAGACACTGTTGTCTTATAAATTGGACACCAGTCATTTGACTTACACCCCGAAGCTAAGTCCTGTGAAAGAGACACTGGAATCTGTGTGAGAGAGAGAGAGAGCACTGAGCTGTGAATACACATCTTTACAGGTATTCTTTTTTTTTCAAAACTTGGATAAAAATGTTTCTAAAATGTCTATTGACTGATGCTGTGAATCTTTACAACTATTCTTTTCTTTTCCAAACTTAGGTAATTCTAATGAGGACAATGCACCATGACAATGCCGTAAGTCATAGAGAAGACAGAAAGCCTGACATTATTTTGGATTATAATGCCACAAAGGGAGCAGTTGATACTTTAGACCAAGCAATATCAACATATACATGCAAATGCAAAACCAGTCGGTGGCCAATTATTTTATTTTATAACATACTGGACGTTTCTGCATACAATGCATTTCTCTTATGGAGAGAAATAGACCCCGATTGGAACCAGAATTAGCTGTATAAAAGAAGATTATTTCTTGAGGAATTGGGCAAATCCCTGGTTAGGTCATATATTGAGAGCAGAAAAGTGACCCCCAAAAGTGAAGGAGCAACAGCCATTGTAAAAAGTGTCCAGCATGCTCAAGAAAGAGACTCCACATCCACGGCCTCCACCAGCACAGCTACAAGCAAAAAAAGGAAGAGATGTAGCTTCTGTCCATCTTCCTGTGACAATAAGGGTATGTATGTGCTCACGCTGCGGATTTTGCTGCGGATCCGCAGCGTTTCCGCAGCTGCGGATCCGCAGCGGTTTCCCATGAGTTTACAGTACCATGTTAACCTATGGGAAACAAAATCCACAGTGCACATGCTGCGGATAAAAACGCGTGGAAACACAGCGGTTTATACACTGCAGCATGTCAATTCTTTGTGCGGATTCCGCTGCGGTTTTACACCTGCTCCAATAGAAAACTGCAGGTGTAAAGCAGCAGCAGAATCCGCAGTAGAAACCGCAATAAATCCGCAGAAATAAACGCAGCGGCTTTGCACTGCAGTTTTTCCAAATCCGCTGCGGAAAAATCCGCAGTCCTCCAGAATATGTGTGCACATACCCTTAGACTAATCTGACATGTGCTGGATGTTCAAAATATCTGTGTAAAGGAGATGTGTCTTATTATTGTGTTCAGTGTAAAAACGCATGAACATGTTCAGTTTTTCTTTTTTCTTTCTAAAAAGGTTGAAGTTTTTATGATTTTTCATTTGTTGATTTATAAATATTGTTTTCAAAAAGTTAAATTTCATGTTTTAGTAATAGTAATGTAAAGCTTCTTTGTTATTTGTGTGCAGAATTCCAACAATCAAAGATAATTGTAAAAAGCCTGTGTAACCTTTTTATGAAAAAAAAAAATAATTAAGTTTAAATTTTTCATTTGTTTATGATCAACCATGTTCACATACAGTATAATAATGAATAAAGTATTCAAATAAAACACTTAGAGTAGCTAAAAATCAAGAATTAATAGGTCGGGGCATATATTTTCCCAGGAACAGTACATTTGTATAGCAAATGCGAACAGAACAGCAGGGTTAAAATCTTCCTTTTTTCGGGGGTAGACTGCACCAAAACTCAGACCCAATGTATTACACTACACAATGTAAGTGGCAGAACGTGGCTTGAAGATATACGACAAACTAACAGAACTGACGTAGATCCCCCCTTGTGCCAATTTAAATCTCCCTTTTTTGGGGGGATACTGCAACAAAACTCAGGCCCAGTGTATTACACTACACAATGTAAGTGGCAGAACGTGGCTGGAAGATATATATAAAAAAATACGAGGACTGTAGTACAATTTTAATCTCCCTACAATGATCTCAGGACAAGTATGGCAGCAATAAAAAGGACTGCTGCACACAAAAGTGTGGACAAATAAACAAGATAACTGTGCAGAAAAGAGCAACAGGATTTTTGCTTTTAACAAAGCAGTTGGTTTGCACAGCGGCGTACAAACAGCAATGCAGCTATCAGGGAGCCTTATAAGGCAGCCTAATAAGCTACAGAGCTGATGCACAAAAATATAGCCTCCACTGTCCCTGCAAACAAATGGTGGTGTTGGACAGTGGAAATCGCTACAGCACATATCCCTTCTTCTGATGCAGCTGCAGCAACCTCTCCCTATGCTAAGATCGGCAGAATTAAGATAACAGTCGGCGTGCACGCCCCTTTATAGCCCCTGTGACTCCGCAGAAAGCAAGCAAATCACTGTCATGCCCCTCTCTAAGATGGTGGGGACCGAGACCTATGTCACCACGCTGCCCACACTCTGCGTCCTCTTTCATTGGATGAAAAATGGCGCTGAAAACGTCATACAAAACGCGACTTTGGCGCGCTGATCGCCGACCTCATAGCCGATCCCACACTAGGATCGGGTCTGGTTTCATGAAACCCGACTTTGCCGAAAGTCGGCGATTTTTCAATTTGTCCGATCCGTTTCGCTCAACCCTATTTCTGACAACAGAATTTTTATCTCTCTACATTGAAGTGGGCATAAAAATTGTGATAATAAAAAGACACCAGTAAGTCAAGGAATATAAATTAAGGAAATCTAATGAATAGCGTATGCATGTTAAAGTGATAGTGCAGAACAGAAGTACACTGTGTAGATACTGTGTAGAGATGAACGAACACCTGGATGTTTGGCTTCGGCTGGTTCAGCTAAGCACTTAAAAAAAGTTTGGTTCGGGTGCCAGAACAGTACCTGAACCTGTACCCAGACCCCATTCACTTGAATGGGGGGCCAGAACATCCAGTGTTTGCTATGCGGCAAACATTGCCTCTGATGATTTTACCGCCAGTGTGAGTGCCACAGTGCCCATGCTGTCATATGACAACATGAGCCAGCAGCTGTGATCGGAGTCAAAAAGTTTGGAGAGAAATTTCTCACAGTGAACTGCGGCGAACTCACGTCTGCACCATGAGACTATTTCTCACTGTGCTAGTGATATCTCACCAAAGTCCTCCTAGTTCCTAGGCCCGAAGTGTAGCCTCAGTGACCTGTGTTAACCTTAATGACATCACCGCAAGTCACTGAGACTGAGCTTGCAGCAACTCATTCCCCAATGGTTCTCAGTCTCGACGGTAGCATCTTGGCACCATCCAGGTTGAAAATTGTTCATCCACAGACATGGACCATGGTGTGGGACAAAACAATGGACCGGTGAGCAATATAGTTGTTTTTTAGTTTTGTTTTTTTCACAGGAGAGTTTGGCTTCAGTGAAATTGGGCGTAAGGTGAGAATCAGTGTGATAGTTTTTTTTATTTAAATAAAGGACTTTATGCTTGATGTGTGTTGATTTACAATATACTATAGGATTAGTAATGGTCCATTACTAAGCCATGGGCTTGATGACACCAAACAATGCCAAGGTGACACCAACCCCACAAATATGAACTACTCTTGCCACCGCCACAGAGCAAGTGGGAAGAGCTGGGCAAAGCACCTGTATTGCGCCTTTTTGTAGGCAGCTGCGGGCTTCTATTTTCAGTCTGGTGGGACCATATCCATGGCCCCTTACCTGCCTGAGAATACCAACCAACAGCTGTCATCTTTAGCTCAGCTGGTTGTCAAAAAGTGGAGGGAACCTATGGGTCTTTTAAAAAATTTTATTTAAATAATTTTTTAAAAAAATACGGACCCCTCTATTTATGATAACTAGCCTTGCTAACACTATCAGGTGAACGTTGCAACCTGCAGCTGTCAGTTTTGCCTGACTGGTTATCAAAAATACAGGGGAACCGGCACTGTTATATTTTTAGTAACAGTTTATTTAGAGCACAGGTGCCAGCTGATGAATACTCCCATCAGCTGTCACCTGCTCTCGCTGTTATTAGCGGTAACAGGAATAGGCTGATGGGAGTAATAGTATTTCACGAGCTGATGCCTGCTGACATGTGGTAAGCTTTTTACAGCAGGACACAGTCACAACTGTAGGGTCTTGCTGACATCTGACAGTGTGACTCCGCAGCACTCTGACCGATGGTAGCCATGTTATCGGTGGTAACTAGTGTTGAGCATTCCGATACAGCAAATATTGGCCAATACCCGATACTTGCAGTATCGGAATTCCGATACCGAGTTCCGATATTTTTGTGATATCGGAAATCGGAATCGGAAGTTCCTAGTCATCTTCGGCGTGTACGGTGCGTGTGGTTCCCAGGGTCTGGAGGAGAGGAAACTCTCCTTCAGGCCCTGGGATCCATATTCATGTAAAAAATAAAGAATACAAATAAAAAATATGGATATACTCACCCCTCCGACGAACCCTGGCTGTCACCGCTGCAAGCGTCTGCCTCCGTTCCTGAGAATGCAGAGAGCGAAGGACCTTCGATGACGTCGTGGTCACGTGAGCGGTCAGGTGACCGGTCACCTGACCGTGACGTCATCGAAGGTCCTTCACTCTGCATTCTTATGCACGGAGGCAGACGCTTGCAGCGGTGACAGCCAGGGTTCGTCAGAGGGTGAGTATATCCATATTTTTTATTTTTATTCTTTATTTTTTACATTAATATGGATCCCAGGGCCTGAAGGAGAGTTTCCTCTCCTTCAGACCCTGGGAACCATCCAGGATACATTCCGATATTTGTGTCCCATTGACTTGCATTGGTATCGGGTATCGGTATCGGCGATATCCGATATTTTTTGGATATCAGCCGATACCATCCGATACCGATACTTTCAAATATCGGAAGGTATCGCTCAACACTAGTGGTAACATTACACCCAATCAGAACCGCCATGTGCACACAGCCTTAGTGCAATCTCAATCATTTACCGAATTTTGCTGAATTTCCGGAAAATGTACAGGAATAAGAATGCGAATGCGGATGTGCAACATTTGTTTCGACTTTGAAATTGGTGAAAGTTTTCTGTACAAGTTCACTCATCTCTAATTCTGTGAAGTTGCAGTTATGAAGTACTACAACTAAGTTCATATTAAAGTGAATAGTAACTGAATTGAGATGATCAACTCGAGATCTGAGCTGCAGTGTCAAACACCACCAATCTGATGTTGATCCTATCTTAAGGACAGGCGGCCAGTTTCATAGTGCTGAAAACTCCTTTGAAGGAGTTTGCCAACCTCTAATATTCTCCACAAAAAGTAACAAAAAAAGCAAAATGAATAATATATAGTGATGAGCGAATATATTCGGGCTATTCATTACTCTGCCCAGCATTTTTGACTCTTTATTTGCAGCCAGTGAACATGCAGGGCTTGCTTGCCAAGCACAATAATGCTGGCACCGTCTTTGGTTTGGCATTACTGTGATTGGCTGGACTTACAGTATCATAAGGGATATTTTTAATCCCTGCCAGCGCGATATTGTGCACATTACAGCAACAAGTTATATACCGCACTCAAAAAAATAAGGAGAGATGTGCTCAAGTAGGGTATACAGCCCAATCATGATATAAAAAAAATTGGCACTGAAAAAGATAGTGATGAGAAAAACGTTCAATTTTATTGTGCACACATAAGTTGAACATTTTCCCTTGCGATGCAGCTCGCATTCCCTTGTGCTTGATTTTGGGGTTCCTCTCACTGAAGCACACAGTTTCTGATGAAGGTCTGGATGTAGACAGAAAATGTTTAACTTATGTGTGCACAATAAAATGGAACTTTTTTCTCATCACTATCAACTTGCCCACATTACAGCTGGAAACAGCATAGGGAGAGAATAGTGTGAGCATAGGGAGAGAGAAAGCAGCGCAAAGGGAGAGGTTGTGATTACAACAAGCTATTTAAACTTCTACTGAGGGTGAAGATTAGTTCTTTATTAGGTGGAGATAGCACAGGTAGAGATCTAATATAAGGGAGAGAGAAAGAAAGGCACCTGGGTGTTATCATTGCAAGTACATGCTGCAGATCTCTGCTAGTTTGCATTGTGTTATATATTGTAGGAGCAGACTATGGAAGAGATAGGCAGAGTTTCATCCACTACCATAATATACAAAACAGCACTTTTTAGAGCCAAATAATATTACACAGTACCAGCATATACTAAACAATTTTTTTCAGGAGTTACATAATATTCTTGTGTACCAGCATTTACTAAACCGCTTTTTCTTTTTACAACTAAATAATATTCATCAATGCCAGTTTATACTAAAAATCTTTTTTAAAAGCTATTTGCCAAATAATATACCTCGCCTATTGCTGAAAAAGCAAATATTTGTCTAGCAGTTGTGCGACTGGCGCAAACCTGCTCAGACACACAAACGTCACTATTTAACATTAATTTCCCTCCGTCTGCTGTTGGTGTGTGTCATAAAGATGATATAAACAAAAATATTCTTTTGGTTAAATAAATAGCGATTATTTATCTAGCAGTTGTGCGACTGTCGCAAAGCATGCTGAGATATGCAAATGTCACTATTTACCAGTAATTTCCCTGAGTCTGCTGTTGGCACGTGTTATAAAGGCGATATAAAAAAAAGACTGAACATTTGACTCTTTGTAGTCTGCCACACAAGGAACGTTCCTGTCAATATGCCTTTTCCAAGACCCTGGTATGAAAGACACTTCGTCCCCCAGGAAATAATGACTGTGCACCTTTCTTTCATGGTACAAGCAGAAAATTCCTTCTCTCGTGTCATAGGCAGACATTTCATATTCAGTGCATGTATTCCAGAGGGACGTTGTTGAAGAGTTGCTGAAAAGATTATCCTCAAACAATGTTGCTGGAAGAGGTACCTGCTCTTTTCACCCACAAGGATTACAGGGGAGAAACTTGCACACCAGGTGCAACACAGGTGGGGAGAAAATGTCCTCCAACTGGGCAATTTTCATGAAACCATAACATCAGCAAGGGCTATCTGTGTGATTAACTATGACGAGGAGGGAGACGTTAGCCACGAAGGTGAAGGAGTACTTGGGTGACCATATCAGCGTCCTTCCTGATTTTTCAGTGCCCTTTAACCCCTTTCCGACATCACATGTAACAATATGCCAATGTTGAACACCCTCCCTTTGATCCTTTGATGTGGGCTCACTGCAGTGGGCAATGAGCCCACACCTTTCTGGCACATGTCAGCTGTTTTGACCAGCTGTCATGTGCCGCTAACAGCCATGATAGGAATCGCGATCTTCCTGTGGCTTAACCCATGAAATGCCACTGTCAAACTCTTAACAGTGGCATTTAACATGCACTTCCGGCAAGTGGTCTGGAAATCCGCCCATTGGTGATCCGTCATGTGATCGTGGGTCACCGATGGGTTGGCATGACAACGAGATCTGATCACACCAGTATGAAGCAGAGCAAATTGAGTTATAGCAGCTTCTAGTCTCCCATGGAGACTATTGAAGCATGCCAGAAGTAAAAAAAATATTTTTTCAAAATATAAAATAAAAATAAAAATAAAAGTTCCAATCACCTCCTTTTCACCCCATTCAAAATAAAACAATAAAAAACACAAACATACAAACACAAACAAAAATATTGTACTCCTTTTAAATTGGGGAAGACACGTGGCAAGGGACGGGGAAGTGGACATGTTGGTGATTGTGCATGCAGAGGCCGAGGCCATTTGCAAGCTGAAATTGTTCTACAACAAACAGACATATCTTCTCGCTCGATCTTCCTGTCCCAATTACTAGAGGACCACAGCAGCACACCACTATTGAACCCGAGCAGTGTCAAAAGGTTGTTGGTTTGATAGCGGATAATGCTTCCAGTCAGTTTGCTACCACCACCACCACCCTGTCTTCCACACATTCAAGTGTGAGAAGCTGTGTGTCTGGACTGCATATTCCTCACCCTGATTCTCCTTTCTCCCACCATGCCAAGTGCAAGGAGACAGCTGATCCCACACTTAGACACTCCGAAGAGCTCTTCACTTTTCCATTTATAGATTCGGGCCTCTCGCCCGGTCCACTTGAAGTGGGGCATGAGAAGATCACATGTAGTAATGCGCAAATATTTGAGCAGTCACAGTCACACGAAGGTGATGGTGGGAAAGTGTCACAAGAGGTGGACGAAGATGAGACACAATTGCCAGAATGTCAGGAGGAGGACAAGGGTTCAGAAGTGGAGGATGAGATGTAGATGATATAATAATTGGCCAAAGCTGGTAGGAGGACATGCAGAGGGAGGACAGCAGCACACAGGGGGAGGGAGGCGTAGCACCTCAACCAGCAGGAAGAAGCAGTGTGGTAGCCGCAGAGAGAAGGCGGGCAACCATTCTTGTACCAGTCAAAGTGTTTGGTCTTCCTGAGTCTGGTTGTTTTTTAAAAACTCTGCCAATAACCCCAAAAAGGCTATTTGCACCACGTGCCAGGCCAGCATCAGCAGGGGTAGCAAAACTACCAGCCTGACCACCATTAGCATGATCAGGCACATAGCAGCAAAGCACCTGACTTTGTGGGCTGAAACCAAGGGAACACTGTCTGTGGGTGACACCACTGCCTCTTCCACTGTTGTGCATGCAAGCCAATCCCCTGTCCATGGTGCATGCGAAGATGCTTCCTGCCATTCACCTGTCATTGCACCCACTCAAGTAGCACCATCAGCAAGCATGTCCACGTCCTTGTCCCAGTGCAGTGTTCAGTTGTCCATACCCTAGTCCTTGGAACGCAAGCACAGATACACAGCCAATGCCCTACAGGCCACACTACTAAATTCACACATTTCTCATCTGCTTGCACTTGAAATGTTGCATTTTAGGCTCATGGAGATCGAAGCTTTCCGCAACCTGATGGCAGCAGCCATCCCTCAGTACTCGATCGCCAGCCACCACAATTTCTTCTGGTGTGTCGTTCCCACATTACACAAGCATGTGTCCCACAACATTAGCCGTGCCCTTAACAGTGCTGTTAAAGGGAAATCCACCTGACCACGGACACGTGGACAAGTTCTTGTGGGCCGGGATGGTGCATCTCACTGACACCACACTGGGTTAACATAGTGGACGCCTGGACCGCGTAGGACCTTGGGATGGAACACGTACTCCTGACGCTGGGGATTGCGGGCCCATCATCAATCAAGGTTGCCTCCAACGTGAACAGCTCCTGCACCTCCTCCTCCTCCTCTTCAGCCTCCATCTCTGAAATTACCACATCAGTCACAAGCTGGAAGCACTGCAGCACTGCCTCAGTCAACCGACTGAAGCTAATATGCTTAATTGACAAACCGCACAATGCTGAAGAGTTGTGGACAGCTCTGAAAGAGCAAGCAGATCAGTTGCTGACACCGCTGAACCTGCAGCCAGGCATGGTCGTGTTCAACAATGGCCGAAACCCGATGGAGGCTCTGAGGTGAGGCAAGCTCACACATGTATCATGCCTGGCCCATGTGCTCAACCTCGTGGTTCAGTGGTTTCTCAAAACCTACTCGGAGCTGCCGGGTCTGCTAGTGAAAGTATGCTATCTGTCTGCCCATTTTAGAAAGTCAGCTACAGCTTCAGCCACCCTTGCCATGCTTCAGCAGCATTTGCAGCTTCCGGCTCACCGACTGGTGTGTGATGTCCCTTACGAGTTGGAACTCTACAATTCATATGTTGGAAAGGATTTGTGAGCAGAAGCTGGCAGTTGTTGACTACCAGCATCAACAAGGCCATCGGTATTCAGTTCAGACTCCACACATAAGGCCTCAAAAGTGGACATGGATGTCAGACATATGTACCATCCTCCAAAATTTTGAGGACTCCAACCAAGATGGTGAGTGGCAATGATGCCATAATTAGCATCACCATCCCGATTCTCTGTGTTCTGAACCTCTCTCTACTCACAATCAGAGGATGCATTGCAGGTGGAGTACGATGAGATGGAGCAAGGAACCATACAGGGTGATTACACAAAGCCCAGCCTCATCTCATCCCAACGTAGATTGGGTGAAAATGAGGAAGAGGAGGAGGAAGAAGAGGAGCTAGTTTCATGTGCTGTAGATGGTACTACAAGCACAACTATCATACCGTCTGTTCAGCCTGGATGGCATGAGCACAGGGAGGAGGAGGAGGCGGGGAGAGCATGGTCAGTCATCCTCTTGGTGAGGACACGGCAGTTTTGCCTGTTAGCAGTCTGGCACGCATGGCTGAGTTTATGTTATGCTGCCTTTCTTATGTTCTCAAAATTTTGTGTGACAGTCATTACAGGTTGGTGACACTTCAAGACCCACGCTACAAGCAGAACTTTATATCTCTTATGCAAAAAAGAAAAAAAAAAAAAAAGAAAAAAAAGGAGCATGAACCGCACATCCCAAAATCATACGTTGATCTAAAGCCGCTAGGCAAAAATTAATATAACTGAATATGAGGTTTTCAGTTTAACATTCTGATCAGACTGTATGAAGCCCACTGCCACTTCACGGCAAACCTCGTAGTGGGTCCTATCGCCCTAACGGAGCGGAGCCGTGCGGCGCCCACCGCCACAGCGGCCATGCACCAGCAGGGCGGACGGCCTGTTGCCCCACAGCATCCATGCTGCAAGTCTGAGTCCCCAAGACTACAGACCGCGCCGCCCCACCAGCACAAAGCCACAGCAACAATGGCCGCCACACAGCACCAACACCAAAATGAAAGGAGCACTTAAACTCACCTTCCTCCAGCTCTTCAGTGAGAGCCAAAATGGGCTAGACCCCTTACTTTGCAACAGGCCGTCCGCCCTGCTGGTGCATGGCTGCTGTGGCGGTGGGCGCTGCACGGCTCCGCTCCGTTAGGGCGATAGGACCCACTACGAGGTTTGCCGTGAAGTGGCAAGGGGCTTCATACAGTCTGATCAGAATGTTAAACTGATAACCTCATATTCAGTTATATTAATTTTTGCCTAGCGGCTTTAGATCAACGTATGATTTTGGGATGTGCGGTTCATGCTCTTTTTTTTCTTTTTTGCAAAGCATGTTCTAGTCTTCTTCTTGGACCAGCACTCCTCCCATTTGGCACAGGTGATTTTAATTAGCAGGAGACTGCAAAGTAAGGGGTCTAGCCCATTTTGGCTCTCACTGAAGAGCTGGAGGAAAGTAAGTTTAAGTGTTCCTTTCATTTTGGTGTTGGTGCTGTGTGGCGGCCATTGTTGCTGTGGCTTTGTGCTGGTGGGGCGGCGCGGTCTGGAGTCATGAGGGCTCAGTCTCGCAGCATGGGTGCTGTGGGGCAACAGGCCGTCCGCCCTGCTGGTGCATGGCCGCTGTGGCGGTGGGCGCCGCACGGCTCCGCTCCGTTATGGCGATAAGACCCACTACGAGGTTTGCCGTGAAGTGGCAGTGGGCTTCATACAGTCTGATCAGAATGTTAAACTGAAAACCTCATATTCAGTTATATTAATTTTTGCCTAGCGGCTTTAGATCAACGTATGATTTTGGGATGTGCGGTTCATGCTCTTTTTTTCTTTTTTGCAAAGCACTTTCTATCTCTTATTCCAGAGGCAGATAGCTCTACTAAAATGTGGCAGTACCAGAGGAATCATGTGGAATTATTTAAAAAATTCCTATCTGAAAATGCTGGTGGCAGAGGTTACAGTTCGTTGGATAACCAAGGACTACAGGCGAAAGAAACAAAACTCCAATCCAGCAGAGTCAGGGGAACACTGGAAAAGTTGTGGGGGAGTTTTCTCAGACCCTACCATCGCAATGGCCCTGAGGCGCGGGGTACTCCCACAAAGAGTGCAAAGTTTTGAAAGATGCTGAGGGAGTACCTTGATGACCATACCAACGTCCTCCGCGATTCATCTGTGCCTTATAATTATTGGGTATCCAAGCTAGACACGTGGCATGAACTGGCTCTCTATGACTTGGAGGTCCTGGCCTGCCCTGTTGCTAGCATTTTGTCAGAGCGGGTATTTAGTGCTGCTGGTGGAATTATAACTGATAAGCACATCAACCTGACAACTGAAAATGCTGACATCCTCATCCTACACCACCAGATCACCAGGTCGACTGTGGTCTGTGATGCAACAATCACATAATTTTTTAAAGGGTGTTTATGATGCCTATACCAAAATTAAATGGTAATACAGTATGTTCATGTGTACCTCCCAGGAGTAAATAATTGTCAGCCCTTACAGTTAGTGCATGGGCATTACAAGTATAGGAGACCCGCTAATTTCTAATTGGAACATTTTTTTTATGAGGCCCTCCTCCACGTCTCATTAAAGGGGTATTGGGGTGCACCCAAATTTTTGCCAGCCCTTGCATTCACTGCATAGGCAAACACTATGGGACCCACTTACTAATAATGGGAAAATTGTTTTATGAGACCCTCCTCAACATCTCTTCCAAGGGGTATTGGGGTCCGTCCAAATTTAGGCCAGCACAAGCATTCACTGCATAGCCAAAAAGTATGGGAGACTCACACCCTTTTGGGCCTCTTCCCCCTGTTGGGACCTCCAGTATGGAGTGGGCTGTTTACCCAGGGAACCTTCCATCCCCTGGTATCTCTCAACCAGCTCAGCCTCATCAATGCGGTTCTCCATTGCACGCTGCTCAGCTTCAAAAATGCAATTCTCCATTGCAGTTTCTTCAGCTTCAACATTGACATTCTCTACTGCAGGTTATTCAGCCTTAACACTGCAAGTGACTGCAGGTTCTTAAGCTTCAATATTGCAATTCTCCACTGCCTGTTCTTCATCCTCAAAACTGCAATTGACTGCCTGTTTTTCAGCTTCAATATTGCAATTCTCCCCTGCTAGTTCTTCAGCCTTAACACTGCAATTGACTGCAGGTTCTTCAGTTTCCATATTATAATTCTCCACTGCCGGTTCTTCAGCCTCAACACTGCAACTGACTGCAGGTTCTTCATCTTCAATATTGCAATTCTCCACTGCCAGTTCTTCAGCCTCAACACTGCAATTGACTGCAGGTTCTTCATCTTCAAAATTGCAACTCTCCATTGCCGATTCTTGATCCTCAACACTGCAATTGACTGCAGGTTCTTCATTTTCAACATTGCAATTCTCCACTGTCGGTTCTTCAGCCTCAACACTGCAATTGACTGCAGGTTCCTCAGCTTCAAAATTGCAATTCTCCACTGCCGATTCTTGAGCCTCAACACTGCAATTGAGTGCAGGTTCTTCATTTTCAACATTGCAATTCTACACTGCCGGTTCTTCAGCCTCAACACTGCAATTGACTGCAGGTTCCTCAGCTTCAAAATTGCAATTCTCCACTGCAGGTTATTCAGTGTCACACACCACTTGGTCAGAAAAGGTGGTAAAATGTTAAAATTACATTTCCCAGTGAATGCATTTGCCTTGGTTGAAAGCAATGCTAAAGTTCAAAAATGTATAAAAAAACCACGTGTGAACATAGCCCAAGGTGTGGAGGAGCATTTTTAGGGGGTTATTCATTTTGCTTTATATACAAGTCATTACCCTGGAAAGGATGTTCCATAACATATTTCCCAGGAAAATCCATTTTTTGTTTTTGTATGTTTTATTGTGAGTGTGTAAAATTGGGGTAAGACTCTGACAACATTGTTCACAGTAGTAACTTGAGAGTCAGAAATGCTTCCCAGAGTCTTCCCCATGCTGTTTCCATGTCATTTGAGCACTGTTCCCATTGATTTCTACAACTTATTGTCACCTGGGGGGCGTGGTAAAAATGCTTGAGTTTCCCATAAATTTACATTGGACTCGTTGCTTGGGTCAAGCACCCAACCATTCTAATATGCTCAATGAGTTGGATGGCAGACAAAAGCTCCAGTGTGTTGACAAACAGCACCACAAAGTCTTCAACATGGTCCAGTCTCAGTAGCCAAGAGGTTGGGTCTCTGAATCTTTAACCTGGTCCACCTTCCTCCCACCATCAAAAGTCCCAGGAGACATATGACCACAACACTGGCCACTCTGAGGAACTGTTTACATTCCCTTGTAATTTGTCAGGCCTCTCAAAATGCAACATTAAAGAAGGTTATGATGAGGTGGAGTGCAATAACGCCCAAACATTTTAGCACCCATGGCGAAGATTAAGCCATGTGGGGGAAGGTCAGTTAATGTCTGAAGAGTTGGAGGATAATCATGATGCAGAGTTGCTATGAGGTCAGCCAATAATTGCAACTCAGAAGGAGAATCAATTTGAGGAATTGGAAGATGATGTGGTCGATGATGAGTCCACTGATCCAACCTGGCACGGTAACATGACTAGCAAGCACAGCATTGCAGACAGGGATGGATCCATATCACAAAAACAGGCAAGAAAAGTTACTGGTTTAACCAGAGGGAGAACTTGGTTAACTGTTCCACAGAGCCCCCCGCACTCGGCTAGATAAAAGGCCAAGGGTGTGTTGTTTCCCTGTATAGCAGTTTTTTCTGAAATTCCTTCAGACAAAATTACTGTTTACATCATCTGCCAAAAAAATCTAGAAACAGGCAAGAACACTGCTAACCTGAGCACCACCAGCATGCAAAACACAGGTCAGCCAAGAACTCCAGTAGGTGGGCAGACCGCCTGGGTACATAATCTTTGTCTAATGGTGAAACCACTACACCTTCCCCTGTGTTACAGCCTTGCACATCTTTTGTCCATGAAGCAGGCACTGATGCCTCCTGCCCACAACCTGCAGTTGCACAGACACAACAGTCAGCAACCATGTCCAGTTCATTGTCCCAGTGCAGCATTCACTTATCCCTTCCCCAAATGTTTAACTGAAAGCAGAAATATCCACCCACCAGCAAAAACTATAAACATCCACACTGGCATATTGGTAGCCCTGGAAATGTTGCTGTTCCGACTTGTGGGAACTTAGTCTTTCCGCTGCCTCTTGGAGGTGGCAGCACTACGGTACTTGATTTCCATCCAACACTATTTTTCATGGTGTGCCGTCAACGCATTAAATAAGCAAGCATGTATTACACTATATCAGCAGTCTGTTGCCAATGCAGTCAGAATGAAGGTCAACTTTACCACAGACACATGGACAAGTTCTTGTGGGGAGGGAGACTACATTTACCCTATGGCACACTGGCTGAACCTGGTGGAGTTCGGGACAGAGTCAGAGCCTTGGACATGACACATCTTACCCACATCAAGAATAGCAGTCTCAACTTCCATCAGGGTTTCTGTCTCCTCATTTTGCAGTTACTGTTACTTCTACTCCTCCTCACCAAAAGTAATCTCCCCATCACTCTCCAGCTAGAAGGTCTGCAGCACTGCCTTGGTGAAGCAGCAGCACGCTCTGCTGAAGCTCATCTGTTTAGGTAATAAAGCTAATAACACAGCTGAGCTGTTGAAGTTGATAAAAGAACAGACGGATCAGTGGTTCTCCCTGCTGAGCCTCCAACCAAGTCTGGTTGTGTGCAATAATGGGTGTAACTTGGTGGTGGCTTGAAAGCTCGGCAAGCTGGTAAACACGTTACATGCATGACCCACGTGCTGAACTTGGTTGTACAGCAGTTTTTAAAAACATACTCTGACTTGTCGGACCTACAGTACAGACCAAAAGTTTGGACACACCTTCTCATTTAAAGATTTTTCTGTATTTTCATAACTATGAAAATTGTACATTCACACTGAATTTTTCAGACTGACTGACCTTCATTTCTTCAAGTAATGATGGCCACTCGTTTTTCTTTACTTAGCTGCTTTTTTCTTCCCATAATACAAATTCTGACAGTCTATTCAGTAGGACTAACAGGTTTTATCCACCAGACTTCTGCACAACACAAATGATGGTCCCAACCCCATTTATAAGGCAAGGCTACTTATTAAACCTGACAAGGCACACCTGTGACGTGAAAACCATTCCCGGTGACTACCTCTTGAAGCTCATAAAGAGAATGCCAAGAGTGTGCAAAGCAGTCATCAAAGCAAAAGGTGGCTACTTTGAAGAACCTAGAATATAAGACATAATTTCAGTTGTTTCACACTTTTTTGTTAAGTATATAATTCCACATGCGTTAATTCATAGTTTTGATGCCTTCAGTGTCAATGTACAATATTTATAGTAATGGAAATACAGAAAAATCTTTAATGAGGTGTGTCCAACCTTTTGGTCTGTACTGTACTTGAAAAGTACGGCGAAAGTCATCTCAGGCTTTCACTGGACTAGCTGTGCTGCAGCAGCTCTTTAATTTGCCTCATCACCGACTGATTTGTGGCCTGTCCATATGCTATAATTAGACCTTTAATAATAATAATAATAATATTAATACATTTATTTATAATAATAATAATATAATAATATAGCGCCAACATATTTTGAAACACTTTATATTTTAGAGGGGACTTGTACAGACAATAAAAGACATTACAGAATAACAATAATCACATAATCAAAACAGATACCAAGATAAATGAAATCTCAGCTTGCAAGTTTACAATGTATGAGGAAATAGGGGAGACATAAAAGGTGGATGGTAACCATTGATTTCATTGTTCTGACCTGCCATAATGTAATATATCGGGTGCTCATGTGATGCTGCATATAACGGTTACCAACCAGAATGCTTAAAAGTACAGACACAGAAGGCTATTAAATGCATAAAGGGTGTGATAACACAATACAAGCATCCTGGTTTTGAAGAAAATTTTTACTGGGCAATGCAGGGGTAGTTAGAAAAATGTTTTGAGGCGGTAGGCGGTATGTTATGACCTGGTGGTCAGGGCAACAATGGACCTGGTGGTTAAGAGCACACGGAATGACCTGATAGTTACTGATAATAAAGGACGAGCTCTGGGACGTGGGAACTCTGCTGACCGCAATCCCTAATCCTATCACACACACTAGAAATAGCCGTGGATTGCGCCTAACGCTCCCTATGCAACTCGGCACAGCCTAAGAAACTAGCTAGCCCTGAAGATAGAAAAATAAAGCCTACCTTGCCTCAGAGAAATTCCCCAAAGGAAAAGGCAGCCCCCCACATATAATGACTGTGAGTAAAGATGAAAATACAAACACAGAGATGAAATAGATTTAGCAAAGTGAGGCCCGACTTACTGAACAGACCGAGGATAGGAAAGGTTACTTTGTGGTCAGCACAAAAACCTACAAAAAGACCACGCAGAGGGCGCAAAAAGACCCTCCGCACCAACCAACGGTGCGGAGGCGCTCCCTCTGCGTCCCAGAGCTTCCAGTAAGCAAGACAACAATAAAAATAGCAAGCTGGACAGAAAAATAGCAAACCAAAGAAATACAAGCTGGAACTTAGCTTCTGCTGGAAAGACAGGTCACTAGAACGATCCAGGAGTGAACTAGACCAATACTGGAACATTGACAGGTGGAATGGAGCAAAGATCTAAGTGGAGTTAAATAGAGCAGCGAGCTAACAAATTAATCTCGTCACCTGTGAAAGGAAACTCAGAAACACCCACCAGAGGAAGTCCATGGACAGAACCAGCCGAAGTACCATTCATGACCACAGGAGGGAGCCCGACAACAGAATTCACAACAGTACCCCCCCCTTGAGGAGGGGTCACCGAACCCTCACCAGAGCCCCCAGGCCGACCAGGATGAGCCAAATGAAAGGCACGAACCAGATCGGCAGCATGAACATCAGAGGCAAGAACCCAGGAATTATCTTCCTGACCATAACCCTTCCACTTGACCAGGTACTGGAGTTTCCGTCTCGAAACACGAGAATCCAAAATCTTCTCCACCACATACTCCAACTCCCCCTCAACCAACACCGGGGCAGGAGGATCAACGGATGGAACCACAGGCGCCACGTATCTCCGCAATAACGACCTATGGAACACATTATGGATGGCAAAAGAAGCAGGAAGGGCCAAACGAAATGACACAGGATTGATAACCTCAGAAATCTTATACGGACCAATGAAACGAGGCTTAAACTTAGGAGAGGAAACCTTCATAGGAACATAACGAGACGACAACCAAACCAAATCCCCAACACGAAGTCGGGGACCCACACAGCGCCGGCGGTTAGCGAAACGTTGAGCCTTCTCCTGGGACAATGTCAAATTGTCCACCACATGAGTCCAAATCTGCTGCAACCTATCCACCACAGTATCTATACCAGGACAGTCCGAAGACTCAACCTGCCCTGAAGAGAAACGAGGATGGAAACCAGAATTGCAGAAAAACGGCGAAACCAAAGTAGCCGAGCTGGCCCGATTATTAAGGGCGAACTCAGCCAACGGCAAAAAGGACACCCAATCATCCTGATCAGCAGAAACAAAGCATCTCAGATATGTTTCCAAAGTTTGATTGGTTCGTTCGGTCTGGCCATTTGTCTGAGGATGGAAAGCCGAGGAGAAAGACAAATCAATGCCCATCCTAGCACAAAAGGATCGCCAAAACCTCGAAACAAACTGGGAACCTCTGTCAGAAACGATGTTCTCCCGGATACCATCTAAACAAACCACATGCTGGAAAAATAATGGCACCAAATCAGAGGAGGAAGGCAATTTAGACAAAGGTACCAAATGGACCATCTTAGAAAAGCGATCACAAACCACCCAAATGACCGACATCTTTTGAGAGATGGGGAGATCCGAAATAAAATCCATAGAAATATGCATCCAGGGCCTCTTTGGGACCGGCAAGGGCAAAAGCAACCCACTGGCACGAGAACAGCAGGGCTTAGCCCGAGCACAAGTCCCACAGGACTGCACAAAAGAACGCACATCCCGTGACAAAGACGGCCACCAGAAGGATCTAGCCACCAAATCTCTGGTACCAAAGATTCCAGGATGCCCAGCCAACACTGAACAATGAATCTCAGAGATAACTCTACTAGTCCATCTATCAGGGACAAACAGTTTCTCCGCTGGGCAACGGTCAGGTCTATCAGCCTGAAATTTTGGCAGCACCCGCCGCAAATCAGGGGAGATGGCAGACAAAATTACCCCCTCTTTGAGAATACCCGCCGGCTCAGGAACACCCGGAGAGTCAGGCACAAAACTCCTTGACAGGGCATCAGCCTTCACATTCTTAGAGCCCGGAAGGTACGAAACCACAAAATCAAAACGGGAGAAAAATAACGACCATCGAGCCTGTCTCGGATTCAACCGTTTGGCAGACTCAAGATAAGTCAAATTCTTGTGATCTGTCAAGACCACCACGCGATGCTTGGCTCTTTTCAGCCAATGACGCCACTCCTCGAATGCCCACTTCATGGCCAACAACTCACGATTACCAACATCATAGTTACGCTCAGCAGGCGAAAACTTTCTAGAAAAGAAAGCACATGGTTTCATCACCGAGCCAACAGAACTTCTTTGCGACAAAACAGCCCCTGCTCCAATCTCAGAAGCATCAACCTCAACCTAAAACGGGAGCGAAACATCTGGCTGGCACAACACAGGGGCAGAAGAAAAACGACACTTCAACTCCTGAAAAGCCTCTACAGCTGCAGAAGACCAATTGACCACATCAGCACCCTTCTTGGTCAAATCAGTCAACGGTTTAGCAACAGTAGAAAAATTAGCGATGAAGCGCCGATAAAAATTAACAAAGCCCAGGAACTTTTGCAGGCTCTTCACAGATGTCGGCTGAGTCCAATCGTAAATGGCCTGGACTTTAACAGGGTCCATCTCGATAGTAGAAGGGGAAAAAATGAAACCCAAAAATGAAACCTTCTGAACTCCAAAGAGACATTTTGACCCCTTCACAAACAAGGAATTCGCACGAAGGACCTGGAACACCATTCTGACCTGTTTCACATGAGACTCCCAATCATCCGAAAAGACCAAAATATCATCCAAATACGCAATCAGGAATTTATCCAGGTACTCTCGGAAGATGTCATGCATAAATGACTGAAATACTGATGGAGCATTGGAAAGCCCGAATGGCATAACCAGGTACTCAAAATGGCCCTCGGGCATATTAAATGCTGTTTTCCATTCATCGCCTTGTTTAATACGCACAAGATTATACGCCCCTCGAAGATCTATCTTGGTGAACCAACTAGCCCCTTTAATACGAGCAAACAAATCAGACAGCAACGGCAAAGGATACTGAAATTTGACTGTAATTTTATTAATAAGGCGGTAATCAATACAAGGTCTCAAAGAACCATCCTTCTTGGCCACAAAAAAGAACCCTGCTCCTAACGGTGATGACGACGGGCGAATATGGTCTTTCTCCAAGGATTCCTTTATATAACTCCGCATAGCGGCGTGTTCTGGCACAGATAAATTGAACAATCGGCCCTTAGGAACCTACTACCAAGAATCAAATTAATTGCACAATCGCAATCCCTATGAGGAGGTAGGGCACTGGCTTTGGGCTCATCAAATACATCCCGATAATCCGACAAAAACTCTGGAACTTCAGAAGGAGTGGAAGATGAAATAGACAAAAATGGAACATCACCATGTACCCCCTGGCAACCCCAGCTGGACACAGACATAGATTTCCAGTCCAATACTGGATTATGAACCTGTAGCCATGGCAACCCCAAAACGACCACATCATGCAGATTATGCAACACCAGAAAGCGGATTTCCTCCTGATGTGCAGGAGCCATGCACATGGTCAATTGGGTCCAGTACTGAGGCTTATTCTTGGCCAAAGGCGTAGCATCAATTCCTCTCAATGGAATAGGATACTGCAAGGGCTCCAAGAAAAAACCACAGCGCCTAGCATACTCCAAGTCCATCAAATTCAGGGCAGCGCCTGACTCCACAAATGCCATAACATAACAGGATGACAAAGAGCAAATCAGAGTAACAGACAATAGAAATTTAGACTGTACCAACGGTGGCAGACCTAGCGAACCGCTTAGTGCGCTTAGGACAATCGGAGATAGCATGAGTGGAATCACCACAGTAAAAACATAGCCCACTCCGACGTCTGTGTTCTTGCCGTTCAGCTCTGGTCAAAGTCCTATCACATTGCATAGGCTCAGGCCCATGCTCAGATAGTACCGCCAAATGGTGCACAGCTTTACGCTCACGCAAGCGTCGATCGATGTGAATGGCCAAGGACATAGACTCATTCAGACCAGCAGGCATGGGAAACCCCACCATGACATCCTTAAGGGCTTCAGAGAGACCCTTTCTGAAGATTGCTGCCAGGGCACATTCATTCCACTGAGTGAACACAGACCACTTTCTAAACTTCTGACAATATATCTCTGCTTCATCCTGACCCTGACACAGAGCCAGCAAGATTTTCTCTGCCTGATCCACTGAATTAGGTTCGTCATAAAGCAATCCAAGCGCCAGGAAAAATGCATCAACATCACGCAATGCCGGATCTCCTGGCACAAGGGAAAATGCCCAGTCTTGAGGGTCACCACGCAACAAAGAAATAATGATCTTTACTTGTTGAACAGGGTCACCTGAGGAGCGAGGTTTCAAGGCAAGAAACAATTTACAATTATTTTTGAAATTCAAGAACTTAGATCTATCACCAAAAAACAAATCAGGAATTGGAATCCTAGGCTCTGACATCGGATTCTGAACCACAAAATCTTGAATGATTTGTACCCTTGTAGTGAGATTATCCATCCAAGAGGACAGACCTTGAATGTCCATGTTTACACCAGTGTCCTGAACCACCCAGAGGTAAAGGGGAAAAAAGAGACAAAACATACTGCAAAGAAAAAAAAATGGTTTCAGAACTTCTCTTATCCCTCTATTGAGATGCATTAGTACTTTTGGCCACATGTACTGTTATGACCTGGTGGTCAGGACAACAATGGACCTGGTGGTTAAGAGCACACGGAATGACCTGCTAGTTACTGATAATAAGGGACGAGCTCTGGGACATGGGAACTCTGCTGACCGCAATCCCTAATCCTATCACACACACTAGAAATAGCCGTGGATTGCGCCTAACGCTCCCTATGCAACTCGGCACAGCCTAAGAAACTAGCTAGCCCTGAAGATAGAAAAATAAAGCCTACCTTGCCTCAGAGAAATTCCCCAAAGGAAAAGGCAGCCCCCCACATATAATGACTGTGAGTAAAGATGAAAATACAAACACAGAGATGAAATAGATTTAGCAAAGTGAGGCCCGACTTACTGAACAGACCGAGGATAGGAAAGGTTACTTTGCGGTCAGCACAAAAACCTACAAAAAGACCACGCAGAGGGCGCAAAAAGACCCTCCGCACCGACTCACGGTACAGAGGCGCTCCCTCTGCGTCCCAGAGCTTCCAGCAAGCAAGACAACAATAAAAATAGCAAGCTGGACAGAAAAATAGCAAACCAAAGAAATACAAGCTGGAACTTATCTTCTGCTGGGAAGACAGGTCACTAGAACGATCCAGGAGTGAACTAGACCAATACTGGAACATTGACAGGTGGCCTGGAGCCCGACAACAGAATTCACAACAGCGGTACATATGTATGCAAGGCTTTGTGAGAAGCAGAGAGCAATGCCTGAATTCCAGCTTCTCAATGCCTGACCAACACTCAGCACCTAACAACTGCCGAGTGGGTGTGGATCGATCACATTTGTGAGGTTCTTCAAAACTTTGAGTACTGCACCAAGATGGTGAGTACTGATGACAATATTGTCAGCGAAACCATCCCACTGTCCTGTTTATTAAAATGTTTGCAGGTGGTTATGGAGCAATATTTTACAGTGGCTGATATCACACGGCCCAGCCTCACACCACATTTTCAAGCCACATTGGGTGATGACATGGAACAGTAGGAGGAGGATGAGGAGGACAGGAGTTTTTGGGCTGCCCTACAGAGAGGACACCCCATCCCCGCTTTATGCCTGTCCAGCAGGGATGGCCTGAAGAGGAAGAGGAGGAGACTATGCGTCGTGTGGAGAAGATGGTTAGTGTTCATCCTGGTGAGGACACTTAACGTTTGACTCTTTGTGGTCTGCCACACATGGCAGAGTTCATGTTCTGATGCCTTCTTTCAAGACCCTTGCATGAAAGACATTTTGTCCACCATGAAATATTGGCTGTGCACCTTTCTTGCCCAATGGTGCAAGGAGAAATGTGCTTCTCTCATGTCTGAGGCAGAAGGGACGTTTTCAGTACATGCATGCCAGAGGGCCGCTGTGGAAAACTTGCTAAAAATATTACTCTCAGACAACGCTGGTGGCAAGGGTATCAGCTTGTTTCACCCACAAGAATTACCGGGGAGGGCCATGCACACCAGTTGCAGCTTGGGGGGATTAACAACAACTGGGCCATTCTCATGAGACTTTCACATCAGCAAGGGCTATCTGTGGGTGTAACTGATGAGGAGGAGAGAAGTTGACCAAGATTTTGAAGAAAAACTTTAGTGACCATACCTGCATCCTTCCTTATACTTCTGTGCCATTTAACTATTGGTTGTCAAAGCTCCACATTTGGCCCAACCTCTCCTTCTATACCCTGGAGGTGCTGCCAAGCCCTGCTGCAAGTGTGTTATCAGAGCGAGTTTTTAGTTTGGCTGATGCAATCATAATGGATAGGCGCAAACGCCTGTCAACGGAAAATGCAGTCAGGCTGACTCTTCTAAAATTAAAGAAGGGCAGGATTTACTGTGACTTTATAAGCATTATGTATGACATGCCTTGCTGACACACTCCAACATAGGCGTAATGAAGATTATTGCCTCTGCTAAATTGTCACGTAAGATTATCTCTACCCGGATTGTGGCAGTTGCACAACTTCTAGATAAAGAAACAATATTTTGTAAAGCAATAAAAATTATGAATTTTTGTTCAATCACCTTGCTAACATACTCCAAATGCGGAGTAATGAAGATCAATGTCCCTGTTAAATTGTCATGTAAGATTATCTCTACCCAGATTGCCCCAGTCGCACAACTGCTAGATAATGAAGCTCTATTTTTAAACAAATACTTTTTGCAGGGTATTTTTTAAATCGCCTTTATGAGTCACGCCAACAGCAGACTCAGGGAAATTAATGGGGAATAGTGATGTTTCCGTAGCTCTAGAGGTTTTGCGCCAGTCGCACAAGTGCTAGACAAATATTAAGTACTTAAGCAATATATGAGGAATATTATTTAGCAATTAGATTAAAGAATGGATGTTACTGTATTCTGGAATATTATGTAGCTCCCCCAAAAATTGTTTTGTATATGCTGTTACTAACTAATATTTATTTCCCTCTACAAATAGCTGATTTGTATATTATGGTAGTGCATGAAACCCTCCCTATTTCACCGTAATCCCAAAATCTGTTCCTACTAATAACTACTATACAACACAGTGTAAAATAGCAGAGATCTGTAGCATGTACTTGCAATGATCAGAACACCAACCCAGATGCCTGCCTTTCACCCTCCCTCCCTCCTACCTATTAAATTTTTCTCTACTACTGAAATCCACACCTAACAAACAAAAAATTAATCTAATCTCTTCACAATAGTCAGCTCTTAAAAGAGGATTTTGGAATAAATATACGCTCAGTATAAACTCCTATCACTGTCCCTACACTCAAACAAAGCTCTGCCTATGCTGTTTCCGACTGCAATGTGTGCAAGATGGCTCCAGCAGCCTTTAAATAAGCCCTATAATGCTGGATGGCAAGCCAATCACAGTAATGCCACAACAAAGATGGTGTTGGCATGACTGTGATTGGCAAGCCATCCCAACATGTTCATTGAGTGCAAATAAATTGTCAAAGATGCTGGGCAGATAACTCAAATATACAGAGGTGAATACCTAATTACTCGCTGAGCAACAAATAGCCCGAATACGGTACTATTTGTGTGAGTAACGAATTGTGCCAAATGTATTTGCTCATCAGTATTGTAGATATTAAGAAGGCCTACAAAGACATCCAACTACAATGCTGAGCTCTGCAAAAATGAACAGTACATTGTATGTTTACCGAGACCACGAAACAATAGAGTTGTGACCCCGTGTGTTAAGGACTACCTCTCTTTCCCACAACCCCAGGAAAGAGCTGTCTCATCTTATTAAATGGGTAAATTGGTAAGTGCTGGCAGCCTAAGTGTACATTCCCTCCTCTGTTTCTGCAAAGCCAAAGCTGCTTGTGCTAGCATCTGCTGGCAGCTGGCAGCATCTCAGATTGGATGGTTTATACCAATGGCTCAGCCATACCACCTGCTCAATCTGTTAATATTCAGAGCATACATCCATCAGGTGGCAAGCTGAAAGGCAGTGTAGCAGTGCATTCATAAAGTTAGGAACTTGAGACAACTTTTCTAAGACCCCATTCACAGAAAACTGATAGAAATACATGGTGATGTACTTTGTTTTGCATGCTTCATAATTTAGTAAAAAGTTGTTCTCTAATTTCATGTGTACATCATGACCTTCACAGTCTAGTTTTCATTTCTGTATGAATGATTAACTTCAAATTAATCACAATCAAAAAGCAAAGAAAACCACCCAAAAACATAAAACATCCATGCATCACATGAAAAACCTGCAGGAGAAATGTACAGCATAACTCTGCTTTTCTCAGCAATATCAGGTGGTTGTGGTAAGTCGCACATGTGTCAGTATTAAAACAGTCTGGCTTAGTAAATCAATCTCTAAATTTGTAAATCAGAAATTAAAAGAACATTCTGTACAATGGGAGCATCTTCTACCTGGATTGGAGTTTTGAAGGTAAGCTGACAGACCAACTTGACATGTTGGATCTGGGCTGAGCATCCCAATGCATGGTAAAAATGAGGGCTTGAGTTTACCTTGTGTTGTAGGCCTTCTTTAAAGCTAACAGAGATGAGGATCATTTTTTTCTTCACCAGTTGCTAACAAAAGGAACTGACGGGATCCCTGTTCCTTCTTCAGAGCTGATTTGTTGATGCCAGCAGTATAACACTAACAGTCTAACACTAGGAGCATTTTACTGTAATTGAAGTATCCTCTTTAATTCACCTTCTTAGCATTATATATTATAATGTGGGAAATTATTATTATTATTATTAGGAAAGGCACAATGGATTATAGTTTTTCTTAGAGGATAATTTTATTGTAGTAAACATGTAATTAATTATAAAAACTACTGACAACTGATTTTTTTTCTATGTTCTTGGTGTTATATATGTTATATTCCATAACAGCATTTAAACATATTTTTCCTTACATTAATTACTGTATGTAATATTCATTGTATAGTTCATTATATGTTGATGCAATCCGCCATAAGAAAGTGCAGCAATGTTAAGAATGGAATTAGATAGTGAACATTTCTGTAAAGTAAATTGTATGCAATAAAGATAGCTGTACCGCATGGACATTTTATGTTCTTTTTTCAGTTGTTACTTTCTAGCAAAAAAATTTTTACAACAGAACAGCCAATTACAAATAAAAATAAAGACATTCATAACAATATCAGTTAACATAATTTAATTAACAACATATAGTCTACAAATTAGAATATACATAGGAGCATGAAAAAATAAATAGTAGCGACACTACCTTACAATGATGAGAAGTGGAGAATCAACTTCTAAAGACCATTATGGAAAGACCTTCAAAAACACAAATGAAAAGGTTCTCATCATAATTGAGGCAGTAAAATGTGTAGAAAGCAGACAGTTTGAATATAATTATGCATAATACAAATAGATAAAAAAACAAATAGAAAAGAAAGTTGGTCTGGTGAGAAGGAAAATTCAACTTACTTGATACAGCTCTAATTTAGAAGACATTATTAAGACATGTTCACATGTTCAGTATTTGGTCAGTATTTACTTCAGTGTTTGTAAGCCAAAATCAGGAGTGGAACAATCATTGGAATAGTATAACAGATGCATTAACACAACTTCGGCATTTTCACCACAACCTGATTTTGGCTGTGGTTATCCCGGTTGCCTGTGCACCTTTTTCTACAACACTTTTTCCTTCCACTCAACCTTCTATTGATATGCTTGGATACAGCACTCTGTGAACAGCCAGCTTCTTTAGCAATGACCTTTTGTGACGTACCCTCCTTGTGGAGTGTGTCAATGACTGCTTTCTTGACATCTGTCAAATCAGCAGTCTTCCCCATGATTGTGGAGCCTACTGAAACAAACTGAGGGACAGTTTTGAAAGCTTAGGAAGCCTTTGCAGGTGTTTTTTTGTTAATTATTATACTTAACTAAGATAATGACTTTTGGGTTTTCATTGGCTTTAAGCCATAATCATCAACATTAACAGAAATGAACACTTGAAACAGATCACTCTGTTTGTGATGACTCTATATAATATTTGAGTTTCATTTTTTGTATTGAAGAACTGAAATAAATTAACTTTTTGATGATATTGTAATATTGTGAGAAGAACTTGTAGTTAATATTGTTCAATGATTTTGGTTTTTTAGTCCTCAGACATTCAACTACTCCCCTTTATATCTTGTTTCAGCTGTGACTTGCCAAAGGTGAGATTGAACGAGCATCATATGCTTGTAACAAAATTGTTTGCATACAATTTTGGAAAGGTGCAAACAATTTTGTCATGTCCATTTTTGGAGTTTTATGTGAGATTATGTCCAATTTGCCTTTTCCCTTTTTGTTTGTGTTGTTCATATGCACACAATTGAAATAAACATGTGTACCTCTGTGACATGTCAATGGCTGTAAACAAAGAAAAACTTGTAAATAACTCATGAAAGAACAAAGTTACATTAAAACCAGGCACACCTTGTTTGATGTGTTACATGACCCTCTTCCCATTGGAAAAAATTAAGTTGGTACAAAAAAATGTCCGACTTCAAAATGGCCACCATGGTCACCACCCATCTTGAAATGTTTTCCCCCTCCCATATACTAATGTGCCACAAACAGGAAGTTGATATCACCAACCATTCCCATTTTATTTACGTGTATCCATATACATGACCCACCCTGTATAACAAAAGGTGTAATTGCAATAATTTTCTGGAAGAAATACTTCAATTTTTGGAACAATTTTAAGGGTGACAACCCTTTTAGCCATGATTGTAACTTAATTTATGCTTAAGTATGTGTATATCTTTATACTGTGCATGGCTCAGTATTTGCTCTCCTACCACAAAATACAGACCCATTTTTAAGTTGTTGCCCATTGAGTGTCTCTATTGTGTCTTACAACTCCTGTGCATTGGTGATTAAATACACTGCTGGGTGGGGAAGTTTCACATTTGTATTCATGCCCCTTAAGTTCCTATTCACTTTTATTTTGGGAGGAACTTTTCCTTTTTCTTTGACACTATTCAAATACCTTTGTTTGGTAATAAAGCATAACTCCTGAGTACACCATACAGGGCTGTGCTGTATTGATTTCGCGAGAACTTGTAAAACAAATCTTATTAATTTGGGGTTCAAAAGACAGAGAAGAGAATTTATTTCATTTGCATTGTTCTAAAGTTCCAGGAATACTATTCAAATGCATTAGATTGGCTTAAAACATTCAAAATAGTTTCTATTTGCCTCCGTGAAGTTTCATGGGTCATCGGAATTAAGTTGTCTCATTTCCACACACAGCCATGCTCCCAGCCACAAAGCTAATGGGAAAAAAGCATTAAATAATTTCTAGTATTTATGGGGGTACTAGAACTATCACTTTATGGGATATTAACACCCATTTAAAGATCATGTATTAATATTAGACTGCAGTGCAGACGTGTATCAGAATAAAAAACAGTTTCTCAAGGTTAAGTCATATTTACTGATCTAATTTACTATATAGTCAGGTTATGAAAAGGGGATCAAATGTAAGAACTTGCTGAGGCGCAAACAGTGAGACTTATCCAGAATCTTGCCAGCCTCACGGCTATCAGCAATTTAGCAAGGAGAACATGAAAATTATAGGCATAGTGTATACAATGTGCTCCTGGTTACACATATATATCTAAGGGTGGTTTCACACTTGCGTTTTTGTCTGCAGCGTTTTTTTTTTTCAAAAAAACACATGCGTTTTTTTCTTCCTATATTTAACATTGAAAACGCATGTGTTTTTGTTTGTACGCGTTTGGTCGCGTTTTGCAACGCATGCGTTTTTTTACTGCATGCGTTCATTTTCAGAAATGCAACTTGTATTTTTTTTGAGATTCGTTTTTTGGACCAATTAAAAAACAGAAAACACACTGATATGCCACCCCCCAACATAAAGGTGATAAAGGGATCCTAACCCTAACCCTAACCCTACCCCTAACCCTAACCCTAAGGGATCCTAACCCTAACCCTAACCCTACCCCTAACCCTAACCCTACCCCTAACCCTAACCCTAAGGGATCCTAACCATAACCCTACCCCTAACCCTAACCCTAACCCTACCCCTAACCTTAACCCTAACCCTAAGGGATCCTAACCCTAACCCTACCCCTAACCCTACCCCTAACCCTAACTCTAACCCTACCCCTAACCCTAATCCCTTTAGGGTTAGGGGTAGGGGTAGGGTTAGGGGTAGGGTTAGGGTTAGGATCCCTTAGGGTTAGAGGTAGGGTTAGGGTTAGGGTTAGGGTTAGGATCCCTTTAGGGTTAGGGTTAGGGTTATGATCCCTACCCCTAACCCTACCCCTAACCCTAACCCTAACTATTTCTGTTTATAGTGGGTTTTTTACTTTATTTTGATGATTGGCAGCTGTCACACATTTCTCAGCATGCGTTTAAAAACACAAACGCATGAAAAAACGCATGTAAACGCGTCAAAACGCCGCGTTTTTTTCACCACATGCAAAAACGCATGCGTCAAAAAAACACAGCGTTTGCACGCGTTTACATGCATTTTTTCACCATGCGTTTTTTCTGCGCTTTTTACCGCAAAAACGCACCCAAAAAAATGCAAATGTGAAACCAGCCTAAATGTACTGTAGTGGGAAATTACACATTTGCTTCCATTATTCATTCTTTTAACTCTTAGGGTATGTTTCCACGTGCAGTAAACGCTGCGTGTTTGACGCTGCATAGAGACGCAGCGTCAAACACGCAGTGTCCAGGTGTTACAGCATAGTGGAGGGGATTGAATGAAATCCCATCTCCACTATGAATGGTAACATGCACGCGGTGGCCCTGCGACTCTGGACATGTCTTTTAAGATCGCAGCATGTCCGTATACCTTGCTGCGACGCTGCATCGCCGTAAGGTATAACACAGGGCCCTATGTGTGGGGTGCGATGATCCCAGATGTGTGCTATGAACACATCCAGCATCATCGCGTCCCAGAAGGGGGCGGAGCTTAGCACAGAGCGGGATTGCCGCTCCGACTAAACCGTCGGCCATCCTGGAGGTGGACACGTACCCTAACAGATTCTGTCTGCTATTATCTCTTAGAGAAAAACAGCCATACTTGAAATATCATATCCTGACACAAACAGGATGCAGAGGGTCCTACAAGATAAAAGCAGGGTCAGAACAGGTGCAAAATACTGAAAACAAGCCACTTACTAACCCCCCAAACATCCATGGGGTGGCTGCCTAGTATTTCAATTGCACACATGTCTGCATAGGGTGTCATTCACACCATTATGTATTTTGCACTTGTGCTGCACCTACTTTTATCTTGGGGGACCCACTGCACCCTGTTTGTGAATTTGTGTCAGGACATGATATTGCAAGTAAGGCTGTTTTTCTCTCTCAGTGATATTGTTAATTTTCTTTTCCTCTTTCAGTTAATTTTTTGCTATATCTCTTAATGTTGCATACACAATAAAAAGCCACATTTTTTATGATTAGTAATTATAATTGATATTGTAGCAGTTCCTTAACTTGAGGTAATTTGAAATACTTGGTTCTGAAAAAGTAATAATAAATGACTTCCACAACTAAACATTTATAGAAGGTTGCACTGTTTAAAACTGTAATAGTGACTTTAAATTAAAATTGCAAATATAATCTATTGCTGTTCAGAAATAGTTTAGATCATTAAATTGCTTTCAATTATAACAAACCCTTAGTTAAAACATATCTAGTAAATGCTCATCTAATATTCAGTAATATTGATGTCTATGGAAATTAAATAATTCATTCAGCACCCCACTGATTTAATATTTTACATCTGATTAATTTCCAGTAATGTTTAATTACGGAACTATGGCTTATTAAATTGCTCTGGATTATTAAAAAAATCAATAATAGGACAGACATCGCTACAGCTATCTGACAGTCTTAATGAAGTGTCTGATTAATTGAAAAAGTTGCATGATTGAGCTGTACACTCATCATTATATTTCATTGTGAAAGAAGGCATTTAGAAGGAAGATGACCTCTTCCTTATTTTACAATAAAATACATATTAGTAAAATCAAATGAAAAATGACTTGTTCAGTAGGGAGGATATTTTGAGTGCAAAATAAATTAAGGTGATTTGAGTGAACTTTTCTGAGGTGTAAATTGGATCATTCTTACACACTAGGGTTTCATAATTAAAAAGCACTTTTCACTGTGGGAAATTTGACGGAATTTCTTATTAAAAGTAAAAACAAACCATCAATCAGGAGGAGGTAGTGATTCTCAAAGAGCTCAACCCATTAAACTTGAAGAGCACAAGCAAATGGTGAATGATTTGCTCCAGGAAAATGTAAATCTTTTAAGACTTAGTACTGTACAATCATTTATGAGCAGATTACTTATGTGATATTCTGTTTGGAACCTATTTGAAGTTTTGTCAGCAGAATATCTTAGTCAGTAAAACAAAAATGAAAACTAGCAATAAATTAGACAGACATAAATATACAAGAACCTATTTAATGCATTAGATTGACCATTATGTTGAGTTGTCCAATATGTCAAATAATTGCCAGCTATAAGAATATTTTAAAAACAACAAACTGAGGCATATTAACCTATTTTTACTTCCATGGATCCAGTGCAGGCAGCTAAGGTGGTCCGCACCGGGACAGGAAGTGATGATGTCCAATCACCTAACCATTGAAGCCAATCTCATGTCTCGGTGGTTAGATGAAACACAAAATGAAAAATTATCACTTCTTGTCTTGGCAAAGACCTCTGAGTGGCTTGCACTTATCAAATTTAAAAAGAGTAGTTAAGTATTCCCCAGTTTATTTTGTTAAAATATTCCCGAGTCTTGAAATGTTTTCCTGACGATAATGGTAAAATAACTAGCTATCTTGTCAGTTACAGCTAGCAACTAATTTCTTTTCCTACAAAGCAAACAAATAAATTTGATTGGAATTCATATGATTATTTTAATTTTTCAGGCAACTTTCTCGCAAAAAACATTACATTAGCACAGCTGTTATGTTAATCAGCAGAAATACAAAGAGTCACCATGGAGCTCTTCTCTAAAACCTGACAACATGTAAATCCATATTTGCCAAAACACACAGCATCGATAGTCATTTGTAATACGTTTTAACACAAGTGACTCAGAGCTCAGTTTGGGAGTAAACTGTTTAATTTATTATAGTGTGGTATTTGTCAAAAATTCCATAGAGATGCATTTTGAGTCATTTTAAACTTGCACAAGGATGATAGTTTTAAAATAATCCCGGTAAAACTTTCCAGAACAGTGCAGGGAATAGTGATGTTTATGATAGAAGGTTTTGCTTCGAAATAGTTGATGGTGGACATTACAGACATCCTGCCATGAGAAAACATTGGCACTTTGTTTATGCTTATAGGTCTATTATAAATAATAAGTCTAACAATATTCCTCAAGTTAAATTTGAAGGAATGACATTGTCATTTTTGACAGCTTTTTGTAAACTGTAAGTCATTAGACAATAAAACATTTAAAGGTTATTGACACCTTTGCACCTTTTCTAATTTGCTTACTATTTACAAAAAAGAGTTTAACGATTTTACTTCTGCAGCTTGCATGTATTTGTCTACATTGCAAGATGTTCAATGTCAAAATCGGTCCTGACAGTTGGATTCTCTGTTGACTAAATTTCTAATATCTTCTGTCTCCTCTTGAACATGAAAGTAAACTTAATTCTGATTTGCCTTTATATGATCAAATCTGAGTTTGAATTTGTATTTACTGAGCATCAAAAGCATGTTTATATAATGTTGCTAACTTCTTTACAATATGTTTTTTATTTTGTTAGAATCATCATAAGTTGGCAGCCTGGAAATACTGAGATTTCCACATGGTAGAACCTTTTAGTTTATGATTCAATTTTCATTCTGGAGACCATATGCCAGCTTATATTTGTTCCCATGTTCTTGTATTGGTTTGCTTTAATACTGGTATTTTAAAGTTTATTGTCCATTCTGTGTATGTCATATGTTCAGATTAGAACTATGTCCCCCCACCCAGCTCCAGAATACTGTATTATTATATCATTGCTAATGTGTGCTAATATGTATTTGTAGAAGTGAGATGTATTTACCTTTTCTATATGTTGTATTATGGTTGCTACAGTATGTGTATTCATGCAGTGATCACATAATCCTTTAATGTGAAGGGTCTAATATCTTCCGCTAAGCACAGACAAATTATATCTATAGCATTACTATTCTGGCTACATCCCAATGTATATTTGAAATTTTTGAAAACAATTCAATCAAAATGTTCTACATCTGTAGGGTAACCAACCAAATTCAATGCCTATTAAAGTAGGTATCCTTTTCTAAATAATCATTACAATGTTGCACTACTATAACACCTAAAAGACGCATAAACATACTTTGCTTTGTGGCAGCTATAGATCCATTTCCAGTTCAAAAACAATTATGAACAAAATTGCTCTGAAGAACATTAGGGTTTTACTCTAAAACTTTGTTGGGTCAGAATTTTTAGGCTTTGTAAACTGTGCAAGTTGTTAAAGTTAGTTTATTGCATCTTTTAGAAAAAAGTTTCAACTATGCCATAAAAAACTAACACAAAAAAACCCAGAAAAAGTACTTGATAGGATTGCTTCAAATTTGATGAGGAAAACATTATTTTCAACTTAAACAATGTCATTAAATGCTTAAATTATTCCTGATAAAAGTGAAACCCTCAACATTTCTTTCCCCAAGACATTTGATCTTTAAAAAGTACTCTAAATTTTGACTATGATATGTAATAAGATGCTTATGTCTCATTCTGAATTGGTCCTCCAATTGTTTATTCAATATGTGTTTCAAAATTTTCAGAGATATGGCTAGAATGAACCTTATGTGGAAATCAATCCCATCCATGTCTGAACATACTGCTGAAACTCCTGCTCTAGTTGATAGGTGGTGCGGCACTAATACCACGGTTACTGCTATACTCTGGTACAGTTTTGCAGGTTAACTTTAAGGTTGCTCAGTCTAGTTGTCTCTTTCATCTCTGCCTATGTTTTGCTGCAGTGATCTGGTATTTAATTAGCGCTACGCTGGGAGCCATGGGTGGGGCTCCTTTCTATATAAACTCCAGTTGACTGTCTCTAGCTGTAAATTATTTAGTTTGTTTCAACTAGACCTGTGCTCTCTTAACTTTTTCTCCTGTATGCTCTTTTTTATATCCCTTGTTGTTTGACCTTGGTCTGTAATTTTACCACCTAATTGACTCCTGATTTTTTTCCCTGACAACACTTCTCAGTATTGTTACCAGATGACAACTTCTTGCCTTTGATTCACTCCTCTGGCCAGCAGCCCTTTGAAGGAAGCAACTCAGTGGACCCCGATGTGTAACCAGATCTCTGTACAGGGGAGAAAGGGTGAAGGTCGGGGGTTTCTTGTGGAACATGCCAGACAAAGTAACACGTGCCAACTGTGTCCAAGGTAGCCTTTTTGAATCTGTGGCTTCTGACATATGGAACAAAATCTCAACATGGAAACACATATAAGTTGATATAGATAGCTTTGCACTAATTCTCTGATAAAGGATATTATAAGCTATTTTATATCAACTACACTCATACTGTTTCACTCCTAAAAATGCACTTTCAGTTTATCTTTCTCTTCTCTATCATTCATCAATTTTAACAACCCAAGTTGGTAATGCAAGTTGGAAACTATTTAATCCCCCCAATCAGCCATCAACAAAAATGGGTATGATTGCAGCTTTTGATCTTGATTTACATAAACACTAAAATGAGTGAATTAATTAGCACAAAGTAAAATTTTAGTAAAATTTCCTGAAGTTTTCAGTTTCATGCAAATTAAAACATTTTGAGGCTTGATTTGCTACTTGAACAGAAAAAAAGGAATTCAGCACCATTTACCCAACTGCTGAGGCATCAGAGAGCAGTATAAAGTCTCTTTGTGTGGCAGGCTTCATATTGACTGCAGCAATGACATCTAGCTTGTACAGTAGTGGTCAGTACCTGGGTCATCACAGATCAGCGGTTCCTTGTGAAGCACAGTTTGGACTGAAGATTTGTTTTCCATCTCCAGAGTAACATTTTAAGTCTCTTTCCTTTGTAGAGTGAGATCTCTTATGATCAGCAGCATCCTCTCTCTCCACTACAGATCATAAACTCTTATGGAGAGCAGGGTTCTCTCTCTCCTCTCCACATGTTTATTTTATGAGTATTTACAAGCTTTACAGCACTGAGCTTCCCAGCAAATCCAACATTTGGGGAAAATTTGGTGAAACCAATGAATTTGCATTCTAAAGGAACCTTTTATCTCTATTAAACATTGCTTCTTTATTATTTGGCTTGTAGGATTGTCCCAGGGACTTTTTGTAAATACTGTATGTATGACAAAGATTTCTTATGCCATAACTAGTGTTGAGCGATACCTTCCGATATTTGAAAGTATCGGTATCGGATTGTATCAGCCGATATCCAAAAAATATCGGATATCGCCGAGACCGATTTGCGATACCAATACAAGTCAATGGGACGCAAATATCGGAAGGTATCCTGTAATGGTTCCCAGGGTCTAAAGGAGAGGAAACTCTCCTTCAGGCCCTGGGATCCATATTCATGTAAAAAATAAAGAATAAAAAAAAAAAATATCGATATACTCACCCTTCCGACGGCCCCTGGCTATAAGCGGTGTAACCGGCAGCCTCTGTTCCTAAGAATGCAGGGTGAAGGACCTTCGATGGCGTCGCGGCTTGTGATTGGTCGCGTGACCGCTCATGTGACTGCTCATGCGACCAATCACAAGCCGCAACGTCATTGCAGGTCCTTCACTCGCTCATTCTTAGGAGTGGAGACTGCCGGTTACAGCGGTTTCAACCAGGGCGCGTCCGAGGGTGAGTATATCAATATTTTTTATTTTTATTCTTTATTTTACACATGAATATGGATCCCGATACCAATTCCCGATATCGCAAAAATATCGGAACTCGGTATCGGAATTCCGATACCGCAAATATCGGCCGATACCCGATACTTGCGGTATCGGAATGCTCAACACTAGCCAAAACTAGGGTTAAAAAAGGTGTGTTTTTTTCAACAGACAACCCTTTAATACTCTATTTGTAGCACAAGTTTTATCTAGGTTAGAATGGTATATTTGAACCTTTTATAGCTGCAGCAGACAAGGACCTTCCTAGTGGTCCAATCGGAAACGCGACAGGACCTAAGCATGTGAGGTCGTCCCGTGGGCATGCTCAGTATGGGAAAAGCAGGACTTAGTCCCAGAAAGACCTGCTTGCTGCTGAACATTGCTGGCTACAAACGTAGAGCCTGGAAGGGCAGTAGTAACCAGTCGTCTAGTATCAGCCTGAGCCAGACGCTGGGACTGACGGCTCCACTGCGGCTGGAGGAGAATGGGAGACCACAGCAGACATGGTTTGAGATTCCCCTTGTGCAGTGGACGGAACTCCACACCTAATAGTATGGATATAGTAATTTAAATTATCACTTAATAAGATAGAAAAGCTGGGTTTAGAGGCTGCATGATTGAAATATGGGACAAATGTGGATAAGAAAAGTAGCAGTGCATATTAAGCAGGTATTTTTGTTGGACTAGTTAACCCCTTTACCCCCAAGGGTGGTTTGCACGTTAATGACCGGGCCAATTTTTACAATTCTGACCACGTTCCCTTTATTAGGTTATAACTCTGGAACGTTTCAACAGATCCCAGTGATTCTGACACTGTTTTCTCATGACATATTGTACTTCATGATAGTGGTAAAAATTCTTTGATAGTACCTGCATTTATTTGTGAAAAAAATGGAAATTTGGCAATTTTCCAACTTTGAATTTTTATGCAATTAAATCACAGGGATATGTCACACAAAATACTTAATAAGTAACATTGCCAACATGTCTACTTTACATCAGCACAATTTTGGAACCAAATTTTTTTTTTTTAGGGAGTTATAAGGGTTAAAAGTTGACCAGCAATTTCTCATTTTTACAACACCATTTTTTTTTAGGGACCACATCTCATTTGAAGTCATTTTGAGGGGTCTATATGATAGAAAATAACCAAGTTTGACACCATTCTAAAAACTGCACCCCTCAAGGTGCTCAAAACCATATTCAAGAAGATTATTAACCCTTCTGGTGCTTCACAGGAATTTTTGGAATGTTTAAATAAAAATGAACATTTAACTTTTTTTCACAAAAAATTTACTTCAGCTCCAATTTGTTTTATTTTTACCAAGGGTAACAGGAGAAAATGGACCCCAAAAGTTGTTGTACAATTTGTCCTGAGTACACCGATACCCCATATGTGGGGGGTAAACCACTGTTTGGGCGCATGACAGAGCTCGGAAGGGAAGGAGCGCCATTTGACTTTTCAATGCAAAATTGACAGGGATTGAGATGGGACTGTTGTGAATTCTGCTTTTGGGTTCCCTCCAGTGGTTGTAGGTGGTAATGCAGTTGTCCAGGAGTTGCAGTCATGGTCAGGTGTATCTGCTGATTGCAGTTCTGACTGGGCTATTTAGGTGTGCAGGATTCATTAGTCCTTGCCAGTTGTCCATGGTTCAGGGAGGTTTTGGATCTGTGTCTGGTTCCTCCTTCCTTGCTGCCAATTCAGCAAAGATAAGTGTTTGTTATTTTTTCCTGTGGCACACATGCTGTGTGCTTAATATTTTGTGCTATTCATTTGTTTTCTCTTGTCCAGCTTAGATTGTGTCAGTGTTTTCTCAGTCTTGTTGGATTCTCAGGAGTTGCAGATATACGCTCCACATCTTTAGTTAGATGGTGGAATTTTTTGTAACATCTGCTGTGGTTATTTTTTGGAAGGGTTTTAATACTGACCGCTTAGTATTCTGTCCTATCCTTTCCTATTTTAGCTAGAGTGGCCTCTTTTGCTAAATCCTGTTTCCTGCCTGTGTGTGTCTTTCCTCTACTACTCACAGTCAATATTTGTGGGGGGCTGCCTATCCTTTGGGGTTCTGCTCTGAGGCAAGGAAGAATTCCTACTTCCATCTATAGGGGTATTTAGTCCTCCGGCTGTGTCGAGGTGTCTAGGATTTGTTAGGCACACCCCACGGCTACTTCTAGTTGCGGTGTTAAGTTCAGGAATTGCGGTCAGTATAGTTTCCAGCAAATCCTGAGAAAGTTCCATGCGGCTCCAAGGCCACCAGATCATAACATGGGACACCATGTTGCGTTTGGAGAGCCCCTGATGTGCCTAAACATTGAAACCCCCCCACAAATGACACCATTTTGGAAAGTAGACCCCCTAAGGAACTTATGTAGAGGTATGGTGAGCACTTTGACCCACCAAGTGCTTCACAAAAGTTTATTATGCAGAACCGTAAAAATAAAAAATCATATTTTTTCACAAAAATTATCTTTTCACCCCCATTTTTTTATTTTCCCAAGGGTAAGAGAAGAAATTGGACCCCAAACGTTGTTGCACAATTTGTCCTGAGTACGCTTATACCCTATATGTGGGGGTAAACCACTGTTTGGGCGCATGGGAGAGCTCAGAAGGGAAGGAGCACCGTTTGACTTTTCAATGCAAAATTGACAGGAATTGAGATGGGATGCCATGTTGCGTTTGGAGAGCCACTGATGTGCCTAAACATTGAAACTGCCCACAAGTGACACCATTTTGGAAAGTAGACCCCCTAAGGAACTTATCTAGATGTGTTTTGAGCGCTTTGACCCACCAAGGGCTTCACAGAAGTTTATAATGCAGAGCCGTAAAAATAAAACTAAATTTTTTTCCCACAAAAATTATTTTTTTAGCCCCCAGTTTTGTGTTTTCCCGAGGGTAACAGGAGAAATTGGACCCCAAAATTTGTTGCCCATTTTGTCCTGAGTGCGATGATACACCATATGTGGGGGGAACCACTGTTTGGGCGCATGGGAGGGCTCGGAAGGGAAGGAGCGCCATTTGGAATGCAGACTTAGATGGAATGGTCTGCAGGTGTCACATTGCATTTGCAGAGCCCCTAATGTACCTAAACAGTAGAAACCCACCACAAGGGACACCATTTTGGAAAGCAGACGCCCTAAGGAACTTATCTAGATGTGTTTTGAGCGCTTTGAACCCCCAACTGTTTCACTACAGTTTGTAACGCAGAGCCGTGAAAATAATTAAAAAAAACTTTCCCAAAAAAATTATTTTTTAGCCCCCAGTTTTGTATTTTCCCGAGGGTAAGAGGAGAAATTCGACCCCAAAAGTTGTTGTCCAATTTGTCCTGAGTACGCTGATACCCCATATGTGGGGGCAACCACCGTTTGGGCGCATGGGAGGGCTTGGAAGGGAAGGAGTGCCATTTGGAATGCAGACTTAGATGGAATGGTCTGCAGGCGCCACATTGGCTGGAATTGAGATCGGACGCCATGTCGCGTTTGGAGAGCCCCTGATGTGCTTAAACAGTGGAAACCCCCCAATTATAACTGAAACCCTAATCAAAATACACCCCTAACCCTAATCCCAACAGTAACCCTAACCACACCTCTAACCCTGACACACCTCTAACCCTAATCCCAACCCTATTCCCAACTGTAAATGTAGTCTAAACCCTAACAGTAACTTTAGCCCCAACCCTAACCCTAACTTTAGCCCCAACCCTAACTGTAGCCTTAACCCTAACCCCAACCCTAACCCTAGCCCTAACCCTAACCCTAACCATAACCCTAGCCCTAACCCTAGCCCTAACCCTAACCCTAGCCCTAATGGGAAAATGGAAATAAATACATTTTTTTAATTTTTCCCTAACTAAGGGGGTGATGAAGGGGGGTTTGATTTACTTTTATAGTGGGTTTTTTAGCGGATTTTTATCATTGGCAGCCGTCACACACTGAAAAACGCTTTTTATTGCAAAAAATATTTTTTGCGTTACCACATCTTGAGAGCTATACATTTTCCATATTTTGGTCCACAGAGTCATGTGAGGTCTTGTTTTTTGCGGGACGAGTTGATGTTTTTATTGGTAACATTTTCGGGCACGTGACATTTTTTGATCGCTTTTTATTCCGATTTTTGTCTTGTCTGTCTTTTTGATCGCGTGTAGTTCCACTTTTTGTTCGGCGGTATAATAATAAAGCGTTGTTCTTTGCCTCTTTTTTTTTTTTCTTACAGTGTTTACTGAAGGGGTTAACTAGTGGGCCAGTTTTATAGGTCGGGTCATTATGGACGCGGCGATACTAAATATGTGTACTTTTATTGTTTTTTTTTTAATTTAGATAAAGAAATGTATTTATGGGAATAATATATATATATATTTTTTTTTCATTATTTAGGAATATTTTTTTTTTTTACACAATTGGAAAAATTTTTTTTAACTTTTTTACTTTGCCCCGGGGGGGACATCACAGATCGGTGATCTGACAGTTTGCACAGCACTCTGTCAGATCACCGATCTCGCTTACAGGACTGCAGGCTTCACAGTGCCTGCTCTGAGCAGGCTCTGTGAAGCCACCTCCCTCCCTGCAGGACCCGGATGCCGTGGCTATCTTGGATCTGGGCCTGGAGCAGGGAGGGAGGTAGGAAGACCCTCGCAGCAACGCGATCACATCGAGTTGCTGTGGGGGGCTCAGGGAAGCCCGCAGGGAGCCCCCTCCCTGTGCGATGCTTCCCTGTACCACTGGCACATCGCGATCATGTTTGATCGTGGTGTGCCGGGGTTAATGTGCCGGTAGCGGTCCGTGACCACTCCTGGCACACAGTGCCAGATGTCAGCTGCGATAGGCAGCTGACACCCGACCGCGATCGGCCGCGCTCCCCCCGTGAGCACGGCCGATTGCGTATGACGTACTATCCCGTCTGTGGTCATAGGGAGGGGGAGGGGGAGGGGGAGGGGCCCACCCCACCTCGACGGGAGGGGCCCACCCCACCTCGACGGGAGGGGCCCACCCCACCTCGACGGGATAGTACGTCTAATGTCAGAAAGGGGTTAAGGAGAATTTTGTGTGGAATTGTTCTTTAACAAGAGAGAGATTTTCATTAAATTTGCATATTTCACAATTGCGCTATTAACCCTTTCAGCCCAAAGCCTGTTTTCACCTTCCTGCCCTGGCCAATTTTTTAAATTCTGACTAGTGTCACTTTATGAGGTTATAACTGTGGAATATTTCAATGGATCCCCCTGATTCTGAGAGTCTTTTCTTGTGACATATTGTGCTTCATGACAGTGGTAAAATTTGTTTGATATGACTTGCATTTATTTGTGAAAAGAGCAGAAATTTGGCAAACATTTAGAAAATGTTTCAATTTTCACAGTTTTAATTTTTATGCCCTTAAATCAGAGAGCTGTGAAACACAAAATAGTTAAGAAATAACATTTCCCACATCTCTACTTTACATAATCACAATTTTTGAAACATATTTTTTTTGTTAGGAAGTTATAAGGGTTAAAATTCACCAGCAATTTATAATTTTTACAAGCAAAATTTACAAAAACATTTTTTACAGGACCACATCACATTTGAAGTGAAGTTATATAACAGGAAATACCAAAAATGTGACACCATTATAAAAATGGCATGCATCAAGGTGTTCAAAACCACATTCAAGAAGTTTATTAACCCTTCAGGTGTTTCACAGGAAATAATGGAATGTGAAAGGAAAAAAATGAACATTGAACTTTTTTCACCAAAATTTTACTTTAGACCCACATTTTTTTATTTTCGCAAGGGTAACAGCAAAAAGTGTACTAAAAAACTTGTGCAACTTCTCAGGAGTACGCTGATATCCAATAAGTGGAGTAAAACCACTGCTTAGGGACAAAGCACAGCTCAGAAGGGAAGGAATGCCATTTGACTTTTTGAATGTAAAATTTGCTGGAACAATTTAGTGGACGCCAAGTTGCGTTTGGAGAGCATCTGGTGTGGCTAAATAGTGAAACCGCCCACAAGTGACACCATTTTGGAAACTATAGTCCCAGTGAACTTATCTAGATGTGTGGTGAGCACTTTGATCCATCAGGTGCTTCATAGAATTTTATAACATTGAGCAGGGAAATTAAAAAAAATCACATTTTTCACACAAAAATGTTTTTTGGCTCCAAATTTTGCATTTTCACAAGGGTAACAGGAGAATTTCATGGTGCAATTTTGTGCAGTTTCTCCTGAGTACACCAAAACCCCATATGTGGAGGAAAACTACTGTTTGGGTGGGCTCAGAAAGGAAGGAGCGCAATTTGACTTTTTGAATGCAAAATTTGCTTGCATCATTTGCAGATGCCATGTCTTGTTTGGAGATCTCCTGATTTGCCTATACAGTGGAAACCCCCCACAAGTGACCGCATTTTGGAAATTGGACCCCTCATGGAACTTAGAGATTTATGTTGAGTACCTTGAGCCCCCAGGTGCTTTACAGAAGTTTATTATTATTTTTATTATGTTGAGCCATGAAAATAAAAACAATTCTTATATTTTCACAAGGGTAAGAGGATAAAATGCACCATAAAATGTATTGTGCAAATTCTCCTGAGTACGCCAATGCCCAAAATGTGGAGGAAAACTACTGTTTGTGCACACAGTAGGGCTGGGAATAGAAGGAGTGACGTTTTGGAACACAAATTTTGATGGAATTTTCTACAGGTGTGAAGTTTGGAGAGCCCCTGGTGTAGTTAAACAGTGCAAACCTCCCACAAGTGACCCCATTTTGGAAACTTGACCCGTCAAGGAATTTACCTAGATGTGTGGTGAGCACTTTGAACCCCCATGTGCTCCACAAAAGTTAATAATTTTGAGCCATGATAAGAAAAAAATCATTTTTTCCACCAAAATGTTCTTTTAGCTCCAAATTATATATTTTCCCAAGATCACAGGGGGAAATGGACCTCAAAATGTGTTGTGCAATTTATCCTAAGTACACCAATACCTCATATCTGGGGTAACCATGTCTTGTATTTTGTTACAGATTTGGAATGGTCTCTTGAATATATATTGTTAACCTAAGACATTGCCCCCTGTATTCTTCGATTCCCCATAGTTTAATACTCTTTGCTATCAGGGATCAATTGGAAAGATACTTGGGTTATATGTCCAAATTGCTTGAGAACATCATCTGTGTAGTGGAGTTTTTGTTAAAAAACAATTATTTTATGCTCATGAAAAACTTTTTTTGCAAGCGTAGGCTTGTGCAATGGGGGCTAAATTTAGCCCCTCATTGGAAATTATTTTTATGAACTGGTTCGAGGATCAATATATCTATAATAGTGTTGAGCATTCCGATACTGCAAATATCGGTTATCGGCCGATATTCACTGTATCGGAGTTCCGATACCGAGTTCCGATACTTTTGCGATATCGAATACCGGAATTGGAAGTTCCTATAGTGCAATGATGCACTATAATGGAGTGTGGGCGGTGCATGGGCAGAGACTGCGTGTGTGTGTGCGGGCGGGGTCTGTGCATGACCGTGGGGGGGTCTGTGCGGGCCTGCCGGGGCTCTGTGTGGCATGCCGGGGCTCTGTTCAGCGTGCAAAGGCACTCTGCTGGCATGCCGGAGCTCTGTGCGGGCGTGCCGGGGCTCTGTGCGGGCTGCCGTGGCTCTGTGCGGGCTGCCGGGGCTCTGTACGTGTGTGCCAGGGCTCTGTGCGGGCTGCCGGGGCTCTGTGCATCTGTGCAGGCATCGTCCGATGGGACTACAAGCAACGAGTACACTCGCTCATCACTAGGTGGCAACTAATGGCTCCTATCGGTGCAGCCACAAAACATGTGGAACTTGCAGGTACAGTATATAGGCAATAACAAACAGTTTGTTTCTTATCAAACAGGAAACTTTTAAAATAAAATAAATTTTGAATTGTGGGAGCACCATGTATTTCCTTCAGGAAATGCTCATCTAGTTATTCTTCTTCCTCGCGTTTTCCGCAATTAATGCGGCCCGAACCGCTCAGCGCAGAGACCCCGTTCATGTGGCGTTTTGAAGCCCTCGGTGGGGACAGGTGTGCTATGTATTTTTGAAGTCGATCCGATTTGTAGTTTTTTTAAAAATCGCATTAAATCGCATCTAGTTTCACTTTTTGCTCGATGGAGCATAGTTTTTTTGTCTCATTTTTTATTTTTTTATGGTGTTCACTGGAAGGGTTAACTAGTGGAACAGTTTTACAGTTTTATAGGTGGGGTCATTCTGGACGTGGTGATACCAAATATGTGTAGTTTTTTATTTTTATTAGATTTTTTACATAAATAAATGTATTTATTGGATTACTATTTTTTCTTTTTTTCTTTATTTTGTGATATTTTATATTCTTACAAATTTTATTAACTTTTTTAAACTTTCTTACATTGTCCCAGGATGGACCTCAGGATATCAACTGTACAATGACAGATCGCTGATCTAATACTCTGCAATGCTTCTGCACTGCAGAGCAATAGAGCAGCATCTTACATGCAGGAAGGAGGCATTTCGGCACGTGCTCTCAGCATGAGTTGACAGGCCACCATTAGTGATGAGCGAGTTTACTCATCGCTCGGGTTTTCCTCGGTTTTCATCATGCCAGCTGAATGATTTACAGCTATTAGCCAGGCTGAGTACATGTGGGGGTTGCCTGGTTGCTAGGTAATCCCCACATGTAATCAAGCTGGCTAATAGCTGTAAATCATGCTGCTGAGGCGATGAAAACTTAATCTCTGAGCAGTCATAAATACTCAGAGACCACCCGATCGAGCTCAGGAAAACCCAAGCAACGAGTGCACTCGCTCCTCACTAGATACCATCTCTGGGTGACCCTGTGGCCATATTGGGACCCTAGATCACCATGGCGACCATGAACACAATGCGATCGCACTATGCTGTACCGATGAGAGGACAAAGGAACTCACTCCCTCTGCAATGCTTCATGATGTCACTGTTACTACAGGGTGTCAGCTCTCACATAGAGCTGCCACCTGCACTCTATCAGGGTGGCACTCAGCATAATCACAGTGTCATATATACAGTATATACAGCGGTTTCCGGGAAGGTGTTAAATTCCACTAGATTGTTGGTTGTTTTAAACACATACAGTGGCAAAAGTACCAAGCAGTTGTTGCTGTTCTAACATACAGGAACCTAGGCATAAACTATAAGGATCAAACTATAGGCTAAACTATTCCAGCTTTATCATTTAGGCTCCTTTATATGACAGGCATGAAATGGAAGCCATATCACAAATGTGGATACATTCTAAAGGCTTTAACTTTTGAGACTTTGAATGAGTTGTGTTCCCAAGAAAAGCAGTTAATGAGAGTTTAATAAATATAAAAAGTGCTTAACCCCTTCATGACCAGGGGATTTTTCGTTTTTCCGTGTTCGTTTTTCGCTCCCCTCCTTCCCAGAGCCATAACTTTTTTATTTTTCCGTCAATTTGGCCATGTGAGGGCTTATTTTTTGCGGGACGAGTTGTACTTTTGAACGACATCATTGGTTTTAGCATGTCATGTACTAGAAAACGGGAAAAAAATTCCAAGTGCGGTGAAATTGCAAAAAAAGTGCAATCCCACATTGGTTTTTTGTTTGGCTTTTTTGCTAGGTTCACTAAATGCTAAAAATGACCTGCCATTATGATTCTCCAGGTCATTACGAGTTCATAGACACCAAACATGACTAGGTTATTTTTTATCTAAGTGGTGAAAAAAAATTCCAAACTTTGCTAAAAAAAAAAAAAAAAAAATTGCGCCATTTTCCGATACTCGTAGCGTCTCCATTTTTCGTGATCTGGGGTCGGTTGAGGGCTTATTTTTTGCGTGCCGAGATGACGTTTTTAATGATAGCATTTCGGTGCAGATACGTTCTTTTGATCGCCCGTTATTGCATTTTAATGCAATGTCGCGCCGACCAAAAAAACGTAATTCTGGCGTTTCGAGTTTTTTTCCCGCTACGCTGTTTAGCGATCAGGTTAATACTTTTTTTTATTTGATAGATCGGGCAATTCTGAGCGCGGCGATACCAAATATGCGTAGATTTGATATTTTTTTTATTGATTTATTTTGATTGGGGCGAAAGGGGGGTGATTTAAACTTTTATGTTTTTTTTATTTTTTTCACATTTTTTTAAACTTTTTTTTTTAACTTTTGCCATGCTTCAATAGCCTCCATGAGAGGCTAGAAGCAGGCACAAGCCGATCGGCTCTGCTACATAGCAGCGATCTACTGATCGCTGCTATGTAGCAGAATTGCACGTGTGCTGTGAGCGCCGACCACAGGGTGGCGCTCACAGCGACGGGCAATCAGTAACCATAGAGGTCTCAAGGACCTCTATGGCTACAATGGAGACGCATCGCCGACCCCCGGACATGTGACGGGGGAAGGCGATAACGTCATTTCCGGCCGCCCGGCCGGTAGCGGTAGTTAAATGCCGCTGTCTGCGTTTGACAGCGGCATTTAACTAGTTAATAGGTGCGGGCAGATCGCGATTCTGCCCGCGCCTATTACGGGCACATGTCAGCTGTTCAAAACAGCTGACATGTCCCGGCTTTGGTGCGGGCTCACCGCGGAGCCCTGCATCAAAGCAGGGGAGCCGGCATCGGACGGTATAGTACGTCCGATGCCGGTAAGGGGTTAAACAGTGGCTGTTATATATTAGGCTATAGAATGATCCATCTAAGGCAGAAGCAGCCCCGCCAAAAAGAACAACTAAATATGTGCAGAAAAGTGATTTTCTTTTATTGTGTAAACTATTTAAATACACCAATCACTATTTAATGGTCTGTAAACAATAAGGAGAACTTGATGGGTCTTTATTTGCAATTAAATTGTGCAATTACCACATAGTAAATCTTATCCCATATAAAATAAGGCACACATTTTTCTCCTGTGAAGGAAGTAATGCAGCATAATCAGGTCATGAATTTTGGAAAAGTCAATACCTTATTTTGTACTTGGAAACACAATCACAAAATAATTTGAACTTGACAGAATGCTCCTAAAGTAATTTATAATACATGAAATCAATTGGAACTTTTAATGTTTTGTTAGAAGCAATTTTTGTATTTGTTTGTGACCAAGAGGAATTTATTTTTAATTTTGATATCTATTGCCAAACCAGCTTACTAAATATACTGAATGCAACAATATCTGACAGAAATTTCATGTTCATTTTGTGGATGAAACATACAGTTAAATAATATTTTATATGTCTTACTAAAAAAAAAAACAACATAATTAACTAAGGACATAAAATTCATGGCAAAATGTTAGTGAGGAACTCTGGCAGTGACAGCTGGGTGGTTTATATATATCCCCAGCCTGGACTGGTGATATATATCCCCCCTCATTGGGAGCACTTCAATAACTCATGCCTATAAGGGAAGCCTTTCCGACGACTATTTGCCCATGGTGCAGTTCCTTGACTGACTTGGGGTAAGTGGTGGAGCCAGAGAGCCGATCCCTGCTGGGTCATTCTCTCCCCTCCCCAGAGGTGAGTAAAGTTGACACACCTCTTCCCCTGTGCGATCCGTCACAAATGGCTATCCTTATAAATCAGTTGAATTACCTTTTTTTCCTATATTAATGCACTAGATTGTACATAAGCAGCACACTCTCTTGACTCCTAATAAACTGTAGCTTCCTGATTTCCTAAATTGCTCAGCAGCATGTCTGTCAGGTAATTCAATGCTAAGCTATAAGATACTTTCTATCTATTATTCATTGTGTGCTTTAAAAGGATGCATACATTATTTATTTCACATATAATTAACTGTTTATTGCTTGAATATTATGTTCATTTTAATGGTCCGTGACTTTTGGATCTTTAGCTTTTAAAGGAGTAATCTAGTAGAATATAACAGTCTGCATCTTTTATGCCATTGCAGGATGCAGACCAATTATTTAAATGTATGAGAAACAATCTTTTGCATACAGTATAACATGTAAAGTTTAACCCCTTTCTGCCATTAGACGTACTATTGCGTCCATGTGGGGTGGGCTTTACTTCCCAAGGACGCAATAGTACGTCATATGCGATCGGCAGCGCTCACGGGGGGAGCGCCGCCGATCGCGGCCGGGTGTCAGCTGCCTATCGCAGCTGACATCCGGCACTATGTGCCAGGAGCGGTCACGGACCGCCCCCGGCACATTAACCCCCGGCACACCGCGATCAAAGATGATCGCGATGTGCCAGCGGTACAGGGAAGCACCGCGCAGGGAGGGGGCTCCCTGCGGGCTTCCCTGAGCCCCCCGCAGCAACACGATGTGATCGCGTTGCTGCGAGGGTCTCACCTCCCTCCCTGCTCCCTCCAGCCCCAGATCCAAGATGGCCGCGGATCCGGGTCCTGCAGGGAGGGAGGTGGCTTCACAGAGCCTGCTCAGAGCAGGCACTGTGAAGCAGCCTGCACTCCTATCAGATCGGTGATCTGACAGAGTGCTGTGCAAACTGTCAGATCACCGATCTGTGATGTCCCCCCTGGGACAAAGTAAAAAAGTAAAAAAAAAAATTTTCAAATGTTTAAAAAAAAATAAAAAAAAATATTCCAAAATAATGAAAAAAAAAAATATTATTCCCATAAATACATTTCTTTATCTAAATAAAAAAAACAAAACAATAAAAGTACACATATTTAGTATCGCCGCGTCCGTAACGGCCCGACCTATAAAACTGGACCACTAGTTAACCCCTTCAGTAAACACCGTAAGAAAAAAAAAAAAAGAGGCAAAAAACAACACTTTATTATCATACCGCCGAACAAAAAGTGGAATAACACGCGATCAAAAAGACAGATATAAATAACCATGGTACCGCTGAAAGCGTCATCTTGTCCCACAAAAAACGAGCTGCCATACAGCATCATCAGCAAAAACTTAAAAAAGTTATAGTCCTGAGAATAAAGCGATGAAAAAATAATTATTTTTTCCGTAAAATAGTTTTTATCGTATAAAAGCGCCAAAACATAAAAAAATGATATAAATGAGGTGTCGCTGTAATCGTACTGACCCGAAGAATAAAACTGCTTTATCAATTTTACCAAACGCGGAACGGTGTAAACGCCTCCCCCAAAAGAAATTCATGAATAGCTGTTTTTTGGTCATTCTTCCTCACAAAAATCGGAATAAAAAGCGATCAAAAAACGTCACGTGCCTGAGAATGTTACCAATAAAATCGACAACTCGTCCCGCAAAAAACAAGACCTCACATGACTCTGTGGACCAAAATATGGAAAAATTATAGCTCTCAAAATGTGGTAACGCAAAAAATATTTTTTGCAATAAAAAGCGTCTTTCAGTGTGTGACGGCTGCCAATCATAAAAATCCGCTAAAAAACCCGCTATAAAAGTAAATCAAACCCCCCTTCATCACCCCCTTAGTTAGGGAAAAACTAAAAAAATGTATTTATATCCATTTTCCCGTTAGGGCTAGGGTTAGGGCTAGGGTTAGGGCTAGGGTTAGGGCTAGGGTTAGGGCTAGGGTTAGGGCTATGGCTAGGGTTAGGGTTGGGGCTAGGGCTAGGGCTAGGGTTAGGGCTAGGGTTAGGGCTAGGGTTAGGGTTAGGGCTAGGGTTAGGGTTAGGGTTAGGGTTGGGGCTACAGCTAGGGTTGGGGCTACAGTTAGGGTTGGGGCTAAAGTTAGGGTTAGGGTCTAGATTACATTTACAGTTGGGAATAGGGTTGGGATTAGGGGTCTGTCAGGGTTAGGGGTGTGGTTAGGGTTACCGTTGGAATTAGGGTTAGGGGTGTGTTTGGATTAGGGCTTCAGTTATAATTGGAGGGTTTCCACTGTTTAGGCACATCAGGGGCTCTCCAAACACGACATGGCGTCTGATCTCAATTCCAGCCAATTCTGCGTTGAAAAAGTAAAACAGTGCTTCTTCCCTTCCGAGCTCTCCCGTGTGCCCAAACAGGGGTTTGCCCCAACATATGGGGTATCAGCGTACTCAGGACAAATAGGACAACAACTTTTGGGGTCCAATTTCTCCTGTTACCCTTGGGAAAAAACAAACTAGGGGCTAAAAAATAATTTTTGTGGGAAAAAAAAAAAGATTTTTTATTTTCACGGCTCTGCGTTATAAACTGTAGTGAAACACTTGGGGGTTCAAAGTTCTCCCAACACATCTAGATGAGTTCCCTGGGGGGTCTAGTTTCCAATATGGGGTCACTTGTGGGGGGTTTCTACTGTTTAGGTACATTAGGGGCTCTGCAAACGCAATGTGACGCCTGCAGACTATTCCATCTAAGTCTGCATTCCAAATGGCACTCCTTCCCTTCCGAGCCCTCCCATGCGCCCAAACGGTGGTTCCCTCCACATATGGGGTATCAGCGTACTCAGGACAAATTGGACAACAACTTTTGGGGTCGAATTTCTCCTCTTACCCTCGGGAAAATACAAAACTGGGGGCTAAAAAATAATTTTTGTGGGAAAAAATTTTTGTTTTATTTTTACGGCTCTGCATTATAAACTTCTGTGAAGCTCTTGGTGGGTCAAAGCGCTCACCACACATCTAGATAAGTTCCTTAGGGGGTCTACTTTCCAAAATGGTGTCACTTGTGGGGGGTTACTACTGTTTAGGTACATTAGGGGCTCTGCAAACGCAATGTGACACCTGCAGACCATTCCATCTAAGTCTGCATTCCAAATGGAGCTCCTTCCCTTCCGAGCCCTCCCATGCGCCCAAACAGTGGTTCCCCCCCACTTATGGGGTATCAGCGCACTCACGACAAATTGGACAACAAATTTTGGGGTCCAATTTCTCCTGTTACCCTCGGGAAAATACAAAACTGGGGGCTAAAAAATGATTTTTGTGGGAAAAAAAGTTTGTTTTATTTTTACGGCTCTGCATTATAAACTTCTGTGAAGCCCTTGGTGGGTCAAAGCGCTCACCACACATCTAGATAAGTTCCTTAGGGGGTCTACTTTCCAAAATGGTGTCACTTGTGGGGGGTTTCAATGTTTAGGCACATCAGTGGCTCTCCAAACGCAACATGGCGTCCCATCTCAATTCCTGTCAATTTTGCATTGAAAAGTCAAACGGCGCTCCTTCCCTTCCGAGCTCTCCCATGCGCCCAAACAGTGGTTTACCCCCACATATGGGGTATCAGCGTACTCAGGACAAATTGTACAACAACTTTTGGGGTCCAATTTCTTCTCTTACCTTTGGGAAAATAAAAAATTGGGGGCGAAAAGATAATTTTTGTGAAAAAATATGATTTTTTATTTTTACGGTTCTGCATTATAAAGTTCTGTGAAGCACTTGGTGGGTCAAAGTGCTCACCACACCTCTAGATAAGTTCCTTAGGGGGTCTACTTTCCAAAATGGTGTCACTTGTGGGGGGTTTCAATGTTTAGGCACATCAGGGGCTTTCCAAACGCAACATGGTGTCCCATCTCGATTCCAGTGAATTTTGCATTGAAAAGTCAAATGGCGCTCCTTCGCTTCCGAGCTCTGTCATGCGCCCAAACAGTGGTTTACCCCCACATATGGGGTATCGGTGTACTCAGGACAAATTGTACAATAACTTTTGCGGTCCACTTTCTCCTGTTACCCTTGGTAAAATAAAACAAATTGGAGCTGAAGTAAATTTTTTGTGAAAAAAAGTTAAATGTTCATTTTTATTTAAACATTCCAAAAATTCCTGTGAAGCACCAGAAGGGTTAATAAACTTCTTGAATATGGTTTTGAGCACCATGAGGGGTGCAGTTTTTAGAATGGTGTCACACTTGGGTATTCTCTATCATATAGACCCCTCAAAATGACTTCAAATGAGATGTGGTCCCTAAAAAAAATGGTGTTGTAAGAATGAGAAATTGCTGGTCAACTTTTAACCCTTATAACTCCCTAACAAAAAAAAATTTTGGTTCCAAAATTGTGCTGATGTAAAGTAAACATGTGGGAAATGTTACTTATTAAGTATTTTGTGGGACATATATCTGTGATTTAATTGCATAAAAATTCAAAGTTGGAAAATTGCAAAATTTTCATAATTTTCGCCAAATTTCCGTTTTTTTCACAAATAAACGCAAGGACTATCAAAGAATTTTTACCATTGTCATGAAGTACAATATGTCACGAGAAAACTATGTCAGAATCACTGGAATCCGTTGAAGCGTTCCAGAGTTATAACCTCATAAAGGGACAGTGGTCAGAATTGTAAAAATTGGCCCGGTCATTAACGTGCAAACCACCCTTGGGGGTAAAGGGGTTAAAGAGGCTCGCCAAATTCAAAAAAGTAGAAGGCACAAATTAAAATGTTAAGGGACAATTTTGATATAACAAATTTGGTGTAAAATAAATATTTCAGGAATGGTTAAAAAATTAATTAACTTTTCTCACTCCTCTCCATACCTATCCCACTAATGCCGAATTAGACTCCTCTTACTCTTTCTTCATTCTGCTTTTTTGTGCTCCAGTCTAGGGTTGAGCGACTTTTAGTTTTTTAGGGTCGAGTCGGGTTTCGCAAAACCCGACTATCTCAAAAGTCGAGTCGAGTGAAATCGGCCGATTATGGCGAAAAGTCAGGGATCGACCGAAACACGAAACCCAATGCAAAGTCAATGGGAAATCTATATTTTTTTTCTCTCTCTCTCTCTCTCTCTCTCCTCCGTCCCTGAACAGAAAAGCTGGTGTTACACATTGCAAATCGCTACAGCGAGAAGATGGCGATAAGCATCCACGCCCCTAAGACCTATGTCATCACTCTGCCCACGCTCCTTCATTGGCTGAAAAAATGGCGCCAAACGTGTCATACGAAACGCGACTTTGGCGCGAAGATCGCCGACCGCATGGCTGATCCCACAATAGGATCGGGTTTCATGAAACCCGACTTTGCCAAAAGTCGGCGACTTTTGAATTTGTCTGATCCGTTTCGCTCAAGCCTATTCCAGTCTTATAGAGCACCACTGTTAACTAGTCACTTCATGACAACATGAGGTGCAAGCAGGGATGATCAGACCCATGGATGTTCAGGGAGGGTCCAAACATCCAGCAGTTACCACCCTTTCATGTGTGTGACAGCATGGGAAACGCAAACTCTAACTGGCAGTAACCTTACTGAAGTCACAGCTGTTCACAGCCATTGGGTATTGTGGTTCCCACACTGTCACACAGAGGACAACGTGTAAACTGCAGCTGTGACTGGCTGTGAACAGGTTACCACTGGTCAGGCATCAGCTGATAACTACTATTCTCATCATTATACATCTGGGCTTGCTGATATCGGCGAGAGCAGGTGATGATGAAGAGAGTATTCACCAACCAGCCACTCTCATCATTATACATCTGGGCTTGCTGATAGCAGCAAGAGCAGGTGATGATAAAGAGAGTATTCACCAACCGGCGCCTGTGCATAGTAAAATATGTCAGTGAGATGTAGAATTAGTGCAACTCATATGTAGATAAATGTACATGTATTTAGCTAATAAATAAAGGAATAAAAAATTATGTAGAGTCCCCCTTATTTTTGACAATCAGCTGAGTGAAAGCAGACAGCTAGGTGCTGGTTTTATTCTGGGAAGGTGGTCAATGAACATGGAGCTTCACAGGCTATTAATATCAGCTCACATCTGTCTAAGTAGCCTTTACTGATTATTAAGCAGGAGGACCCAAGAAAAATTATATTGGATCCCATTATTTTAATAACAAGAAAAGACTTAGCACATGGCTGAGGGCTGATATTAATAGGCTGGGAAGCGGCCGTGGATATTTGCCCCCTCCCAGACTACTAAAACCAGCACTCAGCCACCCCAGAAATGGCACATACATTAAATATGCTGTTTCTGGTGCTTGGCCTAGTCTCTTTCTGCTTGTCCTCGTGAGTTGGCAAGTTAAGTAATGGTTTTGGGGTTGCTGTTAGCTGTGTAATATCTGATGACATCAAACCCAGGGATTTTTTAATTGTACAAAACAATTATACAAAACAATCCATGAACCATTTATTACCTTTAAAAAGTAATGCAAAGGGGTCCACCGTACATCCTTCCATCATCCCACGACGATCCTCAACTCTGCTACATACGGACGCAGTACTGAGCAGTGACGTCAGCAATGTAACCGCTCAGCACAACAACAACAACACACTGACTGTAGCGCGTGAATGTGGTTACTGTGATGAACTCTGACGCTAGTATGGTGAAGTCACTCTCTGACAAAGCGGAAGCGAAATGCGCATTGGAGTGGTGTGTGCAGGAGGCAGTGGAGTATCAGACTGACCGGTATGAGATTTTCTATGCACTTTCACTAACTGCACTTCATTAGATTCATGTTGGCTGGCCACAGGGCTGTTTAAATGTGCACTATGGTTACTTTTAATGGATATTAATTTTCATCATTTCACTGCATGGTGACATTCACTTTTTTTTTAATTATTCTTATTAATTCAATTATATGGTCAATTTTTATCATGCTTGTATATGCACTTATTATATTATATTAATTGCCACTTGGTATTTATTATTTGTTTTCTACATTTCATATAGAGTAGTTATTGCTATTATTTCTTGCTAAATTAATTGTGCATATTGATTCTTTTAAAAATATATATTTATTTACTTTATTAGTGTAATATTTATATATTTTTATATTTTTTTACTATTCCGTCAGGTATTCCTTGTCCACTGTCACACATTAATTTTGATATTGTTTATGTTATTAACTTTTTTAATATAAAAATCTTTTTGAAACATCAATTTTTCCTGCAAGAAAAGTATGTTTCATTTTAGGTATTGGGTGTGATCACTTATTAATTATTGTCAATAAAGTGATATATATCTTTTAATAATTTTTTGTAATACTTCTTTGGTTGGTATAGTAATGGAGAGGCATCTATAAGACACCTATCCATTACTGACCCCATAGTGAAATTGTATGAAAACACAGACACACAGAATTAAGTCCTTTATTTGAAATAATGACACAGACTACTTTAATATTCTTAATTAAACCATACTTACCGAGTGCCTAATCCACCGATACCAACATCTCCTGAAACAAAAATAAAATAAGAAACCACAATATTCCTCATCTGTCCGCAGAGAAGATAATCCATAATGTCCCATGACAATCCTGATTGTAAGAGAGTTCACTGGAGTTCATCATCTGATCAGCTCTGGTGATCTCCCTTACGGCACCACTGCTGTGTGGGAAAGTTCTCATGCAGCAGTGCCGTAAGTGAGAGCACCGGAGGTGATGAACTCCGGTGAATTCTCATCGCAGCTCAGTGATACACTGCAGGAGCAATTACCTCCTGTCAATATATCGCCAGCAGCAGGGTAGAGTGGTAAAATCTCACGATGTGACTGTTCTACACATGAGATCGCCGCAGGACACTCAGGATTATGTGGACTATGGTGGACAGGTGAGTATATATTGGTTTATTATTTTACATTATTTCTAGGAGCATCAGGGATTAGGTGTTAAGGTGAGAATATATATATATTTTTTAATTTTTTGCGAATGTGTTTGCAATTTAACTTTAATTTTTCACTGTGAGCACAGGCACCTGCTGATGAAACTACTTCTCCCATCAGCGGCACCTGCTGTCACTGTTATCAGTGACAGCAGACACAGCTTGATGGGAGCAGTGGTCTCATTGGCCAGCTTTTTACATCAGGTTACTGTGTGGGATGATCCCTCCATCTGTTAGCATGATCCCACAGTGCTCTGCCCGACAGTACCAGTAGTAGCATTAATGCAGGTGACAGTCACAGCTGCCACGTCACGCTGACATCTTACAGCATGACCCCGCAACTCTATAATTGACGGTCTTACTGGCTGTTGCCTTACCACTGATAAGAACCACCTAGCCGGTGTTTCCCACGCTGTCACACAGAAGACAGCTTTGGGAAACAGCAAAGACGGTAAAAAGCAACACAAAAACTCAGCAAATCCGCAAAGATTTTTATACATGCGTTTTTGCTGCGGATTTGACTGACTCAATTGAAGCCAATGGGTGCAGAAATGAAAAATGAATTGACATGCTGCAGAAAAAAAACACTGCAAATACTCACGGAAATTTACTGATCGTGTGCTCAACACTTTAAGATTGGCATTGAATTAACTTGCATATGTATTCTATTGCGTTCTTGGACCATTTCCGCGTGGAAAAACAGCAGCGAAAATGCATAAAAAATGCCTTGTGTGCACATAGCCTTACTGTATATCCATGGGTAGCAGTATGGTGTTTTAATTTTTAATCATTACATGTTAATTGAAGGCTAAAGAGTAGATTCATCTTAATATCTATATTGTATAACTTGGTGAAATGCTTTAAGAACTTTCACATTTAACAGTATTTATGTAACATGGGTACGTGTATTGATTACCATTAAACTTTTAATTTAAACTACTTAAATATTATTAATAGTAGTGCACTTATGTTTTCTGTATTTAACTGTGGATTGGTATATTCCCAGTTGCAAAATGCAACATAATAACTAAGTGGTCTAGGAAAATCAATGAATTTTATTACAACAGTCTTTGAAAATTCAATATTCATTTTTTATTTATTGCAACTTGGTGTACTCGATTACATCTCCATCATATGATCTTTCTTATACTGGATAGAACTCTACATATTTTTTTATCTGCTATGCAAACATATTGGTTGGGCCCAGTCCTTTATGTCTCCCCTTATTCACACTGAGGTCAACATTGACACATGGTAAGGTTTTAATATTAGACAGTGTAGGACTGTCCCGATCAGAGTTACCGTGACAAGGTGGGATGGCTTTTGTGCTATTTTTGATCAAAAAACAGTATTACTAAAAATTCTGTATTAGTTAAATGCACTTTTGCTTTTTTATTTAGTTACATCAGGGTTTTCGCTTACTTTTTTTCTCTTGTAGGTTTTAATGTTTTGTGGCCAATATGAACATGCGTTTAAACTCTGCATGTGTACCAACTCAAAATCAGCTCAATTTTTGTGTTTTTTTTTCTCTGTATTGTTGCATTCTGTGCAAGCCGGGTGTGGCCTTCCTGTTTCTGAGCTAGAGACTATATAAGGCTTCTCCAGTCTGGTGTTTCACTGGTTGGGCCCAGTCCTTTATGTCTGCCCTTATTCACACTGAGGTCAACATTGACACATGGTAAGGTTTTAATATTAGACAGTGTAGGACTGTCCCAATCAGAGTTACCGTGACGAGGTGGGATGGCTTTTGTGCTATTTTTTTTATCAAAAAACAGTATTACTAAAAACTCTGTATTATTTAAATGCACTTTTGCTTTTTACTTAGTTACATCAGGGTTTTCGCTTACTTTTTTTCTCTTGTAGGTTTTAATGTTTTGTGGCCAATATGAACATGTGTTTAACCTCTGCATGTGTACCAACTCAAAATAAGCTCAATGTTTGTGTTTTTTTTTAAACAGAAATATTATTAGACCATTATCATAATTTTGGTTTTGAAAATTTGCTTTTGATATGAAGTTTTCAACAAAACAACTTTTATATTTTTTTTTGTTAACCCCTTAATCCCATATGACGTACTATCCCATCCAGGTGACCTGGGACTTAATTCCCAGTGACGGGATAGTACGTCATATGCGATCGGCCGCGCTCACGGGGGGAGCGCGGCAAATCGCGGCCGGGTGTCAGCTGACTATCGCAGCTGACATCCGGCACTATGTGTCACGGACCGCTCCCGGCACATTAACCCCTGGCACACCGCGATCAAACATGATCGCGATGTGCCGGCGGTACAGGGAAGCATCGCGCAGGGAGGGGGCTCCCTGCGTGCTTCCCTGAGACGATCGGTACAAGGTGATGTGCTCACCTTGTACTGAACGTCTTCTCCCTGCAGGCCCCGGATGCAAAATGGCCGCGGGGCTGCATCCGGGTCCTGCAGGGAGTACTTCCGGGTCGCCTGCAGGTGCTGGTAAGCCTGCAGCGATGTCAGTGAGATCGCCGATCTTACAGAGTGCTGTGCAAACTGTAAGATCGGCGATCTGTGATATCCCCCCCGGGACAAAGTAAAAAAGTAAAAAAAAAAAATTTCCATATGTGTAAAAAAAAAATATAAAAAAATTACTAAATAAATAAAAAAAATATATATATATTATTCCCATAAATAGATTTATCTAAAAAAAAAAAATTAAATGTACACATATTTAGTATTGCCGCGTCCGTAATGACCCGACCTATAAAACTGTCCCACTAGTTAACCCCTTCAGTGAACACCGTAAGAAAAAAAAAAAGAGCCAAAAAACAACGCTTTATTATCATACCGCCGAACAAAAAGTGGAATAACACGCGATCAAAAAGACGGATATAAATAACCATGATACCACTGAAAACGTCATCTTGTCCCGCAAAAAACGAGCTGCCACAAAGCATAATAAGCAAAAAAATAAAAAAGTTATAGTCCTGAGAATAAAGCGATGCCAAAATAATTATTTTTTCTATAAAATAGCTTTTATCGTATAAAAGCGCCAAAACATAAAAGAATGATATAAATGGGGTATCGCTGTAATCGTACTGACCCGACGAATAAAACTGCTTCATCCACTTTACCAAACGCGGAACGGTATAAACGTCTCCCCCAATAGAAATTCATGAATAGCTGGTTTTTGGTCATTCTGCCTCACAAAAATCGGAATAAAAAGTGATCAAAAACTGTCACATGTCCAAAAATGTTACCAATAAAAATGTCAACTCGTCCCGCAAAAAACAAGACCTCACATGACTCTGTGGACCAAAACATGGAAAAATTATAGGTCTCAAAATGTGGAGACGCAAAAACTTTTTTGCTATAAAAAAAGCGTATTTTAGTGTGTGACGGCTGCCAATCATAAAAATCCGATATAAAAAACGCTATAAAAGTAAATCAAACCCCCCTTCATCACCCTCTTAGTTACGGAAAAATAATAAAATTAAAAAAATGTATTTATTTCCATTTTCCCATCAGGGCTAGGGTTAGGGCTAGGGTTAGGGCTAGGGTTAGGGTTGGGGCTAGGGTTAGGGCTAGGGTTAGGGCTTGGGTTAGGGCTAGCGTTAGGGCTAGGGTTGGGGTTAGGGTTGGGGCTAGGGCTAGGGTTAGGGTTATGGCTAGGGTTGGGGCTAGGGTTGGGGCTAGGGTTAGGGCTAGGGTTAGGGCTAGGGTTGGGGCTAGGGTTGGGGTTAGGGTTGGGGCTAGGGCTAGGGTTAGGGCTAGGGTTAGGGCTAGGGTTAGGGCTAGGGTTAGGGTTGGGGCTAGGGTTAGGGTTGGGGTTAGGGTTGGAGCTAAAGTTAGGGTTAGGGTTGGGGCTAAAGTTAGGGTTAGGGTTGGGGCTAAAGTTAGGGTTAGGGTTGGGGCTAAAGTTAGGGTTAGGGTTTGGATTATATTTACGGTTGGGATTAGGGTTGTGATTAGAATTAGAGGTGTGTCAGGGTTAGGGGTGTGGTTAGGGTTACCGTTGGGATTAGGGTTAGGAGTGTGTTAGGGTTAGGGTTTCAGGTAGAATTGGGGAGTTTCCACTGTTCAGGCACATCAGGGGCTCTCCAAACGCGACATGGCGTCCGATCTCAATTCCAGCCAATTCTGCGTTGAAAAAGTAAAACAGTGCTCCTTCCCTTCCGAGATCTCCGGTGCGCCCAAACAGGGGTTTACCCCAACATATGGGGTATCAGCGTACTCAGGACAAATTGGACAACAACTTTTGGGGTCCAAGTTCTCTTGTTATCCTTGGGAAAATAAAAATGTGGGGGGCTAAAAATCATTTTTGTGGGAAAAATAAGATTTTTTTTTATTTTCGCGGCTCTGCGTTGTAAACTGCAGTGAAACACTTGGGGGTTCAAAGTTCTCACAACACTTCTAGATAGGTTCTTTGGGAGGTCTAGTTTCCAATATGGGGTCACTTGTGGGGGGTTTGTACTGTTTGGGTACATCAGGGGCTCTGCAAATGCAACGTGACGCCTGCAGACCAATCCATCTAAGTCTGTATTCCAAATGGCGCTCCTTCCCTTCCGAGCTCTGCCATGTGCCCAAACAGTGCTTCTCCCCCACATATGGAGTATAAGCGTACTCAGGACAAATTGGACAACAACGTTTGGGGTCCAATTTATCCTGTTACCCTTGTGAAAATACATAACTGGGGGCTAAAAAATCATTTTTGTGAAAAAAAAAAAAGAATTTTTATTTTCACGGTTCTGCGTTATAAACTGTAGTGAAACACTTGGGGGTTCAAAGCTCTCAAAACACATCTAGATAAGTTCCTTATGGGGTCTACTTTCCAAAATGGTGTCACTTTTGGGTGGTTTCAATGTTTAGGCACATCAGGGGCTCTCCAAATGCAACATGGCGTCCCATCTCAATTCCAGTCAATTTTGCATTGAAAAGTCAAATGGCGCTCCTTCCCTTCCGAGCTCTGCCATGCGCCCAAACAATGGTTTACACCCACATATCAGGTATCAGCATACTCAGGACAAATTGCACAACAACTTTTGTGGTCTAATTTCTTCTCTTACCCTTGGAAAAATAAAAAATTGGGGGCAAAAAGATCATTTTTGTGAAAAAATATGATTTTTTATTTTTACGGCTCAGCATTATAAACTTCTATGAAGCACTTGGTAGGTCAAAGTGCTCACCACACATCTAGATAAGTTCCTTAAGGGGTCTACTTTCCAAAATGGTGTCACTTGTGGGTGGTTTCAATGTTTAGGCACATCAGGGGCTCTCCAAACGCAACATGGCGTCCCATCTCAATTCCAGTCAATTTTGCATTGAAAAGTCAAATGGCGCTCCTTCCCTTCTGAGCTCTGCCATGCGCCCAAACAATGGTTTACACCCACATATGGGGTATCAGCGTACTCAGGACAAATTGTACAACAACGTTTGAGGTCCATTTTCTCCTGTTACCCTTGGTAAAATAAAACAAATTAGAGCTGAAGTAAATTTTTTGTGAAAAAAAGTTAAATGTTCATTATTATTTAAACATTCCAAAAATTCCTGTAAAACACCTGAAGGGTTAATAAACTTCTTGAATGTGGTTTTGAGCACCTTGAGGGGTGCAGTTTTTAGAATGGTGTCACACTTGGGTATTTTCTATCATATAGACCCCTCAAAATGACTTCAAATGAGATGTGGTCCCTAAAAAAAAAATGGTGTTGCAAAAATGAGAAATTGCTGGTCAAATTTAACCCTCATAACTCCCTAACAAAAAAAAATTTTGGTTCCAGAATTGTGCTGATGTAAAGTAGACATGTGGGAAATGTTACTTATTAAGTATTTTGCATGACATATCTCTGTGATTTAAGGGTATAAAAATTCAAAGTTGGAAAATTGCGAAATTTTCTAAATTTTTGCCAAATTTCCATTTTTTTCACAAATAAACGCAAGTTATATCGAATAAATTTTACCACTAACATGAAGTACAATATGTCACGAGAAAACAATGTCAGAATTGCCAAGATCCGTTGAAGCGTTCCAGAGTTATAACCTCATAAAGGGACAGTGGTCAGAATTGTAAAAATTGGCCCGGTCATTAACGTGCAAACCACCCTCGGGGCTTAAGGGGTTAAAGGTAATTTGTCATGTAAAATAATGCTATTAAGCTGCAGATATGGGGTAAATGTGCAGGTTAATAACCTTCTGAAGCTGCCCGGTGCCCACACTGACAGCTGAACTGCCGAGAGGAAATTAATTTTATTCCACATGGCAACCTCAGGCTTTCAGTCAAAAGAGTGGTGCGGTGCAGCTTCAGTCACTGCTCAGTGAATGAGTTTTTAACACTAAAAATTGAATTGCTGAAAACAATTTTACAGTTTTTCATAAATGAAAGTTTACTTGTGGCTCAACTGGATGCACAGCCAACATTTTTGTGGCCATTTCAAACCATCATATTGGTATTAAATTGCAATTTCAAATTTTTTCAGTGATTAATATGGATTTTCAGTAGGTGTGTGACCATAAATTCATTTCAGGTCAAATGCAATCATGGTTTTGGTAGGCATGTAACCATCTGCCCTTTGCAACCTAAGGAAACATTCATATGTTCAGTATTTGGTCCATATTTTAAATCAGTATTTGTAAGCCAAAGTTAGGAGTGGAGCAATCAGTGAAAATGTATAATAGAAACAAGTTACCAATTCTGTATTTTTCACTGACTGAGTTTTGGCTTACAAATACTGATGTGAAATACTGACCAAATACAGAACATGTGAACGTGGCTTTATCCCAAGTCTACATTCACATATCCAGCAGGTTACACATGTTAGCAATATCATTTTGTTTCTTAGACAACGCAGAGTCCAGAAGAATTTAATTGAGTCTTACAAAAGTCTGTTTTCAATACTGATCTATTTTTCTGGTCTGTGAAACCAGGGCCGGCTCCAGGTTTTCGAGGGCCCCGGGCGAAAGAGTCTCAGTGACCCCCCCCCCTTTAACACATACCCCGATTTATGATGCACAGATACGGCAGAGAAATGTATAGTACAATGCCAGATTTCACTTCTTACATGAGTGACAGCTATTGTAAATTCTGCAGTGTATATATACAGGACAGGAGGAGTGGTACTGTGCAGTGTATATATATACAGGAGGAAAGGTGCTGTGCAGTGTATATATACAGGAGGAAAGGTACTGTGCAGTGTATATATATAGGGGGAGAGGTGCTGTGCAGTGTATATATACAGGGGGAGAGGTGCTGTGCAGTGTATATATACAGGGGGAGAGGTGCTGTGCAGTGTATATATACAGGGGGAGAGGTGCTGTGCAGTGTCGTGAGCAGGGCGTTGTTGTATCAGAAAATCTTTTCTGTTTTGAGTTTTTCTATGAAACAAAGACTTTTCTACATAAACAACGTTGTTTGGTTTTGCGGCCCCAAAAGATCTGTGCTACAAAGTAACAGGTGGCTCGGGCATTAATGAGGGACCTGATGCTGAATCCATTCCACAAACCCTAATGACCCAATTAGTGCCCCGTCATTAGAACCTCATTAAACACCTCCCTGTCCTGAGTAGTCATGTAAAGTATGGGGGGATCCTGCAGCCCACCCCCTGACTGCTCCATACCATACACTGCCCTCTGTCGCGCTCACTATTATCCTGTGCATTTCTCCTTCATCGTTACCCCATGTTACACTTGTCACCCCCCACTATAGAGTAGCAGGGCAGCCAATGTCACCCCGTCCCGGATCCTAATGACAGCAGGAAATGTCTGCTCCTCTATTGGGTTGGAACCTGATTTAATCAAGGAATAATGTGGATTTGTTGCCGGTGGCTGCAGGGGAAGGTTTAAGAGATGCCATGTCCTTGGTGGGAGCAGTGGCAGCTGCTGGGACCTGGACAGAGACAACCAATGTTGCTGTGACTGCACAGTGTGATGTGGAGGAGAGAAGCTGAGACTCCGGAGCAGAAATCACCCACATGTGTTATGAACTGGTGATTCAGAAACACAATGGACCTGGTGGTTAAGAGCACACAAAGTGACCTGATAGTTACTAATAACATAGGACGAGCTCTGAGACGTGGGAACTCTGCTGACCGCAATCCCTAATCCTATCACACCACACTAGAGGTAGCCGTGGAGCACTCCTGACCAGACCTAGGCGCCTCGGGCACAGCCTGAGAAACTAGCTAGCCCTGAAGATAGAAAAATAAGCCTACCTTGCCTCAGAGAAATTCCCCAAAGGAAAAGGCAGCCCCCCACATATAATGAATGAGTAAAGATGAAAATACAAACACAGAGATTAAATAGATTTTAGCAAAGTGAGGCCCGACTTGCTGAATAGACCGAGGATAGGAAAGATAGCTTTGCGGTCAGCACAAAAACCTACAAACAACCACGCAGAAGGCGCAAAAAGACCCTCCGCACCGACTAACGGTACGGAGGTGCTTCCTCTGCGTCCCAGAGCTTCCAGCAAGCAAGACAAACCAATATAGCAAGCTGGACAGAAAAAATAGCAAACAAAAGTAACACAAGCAGAACTTAGCTTATGCAGGGCAGACAGGCCACAAGAACGATCCAGGAGAGAGCAAGACCAATACTGGAACATTGACTGGAGGCCAGGAACAAAGAACTAGGTGGAGTTAAATAGAGCAGCACCTAACGACTTAACCTCGTCACCTGAGGAAGGAAACTCAGAAGCCGCAGCCCCACTCACATCTACCAAAGGAAGCTCATGGACAGAACCAGCCGAAGTACCACTCATCACCACAGGAGGGAGCTTGACCACAGAATTCACAACAGTACCCCCCTCTTGAGGAGGGGTCACCGAACCCTCACCAGAGCCCCCAGGCCGACCAGGACGAGCCAAATGAAAGGCATGAACCAGATCGGCAGCATGAACATCAGAGGCAAAGACCCAGGAATTATCTTCCTGACCATAACCCTTCCACTTAACCAGGTACTGGAGTTTCCATCTCGAAATACGAGAATCCAAAATCTTCTCCACTATATACTCCAACTCCCCCTCAACCAAGACCGGGGCAGGAGGATCAACGGATGGAACCACAGGTGCCACGTATCTCCGCAACAATGACCTATGGAATACATTATGGATGGAGAAAGAAGCTGGAAGGGTCAAACGAAAAGACACAGGATTGAGAACCTCAGAAATCCTATACGGACCACTGAAACGAGGCTTAAACTTAGGAGAGGAAACTTTCATAGGAACATAACGAGACGACAACCAAACCAAATCCCCAACACGAAGTCGGGGACCCACACAGCGCCGGCGGTTAGCGAAACGTTGAGCCTTCTCCTGGGACAATGTCAAATTATCCACTACATGAGTCCAAATCTGCTGCGACCTATCCACCACGGTATCCACACCAGGACAGTCCGAAGACTCAACCTGCCCTGAAGAGAAACGAGGAAGGAAACCAGAATTGCAGAAAAACGGCGAAACCAAAGTAGCCGAGCTGGCCCGATTATTAAGGGCGAACTCAGCCAAAGGCAAAAAGGACACCCAATCATCCTGATCAGCAGAAACAAAACATCTCAGATATGTTTCCAAGGTCTGATTGGTTCGTTCAGTTTGGCCATTTGTCTGAGGATGGAAAGCCGAGGAACAAGACAAATCAATGCCCATCCTAGCACAAAAGGCTCGCCAAAACCTCGAAACAAACTGGGAACCTCTGTCAGAAACGATGTTCTCCGGAATGCCATGTAAACGAACCACATGCTGGAAAAACAATGGCACCAAATTAGAGGAGGAGGGGAATTTAGACAAGGGTACCAAATGGACCATCTTAGAGAAGCGATCACAAACCACCCAAATGACCGACATCTTTTGAGAGATGGGGAGATCCGAAATAAAATCCATAGAGATATGTGTCCAGGGCCTCTTCGGGACTGGCAAGGGCAAAAGCAACCCACTGGCACGAGAACAGCAGGGCTTAGCCCGAGCACAAATCCCACAGGACTGCACAAAAGAACGCACATCCCGCGACAGAGACGGCCACCAAAAGGATCTAGCCACCAAATCTCTGGTACCAAAGATTCCAGGATGACCAGCCAACACCGAACAATGAACCTCAGAGATAACTCTACTCGTCCATTTATCAGGGACAAACAGTTTCTCCGTTGGGCAACGGTCAGGTCTATTAGCCTGAAATTTTTGCATCACCCGCCGCAAATCAGGGGAGATGGCAGACAAAATTACCCCCTCTTTGAGAATACCCGCCGGCTCAGGCAAACCCGGAAAGTCGGGCACAAAACTCCTAGACAGGGCATCCGCCTTCACATTTTTAGAGCCCGAAAGGTACGAAACCACAAAGTCAAAACGGGAGAAAAACAGCGACCAACGAGCCTGTCTAGGATTCAACCGTTTGGCAGACTCGAGATAAGTCAAGTTCTTGTGAACTGTCAAGACCACCACGCGATGCTTAGCTCCTTCAAGCCAATGACGCCACTCCTCGAATGCCCACTTCATGGCCAGCAACTCTCGATTGCCAATATCATAATTACGCTCAGCAGGCGAAAACTTCCTGGAAAAGAAGGCACATGGTTTCATCACCGAGCCATCAGAACTTCTTTGCGACAATACAGCCCATGCTCCAATTTCAGAAGCATCCACCTCGACCTGGAACGGGAGCGAAACATCTGGCTGGCACAACACAGGGGCAGAAGAAAAACGACGCTTCAACTCCTGAAAAGCTTCCACAGCAGCAGAAGACCAATTGACCACATCAGCACCCTTCTTGGTTAAATCAGTCAACGGTTTAGCAATACTAGAAAAATTATTGATGAAGCGACGATAAAAATTAGCAAAGCCCAGGAACTTTTGCAGACTCTTCAGAGATGTCGGCTGAGTCCAATCATAAATGGCCTGAACTTTAACAGGGTCCATCTCGATAGTAGAAGGGGAAAAAATGAAACCCAAAAATGAAACCTTCTGAACACCAAAGAGACACTTTGACCCCTTCACAAACGAAGAATTCGCACGCAGGACCTGGAACACCATTCTAACCTGCTTCACGTGCGACTCCCAATCATCCGAGAAGACCAAAATATCATCCAAGTATACAATCAGGAATTTATCCAGGTACTCTCGGAAGATGTCATGCATAAAGGACTGAAATACTGATGGAGCATTGGAAAGCCCGAATGGCATAACCAGGTACTCAAAATGGCCCTCGGGTGTATTAAATGCTGTTTTCCATTCATCGCCCTTTTTAATACGCACAAGATTATACGCACCACGAAGATCTATCTTGGTGAACCAACTAGCCCCCTTAATCCGAGCAAACAAATCAGACAGCAGCAGCAAGGGGTACTGAAATTTGACTGTGATTTTATTTAGAAGGTGGTAATCAATACAAGGTCTCAACGAACCATCCTTCTTTGCCACAAAAAAGAACCCTGCCCCCAATGGCGACGACGACGGGCGAATATGACCCTTCTCCAAGGATTCCTTTACGTAACTCCGCATAGCGGCGTGCTCAGGTACAGACAAATTAAACAGTCGACCTTTAGGAAACTTACTACCAGGAATCAAATCGATAGCACAATCACAATCCCTATGCGGAGGTAGGGCATTGGACTTGGGCTCATCAAATACATCCCGGTAATCTGACAAGAACTCTGGGACCTCAGAAGGGGTGGATTATGAAATAGACAGAAATGGAACATCACCATGTACCCCGTGACAACCCCAGCTGGACACAGACATAGATTTCCAATTCAATACTGGGTTATGGACTTGTAGCCATGGCAACCCCAACACGACCACATCATGCAGATTCTGCAACACCAAAAAGCGAATATCCTCCTGATGCGCAGGAGCCATGCACATGGTCAGTTGGGTCCAATACTGAGGCTTATTCTTGGCCAAAGGCATAGCATCAATTCCTCTCAATGGAATAGGATGCTGCAATTGCTCCAAAAAAAACCACAGCGCCTAGCAAACTCCAAGTCCATCAAATTCAGGGCAGCGCCTGAATCCACAAATGCCATGACAGAATAGGATGACAAAGAGCAGATCAAAGTAATGGACAAAAGAAATTTCGACTGTACCGTACCAATGGTGGCAGACCTAGCGAACCGCTTAGTGCGCTTAGGACAATCGGAGATAACATGAGTGGAATCACCACAGTAAAAACACAGCCCATTCCAACGTCTGTGTTCTTGCCGTTCAGCTCTGGTCAAAGTCCTATTACATTGCATAGGCTCAGGTTTATGCTCAGATAATACCGCCAAATGGTGCACAGTTTTACGCTCACGTAAGCGTCGATCGATCTGAATGGCCAAAGACATAGACTCATCCAGACCAGCAGGCATAGGAAATCCCACCATGAAATCCTTAAGGGCTTCAGAGAGACCCTTTCTGAAAATTGCTGCTAGAGCACATTCATTCCACTGAGTGAGCACAGACCACTTCCTAAACTTCTGACAATATATCTCTACCTCATCCTGACCCTGACACAGAGCTAGCAAGATTTTCTCTGCCTGATCCACTGAATTAGGTTCATCATAAAGTAACCCGAGCGCCAGAAAAAAACGCATCAGTATCACATAATGCAGGATCTCCTGGCGCAAGGGAAAATGCCCAGTCTTTAGGGTCGCCACGTAATAAAGAAATAATGATCTTTACTTGTTGAACTGGGTCACCAGAGAAGCGGGGTTTCAAAGCCAGAAATAGTTTACAATTATTTTTGAAATTCAGAAACTTAGCTCTATCTCCAGAAAATAACTCAGGAATAGGAATTTTAGGTTCTAATATAGGATTCTGAACCACTAAATCTTGAATGTTCTTAACACTTATAACGAGATTACCCATTAAAGAGGACAGACCCTGAATGTCCATGTCTACACCTGTGTTCTGAACCACCCTGATGTAAAGGGGAAAAAAAAGACAAAACACAGTGCAAAGAAAAAAAAATGGTCTCAGAACTTCTCTTTTCCCTCTATTGAGAAGCATTAGTACTTTAGGCCTCCAGTACTGTTTGAACTGGTGATTCAGAAACACAATGGACCTGGTGGTTAAGAGCACACAAAGTGACCTGATAGTTACTAATAACATAGGACGAGCTCTGAGACGTGGGAACTCTGCTGACCGCAATCCCTAATCCTATCACACCACACTAGAGGTAGCCGTGGAGCGCTCCTGACCAGACCTAGGCGCCTAGGGCACAGCCTGAGAAACTAGCTAGCCCTGAAGATAGAAAAATAAGCCTACCTTGCCTCAGAGAAATTCCCCAAAGGAAAAGGCAGCCCCCCACATATAATGACTGAGTAAAGATGAAAATACAAACACCGAGATGAAATAGATTTTAGCAAAGTGAGGCCCGACTTACTGAATAGACCGAGGATAGGAAAGATAGCTTTGCGGTCAGCACACAAACCTACAAACAACCACGCAGAGGGCGCAAAAAGACCCTCCGCACCGACTAACGGTACGGAGGTGCTTCCTCTGCGTCCCAGAGCTTCCAGCAAGCAAGACAAACCAATATAGCAAGCTGGACAGAAAAAATAGCAAACAAAAGTAACACAAGCAGAACTTAGCTGATGCAGGGCAGACAGGCCACAAGAACGATCCAGGAGAGAGCAAGACCAATACTGGAACATTGACTGGAGGCCAGGAACAAAGAACTAGGTGGAGTTAAATAGAGCAGCACCTAACGACTTAACCTCGTCACCTGAGGAAGGAAACTCAGAAGCCGCAGCCCCACTCACATCCACCAAAGGAAGCTCATGGACAGAACCAGCCGAAGTACCACTCATGACCACAGGAGGGAGCTTGACCACAGAATTCACAAAACACATGCCAGCACTGGGCAGAGTCCCTCCAGTCACCAGCCTTGGGCCACGGGGCCCCAACGTACAGCCCACAGCTCAGTTTTATCCATGGCAGCAGCTCCCCTTCCTCCTGGCATTTGGTTAACCCCATTTATGCGGGTCGGATTGTTATCTTTAAGGTTCAGCAATAACCTTCATACAGATGGGAAAGGGTTAAGCTTCTTCCTACCTCACTGGTGCAGGTTTGGTGCAGCATGCATGTATTCTGGGAGAGCTGGGTGGCTGCAGGTTGCAGGCTGCACCCCACCAGCTGCTCCTCCAGACATCACCCACATTTTTAGGCAGCGGAGACAGACAGCAGCAGACTGAGCCACAAGTCCATCTGCAACCACTGCTCTGCTGGATACCTTTGCACTCACTCAGTCACTGGTAGGAGCTCCGGAATCTGCCTGATAAACTTCAGCACTGCAGCCAGCCAGGGGCCAGAGCAGGAGAAAGTGCTCTCTCCACCCACAATGTCACACTGGCTGCCTTCTCTTAACCCCTATGTGTGCCTGCCTGGCTGCACTGACTGAGTGAGAAGATGCTTGTGTCAGAGCTGACACATAGGGGTTAAGAGAACGCAGCCAGCAGTGACTTTGTAGGCGGAGAGAGCATGTTCTCCTGCTCTGCTCTCCCAGCTGTATCTATGACAGCGTGAGTGGGCCCCCCCTCTCCCCAGGGCCCCGGCATTTGCCCAGGTGCGCCGGGTGCTGACGCCGGCCCTGTGTGAAACCCAGAACAAGTCATATTTTTATCTATTTTATTTATCAGACTTTAGGATTCTTTTACACTTGCCGTAATTTTGCAGCCCATTTTGCGGCCGCAATAGATTTCTATGGGGCCGCAAAAATGGGCTAAGAAAAATCGTAGGAGCGCCATAAGCCGTAGGGCCGTGAGGCTTGCTCGATATTTTTCACGGCATACAGACACAGCCTCCATTGTAAATCAATAGGGCTGCAAAATCAATGGAAGGATGTTCTTGCGTTGCACCGTGACTTCCGATTTTACGGACTGCCGTTTTTTTCCCCAATACTTTTGCTATAGTATTGGGAACCTGAAAAATGGCAATCCGCAAGTTTTTTGCAGTCCGATACTGTGGCAGACCCTGAAAATTGCAGCGATACGGCTGGCAAAAGAGGACCGCAATAATGGGCAGCAAAAAAAAATTGCAAGTGTAAAACAAGCCTTAGTCATTACAATCAGCCATTACAATGAAACATGCTAGACATATTTTGTATGTCAGTGTTCTATTCATATTTTATCTGTTTTTAACAGATCCATTTCTAATGGATAAAAAAATAGTCTGTATGCTTTACTGAAAAAAATTAGAAAAAAATATTGGTCCATTATTCTTGGATGCAAAAACTTTCACGGATGTGTGAATGTAGCCTTTGTCATTGAGTCAATATTTATACTGGCATATGTTGCTGACCTGCTACTTATTTTCCTTAAATCTTACAGCTTTGCTGTTTTCAGGCTGAATTCTCATCGATGACAACGGCTACAACCTCATTCACTTTTCTGGGATTTTTGTCTTGCAAAAATCTTTTGGATCCAAGCTTCCAAGGACAGTGTATCAATTTTTACCATCAGTTCATTATCAATTTTCACTGATGAAAAAGCAAATAAATACACAACTCCAAAAAATAAAGGGAACACTTAAACAACAAAATATAACTCCATGTAAATCAAACTTATATGAAATGAAACTGTCCACTTAGGAAGCAACATTGTTTGACAATCAATTTCACATGCTGCTGTGCAAATTGAATGGACAACAGATGGAAATTATTGGCAATAATTAAGACACACTCAATACAGGAGTGATTCTGCAGGTGGGGACCACAGACCACATCTCAGCACCAATGCTTTCTGGCTGATGTTTTGGTCATTTTTTAATGTTGGTTGTGCTTTCACACTCGTGGTAGCATGAGACAGACTCTACAACCAACAAAAATGGCTCAGGTAGTGCAGCTCATCAGGGTGGCACATCAATGCGAGCTGTGGCAAGAAGGTTTGCTGTGTCTGTCAGCATAGTGTCCAGAGGCTGAAGGCGCTACCAGGAGACAGGCCAGTACACCAGGAGACATAGAGGGGGCCATAGGAGGGCAACAACCAAGCAGCAGGACCGCTACCTCAGCCTTTGTGCAAGGAGGAACAGGAGGAGCACTGCCAGAGCCCTGCAAAATGTCCTCCAGCAGGCCACAAATGTGCATGTGTCTGCACAAACAGTTAGAAACTGACTCCATGAGGATGGCCTGAGTGCCTGATGTTCACAGATGGGGTTGTGCTCACAGCCCAACACCATGCAGGATGCTATTTGTGCATTTGCCACAGAACACCAGGATTGGCAAATTTGCCACTGGCACCCTGTGCTTTTTAACAGATGAAAGCAGCTTCACACTGAGCACATGTGACATATGTGACAGAGTCTTGAGACAACGTGGAGAGTGATATGCTGCCTGCAACATCCTTCAGCATGATTGGTTTGGCAGTGGGTCAGTAACGGTGTGGGGTGGCATTTCTTTGGAGGGCCGCACAGCCCTCCATGTGCTTCTTTGGAGGGCCGCACAGCCCTCCATGTGCTTGCCAGTGGTAGCCTGACTGCCATTAGGTACCAAGATGAGATCCTCAGACCTCTTGTGAGACCATATGCTGGTGTGGTTGGCCTTGGGTTCCTCCTAATACCGGACTTGCCAGACCTCATGTGGCTGGAGTGTGTCAGCAGTTCCTGCAAGATGAAGGTATTGAAGCTATGGACTGGCCCCCCTATTCCTCAGACCTGAGTCCAATTGAACACATCTGGGACATCATGTCTCGTATCATCCACCAACGTCACATTGCACCACAGACTGTCCAGGAGTAGGTGGATGCTTTAGTCCAGGTCTGGGAGGAGATCCCTCAGGAGACCATCCGCCGCCTCATCAGGAGCATACGCAGGTGTTGGGCATATCATATAGGCACGTGGAGGCCACTGTTATGACCTGGTGGTAAGGACAATAATGGACCTGGTGGTTAAGAGCACACGGAATAACCTGATAGTTACTAATAATATAGGACGAGCTCTGAGACGTGGGAACTCTGCTGACCGCAATCCCTAATCCTATCACACACACTAGAAATAGCCGTGGATTGCTCCTAACGCTCCATATGCAACTCGACACAGCCTAAGAAACTAGCTAGCCCTAGAGATAGAAAAATAAAGCCTACCTTGCCTCAGAGAAATTCCCCAAAGGAAAAGGCAGCCCCCCACATATAATGACTGTGAGTAAAGATGAAAATTACCAACACAGAGATGAAATAGATTTAGCAAAGTGAGGCCCGACTTACTGAACAGACAGAGGATAGGAAAGGTAACTTTGCGGTCAGCACAAAAAACTACAAAAAGTCCACGCAGAGGGCGCAAAAGACCCTCCGCACCAACTCACGGTGCGGAGGCGCTCCCTCTGCGTCCCAGAGCTTCCAGCAAGCAAGATAAAAATCAAAATAGCAAGCTGGACGGAAAAATAGCAAACCCGAGAAAAACAAGCAGGAACTTAGCTTCTTCTGGGAAGACAGGTTACAAGAACGATCCAGGTGAGAACTAGACCAATACTGGAACATTGACAGGTGGCATGGAGCAAAGATCTAAGTGGAGTTAAATAGAGCAGCCAGCTAACGAATTAACCTCGTCACCTGTGGAAGGAAACTCAGAAGCCGCAGCTCCACTCACAACCACCAGAGGAAGCCCATGGACAGAACCAGCCGAAGTACCATTCATGACCACAGGAGGGAGCTTGACAACAGAATTCACAACAGGCCACACACTACTGAGCATCATTTCCTTGTCTTGAGGCATTTCTACTGAAGTTGGATCAGCCTGTAACTTCATTTTCCACTTTGATTTTGATCATCATTCCAACTCCAGACCTCTGAGGGATATTAGTTGTGATTTTCATTAATCATTTTTAGGTTTTATTGTTCTCAACACATTCCACTATGTAATGAATAAAGATTTACAACTGGAATATTTCATTCAGTGGTATCTAGGATGTGGTATTTTAGTGTTCCCTTTATTTTTTTGAGCAGTGCACATTGCAAAGTATCTCCAATTCACTACATTTTAATCTGATGCCATCTGTGTCTTGTCAATAATTTTAATGTACCTATAGGCTTGTAACAATAATTTTGATTCATTACTCAGATAAAAATAGGACATGTTACTTTTATGGTACACAAAAAACGGTCTAAATTTTCATCAGTGTATTTAACCTGACTTTTTATCAGTGCTTGGTCATAGTTTCAGCTTTTTCTATGAGAAAAATATAGATAAATTGCAAAGCTTTTCCTATTCATTACAATGTTAAACATTGATAGCTCACAGAGTGCTCAAGGATGGATGACAATGTGTGATATCAGTGATTTTTCAGGGACCCAATGACATCTGTGGGAATTTTGATCTGTGACTTGGATAAAAAAACAGTCATATCCATTTTTTTCTGCTGACCACTTGGACTGCAAAAATACAAGGACATGTGGACAGCGACATAGACGATAACAGGTACATGTTCTATCTGGTAAAAATAATAGTAACATAGTAACATAGTTAGTAAGGCCGAAAAAAGACATTTGTCCATCCAGTTCAGCCTATATTCCATCATAATAAATCCCCAGATCTACGTCCTTTTACAGAACCTAATAATTGTATGATACAATATTGTTCTGCTCCAGGAAGACATCCAGGCCTCTCTTGAACCCCTCGACTGAGTTCGCCATCACCACCTCCTCAGGCAAGCAATTCCAGATTCTCACTGCCCTAACAGTAAAGAATCCTCTTCTATGTTGGTGGAAAAACCTTCTCTCCTCCAGACGCAAAGAATGCCCCCTTGTGCCCGTCACCTTCCTTGGTATAAACAGATCCTCAGCGAGATATTTGTATTGTCCCCTTATATACTTATACATGGTTATTAGATCGCCCCTCAGTCGTCTTTTTTCTAGACTAAATAATCCTAATTTCGCTAATCTATCTGGGTATTGTAGTTCTCCCATCCCCTTTATTAATTTTGTTGCCCTCCTTTGTACTCTCTCTAGTTCCATTATATCCTTCCTGAGCACCGGTGCCCAAAACTGGACACAGTACTCCATGTGCGGTCTAACTAGGGATTTGTACAGAGGCAGTATAATGCTCTCATCATGTGTATCCAGACCTCTTTTAATGCACCCCATGATCCTGTTTGCCTTGGCAGCTGCTGCCTGGCACTGGCTGCTCCAGGTAAGTTTATCATTAACTAGGATCCCCAAGTCCTTCTCCCTGTCAGATTTACCCAGTGGTTTCCCATTCAGTGTGTAATGGTGACATTGATTCCTTCTTCCCATGTGTATAACCTTACATTTATCATTGTTAAACCTCATCTGCCACCTTTCAGCCCAAGTTTCCAACTTATCCAGATCCATCTGTAGCAGAATACTATCTTCTCTTGTATTAACTGCTTTACATAGTTTTGTATCATCTGCAAATATCGATATTTTACTGTGTAAACCTTCTACCAGATCATTAATGAATATGTTGAAGAGAACAGGTCCCAATACTGACCCCTGCGGTACCCCACTGGTCACAGCGACCCAGTTAGAGACTATACCATTTATAACCACCCTCTGCTTTCTATCACTAAGCCAGTTACTAACCCATTTACACACATTTTCCCCCAGACCAAGCATTCTCATTTTGTGTACCAACCTCTTGTGCGGCACGGTATCAAACGCTTTGGAAAAATCGAGATATACCACGTCCAATGACTCACCGTGGTCCAGTCTATAGCTTACCTCTTCATAAAAACTGATTAGATTGGTTTGACAGGAGCGATTTCTCATAAACCCATGCTGATATGGAGTTAAACAGTTATTCTCATTGAGATAATCCAGAATAACATCCCTCAGAAACCCTTCAAATATTTTACCAACAATAGAGGTTAGACTTACTGGCCTATAATTTCCAGGTTCACTTTTAGAGCCCTTTTTGAATATTGGCACCACATTTGCTATGCGCCAGTCCTGCGGAACAGACCCTGTCGCTATAGAGTCACTAAAAATAAGAAATAATGGTTTATCTATTACATTACTTAGTTCTCGTAGTACTCGTGGGTGTATGCCATCCGGACCCGGAGATTTATCTATTTTAATCTTATTTAGCCGGTTTCGCACCTCTTCTTGGGTTAGATTGGTGACCCTTAATATAGGGTTTTCATTGTTTCTTGGGATTTCACCTAGCATTTCATTTTCCACCGTGAATACCGTGGAGAAGAAGGTGTTTAATATGTTAGCTTTTTCCTCGTCATCTACAACCATTCTTTCCTCACTATTTTTTAAGGGGCCTACATTTTCAGTTTTTATTCTTTTACTATTGATATAGTTGAAGAACAGTTTGGGATTAGTTTTACTCTCCTTAGCAATGTGCTTCTCTGTTTCCTTTTTGGCAGCTTTAATTAGTTTTTTAGATAAAGTATTTTTCTCCCTATAGTTTTTTAGAGCTTCAATGGTGCCATCCTGCTTTAGTAGTGCAAATGCTTTCTTTTTACTGTTAATTGCCTGTCTTACTTCTTTGTTTAGCCACATTGGGTTTTTCCTATTTCTAGTCCTTTTATTCCCACAAGGTATAAACCGCTTACACTGCCTATTTAGGATGTTCTTAAACATTTCCCATTTATTATCTGTATTCTCATTTCTGAGGATATTGTCCCAGTCTACCAGATTAAGGGCATCTCTAAGCTGTTCAAACTTTGCCTTCCTAAAGTTCAATGTTTTTGTGACTCCCTGACAAGTCCCCCTAGTGAAAGACAGGTGAAACTGCACAATATTGTGGTCGCTATTTCCTAAATGCCCAACCACCTGCAGATTTGTTATTCTGTCAGGTCTATTAGATAGTATTAGGTCTAAAAGTGCTGCTCCTCTGGTTGGATTCTGCACCAATTGTGAAAGATAATTTTTCTTGGTTATTAGCAGAAACCTGTTGCCTTTATGGGTTTCACAGGTTTCTGTTTCCCAGTTAATATCCGGGTAGTTAAAGTCCCCCATAACCAGGACCTCATTATGGGTTGCAGCTTCATCTATCTGCTTTAGAAGTAGACTTTCCATGCTTTCTGTTATATTTGGGGGTTTGTAACAGACCCCAATGAGAATTTTGTTACCATTTTTCCCTCCATGAATTTCAACCCATATGGACTCGACATCCTCATTCCCTTCGCTAATATCCTCCCTTAAAGTGGACTTTAGACAAGATTTTACATAGAGACAAACCCCTCCTCCTCTCCGATTTTTACGATCCTTTCTAAACAGACTGTAACCCTGTAAGTTAACTGCCCAGTCATAGCTTTCATCTAACCATGTCTCGGTTATTCCCACTATGTCAAAGTTACCTGTAGATATTTCTGCTTCTAGTTCTTCCATCTTGTTTGTCAGGCTTCTGGCGTTTGCGAGCATGCAGTTTAGAGGATTTTGTTTTGTTCCAATCTCCTCACTGTGGATTGTTTTAGAAATGTTCTTACCTCCCTTCTGAGTATGTTTTCCTGGGTCGTCTTTGTTCGAGTCTAATGTTTTTCTTCCCGTCCCCTCTTCTTCTAGTTTAACGCCCTCCTGATGAGTGTAGCGAGTCTTCTGGCGAATGTGTGTTTCCCAGGTTTGTTGAGGTGTAGTCCGTCTCTGGCGAGGAGTCCATCATACCAGTAATTCACACCGTGGTCCAGGAATCCAAATCCTTGTTGTCTGCACCATCGTCTTAGCCAGTTGTTTGCATCAAGGATCCTGTTCCATCTCCTGGTGCCATGCCCGTCTACTGGAAGGATAGAAGAAAAAACTACCTGTGCATCCAGTTCCTTTACTTTCTTCCCCAACTCTTCAAAGTCCTTGCAGATTGTCGGTAGGTCCTTCCTTGCCGTGTCATTGGTGCCAACATGTATCAGAAGAAATGGGTGGACGTCCTTGGAGCTGAAGAGCTTTGGTATCCTATCGGTCACATCCTTGATCATCGCACCTGGAAGGCAGCATACTTCTCTTGCAGTTATGTCCGGTCTGCAGATGGCTGCTTCGGTGCCTCTCAGTAGTGAGTCTCCCACCACCACCACTCTTCGTTGCTTCTTGGCTGTACTTTTTGCTGTCACTTGTTGCTGTGTGCCCTTTTCTTTTTTGCTTGCTGGTATTGCTTCATTCTTAGGTGTGCCATCTTCATCCTCTACAAAGATTTGATATCGGTTCTTCAGTTGTGTGGTTGGTGATTTCTCCATGGTCTTCTTGCTTCTTTTGGTCACATGCTTCCACTCATCTGCTTTTGGAGGTTCTCTGACACTTTTTGCACCTTCTGTGACCAGTAGAGATGCTTCTGTTCTGTCTAGAAAGTCTTCATTCTCTTTGATGAGTTTCAAAGTTGCTATTCTTTCTTCCAGACCCCGCACCTTTTCTTCTAAAAGGGCCACTAGTCTACACTTCTGACAGGTGAAATTGGATTCTTCTTCTGGTCGATCTGTGAACATGTAGCACATGCTGCATGATAGATTTAAATAGCTGACAGAGGTCTGAATGATACCTAAGAAACAATGTTTAAAGACACTACTCTTGTCTAATAATTGGTTCAGTGTGCTGTTTTGTACCTCTTCCTTTTAGTTCTGCCTTCTTAGATTGGCTGCTGTGTATAAACACAAGTATGTTGCATTCTCGAAAGGAAGTTGGTGTATTTAAGGCAGATTTTTATATTATATCATACATTATATTAATATTATTTTGTGATACTCTGTTGTTTATTGCAATATTTGTTCATGTGTAGTCATCCAGCTTTTAAGATGCACAGTGCAGTATGTCAGCTATTTTACTAGCATGTCACAATAAAATATAAAATATACAGTACATTGTGAGAAACTGGAGTCTTTATAAAACTTTGCAACGTGTAATAATACCTATAATATTTGAAATCACCTGCTTTATATAAGGCAACATGTTAAAAATTTAAATTTATTTTACTTTCTTATATTAATTCCGCAGTGCTTTACAGATGTCATCCTCTTCATCACTGTCCACATTCAGGCTCACAATCTAAATTCCCTTCTAGTCTGTATTAGGAGTAGAGATGAGCGAATATGTTCAGAAAACGATCACCAAACATAAATTTGGCACGTATAAGGTACATTCGGATTTGTGATCGGTAACACGAGAATTTTTCTTAAAATTGGAAAAAGTCGGTAACATTCGGTAAAAGATAGAAATAAAGTCAGCAATTCATGTGCCGCGTTCATTAAAATCATAGCATGACAGGATCGAATTGATATATACACATAAAGATAGATTAAAAACAAGCTGGCAATTCAGCAGCCGCGTAGTGTAAAATCACAGCAGAAGCCAACAGGATAGAAGAGATGGATTACAAACAGTAAATACAAATAGAATAGAATAGGTAGATATACAGATGTCAGTGACAAATACGATTAGTACAGTGTGTGCAGCTTACTGTACATGTATTTAACTATTTAATTAATAAAAGATTATTTTTCTGAAAAAAAATTACGTAGGCTCACGCATAATTTTCGTGGATGGGGCAGATATTTATAGACTGGTAAGGGGTAATACTCAGAGAGCTTCCCAAGCTATTTATATCAGCTCACAACTTTATATTTAGCCCTTAATGGCTATAAAAATGGGGGGCCCTAAGAAAATTAAGTAGGTTCCCCCTATAATTAATAACTAGCAAAGGCTATGCTGGTTGCCCCATGTTAGGAGTCGAGTTTCCTCTGCTGCACAGGGGGAATCTCGATCCGTGTCTGCTGCGGTCTCCCATTCTGCTTCGGCCGCAGTGGGCTCTGCTCAGCGGAGGTGTCGCTCCCAGCATCTTGCTGAGACTGATTCTGTGCAGGGGGTTACTGCTGCCTTTTCTGGCTCTCCTGTTGTACCCTGCACTGATCTACGGCGAGCGGGCTTCTCTGGGACTAAGTCCTTATTTGCACACACTGAGCATGCCCAGGGCAAGATCTCCCATTGGAGATCGAGGGTCACATGCTCAGGCACTGCAGCACATCCCATTGGTCCTCTTGGTAGGTCCTGAAAGGGCAAAACTTCTGTAGCTGCTTCCTGTGCTGCAACTATATAAACTGCGCATGACCGCACGGCCATGCGCTAGTATTGTCTTGTTATAATGTGTGTGTGTAGATGGATGTATGTCGATGGATGAAAGCTCCTAAGTATCCCTCCCTAGTGTTGTTGACTGCTCGCGGATGATGGTAGCTATCTAGCGCCCGACTAGCCATCTGCACGTAACACACATCACAGCGTCCAGTTGCTGTGTCTGCCAGTACGGCGCCGTGCGCTTCCTCTGCGCTTTCCTTACCCAAGCCTGGGTGGTTAGTGGCATCCGTCAGTGCGGCACCGCATGCACTCTCGTGCCTCTATACACTATTTAATAGTTTCCTTACACACCCAGTTGCGGTGTTGTGCCAGCAAGTGGTCTAATCAGACTTCAATCCTGAGTTGGGGTTGTGTTCGCTGACTTCTTGCTCGCGCTCTATGTGCGGTACCGCGGTCCTGTGATGCAACAGGAACGCTTCCATCACGCAGGGTGAAGTGTTGTGAATTCTGTGGTCAAGCTCCCTCCTGTGGTCATGAGTGGTACTTCGGCTGGTTCTGTCCTTGAGCTTCCTTTGGTGAATGTGAGTGGGGCTGCGGCTTCTGACTTTCCTTCCTCAGGTGACGAGGTTAAGTCGTTAGGTGCTGCTCTATTTAACTCCACCTAGTTCTTTGTTCCTGGCCTCCAGTCAATGTTCCAGTATTGGTCTTGCTCTCTCCTGGATCGTTCTTGTGGCCTGTCTGCCCTGCATAAGCTAAGTTTTGCTGGTGTTACTTTTGTTTGCTATTTTTCCTGTCCAGCTTGCTATATTGGTTTTTCTTGCTTGCTGGAAGCTCTGAGACGCAGAGGGAGCACCTCCGTACCGTTAGTCGGTGCGGAGGGTCTTTTTGCGCCCTCTGCGTGGTTGTTTGTAGGTTTTTGTGCTGACCGCAAAGCTATCTTTCCTATCCTCGGTCTATTCAGTAAGTCGGGCCTCACTTTGCTAAAATCTATTTCATCTCTGTGTTTGTATTTTCATCTTTACTCACAGTCATTATATGTGGGGGGCTGCCTTTTCCTTTGGGGAATTTCTCTGAGGCAAGGTAGGCTTATTTTTCTATCTTCAGGGCTAGCTAGTTTCTCAGGCTGTGCCCTAGGCGCCTAGGTCTGGTCAGGAGCGCTCCACGGCTACCTCTAGTGTGGTATGATAGGATTAGGGATTGCGGTCAGCAGAGTTCCCATGTCTCAGAGCTCGTCCTATGTTAATAGTAACTATCAGGTCACTTTGTGTGCTCTTAACCACTAGGTCCATTGTGGTTCTGAATCACCAGTTCATAACAGTACTGGAGGCCAAAAGTACTAATGCTTCTCAATAGAGGGAAAAGAGAAGTTCTGAGACCATTTTTTTTTCTTTGCACTGTGTTTTGTCTTTCTTTTCCCCTTTACATCATGGTGGTTCAGAACACAGGTGTAGACATGGACATTCAAGGTCTGTCCTCTTTGATGGATAATCTTGCTATAAGTGTACAGAACATTCAAGATTTAGTGGTTCAGAATCCTATGTTAGAACCTAAAATTCCTATTCCTGAGTTATTTTCTGGAGATAGAGCTAAGTTTCTGAATTTTAAAAATAATTGTAAACTATTTCTGGCTTTGAAACCCCGCTCCTCTGGTGACCCAGTTCAACAAGTAAAGATCATTATTTCTTTATTACGTGGCGACCCTCAAGACTGGGCATTTTCCCTTGCGCCAGGAGATCCTGCATTATGTGATATTGATGCGTTTTTTCTGGCGCTCGGGTTGCTTTATGATGAACCTAATTCAGTGGATCGGGCAGAGAAAATCTTGCTGGCTCTGTGTCAGGGTCAGGATGAGATAGAGATATATTGTCAGAAGTTTAGGAAGTGGTCTGTGCTCACTCAATGGAATGAATGTGCTCTGGCAGCAATTTTCAGAAAGGGTCTCTCTGAAGCCCTTAAGGATGTCATGGTGGGATTTCCTATGCCTGCTGGTCTGAATGAGTCTATGTCTTTGGCCATTCAGATCGATCGACGCTTACGTGAGCGTAAAACTGTGCACCATTTGGCGGTATTATCTGAGCATAAACCTGAGCCTATGCAATGTGATAGGACTTTGACCAGAGCTGAACGGCAAGAACACAGACGTCGGAATGGGCTGTGTTTTTACTGTGGTGATTCCACTTATGCTATCTCCGATTGTCCTAAGCGCACTAAGCTGTTTGCTAGGTCTGCCACCATTGGTACGGTACAGTCGAAATTTCTTTTGTCCGTTACTTTGATCTGCTCGTTGTCATCCTATTCTGTCATGGCATTTGTGGATTCAGGCGCTGCCCTGAATTTGATGGACTTGGAGTTTGCTAGGCGCTGTGGGTTTTTCTTGGAGCCCTTGCAGCATCCTATTCCATTGAGAGGAATTGATGATACGCCTTTGGCCAAGAATAAGCCTCAGTATTGGACCCAACTGACCATGTGCATGGCTCCTGCGCATCAGGAGGATATTCGCTTTTTGGTGTTGCAGAATCTGCATGATGTGGTTGTGTTGGGGTTGCCATGGCTACAAGTCCATAACCCAGTATTGAATTGGAAATCTATGTCTGTGTCCAGCTGGGGTTGTCAGGGGGTACATGGTGATGTTCCATTTCTGTCTATTTCATCATCCACCCCTTCTGAGGTCCCAGAGTTCTTGTCAGATTACCGGGATATATTTGATGAGCCCAAGTCCAGTGCCCTACCTCCGCATAGGGATTGCGATTGTGCTATCGATTTGATTCCTGGTAGTAAGTTTCCTAAAGGTCGACTGTTTCATTTGTCTGTGCCTGAGCACGCCGCTATGCAGAGTTACGTAAAGGAATCCTTGGAGAAGGGTCATATTCGCCCGTCGTCGTCGCCATTGGGAGCAGGGTTCTTTTTTGTGGCCAAGAAGGATGGTTCGCTGAGACCTTGTATTGATTACCGCCTTCTAAATAAAATCACAGTCAAATTTCAGTACCCCTTGCCGCTGCTGTCTGATTTGTTTGCTCGGATTAAGGGGGCTAGTTGGTTCACCAAGATAGATCTTCGTGGTGCGTATAATCTTGTGCGTATTAAAAAGGGCGATGAATGGAAAACAGCATTTAATACGCCCGAGGGCCATTTTGAGTACCTGGTTATGCCATTCGGGCTTTCTAATGCTCCATCAGTATTTCAGTCCTTTATGCATAACATCTTCCGAGAGTACCTGGATAAATTCCTGATTGTATACTTGGATGATATTTTGGTCTTCTCGGATGATTGGGAGTCTCACGTGAAGCAGGTTAGAATGGTGTTCCAGGTCCTGCGTGCGAATTCTTTGTTTGTGAAGGGGTCAAAGTGTCTCTTTGGTGTTCAGAAGGTTTCATTTTTGGGGTTCATTTTTTCCCCTTCTACTATTGCGATGGACCCTGTTAAAGTTCGGGCCATTTATGATTGGACTCAGCCGACATCTCTGAAGAGTCTGCAAAAGTTCCTGGGCTTTGCTAATTTTTATCGTCGCTTCATCAATAATTTTTCTAGTATTGCTAAACCGTTGACTGATTTAACCAAGAAGGGTGCTGATGTGGTCAATTGGTCTTCTGCTGCTGTGGAAGCTTTTCAGGAGTTGAAGCGTCGTTTTTCTTCTGCCCCTGTGTTGTGCCAGCCAGATGTTTCGCTCCCGTTCCAGGTCGAGGTTGATGCTTCTGAGATTGGAGCAGGGGCTGTTTTGTCACAAAGAAGTTCTGATGGCTCGGTGATGAAACCATGTGCCTTCTTTTCCAGGAAGTTTTCGCCTGCTGAGCGTAATTATGATGTTGGCAATCGAGAGTTGCTGGCCATGAAGTGGGCATTCGAGGAGTGGCGTCATTGGCTTGAAGGAGCTAAGCATCGCGTGGTGGTCTTGACTGATCACAATAATTTGACTTATCTCGAGTCTGCCAAACGGTTGAATCCTAGACAGGCTCGTTGGTCGCTATTTTTCTCCCGTTTTGAATTTGTGGTTTCGTACCTTCCGGGCTCTAAAAATGTGAAGGCGGATGCCCTGTCTAGGAGTTTTGTGCCCGACTCTCCGGGTTTGCCTGAGCCGGCGGGTATTCTCAAGGAGGGGGTGATTTTGTCTGCCATCTCCCCTGATTTGCGGCGGGTGCTGCAAAAATTTCAGGCTAATAGACCTGACGGTTGCCCAACGGAGACACTGTTTGTCCCTGATAAATGGACGAGTAGAGTTATCTCTGAGGTTCATTGTTCGGTGTTGGCTGGTCATCCTGGAATCTTTGGTACCAGATATTTGGTGGCTAGATCCTCTTGGTGGCCGTCTCTGTCGCGGGATGTGCGTTTGTTTGTGCAGTCCTGTGGGATTTGTGCTCGGGCTAAGCCCTGCTGTTCTCGTGCCAGTGGGTTGCTTTTACCCTTGCCGGTCCCGAAGAGGCCCTGGACACATATCTCTATGGATTTTATTTCGGATCTCCCCATCTCTCAAAAGATGTCGGTCATTTGGGTGGTTTGTGATCGCTTCTCTAAGATGGTCGATTTGGTACCCTTGTCTAAATTGCCCTCCTCCTCTGATTTGGTGCCATTGTTTTTCCAGCATGTGGTTCGTTTACATGGCATTCCGGAGAACATCGTTTCTGACAGAGGTTCCCAGTTTGTTTCGAGGTTTTGGCGAGCCTTTTGTTCTAGGATGGGCATTGATTTATCTTTTTCCTCGGCTTTCCATCCTCAGACAAATGGCCAAACTGAACGAACCAATCAGACCCTGGAAACATATCTGAGATGTTTTGTTTCTGCTGATCAGGATGATTGGGTGTCCTTTTTGCCTTTGGCTGAGTTCGCCCTTAATAATCGGGCCAGCTCGGCTACTTTGGTTTCGCCGTTTTTCTGCAATTCTGGTTTCCATCCTCGTTTCTCTTCAGGGCAGGTTGAGTCTTCGGACTGTCCTGGTGTGGATACTGTGGTGGATAGGTTGCAGCAGATTTGGACTCATGTAGTGGACAATTTGACATTGCACCAGGAGAAGGCTCAACGTTTCGCTAACCGCAGGCGCTGGGTGGGTCCCCGACTTCGTGTTGGGGATTTGGTTTGGCTGTCGTCTCGTTATATTCCCATGAAAGTTTCCTCTCCTAAGTTTAAGCCTCGTTTCATTGGTCCGTATAGGATTTCTGAGGTTCTTAATCCTGTGTCTTTTCGTTTGACCCTTCCAGCTTCTTTTTCCATCCATAATGTATTCCATAGGTCATTGTTGCGGAGATACGTGGCACCTGTGGTTCCATCCGTTGATCCTCCTGCCCCGGTTTTGGTTGAGGGGGAGTTGGAGTATATAGTGGAGAAGATTTTGGATTCTCGTATTTCGAGACGGAAACTCCAGTACCTGGTTAAGTGGAAGGGTTATGGTCAGGAAATTAATTCCTGGGTCTTTGCCTCTGATGTTCATGCTGCCGATCTGGTTCGTGCCTTTCATTTGGCTCATCCTGGTCGGCCTGGGGGCTCTGGTGAGGGTTCGGTGACCCCTCCTCAAGGGGGGGGGTACTGTTGTGAATTCTGTGGTCAAGCTCCCTCCTGTGGTCATGAGTGGTACTTCGGCTGGTTCTGTCCTTGAGCTTCCTTTGGTGGATGTGAGGGGGGCTGCGGCTTCTGACTTTCCTTCCTCAGGTGACGAGGTTAAGTCATTAGGTGCTGCTCTATTTAACTCCACCTAGTTCTTTGTTCCTGGCCTCCAGTCAATGTTCCAGTATTGGTCTTGCTCTCTCCTGGATCGTTCTTGTGGCCTGTCTGCCCTGCATAAGCTAAGTTTTGCTGTTGTTACTTTTGTTTGCTATTTTTCCTGTCCAGCTTGCTATATTGGTTTTTCTTGCTTGCTGGAAGCTCTGAGACGCAGAGGGAGCACCTCCGTACTGTTAGTCGGTGCAGAGGGTCTTTTTGCGCCCTCTGCGTGGTTGTTTGTAGGTTTTTGTGCTGACCGCAAAGCTATCTTTCCTATCCTCGGTCTATTCAGTAAGTCGGGCCTCACTTTGCTAAAATCTATTTCATCTCTGTGTTTGTATTTTCATCTTTACTCACAGTCATTATATGTGGGGGGCTGCCTTTTCCTTTGGGGAATTTCTCTGAGGCAAGGTAGGCTTATTTTTCTATCTTCAGGGCCAGCTAGTTTCTCAGGCTGTGCCCTAGGTGCCTAGATCTGGTCAGGAGCGCTCCACGGCTACCTCTAGTGTGGTATGATAGGATTAGGGATTGCGGTCAGCAGAGTTCCCACGTCTCAGAGCTCGTCCTATGTTAATAGTAACTATCAGGTCACTTTGTGTGCTCTTAACCACTAGGTCCATTGTGGTTCTGAATCACCAGTTCATAACAGTGAAGTTAACCCATGCGTGTATACTTATAGTACCGCCATATAGTCCGTCTTACTAGCAGCAGGGTTTATACCTGCACGGTGGACCTCGGACTGCGAACGCACCTAGTTTCATATCATCTATACTTGGTGCGTTCCGCCAGTCCCTAACACCCCACAACGTTTTTTTTAAATTATTTTTAAAATTTATCTATTCTTGATAACCAACCTTGATGAAACTGACTGCTGAGAGTTGCAGCCCTCAGCTGTGAGTTTTGCCTGGCTGGTTATCAAAAATACAGGGGAATCCATGCAGGTTTTTTTATAATTATTTATTTACAGAGCAGGAGCTGCTGATGAATACTCCCATCCGCCGCTCATGCTCTGACTGTTGCTAGCGGCAGCAGGTGTCAGCTGATTGGAGCTGTACTCCCATCAGCTGACACCAGTGACTGGTGGTAAACTTTATACCTCCTATCACAGTGCTCAGTCTGTCTTTGGACAGTGTGGGAACTACGGCTCTCTGACCAGTAGGGATGAGTTCACCGCCAATCAGAAGCGCTACGTCTGTTTTTCCCATGCTATCACACAGCGAATGAAACACCGACTTTTGTGCTGTGTAGGCTTGGCTATATTCAGCGATTTAATCAATGATTAAATCAGGGAATATTGTGAATTCGGATATCATGACATCAAACCGAATTATCTAAGTAAATCCCACGACCCCTTAAAATAGTACAATAGGCTATTGATGCTTTGTTGTATCTGTGGAAGTTCAGAAATGAGCTGACTAGTGACTACTATTACAATCAAGGTTAGTATTCCAGCTCTAAGCGCTTCTAGGCCAAATAAAGTTGCACTACATAACTCTTACTATAGTCAGTGAAGCCTGGTATAGTATATCCACAGAAAAATGTAATTTCTGGTCTCAATCATGATATAGAATTTTGCATTGGGTTACAAGCTAAGGATTATATAGGTATAATGCCAAATGCATAAATCAAAATTTACAGCAAATTTGGGTTCAGTAGAATCCACTTGTTTTCCCAATATGCTGCAGTTGAGGACTGGGAAGAAGTAACAAAAATCTTATACTTAGGTCTCTTTGACCTTCCATGTACCTCTTTTGCCACCACTGATCCTCCCATCAACTCTTCTATCTTCCTTTCAGTGAGGTTTTTCAATCACTAAGCTCAATGCTGTTTTGTGTGATGGGACACATATCATTGATGTGCATCATACCCTTTAGGAATGCATGCAGCGTAATATGTCAATAATATGAGTTGTGCTACACATTGCGATGTGGGTTCCAGTCAATTCAACATTCAACTGAGGGACTGGTCATGGTGGTGGTGGTGAAACCCTACCAGGCCCCATCAAAGTTTTCATGTAAAGTGCCATGGAGAAGTGAGTTATGACATTTCTAAACCCTTCCTGACAGATTCAGTAGAAGTCAAATTTACTTGACATGAATCAAAGTCTCTACTGATTTGAGAAAATCTGTGAAAATTGAATTTCAGGATATTTGCTCAATTTTAGTTACAAGTTACATTATCTATACAATATTTCTTTAATATTCCTATAATTTCAGATTAGGTTCAATCTTTTATGTTTGCTAGTAACTATCATGTATAATTATGTGTAATTACATTATATGCTGCTGGGCTATGATTAATCTTTATTTCCCTTGTTGTTGCAGTAACTCTGAAGGAGTGCTCGCACCCTAGAAAAGCAAAAAAAATAAAAGTTTACTCTTAGTTCTGGGAACGATCACATAAACATTGAATAGCTTTTCCAGATAAATCATGTGATCAGATGAAGCTGTTTTCTCTTGTAACAGGCACTTTTATGGATTTGTCCAAACATTTTATGATGCTGAAAAGTAATATTTTACTGCTAATTTATGTTATGTTATGTATGTTCCATCCCTTGTAGATTGTGAGCCCTCGCTGGCAGGGTCCTCTCTCCTCCTGTACCAGTTGTGACTTGTATTTTTCAAGATTATTGTACTTGTTTTATTATGTATACCCCTCCTCACATGTAAAGCGCCATGGAATAAATGGCGCTATAATAATAAATAATAATAATAATAATAATAATAATAATGTTAAAAATTACCATATATTAAAGCATAAGTCAAAATTAATTAGTCTTAACACCTACCAAAAAGTGTTGTTTACATTGCACAAAATAATCACAGTAATCTGTATGATTTAGATTTTATTCAGGGTTTATGGTTCGTCATGGTTAAGAACTGTGCAGCAAATAAGTCACTTGGTTTAAAGGGATTCACATCAGTGTTCTATGTACACATCATTTTGATTCATCTCGACTTGCCGATTCCTGTGGTTGATGATCATTGGAATCGAAAAGCAGAGCCAGAATGATTTGTGTTTTAATCATCATTAGGATTTTAAGATGCAGCAATTGCCAAAAATTTCATCAGGGCTGGACAATCCTTTTAACTATTTGCTGCCACTGATTGTAAGCAAACGAAGATGAAAATATAACTGCATATTTTCATAGTTTTTAAGGTTGAAGGTAAACATAAGCTTGTCAAGTTCAACTTATATGCTAACATTTTGATTCAAAGGAAGGCAAAATCATCATGAGGCAAATGCTAATAGCTCCACAGAAGGGGAAAAGTTCCTTCCCTACTCCACATACGGCAATCAGACTCGGTCCCTGAATCAAAGTCACATAACAGGTGTCAAGATCCATTTTTGGATTTGTGGCAGATCTGGTTTCCCTCTGTTTAAAACCTCTTTCCTTTGAGGTCATCAGGGGTTAATGCAGTTTCCCCGGTGGCCTGCTGGTGTATTACACTGCTGCTGGGTCAGTTGATGTTTGTGATGACCATTCCCACCATCCTTTAAGAGGTCACCTGGTGCATCAGCTGACTGTTGGTGTTAGTTCATTCAGCAGCAACCTAGCAGGGACAAGAAGCTTTCTGGGAGCAGTATTCTACAGCTGAGCTCGGTTTTCCTGGTGCTGTTTCTTGCTGTGCTGTGCTTTACGGCATAAACCTAAGTGTGGTTTTCTTATTACCCAGTCCCTTTTGGTGTCTGTCTTTCCTTATCTCTTGTTATATTAGTGCAGCGGTTGGACCAGTGCTCTCACCTGCCCGTTCCCTACATAGGGATAAGGGCAGGGCAAGTGAGGGACAAAGTATCCTGGTTGGCGACAGGGTGAAAGAACCTGTATAGGGGCGATAGCAAGATCAGCGCACATCCTCAGCAGAGTGAAGGAGGTGTCCAGTCCCCCTTTCCCTACCGACAGGGCCCACTGTTGTAATTGTGTCCCCAGTGTTCCCTTGTTTGTTGTGTTGTTTGTGACCAACCTACGGTTGGGTCGTTTCATATGGGGTCAGTCACATTGTGACATTAACACCAGCCATCACATTTTTTCTGGTGAGCCATGGCCCAACTGAATATCACAGCTGACACCCAGCATTAAGTGCCAGGAGCGGTCACGGACTGCTCACGGCACTTTAACCCCAAAACACTGCGATCAAACAAGATCGCAGCATTCTGGTGGCATAGGGAAGCATCACGCAGGGAGGGGGCTCCCTGTGTGCTTCCCTGAGACCCTCAGAGCAACGCAATATGATTGCATTGTTCCAAGGATTTCCTCCCTGCAGGCCCCTGGATCCAAGATGGCCATGGGGTCCTTCTGGGAGAGCAGGTACTGAGAAGCCTCCTACACTGCCTGTCAGATCGCTATAACAACCCGACCATAACAATCCGACCTATAAAACTGTCCCACTAGTTAACCCCTTCAAAACGAGGCAAAAACAATGCTTTATCATCATTGTGCAGTGTGATTCCTATAAGTGTATCCTAGAAGTGTGAAGATTAATGTAGAATTAAAACCAGAAGGATGCATACAGATTGTGCCCTGCTATCTGCAACCATTGCACTCTAACCAGCATGTCTATTCTTCCTACAGGTATGTTCATGCACCAAGCTCTCCAGACTGCTCTCCTGCCTTGTCTGTCTATGAAGTGCATATACTACATCATACAATTTCCACACAGACTTACCTCTGCTCCTAGCTTCCACTTGGTATGTTCATGCACCCAGCTCTCCAGCTTTCTCTCCTGCCTTTTCTGTCTATGAAGTGCATATAGTACATCATCCAACTTTCCACACAGACTTAACTCTGCTCCTACCTTCCACTTGGTATGCTCATGCACCCAGCTCTCCAGCCTGCTCTCCTGCCTTGTCTGTCTATGAAGTGCATATAGTACTTCATCCAACTTTCCACACAGACTTACCTCTGCTCCTAGCTTCCACTTGGTATGTCTTTCAACTAACCCCAGCTTTACCCCCCCTACCCATGTTATTCATGACCTTGTTTACTCTGGCTTGATTATATGCATCTGCTCCACTCTTAATTCTCTGACCAAGATGAGCAGAGACCACTCCTCTCTGCTTCACATCTGAATGCACTCAGTAGTACATATATTGCATAGCACAAGTCTGCAAAGACTTTTGTCTGCAGTGTGATTCCTATAAGTGTGTCCTAGAAGTGTGAAGATTAATGTAGAATTAAAACCAGAACTGAACCAGAAGGGAACTGAAGGTAACTGGCCAGTGACTGTAAACAATGTTTCTATTTATTTTCACTTTCACCCCTATAATCCTTCACTTTCTGCTAACTCCCCTAATCCCTACACCTAGTAATCCTCTCCATCCATTTCACCTCCTCAGAACTGTTCCTCAACATACAATCCTCTGTCTCAAAGCACAGACAGCCACCTCATGCCCTCTCCTGCTCCCACCTGCTAACACTTTCTCTGCTCCTTCTCACTGCTGGTGATATCTCTCCAAATCCTGGTCCTCCTCACCACATCCCTACAGTCAGTTCTACCTCCCATGCACGCTCTATCACAAATTTCCATAATCCTCGCAGAAATCTTAAACACCTTGATCTAAACTCACTCTGTGAATCCCTCCTCACTCTCACTGACAAAAGCTCCCTACACAATGCAGATGATGCTGCTGCTCTATATAACACCACAATAGCTGTAGCTTTGGAATCTCTTGCCCCTCTCACACATACCAAAGCTCGCAAAATCAACATAAAGCCCTGGCACACCTGCCTGACCAAAGAACTGAGGTGAGCTTCCAGAGCTTCTGAGCGGAGATGGAAAAGATCCCACTCCAACTTCATCGCTTTCAAACAGTCCCTCACTACTTTCAAGACCACACTCGCCACAGCAAAACAAACTTACTTCTCATCTCTCATATCCTCCCTGTCTCACAACCCTAAACAGTTATTCAACACTTTCAATTCTCTCCTCCGTCCCACAGCACCTCCTCCCTCCCCACTCATCTCAGCTGAAGACTTTGCCTAATTTTTCAAGCAGAAGATTGAGAACATCAGAGAAAGTTTTAGTCGACAACCCCCATAGCCCTTCCTCCCAAATACCCAGCCCTCCACCTTCAAAACCAACTTCTCCACCATTACAGAAGATCGACTCTCCACTCCACTCTCAAGATCCCATCTCACCATCTGTGCACTTAACTCGATTCCTTCCCATTTCATCCCAAACCTCGCCACAGTCTTCATCCCAACCCTAACCTATCTGATCAACATATCACTAACAACTGGTGTTTTCCCATCCAGCTTTAAACATGCCTCAATCACACCTATACTCAAAAAGCCCTCTCTTGACCCATCATCTGTACCTAGCTATCGCCCTATATCACTTCTCCCCTATGGCTCAAAACTGCTGGAACAACACGTCGATCTTGAACTGTCCTCCCATCTATCTTCCTGCTCCCTCTTCGACCGCTTACAATCAGGCTTCCGGTCACAACACTCCACTGAAACTGCCCTAACTAAGATCACCAATGACCTATTAACCACCAAGAGCAAGCGACACTACTCTATCCTCCTCCTCCTGGACCTGTCCTCTGCTTTTGCCACAGTGGGCATTCCCTATTGCTGCGGACCCTCTCATCCTTTGGCATCACAGACTTGGCCCTATCCTGGATCTCATCATACCTAACAGACCGGACATTCAGCGTCTCCCACTCACACACCACCTCCTCACCTTGCCCCCTATTTGTCGGGAGTCCCGCAAGGTTCAGTTCTAGGGCCCCTGATCTTCTCCATCTACACTTTTGGCCTGCGACAGCTCATAGAATCTCATGGTTTTCAGTATCATCTCTATGCTGATGACACACAGATCTTCATCTCTGGACCAGATATCACCACCCTACTAACCAGAATCTCTCAATGTCTATCCGCTATTTCATCTTTCTTCTCCGCTAGATTTCTGAAACTTAACATGGACAAAACAGAATTCATCATCTTTCCCCCATCTCATGTGACCCCCCCAACAAGCCAATCCATTACAGTAAACGGTTGCCCACTCTCCCCAGTCCCACAAGCTCGCTATCTCGGGGTAATCCTTGACACTGATCTCTCCTTCAAACCACATATCCAAGCCCTTTCCACTTCCTGCTGCCTTCAACTCAAAAACATTTCATGTATCCGTACATTCCTAAACCAAAAATCTGCAAAAACCCTACTCCATGCCCTCATCATCTCCCGCCTCGACTACTGTAACCAACTGCCTGTGACCTCCCCTCTAACACCCTCGCACCACTCCAATCTATTCTAAACTCAGCTGTCCGACTAATCCACCTGCCATCCCACTATTCCCCAGCCTCTCCCCTCTGTCAATGCCTTCACTGGCTCCCCATTACCCAGAGACTCCAGTACAAAAGCTTAACCATGACATACAAAGCCAGTCACAACCTGTTTCCTCCATACATCTAGGACCTCATCTCCATCCAAGCAACCTCCAATCCTCACAAGATCTCCTTCTATACTCCCCTCTTATCTCCTTTTCCCACAATCGCATACAAGATTTCTCTCATGCATCACCTCTACTCAGGAACTCTCTACCACAACATATCATACTCTCACCTACCATCAAAGCCTTCAAAAAGAACCTGAAGACCCACCTCTTCCAACAAGCCTACAACTTGCAGTAACCACCGACTCCCCAAACCACTGCATGTCCAGCTTTATCCTCACCTACTTTATCCTCACCCATCCCTTGTAGATTGTGAGCCCTTGCGGGCAGGGTCTTCTCTCCTCCTGTACCAGTTGTGACTTGTATTGATCAAGATTATTGTACTTGTTTTTGTTATGTATAGCCCTTCTCACATGTAAAGCGCCGCGGAATAAATGGCGCTATAATAATAAATAGTAATAATAATAATCATACCGCCGAGCAAAAAGGGGAATAACACGCAATCAAAAAGACAGATAAAAATAAACATGTCCCGCAAAAATGAGCCACCATACAGCATCGTCAGCAAAAAATAAAAAAAGTTATAGCTCTCAGAATAAAGTGATGCCAAAACAATTACTTTTTATATAAAAAAGTTTTTGTATAAAAGTGGCTAAAACATAAAAAATGATATAAATGAGGTATCACTGTAATCATACTGACCTGAAGAATAAAACCGCCTTATCAATTTTACCACACATGCGACGGTATTTATGCCCTACCCAAAAGAAATTCATGAATTCCTGTTTTTTGTTCATTCTGCCGTCCAAAAATCATAATAAAAAGCGATAAAAAAAATTAATGTGCCCAAAAATGGTATCAATAAAAACGGCAACTCGTCCCGCAAAAAACAAGACCTCACATGACCCTGTGGGCCAAAATATGAAAAAATTATAGCTCTGAAAATGTGGTGATGCAAAAAACTAATTTTTTGCAATAAAAAGCATCTTTTAGCATGTGACAGCTGCCAAACATAAAAACCCACTATAAAATTCCCCTTTAAATAGTAAATCAATCCCCCCTTTATCACCCCCTTAGTTAGGGAAAAATAATAAAATAAAAAACAATGTATTTATTTCCATTTTCTCATTAGGGTTAGGGTTAGAGTTAGGGTTGGGCTAAAGTTAGGGTTGGGGTTAAAGTTAGGTTTAGGGTTGGGGCTAAAGTTAGGTTTAGGGTTGGGGCTAAAGTTAAAGTTAGGGTTGGGGCTAAAGTAAGGGTTAGGGTTGGGACTAAAGTTAGGGCTAGGATGGGGCTAAAGATAGGGTTTAGATTATGGCTAGGTTCGGATTATGTCTACGGTTGGGGTTAGGGGTGTGTTAGGGTTTAGTGTGTGGTAATGGTTATAGTTAAGATTGGGATTAGGGCTAGGAATATGTTGGTTAAGGTGTGTTGGGCTTAGGGTTGTGATTAGGGTTAGGGGTGTGTTCAGGTTTGGGGTGTGGTTAGAGTTATGGTTAGAGTTGAGATTAGGGCTAGGAATGTGTTGGGGTTACGGTTAGAATTATAATTCTGAAGTTTCGACTGTTTAGGCATCAGGAACTTTCCAAACACGACATGGCATCCGATCTCAATTCCAGCCAATTCTGCGTTGAAAAAGTAAAATGTTGCTCCTTTCCTTCCGAGCTTTGCCGTGCACCCAAACAGTGGTTTACCCCCACGTATGGGGTATCAGCGTACTAAGGACAAAATGGACAACAAGTTTTGTGGTCCAATTTCTTCTGTTACACTTGTGAAAATAAAAGTTTGGGGGCTAAAAAAATCATTTTTGTGGGAATTTTTTTTTTATTTTCACGGCTCTGCATTATAAACTTTAGTGAAACACTTGGGGGTTCAAAGTTCTCACAATACATCTAGATAAGTTTATTGGGGGTCTAATTTCCAAAATGGCATCACTTGTGGGGGGTCTCCACTGTTTAGGCACATCAGTGGCTCTGCAAACGCCACATGATGCCTGCAGACCATTCCATCAATGTCTGCATTCCAAAATGTCACTACTTTCCTTCCGAGTCCCGACATGAAATTTTCTCCCAGATATAGGGCATCAGCATACTCAAGACAAATTGCACAACAAGTTTTGGGGTCCAATTTACCCTTGTGAAAATACAAAATTAGGGCTAAAAAAAAATCATTTTTGTGCAAAGAAAATGATTTTTAATTTTCACGGCTCTGCGTTAAAACTTTAGTGAAACACTTGGGGGTTCAAATTTCTCACAACACATCCAGATAAGTTACTTGGGGGGTCTATTTTCCAATATGGAGTTGCTTGGGGGAGTTTCTACTGTTTAGGTACATCAAGTGCTCTCCAAAGGCGACATGACGTCCGATCTCAATTCCAGCCAATTCTGCGTTGAAAAAGTCAAACGGTGCTCCTTCCCTTCCGAGCTCTGCCATGCACCCAAACAGTGGTCTCCCCCTACATATAGGGTATCAGCATACTCAAAACATATTGTACAATAACTTTTGAGGTCCAATTTCTCGTTACTCTTGGGAAAATAAAAAATTTGGGTCAAAAAGATAATTTTTGTGAAAAAAAAATTAGATTTTTTATTTTTACCCTCTACAATATAAACTTCTGTGAAGCACTTGAGGGTTCAAAGTGCTCACCACACATCTAGATAAGTTCCTTAGGGGGCATACTTTCCAAAATGTTATCACTTGTGGGGGTTTCCACTGCTTAGGCACATTAGGGGCTCTCCAAAACGCGACATGGCGACCGATAATTCCAGCCAATTTTGCATTGAAAAGTCAAACAATGCTCCTTCCCTTCTGATCTCTGCCATGCACCCAAACAGTGGTCTCCCCCCACATATGGGGTATCTGCATGCTCAGGACAAATTGCACAATAACGTTTGGGATCCAGTTTCTCCTGTTACCCTTGGGAAAATAAAAAAAATTGGATCTGATATAATTTTTTGTGAAAAAAAGGTAAAGGTAGTTTTAAAAAAAAAAAAAAAACATTCCAAAAATTCCTGTGAAGCACTTGAAGGGTTAATAAACTTCTTGAATGTGAGTTTGAGCACCTTCAGGGGTGCAGTTTTTAGAATGGTGTCACATATGGGTATTTTCTATCATACAGACCCCTCAAAGTGACTCAAATTTTAACCCTTATAACTCCCTAACAAAAAGAAAATTTTGGTTCCAAAATTGTGCTGATGTAAAGTAGACATGTGGGAAATGTTACTTATTAAGTATTTTGTGTGAGATATCTGTGTGATTTAAGGGCATGAAAATTCAAAGTTGGAAAATCGCAAAATTTTCTAAATCTTTTGCCAAACTTCCATTTTTTTCACAAATAAACACGGGTAATATCAAATAAATGTTACAGCTATCATAAAGTACAATATGTCTTGAGAAAAGATTGTCAGAATCACTGGGATCCATGGAAACATTCCAGAGATATAAACTCATAAAGGGACAGTGGTCAGAATTGTAAAAACTGGCCTGTTATTAACATGCAAACCACCCTTGGGGGGTAAAGGGGTTAATGCAGAAAATTCACAATGATGCAAAATCCTTTGTTCGAAAAAAAAAACACTCCCAGACCCTCTTTTACCCATTTATTACTTTTAACCAATCAAATATTCCAAATGTCCCAAATGTCCCATGACGATCTCCAACTCTGCTACATTCCAGATGGTGTGTTGAGTGGTGACATGATGCGACTGCTCAGCACACCAGCCAGAGCACATTGACAGTAGTGTGAGAACGCACCTGCAGTGACAAGCACTGATGTCACTAAAGTGACTGAAGCTAATATCCAAAGAAGTTGTATCCTTACTGCTGTCAGCGTTCTCAAAATAATTAAATAAATTGAAATGTAAATATACACAGTATTGTCTCTTATACAGTGGAAAAAGAAGAATTTGATCCTGCTAGTTGTTGAGTTCCCGCCTCTGCACAGGTGGAATCTCGAACCATCTCCGCTGCAGTCTCCCATTCTTCTCCAGCCGCAGTGGAGCCTGCTCAGCGGAGACATTGGTCCCAGCGTCTGGCTCAAGCTGATACTGTGTGACTGGTTACTACTGCCCTTCCAGGCTCTGCCTTTGTAGGCAGCACGTCTTTCTGGGACTAAGTCCTGCTTTTCCCATACTGAGCATGCCCATGGGACGACCTCCCATTGGAGGTCGGGGGTCACATGCTCAGGTCCTGTTGCAGCTCCTATTGGACCATCTGCTGCTATAAAAGGTTTGCATGGCCGCTCGGTCATGCTCTAGTGTATACTTGAAAACACGTGTGTGTAGATGTGTGACTGTCACACTTTAATCATCTCCCTTCCTAATGTTGTTGACTGCTTGCGAATGGTGGATGCTTGCTATCTAGCACCCGACAGTGCTACCTGCACCTAACACACTACTGTGTCTGATTGCAGTGTCCCCAAGTGCGGCACCATGCGCTAATAGAGCGCTTTCCTGACCCAAATCTGGGTGGTTAGTGGCGTCCGCCAGAGCTGCACTGCACGCCCTCTTGTGCATTTAATTATTGTTTCTGTTTATCTCTGACACCCCAGTAGCGGTGTCGAGCGCAAGAGGTCTAGAGGAACTCTTTCCCGGAGTCTTGGTATAGAGTTCTGTGACTCCTTGCTTTCACTCTTTGTGCGGTACTGCGGCCCTGTGACCCAACAGGGTTCGCTTTCATACTGGGTGAAGTTAACCCGTGTGTATATCCACATTATACCTCCATATAGTCCGTTATTACTCAACAGCGGGTTCCATCTCTGCACGGTGGACCCTGCGTTGCGAACGCTCCTTATACCATCTCCCTAATTATTTGGTGCGTTCCGCTAGCCGTAACAGATCCCTTGCTGATTTTGTAAGTTTGCACACTGATAAAATCCTGAGTGACAACCTCCTTCCTTCTGTCAGGACATTAAAAATGGGTCATGGCTGGGTCTTCCAACAAGACAATGATCCAAAACATACACCCAAGGCATCAAAGGAGTGGCTCAAAAAGAAGCACATTAAGGTCATGAAGTAGCCTAACCAGTCTCCAGACCTTAAGCCCATAGCAAACTTATGGAGGAAGTTGAAGCTCTAAGTTGCCAAGCGACAGCCTCAAAATCTTAATGATTTAGAGGAGATCTGCAAAGATGAGTGGACCAAAATTCCTCCTGACATGTGCAGAAACCTCATCATCCACTACAAAAAACATCTGAGTTCTGTGCTTGCCAACAAAGGTTTTGCCTCCAAATATTAAGTCTTGTTTACCAGAGGGATCAAATACTTATTTCTCACTGCAAAATGCAAATAAATTTATCGAATTTATACAATGTGATTTTCTGGATTCTATTTTTGATATTCTATCTCTCAATGTTAAAATTAACCTACCCTTAAAATTATAGACGGTTCATGTCTTTGTCAGTGGGCAAACTTACAAAATCATCAAGGAATCAAATACTTATTTTCCCCACTGTATCCCCCATATTTTTATATGCTACAATAATTATATGTTATATTTTTCAGTTAATGCATGCACATAGTAATTCATATTTACTTAAAATAAAAGGAACATCTAGGGTTACAATCTATAGAAATTTCCAAATCTTCAGTTCCAGAAATATAATAAAATAATCAGAACTTGTCATTCACTATAAATTTTCATGATATATTTGTCACGGTTTTAGATTTTTATTTGTTTTGAGAAGTAACTGAAAAAGAGTCATCACATTTCAGAACAGGAAGCCTTCTGAAGGATTTTAACCCCTTCATGACCCAGCCTATTTTGACCTTAAAGACCTTGCCATTTTTTGCAATTCTGACCAGTGTCCCTTTATGAGGTAATAACTCGGGAACGCTTCAACGGATCCTAGCGATTCTGAGATTGTTTTCTCGTGACATATTGGGCTTCATGTTAGTGGTAAATTTAGGTCGATAATTTTTGCGTTTATGTGTGAAAAAATTGGAAATTTGGTGAAAATTTAGAAAATTTCGCAATTTTCAAATTTTGAATTTTTATTCTGTTAAACCAGAGAGATATGTGACACAAAATAGTTAATAAATAACATTTCCCACATGTCTACTTTACATCAGCACAATTTTGGAAACAATTTTTTTTTTTGCTAGGAAGTTATAAGGGTTAAAATTTGACCAGCGATTTCTCATTTTTACAACGAAATTTACAAAACCATTTTTTTTAGGGACCACCTCACATTTGAACTCAGTTTGAGGGGTCTATATGGCTGAAAATACCCAAAAGTGACACCATTCTAAAAACTGCACCCCTCAAGGTACTCAAAACCACATGCAAGAAGTTTATTAACCCTTCAGGTGCTTCACAGCAGCAGAAGCAACATGGAAGGAAAAAATGAACATTTAACTTTTTAGTCACAAAAATGATCTTTCAGCAACAATTTTTTTATTTTCCCAATGGTAAAAGGAGAAACTGAACCACGAAAGTTGTTGTCCAATTTGTCCTGAGTACGCTGATACCTCATATGTGGGGGTAAACCACTGTTTGGGCGCACGGCAGGGCTTGAAAGGGAAGGAGCGCCATTTGACTTTTTGAATGAAAAATTGGCTGCACTCTTTAGCGGACACCATGTCACATTTGGAGAGCCCCCGTGTGCCTAAAAATTTGAGCTCCCCCACAAGTGACCCCATTTTGGAAACTAGACGCCCCAAGGAACTTTTCTAGATGCATAGTGAGCACTTTGAACCCCCAGGTGCTTCACAAATTGATCCATAAAAATGAAAAAGTACTTTTTTTTCACAAAAAAATTATTTTAGCCTCAATTTTTTCATTTTCACATGGGCAACAGGATAAAATGGATCCTAAAATTTGTTGGGCAATTTCTCCTGAGTACACCGATACCTCATATGTGGGGGTAAACCACTGTTTGGGCACATGCTAAGGCTCGGAAGGGAAGGAGCGCCATTTGACTTTTTGAATGAAAAATTATCTCCATCGTTAGCGGACACCATGTCACGTTTGGAGAGCCGCCGTGTGCCTAAACATTGGAGCTCCCCCACAAGTGACCCCATTTTGGAAACTAGACCACCCAAGGAACTTATCTAGATGCATATTGAGCACTTTGAACCCCCAGGTGCTTCACAAATTGATCCATAAAAATGAAAAAGTACTTTTTTTTCACAAAAATTTTATTTTAGCCTCAATTTTTTTCATTTTCACATGGGCATCAGGGTAAAATGGATGCTAAAATTTGTTGGGCAATATCTCCTGAGTACACCGATACCTCACATGTAGGCGTAAACCACTGTTTAGGCGCACGGCAAGGCTCGGAAGGGAAGGAGCGCCATTTGACTTTTTGAATGAAAAAATAGCTCCAATCGTTAGCGGACACCATGTCACGTTTGGAGAGCCGCCGTGTGCCTAAACATTGGAGCTCCCCCACAAGTGACCCCATTTTGGAAACTAGACCACCCAAGGAACTTATCTAGATGCATATTGAGCACTTTGAACCCCCAGGTGCTTCACAAATTGATCCATAAAAATGAAAAAGTACTTTTTTTTCACAAAAATTTTATTTTAGCCTCAATTTTTTTCATTTTCACATGGGCATCAGGGTAAAATGGATGCTAAAATTTGTTGGGCAATATCTCCTGAGTACACCGATACCTCACATGTAGGCGTAAACCACTGTTTAGGCGCACGGCAAGGCTCGGAAGGGAAGGAGCGCCATTTGACTTTTTGAATGAAAAAATAGCTCCAATCGTTAGCGGACACCATGTCACGTTTGGAGAGCCGCCGTGTGCCTAAACATTGGAGCTCCCCCACAAGTGACCCCATTTTGGAAACTAGACCACCCAAGGAACTTATCTAGATGCATATTGAGCACTTTGAACCCCCAGGTGCTTCACAAATTGATCCATAAAAATGAAAAAGTACTTTTTTTTCACAAAAATTTTATTTTAGCCTCAATTTTTTTCATTTTCACATGGGCATCAGGATAAAATGGATGCTAACATTTGTTGGGCAATATCTCCTGAGTACACCGATACCTCACATGTAGGCGTAAACCACTGTTTAGGCGCACGGCAAGGCTCGGAAGGGAAGGAGCGCCATTTGACTTTTTGAATGAAAAAATAGCTCCAATCTTTAGCGGACACCATGTCACGTTTGGAGAGCCGCCGTGTGCCTAAACATTGGAGCTCCCCCACATATGACCCCATTTTGGAAACTAGACTACCCAAGGAACTTATCTAGATGCATATTGAGCACTTTGAACCCCCAGGTGCTTCACAAATTGATCCATAAAAATGAAAAAGTACTTTTTTTTCACAAAAATTTTATTTTAGCCTCAATTTTTTTCATTTTCACATGGGCATCAGGGTAAAATGGATGCTAAAATTTGTTGGGCAATATCTCCTGAGTACACCGATACCTCACATGTAGGCGTAAACCACTGTTTAGGCGCACGGCAAGGCTCAGAAGGGAAGGAGCGCCATTTGACTTTTTGAATGAAAAAATAGCTCCAATCTTTAGCGGACACCATGTCACGTTTGGAGAGCCGCCGTGTGCCTAAACATTGAAGCTCCCCCACATATGACCCCATTTTGGAAACTAGACCACCCAAGGAACTTATCTAGATGCATATTGAGCACTTTGAACCCCCAGGTGCTTCATAAATTGATCCATAAAAATGAAAAAGTACTTTTTTTTCACAAAAATTTTATTTTAGCCTCAATTTTTTTCATTTTCACATGGGCATCAGGATAAAATGGATGCTAAAATTTGTTGGGCAATATCTCCTGAGTACACCGATACCTCACATGTAGGCGTAAACCACTGTTTAGGCGCACGGCAAGGCTCGGAAGGGAAGGAGCGCCATTTCACTTTTTGAATGAAAAATTAGCTCCAATCGTTAGTGGACACTATGTTGTGTATGGAAGGTATGTAGTGTATGTCAGGTTGGTGTGTGTGTGGTGTAGTATTCACCACACACACACACACACACCTGACGTACACTATACCACACCACACCAAACTGACGTACACTACGCCATACACACCCTGACACTACGTCAGGTTGGGTTGTGTAGTGTTAGGTTGGGGTGTGGTGTAGTGTACGTCAGGTAGGTGTGTGTGGTGTAGTGTACACCACACACACACACACACCAACCTGACGTACACTATACCACACCACACACCAACCTGATGTACACTACGCCACACACACCAATCTGACACACTACGTCAGGTTGGTGTGTGTGGTGTAGTGTATGTCAGGTTGGGGTGTGGTGTAGTGTACGTCAGGTAGGTGTGTGTGGTGTACTGTACACCACACACACACACCAACCTGATGTACACTATACCACACCACACACCAACCTGATGTACACTACGCCACACACACCAATCTGACACACTACGTCAGGTTGGTGTGTGTGGTGTAGTGTATGTCAGGTTGGGGTGTGGTGTAGTGTACGTCAGGTAGGTGTGTGTGGTGTACTGTACACCACACACACACACCAACCTGACGTACACTATACCACACCACACACCAACCTGATGTACACTACGCCACACACACCAATCTGACACACTACGTCAGGTTGGTGTGTGTGGTGTAGTGTATGTCAGGTTGGGGTGTGGTGTAGTGTACGTCAGGTAGGTGTGTGTGGTGTACTGTACACCACACACACACACCAACCTGACGTACACTATACCACACCACACACCAACCTGATGTACACTACGCCACACACACCAATCTGACACACTACGTCAGGTTGGTGTGTGTGGTGTAGTGTATGTCAGGTTGGGGTGTGGTGTAGTGTACGTCAGGTAGGTGTGTGTGGTGTACTGTACACCACACACACACACCAACCTGACGTACACTATACCACACCACACACACCAATCTGACACACTACGTCAGGTTGGGGTGTGGTGTAGTGTACGTCAGGTTAGTGTGTGTGTGTGGTGTTGTGTATATCAGCCTGGTGTGGGTGAGTTCTGTAGTGGAATATCAGGATGTGGCTAGTCCACGGACGTGTGATGAATTCTGAAGCATTCATTCAAACACAGTGCAGGTTTGTCGGGACACGTTTCACATTGGAAACGAGTTTCCCTTCTTATCCCCCTTTTATAGCACACCCGGCACCTTTTTTTTGCTCTCCCCTCACAGGGAAAATGTTGCACCGGTACCATACGGGAGACTTGAGTTCCAGCAGTGCTGGGGCCCGCTCCTTCCTCGTCTCCAAACATCAGGGCCTTTATCACCGCCTCCTGGAACTGAAGGAAGGTGTTGTTGGTCTGGCCTGCACATCGTGATAGCACGTATGCGTTATACAGTGCCATTTGTACGATGTGCACAGCCAGTTTTTTATACCACACCTTCGTTTTCCGCATGGCACTATAGGGCTGGAGGACTTGATCAGAAAGATCAACTCCCCCCATGTGTTTGTTGTACCCCAGGGCACAGTCCGGTTTGTGGACCTGTGCTGGGGTACCTCGAACAGTGCTGGCCGTGGTGCCGGGACCATGGATTGTTGTCAAGAAAAAGACGTCCCTTTTGTCTTTGAACTTGACCGCAAGCATGTTGCCACTACATTGGGCCCGGCTCTCACCCTTTGGGAGAACCTGCTCAATTAGTGACAAAGGGAGACCCCTCTTGTTTCTGCGCACAGTACCGCAAGCAACGGTAGCTCTGGCAGAGAGGGACTGAAAGAGTGGGATGCTTGTATAAAAGTTATCAACGTACAGATGGTAACCTTTATCAAGCAGTGGGTGAACCAAATCCCACACTATTTTCCCACTCACCCCCAGAGCAGGTGGACAATCTGGGGGCTGGATACTGCTGTCCTTTCCTTGATAAACTCTAAAGCTGAGAGTGTACCCTGAGGTACTCTCACAGATCTTGTAGAGTTTTATCCCGTACCTCGCCCTTTTGCTTGGCAGGTACTGACGGAACTGAAGCCTCCCTTTGAAGTGGATGAGGGATTCATCCACACAAATTTCCCTTTGGGGAATGTACACTTCAGCAAACTTGTTGCTGAAGTGTTCGATGACCGGCCGAATTTTGAACAATCTATCAAAATTCGGGTCATCGCGAGGAAGGATGTCCGTATTGTCCCTAAAGTGGAGAAATTTATGAATCGCCTCAAAACGTTTGCGATTCATAACCATGCCAAATACTGGAGTTTGATATAAAATATCAGTACTCCAGTATTGGCGAAGTTCTGGTTTCTTCACAATTCCCATGTGAAGGACCAGTCCCCAATATTTCATCATTTCTACGGAGTCAACGGGCTTCCAAGTAGTAAATGATGAAACTGGGTTTTGGGCAAAAAATTGCAGGGCGTACAAATTTGTTTGCTCCACCATGAGACTGACGATTGACTCCGAGAAAAAGACTTTGAAAAAGTCTATCTCCCGGAGGTTGGCAGTCTCAAATTGGATTCCTGATTGGGGAATGAAATCAGGAATCCGTGGAGCAAAGTTTTCAGGGACGGGGGTCCAGACGGGGGCACTAGTGCTAGGTTGGGCGTCACTAGCACTAGGTTGGGGGTCACTTACACTTGGCTCCGACTCTCCTCCCCTGGGCTCCGGCTCCCCTCCCCTGGGCTCCGGACGATTTCTCGGCCTGCGACATCTTGGGGGTGGCGAGTCGGTGTCACTAGGGGAGGAAGAGTGGGAGGAATACAGAAAAGTGGGGTCCTCTCCCTCACTATCAGCTTCGGAGGCAAGAAAGGAATATGCCTCCTCAACTGAGTACAGCCTTTGTGACTGGGATGACTGGGATGAGCGGGACATTGTGTGTGTGGTGCGTGTGCGTGTGTAAAAAAAAATCTAAACTTTATTATAGTGTTGCGTGTGCGTGTGTATGTGCGAGTGTTTGGTGCAACTCTTCTGCAGGAGGAGGCTATCAGGTGCGGGGAGCTGTCAGACGCGTGTGGGGGCTGTCAGGCGCGTGGGGGCTGTCAGGCGCGGGGGGCTGTCAGGCGCGGGGGGCTGTCAGGCGCGGGGGGACAGGAGGGGGCTGAGGAGATGCAGCGTCAGATGGAGATGAAGCTGGCAGCAGCAGGTGATCAGGGGGGCAGGGGGTGATCAGGGGGGCAGGGGGTGATCAGTGGGTGATCAGGGGGGCCAGGGGGTGATTAGCGGTGATCACTGAAGAGGGTGATCACCAGGGCAGGAGGGGCTGACAGACACAGGGGCGGTAGCAGAGAAGACAACGCAGCAGCAGCAGCAGGTGATAAAGGGGGGCAGAGGGGTGATCAGGTGGACGGGGGGGGCAGGGGGTGATCAGGGGGGGCAGGGGGTGATTAGCGGTGATCACTGAAGAGGGTGATCACCAGGGGAGGGGCTGACAGACGCAAACGCGGTAGGAGAGAAGAAAACACAGCAGCAGCAGCGGGTGATGAAGGGGGGCAGAGGGGTGATCAGGTGGACAGTGGGGGGGCAGGGGGTGATCAGGGGGGGTAGGGGGTGATCAGGGGGGGCAGGGGGTGATTAGCTGAAGATCACTGAAGAGGGTGATCACCAGGGGAGGAGGGGCTGACAGACGCAGGGGGCAGTAGGAGAGAAAACACAGCAGCAGCAGCAGGTGATAAAGGGGGGCAGGGGGTGATCAGGTGGACAGGGGGGGGGCAGGGGGTGATCGGGGGGGTAGGGGGTGATCAGGGGGGGCAGGGGGTGATTAGTGGTGATCACTGAGGAGGGTGATCACCAGGGGAGGAGGGGCTAACAGATGCAGGGGGCGATAGGAGAAAAGAAAGTAGAGCAGCAGCAGGTGATAAAGGGGGGCAGGGGGTGATCAGGTGGACAGGGGGGGGGCAGGGGGTGATCGGGGGGGTAGGGGGTGATCAGGGGGGGGGCAGGGGGTGATTAGTGGTGATCACTGAGGAGGATGATCACCAGGGGAGGAGGGGCTAACAGATGCAGGGGGCGATAGGAGAAAAGAAAATAGAGCAGGAGCTGGTGATAAAGGGGGGCTGGGGGATGATCGGGGGGGGCAGGGGGGAGGGAGCGGAGGTTGGGGGGAGTGGAGGACAGGAGAGGGGAGGTACCTGTCCTCAGCAGCAGTGGTGGTACTGGCGGTAGCAGTGGGGGAGGCGGCGGTGGCAGTGGGGGATACGGCGGCGGCGCTCTGAAGATGTGTGCGGCGGCTGCGGCGGCGATCGCGGAGTCTGGGGGGGCAGGTGAGCAGTCGGGCACCTCGCTCCTCAGCTTCCACGGATGGGATGAAGCTGAGGAGCGAGGCAGACGCTGTTTTTCTCCGCCCCTCCAGCTCTGATTGGAGTGCTAACGTCACATGGACGCTAGCTCCAATCAGAGCTGGAGGGGGTTAAAAAAAGGTCAGCAGCGGTGATCGTAGACCCGGGGGGGCAAAGCCACCCCCCCTGGGGTGAAGTACAGGTCCCCCTGCACCTGCGGGTACGGTGACATTTGAATGACCCCGGTCACCGGACCCGCAGGGAAGCATTCCCGCCATGACGCCACATAGGCGTCATGGGTCGGAATGGCACCGACTTTCATGACGCCTACGTGGCGTCATGGGTCGGGAAGGGGTTAATGTCATAATTGCTAAATTGTGCCGCCCAATACATTCAGTTGGCAAATTAACTCGTGAAAACTTACATTCTAAATTATTTTCCACAAGATTGTATATAAGATTATACAGTCTCTAACATTAAAATTGCAGCATCAGTAAAGAAAAATCGTGGATTTATGGAGATCACAGAATTGATAAACATTTTAATGATATGCAAAGGATGAAAAAATGGAAATTCAATTTTCGAAACATCTTGATTGAATTAGTATTGAGTATTAGCGCCACTCATAGAAATCTAGTTACTTACATGCCTTGACTGCTATCAATGAGGTTATAAATGGTTGCCTGAGGAATGTTGTGCTATGCTGAATTCATTTGGAAATATGAGTTATTAGGATCTGCTGCTGGTAGCTCCCTTTGCAATTGCTGATCAACAATATCTGAGATGGACTAATTTGGACTAATTCCTGGAAATGTTTAAACCATGCAGGCTGCTCACAGTAGAAGATTTGTGTGACTAGGTGCATTCAGTGTGACAGGACTTTCCTCATACAACTGTTAAAAACCTTATTGGAAGCATGCCAAGGCATGTAAGTGTGTTACTTCTATGTGTGGCACTCATACTCAATAATTAATAAATTGAGTTGGTTAAATATTTTGTTTACATTTTTTTCATTGTTACCATGTCTACTTATCCTGTGGTTTCCATAATTCTATGACTGTTTCTTTTTCCTGTTGCAATTTTGAGGAATGTATAATTTGTTCTTAAAAAAAAAGCATGTACAATTATTGATAAAACAATCTAGAGTTGTAATTATTATTTTTTGCTGAAAAAAACTGCCTTTAATTTTTTAACAATACTAGACAAATGTGGTCATATTACAGTATCCTGTAGTCACAGATTGCCAAAATTGTCACTTTTATTTCAGTATTCTTTATTCTCCAGCCGAACGTGCCAAGCTGAAGACTCAGGTGAGGAGAGATGCTTTGCTCCATCAGATACAGCATGTGAAGCTCACTATGATTCAATCTGAATTTCTATAACTTTCTTAAAGGGAACCTGTCACCTGAATTGGGTGGGACCGGTTTTCGGTCATATGGGTGGAGTTTTCGGGTGTTTGATTCACCCTTTCCTTACCCGCTGGCTGCATGCTGGCCGCAATATTGGATTGAAGTTCATTCTATATCCTCCTTAGTACATGCCTGCGTAAGGCAATCTTGCCAGAATTGGACTTCTTCCCCTGGTAATTATGTAATGGGTCACAGGGACTGTCATGTGCCTTCCCTCCTGATAGACAACTTTTACAAAATGGTTCGGACAGGTGTTTCTTTTGTATTTTTATGACAGTGATAATATGTGAAAACGCATGGAACTGTAGAGGAACTAGTTTGAAAAGTGAAGAGAGTGGTGCTTCCGCAGGTGAAATATGAGCATAATTTTATTGCTTTAACCTGTACTGGGGATATTTGCTGTCTGCGTTTAGTATCTAAAATGCCTCTCGCAGCATAAGGGGTTTTTGTCAACTTTTTTCTCTAGTGGGATATAGCAATCTTTCTCTTCCAAAGAATTTTAAGGGTGTTGAATCACCATTAGGCATAACAAGAAAGTGTTTAACAGCACCAGAATATGATACATTTTACTTAGAAAGAGCAACACCTAGCTAAATTGGCACAGGTATGCGGAGACTCCCAATCTCATCTTTCCAGCTCCTCAAAATTGAAGGAACTAACATATATATGTGGCACCCCTAGGGGTATTTGCCACAAAAATAGTTACTGACAGTAAGTACAAATACTAAAATAGCAAGACTGCACTACCACCTCCGGCCAGAAGGGGGAGCTCCAGAGACTCCCCTTGATCCATTCTGGTCTGAGAGAAGAAATGGCAGTTGGGCTAAGGAGCTGAAAGTGAGAGGTCATACAATTGAATCTCTAACAGCCCTGTGACTGTTACCAGGCCTAAATCACCGGCCTGAGGAGAAGAGGGATAGAGAAAAAGGACATTGTGAGAACCGGGTAGCATTAATCACTACCCAGAACAGGCGCAAAGACGGATACCGGATCCGTGGCTGTATTCATTATATATAATACAGCAACCGGAAAAACGTGAGGTGATATCAGCTTCACTAGGGCCGGACGCAGCAACAGACACAGAGTTCAGCGGTACTCCCAGAGGGGGTAAACCGATAAAAGGACTCGGGTTGCCCATCGAACCAGGACCAGGAGGGGACAGATTGGGCCGGCAGCCAGTTCACATACAGCAGCAGGGCCACACAGAAATTGCGCACAATAAGAGGCGAAGACCCCGGCAGGGTCAAAGTAACTCAGAGTTCCCATACAGACTCCGGTGACAGGACTGGTTGTAAATCCTTTTATGTTAAAGTAAACTGGTTAAACGTTTCAGTGCCTCAGTCTTTCATTTGGACAATAGCCATCTATCCAGGATCAGGATCGTCACCGCTGGGAGAACCTGCTGCTGATCAAGTAAGTGCCTGTCCCCTCACGATACTCCTTACACTGTGCATTGCCTGAGGCCACAGCACCGGGTCAAGCCACCCGTGACATCCCCCTCAAGAGACAGACTCCATTGGTCCGGTGCTGGGTATCCCGGTCTCCTGGGCGTCACAATTGGCGTCACGAACAGGATCTAGCCAGCCCGTATACCGGGTATTGTGTGCCGTGATTGGAGCCCAAAACTGTGAAAACTGGGATGAAAAATCTTGAAAATTGACTTTATTAAAGAAAAATCCATTCCCCATTGAAAACTATTGAAAGTGACTTTTCCCCATTGGTTATAATGGAGTAAAGATGGCCGCCATCCCCTGAGGTAATCACTTCATAACCGTTAGGCACGAGACTGTTAATTGAGCTACGCCATCACCTGAGCCCCAGTCTAACTGAAAAACTTCAGAATCCGCCATTACAGAGCGCGGTGGGTGGGAGCAGCAGGGGGCGTGTCATTGTGGGCGGCACCAAGCTGAGCGCTCTGACATCAGAGCAAGGGGAAAATCGATCCTGCTGCACAGCGGAACGAATCTACACTATCCCGACGGAAGCGGAGGACCGGAAGGGTCCGGATTAACTAAGGGGGCACAGTATGTCGCAGCACGGAGACGCCGCAGCACCCGGCAACGCTAATGCAGCTGAAAGACAGAGTGTCAATGGAGAGTCCGGCAGCGCAGCGGTGCAAGGAGTGGCGCCCATCATGCCGGTGCTGATGCCATATACCCCGGGTGGCCCATGGCTTCCAATGTATGAAGGTGAGCCTAATACCCTTGACGATTTCAGAGAAAAGATGCTGGCCCATTTTGACATGTTCCCTGTGGGTGAAGTTCAGCGTGTTAGTCTCCTGATGATGCAGTTAAGTGGCCATGCTAAGCGAGAAGTCACAGCATGGGCAGCTGATCTAAAAGGCACTGTTGAACGCATATTTGCTGGATTAAAAGCTACATTTGAAACCACGGCCAGCAGCAAAGCTAAAATACGATTCTTTAATTGCAAACAAAAAGCTAATGAGGGCGTGAGAGACTTTGCCTTAAACCTGCAGGAAGCCCTTAAATCACTTACACTGGCTGAACCCATTTTTAACACCGGAGCGGATAAACTGCTAAGAGATCAATTTATTGAGGGACTCTACACCCCTTCTCACCGGGGGCATGTGAGCATGCTTGTTTTTAAGAACCCTGAATTGACATTTGCCCAATTAAAGGAGAGCGCTATACGTCTCCAGCTGGCAGAGGCACCTCGGGATCAGGATCCTGCGCAACCCATGGCAGAGGCACCTCAACAACAGGGAGTGCCAGTGACATCAGCTATGTCTGGGGCCATTGCTAAGCCCCTGGGGCCCAGTACTAATGAGGCTCTTCAACAAAAGCTTAACTCTTTAGCTGATGTTGTTGCTTCAATGGCTAAAACCATGCAGGAGATGAGAGGACACAAGATGGAGTTGGCAAACTGTAGAGAGGATGTTCCATGGATGAGACCCCGGAGATACCCGACATGGAGAGGACGACCCCGCGACCGCTACCAACCGGATGGACAGCCCATTTGCCGCCGTTGCCAGCAGCCAGGCCACTTTGCACGAGATTGTGATTTAAACGGGAATCCCCTGGGAATGCGGGCCGCTTCGCAGGAATGAACTTTCAAGGCCCAACACCCTGGCACGACAGGTACATCGGAGGACGACCCATTATCCCGATCGTGCTGGACGGAATTCCCCTCAACGCTTTGCTGGACACAGGTTCCCAGATTTCATCTATACCGTATATCCTTTATAAGAGGTACTGGGCTGATGCAGATATTGATAAAGGGCCCTCTGATGTTGAACTAGATATATGGGCCAGTAATGGTAAGTTGGTACCGAAACTAGGATTCAGGGAGATGACCATAAAGATTGGTAAAGTAGAACTGAAGAAACAGGGTATAATTGTTGTTGATGTTGACCGGCGGAACTGTGAACCAACTGTATTGATAGGAATGAATGTGTTAGAGAACTGCTTTTCCGAAGTCATTTCTGTCTTACAGCAAATTGCTGAAACTGCCCAATCCTGCCAGCAGAGAGTTCTCCGGAGGGAAATAAAAGTATTGATGTTAAGGCAACAGGTAGAAGTTGCAGGTGGAGAAATCGGCAGTGTGAGGGTAAGTGATCCAACGTCTATTGTAATCCCACCAAAAACAGAAATGCTGGTATGGTGTAGAGCAGCCATTGGTACTAAGGGACGAGATTATCAAGCCTTAATAGAACCAGTGTACACCGACAGCAGGCCCACTATACTCACAGCACGAGGGATAGTCGAGGTACACCGGGGACGAGTGCCGGTACGACTTTTGAACTGTGGAGAGGAAGAGGTCACTTTGCCAAGGTATGCTACAATGGCAAAGCTATATACTGTTGACAACAATGCCATCACAACCATTGAGCCCTTAGAACCAACCTGTCAGGTGGAAGGCAATGGCTCAGATGGAGAAATGGAGGATTGGTGCCAACAGCTACACGTGGGCATAAATTCAACACCTACCCATCAAAAACAAGGGGTGTATAGGCTAGTGACGGAATATGAACAAGTCTTCAGTAAACACCCATTGGACTTCGGACGGATAGAAGGGGTAGAACACACAATCCCCACAGGTGACCATCCCCCAATAAAAGAAAGATATAGACCCATACCGCCCGCTCACTATCAATGTGCAAAAGATATGCTGAGGGAAATGAAACAGGCCGGGGTAATAAGAGACAGCTGTAGCCCCTGGGCGGCCCCTCTAGTGATTGTCAAAAAAAAAGGACGGAACCATGAGAATGTGCGTAGACTACCGGAAGATTAATAACATCACCCATAAAGACGCCTACCCCTTGCCTAGGATAGAAGAGTCCTTAACTGCTTTGAAATCTGCTAATTATTTTTCCACCTTAGACTTAACAAGCGGGTATTGGCAAGTCCCTGTGGCTGAGAGAGATAAGGAAAAGACGGCATTCACCACACCAATGGGTCTATGTGAATTTGATCGCATGCCGTTCGGACTCTGCAACGCATCCGGTACCTTCCAGCGGCTGATGGAATGCTGCCTCGGACACAAGAACTTCGAGACCGTCCTCCTGTACCTAGATGATGTGATCGTCTACTCAAAGACTTACAAACAACACTTAATAGACCTGGCAGAAGTGTTCGAAGCCTTATCCAGGTATGGCATGAAAGTCAAGCCATCCAAATGTCACCTTCTCAAGCCAAAGGTACAGTACCTGGGACACATCGTGAGTTCGGAGGGAGTAGCACCAGATCCCGAGAAAATAAGCGCCATAAGGGATTGGCCAAGACCTACCAGCGCAAAAGAAGTGAGACAATTCCTGGGATTGGTGGGTTACTATCGCAGATTTATAAAAGGATTTACCAAGTTGGCAGCACCCTTGCAAGACACCTTGGTAGGGCAGACGAAGAAACCTTCAAACCGAAACCCTCCTTTTCAGTGGAACCACGAAAGGGAAGACTCCTTTGAACAACTAAAGAAGGCACTAACCGGAGAAGAGGTTCTGGCATACCCAGATTACCATAAACCTTTCATCCTCTACACCGATGCCAGTAATGTGGGACTAGGAGCGGTGCTGTCACAAAAGCAAGAAGGTCGGGAGAAAGTCATCGCCTTTGCAAGTAGAAAGCTCCGGCCTACTGAAAGAAATTCAGAAAATTACAGCTCCTTCAAATTGGAACTACTGGCAGTAGTTTGGGCTGTGACGGAGCGTTTCAAACACTATCTGGCCGCTGCAGAATTTATTGTCTATACTGACAACAATCCGTTGACCCACCTGGACACAGCCAAATTAGGTGCGTTAGAACAGCGATGGATAGCCCGGTTATCTAATTACAACTTCATAATCAAGTATCGAGCAGGTCGCAAGAATGGAAATGCCGATGCCCTATCCCGGATGCCACACTTGAGAGATGTAGAAGAGGAAACGGGGGAGCTTGAAGAAATTGAACTACCAGCCTTCCATCGTCCCAAGGCAAAACATCATCAGTCAAGTACCTATCAGAAACAACAAGAGGTGAATTTTAATCCGTTAGCACACCATAGATGGGCTGACACCCAAGACAGCAATCCGGCTGTGAAGTTGGTGAAAGAACTGTTGACTGAGCAAAGTGCATATCCCGATGAGGATGCCCCAGAAGAGACGCATCAACTCTGGAAAGAGAGAGGCAAAATGTTCCTGTATCAAGGGAAGCTCTGTAGAAGATACACCAATCCGAAAACACATGAATTGGTTTGGCAGATTATTGTGCCTAAACAAGATGTGAAGATGGTCCTCGAAGCTTACCATAATGGTGCTGGTCACTTCGGTTGGAAAATGTTAGAAGTACTTCTAAGAGAAAGATTTTATTGGGTCGGGATGAGAAAATCAATCGAACAGTGGTGCAGAAATTGTGGCCCGTGCAACCTCAGAAGAAACGATCAAAAGAACCAAAGAGCACCACTGCAGCCCATAATCACCAAACAACCACTTGAACTTGTAGCCATGGACCATGTGAAGTTGACACCAAGCCGGTCCGGCTATGTCTATGCCTTGACCATCGTGGACCATTATTCACGCTTCTTGGTAGTAGTACCCGTAAAAGATCTGACAGCAAAAACAGCAGCCAAAGCGTTCCAAACGTACTTTTGTAGACCCCATGGATATCCAGAACAGGTTCTCACCGACCAAGGTACAGCCTTTGAATCAGAGATCTTCAGAGAATTCTGTAATATGTATGGTTGCAAAAAGATCCGGACGACGGCCTATCATCCACAAACAAACGGCTTATGCGAGAAGATGAACCATATTGTAATAGACCTACTAAAGACTTTACCTGAGACAGAAAGGAATCAATGGCCAGAGAAATTGCCTGACTTGGTGGATCTGTATAATCATGTCCCGGTGAGCTCCACCAACTGCACCCCAGCTTACCTTATGCGTGCAAGACCCGGCCAATTACCAATCGATCTAGAAATGGGAATTCTGAAACCAGACGCAGAAGTTCAAGACTCCAATTGGGATATCATACGGCAAAAGCAGTATCGCCAAGTGCAAGAGAGTGTGGAAAGAAACCTTCAGCAAACTAGAGAAAGACAAGAGCGAACTTTCAACCAGAATGCTCTAGCGACCCCATTAAGACCGGGTGACCAAGTGCTCAAGAGAAATTGTCGAACCAATAAACTGGACAATCAGTGGGAAGCCGTACCCTACACAGTTTTACCAACAAGAGTGGATAATCCTAAAATGTGTCTCATTAGCAAAAACGGAGGCTTAACATCTGTACTAGTGTCAAGAGACAATCTTAAATTATGTCCGGAAGCATTGAAAGAGCCAGATGTTCTCCAGCCAGAACCAGAAGTTATTCAACCCATACAGGTTCAACCAGTAAAGGAAAAAGAAGAGGAAGTGTATCACACCTGTATAGGAGACTTTGCCAAAACTCTACTAACATACCATGGTGCAGTAGTGGTTCCCATGGTGGCCTTTTACCCAACACCAAACCCAATACCAGAAGTCCCAAGACAGGAAGAGGCTGACCCCGTACTACAGGAGGTTCCAGGCCAGGAAGAACAGATTCCTGGTCAGAGTAATCCCATTCACGGTGGACTTGCCAACTCCATAGTCGTGGAATTATCTTTAGCAGAGCGGGCAGATACTACATCCGCAGTAGACAGTAGTACACCACATGAAGAGACACCGCTATTACGTAGATCACAGCGTAGTACCCAGGGTCAATTACCGGCCAGGTATGCAGATTACCAACTATAAAGCTCATAATGTGAATTGTATATATGTTATGCCGTATATAGTTAAACAGAAAATGTAGTATAGTCATTGTTATCAGTCTGCAACGTTTAAGCCCAGTGCCTACAGAGACTTGTCTGTATGAACTTCTTGCATATTCTTGAACTTTTTATCAGCCCGAAGGCACTAAATCAAAGCTCCGGAAAGACTGCTTTTTGAACTTTGCTTTTCGCTCTTTTTGAACTTTCTTTAGACTTTATATTGATAACTCCGTTGGAAAAATGGAACTAAATTCCTGGACACTAAGTACAGTGCCTTTCCTAATACCTTTAAGGATAGAACTGTATTAATGGACGCTATTTGAAGTGACTTTTTACAGAACTCTATTTTTGTTTCCTTGAGTGGTTTTTGTAACTTTTCATTTTTAAGACTCTGTACATATTAATTGTTATTTCAAAATGTTATTGTCCCACAGTCCCGGAGTACTGTTCTTAACTAAGGGGGAATGTGGCACCCCTAGGGGTATTTGCCACAAAAATAGTTACTGACAGTAAGTACAAATACTAAAATAGCAAGACTGCACTACCACCTCCGGCCAGAAGGGGGAGCTCCAGAGACTCCCCTTGATCCATTCTGGTCTGAGAGAAGAAATGGCAGTTGGGCTAAGGAGCTGAAAGTGAGAGGTCATACAATTGAATCTCTAACAGCCCTGTGACTGTTACCAGGCCTAAATCACCGGCCTGAGGAGAAGAGAGATAGAGAAAAAGGACATTGTGAGAACCGGGTAGCATTAATCACTACCCAGAACAGGCGCAAAGACGGATACCGGATCCGTGGCTGTATTCATTATATATAATACAGCAACCGGAAAAACGTGAGGTGATATCAGCTTCACTAGGGCCGGACGCAGCAACAGACACAGAGTTCAGCGGTACTCCCAGAGGGGGTAAACCGATAAAAGGACTTGGGTTGCCCGTCGAACCAGGACCCGGAGGGGACAGATTGGGCCGGCAGCCAGTTCACATACAGCAGCAGGGCCACACAGAAATTGCGCACAATAAGAGGCGAAGACCCCGGCAGGGTCAAAGTAACTCAGAGTTCCCATACAGACTCCGGTGACAGGACTGGTTGTAAATCCTTTTATGTTAAAGTAAACTGGTTAAACGTTTCAGTGCCTCAGTCTTTCATTTGGACAATAGCCATCTATCCAGGATCGGGATCGTCACCGCTGGGAGAACCTGCTGCTGATCAAGTAAGTGCCTGTCCCCTCATGATACCCCTTACACTGTGCATTGCCTGAGGCCACAGCACCGGGTCAAGCCACCCGTGACATCCCCCTCAAGAGACAGACTCCATTGGTCCGGTGCTGAGTATCCCGGTCTCCTGGGCGTCACATATATATATATATATATATATATATATATATAATATAACGGTGGGAGCGTCACTCTGTCCAAAGCCTTTATAGACTGCGCAAGCGCGACGCACCGCACCTGCGCAGTCTGGAACAGAGTGACGCAGCCGAACTTACTTATTCCCCCCAATATACCGGCCATGGGGGCTCAACACACCCGCGTGTCCCTCCTAATTTACCGGCCATGGAGGCTCCGTACTCTCTGCAGCTCCAGTCAGGGTAACTGTAGAGCCCAGCGGAGCTCCAGGACCTTCGATGATGTCACCACAGGCATGTGACCAGTGATGCGAGTGGGCGGAGTCAGCCCTCGCTGTGCTGCTGGCTGCAGGGGTGTATCTATTATAGCCAGCGCCGCCCTCAGGCACTCACGGCACAGCGCCGCCCTCAGGCACTCACGGCACAGCGCCGCCCTCAGGCACTCACGGCACAGCGCCGCCCACAGGTACACACGGCACAACGCCGCCCGCAGGCACTCACGGCACAGTGGCACTCATGGCACAGCCCCGCCCTCAGGCACTCACGGCACAGCGCCGCCCGCAGGCACTCACGGCACAGCGCCGCCTGCAGGCACTCACGGCGCAGCGCCGCCCGCAGGCACTTACGGCACAATGCCGCCCGCACTCAGGGCACAGCCGCCCGCATGCACTCAGGGCACAGCCGACCGCACACACTCAGGGCACAACCACCCACACGCACTCAGGGCACAGCCGCCCGCACGCACTCAGGGCACAGCCACCCGCACGCACTCAGGGCACAGCCACCTGCACGCACTCAGAGCACAGCCGCCCGCACTCAGCACAGCCGCCCGCACTCGGGCAGTAGAGCCGGAGAGAGAAAGATGGGCGCAACATATGGCAGAATGGAAACAGGAACAGGCAGAATGGGTGCAGCACATTACAATAGAATGGGGGCACAGGATGGGAGCAGCACATGACAGAATGGGGGTGCAGGATGGGTGCAGCATATGACAGAATGGAGGCGCACACATGACAGGATGGGGGTGCAGGATGGGAGCCCATGACAGAATGGGGGCGCAGGATGGGAGCAGCACATGACAGGATGGGGGCGCAGGATGGAGCAGCACATGACAGGATGGAGACCATATACCAATATAAATGCTCGCCACCAGGGCATCAAACGGGTTCAATAGCTAGTATGTATATATTCCTGCTATTCTATTCACATTTGCTATACACTTGTACTGTTCCCGGGTCAATATGACCCGACCTATTAATTCTTGATTTTTAGCTACTCTAAGTGTCTTATTTGAATACTTTTTTCATTATTATACTGTATGTGAACATGGTTGATCATAAACAAATTAAAAATTTAAATTTAAACTTAATAATTTATTTTTTTTTTCATAAAAAGGTTACACAGGTTTTTTTACAATTATCTTTGATTGTTGGCATTCTGCACACAAATAACAAAGAAGCTTTACATTACTATTACTAAAACATGAAATTTAACTTTTTGAAAACAATATTTATAAATCAACAAATGAAAAATCATAAAAACTTCAACATTTTTAGAAAGTAAAAAGAAAAACTTAACATGTTCATGCGTTTTTACACTGAACACAATAATAAGACACATGTCCTTTACACAGATATTTTGAACATCCAGCACATGTCAGATTAGTCTTATTGTCACAGGAAGATGTACAAAAGCTACATCTCTTCCTTTTTTTGCTGGTAGCTGTGCTGCTGGTAGCTGTGCTGGTGGAGGCCGTGGATGTGGAGTCTCTTTCTTGAGCATGCTGGACTCTTTTTACAATGGCTGTTGCTCCTTCACTTCTGGGGGTCACTTTTCTGCTCTCAATATATTGCCTAACCAGGGATTTGCCCAATTCCTGAAGAAATAATCTTCTTCTATTCAGCTTATTCCGGTTCCAATCGGGGTCGATTTCTCTCCATAACAGAAATGCATTGTATGCTGAAACCTCCAGTATGTTATAAAATAAAATCATTGGCCACCGATTGGTTTTGCGTTTGCATGTATATGTTGATATTGCTTGGTCTAAAGTATCAACTGCTCCCTTTGTGGCATTGTAATCCAAAATAATGTCAGGCTTTCTGTCTTCTCTATCACTTATGGCATTGTCATGGTGCATTGTGCTCATTAGAATTACCTAAGTTTGGAAAAGAAAAGAATAGTTGTAAAGATATGTATTCACAGCATCAGTCAATAGACATTTTAGAAACATTTTAATCCAAGTTTTGAAAAAAAAGAATACCTGTAAAGATGTGTATTCACAGCTCAGTGCTCTTTCTCTCACAGATTCCAGTGTTTCTTTCACAGGACTTAGCTTCAGAGTGTAAGGGTACCGTTACACAGTGGCATTTTGATCGCTACGACGGCACGATCCGTGACGCTCCAGCATCGTAACAATATCGCTCCAGCGTCGTAGACTGCTGTCACACTTTGCAATGTACGACGGTGGAGCCATAATTTCATGACGTATGTGCGATGTAGAAGCCGTTGGTTACTATGCGCACATCGTATACGATATATGTTACACCATGCGATCATGCCGCCACAGCGGGACACTAGACGACGAAAGAAAGTTTCAAACGATCTGCTACGACGTACGATTCTCAGTGGGGTCCCTGATCGCAGGAGCGTGTCAGACACAGCGAGATCGCTGGAACGTCACGGATATATCGCTGGAACGTCACGGATCGTGCCGTCGTAGCGATCAAAATGCCACTGTGTGACGGTACCCTTAGTCAAATGACTGGTGTCCAATTTATAAGACAACAGTGTCTTCTCTCACAAACCGAAAATGCATTTGGCTAAATAAATACTTGATTACTGATGACAGTGAAACCCCCAGCCTTTGAATGATAGACAACCAGTCTCCTCTCTCACAATCAGCAAATGGATAATACTAGATAATTACTTGTTTACTGATAAGATCAGTGAAACCACCACCATTTTGAGATGAAGTACACATAAAAAAACATAACTTTTGCAGTCAGAATTAATCAGAGACCTGTAGAACAGTATAAAATGCTATCGGGTCATATTGACCCGAACAGTACAAGTGTAACAATCAGCGTGTAGCAAAAAGTAAACAAAAAAATAAACAAAAACAAAAGAAATATATAGAGCTCCACAAATGAAGAGAAGACAAGATACCACTAGTTTCAAATCCTCATGTAAAAAAATCTACAGGGTCTCAAAAATCATTTCGGGTCATATTGACCCGAACAGTACAGCAGGTATATATATATATATATATATACATACAGTCATGGCCAAAAGTATTGACACCCCTGCAATTCTGTCAGATAATACTCATTTTCTTTCTGAAAATGATTGCAAACACAAATTATTTGGTATTATTATCTTTATTTAATTGTGTTAAATGAAAAAACACAAAAGAGAATGAAGCAAAAAGGAAAACATTGATCATTTCACACAAAACTCCAAAAATGGGCCAGACAAAAGTATTTGCACCCTCAGTCTAATGCTTGGTTGCACAACCTTTAGCCAAAATAACTGCGACCAACCACTTCCGGTAACCATCAATGAGTTTCTTACAATGCTCTGCTGGAATTTTAGACCATTCTTCTTTGGCAAACTGCTTCAGGTCCCTGATATTTGAAGGGTGCCTTATCCAAACTGCCATTTTTAGATCTCTCCACAGGTGTTCTATGGGATTCAGGTCTGGACTCATTGCTGGCCACCTTAGAAGTCTCCAGTGCTTTCTCTCAAACCATTTTCTAGTGCTTTTTAAAGTGTGTTTTGGGTCATTGTCCTGCTGGAAGACCCATGACCTCTGAGGGAGACCCAGCTTTCTCACACTGGGCCCTACATTATGCTGCAAAATTTGTTGGTAGTCTTCAGACTTTATAATGCCATGCACACGGTCAAGCAGTCCAGTGCCAGAGGCAGCAAAGCAACCCCAAAACATCAGGGAACCTCCGCCATATTTGACTGTAGGGACCGCGTTCTTTTCTTTGAATGCCTCTTTTTTTCTCCTGTAAACTCAATGCTGATGCCTTTGCCCAAAAAGCTCTACTTTTGTCTCATCTGACCAGAGAACATTCTTCCAAAACGTTTTAGGCTTTTTCAGATAAGTTTTGGCAAACTCCAGCCTGGTGTTTTATGTCTCGGGCTAAGAAGTGGGGTCTTCCTGGGTCTCCTACCATACAGTCCCTTTTCATTCAGATGCCGACGGATAGTACGGGTTGACACTGTTGTACCCTCGGACTGCTGGGCAGTTTGAACTTGTTTGGATGTTAGTCGAGGTTCTTTATCCAACATCCGCACAATCTTGCGTTGAAATCTCTTGTCAAATTTTCTTTTCCGCCCACATCTAGGGAGGTTAGCCACAGTGCCATGGGCTTTAAACTTCTTGATGACATTGCGCACGGTAGACACAGGAACATTCAGGTCTTTGGAGATGGACTTGTAGCCTTGAGATTGCTCATGCTTCCTCACAATTTGGCTTCTCAAGTCCTCAGACAGTTCTTTGGTCTTATTTCTTTTCTCCATGCTCAATGTGGTACACACAAGGACACAGGACAGAGGTTGAGTCAACTTTAATCCATGTCAACTGGCTGCAAGTGTGATTTAGTTATGCCAACACCTGTTAGGTGCCACAGGTAAGTTGCAGGTGCTGTTAATTACACAAATTAGAGAAGCATCACATGATTTTTCGAACAGTGCCAATACTTTTGTCTACCCCCTTTTTTATGTTTGGTGTGGAATCATATCCAAATTGGCTTTAGGACAATTCTTTTTGTGTTTTTTTTTCATTTAAGACAAATTAAATGAAGATAATAATACCAAATAATTTGTGTTTGCAATCATTTTCAGGAAGAAAATGAGTATTATCTGACAGAATTGCAGGGGTGTCAATACTTTTGACCATGAGTGTATATATATATATATATATATGTATATATATATATATATACATATATATATATATATATATATATATAAATAAGAATTTTTCCAACCAGGAATTGCATACTTGGTGGGAATATAATTCCTTGAAAAACTGTGCAGACAGAAAATGTTAAGGGATCTTTGAATGAAAAAAAATCCTGACACATTTTTTCAGAGTATTTTCTTACTCATTGGAAAATAATTCTGTCAGATTGTTCACTGAAACTCATGGATCTGATGGTCCAACGTGAGGAATCCAGATTGCAAAACTCAAAGAAGAAATTAACAATGTGTTTGTATCGCTACAGACCCATGCAAATAATCCAGAATACACTATGCTTGACCAAAAACTCAAAGAAAATCAAAGAGAATCAATTACACAAACTAAAATATTTAAACATAAGAGTCCTCAGTGGTTGATACCTTTTAATGGATAACTGAGAAGATGGTAAAAATTTGCAAGCTTTCAAGACTACGCAGGTCTCTTCATCAGGCAAAGACTAAAAAGTGTCCCTTTTTCTTACATCTGAAACATTCTTTTGTCTCTGTATTATGGGGCTTCTTGTCTGTCCCTTTACACTATCCCTTTCAGTGGAATTGTTTATTTGCACTTTCCTTCTATGATATTCATCTATAAGTCTGGTCTTTACAAACTCTAGTGTAATGTCTGCGTCAGGTCTTGTCTCTAGTGCATTTATCAGAGCAGTGTATGAATCTGGTAAACTGCACAATAATATTGTTGCTATATGGCTTTCCTTATTGTCTTCACTCACTGACCTCAGCTGTGTTACCACCTCCATCATGGAGTTTATATGTTCCTGCATGTCTTTCCTTGCACTTAATCTCATCTTGTAAAGTTCTCTTAGCAGAAATAGTTTGTGATTTAAGCTGGATCTTTCATGCAGCTTTCTCTAGGCTTCCCACATTCCCTTTGCTGTATTCTCATTCCTTTTGTGGATTAAATGATCATTCTCTACTAATAAGCTGATAGTAGCTCTTGCTTGTCTGTTTTTCTTATCCCATGTATGATTATTAATTATCATTAGGTCTCTCTGTTGTGATTACCTCCCATAAATCATCTTTAGTCAGTAACATCTCCACTTTGAACTTCCATAACTGATAGTTCTCATTGATCAGCTTAGCTACTGTGAGTCAGAGCTCTGAACTGCTACTCATCTTTAACTTATTTGTCTTACTTGTTTGGAGAGAATTGCTCTGAAGTATTGTTTTGCATTTGTCAAGTCCTTATTATCTTCTATTCTGGGCCCATAACCTGTTGCATAGTTTGTGAACTGGGCCCATAACCTGTTGCAGAAGAAATATGTGAAAGTAGATTGTGAGGTGTCGAGTTCCCGCCTCTGCACAGGGGGAATCTCGAACCATCTCTGCTGCGGTCTCCCATTCTTCTCCAGCCGCAGTGGAGTCTGCTCAGTGGAGACGTCGGTCCCAGAGTCTTGCTCAGTCTCACTCTGTGCATAGGGTTACTGCTGCTTTTCCAGCTTCTGCCATTGAAGCCAGTGCTGGGCAGCGGCGAGTAGATGCTTTTGGGACTAAGTCCTGCTTTTTCCCTTCTGAGCATGCCCAGGGTGAGATCTCCTGTTGGAGATTGAGGGTCACATGCTCAGATGCTGCAGCGGTTCCCATTGGTCCTCCAGGAAGGTCTTGAAGGTGCTAAACTTCTGTGGCAGCTTCCCATTGGTCCTTTATTGGAAGGTCCTGAATGTGCTGCAGCTATATAAGCTTCGCATGACCGCACGGCCATGCGCTAGTGTACATTTGTAAACGTGTGTGTGTTGTGAGTGAAAGTCGCTCTTTAAAAAACCCTCCCTTTTGGATGACTGTTCGCGGAAGGTGTATGTTTGCTATCTAGCGCCCGACTTATCCAACAGCACGTTACACACCAATACAACATCTAGTTGCTGTGTCCGCCAGTACGGTACCGTGCGCTTTCACAGCGCTTTCCTGACCCACGCCTGGGTGGTTAGTGGCGTCCGCCAGTGCGGCACCACACGCACTCTCGTGCATTCTTTAGTTATTATTTAGGTTACGCTGACACCCCAGTTTCGGTGTCGACCGCAAGTAGTCTACACAGACTTAGATCCCAAGTCTTAGGACTGAGCTCAGAGACTCCTTGCTTGTACTTTTGTGTGCGGTACCGCGGCCCTGTGACTTAACAGGGTTCACTTCCTTCACTCTGGGTGAAGTTAACCCATGTGTGTACTCACATTGTACCGCCATATAGTCCATCATTACTTGGCAGCAGGTTCCATCTCTGCACGGTGGACCCTGGGCTGTTAACGCACCTTATTCTACCTATCTTATTATTTGGTGCGTTCTGCTAGCCTTAACATTACACTAGCGCTAGGGTCCGGCTAGTAATGACGGACAAACAGCAATCCTTGTGGTACATGCAGCAGCTGGAGGGTAGGTTGGCTGCTCTTGAGCGCACAACCTCGGCTGTGGATGTAACCGCAGTTGCTGTTCAAGCTGCTAGCATGGCTGCAGCAACCTTGTCCACTGCCACCCCTGTACCGACTCTATCTCGCCTCCAGCTGCCAGAAAAATTTTCTGGTGATAGTAAGTCTTGTAGGGGTTTCGTGAGTCAGTGCTCTATACATCTCGAGCTTCTGGCATTTCGTTTCCCTACAGAGCGGGCAAAGGTGGGGTTTATTGTGTCTCTCCTGTCTGACAGGGCATTGGAGTGGGCTACGCCGCTGTGGGAGCGTGGCGATCATGTGGTGCAGAGTGCTTCGTTTTTCCTGAGCACTCTGAAACAGGTCTTTTTAGGACCTCGTGTCACCCATGATACGGCGCTCCAACTGTTGGCATTGACTCAGGGCTCGTTCTTGGTCAGCCATTCTGCCATCCACTTCCGCACTCTAGCATCTGAGCTGGAGTGGTTGGGTAAAGCCCTAATTCCGATATTTTGGAGGGGGCTGCCTGACCACGTGAAGGAAGCCCTGGCCACTAGGGAGATTCCCGCCACACTGGAGGAGTTAAGAGCAGTTTCCACTCATATTGACCTCCGTTTTCACGAGCGGAGGTTAGAGCGAGCCCAGTGTAGGCAGAGGTTTCGGCTGGCTCCCACCTTCGCCAAACCTTTGGAATCTCCAGTCCAGGCCCCTGAGTCACATGAGGCCATGGAAGTGTCACGAGCGGGATCTAAGTCCCGGACCGCTCGTGTACTCCAGGTTTGTCATGTTTGCCAGCAGTCAGGACATCTTGCCACCAGATGTCCCCAGTGGTCGAGGAAACGTCAGCGTCTAGTGGTAGTAGGTGGAGGTACACTAGACACGGCGACGTTTGCCTCCAAATTGTCCTTTAAGGGGACAATAACAATAGGCTTATTCACTCACTCGGTAGAGCTCTGCGTGGATTCTGGGGCGGAGGGCAATTTTATGTCTTCTGCCTTCGCCCAACATCACTCAATACCCCTGGTTATGCTAGCTCAACCAGTAATGGTACAAGTGGTGAATGGGTTAACACTGCCCTCACAGATAATACACCAGACCATCCCTTTTACTCTGTCCATGTCGCCGTCCCATCAGGAGATTATATCTCTGCTCGTCATTCCAGAGGGAATTGATGAGGTCCTGTTGGGGATACCTTGGCTACGGTACCACTCTCCTCATATCCCCAAGCAATATTGGTCTTATGCAGACGTGTTCTCTAAAAAGGCGGCGGAGACCCTTCCGCCCCATCACCCCTATGACTGTCCTATTGATCTCTTGCCTGGTGCTGAGCCTCCCCAGGGTCGAGTCTATCCTTTACCTCTCCCGGAGATGGAGGCAATGTCTCAGTACATTCAAGAGAATCTGGCAAGAGGGTTCATCAGGAAGTCAGTGTCACCTGCTGGGGCAGGGTTCTTTTTCGTGCAGAAGAAGAATGGGGAACTACGTACATGCATAGATTATAGGGATCTTAACGCCATCACCATTAAGAATAAGTATCCTTTGCCCCTGATATCTGAGCTTTTTGATAGGCTACGGAGAGCAAGAGTATTTACTAAATTAGATCTGCGGGGTGCTTACAACCTGATTTGAATCCGTGAGGGGGACGAATTGAAGACGGCTTTTAACACCAGGGATGGGCATTGTGAAAATCTGGTGATGCCCTTCGGGCTCCGTAAAGCCCCAGCCGTTTTCCAAGACTTTGTGAATGACATCTTCCGGAATATGCTTTCCACCTCGGTCGTAGTCTATCTGGATGATGTTCTCATCTACTCTCCAGATATAGACTCCCACCGGAGAGATGTTTGCAAGGTCTTCGACCTCCTACGGGCTAATTCCCTCTATGCCAAGTTGGAGAAGTGTGTGTTTGAGCAGGAGTCCTTGCCTTTCCTTGGCTATATCATCTCTGCCCAGGGATTGGCTATGGATCCTGCCAAGCTACAAGCTGTGATGGACTGGCAGGAACCCCATTCTCTCAAAGCAGTACAGCGCTTTATGGGGTTCATTAATTAGTATCGCCAGTTCATTCCCCACTTCTCAACTTTGGTGGCTCCCTTGGTAGCCCTCACCAAGAAGGGGGCAAATCCCAAGTTGTGGTCGGAGGAGGTCTCCAAGGCCTTTCTCTTGATTAAGTCACACTTCGCTAGCGCTCCCATCCTGCATCGCCCCGATGTAGATAAGCCATTTATTATAGAGGTGGATGCCTCATCCGTTGGTGCTGGAGCAGTCCTTTTCCAAAAGGATGCTCAAGGTCGGAAGCATCCTTGCTTCTTCTTCTCTAAGACCTTTTCACCAGTGGAGAGGAATTATTCCATCGGGGACAGGGAGTTGCTAGCTTTGAAGTTGGCTTTCTCAGAGTGGAGACATCTTCTGGAGGGAGCTCGCTTTCCCTTCCAGGTGTTCACAGACCACAAGAACTTGATGTATTTACAGACAGCCCAGCAGCTAAATTCTCATCAGGCTAGATGGTCCCTGGGTCAGTCCTCCAAACTGTCTTTCAAGGGGACAATTACCATAGGCCCATCCACTCTTACAGTCGAGCATTGCGTGGATTCTGGGGCGGAGGGAAATTTTATGTCCTCTGCTTTCACCCAACACCTCGCAATACCCCTGGTGATGCTCGCCAAGCCGGTGACTGTACGAGTGGTGAGTGGGTTGACACTGCCCTCACAAATAACACACCAGGCCATCCCATTTTCATTATCTATGTCTCCATCCCATCAGGAGATTATTTCCCTTCTTGTCATTCCCGAGGGAATAGACGAGTTTCTGCTAGGGATACCCTGGTTACGTTACAACTCCCCTCATGGAGAGTGGTCCTCAGGGAGAATTTTGGGATGGAGTGAATCTTGTGAGGGCAGATGTCTGAGGGAGTACGTTCAGGTTGCTACAACTGAAGTACCCGCAGATCTTTCCTCTCTCCCCAAGCACTATTGGCCCTATGCGGACATATTCTTCAAGAGGGCTGCGGAGACCCTTCCACCCCACTGCCACTATGACTGTCCTATAGGGTTGAGCGACCTTTACTTTTATAGGATCGGGTCGGGTTTCACAAAACCCGACTTTTTCAAAAGTCGGGTCGAGTGAAATCGGCTGATCCTATAAAAAAGTCGGGGTCGGGGTCGGCCGAAACTCGAAACCCAATGCAGTGCATTGGGTTTCCAATGGTTCCCAGGGTCTGAAGGAGAGGACACTCTCCTTCAGGCCCTGCGATCCATATTTAAGTGTAAAATAAAGAATAAAAATAAAAAATATCGCTATACTTACCCTCTGACGCGCCCTGGTACTAACCGGGAACCTTCCTTCCTTCGAATCAGTGCTTTCAGGACCTTGCGGTGACGTCGCGGCTTGTGATTGGTCGCGCGACCGCCCATGTGACCGCCGCGCGACCAATCAGAAGCCGTGACGTCACCGCGACGTCACCGAAGGTCCTGGAAGCGCTGATTCTTAGGAAGGAAGGCTGCCGGAAAGAAGCAGGGCGCGTCCGAGGGTGAGTATATTCCTATTAGGTATCCGGCAGCCTTCCTTCCTAAGAATCAGCGCTTCCAGGACCTTCGGTGACGTCGCGGTGACGTCACGGCTTCTGATTGGTCGCGCGGCGGTCACATGGGCGGTCGCGCGGCCAATCACAAGCCGCGACGTCACCGCAAGGTCCTGAAAGCGCTGATTCGAAGGAAGGAAGGTTCCCAGTAAGTACCAGGGCGCGTCAGAGGGTAAGTATAGCGATATTTTTTATTTTTATTCTTTATTTTACACTTAAAGGGAGGGTGCCGTGATTTTAGTTTTTGTATTAATAATTATTGATTATATAATCAATTATTTTTAATACAAAAGTAAATGTAGTACTTTAATACTTTTTTATTTATTCATTTTTACTTTTGCCACTGGAGGCCGCCATTTTCATTAGTGTGGGTGTAAGTGTCTGGGCACGACACTTGCACACCTCACTTACGGCAGCCATGGGCATAGGAGCCAACAGTCGGGCTCCGACCGCTCCTCCTGCCTCTCAGCTGTGACTTGGGCACGCCCACTGGGCTGCTACGTCACAGCTGTGAGAGGAGATCGCGGCCATTTTGTTTTTTTCCTCTGTCATCGCACACAGCTCAGTGTGTGCGATCATAGCAGGAGCTGCCAGGGAGAAGCTGCTGCTGGGAGCGAGGGTCGGGGTGAGTATCTGCAGCCAGGAGCTGTGATTGCAGCCTGTACTTATTATTACAACACAGGCTGCAATCACTGCTCACTGCCAACCTGCTCAGAGCAGAGCAGGGAGATCGTCACACTGCTCTGCCCTGAACAGGACTCAGCACTTCCTGGGAGAGGACTGAAGGTAAGTACAGAGTTTTTATTTTCTTATGCATTTACCACTGCTACCTGTCCCTATATACCACTGCTACCAGCCCTTATATACCACTGCTACCTGCCCTTATATACCACTGCTACCTGTCCCTATATACCACTGCTACCAGCCCTTATATACCACTGCTACCTGTCCCTATATACCACTGCTACCTGCCCTTATATACCACTGCTACCTGTCCCTATATACCACTGCTACCAGCCCTTATATACCACTGCTACCTGCCCCTATATACCACTGCTACCTGCTCCTATATACCACTGCTACCTGCTCCTATATACCACTGCTACCTGCCACTATATACCACTGCTACCTGCCCCTATATACCACTGCTACCTGTCCCTATATACCACTGCTACCAGCCCTTATATACCACTGCTACCTGCCCCTTTATACCACTGCTACCTGCTCCTATATACCACTGCTACCTGCCCCTATATACCACTGCTACCAGCCTTTATATACCACTGCTACCAGCCCTTATATACCACTGCTACCTGTCCCTATATACCACTGCTACCAGCCCTTATATACCACTGCTACCTGTCCCTATATACCATTGCTACCAGCCCTTATATACCACTGCTACCTGTCCCTATATACCACTGCTATACCACTTATATACCACTGCTACCTGCCCCTATATACCACTGCTACCTGTCCCTATATACCACTGCTACCAGCCCTTATATACCACTGCTACCTGTCCCTATATACCACTGCTACCAGCCCTTATATACCACTGCTACCAGCCCTTATATACCACCTACCACTGCTACCTCTGTCCTGTGTAGCTAATCTAGTCCTGTGTAGCTAATCCTGTCCTGTGTACAGTATCACACAAGATAGGATTAGATACACGGCGCAGCACAGTATCACACAGGACAGGATTAGATACACGGCTCAGCAGTCAGTATCTAATCCTCTCCTATGCACTCCTCTCCCCCCTGCGTGTCTTTCCCCATTGTGGTTTATTATTTTTGTTGTGGGAGATGAGGGATTCGAGGATTATGCGTTCGGTATGGTATAAAAAGATTAATAAAGGACTTTATTCTGGCCGAGTCTTTATTTACAATACATGTGAGATCTATGTGGCGGCATTATGGGTGATCTATATGGCGGTATTATGTGAGAAGCATATGGTGGTATGTGAGAACACTGGCGGTATTATGTGTGATCTATATGGTGGTATGTGAGAACACTGGTGGTATTATGTGTGATCTATATGGTGGTATTATGTGAGAACACTGGCGGTATTATGTGTGATCTATATGGTGGTATTATGTGAGAACTGTATGACAGTATTGTGTGATCTATTTGATAGTATTGTGTGTGATATATATGGCGGTATTATGTGAGAACACTGGCGGTATTATGTGTGATCTATATGGCGGTATTATGTGAGAACTGTATGACAGTATTGTGTGATCTATTTGATAGTATTGTGTGTGATCTATATGGCGGTATTATGTGAGAACACTATGGCAGTATTATGTGTGATCTATATGGTGGTATTATGTGAGAACACTGGCGGTATGTGTGATCTATATGGCGGTATTATGTGAGAACACTGGCGGTATTATGTGTGATCTATATGGTGGTATTATGTGAGAACTGTATGACAGTATTGTGTGATCTATTTGATAGTATTATGTGTGATCTATACGGCGGTATTATGTGAGAACACTATGGCAGTATTATCTTCAGAAAGCGGACCCATTCTATGGTGGTTCTGGCTGAGCACCTGCACGCGGGTCTGGGGTAATAGAGGGGACAGCGTGACCTCCAGTTAGGTGTAGTCAGGGGAAGGCTGGTGAGGCAGCTGAAGAGAGGGGTCTCATTTTTATCGTTACTATATGGCTACATTTCCTTCCCAGCGTCACCCCGTACTTCGCCTGTCGCCTCACTTTCACACATCGCCAGGACAGGATGGGGAAGACAGGATCTGAGGAGGGGAATGGGGTCTGCATGCAAAGTCTGGATCAGACCAGGCCATCAATCCGCAGAAATGTTTCCTGGATTTCTGTGGAGCAGACGGTCCATCCATGTGTATAAAAGACAGCGCCCTATGTACAATCCCTGGCTGCTCCGCACACCGAACAGGGGGCCCCCATAGACCAGCACTCTGCTCTCCTGAAATACTCTGTGCTGCTGTCACCCTGCTCCCTCCACCACGTATCTCCCAGAATCCTTGCTGCCTGCCATCCTTGGTGACTGTCTACTTGTCAGTATAAGGCTGCCGTCACAATATCAGTATTTGGTCAGTATTTTACCTCAGTATTTGTAAGCCAAAACCAGGAGTGGGTGATAAATGCAGAAGTGGTGACATGCTTCTATTATACTTTTCCTCTATTTGTTCCTCTCCTGGTTTTTGCTTACAAATACTGAGGTAAAATACTGACCAAATACTGATAGTGTGACGGCAGCCATACTCTGCAGTCACCAACAAAATGGCTGCTCACTGGGTTCCTGAATATCATCCTCTCTAATCCCTTAGCAAACACCCATAAGGGGAGGAGAGGAGACATCACACAGGTCAGCAGACTCCACTCATAATTACAGCAGTGCTGTAATGTGAGCTAGTTGTACACTAGGTTTTTCTGAAATTTCAGCAGCTGCTCCCCATAGTGTTTAAAAGTGGAAATTCCAAAACTTTTCAAATTATTTTTCATATTTTACTAAATTATAAACAAATGATAATATTTTTTAAGAAAATGTAATCATTAATTCTTTACATTTTTACAATTTCTGAAAAAAAATTTTTTTGATGGCACCTTCCCTTTAAATCTGAATTCCGATACCAATTCCCGATATCTTAAACATATCAGGAATCGGTATCGGAATTCCGATTCCAGATTCAGAAGATCGCCGACTTCATGGCCGACCCCACACAGGGGTCGGGTCGGGTTTCATGAAACCCGACTTTGCCAAAAGTCGGCGACTTCTGAAAGTGGCCGACCCGTTTCGCTCAACCCTACTGTCCTATTGACCTCTTGCATGGTGCAGAGCCTCCCCAGGGTCGAGTCTATCCCCTGTCTTTTGTGGAGACGGAGGCGATGTCCCAATACATCCAGGAGAATCTGGCAAGAGGATTCATTAGGAAGTCAGTGTCACCTGCAGGGGCAGGGTTCTTCTTCGTGCAGAAGAAGAATGGAGAACTACATCCATGCATTGATTACAGGGGTCTTAACGCCATCACCGTTAAGAACAAATACCCTCTGCCTCTGATATCAGAGCTCTTCGACCTCCTACGGGCAAACTCCTTCTACGCCAAGTTGGAGAAGTGTGTTTGGCAGGAGTCCTTGCCTTTCTTTGGCTATATCATCTCCGCCCAGGGATTGGCTATGGATCCTGCCAAGCTTCAGGCTCTGATGGACTGGCAGGAACCCCATACTCTCAAAACTGTGCAGCGCTTTATGGGGCTCAACTTTGGTAGCTCCCTTGGTTGCCCTCACCAGAAAGGGAGCAAATCCCAAATTGTGGTCGGAGGGGGCCTCCAAGGCCTTCCTCTCTATTAAGTACCACTTTGCTAGCACTCCCTTTCTACATCGCCCCGATGTAGATAAACCTTTCATAATGGAGGTGGATGCCTCATCTATCATGCTGGAGCAGTCCTATTCCAAAAGGATGCTCAAGGTCAGAACCATCCTTGCTTTTTTTTCTCTAAGACCTTCACACCGCCAGAGAGGAATTATTTCATCGGGGACAGGGAGTTGCTGGCTATGAAGTTGGCTTTCTTGGAGTGGAGATGCCTTCTGGAGGGGGCTAGCTTTCCCTTCCAAGTTCACACCGACCACAATAATTTGGTATATATACAGACTGCCCAGCGGCTGAATTCTCACCGGGCAAGATGGTCCTTGTTGTTCTCCCAGTTCCATTTCACTCTCCATTTTCTCTCTGGGGAGAAGAACATTAGTGCCGACGCTCTCTCCCACTCCGTAGTGTCATAAGTGGAGGAGGAACCTCGGCTTATTGTCCCTTCTGAGAGTATGAGGACCGTGGCTCCATTTTCGCTAGAGTCTGTGCCATCGGGCAAGACTTTTGTGCATTCAAATTTGCGACCAGAGGTTCTCTCTTGGGCTCAATCAGGGTGGGTGGACACTTTGGGACCAAGAGGACATCTGAGCTTCTGGCGAGGACGTACTGGTGGCCGCATATGGCCCGTGATGTTGGAGAATATATTTGGGCGTGTTTCTCCTGCATCAAGAATAAGTCTCCTCGCCAACGGCCAGCTAGGTTTCTTTACCCCCTACCAGTGGCAGACAGGCCCTGGGAGATGGTCGGGATGGACTTTGTGGTGGGCTTACCCAAGTTTTGAGGCTGCACCATCATTTGGGTAATCACCGACCATTTTTTTAAAATGGTGCACTTGATGCCTCTTCCACGTTTATTAAACACATTTTCCGCCTACACAGTATGCCGAACAAAATTGTCAGTGACCGGGGTCCCCAGTTTGCGTCTCGGTTCTGGAGAGAGCTCTGTCGTCTACTCAGCCTCGAGCTGAATCTCTCTTTAGCATACCATCCCGAGATGAATGGGTTGGTAGAGAGGGCCAACCAGACCTTGGTCACATATCTGCGACATTTTGTTTCTGATAGGCAGGATGACTGGTCATCCTTGCTACCATGGCTGGAGTTTGCGCTAAACAGCGCCATAGCTGACTCCACTGGTCTGATCCCATTCATCCTTACCAGCATTCGCGGGTTCCTTTGCCTATGCCCATGTCTTCCGCTGATTTCAGGGTTGCAGACTGGGCTGTGAAGGCACGGGACATTTATGACCATACTCAGGATGCCATCCGGGCCTCCAAGGAGAGAATGAGGTCATCCGCCAATGCACATCGGCGCCCCGCTCTGACCTTTGCTCCTGGCGACTTAGTGTGGCTCTCCGCCAGTAACATTAGGCTGCGAGTTGAGTCCACTAAGTTTGCACCTCCCTACTTGGGTCCCTTCAAGGTCCTGGTACAGATTAACCCTGTGGTCTACCATCTGGCCCTTCCTCCACACCTAGGTATCACCGACACCTTTCATGTGTCTCTTCTAAAGCCCTTTCACATGTCCTGGTTTTCTGAGACAACTGCCAGGATATCGGGTTCATCTACGGGTGATTATGAAGTGAACGCTTTCTTTGGGTGTAAGGTGGTACGTGGCAGAAAATTTTATTTGGTGGACTGGAAGGATTATGGCCCAGAGGACAGGTCCTGGGAGCCTGCTGAGTGCATTCGGGCTCCGCAACTCATTGCTGCCTTTGAAAGTAGCGAGGCCCAAGGAGAGGGGGGCCCTTGGAGGGGGGTATTGTCAGGTGTCGAGTTCCCGCCGCTGCACAAGGGGAATCTAGAGCCAACTCCGCTGCGGTCTTCCATTCTTCTTCAGCCGCAGTGGAGCCTGCTCAATGGAGACGTTGGTCCCAGCGTCTGGCTCAGACAGATACTGTGCGCTTGGCTACTGCTGATCTTCCAGGCTCAGCCATTGTAACCAGCACAGTTCGGTGGTGAGCAGATGCCCCTGTAACTAAGTCCTGCTTTTCCACTAGTGAGCATGCCTAGGGGACGACCTCTCCTTGGAGGTCAGGGGTCACATGCTCAGGTCCTGAAGTGGTTCCTTTTGGACCACTAGGAAGGTCCTGGAGAGCTCTCTCTATAAAAGGTTTGCATGGCCATGCGCTAGTATCAACCTAAGTTTATGAGCTTAGCTACCTTGTTTCTGTGTCTGCATGTGTTCAGGGTCAGCTCTTTATAGCCACTAGAATTCCGGCACCTCCGGAGAGGAGTTTGTGTATGTGAAATTAGGGCTGGCGTATAGCCACTAGAATTCCAGCACCTCCGGAGAGGAGTTGCTTGTGTGCTATGCTGACTGCATGACCACTGCATGCTACCTGCTCTGTTAGTCAGCTGTGATCCTCTGTGAGGTTAACAGGGCACAGCGTTATCCTAATCCCGGCAACTATGTGAAGCAACAGAGCTCGCTCCTATACAGAACGGGTGAATAAACCCATGTCTATTCAGGCATTTTACCGCCATATAGAGCCACCATATACTAGCAGCAGGTTCCACTCCAGCATGGTGGACCCCGGGCTGTGAATGCACCTATATTATCTCAATATTTACTCGGTGCGTTCTGCCAGCCCTAACAACGAAAAATAGAAAAAAGCTCCAGTCATGAAGGAGTTAAAAACCTTACGTGATACAGACTTTTGGAGCACATTTTCATGTTCAGCACATCAAAATCTATAACATACAATAACATTTTCTCCGGAGACAAGAATTTCCCTGAAATTTGTTGCGCAGTGCAATCAACAGCCAAAATAACTTTCTGACTTTTCAGAAGCAGAAGCCTTTACACTGACAAAATGGTTCCAAAACAACATGGTTGCTCTTGATATGGAGAGGGACATGTGACTTTATCAGCCAATGACACAAGCCCTTGTGTCTGGGCATTGTGGATGGTTTCTGTGCCCTGACTGGCTGTTGGAATTAACACTCAAAGTTAAGGGAAAAAAAATATCCTTCTCCCCCTCCCCTCATCAAACACATCCACCCATTTTCTCTGCTCATCATATAGCACCACTATCCTAGCCAAAGTAATAAGAAAAGCATTAGTGGAAACGCGATGATTTACAGAACTGTGACCGAATTTTGCTGACTTTGAGTAAAAATGCTTGTGAAAGCGAACACGAATCCAAATGTGCTACATTCATGGTGAATTTGAAATTGGCGAGCGTTTTCGGAGCAACTTCACTCATGTCTACAAGATGTGACCAAACTATTACATGCAACTGTTTGTGGCTTACTCATTAGCCATCCATAAAAATGGCAATTGTACTCTTTGCCTCCTAGCTATCTCTTCATTGTCTTGCCCTGCTTTTCTGTGACTCAAATAACACAAGTTCTCACTGCCGTGGGTCAATAATTTGCTCTCAAAACCAACTGCTTCACCCCTTTGTAATTAGTTTCCCTGCCTTATTCATATGATCATTAGTTTTAACTTCAGAAATTTGTCTGCTATCATTTTTACTATGTAGGTAAACTAAAAATACTTTCCATAGACTCACACCAAGGTCTTCTGAATGATTAAAAAGGAAACATTATATTCTGTTTCTTTACAAAACTTATTTGAGGCATAGCCATATTGTACTGAAAGGGCAGTTCATGGGGGAAATTAATTTTATTCCTCAAGGGATTTGCCGACTTTTATTCATACATCCATGCCCGTGCTGCTACAGTCACTGCTCACTATATTATGAACAGTATCTGTTATCACAAAAAGGCAATGTGATTAGCAGCTGACTCTGCACTATGCACTGCAAAGCCGGATGTCAGTCACAGTTCTGTGGTTTGCTTACAGCTGCCTATTGCAATGGTGTGAGCAGTGACTGTAGTCGCCTGCACAAGACCACCATTTCAATATGGAACTTGAAGACCTGCTTCACTCTATTGATCTGAAGATAACCAAACATCTGAAGATTAATTCCGTAAACATACTTTGACAGGTTCCCTTTAAAATTGTGTGCTACAATCATGGCTCATAGAACAAAACCATTTGTCTCCAAACTAACAGAAGAAGAAAAAGTAGATATAATCCTGAGTAGAGAAGGTTAAACCAATTCATACAAATCTATATGCCAATCAAAAAATCTTACCACTAGTCCTTTTCAGTATGGATGCTAGAAGGCTTTTGAGTGGGTCAGCTAGGAAATGTGTAAGAACCACACTATATAAATTTTATATTCCAACAGGATTCATCTTAACCATTTTTTCTCCCTATCAAACCCCCTGGGCTCAGATTATTGCTAATGGTACCAGACCAGAATGTCCTCTCTTATCTATCCTTTTCACATTAATCATGTAGACCCTTTTGCTTAAATTTAAGCAAATGGACAACATTAAAGATCTTTAACAAGCAAGTTTTACATACATATAAATGCAATGTTTGCAGATGATTTGCTTTAATTCATCCCAACTCCAATTTTGTATTCCTTTTCATCTTCTAAATCAGGGGTCTCAAACTGCAGTCCTCGAGGGCCGCAAACCATGCGTGTTTTCAAGATTTATTTAGCATTGCACAAGGTGCTGTAATCATTATGTGTGTAGGTGATTAAATTGTCACCTGTGCAGTACTAGGAAATCCTGAAAACATGACCTGTTTGCGGCCCTTGAGGAATGCAGTTTGAGACCTCTGTTCTAAATATTCAAAACCTTTCCATAATTTGAAATTTCAAGATAACCCATGAAGAACTAGAGGCGTTCAATCAAGCACGTATCAGGAATCAGCTAAATAGGACTCTGGTGAGCTTGTTTTATCTATATTCCCACATGGTGAAAATTGTTGGTACCCCTCGTTTAATGACAGAAAAACTCACAATGGTCACAGAAATAGCTTGAATCTGACAAAAGTAATAATAAATAAAAGATCTATGAAAATGAACAAATGAAAGTCAGACATTGCTTTTCAACCATACTTCCACAGAATTTTTTAAAAAAAATAAAACTTATTAAATAGGCCTGGACAGAAATGGTGGTACCCTTAACTTAATATTTTGTTGCACAACCTTTTGAGGCAGTCACTGCAATCAAATGATTCCTGTAACTGTCAATGAGACTTCTGCACCTCTCAACAGGTATTTTGGCCCTCTCCTCAAGAGCAAACTGCTCCAGTTGTCTCATGTTTGAAGGTTGCCTTTTCCAGACTGCAGGTTTCAGCTCTTTCCAAAGATGCTCAATAGGATTTAGGTCAGGGCTCATAAAAGGCCACTTCAGAATAGTCCAATGTTTTTCTCTTAGCCATTCTTGGGTGTATTTAGTTGTGTGTTTTGGGTCATTATCCTGTTGCAAGACCCATGACCTGTGACTGAGACCAAGCTTTCTAACACTGGGCAGCACATATCTCTCTAGAATCCTTTGATAGTCTTCAGATTTCATTGCACCCAGCACAGATTCTAGAAACCATGTGCCAGATGCAGCAAACAGCCCCAAAACATAACAGAGCCTCCTTCATGTTTCACAGTAGGGATAGCGTTTTTTTCCTAATATGCTTCATTTTTTCATCAGTGAACATAGAGATGATGTTCCTTGCCAAAAAGTTCCATTTTTCTCTCATCTGTCCATAGGACATTCTGCCAGAAGCTTTGTTACTTGTCAACATGTAGCTTGGAAAATTCCCATCTGGCTTTATTATGATTTTTTGTCATCGCCCATGTAGTCCACTTTGGCTCATACAACGATGGGTGGTGCGATCTGTTCCCTGAGCTTAAAGTTCACCTTTAATCTGTTTAGAAGTTTTTCTGGGCTCTTTTGTTCCCATTCGATTATTCGTCTCTTTGATTTGTCATCAATTTTCTTCCTGTGGCCACATCCTGGGAGGTTGGCTACAGTCGGATGGATCTTAAATTTCTGAATAATATGTGCAACTGTAGTCACAGGAACATGAAGCTGCTGTGAGATTGTCTTATAACTTTTACCTTTAACATGTTTGTCTATAATTTTCTTTCTAATATGCTGAGACAACTCTGTCTTTTGCTTCCTCTTGTCCATGTCGAGTGTGATACACACCATGTCATCAAACAGCACAGTGTGTATCTGTAGCCTTATATACAGGCCCACTCACTGACTCAAAGATTGTAGACACCTGTGGTGCTAGTTAGTGGATGCACCTTGATTTAACATGTCCCTTTTGTCACATTATTTTCAGGGGTACCATCTTTTCTGTCCATGCCTATTTCATGAGTTTTATTTTTTCCAAATTCTGTGGAAGCGTAGTTGAAAAGCAATGTCTGTCTTTCATTTGTTCATTTTCATAGATCTTTTATATATTATTACTTTTGTCAGATTCAAGGTATTTCTGTGACCATTGTGGGTTTTCTGTCATTAAACAAGGGGTACCAACAATTTTGACCACGTGTGTATTTCACGGTATACATAATGAAAATTTCTGCATTTCTGTAATGTCATTTATTTTGCCATTACAGTGATTCTTATTAATTAATTCGACAATTAATTTTATTAAAACTAAAGTTTACCAATGGAAGACTCATGCACTAACATGAATACCGCATTACTATTTAGCCAAAACATTAATGATCATCATTACATCTTTCCTAAGCTGAATTATTCAGAGCCCTTTAAAAATGGTCATTTCCACTACTACTTGACCGCAGTCTTTTCCATGAGACACATTCTAGCTTTTAGTGTACATATCAAGAAGGCTACCAATTACCTTTGCTATTCATAATTTATCCTACGGAAAATTAAGAATGATTGCTTTAATTATTGCAGTTAGATGCACAATGTGTTTGCTTCTATCTTTCACTTCAATGATTTGGCAATTAATATTTTATATGTCTGCATTATAATATTATTTTTGTCACAGCTCCACAAATGCCATATAAATTCAATGAAAAAAAATTTATATTTTTAATTTGCTGTATAATTTATTTGTCAATGAATTTATCAAGTGATAAGAAAAGTGGACATTGTCTCTCCAATTATACTTAGCTTAGGTCTCTTTTGCTAGGAAATATAGGTGAAATAGAGAAAATGTTACCAAATCTATGCTTACCTATAACAGAAATGGATACACAAGAATAGAGATATATATTTGTATTTCCTTTCTATTTTTTTTATACATTTGTAATATACAATACTTGATGCTTAATTTTTATTCAGTTAGGCCACACAAACATGTAGAGTATTAGTTGAGCTTTTTTTTACCACCATAATTGTAAGCAAAAATCAGAGTGGAGGAGAGGAAAAGTATATTAGAAACATGTGCACCACTTCGGTATGTATCACCCACTCTTGGTTTATGAATATTAAGGTAAAAAAACTCATCAAGTACTCAACATGTACACATAGCCTTACACTATTAATGTTGCGGTAGCACACTTACGCAGTGATGAGCCAGTGACCCAGCACAGTCCCAAACAAAAGACTTTTTAATACATTTGTTTCACAGCATTAAATGTCCAACTCACAAAAACACAGCATTAATGTACAACTCACAGCTCTACAAAGCAAACTATATTCTCCTGATAGCAGCCGCGAACCATATCCTCCAGATTATAGTCCCTTAATATGCCGGTCCTCCTCTGACCTGTTGCCGTGGGAGACTGCAACTGTGTACGTTGCGGATGCCAGGAGTTCACTGTGCTGGGCTCTGTGTTACTCTCACAGAGATATGAGTTTTTTGCAGAGCTGTCTGCTTTGCTTGCTGCTAACTCCAGTCTGATACTGACACACCCATACTTGTTTCTGCAGGGATTTTAACCCATTAATCCCATATGACGTACTATCCCGTCGAGGTGCCCTGGGACTTAATTCCCAGTGACGGGATAGTACGTCATATGCGATCGGCCGCGCTCACGGGGGGAGCGCGGCCGATCGCGGCCGGGTGTCAGCTGCCTATCGCAGCTGACATCTGGCACTATGTGCCAGGAGCGGTCACAGACCGCTCCCGGCACATTAACCCCCGGCACACCGCGATCAAAGAAGATCGCGGTGTGCCGGCAGTGCAGGGAAGCATCGCGCAGGGAGGGGGCTTCCTGCGTGCTTCCCTGAGACGATCGGTACATGGTGATGTACTCACTGTGTACCGAGCGTCTTCTCCCTGCAGTCCCCGGATCCAAAATGGCCACGGGGCTGCATCCGGGTCCTGCAGGGAGTACTTCCGGGTCAGGAGCAGGCTGCAGCTGCAGCTCTAATCCTGCCCGGCTGGTTGTCAGATCACCGATCTGACAGAGTGCTGTGCACACTGTGAGATCAGTGATCTGTGATGTCCCCCCTGGACATAAAGAAGAAAAAAAAAATATTATTCCCATAAATACATTTCTTTATCTAAAAAAACAATAAAAGTACACATATTTAGTATCGCCGCGTCCGTAACGACCCATCCTATAAAACTGTCCCACTAGTTAACCCCTTCAGTGAACACCGTAAGAAAAAAAAACGAGCCAAAAAACAACGCTTTATTATCATACCGCCAAACAAAAAGTGGAATAACACGCGATCAAAAAGACGGATACAAATAACCATGGTACCGATGAAAACGTCATCTTGTCCCGCAAAAACGAGCCACCATATAGCATCATAACCAAAAAAATAAAAAAGTTATAGTCCTCAGAATAAAGCAATGCCAAAATAATTATTTTTTCTATAAAATAGCTTTTATCGTATAAAAGCGCCAAAACATTAAAAAATGATATAAATGAGATATCTCTGACCCGAAGAATAAAACTGCTTTATCAATTTTACCAAACGTAGAACGGTATAAACGCCTCCCCCAAAAGAAATTCATGAATAGCTGGTTTTTGGTCATTCTGCCTCACAAAAAATCGGAATAAAAAGCGATCAAAAACTGTCACATGTCCGAAAATGTTACCAATAAAAACGTCAACTCGTCCCGCAAAAAACAAGACCGCACAAACCGGGGATTCAAGCTTCAGGAGGCTAATTTGCATATTCCAGGTGCCTTCTGGGAGAAGCGAAGTCTCCCTAAGCTAGAAGATCGTTGGGTACAGCCGGGACCAGCTGCTTCGAAAGCATCACCAAACCAGGGATTCAAGCTTCAGGAGGCTAATTTGCATATTCCAGGTGCCTTCTGGGAGAAGCGAAGTCTCCCTAAGCTAGAAGATCGTTGGGTACAGCCGGGACCAGCTGCTTCGAAAGCATCACCAAACCAGGGATTCAAGCTTCAGGAGGCTAATTTGCATATTCCAGGTGCCTTCTGGGAGAAGCGAAGTCTCCCTAAGCTAGAAGATCGTTGGGTACAGCCGGGACCAGCTGCTTCGAAAGCATCACCAAACCAGGGATTCAAGCTTCAGGAGGCTAATTTGCATATTCCAGGTGCCTTCTGGGAGAAGCGAAGTCTCCCTAAGCTAGAAGATCGTTGGGTACAGCCGGGACCAGCTGCTTCGAAAGCATCACCAAACCAGGGATTCAAGCTTCAGGAGGCTAATTTGCATATTCCAGGTGCCTTCTGGGAGAAGCGAAGTCTCCCTAAGCTAGAAGATCGTTGGGTACAGCCGGGACCAGCTGCTTCGAAAGCATCACCAAACCAGGGATTCAAGCTTCAGGAGGCTAATTTGCATATTCCAGGTGCCTTCTGGGAGAAGCGAAGTCTCCCTAAGCTAGAAGATCGTTGGGTACAGCCGGGACCAGCTGCTTCGAAAGCATCACCAAACCAGGGATTCAAGCTTCAGGAGGCTAATTTGCATATTCCAGGTGCCTTCTGGGAGAAGCGAAGTCTCCCTAAGCTAGAAGATCGTTGGGTACAGCCGGGACCAGCTGCTTCGAAAGCATCACCAAACCAGGGATTCAAGCTTCAGGAGGCTAATTTGCATATTCCAGGTGCCTTCTGGGAGAAGCGAAGTCTCCCTAAGCTAGAAGATCGTTGGGTACAGCCGGGACCAGCTGCTTCGAAAGCATCACCAAACCAGGGATTCAAGCTTCAGGAGGCTAATTTGCATATTCCAGGTGCCTTCTGGGAGAAGCGAAGTCTCCCTAAGCTAGAAGATCGTTGGGTACAGCCGGGACCAGCTGCTTCGAAAGCATCACCAAACCAGGGATTCAAGCTTCAGGAGGCTAATTTGCATATTCCAGGTGCCTTCTGGGAGAAGCGAAGTCTCCCTAAGCTAGAAGATCGTTGGGTACAGCCGGGACCAGCTGCTTCGAAAGCATCACCAAACCAGGGATTCAAGCTTCAGGAGGCTAATTTGCATATTCCAGGTGCCTTCTGGGAGAAGCGAAGTCTCCCTAAGCTAGAAGATCGTTGGGTACAGCCGGGACCAGCTGCTTCGAAAGCATCACCAAACCAGGGATTCAAGCTTCAGGAGGCTAATTTGCATATTCCAGGTGCCTTCTGGGAGAAGCGAAGTCTCCCTAAGCTAGAAGATCGTTGGGTACAGCCGGGACCAGCTGCTTCGAAAGCATCACCAAACCAGGGATTCAAGCTTCAGGAGGCTAATTTGCATATTCCAGGTGCCTTCTGGGAGAAGCGAAGTCTCCCTAAGCTAGAAGATCGTTGGGTACAGCCGGGACCAGCTGCTTCGAAAGCATCACCAAACCAGGGATTCAAGCTTCAGGAGGCTAATTTGCATATTCCAGGTGCCTTCTGGGAGAAGCGAAGTCTCCCTAAGCTAGAAGATCGTTGGGTACAGCCGGGACCAGCTGCTTCGAAAGCATCACCAAACCAGGGATTCAAGCTTCAGGAGGCTAATTTGCATATTCCAGGTGCCTTCTGGGAGAAGCGAAGTCTCCCTAAGCTAGAAGATCGTTGGGTACAGCCGGGACCAGCTGCTTCGAAAGCATCACCAAACCAGGGATTCAAGCTTCAGGAGGCTAATTTGCATATTCCAGGTGCCTTCTGGGAGAAGCGAAGTCTCCCTAAGCTAGAAGATCGTTGGGTACAGCCGGGACCAGCTGCTTCGAAAGCATCACCAAACCAGGGATTCAAGCTTCAGGAGGCTAATTTGCATATTCCAGGTGCCTTCTGGGAGAAGCGAAGTCTCCCTAAGCTAGAAGATCGTTGGGTACAGCCGGGACCAGCTGCTTCGAAAGCATCACCAAACCAGGGATTCAAGCTTCAGGAGGCTAATTTGCATATTCCAGGTGCCTTCTGGGAGAAGCGAAGTCTCCCTAAGCTAGAAGATCGTTGGGTACAGCCGGGACCAGCTGCTTCGAAAGCATCACCAAACCAGGGATTCAAGCTTCAGGAGGCTAATTTGCATATTCCAGGTGCCTTCTGGGAGAAGCGAAGTCTCCCTAAGCTAGAAGATCGTTGGGTACAGCCGGGACCAGCTGCTTCGAAAGCATCACCAAACCAGGGATTCAAGCTTCAGGAGGCTAATTTGCATATTCCAGGTGCCTTCTGGGAGAAGCGAAGTCTCCCTAAGCTAGAAGATCGTTGGGTACAGCCGGGACCAGCTGCTTCGAAAGCATCACCAAACCAGGGATTCAAGCTTCAGGAGGCTAATTTGCATATTCCAGGTGCCTTCTGGGAGAAGCGAAGTCTCCCTAAGCTAGAAGATCGTTGGGTACAGCCGGGACCAGCTGCTTCGAAAGCATCACCAAACCAGGGATTCAAGCTTCAGGAGGCTAATTTGCATATTCCAGGTGCCTTCTGGGAGAAGCGAAGTCTCCCTAAGCTAGAAGATCGTTGGGTACAGCCGGGACCAGCTGCTTCGAAAGCATCACCAAACCAGGGATTCAAGCTTCAGGAGGCTAATTTGCATATTCCAGGTGCCTTCTGGGAGAAGCGAAGTCTCCCTAAGCTAGAAGATCGTTGGGTACAGCCGGGACCAGCTGCTTCGAAAGCATCACCAAACCAGGGATTCAAGCTTCAGGAGGCTAATTTGCATATTCCAGGTGCCTTCTGGGAGAAGCGAAGTCTCCCTAAGCTAGAAGATCGTTGGGTACAGCCGGGACCAGCTGCTTCGAAAGCATCACCAAACCAGGGATTCAAGCTTCAGGAGGCTAATTTGCATATTCCAGGTGCCTTCTGGGAGAAGCGAAGTCTCCCTAAGCTAGAAGATCGTTGGGTACAGCCGGGACCAGCTGCTTCGAAAGCATCACCAAACCAGGGATTCAAGCTTCAGGAGGCTAATTTGCATATTCCAGGTGCCTTCTGGGAGAAGCGAAGTCTCCCTAAGCTAGAAGATCGTTGGGTACAGCCGGGACCAGCTGCTTCGAAAGCATCACCAAACCAGGGATTCAAGCTTCAGGAGGCTAATTTGCATATTCCAGGTGCCTTCTGGGAGAAGCGAAGTCTCCCTAAGCTAGAAGATCGTTGGGTACAGCCGGGACCAGCTGCTTCGAAAGCATCACCAAACCAGGGATTCAAGCTTCAGGAGGCTAATTTGCATATTCCAGGTGCCTTCTGGGAGAAGCGAAGTCTCCCTAAGCTAGAAGATCGTTGGGTACAGCCGGGACCAGCTGCTTCGAAAGCATCACCAAACCAGGGATTCAAGCTTCAGGAGGCTAATTTGCATATTCCAGGTGCCTTCTGGGAGAAGCGAAGTCTCCCTAAGCTAGAAGATCGTTGGGTACAGCCGGGACCAGCTGCTTCGAAAGCATCACCAAACCAGGGATTCAAGCTTCAGGAGGCTAATTTGCATATTCCAGGTGCCTTCTGGGAGAAGCGAAGTCTCCCTAAGCTAGAAGATCGTTGGGTACAGCCGGGACCAGCTGCTTCGAAAGCATCACCAAACCAGGGATTCAAGCTTCAGGAGGCTAATTTGCATATTCCAGGTGCCTTCTGGGAGAAGCGAAGTCTCCCTAAGCTAGAAGATCGTTGGGTACAGCCGGGACCAGCTGCTTCGAAAGCATCACCAAACCAGGGATTCAAGCTTCAGGAGGCTAATTTGCATATTCCAGGTGCCTTCTGGGAGAAGCGAAGTCTCCCTAAGCTAGAAGATCGTTGGGTACAGCCGGGACCAGCTGCTTCGAAAGCATCACCAAACCAGGGATTCAATTTTTGCCTGTAGGACATTATTGCAAGAGAGCTTGGCTGAGTAGATTACACAAGGAGGAAAACACACAGCAAGTCAGCAGGATCTAGGAGCAACATGGCAGATGTGACAACCTACATGGTGAGCTGCAGCATGTGCTACATGTTCACAGATCGACCAGAAGAAGAATCCAATTTCACCTGTCAGAAGTGTAGACTAGTGGTCCTTTTAGAAGAAAAGGTGCGGGGTCTGGAAGAAAGAATAGCAACTTTGAAACTCATCAAAGAGAATGAAGACTTTCTAGACAGAACAGAAGCATCTCTACTGGTCACAGAAGGTGCAAAAAGTGTCAGAGAACCTCCAAAAGCAGATGAGTGGAAGCATGTGACCAAAAGAAGCAAGAAGACCATGGAGAAATCACCAACCACACAACTGAAGAACCGATATCAAATCTTTGTAGAGGATGAAGATGGCACACCTAAGAATGAAGCAATACCAGCAAGCAAAAAAGAAAAGGGCACACAGCAACAAGTGACAGCAAAAAGTACAGCCAAGAAGCAACGAAGAGTGGTGGTGGTGGGAGACTCACTACTGAGAGGCACCGAAGCAGCCATCTGCAGACCGGACATAACTGCAAGAGAAGTATGCTGCCTTCCAGGTGCGATGATCAAGGATGTGACCGATAGGATACCAAAGCTCTTCAGCTCCAAGGACGTCCACCCATTTCTTCTGATACATGTTGGCACCAATGACACGGCAAGGAAGGACCTACCGACAATCTGCAAGGACTTTGAAGAGTTGGGGAAGAAAGTAAAGGAACTGGATGCACAGGTAGTTTTTTTCTTCTATCCTTCCAGTAGACGGGCATGGCACCAGGAGATGGAACAGGATCCTTGATGCAAACAACTGGCTAAGACGATGGTGCAGACAACAAGGATTTGGATTCCTGGACCACGGTGTGAATTACTGGTATGATGGACTCCTCGCCAGAGACGGACTACACCTCAACAAACCTGGGAAACACACATTCGCCAGAAGACTCGCTACACTCATCAGGAGGGCGTTAAACTAGAAGAAGAGGGGACGGGAAGAAAAACATTAGACTCGAACAAAGACGACCCAGGAAAACATACTCAGAAGGGAGGTAAGAACATTTCTAAAACAATCCACAGTGAGGAGATTGGAACAAAACAAAATCCTCTAAACTGCATGCTCGCAAACGCCAGAAGCCTGACAAACAAGATGGAAGAACTAGAAGCAGAAATATCTACAGGTAACTTTGACATAGTGGGAATAACCGAGACATGGTTAGATGAAAGCTATGACTGGGCAGTTAACTTACAGGGTTACAGTCTGTTTAGAAAGGATCGTAAAAATCGGAGAGGAGGAGGGGTTTGTCTCTATGTAAAGTCTTGTCTAAAGTCCACTTTAAGGGAGGATGTTAGCGAAGGAAATGAGGATGTCGAGTCCATATGGGTCGAAATTCATGGAGGGAAAAATGGTAACAAAATTCTCATTGGGGTCTGTTACAAACCCCCAAATATAACAGAAAGCATGGAAAGTCTACTTCTAAAGCAGATAGATGAAGCTGCAACCCATAATGAGGTCCTGGTTATGGGGGACTTTAACTACCCGGATATTAACTGGGAAACAGAAACCTGTGAAACCCATAAAGGCAACAGGTTTCTGCTAATAACCAAGAAAAATTATCTTTCACAATTGGTGCAGAATCCAACCAGAGGAGCAGCACTTTTAGACCTAATACTATCTAATAGACCTGACAGAATAACAAATCTGCAGGTGGTCGGGCATCTAGGAAATAGCGACCACAATATTGTACAGTTTCACCTGTCTTTCACTAGGGGGACTTGTCAGGGAGTCACAAAAACATTGAACTTTAGGAAGGCAAAGTTTGAACAGCTTAGAGATGCCCTTAATCTGGTAGACTGGGACAATATCCTCAAAAATGAGAATACAGATAATAAATGGGAAATGTTTAAGAACATCCTAAATAGGCAGTGTAAGCGGTTTATACCTTGTGGGAATAAAAGGACTAGAAATAGGAAAAACCCAATGTGGCTAAACAAAGAAGTAAGACAGGCAATTAACAGTAAAAAGAAAGCATTTGCACTACTAAAGCAGGATGGCACCATTGAAGCTCTAAAAAACTATAGGGAGAAAAATACTTTATCTAAAAAACTAATTAAAGCTGCCAAAAAGGAAACAGAGAAGCACATTGCTAAGGAGAGCAAAACTAATCCCAAACTGTTCTTCAACTATATCAATAGTAAAAGAATAAAAACTGAAAATGTAGGCCCCTTAAAAAATAGTGAGGAAAGAATGGTTGTAGATGACGAGGAAAAAGCTAACATATTAAACACCTTCTTCTCCACGGTATTCACGGTGGAAAATGAAATGCTAGGTGAAATCCCAAGAAACAATGAAAACCCTATAATAAGGGTCACCAATCTAACCCAAGAAGAGGTGCGAAACCGGCTAAATAAGATTAAAATAGATAAATCTCCGGGTCCGGATGGCATACACCCACGAGTACTAAGAGAACTAAGTAATGTAATAGATAAACCATTATTTCTTATTTTTAGTGACTCTATAGCGACAGGGTCTGTTCCGCAGGACTGGCGCATAGCAAATGTGGTGCCAATATTCAAAAAGGGCTCTAAAAGTGAACCTGGAAATTATAGGCCAGTAAGTCTAACCTCTATTGTTGGTAAAATATTTGAAGGGTTTCTGAGGGATGTTATTCTGGATTATCTCAATGAGAATAACTGTTTAACTCCATATCAGCATGGGTTTATGAGAAATCGCTCCTGTCAAACCAATCTAATCAGTTTTTATGAAGAGGTAAGCTATAGACTGGACCACGGTGAGTCATTGGACGTGGTATATCTCGATTTTTCCAAAGCGTTTGATACCGTGCCGCACAAGAGGTTGGTACACAAAATGAGAATGCTTGGTCTGGGGGAAAATGTGTGTAAATGGGTTAGTAACTGGCTTAGTGATAGAAAGCAGAGGGTGGTTATAAATGGTATAGTCTCTAACTGGGTCGCTGTGACCAGTGGGGTACCGCAGGGGTCAGTATTGGGACCTGTTCTCTTCAACATATTCATTAATGATCTGGTAGAAGGTTTACACAGTAAAATATCGATATTTGCAGATGATACAAAACTATGTAAAGCAGTTAATACAAGAGAAGATAGTATTCTGCTACAGATGGATCTGGATAAGTTGGAAACTTGGGCTGAAAGGTGGCAGATGAGGTTTAACAATGATAATTGTAAGGTTATACACATGGGAAGAGGGAATCAATATCACCATTACACACTGAACGGGAAACCACTGGGTAAATCTGACAGGGAGAAGGACTTGGGGATCCTAGTTAATGATAAACTTACCTGGAGCAGCCAGTGCCAGGCAGCAGCTGCCAAGGCAAACAGGATCATGGGGTGCATTAAAAGAGGTCTGGATACACATGATGAGAGCATTATACTGCCTCTGTACAAATCCCTAGTTAGACCGCACATGGAGTACTGTGTCCAGTTTTGGGCACCGGTGCTCAGGAAGGATATAATGGAACTAGAGAGAGTACAAAGGAGGGCAACAAAATTAATAAAGGGGATGGGAGAACTACAATACCCAGATAGATTAGCGAAATTAGGATTATTTAGTCTAGAAAAAAGACGACTGAGGGGCGATCTAATAACCATGTATAAGTATATAAGGGGACAATACAAATATCTCGCTGAGGATCTGTTTATACCAAGGAAGGTGACGGGCACAAGGGGGCATTCTTTGCGTCTGGAGGAGAGAAGGTTTTTCCACCAACATAGAAGAGGATTCTTTACTGTTAGGGCAGTGAGAATCTGGAATTGCTTGCCTGAGGAGGTGGTGATGGCGAACTCAGTCGAGGGGTTCAAGAGAGGCCTGGATGTCTTCCTGGAGCAGAACAATATTGTATCATACAATTATTAGGTTCTGTAGAAGGACGTAGATCTGGGTATTTATTATGATGGAATATAGGCTGAACTGGATGGACAAATGTCTTTTTTCGGCCTTACTAACTATGTTACTATGTTACTATGTTACATGACTCTGTGGACCAAAATAAGGAAAAATTATAGGTCTCAAAATGTGGAGACGCAAAAACTTTTTTGCTATAAAAAGCGTCTTTTAGTGTGTGACGGCTGCCAATCATAAAAATCCGATATAAAAAACGCTATAAAAGTAAATCAAACCCCCCTTCATCACCCACTTAGTTAGGCTTGTTTCACATTGCGTTAATGGGTTAACGCTAACGGACAGCGTTGCATGGCAAAAATGTCGCAATTATCGCCGTGCAACGGGTCCGTTAGCCCACCCATTGACAGCAATGTGATTTTCGTGTGTAGTGCATCTCTAGAGCGTGACATTTTCGGCTCGCGCTAGCAAGGTGCCGTTCTTTTGTGGCACGCCGCGGACGCTGCTTGCGCGACACCTAAAAAGACATTGCGTTAGCGCAATCCGCTAGCGCTAAACAGATTGCCCTAACGCAATGTGAACCTAGCCTTAGGGAAAAATAATAAAATTTTAAAAAATGTTAGGGTTAGGGCTAGGGTTAGGGTTTGGATTACATTTACGGTTGGGATTAGAATTAGGGGTGTGTCAGGGTTAGGTGTGTGGTTAGGGTTACCGTTGGGATTAGGGTTAGGGGTGCGTTTGGATTAAGGTTTCAGGTAGAATTGGGGAGTTTCCACTGTTCAGGCACATCAGGGGCTCTCCAAACGCGACATGGCGTCCGATCTCAATTCCAGCCAATTCTGCATTGAAAAAGTAAAACAGTGCTCCTTCATTTCCGAGCTCTCCCGTGCGCCCAAACAGGGGTTTACCCCAACATATGGGGTATCAGCGTACTCCGGATACATTGGACAACAACTTTTTGGGTCCAAGTTCTCTTGTTATCCTTGGGAAAATAAAAATTTGGGGGGCTAAAAATCATTTTAGTAGGAAAAAAAAGGATTTTTTATTTTCACGGCTCTGCGTTATAAACTGTAGTGAAACAATTGGGGGTTCAAAGTTTTCACAACACATCTAGATAAGTTCCTTGGGAGGTCTAGTTTCCAATATGAGGTCACTTGTGGGGGGTTTGTACTGTTTGGGTACATCAGGGGCTCTGCAAATGCAACGTGACGCCTGCAGACTAATCCATCTAAGGGTGGTTTCACACTTGCGTTTTTGTCTGCAGCGTTTTTTTTTCAAAAAAACGCATGCGTTTTTTTTTCCTATATTTAACATTGAAAACGCATGCGTTTTTTTGTGTACGCGTTTGGTCGCGTTTTTTGACGCATGCGTTTTTTTACTGCATGCGTTCATTTTCTGAAATGCTACTTGTAGCATGCGTTTTCATGCGTTTTTTTTGGGTCAAAAAATACATTGGAGTCAATGGGGACGCATGCGTTTTTTGGTGCATGCGTTTTTTGCGGTAAAAAACGCATGCGTTTTTTTATTAAAAAAACAGAAAACACACTGATATGCCACCCCCCAATATAAAGGTGATAAAGGGAACCTAACCCTACCCCTAACCCTAACCCTACCCCTAACCCTACCCCTAACCCTAACCCTACCCCTAACCCTAACCCTACCCCTAACCCTAACCCTACCCCTAACCCTAACCCTACCCCTAACCCTAAGGGATCCTAACCCTAACCCTACCCCTAACCCTACCCCTAACCCTAACCCTAACCCTACCCCTAACCCTTAGGGATCCTAACCCTAACCCTAATCCCTTTATGGTTAGGGTTAGGGGTAGGGGTAGGGTTAGGGTTAGGGGTAGGGTTAGGGTTAGGATCCCTTAGGGTTAGGGTTAGGGGTAGGTGTAGGGTTAGGGTTAGGGGTAGGGTTAGGGGAAGGGTTAGGGTTAGGATTAGGGTTAGGGGTAGGGTTAGGGTTAGGATGCCTTAGGGGTAGGGTTAGGGTTAGGGGTTAGGGGTAGGGTTAGGGTTAGGGTTAGGGGTAGGGTTAGGGTTAGGGGTAGGATTAGGGTTAGGGGTAGGGTTAGGGATAGGATCCCTTAGGGTTAGGGTTAGGGGTAGGGTTAGGGTTAGGATCCCTTAGGGTTAGGGTTAGGGGTAGGGTTAGGGGTAGGATCCCTTTAGGGTTAGGGTTAGGGTTATGATCCCTACACCTAACCCTACCCCTATCCCTAACCCTAACCTTAACTATTTCTGTTTATAGTGGGTTTTTTTACTTTATTTTGATGATTGGCAGCTGTCACACATTTCTCAGCATGCATTTAAAAAACGCAAACGCATGTAAAAACGCATGTAAACGCGTCAAAACGCCGCTTTTTTTCACCACATGCAAAAACGCATGCGTCAAAAAAACGCAGCGTTTACACGCGTTTACATGCGTTTTTTCACCATGCGTTTTTTTGCGTTTTTTACCGCAAAAACGCACCCGAAAAAACGCCAATGTGAAACCAGCCTAAGTCTGCATTTCAAATGGCGCTCCTTCCCTTCCGAGCTCTGCCATGCGCCCAAACAGTGTTTTCCCCCCACATATGGGGTATCAGCGTACTCAGGACAAATTGGACAACAACATTTGGGGTCCAATTTATCATGTTACCCTTGTGAAAATACAAAACAGGGGGCTAAAAATCATTTTTGTGAAAAAAAAAAGGAATTTTTATTTTCACGGCTCTGCGTTATAAACTGTAGTGAAACACTTGGGGGTTTAAAGTTCTCACAACACATCTAGATAAGTTCCTTGGGAGGTCTAGTTTCCAATATGAGGTCACTTGTGGGGGGTTAGTACTGTTTGGGTACATCAGGGGCTTTGCAAATGCAACGCCTGCAGACCAATCCATCTAAGTCTGCATTCCAAATGGCGCTCCTTCCCTTCCGAGCTCTGCCATGCGCCCAAACAGTGGTTCTCCCCACATATGGGGTATCAGCGTACTCAGGAAAAATTTGACAACAACTTTTGGGGTCCAATTTATTCTGTTACCCTTGTAAAAATACAAAGCTGGGGGCTAAAAAATAATTTTTGTAAAAAAAAAAAAGAATTTTTATTTTCACGGCTCTGTGTTATAAACTGTAGTGAAACACTTAGGGGTTCAAAGTTCTCACAGCACATCTAGATAAGTTCCTTGGGAGGTCTAGTTTCTAATATGGGGTCACTTGTGGGGGGTTTGTACTGTTTGGGAACATCAGGGGCTCTGCAAATGCAACGTGACGCCTGCAGACCAATCCATTTAAGTCTGCATTCCAAATGGCGCTCCTTCCCTTCTGAGCTCTGCCATGCGCCCAAACAGTTGTTCCCCCCCACATATTGGGTATCAGCGTACTCAGGACAAATTGGACAACAACTTTTGGGGTCCAATTTATTCTGTTACCCTTGTGAAAATACAAAACTGGGGGCTAAAAGACAATTTTTGCGAAAAAAAAAAATTATTTTCATGGCTCTGCGTTATAAACTGTAGTGAAACACTTGGGGGTTCAAAGCTCTCAAAACACATCTAGATAAGTTCCTTAGGGGTTCTAGTTTCCAAAACGGTGTCACTTGTGGGGGGTTTTAATGTTAAGGCACATCAGGGGCTCTCCAAACCAACATGGCGTCCCATCTTAATTCCAGTCAATTTTGCATTGAAAAGTCAAGTGGCGCTCCTTCCCTTCCGAGCTCTGCTATGCGCCCAAAAAGTGGTTTACCCCCACATATGGGGTATCGTCGCACTCAGGACAAATTGCACAACAACTTTTGTGGTCTAATTTCTTCTCTTACCCTTGGGAAAATAAAAAATTGGGGGCAAAAATATCATTTGTGTGAAAAAATATGATTTTTTTATTTTTACGGCTCTGCATTATAAACTTCTGTGAAGCACTTGTTGGGTCAAAGTGCTCACCACACATCTAGATAAGTTCCTTAAGGGGTCTAATTTCCAAAATGGTGTCACTTGTGAGGGGTTCCAATGTTTAGGCACATCAGGGGCTCTCCTAATGCAACATGGCATCCCATCTCAATTCCAGTCAATTTTGCATTGAAAAGTCAAATGGCGTTCCTTTCCTTCCGAGCTCTGCCATGCGCCCAAACAGTGGTTTACCCCCACATATGGGGTATCGTCGCACTCAGGACAAATTGCACAACAACTTTTGTGGTCTAATTTCTTCTCTTACCGTTGGGAAAATAAAAAATTGGGGCACAAAAAATCATTTTTGTGAAAAAATATGATTTTTTATTTTTACGGCTCTGCATTATAAACTTCTGTGAAGCACTTGTTGGGTCAAAGTGCTCACCACACATCTAGATAAGTTCCGTAAGGGGTCTACTTTCCAAAAAGGTGTCACTTGTGGGGGTTTCAATGTTTAGGCACATCAGGGGCTCTCCAAACGCAACATGGCATCCCATCTCAATTCCAGTCAATTTTGCATTGAAAAGTAAAATGGCGCTCCTTCCCTTCCGAGCTCTGCCATACGCCCAAACAATGGTTTACACCCATATATGGGGTATCAGCGTACTCTGGACAAATTGGACAACAATTTTTGAGCTCCAGTTTCTTCTCTTCCTCTTGGGAAAATAAAAAATTGGGGGCGAAAATATCATTTTTGTGAAAAAATATGATTTTTTATTTTTACGGCTCTGCATTATAAACTTCTGTGAAGCACTTGGTGGGTCAAAGTGGTCACCACACATCTAGATAAGTTCCTTAGGGTGTCTACTTTCCAAAATAGTGTCAATTGTTGGGGGTTTCAATGTTTAGGCACATGAGGGGCTCTCCAAACGCAACATGGCGTCCCATCTCAATTCCTGTGAATTTTGTATTGAAAAGTCAAATGGTGCTCCTTTCCTTCTGAGCTCTGCCATGCGCACAAACAGTGGTTTACCCCCACATATGGGGTATCAGCGTACTCAGGACAGATTGTACAACAACTTTTGGCATCCATTTTATCCTGTTACCCTTGGTAAAATAAAACAAATTGGAGCTGAAACAAATTTTGTGTGAAAAAAAGTTAAATGTTAATTTTTATTTAAACATTCCAAAAATTCCTGTGAAACCCCTGAAGGGTTAATAAACTTCTTGAATGTGGTTTTGAGCACCTTGAGGGGTGCAGTTTTTAGAATGGTGTCACACTTGGGTATTTTCTATCATATAGACCCCTCAAAAGGACTTCAAATGAGATGTGGTCCCTAAAAAAAATGGTGTTGAGAAATGAGAAATTGCTGGTCAACTTTTAACCCTTATAACTCCCTAACAAAAAAAAATGTTGGTTCCAAAATTGTGCTGATGTAAAGTAGTCATGTGGAATATGTTACTTATTAAGTATTTTGCGTGACATATCTCTGTGATTTAAGGGCATAAAAATTTAAATTTGGAAAATTGCGAAATTTTCAAAATTTTCGCCAAATTTCTGTTTTTTTCACAAATAAACGCAAGTTATATCGAATAAATTTTACCACTACCATGAAGTACAATATGTCACGAGAAAACAATGTCAGAATCGCCAAGATCCGTTAAAGCGTTCCAGAGCTATAACCTCATAAAGGGACAGTGGTCAGAATTGTAAAAATTGGCCCAGTCATTAACGTGCAAACCACCCTCGGGGCTTAAGGGGTTAAGCTAAAATCTGTGGCCTTTAGCCACATGGAGAACCAGGGCCGGGACTTTAATTGACTGCACTGCTACTATCCTGCAGTCTTTTTCAAAGCACCAAAAGCCAGAGCAGTTTTTTCCCTAAATCTGCCTTGGAAACTAGCATGTCCAAGACCTATACTTATTTTTTTTCTTCTGCATTGCAATCACAGATATGCCTGTGACAGCCATGCACTCCCAAACTGGAATCTGTGGCCTTAGGCCACCTTAGACCCGGCCTGGAGGAAATGGATCGGCCCCACTTCCTTCCTGCACTCTGTTTCAAATTCAAAAACCCATACCGGCTTTTCCTGAACAATTCCAGGCCAAATAGCTTGACCAGGTCCATGCTTACTTTTATTTTGCCCTGTGACTCACAGACGTCTTGCTGAGATCGCAAGGCACTCCAGCTGGTCTACAAGGGCTCTGTCCGCATCCTGGGGGAGCACACAGTGACCTCTACATGTGACCCAGTTACTGCCTCACAGTGTTTTCATTTTTTTTATGTTGTGAAACTTAATATGATTATTCAAATTATACAAAAATAAAAGCAAAAATGTACAACTTAGGCTACGTTCACATTAGCGTTCCGCTAATGTACGTCGCTGTTGCGTCGGCGACGCAGCGGCGACGCAGCGGCGACGCGCCCCTATGTTTAACATAGAGAACGCGTGCGTTTTTTTGGTTGCGTTTTTCGACACGTGCGTCGTTTCCGACGCTAGCGTCGGACGCAAGAAAATGCAACAAGTTGCATTTTTCGTGCGTCCGATTTTCGTCAAAAAACGACGCACGCGTCGCAAAACGCAGCGTTTTTGCGCGCGTTTTGCGCGTGTTTTTTGTGCGTCGTGCGTTGCGTCGCCGACGCACCGGCGCGCAACGCTAATGTGAACGTAGCCTGACTTCTTTTCCAAGGCATCCAGCAAAAATGATTTAGTTGTGCTCCCAGTTTTTATTTATGAATTATGAGCATATTACCCATGCTCTTTTCCTCAAAAAGGGAATGAGCAACACTTCACATAATATATGAACATATTAATCCCGTAGCAGGTAAGCCACATATAGATAAATCTACTATATAAAGCTGAATGTGTGTATGTGTGTGTGTATGTGTGTGTGTGTGTGTATGTCCGGGATTGGTATCTGCACCGTCGCAGCTACAGCCACAAAATTTTGCACAGTCACACGTCTGGACCCCGAGAGCGTCATAGGCTATATTGTGAGGCGAAATTTTAACCCCGCGCGTTCCAATTCACCAAACAATTTTGCCCCTATCTACATAATGGGGAAAAAAGTGAAAGGAAAAGTGTTGGAAGCGTCGCAGCTACAGCCACAAAATTTTGCACAGTCACACGTCTGGACCCTGAGAGCGTCATAGGCTATGTTGTGAGGTGAAATTTTAACCCCGCGCTTTCCAATTCACCAAACAATTTTGCCCCTATTTACATAATGATGAAAAAGTGAAATGAAAAGTGTTGGAGGCGTCGCAGCTACAGCCACAAAATTTTGCACAGTCACACGTCTGGACCCTGAGAGCGTCATAGGCTACGTTGTGAGGTGAAATTTTAACCCCGCGCTTTCCAATTCACCAAACAATTTTGCTCCTATCTACATAATGGGGAAAAAAGTGAAAGGAAAAGTGTTTGAGGCGTCGCAGCTACAGAAACAAAATTATGCACAGCCACACGTCTGGACACTGAGAGCGTCATAGGCTACGTTGTCAGGTGAAATTTTAACCCCGCGCTTTCCAATTCACCAGACAATTTTGCCCCTATCTACATAATGGGAAAAAAGTGAAAGGAAAAGTGTTGGAGGCGTCGCAGCTACAGAAACAAAATTTTGCACAGTCACACATCTGGACCCTGAGAGCGTCATAGGCTATGTTGTGAGGTGAAATTTTAACTCCGCGCTTTCCAATTCACCAAACTATTTTTCCCCTATCTACATAATGGGGAAAAGTGAAAGGAAAAGTGTTGGAGGCAAATTGACAGCTGCCAGATGTGAACAAGTGGGACTTAAAGAGTGAGAGCGATGGCGCCAAAGAGTATATAACGTACAGTTGCTAAGGTAGGACCCCGAAATGGGATACTCACCACACGGGGATATGAACACACACACAAAATGCGCCACACACTACCACGTGCTTGAACACATATACCACCCTCAGCACACATTTCACCACACATACGCCAACCTCGCCACATAAAAGTCGAAACACAAAAGTCGCCGCTCAAAACTCACCACGCGCAAAACTCGCCACATGCAAAAACTAGGCTCACGCAAAACTCGCCACAAGTGCAAAACTCACCTCATGGAAAACTCGCCACACGCAAAATTTGCACATGCGGAAAAATTGCCATATGCACAAAATTTTCAACACATGCAAAAGTTGCCTCACACAAAACTTGCACATACTCAAAAGGCACCAGACATAAAACTCACCACGCGCAAAACTCGCCATGCGCAAAACTTGCTGCACACAACTTGCTACACTAACTTGTCACATGCAACTCGACACACAAAAAGTTGCTACACGCATGTTGCCACACAAAACTCATCTCACAAAAGTCGCTACACGCATGTCGCCACACACAACTCAACACACACATCTTGACAAACGAAACTCGCCCTAAAACACACACAAGTCTGGTATTAGCCTCCAAAAATAAAATTCTGATTAATAAGCAGACAAACTACAAGAGCAACAAATGTACCATATAGGAAATACGGCAGCTGTCAGTCACATGACCTGTCTATTATGTGTATGTGTGAGCTAATATATACTGCCAGGGGGAGGGCTTCCTGTTGGCTAGGGATTTATCAGGCTGCCAATTTATCTTACAAATACCGAGGTAAAAATACTGAGCAAATAACGTGTTAACGAGGTCTAATACAGGAGATGACACAGGTATATACTATATACAGGGGAGATGACACACAGATATATAGTATATACAGGAGAGATGACACACAGGTATATACTATATAAAGGAGGAGATAACATACAGGTACATACTATATACAGGAGGAGATGACATACAGGTATATACTATATACTGGAGGAGATGACACACAGGTATATACTATATACAGGAGCAGATTACTTACAGGTATATACTATATACAGGAGGAGATGACATACAGGTATATGCTATATATAGAAGATGACATACAGGTATATACTATATACAGGAGGAGATGACACACAGATATATACTATATACAGGGGAGATGACACACAGGTATATAATATATACAGGAGGAGATGACATACAGGTATATACTATATATAGAAGGAGATGACATACAGGTATATACTATATATAGGAGGAGATGACATACAGGTATATACTATATATAGGAGGAGATGACATACAGGTATATACTATATATAGGAGGAGATGACATACAGGTATATACTATATACAGGGGAGATGACACACAGCAGGTATATACTATATACAGGGGAGATGACATACAGGTATATACTATATACAGGAGATGACATACAGGTGTATACTATATACAGTTAGGGCCAGAAATATTTGGACAGTGACACAAGTTTTGTTATTTTAGCTGTTTACAAAAACATGTTCAGAAATACAATTATATATATAATATGGGCTGAAAGTGCACACTCCCAGCTGCAATATGATAGTTTCCACATCCAAATCGGAGAAAGGGTTTAGGAATCATAGCTCTGTAATGCATAGCGTCCTCTTTTTCAAGGGACCAAAAGTAATTGGACAATGGACTCTAAGGGCTGCAATTAACTCTGAAGGCGTCTCCCTCGTTAACCTGTAATCAATGAAGTAGTTAAAAGGTCAGGGGTGGATTCCAGGTGTGTGGTTTTGCATTTGGAAGCTGTTGCTGTGAGCAGACAACATGCGGTCAAAGGAACTCTCAATTGAGGTGAAGCAGAACATCCTGAGGCTGAAAAAAAAGAAAAAATCCATCAGAGAGATAGCAGACATGCTTGGAGTAGCAAAATCAACAGTTGGGTACATTCTGAGAAAAAAGGAATTGACTGGTGAGCTTGGGAACTCAAAAAGGCCTGGGCGTCCACGGATGACAACAGTGGTGGATGATCGCCGCATACTTAATTTGGTGAAGAAGAACCCGTTCACAACATCAACTGAAGTCCAGAACACTCTCAGTGAAGTAGGTGTATCTGTCTCTAAGTCAACAGTAAAGAGAAGACTCCATGACAGTAAATACAAAGGGTTCACATCTAGATGCAAACCATTCATCAATACCAAAAATAGACAGGCCAGAGTTAAATTTGCAGAAAAACACCTCAAGAAGCCAGCTCAGTTCTGGAAAAGTATTCTATGGACAGATGAGACAAAGATCAACCTGTACCAGAATGATGGGAATAAAAAAGTTTGGAGAAGAAAGGGAACGGCACATGATCCAAGGCACACCACATCCTCTGTAAAACATGGTGGAGGCAACGTGATGGCATGGGCATGCATGGCTTTCAATGGCACTGGGTCACTTGTGTTTATTAATGACATAAGAGCAGACAAGAGTAGCCAGATGAATTCTGAAGTGTACCGGGATATACTTTCAGCCCAGATTCAGCCAAATGCTGCAAAGTTGATTGGACGGCGCTTCATAGTACAGATGGACAATGACCCCAAGCATACAGCCAAAGCTACCCAGGAGTTCATGAGTGCCAAAAAGTGGAACATTCTGCAATGGCCAAGTCAATCTCCAGATCTAAACCCAATTGAGCATGCATTTCACTTGCTGAAATCCAGACTTAAGACGGAAAGACCCACAAACAAGCAAGACCTGAAGGCTGCGGCTGTAAAGGCCTGGCAAAGCATTAAGAAGGAGGAAACCCAGCGTTTGGTGATGTCCATGGGTTCCAGACTTAAGGCAGTGATTGCCTCCAAAGGATTTGCAACAAAATATTGAAAATAAAAATATTTTGTTTGGGTTATGTTTATTTGTCCAATTACTTTTGACCTCCTAAAATGTGGAGTGTTTGTAAAGAAATGTGTACAATTCCTACATTTTCTATCAGATATTTTTGTTCAACCCTTCAAATTAAACGTTACAATCTGCACTTGAATTCTGTTGTAGAGGTTTCATTTCAAATCCAATGTGGTGGCATGCAGAGCCCAACTCGCGAAAATTGTGTCACTGTCCAAATATTTCTGGCCCTAACTGTATAAGGGAGATGACAAACATGTATATACTGAGGTGAAAATGAGAGGTGTGAGGTGAAAATGAAAAGGTGTGAGTGCAGAATGAGAGGAGTGAGGGAAAATAGTGGAGTGATCGGAAAATGACAGATGTGAGGTCGAAATGACAAGTGTTAGGCGGGAATGAGAGGAGTGTGGGAGAAAATGAGAGATGTGAGGGGGAAAATTAAAGATGTGATTGGGAAAATGAGAGGCGTAATGGGAAAATAAGAGAAGTGACGTGCTATAACTAACCACAGATATTTACTATGCCCAGGCAACGCCGGGCTCTTCAGCTAGTCTACTATATAAAGCTGAATGTGTGTGTGTGTGTGTGTGTATGTGTGTGTGTACGTCCGGGATTGGCATCTGCACCGTCGCAGCTACAGCCACAAAATTTTGCACAGTCACACATCTGGACCCCGAGAGCGTCATAGGCTATGTTGTGAGGCGAAATTTTAACCCCACGCGTTCCAATTCACCAAACAATTTTGCCCCTATCTACATAATGGGGAAAAAAGTGAAAGGAAAAGTGTTGGAGGCGTCGCAGCTACAGAAACAAAATTTTGCACAGTCACACGTCTGGACCCTGAGAGCGTCATAGGCTACGTTGTGAGGTGAAATTTTAACCCCGCGCGTTCCAATTCACCAAACAATTTTGCCCCTATCTACATAATGGGGAAAAAAGTGAAAGGAAAAGTGTTGGAGGCGTCGCAGCTACAGCAACAAAATTTTGCACAGTCACACGTCTGGACCCTGAGAGCGTCATAGGCTATGTTGTGAGGTGAAATTTTAACCCCGCGCTTTACAATTCACCAATTTTGCCCCTATCTACATAATGGGAAAAAATGAAAGGAAAAGTGTAGGAGGCAAATTGACAGCTGCCAGATGTGAACAAGGGGGACTTAAAGAATGAGAGCGATGGCGCCAAAGAGTATATACCGTACATTTGCTAAGGTGGGGCCTCGACATGGGATACTCACCACACACGGGGATATGAACACACACAAAATGCGCCACACACTACCACGTGCTTGAATACATATTACCCTCAGCACACATTTCACCACAAATACACCAACCTCGCCACATAAAAGTCAAAACAAAAAAGTCGCCACTCAAAACTCGCCACGCGCAGAACTCGCCACATGCAAAAACTAGGCTCTTGCAAAACTCGCCACAAGTGCAAAATTCTCCTCATGAAAAACTCGCCACACGCAAAACTTGCACATGCGGAAAAATTGCCATATGCACAAAATTTTCAACACATGCAAAAGTTGCCTCACACAAAACTTGCACATACTCAAAAGGCACCAGACATAAAACTCACCACGCGCAAAACTCGCCATGCGCAAAACTTGCTGCACACAACTTGCTACACTAACTTGTCACATGCAACTCGACACACAAAAAGTTGCTACACGCATGTTGCCACACAAAACTCATCTCACAAAAGTCGCTACATGCATGTCGCCACACACAACTCAACACACACATCTTGACAAACGAAACTCGCCCTAAAACACACACAAGTCTGGTATTAGCCTCCAAAAATAAAATTCTGATTAATAAGCAGACAAACTACAAGAGCAACAAATGTACCATATAGGAAATACGGCAGCTGTCAGTCACATGACCTGTCTATTATGTGTATGTGTGAGCTAATATATACTGCCAGGGGGAGGGCTTCCTGTTGGCTAGGGATTTATCAGGCTGCCAATTTATCTTACAAATACTGAGGTAAAAATACTGAGCAAATAACGTGTTAACGAGGTCTAATACAGGAGATGACACAGGTATATACTATATACAGGGGAGATGACACACAGATATATAGTATATACAGGAGAGATGACACACAGGTATATACTATATAAAGGAGGAGATAACATACAGGTACATACTATATACAGGAGGAGATGACATACAGGTATATACTATATACTGGAGGAGATGACACACAGGTATATACTATATACAGGAGCAGATTACTTACAGGTATATACTATATACAGGAGGAGATGACATACAGGTATATGCTATATATAGAAGATGACATACAGGTATATACTATATACAGGAGGAGATGACACACAGATATATACTATATACAGGGGAGATGACACACAGGTATATAATATATACAGGAGGAGATGACATACAGGTATATACTATATATAGAAGGAGATGACATACAGGTATATACTATATATAGGAGGAGATGACATACAGGTATATACTATATATAGGAGGAGATGACATACAGGTATATACTATATATAGGAGGAGATGACATACAGGTATATACTATATACAGGGGAGATGACACACAGCAGGTATATACTATATACAGGGGAGATGACATACAGGTATATACTATATACAGGAGATGACATACAGGTGTATACTATATACGTATAAGGGAGATGACAAACATGTATATACTGAGGTGAAAATGAGAGGTGTGAGGTGAAAATGAAAAGGTGTGAGTGCAGAATGAGAGGAGTGAGGGAAAATAGTGGAGTGATCGGAAAATGACAGATGTGAGGTCGAAATGACAAGTGTTAGGCGGGAATGAGAGGAGTGTGGGAGAAAATGAGAGATGTGAGGGGGAAAATTAAAGATGTGATTGGGAAAATGAGAGGCGTAATGGGAAAATAAGAGAAGTGACGTGCTATAACTAACCACAGATATTTACTATGCCCAGGCAACGCCGGGCTCTTCAGCTAGTCTACTATATAAAGCTGAATGTGTGTGTGTGTGTGTGTGTATGTGTGTGTGTACGTCCGGGATTGGCATCTGCACCGTCGCAGCTACAGCCACAAAATTTTGCACAGTCACACATCTGGACCCCGAGAGCGTCATAGGCTATGTTGTGAGGCGAAATTTTAACCCCACGCGTTCCAATTCACCAAACAATTTTGCCCCTATCTACATAATGGGGAAAAAAGTGAAAGGAAAAGTGTTGGAGGCGTCGCAGCTACAGAAACAAAATTTTGCACAGTCACACGTCTGGACCCTGAGAGCGTCATAGGCTACGTTGTGAGGTGAAATTTTAACCCCGCGCGTTCCAATTCACCAAACAATTTTGCCCCTATCTACATAATGGGGAAAAAAGTGAAAGGAAAAGTGTTGGAGGCGTCGCAGCTACAGCAACAAAATTTTGCACAGTCACACGTCTGGACCCTGAGAGCGTCATAGGCTATGTTGTGAGGTGAAATTTTAACCCCGCGCTTTCCAATTCACCAATTTTGCCCCTATCTACATAATGGGAAAAAATGAAAGGAAAAGTGTAGGAGGCAAATTGACAGCTGCCAGATGTGAACAAGGGGGACTTAAAGAATGAGAGCGATGGCGCCAAAGAGTATATACCGTACATTTGCTAAGGTGGGGCCTCGACATGGGATACTCACCACACACGGGGATATGAACACACACAAAATGCGCCACACACTACCACGTGCTTGAATACATATTACCCTCAGCACACATTTCACCACAAATACACCAACCTCGCCACATAAAAGTCAAAACAAAAAAGTCGCCACTCAAAACTCGCCACGCGCAGAACTCGCCACATGCAAAAACTAGGCTCTTGCAAAACTCGCCACAAGTGCAAAATTCTCCTCATGAAAAACTCGCCACACGCAAAACTTGCACACGCGGAAAAATTGCCACATGCACAAAGTTGCAACACATGCAAAAGTTGCCTCACACAAAACTTGCACATACTCAAAAGGCACCACACATAATACTCGCAACGCGCAAAACTCGCCATGCGCAAAACTTGCTGCACACAACTTGCTACACTAACCTGTCACATGCAACTCGACACACAAAAAGTTGCTACACGCATGTTGCTACACAAAACTCATCTCACAAAAGTCGCTACATGCATGTCGCCACACGCAACTCAACACACACAACTTGACAAACGAAACTCGCCCTAAAACACACACAAGTCTGGTATTATCCTTCAAAAATTAAAATTTGATTAATAAGCAGACAAACTACAACAATTGCACCATATAGGAAATACGGCAGCTGTCAGTCACATGACCTGCCTATTATGTGTATGTGTGAGCTAATATATACTGCCAGGGGGAGGGCTTCCTGTTGGCTGGGGATTTATCAGGCTGCCAATTTAGCTTACAAATACTGAGGTAAAAATACTGAGCAAATAACCTGTGAACGAGGTCTAATACAGGAGGAGATGACACACAGGTATATACTATATACAGGGGAGGTGACACACAGATATATACTATATACAGGAGAGATGACACACAGGTATATACTATATAGAGGAGGAGATGACATATAGGTACATATATATACAGGAGGAGATGACATACAGGTATATACTATACACAGGAGGAGATGACATACAGGTATATGCTATATATAGAAGATGACATGCAGGTATATACTATATGCAGGAGGAGATGACACTCAGATATATACTATATACAGGGGAGATGACACACAGGTATATACTATATACAGGAGGAGATGACATACAGGTATATACTATATATAGAAGGAGATGACATTCAGGTATATACTATATATAGGGGAGATGACACACAGCAGGTATATACTATATACAGGGGAGATGACATACAGGTATATACTATATACAGGAGATGACATACAGGTGTATACTATATATAAGGGAGATGACAAACATGTATATACTGAGGTGATGAGGTGAAAATGAGAGGTGTGAGGTGAAAATGAAAAGGTGTGAGTGCAAAATGAGAGGAGTGAGGAAAAATAGTGGAGTGATCAGAAAATGACAGATGTGAGGTTGAAATGACAAGTGTTAGAGGGGAATGAGAGGAGTGAGGGAGAAAATGAGAGGTGTGAGGGAGAAAATGAGAGATGTGAGGGGGAAAATGAAAGATGTGATTGGGAAAATGAGAGGCGTGATGGGAAAATAAGAGAAGTGAGGTGCTATAACTAACCACAGATATTTACTATGCCCAGGCAACGCCGGGCTCTTCAGCTAGTAAGTGTTATATAAATGAGAATTAAAAAGATTATTTCATTTAAACAATACTAACCCCTTCATGACCCAGGGTACTTTCATTTTTTTGTTTTTTCTCTCCCCTCCTTCCCAGAGCCATAACTTTTTTATTTTTCCATCAATATGGCCATGTGAGGGCTTATTTTTTGCAGGACGAGCTGTACTTTTGAACACCATCATTGGATTTAGCATGTCATGTACTAGAGAATGGGAAACAAATTCCAAGTGCGGTGAAATTGCAAAAAAAAAGTGCAATCCCACACTTGTTTTTTGTTTGACTTTTTTTGCTAGGTTCACTAAATGCTAAAACTGACCTGCCAATATAATTCTCCAGGTCACTACAACTTCATAGACACCAAACATGTCTAGGTTCTTTTTTACCCAAGTGGTGAAAAAAATTCCAAACTTTGCTAAAAAAATAAAAAAATAAAAAAATTGCGCCCATACCGATAGCATCTCCATTTTTCGTGATCTGGGGTCGGGTGAGGGCTTATTTTTTGTGCGATGAGCTGATATTTTTAATAATACCATTTTGGTGCAGGTACGTTCTTTTGATCGCCCATTATTGCATTTTCTCAATGCAAAGTAGCGGTAACCAAAAAAACATAATTCTGCTGTTTCGAATTTTTTTCTCGCTACGCCATTTAGCAATGAGGTTAATCCTTTTTTTATAGATTGGGCGATTCTGAACGCAGCGATACCAAATATGTGTAGGTTTGATTTTTTTTTATTGTTGTATTTTGAATGGGGCGAAAGGGGGGGGGTGATGTAAACTGTTATTTTATTTTATTTTTTTCATATTTTGTAAAACATTTTTTTTAACTTTTGCCATGCTTCAATAGAATCCATTGGAGGCTAGAAGCTGGCACAACTCGATCGGCTCCGCTACATAGGATGGAAGCTCAAATCGCTACTATGTAGTAGAATTCCTGCATTGCTATGTGCGCCGTCCATAGGGTGGCGCTCAAAGCAATCCGGAATCAACAACCATAGAGGTCTCAATGAGACCTCTGGTGTTTTTGACGACGCATCGCTGACCCATCGCTGACCCCTGATCATGTGATGGTACATACGGAAAATATATCACATACAAAAAGCAATGCTTTCTACTACACAGGACTCTACTGGGCCTCCATTCAAAGCCTCTTAAGTTTACCTCTGACCTACTATCATTACCTGGTACATTTCATATTCTCCAAAGGTTACCATTTATTTACAGCCTACCGCTATCCACATGGAAGCTTATATACGGCTATTCCCTAACCCTGGCTCCCATTCCTTTTGAACCTAAGTAAATCCCATGATTAAGACCCGGGAGGGTCGAAATGTCGGGTGTCTCAACTTTACTGGGATTTGGACCAATTTTTGTAACTTGGCACTTTTTTTTTCTTTGTCTAAAATAAAATTCCACAGATGGTTGCAAATTATTCTTTTTTGCTATTTTTGCTATTTATTTCAGGGACCACCATGGTCCGTTCTACCGCACCTTGCTTCTACAGTGACCTTGAGTGCACACCAATACCTACTCTATAAGTAACAATGTTAACAATACAATAATTAAAGCAAAATAAGACAACCTTGCTCGTGAGAGCTTACAATCTACAATGAGGTGGGGGAGATACAAAGTACAGGAGCTTATTTGCAATCATGTATTTACAATGATGGTCCAGCCATTTCAGGGAATGGGGGATAGATGGAGATAGTGAATGGGCTACACACACATACAAACATAAAATGACTTTGATTAGTGAACGTGGTAGGCCGCTCTGAACAAATGTGTTTTGAGCGATCGCCTAAAACTATGCAAATTGTGGATGGTCCTAATATCTTGGGGTAGAGCATTCCAGTGGATTGGTGCAGCACGGGAGAAGTCTTGGAGTCGGGAGTGTGAGGTATGGATTAGTGCAGAGGTTAGTTGAAAGTCATTTGCAGAGCACAGCGGTCGGTTAGGCCAATAGACAGAAATGAGGGAGGAGATTAAGGGGGTGCTGCACTGTGGAGAGCTTTGTGGGTGAGAACAAGTACTTTGAATTGTATCCGGTAATGAATGGGCAGCCAGTGTAATGACTGGCAAAGAGCCGAGTAATGATTAGCCAGATGGACAACCCTGGCTGCTGCATTAAGGATAGACTTGAGAGGGGAAAGTCGAGTAAGGGGGAGGCCAATTATTAGAGCATTGCAGTAGTCCAGGCTGGAGTTTATCAAGGCGAGAGAGAAGGTTTTTGTTGCTTCCATGGTGAGAAATGGGCGGATTCTAGAGATGTTCTTTAGGTGTAAGCAGCACGAGGGGGCAAGAGATTGTTTATGGGAGGTGAAGGAGAGATCAGAGTAAAACATAACTACCAGACTGTTGCTGCTGCCGGGGTGTTATTATGGGGCCATCCACAGAGAAGGAAATGTCAAACTTAGGGAGGTTAGTAGATGGCGGGAGCAGAAGAAGTTCAGTTTTGGAGAGGTTGAGTTTCAGATAGAGGGCGGACATGATGTTGGAGACTGCAGACAGACAGTCAATGGTATTCTGTAGTACAGCGGGGGTAAGGTCAGGGGATGACGTGTATAGTCGTGTGTCATCGGCATAAAGATGGTACTGATGGTCTGTCCAATTGGGGCCATGTTGAGGGAGAAGAGAAGGGGGCCAAGGACTGAGACCTGAGGTACCCCGATAGTGAGAGGAAAAGGAGATGCAGTGGGGCCAGAGAACAGAACACTGAGAAAAAAGCGAAAGAGCAAAACATATAATATTGCTTGGTTTGGATGGGGTTAATTAATAAATCATTTTCTGATGACACATTTCCTTTTCATACTTTTATAAAAATATCTTGAAAAACAAAAACTTTTACATACAACTGTCTAAAATTGACATGTCAGTCCGTGGGTTGTACATGCTAAAGTAACAGAAACTTTATAAAGAATTTAAGAAAATTATTTATTAATTCTTTTGCAGCATAAACAGCACTACATTTAGTGTTATAATGTGAGTATATTGGATTTCTACCCTGGAGAGCTTATTATGTATTTGAATACCTGAGGCTAAAAAATGCAGTGAAAAGTCTTTTGGAGGTTGTCAGGTTTATGAAAAATAATCATCACTTTTGCAGTCCAGATCAGCATGAATATGAGTATATCCTTTGGAGAGATACTGAAGTAAATATCTGTATTAAAATACAATATAGATTAGTGCAATAACAAGCTGAAATGAAACATAAGTCTATTATAATAAATAATGTACTCATGCTACACTTACTATAAGTTTTACTGTAGTAAGTAAGGAAAAAAGTACAGAAAAGAATGCAGAAACTTTCAGAGACTATTTTAGAAGTCCTATTGATCAATAGGAATTTTTGCCATAAGCATTGTTCCAGTTACAGAGAACCTGTCAGCATGATATAGCAATCTAAGGTAAAGTGAATACATTGTGCTGCTACACTGATTAAATTGTTACCTTTGGAGAAAAAAATCCTTTTTGTGGTTCTTGTTTAATCCGCATTTGAAATTTCAATAAGATTTCTGTGCACAGGGGCAGTACTGTGGGTAAGGAATTCTACTCCTGCTCCAGAGGCAGGTCCAGGGTCCGAACAGGAGGAGAAGACAGTACCACAGTCCCGTCCTTGTGCACTGAAATCACATTAGAAGAAAAACTGCAAAAGCTGATAAAGCAAGAACCACAAAACAGAATTCTTCATCAAAGGCTTCAAATCGATCAGCATAACAGCCCAATGTCTTTACTTTACACTGCTAAATTGTGTTGACAGGTTCTCTTTAAGCTGTTTACACTGAAAATTAAAAAATGTATAAAAAGCCAAATCCTATAGATAGGTGGAGATGTTAGTTGGCTTATTAGTTCTCATTAGTATGTTGTTTTAACTGTTTTTTCTAGAGCAGAATTTGAAAAAGACACCAATTAGACATCATGCACTTAGCAAAACATTTTGTAAGTGTATGAGCTTGAAGACTGTCTATTGCTAAGCAGTTTGGAGGAGTAAATTTTGGAAAATATCACAGGAAATAAATTCCTTCAGCTTGCACCCTTATTAAACCAGAGGACTACTGTATAGTACACCAACAAATTGCTAGAAATGTTGTACTATGGATCCATAGAGATCAATATTATATATTCATGTGCATAAGATTTCACTAACATATAACAAATTGCTCACAATTTAAAAGAGTTGTTCTCTTTATTTAATAGATTGTTGGAGATATAATTTTATAAATATACAACCCCTGGCAAAAATTATGGAATCACCAGCCTTGGAGGATGTTCATTCAGTTGTTTAATTTTGTAGAAAAAAAGCAGATCACAGAGAAAACTAAAATTCATTTCAAATGGCAACTTTCTTTCTTTAAGAAACACTAAAAGAAATCAAGAACAAAAATGTGGTAGTCAGTAATGGTTACTTTTTTAACCAAGCATAGGGGACAAATTATTTGTCTCTGACAAATACAATTAGTGCAGTGTGTGTGCAGCTTACAGTACATGTATTTAATAAAAAAAAATATTATTTTTTTTTAACCCCTTTCTGCCATTAGACGTACTATTGCGTCCATGTGGGGTGGGCTTTACTTCCCAAGGACGCAATAGTACGTCATATGCGATCGGCAGCGCTCACGGGAGGAGCGCCGCCGATCGCGGCCGGGTGTCAGCTGTTTATCGCAGCTGACATCCGGCACTATGTGCCAGGAGCGGTCACGGACCGCCCCCGGCACATTAACCCCCGGCACACCGCGATCAAAGATGATCGCGATGTGCCGGCGGTACAGGGAAGCACCGCGCAGGGAGGGGGCTCCCTGCGGGCTTCCCTGAGCCCCCCGCAGCAACGCGATGTGCTCGCGTTGCTGCGAGGGTCTCACCTCCCTCCCTGCTCCCTCCAGCCCCGGATCCAAGATGGCCGCGGATCCGGGTCCTGCAGGGAGGGAGGTGGCTTCACAGAGCCTGCTCAGAGCAGGCACTGTGAAGCAGCCTGCACTCCTATCAGATCAGTGATCTGACAGAGTGCTGTGCAAACTGTCAGATCACTGATCTGTGATGTCCCCCCCTGGGACAAAGTAAAAAAAAAAAATTTCAAATGTGTAAAAAAAATAAAAAAAAATATTCCAAAATAATGAAAAAAAATAAAAATATTATTCCCATAAATACATTTCTTTATCTAAATAAAAAAAAAAAAACAATAAAAGTACACATATTTAGTATCGCCGCGTCCGTAACGGCCCGACCTATAAAACTGGCCCACTAGTTAACCCCTTCAGTAAACACCGTAAGAAAAAAAAAAAACGAGGCAAAAAACAACGCTTTATTATCATACCGCCGAACAAAAAGTGGAATAACACGCGATCAAAAAGACAGATATAACTAACCATGGTACCGCTGAAAGCGTCATCTTGTCCCGCAAAAAACGAGCCGCCATACAGCATCATCAGCAAAAAAATAAAAAAGTTATAGTCCTGAGAATAAAGTGATGCAAAAATAATTATTTTTTCTATAAAATAGTTTTTATCGTATAAAAGCGCCAAAACATAAAAAAATGATATAAATGAGGTATCGCTGTAATCGTACTGACCCGAAGAATAAAACTGCTTCATCAATTTTACCAAACGCGGAACGGTATAAACGCCTCCCCCAAAAGAAATTCATGAATAGCTGGTTTTTGGTCATTCTGCCTCACAAAAATCGGAATAAAAAGCAATCAAAAAATGTCACGTGCCCGAAATTGTTACCAATAAAAACATCAACTCGTCCCGCAAAAAACAAGACCTCACATGACTCTGTGGACCAAAATATAGAAAAATTATAGCTCTCAAAATGTGGTAACGCAAAAAATATTTTTTGCAATAAAAAGCGTCTTTCAGTGTGTGACGGCTGCCAATCATAAAAATCCGCTAAAAAACCCGCTATAAAAGTAAATCAAACCCCCCTTCATCACCCCCTTAGTTAGGGAAAAATTTAAAAAATGTATTTATTTCCATTTTCCCATTAGGGCTAGGGTTAGAGTTAGGGCTAGGGTTAGGGCTAGGGTTAGGGCTAGGGTTAGGGTTAGGTTTAGGGCTAGGGTTAGGGCTAGGGTTAGGGTTAGGGCTAGGGTTAGGGTTAGGGCTAGGGTTAGGGTTAGGGTTAGGGCTAGGGTTAGGGTTAGGGCTAGGGTTAGGGTTAGGGCTAGGGTTAGGGCTAGGGCTACAGTTTGGGTTGGGGCTAAAGTTACAGTTAGGGTTTAGATTACATTTACGGTTGGGAATAGGGTTGGGATTAGGGTTAGGGGTGTGTCAGGGTTAGAGGTGTGGTTAGGGTTACTGTTGGGATTAGGGTTAGGGATGTGTTTGGATTAGGGTTTCAGTTATAATTGGGGGGTTTCCACTGTTTAGGCACATCAGGGGCTCTCCAAACGCGACATGGCGTCCAATCTCAATTCCAGCCAATTCTGCGTTGAAAAAGTAAAACAGTGCTTCTTCCCTTCCGAGCTCTCCCGTGTGCCCAAACAGGGGTTTACCCCAACATATGGGGTATCAGCGTACTCAGGACAAATAGGACAACAACTTTTGTGGTCCAATTTCTCCTGTTACCCTTGGTAAAATACAAAACTCGGGGCTAAAACATATTTTTTGTGGGAAAAAAAAGATTTTTTATTTTCACGGCTCTGCGTTATAAACTGTAGTGAAACACTTGGGGGTTCAAAGTTCTCACAACACATCTAGATTAGTTCCCTGGGGGGTCTAGTTTCCAATATGGGGTCACTTGTGGGGGGTTTCTACTGTTTAGGTACATTAGGGGTTCTGCAAACGCAATGTGACGTCTGCAGACCATTCCATCTAAGTCTGCATTCCAAATGGCGCTCCTTCCCTTCCGAGCTCTGCCATGCGCTCAAACGGTGGTTTCCCCCAACATACGGGGTATCAGCGTACTCAGGACAAATTGGACAACAACTTTTGGGGTCGAATTTCTCCTCTTACCCTCGGGAAAATACAAAACTGGGGGCTAAAAAATAATTTTGGGGGGAAAGATTTTTTTTTTTAATTTTCACGGCTCTGCGTTACAAACTGTAGTGAAACACTTGGGGGCTCAAAGCTATCACAACACATCTAGATGAGTTCCTTAGGGGGTCTAGTTTCCAAAATGGTGTCACTTGTGGGAGGTTTCTACTGTTTAGGTACATTAGGGGCTCTGCAAATGCAATGTGACACCTGCAGACCATTCCATCTAAGTCCTCATTCCAAATGGAGCTCCTTCCCTTCCGAGCCCTCCCATGCGCCCAAACAGTGGTTCCCCCCCACATATGGGGTATCAGCGCACTCAGGACAAATTGGACAACAAATTGTGGGGTCGAATTTCTCCTCTTACCCTCGGGAAAATACAAAACTGGGGGCTAAAAAATAATTTTGGGGGGAAAGATTTTTTTTTTTAATTTTCACGGCTCTGCGTTACAAACTGTAGTGAAACACTTGGGGGTTCAAAGCTATCACAACACATCTAGATGAGTTCCTTAGGGGGTCTAGTTTCCAAAATGGTGTCACTTGTGGGAGGTTTCTACTGTTTAGGTACATTAGGGGCTCTGCAAATGCAATGTGACACCTGCAGACCATTCCATCTAAGTCCTCATTCCAAATGGAGCTCCTTCCCTTCCGAGCCCTCCCATGCGCCCAAACAGTGGTTCCCCCCCACATATGGGGTATCAGCGCACTCAGGACAAATTGGACAACAAATTGTGGGGTCGAATTTCTCCTGTTACCCTCGGGAAAATACAAAACTGGGGGCTAAAAAATAATTTTTGTGGGAAAAAATTTTTGTTTTATTTTTACGGCTCTCCATTATAAACTTCTGAGAAGCCCTTGGTGGGTCAAAGCGCTCAGCACACATCTAGATAAGTTCCTAAGGGGGTCTACTTTCCAAAATGGTGTCACTTGTGGGGGGTTTCTACTGTTTAGGTACATTAGGGGCTCTGCAAACGCAATGTGACACCTGCAGACCATTCCATCTAAGTCTGCATTCAAATGGCACTCCTTCCCTTCTGAGCCCTCCCATGTGCCCAAACAGTGGTTCCCCCCACATATGGTGTATCATCGCACTCAGGACAAATTGGGCAACAAATTTTGGGGTCCAATTTCTTCTGTTACCCTCAGGAAAATACAAAACTGGGGGCTAAAAAAATAATTTTTGTGGGAAAAAAATTTTGTTTTATTTTTACGGCTCTGCATTATAAACTTCTGTGAAGCACTTGGTGGGTCAAAGTGCTCACCACACCTCTAGATAAGTTCCTTAGGGGGTCTACTTTCCAAAATGGTGTCATTTGTGGGGGGTTTCAATGTTTAGGCACATCAGTGGCTCTTCAAACGCAACATGGCGTCCCATCTCAATTCCTGTCAATTTTGCTTTGAAAAGTCAAACGGCGCTCCTTCCCTTCCGAGCTCTCCCATCCACCCAAACAGTGGTTTACCCCCACATATGGGGTATCAGCGTACTCAGGACAAATTGTACAACAACTTTTGGGGTCCAATTTCTTCTCTTACCCTTGGGAAAATAAAAAATTGGGGGCAAAAAGATAATTTTTGTGAAAAAATATGATTTTTTATTTTTACGGTTCTACATTATAAACTTCTGTGAAGCACTTGGTGGGTCAAAGTGCTCACCACACCTCTAGATAAGTTCCTTAGGGGGTCTACTTTCCAAAATGGTGTCACTTGTGGGGGGTTTCAATGTTTAGGCACATCAGTGGCTCTTCAAACGCAACATGAGGTCCCATCTCAATTCCTGTCAATTTTGCATTGAAAAGTCAAACGGCGCTCCTTCCCTTCCGAGCTCTCCCATCCGCCCAAACAGTGGTTTACCCCCACATATGGGCTATCAGCGTACTCAGGACAAATTGTACAACAACTTTTGGGGTCCAATTTCTTCTCTTACCCTTGGGAAAATAAAAAATTGGGGGCGAAAAGATAATTTTTGTGAAAAAATATGATTTTTTATTTTTACGGTTCTACATTATAAACTTCTGTGAAGCACTTGTTGGGTCAAAGTGCTCACCACACCTCTAGATAAGTTCCTTAGGGGGTCTACTTTCCAAAATGGTGTCACTTGTGGGGGGTTTCAATGTTTAGCCACATCAGGGGCTCTCCAAACGAAACATGGCGTCCCATCTCAATTCCAGTCAATTTTGCATTGAAAGTCAAATGGCACTCCTTCGCTTCCGAGCTCTGCCATGCGCCCAAACAGTGGTTTACCCCCACATGTGGGGTATTGGCATACTCAGGACAAATTGTACAACAATGTTTGGGGTCCATTTTCTCCTGTTACCCTTGGTAAAATTAAACAAATTGGAGCTGAATTAAATTTTTTGTGAAAAAAGTTAAATGTTCATTTTTATTTAAACATTCAAAAAATTCCTGTGAAGCACCAGAAGGGTTAATAAACTTCTTGAATATGGTTTTGAGCACCTTGAGGGGTGTAGTTTTTAGAATGGTGTCACACTTGGGTATTTTCTATCATATAGACCCCTCAAAATGACTTCAAATGAGATGTGGTCCCTAAAATAAAATGGTGTTGTAGAAATGAGAAATTGCTGGTCAACTTTTAACCCTTATAACTCCCTAACAAAAAAAAATTTTGTTTCCAAAATTGTGCTGATGTAAAGTAGACATGTGGGAAATGTTATTTATTAAGTATTTTGTGTGACATATCTCTGTGATTTAATTGCATAAAAATTCAAAGTTGGAAAATTGCGAAATTTTCATAATTTTCGCCAAATTTCCGTTTTTTTCACAAATAAACGCAGGTACTATCAAATAATTTTTACCATTGTCATGAAGTACAATATGTCACGAGAAAACAATGTCAGAATCACCAGGATCCGTTGAAGCGTTCCAGAGTTATAACCTCATAAAGGGACAGTGGTCAGAATTGTAAAAATTGGCCCGGTCATTAACGTGCAAACCACCCTTGGGGGTAAAGGGGTTAATGGCGTGGGCTCCCGCACAATTTTATTACCGTCAGATAGATAATAGCAGTTCACAGAGAGACACTGAGCACACCGTGTGTTTGCTGAATGACAGGCTGCATGGTCACATCATGCAGCCTGCCATCCAGGTGTAGCAGAGCCGGATCCGTCATGGGAATGGAGAGGAATACTGTTGTTCATATTTTTTTACTTCTTGTGCCAATGTTGAGGGCATCGGTGGAATGGGCAAAGTCATAAGTATGGTTTAATTAAGAATATTAAGGGAGTCTGTGTCATTCTTTCAAATAAAGGACTTTTCATGGGTGTCTGTATTTTCTTACAATGTGGGGTTAGCAATGGGAGCATCTTATTGTATCCATGGCCCCTTCCTAGGCTATAATATCAGCCCGCAGCTGTCTGCATAGCCTTTGCTGGTTATTAATTTTAGGGGGACCCTGCATCATTTTTTTTAGGTTCCCCATTTTAAAATCGTGTAAAGGCTGTGAGCTGATCAGCTGTGAGCTAATATTAATAACCTGGGAAGCTCCATGGGTATTACCTCCTTCCCAGGCTATAAATATATGACCCCTCCCATCAGCTTTCCCTCTTCTAGGTACAAAAATTGTGCAGAAGCCCATGCCATTCATTTCTCAAAAGTAAACTATTATTAATTATATATATCTTCCTTCCTGGTTTGCAATTTCTGCATTTGAATATAAAATGAAATAGTGCTGTGACGGTAAGGTTAATGTGGTATATACCAGATCGATGAGTTTAGAGTACCATAACTATGTGGGTGTTAGGGGTCGAGTTCCCGCCTCTGCACAGGGGGAATCTCGGGCAATTTCTGCTGTGGTCTCCCATTATTCTCCTGCTGCAGTGGAGCCTGCTCAGTGGAGATGTCGGTCCCAGCATCTTGCTCAGTCTCTCTCTGTGCAAAGGGTTACTGCTGCTTTTCCAGCTTCTGCCAATGAAGCCAGTGCTAGGTACCGGCGAGCAGACGCTTTTGGGACTAAGTCCTGCTTTTCCCCTTCTGAGCATGCCTGGGGTAAGATCTCTCATTGGAGATCGAAGATCACATGCTTAGATACTGCAGCAAAACTCATTGGTTCTCCAGGAAGGTCCTGAAGTTGCTATGGCTCTGTGGCAGCCTCTCATTGGTCCTTCTAGGAAGGTCCTGTACTTGCTGCAGCTATATAAGGTTTGCATGGCCACATGGCCATGTGCTAGTATCAATCCAAGTATGTGCTTTGCGCCAGTGTGGTTATGTGTGAATGTATTGAGGGACCCGGCTGAAATAAGCCCCTAGAATACGGCACCTCTGGTGAGGAGGTTGTATGAATGTATTCAGGGTCCCGGCTGAAATAAGCCCCTAGAATACCGGCTCCTCCTGTGAGGCGATTGCGTGTTTGCATAACCACTGACTGCTATCAGTTCGGCAGTAAGCTTGTGCTCCTGTGAGGCTAACAGGGCGCAGTGCTTTCCTTTCACCGCTACTCTGTGAAGTAACAGAGCTAGTCTAAACCGCCAAACAGTGCCACCATTCACTAACAGCAGGTTCCTCCTGCACAGAGGACCCTGGGCTGCGAACGCACCAATTATAATAAACGTCTATATTTACTCGGTGCGTTCCGCTAGCCCTAACAGTATACTAGCGCCAGGGTCTGGCTAGTAAATGGCGGATGATCAGCCACCCCTGCTCTGACTTTATCCTGTCTCCCGCTTCCAGACAAGTTGCTGGTGACAGTAAGCTAGGTTGGGGATTCTTGAGTCTGTGCTCCATACATATAGAGCTCCTGGCTGCACATTTTACTATGGAATGGGCAAAAGTGGGATTTATTTTATCCCTTTTGTCAGGCAGGGCGTTGGAGTGGGCAACGCCGCTATGGGAGCGTAATTATCATGTGGTGCAGAGTGCTCCTCTCTTCCTGGATGCTCTGAAACAGGTCTTTTGGGTACCTTGTGTCACCCACGATACCGCGCTCCAATTGTTAGCAATAACGCAGGGTTCGTCTATGGTCAGCCAGTTCGCCGTCCAATTCCGGACTCTTGTCTCTGAGCTGGAGTGGCCAGATAAAGTCCTTATTCCGGTGTTCTGGAAAGGACTGGCAGACCATGTAAAGGACGTCTTGGCCACCAGGGAGATTCCCGCCACACTGGAGGATCTCATTTCAATATCTACCCGCATCGACCTCTGTTTTAACGAGCGGAGGTTAGAGTGGACCCAGTATAGGCAGAGGTTTCAGCTGGCTCCTACCTTCTTCAGCCCTCTAGAATCTCCTGTTCAGGCATCTGACTCCCATGAGGCCATGGAAATTTCTCAAATGGGACCTAAGTCTCAGACCGCTCGAGTACCCATGGTTTGTAAAAATTGCCAACAGCTAGGACATTACACCAATAAATGTCCATAGGGGTCGGGAAATGATCGAGTCTAGTAACCACTGGAGGAGATTCACTAGAACAGCGGCGTTTTCCTCCAAGCTGTCCTTCAAAGGCACAATCATGTTAGGCTCATCCTCTCTAACAGTCGAGGTTTGTGTGGATTCTGGAGCAGAGGGGAAATTCATGTCCTCTGCTTTTGCTCTGCGCCATGCAATACCTCTGGTGATGCTCGCCAAACTGGTAACTGTTAGAGTAGTGAATGGGTCGACACTTCCTTCATAAATCACACACCAGACTGTCCTTTTCACAATATCAATGTCCCCTTCTCACCAGGAGATTATTTCCCTTCTTGTCCTTCCCGAGGGAATGGACGAGATTCTGCTGGGAATACCCTGGGTTCGTTTCCACTCCCTACATATTGAGTGGACCTTTGGGAGGATATTGGGTTGGAGTGAATCATGTAAGGGCAGATGTATGAGAGAGTGCGTTCAGGTTTCCACCACCGAGATACCCGCAGATCTTTCTTCTCTTCCCAAATGCTATTGGTCCTATGCAGACGCCTTCTCCAAAAAGACTGCAGAGACCCTTCCGCCTCACCGCCCCTATGACTGTCCTATTGATCTCTTGCCTGGAGCAGAACCTCCTCGGGGATGGGTCTATCCCCTCTCTCTTCCAGGAAATGGAGGCTATGTCCCAATACATACAGAAGAATTTGGCAAGAGGGTTCATTAGGAAGTCAGTGTCACCTGCAGGGGCGGGGTGATTCTTCATGCAGAAGAAGAACGGAGAATTACGTCCTTGCATAGATTACAGGGGGTCTTAACACCATCACTGTTAAGAATAAGTACCAGCTGCCCATGATTTCTGACGTCCTTGATAGTCTACGGGGAGCAAGGGTATTTACCAAATTAGATCTGCAGGGTGCTTAGAACCTGATTCGCATCCGTGAGGGGGACGAATGGAAGACGGCTTTTAATACCAGGGATGGGCACTATGAGTATCTGATGATGCCCTTCGGGCTCTGTAATGCCCCAGCCATTTTCCAAGACTTTGTCAACGATATCTTTCAGGATATGCTCTCCACCTCGGTCGTAGTCTATCTGGATGATATTCTCATCTTCTCTCCAGATATTGACTCCCACCGGAGAGATGTTGGCAGAGTCTTCAGCCTATAGAATTCCCTCTATGCAAAGTTGGAGAAATGTATGTATGAGCAGAAGTCTTTACCTTTCCTGGGCTATATTATCTCCACCCAAGGGCTGGATATGGATCCTGCCAAACTACAGGCTGTGATGGATTGGCAAGGACCCCACATTCTCTTAAAGCAGTGCAGAGCTTTATGGGGTTCATTAATTACTATCGCCAGTTCGTTCCCCACTTCTCAACTTTGGTAGCTCCCTTGGTAGCCCTCACCAAGAAGGGAGCAAATCCCAAATTGTGGTCTGAAGAGGTCTCCAGGGCCTTCTCTTCTATTAAGTCTCATTTTGCTAGCGCTCCCATCCTACATCGTCCCGATGTTGATAAGCCGTTTATAATGGAGGTGGATGCCTCATCCATTGGTGCAGGAGCAGTCCTCTTCCAAAAGGATGCTCAAGGTCGGAAGCATCCTTGCCTCTTCTTCTCCAAGACCTTCACACCAGCGGAGAGGAATTATTCCATCGGGGACAGGGAGTTGCTAGCAATGAAGTTGGCTTTCTCAGAGTGGAGACATCTTTTGGAGAGGGCACGTTATCCCTTTCAAGTCTTCACGGACCACAAAAATTTGGTATATTTACAAACAGCCCAGCGGCTAAATTATGGTCAGGCCAGATGGTCCTTGTTCTTCTCCCGGTTCCACTTTACCCTCCATTATCTTGCTGGGGAGAAGAACATTCATGCTGATGCCCTCTCTCACTCCTTTGCTTCATCTGAGGAGGAGGAAGGGGAGCCTCAGCTTGTTGTCCCTTCTGAGAGCCTAAGAACCGTAGCTCTGATTTTGCTAGAGTCTGTGTCTCCGGGCAAGACTTTTGTACCCATTAATTTGCGACCAGAGGTCCTCTCTTAGGCTCATTCGTCCAGGGTGGGTGGACACTTTGGGACAAAGAGGACATCTGAGCTGCTGGCGAGGACGTACTGGTGGCCACATATGATCTGTGACATCGGAGATTATATTCGGGCATGTGTCTCCTGTGCCAAAAATAAGTCTCCTCGACAATGGCCAGCTGGGTTACTCTATCCCTTGCCGGTGGCAGACAGGCCCTGGGAGATGGTCGGGATGGACTTTGTGGTGGGTTTGCCCAAGTCTCGTGGCTGTACCATCATTTGGGTTATCACCGATCATTTTTCTAAAATGGTGCATTTGGTGCCGCTTCCACGGCTACCTTCTGCACGGGCCTTGGCAGCGTTGTTAATTAAACACCTCTTCCGCCTACATGGTATCCCGGACAAAATTGTCAGTGACCGGGGTCCCCAGTTTTCGTCTTGGTTATGGAGAGAGCTTTGTCTTCTTCTCAACATTGAGTTGAATCTGTCTTCCGCTTTTTATCCCGAGACAAATGGGTTGGTAGAGAGGGCCAACCAGACCTTGGTCACTTATCTGTGACTTTTTGTCTCAGCCAGGCAGGATGACTGGGCATCCTTGATATCATGGGTGGAATTTGCGCTGAACAATGCCGTAGCTGACTCCACTGGACAAACACCATTCCTCCTTAACTATGGTCAGCATCCGCGAGTACCTTTGCCTATGCCTGTGCCTTCCGCCGACTCCAGGGTGGCCAACTGGGCTGTGGAGGCATGGGATATTTGGGACTGCACTCAGGATGCCATTCAGGCCTCCAAGGAGAGAATGAGGTCCTCCGCCAATGCACATCGGCGCCCCACTCCGACCTTTGCTCCTGGTGACTTAGTGTGGTTCTCCTCCCGTAACATCAGGCTGCGAGTTGAGTCCACTAAGTTTGCACCTCGCTAGTTGAGCCCTTTCAAGGTCCTTGAACAGGTTAACCCAGTGGTCTACCATCTGGCCCTTCCACCATGCCTGGGTATCACCGACACCTTTCATGTGTCCCTCTTGAAGCCCGTATACATGTCCCGTTTTTTGAGTCATCTGCCGGGACATCGGGTTTGTCTATGGACGATTACGAGGTAAACGCTAATTTGGGGTGCAAGGTGGTACAGGGCAAAAAAATTTATTTGGTGGGTGGAAGGGTTATTGTCCTGAGGTCAGGTCCTGGGGGCCTGCTGAGTATATTCAGGCTCCAGTGTGGTTATGTGTGAATGTATTCCGGGACCCGGCTGAAATAAGCCCCTAGAATACCGGCTCCTCCGGTGAGGAGATTGCGTGTTTGCATAAACACTGACTGCTATCAGTTTGGCAGTAAGCTTGTGCTCCTGTGAGGCTAACAGGGCACAGTGCTTTCCTTTCACAGCTACTCTGTGAAGTAACAGAGCAAATCTAAACCGCCAATCAGTGCAACCATTCACTAGCAGCAGGTTCCTCCTGCACGGAGGACGCCGGGCTGCGAACGCACCAATTATAATAAATATCTATATTTACTCGGTGCATTCCGATAGCCCTAACAGTCGGTACAGCACCTCCTAAACTTGTTTGAATCTTTGGATTATTATTCACAGACTGACTAATACTTCCATTTTCAATGTGCTTCAATATTATAGCAGTAATACAATACAATACAATTTTGGCCTTATATGAAATTAAATGTGAATTCTGGCCTAATATCGGTACACCGTAAAAACATAAAATGGAACTACTTGGCAGGTCAATTGTCTATTATCTTTATACTTGTTGTGATAGTTGTCCACTTTGTGATTTGATCACTGCAGGGTAATATGGGTAAGCCCACCTGGATACGTCTGGCATCATTAGTCCTCTCTATAACTCTTCAACTGTATATGGATTGCATTGGGCATTTTGTTTCCTTTTAGCTGATTGACATTAATTGAACTACAAACTGATTAAATATGTAGGGACGTGTTCAGGAAAATCATATCTGAGTTAATTCTCGGTGAACTGATTCGATCACCTCTTTTCTTTTTTAAGATTAACAGAAAGATAAGGAAAAATGCAGTAAGTAAAAAAAATTGCAAAATTTGACTTTAATATGAATATACAGTATATGAGAGTATTTAATAAGTTCATAATGCTCTTTGATATGTTTTTACAAATAACTTGCCACCACTTTACCACCAATGGCTAACATATGCTCAATATACTTAATGGGATCCTGTCAGCAGGTTTTTCCCATATAATGTAGGGCCAGCACCTGATCGCCCTCATATACAGCAGTTTAGAATGTTGTATATATGTTCCCAATCCGCTCTGCAAAACACACAAAAAAGCTTTTTTTATACTCACCTGTGGTGCAGTCCAATCCAATGGGGGACGTTGGTCTTGATCTGGCGCCTCCTCTCTTCTTATGCTTGTCGTCCTCTTTCTTGCTTCATGTAAATGACACCTTGAACATCATCCACACAGTGCCTTCCATCGCACTCCTGCACAGGTGCACTTCACTCTGCCTTTCCAAGGAAGAGCAAAATATTGTAGTGCCATGCTCTGGTGCTCTTTACCCTTTTCCTATACATGCGCATTACAGTACTTTGCCCTGTCCTTGGCAGAGCAGAGAGAAGTATGACTGTAAGACACATCATCCACATGAATCAAGAAGGAGGATGGCGATTGCAAGAAGAAAGGAAGTGCAGAATTAAGACCAGCAAAGCCCATTCAACAGGACAGAACTGTGGATGAGTATAAGAAAAGCTATGGGATATATATATAAACATACAACATTCTAGAATGTTGAATATGGGGGCTTACAGGTGCTGGCCCTACTTTGTATGGGAATAACCATGTGACAGGTTTCTTTTAAAGGGGTGTACCCTCCTATAGTTCTAATTTTCAACAGATAGTGGCCCAGCCTCCACGTCACAAAAAATCCTTAAGACCCCATTACAAGCTACACAAGTAAAACTTAGTAACTAATTAATACTTTAGAAAAAATGCTAATTTAGGCAAACATTTTAGTAAACACACATATAACTGCAAACATGCAAAGAGTTTAAGTTTCTTTCCTTCTCCATCTTTCACAGTTTTCATCTATTTTTTTTTTCATCCACAGCTGGTGAATACATCCTACTGAGACATAACCTTACATTTTAAGACTGTCAATGATGTGTCACAGAAGCTTAAAATAATTGGTATCATAGGAGCAGCCAGCATTAAAGAATTATCATCTTTGTGATATAATCAATGGTCGCTTGTTCAGAAAGGTAGATGATAATAAAAGTGAAAAGTAATTCTTTTCCCTTGCAGAAACTACAATGTAAAGAAAATTCTAATGGTGCTGCCAAATTGCAGTTTTCGCTCTCAATCAAGATGTGCACTTCAAACTGAAAATAAATCAAAGAACTTCTGTATATATTGAGCTGTTATAATGATAAGAATCATATTAGAGAATACAGTAATTTTTGTGTGTGGCTTTCTTTGCCTAATGTTGTAGTACTGTATTATTAAACCTATGAAATAACTATGGCATATCTATTAAATATATTTATTAACAAGATACTCAAATGTAAGCAAGTTATCGTCTATCCAATAATTGTGTCCTCCTTCTCCACAAGACCTTAACCTATAGGAGTTGTATGGAATGACATGTAATGGAAGCTCCTTTCTATTTGGGAATATGGCAGTGACGGAGACAGAGGAAGATTTAATTTTTACTTAATATATGATGGGATTAGAGCTACTATCAATACCCTGAATTTGTTCCCAGAAGTAAATGCTTTGTGTGTTTAAGTGTGGCCGTCTTATACTTGTGATAAATATTGCAGCAGATTATGGGCTCTGCTGGGATGTCATGATGCTAAATGGAATTTATTTAATGATAAACTAGTGTAAGGGTAGATTAAGTGTGAGTGATTTTTTTTTTTTTATGATTTTAAGTACTCATATCCCAGACTGCTTTTCTGACATTGTCCAGGGCTTTCACAAAGAATTAGAGGGCAGATAGATATACATCCATTCTGTTAACCCTCCGTCACATACAACTGATCTGACAGGCGCTTCTCTTTTACTTTCATTTCTCCTTCCTCACCAGATTGTGAGGAAACCCCCTCCCTCCAGGTAGTCTCCTGTCTCTTGAAGGTCTGTGAAACCTGATATCACAGTTGGATTTCAGAGCTTCAGGGGAGAGGATATAGCTGCACAGATCTCTCAGGCTCATTGTATGTGAATACGTCACATTCAGTAAGGTTGGTATTTTATGTTTTTATTCATCACAATAGTTTATTTAGCTTGTTTTATGAATGTATAGCACAAAATGTGGGGATATTTCATAGAAATAAGGGAGATTTTATAAAAGAAAGTGTGCTGCTCAGGCATATACAGTAGTTCCCTAACATATTCCTTCTCTTGCTTCAGATTATCTGCTGAAATGGAGAGGAAAATGTACAATTTATCCAAACAACTTGATGTTGAGGAAGTAACAAACATGCTGTTAGATGATAGAGACCTCACACTGAATGAGGATTTAGGAGAGGAAAGTGAGATTGATTCTCATGATGAGGTGGAAGAATGTGTCCTGGATTCTGAAACAGAGCAAGATGGTGACAGTGGTGAGGATGAAGAAGTTGGATCATATTATATTGGAAAAGATAAAAATACTAAATGGAACAAGAAGCCATTCCAGAAAAAACATAGGGAACCTTTAAACATTATTACTCACCTTCCTGCAGTAATAGGAACTGCACGTAATGCAAACACTGCAGTTGAATGCTGGAACAGTATATTTACAGATGACATTCTGGACTCTATTGTCACATATACCAACCAATATATAGACATTATAAAGGACAAGTACATCTGCAACAGAACCATCAAGCCCACAGATGAAATAGAACTGCGTGCTTTTTTTGGATTACTGTACCTTGCAGGAGCTTATAGGGCAAATAGACAAAGTTTGGAGGAACTTTGGGGTAAAGATGGGGATGGAGTTGAAAAATTTAGCCTTGTTATGTCCATAAACAGATTCAAGATTCTAATTCGTTGCCTTCGGTTTGACGACAGAACTACCCGAACCGAACGCAAAACACATGACCGACTTGCTCCAATTCGTGATATATTTCAAAGATTTGTTGTAAACTGTAAACAAAGTTATTACCCTGGAGAGAATCTCACTATTGACGAAATGCTCCCTGGTTTTCGTGGTAGATGTGCCTTTCGTCAATATATTCCATCAAAGCCAAACAAATATGGAATAAAAATTTATGCCCTTGCTGATGCCAGTAAGACCTACACTTACAACCTGGAAGTTTATGCAGGAAAACAACCAGAAGGTCCTTACTGTGTGAGCAACAAACCCATTGATGTTGTAAAAAGACTGGCTGAACCCTTATTTGGATCGGGTTGCAATATTACAGCTGACAATTGGTTTACAAGTTGTGATCTGATTGATTATCTGAAAATTCAGAAGCTGTCATATGTGGGAACTGTAAGAAAAAACAAAAGGGAATTGCCGCCACAGTTTGTAAGTGTGAAAGAGAGACAACAGTACAGCAGTATGTTTGCATTCCATAATGGAAAGGCTTTAGTTTCCTATGTACCACATGCCAAAAAAATCGTACTTCTTCAATCAACACTTCATGATGATGCTGCCATCGATCCTGGGACTGGGGCAGAAAAAAAACCGGAGAAAATTACATTTTACAATGCCACCAAAGGGGGTGTGGATACAGCAGATCAGATGTGCTCCACTTTCAACGTCAGCAGAAACATCAAACGCTGGCCAATGGTCATATTTTTTGCTATGTTGAATTTGGGTGGTATAAATTCACAAGTAATTTATCTTGAAAACAAGCTTGAACCACTCCGTAGACGATTGTATCTGAAAAAATTGGCCCATGAACTAGTACTTGGAGAGCTACGCAGGAGAAGAGTGAAAACAATCGGTATCCCCTCTCGCCTTCAAGTTCAGCTCAAAAGGTTCCGCCCAGAAGATGATGGTGAAAAGTCACCATCTGCACCACCTCACAAAAGAAGGAGATGCACCACCTGCCAAACGGAAAGCGGAACCAGAAGGCTTTCAAATTATGAATGTCTCAAATGTCATAAAGCAATTTGCCTGACACATGCAAAAATGGTGTGTAATTCTTGCTATTTGCTCTGCAAGTGTGACTTTTCTGGGGAAACCTCAGCATCTACTTCTGATTGAATATGTTTTTAATAGTACTTAAGGTACCTTAAAATTAAGTTTGTGTTCAAAAATTTTCTTTGTACATTTTTTTGAGAGAGTCGAACTGGGGACTATTTGGCGGGAGTTTTGAAAAGTTTGTATTTCATAGTTATTAGTTTTATGTTAAGTAAATGTTTTTTTTTGCAACTGATTATGTGTAGTCTCTTTTATTACATCCCTATGAAGGTCACTGATCACTTTTAGAGCACTGAAATTGCAAACATTAGATATTATAGGTATTTTTCCAGCAGGCGCCTGACAGGCACATTGTATGTGAACTCGTTAGTCCGAATATTGTATGTGACGGAGGGTTAATAATATTATAGATGAGCAGATCGATCTGCGGAGGATCGAGTTTGAGTCAAGTTTCCTGAAATTCACAACTTCATGCAAATTCAAATACTTTGAGATTCAAATCACTGCTCACAAAAAAGTAAAGGAAAATGTGTCCACTACCTTTTCCCACAATGCTGAAGCAACAGAGAGCATGCTAATATTTTCATACTTTGTACAGTGGTGTAGGGTGTTAGCCGCTATGATCAGTTGTGTCCTTTCTTTTCTATAGTGTGTAAGCTATAATGGTCAGTAGGGTCCTCGCTCTCATATAGAATGTAAGCTCTTATGGACAGTTGGGTTGTCTCTTTCTCCTTTCACCCACATTTATTATATGAGCAATGACACACTTTCCAGTATTGAGATTCATGCAGATTTTGCACTTGTTAGCCTAATATACAGTAAGACTAATATTATATATACTGTGGCATATAAAAGTTTGGGCACCCATGGTCAAAACTACTGTTATCGTGAATAGTTAGGCAAGTTGAACATTAAATCTCTTAAAGCCCTAAAAAGTTTCCATGACACAATATGACGTACACTAAGGAGGAATGGGATGAATGGGTGTCACCCATAAAGGAAGCATCTCTTTCTGAACCAAAAAAGCCCACCTACAATTTGCCAGAGCCCATGCTTAAAAACATGAGACTTCGGGACCCTTTGCTCTGAGGTGATGAGACCTAGATAAATGTTTTTGGAACTTATTACTTCAAAACTGTATGGCGTCGCAAATGTAATGAGTACAAAGACAAATGCCGAGTGTCTACAGTGATACATGGTGGTGGCAGTGTCTTTATCTGGGGCATGAGTGCTGCTATTGTCAAGGAGCTAAATTTCATTAATGTATCACGAACTCACTGATGCTCTGCTCTGTGTTGAAAGAGAAGATGCTACAATCGCCTCATGCTCTTAATAGTTATAGACTTAAGGAAATGGTTGTATCTCTAAAGAAGAACATGAGACAAAATAACTTAGTGACCAAGTATGTCTCCTGACCAAAACTCAATTGAACACCTATGGGGAGCTCTGAGTTGAGCAACTCTCTCCATCTCGCTTTCTGGCAGTAAAAGCGACCATTCTTGAAGAATGGAAAAAGATTTTTCGATATATCACCAACTTTTTCATTCCATGTGTTGAAGACTTGTTTCTGTCATTAAAATCATGGATGTCATTTGAAATGTTATTATATTTGATGAGGCTTTATTCATTTTTGCCTCAATTAATTTGAGTAAAACAAAAGATTTTGAAATGAAAGTTATATTATTCACCTTACTTTCATGTTATGGGTTAAAAATGAATTCTGGAAAACTCAGACTTGTCGAAATTATGGAAATTGTTCTTGCTCAGTAAGATATTGATTAAAATCCTATTTTTCAAAGAGGATTTACTCATTTATGCTGAGCACTGTATATAGATAACTCATCAGTAGTGTTGAGCATTTTGATACTGAAATATCGGGTATCGGCCGATATTCGCTGTATCGGAGTTCCGATACTATGTTCCGATACTGTTAGAATATCGAATACCAGAATCAGAAGTTCCCATAATGCAATGAGCGAGTTTGAATTTATTCAGACAGTAAGGATCCTAAGAAGTGTGGGCACATCCTGTTAGGCATATTAGGCATGTTAACTTATGGCATGGCTGCGATTGGCTTCTGAAATGATGTCATGATGCACTATAAAAGCCGCAGCCGACATTTTGGGTTCACTCTGCTGTGAATTTACTTAGGGACAGGACGCTGCTGTTCTGACTCTGAGGGACAGTTTGAGCCAGCGATTTGCTTTATTGCGCTTTACCCAAACTAATTTAGCATCCGCTGTGTGAGAAGCTTTCTTTTGCCTTGCAGTGCTGTTCATGGCTGTCTGCGAGGTCTCTGTGTGTGAGTGGAGCTCACAATGTAATGTGTTCTGCAGCCACCTCCAGTTGTAGTCCGCTCAGCGTGCGTCACTACCTCATACATTGTCCTTTTTTTCATTAGTGCTGCTCATTTTACCAGATTTCTCCTATTAGTGTGGTTCCATCCATATCCAACTTGAATATTTGCAAACATTATATAGGAATAGATAGAGGAGCCTTTCTGCTGGCTTGTGCCCTGCAGCCCCAGCCAGAATAGTATTAGCCTATGTTTTGAGCCTCATCTATGGCATTGTAGGTTACCTTCCTGCATTGTAATAGCTACAAAAAGTACATTTTTGGGCACATCCAGTGTCTTTTTGTGAAGAAAAAAAAAGGAAATAAAGTTCACCAAACACTCCACTTTACAGCTGTGTAGGCCACATTAGCTCATAATGAAGTCTAGTCCACACTTTATAAAATTAGTGTTTCTTATACCTGTTAGCAGCTGTTCAGGAATAAGCACACTAAGCCCTTAGTACTTTTCTGCCTATATTTATCAGTCTACCAAGATGAAGAAGGCAGGGAGTAAGGCACGTGGTCATGGGCGTGGAGTTTCTGTAGGGAGAGGATGTGAGGATTCTGTGCCTGCTGCGGGCACCAGTGACTCAGCATCTCCCAGTTTTACCAGGGAGCAGTCCTTTATGCGCAGCTTTGTAGGAGCTCGCTATAGCCAACTGCTGCGGGAGGACCAAATTGAGACGCTGTCGGATGGATGACAGCTAACGCATCAACTTCAATTAGTTCCAGATCCTCTCATGTCCTAAGCACTAAAGAGCACCCATCTGTCTCTTCACCACCTGCCAAATTGCCCAGGCAGTCAGAGAGCCCAGGACAGGAGCCATCTCTACTTCTGTTCTCTGAATCTCTTGGAATGGAAAGAGGGGGCCAGCCAAGCAGCATTTTAGAATCTGAAGAAGAGGTAGTATGCAGTGATGCACAACAGCTTTGTCTCCCTGAATCTGAAGAGGCGGGTGGGCCAGTGCGTACAGTCAGCACATTTCAGTACGCATCTCATGATGAGACTCAGGTGCCACTTTCTGGTGCGTACTGTGCTGTCGAGAAAACCCAGGAGAAGCAGTTGTTTGAAGAGGGTAGTGTAGATGATGAGGTCCTTGACCCATCAAGACGTGAGGTACAGGAAGGTGGTGGGAGCAGCTTTGAGGAAGAGATTCCCTGAATGGCCAAAAAAGGAGGGAGAGGGAGGGGGCAGACTCGGTTGCCTGTAGCCTCCACTTCAGCACCCATTAGGAGCATGCATCTTCCAAAACCCAAAACGGGCGCTCCCATAACTTGCAGTGCCTGGTCCTTTTTTGACACAGTTGCAGATGACATTTGCTTTGTCAAATGCAAGCTGTGTAATCAGAAAGTGAAAAGAGGGAAAAATGTCAGCAACCTCAATACCACAAATATGTGGAAACATGTGCAGACCAAGCACGTGGTGGAGTTACAAAGACACACTGAAGACTTAGGCCAACCTACAGTGCCACCTACCACCTCTTCAGCTTGTGTTGTAGCCTCTTCCTCCAGCTGGTTTAGCTTCCTCACAGGATCGCCATGGAAGAACCTCTGGCCCTGTTGTACAGAAACAGTGTCATTCCACCCACAGCACCACTTTCCCTGTCATCCTCACACTCCCAGGCCAGTCTACTGCCATCAGTAGCACAGGCATGGGAGAAAAGGCACCCATACTCGACAAACCACCCCCAAGCACAGGCTCTGAATGCTGGCATTGCAAAACTACTGTCCCTTGAAATGCTATCATTCAGGCTGGTGGAGACTGACACCTTCCGTAACTTCATGGCATTGGCAGTCCCACAATACAACGTGCCCAGCCGCTTTTATTTCAGCAGGCAAGCCGTCCCTGCCCTGCAAAAGCATGTGGAGGGGAAAATTAAACATGCGCTACTAAACGCGTCAATAGCAAGGTCCACCTGACCACCAATGCGTTGACCAGTAAGCATGGACAGGGACGATACCTTTACCTCACTGCCCATTGGGTAAATGTTGTGGAGCCGGGTACAGATCTTGAAAGTGGTGCTGTACATGTTCTGCCAACTCCAAGGATTGCAGGAATCCAGTCTGGACACATAGACTCCTCCTCAAAGTCCAGTTCCTCTGAATCAGCGCTGCAGGAGCCATCACGGTCTACCTACATATGGACCCGTGAACGCTTAACTGTTACGACCGATATGAGCACAACCATGGCCAAGCATCAACAGGCCATATTGAAATTAATTTCTTTGGGGAATCGAAGCCACACAGCGCAGGAGCTCTGGAATGCCATCAAGCAGGAGAGCGACGTGTGGTTTGTGCCAGCAAATCTCCAGCCAGGCATGGTAGTGTGTGACAATGGCTGTAATCTGGTGGCAGCTCTGGGCCTAGGCAACCTCACATCCCATGCCTGGCACATGTGCTCAACTTGGTCGTGCAGAGTTTTTAAGGGACAATCCGGATGTTGATGCACTGCTGCAGAAGGTCCGCATAGAGTGCGCTCACTTGCGGCGTTCCAGCATGGCAAGATTGCGCATTGCAGCTCTGATTCCGCCTTCAGGAACATCGCATCATATGTGACCTACCCACCAGGTGGAATTCAACATTGCATATATTGGAGAGGTTGTGTGAGCAGCGGGCAGCAGTAATGGAGTACTAGCTGCATCAGGCGCAAACAAGTCGCACTGCGAGCCGTTCACACTTCACTATCACTGAGTGGGCCTCTATGAAGGACATCTGCCATGTTTTGCATGCCTTTGATGTTTCCACGTGGATGGCGAGTGCAGATGATGCACTAGTCAGCATGACTATCCCCCTTATCTTCCTGCTTGAAAAAACACTGCAAGCACTAAGGGAGGAGGTTTTGGAAAAGGTGGAGGATGAGGAGTCACAAATGCCATCTGCTTCTGGACAGTCTGCGCAACATGGTTCCTCACAAATGCCTAGGCAGGGGACACTTTGTGAGGAGGATGAGGAGGACTCAATGGAGGAGGAAGACATCTGTCCAGAGGAGGGGGGTATACAGTGCTCTTGTAGTCAGTATGTATAGCAAGGGTGGGGTGATGCAGAGCAGGGAGAGATCACACCTCATGCAGGGGACAGCATTTCTTGGCCAGTTGGCAGTCTGCAGCACATCGTTGATTTCATGCTGCAGTGCCTGAGAAATGACCGCTGCATCGCCCACATTCTCAACACGGCTGATTATTGGGTGTCCACCCTCCTAGATCCTTGCTACCGGGACAACTTACAAAGCCTCATACGTAACACTGTTGAACCAGGAGTGTAAAATGCGGGAGTACCAAGATGCACTGGTACATTCCTTCATGTTCTCCATTCCACACGAGACTAGTGCTGCTAGTGCTTTACAAATCAGCTCAGTGCGTCGAGGCAGTGGAGGAAGCTCTGCACAAAGAGGGAGCAGAAGCAGCACCTCAGCACAAGGTAAGACCAGTATGGCCCAAATGTGGCAAAGTTTTGTGTCCCCGCCACAAAGGTCTACACCATCACAGACGGCTCCAGTCAGCAGGAGGCAACGTTTCCATCAGATGGTGACAGACTACATGTCTTGCCCTCTCAGTGAACTCCCAGACGGCTTTTTCCCCTTGAAGTTTTAGGTCTCTAACCTGGATACATGGCCAGAGCTTAGCCAGTATGCATTGGAGGTGCTGGCTTGCCCTGCTGCTAGTGTATTACTGGAACGCATCTTTAGTGCCGCAGGTGGTGTACTAACAGACCGTCACATGCGACTATCCTCTGATAATGTTGACTGGCTTACTTTTCTGAAAATGAACAAGGCCTGGATCTTGCAGGAATTTGCCACTCCTCTTCCAGATTAAATAATTGATTGGCAACACTATCGAGGTCTCCTGTTGTGTTCATGTTTCTACCATGTGAACTGTAATCCCTGGGCTCCAACATCGCCAGTTGCTGCCCAGAAGTGCCATCTGCACAGTCAACACATGCTTCAGTGCTATTGAGGTTCAGTAACGTCAGCTGATCCCCTGCTCTGTGTACGGCTATTTCTCCTGCTCTGTCTACATTCACACTATTACTTCTTTTAAACTTTCTCCAATTAGGGCGCTGCCTCCAGTCTGTTTCTAGTATTTACTCTGGGCTCCAACACCGCCAGTTGCTGCTCAGAAGTGCCGTCTGCACAGTCAACACATGCTCCAGTGTTAATGGGGTTCAGTAACATCAGCTGATCCCCTGCTGTGTGTCCAGCAATTTATCTTGCTCTGTCCACATTCACACTACCACTCATTTTAAACTTTCTCCAATTAGGCCTCTGCCTCCACTCTGTTTCTAGTATTTACCCTGGGCTCCAACACCACCAGTTGCTGCTCAGATGTGCCATCTGCACAGTCAACACATGCTTCAGTGTTATTGGGGTTCAGTAACGTCAGCTGATCCCCTGCTGTGTGTCCGGCAATTTCTCCTGCTCTGTCCACATTCACACTGCTACTGATTTTAAACGTGCTCAAATTAAGCCTCTGCCTCCACTCTGTTTCTAGTATTTACCCTGGGCTCCAACACCGCCAGTTGCTGCTCAGAAGTGCCATCTGCACAGTCAAAACATGCTCCAGTGTTATTAGGGTTCAGTAACGTCAGCTGATCCCCTGCTGTGTGTCCAGCAATTTCTCCTGCTCTGTCCACATTCACACTGCTACTCATTTTAAACTTTGTCCAATTAGGCCTCTGCCTCCACTCTGTGTCTACTATTTACCCTGGGCTGCAACACCTCCAGTTGCTGCTCAGAAGTGCCATCTGCACAGTCAACACTTGCTCCTGTGTTATTGGGGTTCAGTAAAGTCAGCTGATCCCCTGCTGTGTGTCCAGCAATTTCTCCTGCTCTGTCCACATTCACACTACTACTCATTTTAAACATTGTCCAATTAGGCCTCTTCCTCCATTATGATTCTAGTATTTACCCTGAGGGCCAACACCGCCAGTGGCTGCTCAGAAGTGTCGTATGCACTGTCAACACTTGCTCCTGGGTTATTGGGGTTCAGTAACGTCAGCTGATCCCCTGCTGTGTGTCCGGCAATTTCTCCTGCTCTGTCCACATTCACACTACTTCTTGTTTTAAGCTTTCTCCAATTAGGCCTCTGCTGCCACTCTGTTTCTAGTATTTATACTCAGGGATCCAATACCGCCAGTTGCTGCTCAGCAGTGTCATCTGCACAGTCAACACATGCTCCAGTGTTATTAGGGTTCAGTAACGCCAGCTGATCCCCTGCTGTGTGTCCGGCAATTTCTCCTGCTCTGTCCACATTCACACTACTACCCATTTTAAACTTGCTCCAATTAGGCCCCTGCCTCCACTCTGTTTCTAGTATTTACCCTAGGCTCCAGCACTGCCAGCTGTTCCCTGCAGTTTCTTTGGCATGGGTACTCCGTCCTGCCCAGCCTGGTTCCAGCACGCCAGCTGTTTCCGGGTAGTATCAACGTCACTTTGCCTCCAATACGTTGTCTTGTTGTGTTGCGGTCGGGTTAGCTGACTCTATGGTGCCTGCAGTTTAGTTGCTTCCTATGTGGGCTGCGGGATCTGGCAATGAAGGTTGGTTCTGTAGTGTCAATAGGACAAGTAGGACTGTGGGTTTTGGTAACTTTGGCCGGCTCGCAGCCTTGCAACTTTTCTTTTCATGTGTACCTTCTGCTGCCTATCTGAGTTCCAGTACCTTTAGCTGGTTCTTTGGAAGTCAATCTTGAATATGTCCCCTGGGTTCCAGTAACATCAACTGGATCCAAGCAGTGCCTTTGAATTAGTTGCCTCTTTCTCGGTATCCAAGTTCCACCAACGTCTGCTGGTCTTTGGTAGTGCTTTCTTTCACAAGTACCTCCTGCTTAGTAACCAGATTCCAGTACCATCAGCTGGTCCTCGGTAGTTCCATTGGCTCTTGTACCTTCTGCTACCCATCCGGGTTCCAGTACCGTCAGCTGGTTCTCGGCAGTGACTTTGGCATGGGTACTCCCTCCTGCCCAGCATGGTTCCAGCATGCCAGCTGTTTCTGGGTAGTGTCAATGTCACTTTGCCTCCAATGCGTTATCCTGTTGTGTTGCAGTCGGCTTAGCCGACTCTATGGTGCCTGCAGTTTAGGTGCTTCCTATGTGGGCTGCGGGATCTGGCAATGAAGGTTGGTTCCGTAGTGCCAATAGGACAAGCACCCCCTGTAGGACTGTGGGTTTTGGTAACTCCGGCCGGCTCGCGGCCTTGCAACTTTTCTTTTCATGTGTACCTTCTGCTGCCTATCTGAGTTCCAGTACCATTAGATGGTTCTTTGGAAGTCAATCTTGAATATGTCCTCCTGGGTACCAGTAACATCAGCTGGATCCAGGCAGTGCCTTTGGATAAGGTGCCTCCTTTTCGTTATCCAAGTTCCACCAACGTCTGCTGGTCCTTGGTAGTGCTTTCTGGCACAGCTACCTCCTGCATAGTAACCGGGTTGCAGTACCATCAGCTGGTCCTCGGTAGTTCCATTGGCTCTTGTGCCTTCTGCTACCCATCTGGGTTCCAGTACCATCAGCTGGTCTTCGGTAGTTCCATTGGCTCTTGTACCTTCTGCTACCCATCTGGGTTCCAGTACCATCAGCTGGTTCTCTGCAGTGTCTTTGGCCCAGCCTGGTTCTAGCACGCCAGCTGTTTCTGAGTAGTGTCAATGTCACTTTGCCTCCAATACATTGTCCTGTCGTGTTGCGGGCGGGTTAGCCAACTTTATGGTGCCTGCAGTTTAGGTGCTTCCTATGTGGGCTGCGGGATCTGGCAATGAAGGCTGGTTCCGTAGTGCCAATAGGACCCCCTGTAGGACTGTGGGTTTCGGTAACTCTGGCCGGCTCGCGGCCTTGCAACTTTTTTTTTCATGTGTACCTTCTGCTGCCTATCTGAGTTCCAGTACCATTAGCTGGTTCTTTGGAAGTCAATCTTGAATATGTCCCCCTGGATTCCAGTAACATCAGCTGGTTCCAGGCAGTGCCTTTGAATTAGGTGCCTCCTTCTCGGTATCCGAGTTCCACCAATGTCTGCTGGTCCTTGGTAGTGCTTTCTAGCACAGGTACCTCCTGCTTAGTAACGGGGTTCCAGTACCACCAGCTGGTCCTCGATAGTTCCATTGGCTCTTGTATCTTCTACTACCCATCCAGGTTCCAGTACCATCAGCTGGTTCTCGGCAGTTCCTCAGCCTTCTTGTACCTTCTGCTACATTTCCAAGTTCAAGCTTTTTGAAATGGGTTTTGGTAATCACTCTGGATCTCTCTGACGACGACCCTAAAGACGACGACCCTGAAGACCACCCCAAAGAAGACGACGACCATGAAGACGACGACCCTGAAGACCACCCCGAAGAAGACGACCCAGAAGACCACTACCCTGAAGTCGACGACCCTGAAGACCACCCGAAGAAGACTAAGAAGATAACCCAGAAGACGATGACCAACAGGACAAAGAACAAGAAGACAACCACCAAGATACAGAAGAACAAGAGAAAGAAGATATTTTCTAAATTATAAGCAGAAGAAGATTAAGCAGTGTATGGAGGTGAGTCCGTTCCTCCTTGTGGTGCCCCTGGAAAATACCTGCTGCTGCAAGCCAAACTGAACGCAGACAAATCCTGTTGTAAATATTTCGTGACAGCTAGAATGGAAAGTGTAATCTTCAAACTTTTATAGATAACTACAGAAATGCCTGTCACAAATAAGAATATGATGAAGAAGAAGAAGAATATGAAGAAGTAGAATATAAAGAAGAATAGTAGTTGAATAAGAAGAATATGAAGTATGTAAAAAAAAGAATAATAGGAAGAAGGTGAGGAAGAAGAAGATGAATAAGGTGAAGAAGTTGATGAAAAAGATGCTGCTGCTGAGGATGATGAAGGAGAAAGTGTGGGAGAAGTGAAAAAGATGGTGAAGAGCATGGAAGTAGTGAAACATAAATATCTGACAAAATATAAAAAAGCTTAACATAGTCAATATCTTTGTAACTCCGAAAGTCTCAAAAAAATTGTAATTCCTGCTATTCCATTTGATTGGGCTAAACCTCTATGCCTTTAATGTTTCCTCCACCTCCCCCAATACATTCTACATTAGTCTTAGTTGTTTTCCTTCATGTAGAATTAACCTACAGGGAAAGAAATGGTTTATTTTCATTCCGATATTTGTGTCCCATTGACTTGCATTGGTTTCCGGTATCGAAATCGGCGATATCCGATATTTTTTGGGTATCGGTCCAATCCATTCCGATCCGATATTTCCCGATATCGGAAGGTATCAACACTACTCATCAGATATCTTGTTGCGCAGATATAATATTGATATATTTACATTATCAAAACTTCATAGTATGCAAGATTATTCATTAGACATTTGTGAAACATATTACAAGAGTACTTAATGTTATATGATTATATATTTGAGAGGTTTTTAGATATAGCATTTTGTAATTATAATCTAACATCTGCAACATTTTTTCTTTTTACATCAATAATAATCTTTATTTTTATATAGCGCTAACATATTCCGCAGCGCTTTACAGTTTTGCACACATTATCATCACTGTCCCCGATGGGGCTCACAATCTACAATCCCTATCAGTATGTCTTTGGAATGCTGATTAAGGGATTACTTTAAAAATAAAATATTGTGGAAAATCTTTACACATTTCTCTCATTCCTTTATGGGGCTTCACCATATACTCATTTAATTGCCTCTATAGTACACTACAGGTGTTGAGTATTGCAGTGCATCTTCCATGTGTTTATAAAACTAGTTGGCATCTTATTCAGGCCTGCCAATAAGAGTACAATGATTGCTGATCTGGGTGGATTCATTAGCTTTTTCTCCTTTAAAACTTTGTAACAGTGGTGAACAACTGCTGGGTTGAGGTGAACGGATCTGGCAAAATTGTAATTCTCCTGTTTGCACTGTTTTTATCCCAGGAAATTCGATTTGTAAAGAAGTTAATCTTGTGAAATTCATGTCCCTTATTTTGCGTGGGGTCTCTATAGGTACAAGTGCATAATATGCATAATATTTAAGAAATAAAAAATCTTATGTTCACCTTACTGCTTACCTCTCTGGCCCCTACTTCACTCATTAGTCACCAAAGCCTGTCTGGTCGTCGCCACATATTCTAAACTCTCACTGCTCGTTGTGCTATCTCCTGTCCTCTCATAATCAGCCTACCCTTCTGGGAGAGTTCTGTGCAAGAGTGTTGAAGTTCACTGCATTATATCACTGCGCCATGCATCTTAACCTTTAGCGCGCATGCCCAGAACCCTCCTGGGCCACACATGAAACCTAAAACTTTTTTCGCATTGGCCAGCTAAGTCGGCACATAAGTGAATTACAAAAAAATCTACATTTTGGAGAATGCAGATTTTTACAATATCTACTATAAAAGAAAATAGTTGTTTGACTGTAGTGAAGTAAAATCCTTTAATGGTAGAAAAAGGTATATTGGATCACTAGTGTATTACCTCAATAGCAGCTATGGTATATGAGTTTGCAAACAATGTGCTGTCAGCTTCCTCCATGAGATGATGGTTTGAACTGTATTGTTTTATTTGTGAAAAACTCTAACATTTTCCTTTACACTAAAATTGTCCTTACCTGATTGGGATATGGCACTAAACTATCAATTCATGTTAAACCCCGCTGACCTCAAAAAGTCAGTGGTCAGAAAAACCTCATTATCCACTTTGTTGCACTTTCCAAATTCTCTTTTATTTTCTATCTTTGATTCTACAGCTTTTCCTTTTCTGCCATTTTATTTTACCTTTTAGTCTATTGAAACAGCGCTGACAAGATTCAGTTACCTCCAGGCTTTAAAATCAAAAGGTTACAACTGCTGGACTTTTTGGTTGACCTATATGCTGCCTTTGATAAAACTGATCACTCTTGGTTTGTGAACATTAAAATTCAATGATACTTCACAGACCTAGGCAATCTCTCTTTTATGTATCTAAAATCTTTTATTGGTTAAAGCTATTCCCATTTTACTGTATTTAGTGTATATTGCAAATAGTGTACACTAAATTAAATTTTATTGTATCCAGTGTATCTATTTATTGCTACATGTTATCATAAGGTCTACAGCAATTCATAAAGAAATGCAATATGGTTCCATACTTTGCATACATTTAAAAATACATACTGTATCTTTTTTCTTACAAACAGTATAGGATTTAATTTTGAGACTGTGATGCAGCAGTATCACCGTACGCAGTGAAAATGGCAGTGACCCTAGCAAGTTCCAACAAAACGTTCCTTTAATGTGTTACTTCACACAGTCCATAAGAATACATAGTAAACAGCGTTTTGTTTGCAGTCCCTAAACAGGCCGGACTTCCCTTTGTACAGTTTCCCTCGGCGACCGAATGTTTGGACCAAGTCTCTTTACTCACACAGTGCAAAGCAAGCTGTTTCTTCCGGATCGCAGTGCGGTAAAAAGACAGCTAGATATGCAGGGTGTCAGTGCCTTTGGTTCCTCTTTCCCCTGTCTGGCTTCACACAGGGAGTGCTCTGCAGACAACTGATCTGTCTGCTTCCAAGCCCAACACTGAGACACATTGCACTATACTACATGGCTTTTAATCAGTCACTGCTTCACCATTCTAATAATAGCTACACCTGTGACTGCAATATGCCCGCATGGCCTCACTACACCTCCGTACACATTCTGGAGAGCACAATCAGTGTCCCCTAGCTGTAACAGGGGTCACTGCCTCACATATCCGCAACCTGTTCATACCTGTGGGGTTAAACATTTTTTACCCCATATGGGCGCGAGACAGGGCATTGGCATGCCCCTTTTACATCCCCGCTCGACACTACACTAAGAAACCAAAGTAGAGTCTGGAACCATCGATCGGCGCTTGCATCCCTCCCCTTTGCGCTTCTCCTCCATAATTCATTATGGAACCACTCACTCCGTTCTCCATTGCAGAATTAAAGCCCTCTTTTCTGATTAACCATAGATTTGGGCCAGTTTTGGGTGGTCTCGACCTTGTTTAATTTGGGTTCACACACCCTGTGGGTCATCCTGTCACCTAAGTATCTGCTTCCTGGTTCAATTTCCTCTGTACCCTTTCCCATGCCTCAGTGACTATATCATGCTGAAATGCCATGGACCGCGCCGGCAACTCTGAGAATATGTCTGTATTACATCGCACCTGAACCTGAGCCTCCCGACACTGCTGTCTAGCAAGCACTCTATCTAAGTTTCCCTGACCCCTGGCCCCATCCTTGACCAGTGTCAGAGTGTTCCCCATGCGCACATCCCCAGTCACCTCCGCGACCATAAACTCCCGGCTCTTTTCATACCTGCGTTTTCATACCTGCGTCTCCGTCTGGGACCCTGGATCTGAGCTGTCCCGAACTTACCAGGCAACACTTCCAGCTCGGGGTTTAATGGGGTCCCCATGACCTCTACTGCCACAACCTCTAGAGAGTACCTATAGGGGTTACACTCTAAGCCTAAATTGATGACCCCTGTGGCAGACAACTTAGTATCTTTGGGTTTTACGCCCGAAACACCATCTTCAGTTTCTCCTGTCATTACCTCTCGGGGGAGCCCATTGGGATTACACTCTGTACCTAGGTTGGCAACCCCTATGGCAGGTATCTCACCATCTTCAAGTTCTACACCCGGCACAACATTTTCCATGAGAGGGTTGACCCTGGTCTCAAATGGGAACCAGAACAGGGGCAGGTCTCTTCCCAACACAGCCCCATATGGAAGGGTCTTCCCCACTCCCATCACATGTTTAATGTCCCCACATGATGTGGAAAAATTAACCTCCTCGGTCGGGTACTCACGGATTTCCCCGTGGATACACATAACCTCCACTTTCGGTCCTATGAAGTTGTCACAGGCAACAAAAGACCTATGGACCAAAGTCACATTACTCTCCATGTCCAGGAGAGCCTCTGTTCAGCCCCCATTCACATGTACCTGGCACAATCGAGGTTCACTGCTGGCTGTGCCTGTAGTGTTGATACAGACTGGCTGGGCACACAAAGACTCCATGCAAGTGTTCCCACAGTCCATGGGCTTAGATGAAACCGTACAGTTACAAGTCCAATGCCCAGGCTCTGGTGCAATGTCCTGAGTGGATTTATACTGCTCAATCAATTCTATCAGCAGTTCCAGGGTGCCTAGGTCCCTCAGCCTGGCCCAACGCTGCATGCCCGCCAGCAGAGCCCTCACCGTCCGGTCAGCCACAATTCTCTCCATCATCTCGAATGGGGAAAAAACTCAGACTGGAGCTATTCCTCCACCAACTGCAATAAATCATTTGCCTGAGACCGGCTGACCAAGTCTCTACATAGGACCACTGTACCCAATGACCACCCCTCATATTAGGGGTCTCTTCTTGACTCTGCTGATTGACCCTCACTTTAGGGGTCTCCTTTTTACTATGCTGAAGCTCTGCTAGTTTCCACTGCAGGGCCTCCTGCTGCTGCTGCAACTGCATCTCCTGCTGCTGCAGAACCTCTTTCTAAATCCTTTGCTGATTGAGCACAACCTGCTTCAAGAGTTCCTCCGTTTCTCCACCAGATTTGCACAACGATTTGCAGTACTCTCTGGGGTATGCCTTAGTTCACATGGCCCGCATTCTTTCCACCATATGTGATGCAGTGGTGATACCTAGAGTTGAGCGACCTTGACCTTTTTAGAGTCGAGCCGGGTTTCGCGAAACCCGACTATCTCAAAAGTCGGGTCGAGTGAAATCGGCCGATTATGACTTAAAGTCGGGATCGACCGAAACACGAAACCCAATGCAAGTCAATGGGGCAGCATAGTCGGCAGTGAGTGGGGGCCAGGAAAACACCTACAGTGCCCATTTTAATGTAAAAACCATCCATTCTTCTTAATGAAGCTTGTCAAGCGTAATTTACCTTATAATAATTGGAAGGCATTTGAAATTGGGGGTCATTTGGCTAAAGTTGTGTGGGGTAGGGCTGGTTCAAGTAATTAGTGGGCCCAGGAAATCTGGACCACGTCACGGCAGTGGAGCAGGGAGAGGTAAGTATTTCAACTTTGCAAGTGCTGTGATCCTGAGCAAGCAGGGGGGGCCCACTTGTTGGCATTGGCACTGGCACAGGGCCCCTCAAAGTACAGCGGTGTGTTTGCACGGCGGGGGCGCCTCCCACCGGCAGCAACACTTTTGCGTACTATGAGAGGCCCTGTGCCAGTGACGTCGCCAACTAGTATTCCTCCCCCCACCTGATGAAGGAACCTGCACTTTCATCTGCACCTTCCTCTTTGTCCCCGTGTAAGGTGGTATGGTATGCGGGAAGAGCAACCTGACTTTCAGCAGGGTCACAATGTTGTTGTGTAGCATGCACGGGGAATGTTGCGTTATGGGTCAATGTACCAGCAGACTCATCTATCACTGGCTGGGCAATGGGCACGATGAAGTGGAAACACAGATATAGGCCCAAAGAATAAAGTGGGCTAAATGCAGTTCAAAATTGGTAACACAGGAATAACCAGGGGGCATTGCAGTGGAGGACAACTGGAATGAGAGGCTGACACAGAGAGTAGGGCCAAATCAGTAAGTAGTCGAAATGTAGTTCAAAATTGGCAACCGTAGTAAACAGGCGGCACAGCTTTGTTCAGTGGAGGAGAACAGCAAGGAGTGGCAGACACCGATAGTAGGCCCCAACCCAACTAGTAGGCCAAATGCAGTCTAACATTAACAACTACTTAACGAGAGCCTGAAAATGGAATTTCAGGACAGGAAACCAGGAGAACAGCAAGGAGTGGCAGACACCGATAGTAGGCCCCAAACCAACTAGTACGCCAAATGCAGTTGTTCCATTTAACCACAATTTAATGAGAGCCTGAAGATAGAAGCTCAGGAAAGGCAACCTGGGGAACACCTTGGAGTGTAACACACCATCTCTCTCCACCCCATACCCATTTTGTAGGCCTAATGCAGTGTACTTTTCTACAACTACTAAACGAGAGTCGGAAGACCGAAGCAATGGCAAGGAAACCTGGGGAACACCTTGGAGTGTAACACACCATCTCTCTCCACCCCTTACCCAATTTGTAGGCCTAATGCAGTGTAGTTTCCAAGAACTACTAAACGAGAGCCGGAAGATCGAAGCTCAGGAAAGGCAACCTGGGGAACACCTTGGAGTGTAACACACCCTCTCTCTACACCCCATACCCAATTTGAAGGCCTAATGCAGCGTAGTTTCCAACAACTACTAAACGAGAGCCGGAAGATCGAAGCTCAGGAAAGGCAACCTGGGGAACACCTTGGAGTGGAACACACCATCTCTCTACACCCCATACCCAATTTGAAGGCCTAATGCAGCGTAGTTTCCAACAACTACTAAACGAGAGCCGGAAGATCGAAGCTCAGGAAAGGCAACCTGGGGAACACCTTGGAGTGGAACACACCATCTCTCTACACCCCATACCCAATTTGAAGGCCTAATGCAGCGTAGTTTCCAACAACTACTAAACGAGAGCCGGAAGATCGAAGCTCAGGAAAGGCAACCTGGGGAACACCTTGGAGTGGAACACACCATCTCTCTACACCCCATACCCAATTTGAAGGCCTAATGCAGCGTAGTTTCCAACAACTACTAAACGAGAGCCGGAAGATCGAAGCTCAGGAAAGGCAACCTGGGGAACACCTTGGAGTGGAACACACCATCTCTCTACACCCCATACCCAATTTGAAGGCCTAATGCAGCGTAGTTTCCAACAACTACTAAACGAGAGCCGGAAGATCGAAGCTCAGGAAAGGCAACCTGGGGAACACCTTGGAGTGGAACACAACGTCTCTCTACACCACGGAAGGGCTGATTCTTAGGAAGGAAGGCTGTTGGAAATAAGCATTGCGCGTCCGAGGGTGATTATATTCTTATTAGGTATATACTCACCCTCGGACGCGCCCTGCTTCTTTATTTGGAATGAATGTTTATTTGCAATGTGGTGTTGACTTTCTCTATTATTTTGGTAATTAATGATTTTATTATTTTCATTGTTTTGCATCTTCTCGGCAATAATATAAAGAAGACGCGACAGGACAACACTCGGTGGATGCCATATGTGTGTTTTCAATTGAAAAAACCTTTCAGTTAACTACTTGCAGGAGAAAGTAATTGTAGCTGGTGGCCATTAGAGTTGAGCGACCTTGACCTTTTTAGAGTCGAGCCGGGTTTTGCGAAACCCGACTATGTCCAAAGTCGGGTCGAGTGAAATCGGCCGATTATGACGTAAAGTCGGGATCGACCGAAACACGAAACCCAATGCAAGTCAATGGGGCAGCATAGTCGGCAGTGAGTGGGGGCCAGGAAAACACCTAGAGTGGCCATTTTAATGTCAAAACCATCCATTCTTCTTAATGAAGCTTGTCAAGCGTAATTTACCTTATAATAATTGGAAGGCATTTGAAATTGGGGGTCATTTGGCTAAAGTTGTGGGGGGTAGGGCTGGTTCAAGTAATTAGTGGGCCCAGGAAATCTGGACCACGTCACGGCAGTGGAGCAGGGAGAGGTAAGTATTTCAACTTTGCAAGTGCTGTGAACCTGAGCAAGCAGGGGGGGCCCACTCGTTGGCATTGGCACTGGCACAGGGCCCCTCAAAGTACAGCGGTGTGTTTGCACGGCGGGGGCGCCTCCCACCGGCAGCAACACTTTTGCGTACTATGAGAGGCCCTGTGCCAGTGACGTCGCCAACTAGTATTCCTCCCCCCACCTGATGAAGGAACCTGCACTTTCATCTGCACCTTCCTCTTTGTCCCCGTGTAAGGTGGTATGGTATGCGGGAAGAGCAACCTGACTTTCAGCAGGGTCACAATGTTGTTGTGTAGCGTGCACGGGGAATGTTGCGTTATGGGTCAATGTACCAGCAGACTCATCTATCACTGGCTGGGCAATGGGCACGATGAAGTGGAAACACAGATATAGGCCCAAAGAAGAAAGTGGGCTAAATGCAGTTCAAAATTGGTAACACAGGAATAACCAGGGGGCATTGCAGTGGAGGACAACTGGAATGAGAGGCTGACACAGAGAGTAGGGCCAAATCAGTAAGTAGTCGAAATGCAGTTCAAAATTGGCAACCGTAGTAAACAGGCGGCACAGCTTTGTTCAGTGGAGGAGAACAGCAAGGAGTGGCAGACACCGATAGTAGGCCCCAAACCAACTAGTACGCCAAATGCAGTTGTTCCATTTAACCACAATTTAATGAGAGCCTGAAGATAGAAGCTCAGGAAAGGCAACCTGGGGAACACCTTGGAGTGTAACACACCATCTCTCTCCACCCCATACCCATTTTGTATGGCCTAATGCAGTGTACTTTTCTACAACTACTAAACGAGAGTCGGAAGACCGAAGCAATGGCAAGGAAACCTGGGGAACACCTTAGAGTGTAACACACCCTCTCTCTACACCCCATACCCAATTTGAAGGCCTAATGCAGTGTAGTTTCCAAGAACTACTAAACGAGAGCCGGAAGATCGAAGCTCAGGAAAGGCAACCTGGGGAACACCTTGGAGTGTAACACAACGTCTCTCTACACGACGGAAGGGCTGATTCTTAGGAAGGAAGGCTGTTGGAAATAAGCATTGCGCGTCCGAGGGTGATTATATTCTTATTAGGTATATACTCACCCTCGGACGCGCCCTGCTTCTTTATTTGGAATGAATGTTTATTTGCAATGTGGTGTTGACTTTCTCTATTATTTTGGTAATTAATGATTTTATTATTTTCATTATTTTGCATCTTCTCGGCAATAATATAAAGAAGACGCGACAGGACAACACTCGGTGGATGCCATATGTGTGTTTTCAATTTAAAAAAACTTTCAGTTAACTACTTGCAGGAGAAAGTAATTGTAGCTGGTGGCCATTTTTAGTACTGTACCAGATTAGAGTTGTGTGTTTGTTTTTAATGTTAAAATGTCTGCATTTGATATCTCACCAGTATTTTCTTTTTTATAAGCAAAATACTTATTTTTATATTTTCTGATGTTGGTTCCAGGGGTACACGGCCAGCAGTGCCCTGGTCAGTGTAGTAGTAGTTGAAAGAATGGACCGCAGACAGGCATCGAAGGCCTAAAATAATAACACATGGCTGTAGGCAATTTTAAATTGGTTCCAGGGGTACACGGACAGCAGTGGTGTGGTCAGTGGAGGCCTAGTGGAAGGAGTGACCGCAGACAGGCATCGAAGGCCTAAAATAATAACACATGGCTGTAGGCAATTTTAAATTGGTTCCAGGGGTACACGGACAGCAGTGGTGTGGTCAGTGGAGGCCTAGTGGAAGGAGTGACCGCAGACAGGCATCGAAGGCCTAAAATAATAACACATGGCTGTAGGCAATTTTAAATTGGTTCCAGGGGTACACGGGCAGCAGTGACCTGGTCAGTGTAGTAGTAGTTGAAAGAATGGACCGCAGACAGGCATCGAAGGCCTAAAATAAAAAAATTGGGCTGGCTGTAGGCAATTTTAAATTGGTTCCAGGGGTACACGGGCAGCAGTGACCTGGTCAGTGTAGTAGTAGTTGAAAGAATGGACCGCAGACAGGCATCGAAGGCCTAAAATAAAAAAATTGGGCTGGCTGTAGGCAATTTTAAATTGGTTCCAGGGGTACACGGGCAGCAGTGGTGTGGTCAGTGGAGGCCTAGTGGAAGGAGTGACCGCAGACAGGCATCGAAGGCCTAACATAACAAACTTGGGCTGGCTGTAGGCACTTTTAAATTGGTTCCAGGGGTACACGGGCAGCAGTGGTCTGGTCAGTGGAAGTCTAGTGGAAGGAGTGACCGCAGACAGGCATCGAAGGCCTAAAATAATAACACATGGCTGTAGGCAATTTTAAATTGGTTCCAGGGGTACACGGACAGCAGTGGTGTGGTCAGTGGAGGCCTAGTGGAAGGAGTGACCGCAGACAGGCATCGAAGGCCTAAAATAATAACACATGGCTGTAGGCAATTTTAAATTGGTTCCAGGGGTACACGGACAGCAGTGGTGTGGTCAGTGGAGGCCTAGTGGAAGGAGTGACCGCAGACAGGCATCGAAGGCCTAAAATAATAACACATGGCTGTAGGCAATTTTAAATTGGTTCCAGGGGTACACGGGCAGCAGTGACCTGGTCAGTGTAGTAGTAGTTGAAAGAATGGACCGCAGACAGGCATCGAAGGCCTAAAATAATAACACATGGCTGTAGGCAATTTTAAATTGGTTCCAGGGGTACACGGACAGCAGTGGTGTGGTCAGTGGAGGCCTAGTGGAAGGAGTGACCGCAGACAGGCATCGAAGGCCTAAAATAATAACACATGGCTGTAGGCAATTTTAAATTGGTTCCAGGGGTACACGGACAGCAGTGGTGTGGTCAGTGGAGGCCTAGTGGAAGGAGTGACCGCAGACAGGCATCGAAGGCCTAAAATAATAACACATGGCTGTAGGCAATTTTAAATTGGTTCCAGGGGTACACGGGCAGCAGTGACCTGGTCAGTGTAGTAGTAGTTGAAAGAATGGACCGCAGACAGGCATCGAAGGCCTAAAATAAAAAAATTGGGCTGGCTGTAGGCAATTTTAAATTGGTTCCAGGGGTACACGGGCAGCAGTGACCTGGTCAGTGTAGTAGTAGTTGAAAGAATGGACCGCAGACAGGCATCGAAGGCCTAAAATAAAAAAATTGGGCTGGCTGTAGGCAATTTTAAATTGGTTCCAGGGGTACACGGGCAGCAGTGGTGTGGTCAGTGGAGGCCTAGTGGAAGGAGTGACCGCAGACAGGCATCGAAGGCCTAACATAACAAACTTGGGCTGGCTGTAGGCACTTTTAAATTGGTTCCAGGGGTACACGGGCAGCAGTGGTCTGGTCAGTGGAAGTCTAGTGGAAGGAGTGACCGCAGACAGGCATCGAAGGCCTAAAATAATAACACATGGCTGTAGGCAATTTTAAATTGGTTCCAGGGGTACACGGACAGCAGTGGTGTGGTCAGTGGAGGCCTAGTGGAAGGAGTGACCGCAGACAGGCATCGAAGGCCTAAAATAATAACACATGGCTGTAGGCAATTTTAAATTGGTTCCAGGGGTACACGGACAGCAGTGGTGTGGTCAGTGGAGGCCTAGTGGAAGGAGTGACCGCAGACAGGCATCGAAGGCCTAAAATAATAACACATGGCTGTAGGCAATTTTAAATTGGTTCCAGGGGTACACGGGCAGCAGTGACCTGGTCAGTGTAGTAGTAGTTGAAAGAATGGACCGCAGACAGGCATCGAAGGCCTAAAATAAAAAAATTGGGCTGGCTGTAGGCAATTTTAAATTGGTTCCAGGGGTACACGGGCAGCAGTGACCTGGTCAGTGTAGTAGTAGTTGAAAGAATGGACCGCAGACAGGCATCGAAGGCCTAAAATAAAAAAATTGGGCTGGCTGTAGGCAATTTTAAATTGGTTCCAGGGGTACACGGGCAGCAGTGACCTGGTCAGTGTAGTAGTAGTTGAAAGAATGGACCGCAGACAGGCATCGAAGGCCTAAAATAAAAAAATTGGGCTGGCTGTAGGCAATTTTAAATTGGTTCCAGGGGTACACGGGCAGCAGTGACCTGGTCAGTGTAGTAGTAGTTGAAAGAATGGACCGCAGACAGGCATCGAAGGCCTAAAATAAAAAAATTGGGCTGGCTGTAGGCAATTTTAAATTGGTTCCAGGGGTACACGGGCAGCAGTGACCTGGTCAGTGTAGTAGTAGTTGAAAGAATGGACCGCAGACAGGCATCGAAGGCCTAAAATAAAAAAATTGGGCTGGCTGTAGGCAATTTTAAATTGGTTCCAGGGGTACACGGGCAGCAGTGACCTGGTCAGTGTAGTAGTAGTTGAAAGAATGGACCGCAGACAGGCATCGAAGGCCTAAAATAAAAAAATTGGGCTGGCTGTAGGCAATTTTAAATTGGTTCCAGGGGTACACGGGCAGCAGTGGTGTGGTCAGTGGAGGCCTAGTGGAAGGAGTGACCGCAGACAGGCATCGAAGGCCTAAAATAATAACACATGGCTGTAGGCACTTTTAAATTGGTTCCAGGGGTACACGGGCAGCAGTGGTCTGGTCAGTGGAAGTCTAGTGGAAGGAGTGACCGCAGACAGGCTTCGAAGGCCTAACATAACAAAATTGGGCTGGCTGTAGGCACTTTAAATTGGTTCCAGGGGTACATGGGCAGCAGTGTATGGTCAGTGGAAGTCTAGTGGAAGGAGTGACGGCAGACAGTCTTCGAAGGCCTAACATAACAAAATTGGGCTGACTGTAGGCACTTTTAAATTGGTTCCAGGGTAACACGGCCAGCAGTGGCCTGGTCAGTGTAGTAGTTGTAGAAAGAAGGGACCGCAGACAGGCTTCGAAGGCCTAACATAACAAAAATGTCAAAACAATGGTATTGTCAGTGCCAGGCATTGAAGGATGTCAGCGGCTAGACTACACATTGGTGAAGCTGTGAGAGATAATTTTGCTAGTGGTAGAGCACTGTTTGAGCTGGGGGGGGGAACTGTCTTGTGGCCGGCGGTACAGGCACAGGGCCCCTCATATTACAACGGTGTGTCTGACGTTGGGTGCGCACCACCACCGCCAGAGACACTTTATTGTACTATGAGGGACCCAGTGGCAGTGCCGTCGACCAAAAGCGGCCACACCCACCTCTTCAGACAAACAGCACTCTCAAGGGTCCAAGCGCAAAGTGGCGATAGCACGGCCCCGTGTGGGGAGTTTGGCCATTTCGTGAGGTGGAAACATGTCGTATGCTGGACAATCAGGTGAAGAAAATTACGAGATTGGAAAAGTCATTCAGAATAGTCCACAGGCAAGACCTTTTCATAGGAAAGCTAGGTGTCAGCCGGGCAGGGTGGGGCAAAAGATTTTGAAATCCAGTTGTGGTTCATTTTAATGAAGGTTAGATCATCTACATTTTGGGTAGCCAGACGAGTCCTTTTTTCTGTTAGTATTGAACCTGCAGCACTGAATACTCTTTCTGATAGGACACTAGCTGCCGGGCAAGCAAGCTCCTGCAATGCATATTCTGCCAATTCTGGCCAGGTGTCTAATTTGGATGCCCAGTAATCAAATGGGAATGACGGTTGAGGGAGAACGTCGATAAGGGATGAAAAATAGTTTGTAACCATACTGGACAAATGTTGTCTCCTGTCACTTTGAATTGATGCTGCAGTACCTGTCCTGTCTGCGGTCATAGAAAAATCACTCCACAACCTGGTCAGAAAACCCCTCTGTCCAACGCCACTTCTGATTTCTGCCCCTCTAACACCTCTGGTCTGCTGGCCCCTGGAGCTCGTGTGAGAACGATCACGGGCGCTGTGTGCAGGGAATGCCAGAAGCAAACGGTCAACAAGAGTTGATTGTTTTGTTGCTAATATTAGTTCCAAGTTCTCATGTGGCATAATATTTTGCAATTTGCCTTTATAGCGAGGATCAAGGAGGCAGGCCAACCAGTAATCGTCATCGTTCATCATTTTTGTAATGCGTGTGTCCCTTTTGAGGATACGCAAGGCATAATCCGCCATGTGGGCCAAAGTTCCCGTTGTCAAATCTGCGGTTGTGCTTGGTTGAGGGGCAGTTGCAGGCAAATCTACGTCACTTGTGTCCCTCAAAAAACCAGAACCCGGCCTTGCCACGCCACCAATTTCCCGTGCCCCCGGGAAAGCTTCCTCATTAAAAATATACTCATCCCCATCATCCTCCTCATCCTCCACCTCCTCTTCGCCCGGTACCTCGTCATGTACACTGCCCTGACCAGACAATCGCTGACTGTCATCAAGGCTTTCCTCTTCCTCTGGTGCAGACGCCTGATCCTTTATGTGCGTCAAACTTTGCATCAGCAGACGCATTAGGGGGATGCTCATGCTTATTATGGCGTTGTCTGCACTAACCAGCCGTGTGCATTCCTCAAAACACTGAAGGACTTGACACATGTCTTGAATCTTCGACCACTGCACACCTGACAACTCCATGTCTGCCATCCTACTGCCTGCCCGTGTATGTGTATCCTCCCACAAAAACATAACAGCCCGCCTCTGTTCGCACAGTCTCTGAAGCATGTGCAGTGTTGAGTTCCACCTTGTTGCAACGTCTATGATTAGGCGATGCTGGGGAAGGTTCAAAGAACGCTGATAGGTCTGCATACGGCTGGAGTGTACAGGCGAACGGCGGATATGTGCGCAAAGTCCACGCACTTTGAGGAGCAGGTCGGATAACCCCGGATAACTTTTCAGGAAGCACTGCACCACCAGGTTTAAGGTGTGAGCCAGGCAAGGAATGTGTTTCAGTTGGGAAAGGGAGATGGCAGCCATGAAATTCCTTCCGTTATCACTCACTACCTTGCCTGCCTCAAGATCTACAGTGCCCAGCCACGACTGCGTTTCTTGCTGCAAGAACTCGGACAGAACTTCCGCGGTGTGTCTATTGTCGCCCAAACACTTCATAGCCAATACAGCCTGCTGACGTATGCCAGTAGCTGCCCCATAATGGGAGACCTGGTGTGCAACAGTGGCAGGTGCGGATGGAGTGTTTGTGCGACTGCGGTCTGTGGACGAGCTCTTGCTTCTGCAGGAGGACGAGGAGGAGGAGGAGGAGGGGGTGCGAACGGCTACAGACAACTGTTTACTAGACCGTGGGCTAGGCAGAACTGTCCCAAACTTGCTGTCCCCTGTGGACCCTGAATCCACCACATTTACCCAGTGTGCCGTGATGGACACGTAACGTCCCTGGCCATGCCTACTGGTCCATGCATCTGTTGTCAGGTGCACCTTTGTGCTCACAGATTGCCTGAGTGCATGGACGATGCGCTCTTTAACATGCTGGTGGAGGGCTGGGATGGCTTTTCTGGAAAAAAAGTGTCGACTGGGTAGCTCGTAGCGTGGTACAGCGTAGTCCATCAGGTCTTTGAAAGCTTCGCTTTCAACTAACCGGTAGGGCATCATCTCTAACGAGATTAGTCTAGCTATGTGGGCGTTCAAACCCTGTGTACGCGGATGCGAGGCTAAGTATTTCCTTTTTCTAACCATAGTCTCATGTAGGGTGAGCTGGACTGGAGAGCTGGAGATCGTGGAACTAGCGGGGGTGCCGGTGGACATGGCAGACTGAGAGACGGTGGGAGATGGTATTGTTGCCGCCGGTGCCCTAGATGCAGTGTTTCCTACTACGAAACTGGTGATTCCCTGACCCTGACTGCTTTGGCCTGGCAAAGATACCTGCACAGATACAGCAGGTGGTGCGCTAAATGGTGGTCCTACACTGCCGGAAGGGATGTTGCGTTGATGACTAGCTTCATTGGCCGAGGGTGCAACAACCTTAAGGGACGTTTGGTAGTTAGTCCAAGCTTTCAAATGCATGGTGGTTAAATGTCTATGCATGCAACTAGTATTGAGACTTTTCAGATTCTGACCTCTGCTTAAGGAAGTAGAACATTTTTGACAGATGACTTTGCGCTGATCAATTGGATGTTGTTTAAAAAAATGCCAGACTGCACTCTTTCTAGCATCGGATACCTTTTCAGGCATTGCAGACTGAGCTTTAACCGGATGGCCACGCTGTCCTCCACCAGGTTTTGGCTTTGCCACGCGTTTTGGGCAAGATACGGGCCCGGCAGATGGAACCTGTGGCGATGTTGATGCCTGCTGCGGCCCCTCCTCCTCCTCTGCTTCAGAACTGCTGCCGCCTGCACCCTGTTCCCCCAATGGCTGCCAATCGGGGTCAAGAACTGGGTCATCTAATAACTCTTCTTGTACCTCCTGCGCAACTTCGTCTGTGTCACCGTGTCGTTCGGTGGTATAGCGTTCGTGATGGGGCAACATAGTCTCATCAGGGTCTGATTCTTGATCAGCACCCTGCGAGGGCAATGTTGTGGTCTGAGTCAAAGGACCAGCATAGTAGTCTGGCTGTGGCTGTGCGTCAGTGCACTCCATGTCAGATTCAATTTGTAATGGGCATGGACTGTTAACTGCTTCACTTTCTAAGCCAGGGACGGTATGTGTAAAGAGCTCCATGGAGTAACCCGTTGTGTCGCCTGCTGCATTCTTCTCTGTTGTTGTTTTTGCTGAAGAGGACAAGGAAGTGACTTGTCCCTGACCGTGAACATCCACTAACGACGCGCTGCTTTTACTTTTACCAGTTTCACGAGATGAGGCAAAAGAGCTAGAGGCTGAGTCAGCAAGATAAGCCAAAACTTGCTCTTGCTGCTCCGGCTTTAAAAGCGGTTTTCCTAATCCCAGAAAAGGGAGCGTTCGAGGCCTTGTGTAGCCGGACGACGAACCTGGCTCCACAGCTCCAGACTTAGGTGCAATATTTTTTCCCCCACGACCACCTGATGCTCCACCACTACCACTACCCTCATTACCAGCTGACAATGAACGCCCCCGGCCACGACCTCTTCCACTAGACTTCCTCATTGTTTTAAAAACGTAACCAAACTAACGTTATTTGTTGCAGTCACACAACTTACACGGTGAGCTATAACTTCTGTATGATTTAGCTACCCCTTTACAGGTTGGTGAGACCACAGCGAAAATCAGGCCCAATGTTACACACTCTTTTTTTGGTGGCTGCAAATTAGAGAGATGCCCCACACGCAGGACTGTCACTGAAGCACAAATGTTAATATTAATGTCACACTATTATTTTTTTTTTATTTTTATTTTTTTCAGGAACACTTTAGAAACCCCCCAAAAAAAAAAAAATAGATTTTTGCAGGGAGAATTTAGAAAACAAATGTAACAAACTATATGCTTTCTATGGGCCACTGAGTGAGAGATGACGCACACAGGAATCAGGAGTGGCACACAAGCCCAGAGGCCAATATTTTTCTACCAATGATTGATGGAGTTATTTTCTCTGGTAGATTTTGGAACCCAAATCAAGGAAAAAAAATGTAGGCTTTCTATGGACCACAATTGGAGAGAGAGAGAGAGAGAGATGGCACACCCAGGAGTCAAGACTGGCACACAAGCAGAAAGGCCAATATTAATCTCCCACTGTTTTTTTTGGTTGTTTTTTTTTTTTTTTTTTTCAGGGAGACTTTAGAAAAAAAAATAATAAAAAAAATATGATTTTATCAGGAAGAATTTAGAAACCAAATAAAATAAAATGATTTTTTCAGGGAGAATTTAGAAAACAAATAAAACCAAAAATAGGCGTTCTATGGCCCACTGACTGAGAGATGACGCACCCAGGAGTCAAGACTGGCACACAAGCAGAAAGGCCAATATTAATCTCCCACTGTTTTTTTTGGTTGTTTTTTTTTTTTTTTTTTTCAGGGAGACTTTAGAAAAAAAAATAATAAAAAAAATATGATTTTATCAGGAAGAATTTAGAAACCAAATAAAATAAAATGATTTTTTCAGGGAGAATTTAGAAAACAAATAAAACCAAAAATAGGCGTTCTATGGCCCACTGACTGAGAGATGACGCACCCAGGAGTCAAGACTGGCACACAAGCAGAAAGGCCAATATTAATCTCCCACTGTTTTTTTTGGTTGTTTTTTTTTTTTTTTTTTCAGGGAGACTTTAGAAAAAAAAATAATAAAAAAAATATGATTTTATCAGGAAGAATTTAGAAACCAAATAAAATAAAATGATTTTTTCAGGGAGAATTTATAAAACAAATAAAACCAAAAATAGGCGTTCTATGGCCCACTGACTGAGAGATGACGCACCCAGGAGTCAAGACTGGCACACAAGCAGAAAGGCCAATATTAATCTCCCACTGTTTTTTTTTTTTTTTTTCAGGGAGACTTTAGAAAAAAAAATAATAAAAAAAATATGATTTTATCAGGAAGAATTTAGAAACCAAATAAAATAAAATAATTTTTTCAGGGAGAATTTAGAAAACAAATAAAACCAAAAATAGGCGTTCTATGGCCCACTGACTGAGAGATGACGCACACAGGAGTCAGGAGTGGCACACAAACCCAGAGGCCAATATTTTTCTACCAATGATTGATGTAGTTATTTTCTCTGGTAGATTTTAGAACCCAAATCAAGGAAAAAAAATATAGGCTTTCTATGGACCACAATTGGAGAGAGAGAGAGAGAGAGAGAGAGAGAGAGAGAGAGAGAGAGAGATGGCACACCCAGGAGTCAAGACTGGCACACAAGCAGAAAGGCCAATATTAATCTCCCACTGTTTTTTTGGTTGTTTTTTTTTTTTTTTTTTTTCAGGGAGACTTTAGAAATAAAAATAATAAAAAAAATATGATTTTATCAGGAAGAATTTAGAAACCAAATAAAATAAAATGATTTTTTCAGGGAGAATTTAGAAAACAAATAAAACCAAAAATATGCGTTCTATGGCCCACTGACTGAGAGAGAGAGAGAGATGGAACGCTTAGTACTGGCACACAAGCCCAAAGGGCAATATTAATCTCCCTTTTTTTTTCCAGGGAGAATTTCTGAAACCCAAAAAAAAAATAAAATAGGCTTTCTATGGCCCACTATTTGTGAGAGAGATGGGACGCTCAGGACTGGCACAGATGGCACGCTCAGGACTGGCACAGAAGCCCAGAGGCCAATATTAATCTCCCTTTTTTTCTGGGAGAATTTATAAAACCAAAAAAATATTTAAATAGGCTTTCTATGGCCCACTATTTGTGAGAGAGATGGCACGCTCAGGACTGGCACAGATGGCACGCTCACAACTGGCACAGAAGCCCAGAGGCCAATATTAATCTCCCTTTTTTTCTGGGAGAATTTATAAAACCAAAAAAATATTTAAATAGGCTTTCTATGGCCCACTATTTGTGAGAGAGATGGCACGCTCAGGACTGGCACAGATGGCACGCTCACAACTGGCACACAAGCCCAGAGGCCAATATTAATCTCCCTTTTTTCAGGGAAAATTTATAAAACCAAAAAAAAAATTAAATAGGCTTTCTATGGCCCACTATTTGTGAGAGAGATGGCACGCTCAGGACTGGCACAGATGGCACGCTCACAACTGGCACACAAGCCCAGAGGCCAATATTAATCTCCCTTTTTTCAGGGAAAATTTATAAAACCAAAAAAAAAATTAAATAGGCTTTCTATGGCCCACTATTTGTGAGAGAGATGGCACGCTCAGGACTGGCACAGATGGCACGCTCACAACTGGCACACAAGCCCAGAGGCCAATATTAATCTCCCTTTTTTCAGGGAAAATTTATAAAACCAAAAAAAAAATTAAATAGGCTTTCTATGGCCCACTATTTGTGAGAGAGATGGGACGCTCAGGACTGGCACAGATGGCACGCTCAGGACTGGCACAGAAGCCCAGAGGCCAATATTAATCTCCCTTTTTTTCAGGGAGAATTTATAAAACCCAAAAAAAAATAAAATAGGCTTTCTATGGCCCACTATTTGTGAGAGAGATGGCACACTCAGGACTGGCACACAAGCCCAAAGGCCAATATTAATCTCCCACTGTATTTTTATCAGGGAGAATTTATACACCCCACAAAAAAAAATACAGAAAAATGAAAAGGCTTTCTATGGCCCACTATGTGAGAGAGATGGCACACACAGGGATGGCACTCTAGCAGAAATGCCAAATTGCCAATCTTAATCTCCCACCAAAAAAAAAAAAAAAAAAAAAACAGGGAATGTCCTACAATTACTATCTCCCTGCCTGCAGTAATCTCAGCCAGGTATGGCAGGCAGCTACTATCTCCCTGCCTGCAGTAATCTCAGCCAGGTATGGCAGGCAGCAATAAGGAGTGGACTGATGCACAAATGAAATAAAAAGTGTGGACAAACAAAAAAGATAGCTGTGCAGAAAGGAAGGAACAAGAGGATTTGTGCTTTGAAAAAAGCAGTTGGTTTGCACAGCGGCGTACACACAGCAATGCAGCTATCAGGGAGCCTTCTAGGGCAGCCCAATGAGCTACAGCGCTGAGGGGAAAAAAAAAAAAAAAAAAAATTCCACTGTCCCTGCACACCGAGGGTGGTGTTGGACAGTGCAAATCGCTGCAGCACAAGCGGTTTTGTGGTTAATGGACCCTGCCTAACGCTATCCCTGCTTCTGACAAAGCGGCAGCAACCTCTCCCTAAGCTCAGATCAGCAGCAGTAAGATGGCGGTCGGCGGGAACGCCTCTTTATAGCCCCTGTGACGTCGCAGACAGCAAGCCAATCACTGCAATGCCCTTCTCTAAGATGGTGGGGACCAGGACCTATGTCATCACGCTGCCCACACTCTGCGTTTACCTTCATTGGCTGAGAAATGGCGCTTTTCGCGTCATTGAAACGCGACTTTGGCGCGAAAGTCGCGTACCGCATGGCCGACCCCGCACAGGGGTCGGATCGGGTTTCATGAAACCCCGACTTAGCCAAAAGTCGGCGACTTTTGAAAATGTTCGACCCGTTTCGCTCAACCCTAGTGGCCATTTTTAGTACTGTACCAGATTTTAGTTGTGTGTTTGTTTTTAATGTTAAAATGTCTGCATTTGATATCTCTCCAGTATTTTCTTTTTTGTAAGCAAAATACTTATTTTTATATTTTCTGATGTTGGTTCCAGGGGTACACGGGCAGCAGTGCCCTGGTCAGTGTATTAGTAGTTGAAAGAATGGACCGCAGACAGGCATCGAAGGCCTAAAATGAAAAAATTGGGCTGGCTGTAGGCAATTTTAAATTGGTTACAGGGGTACACGGGCAGCAGTGGTGTGGTCAGTGGAGGCCTAGTGGAAGGAGTGACCGCAGACAGGCATCGAAGGCCTAAAATAATAACACATGGCTGTAGGCAATTTTAAATTGGTTCCAGGGGTACACAGGCAGCAGTGGTGTGGTCAGTGGAGGCCTAGTGGAAGGAGTGACCACAGACAGGCATCGAAGGCCTAACATAACAAAAATGTCAATACAATGGTATTGTCAGTGGCAGGCATTGAAGGATGTCAGCGCATAGACTAAACATTGGTGGAGCTGTGAGATAATTTTGCAAGTGGTAGAGCACTGTTTGAGCTGGGGTGGGGGGAAACTGTCTTGTGGCCGGCGGTACAGGCCCAGGGCCCCTCATATTACAACGGTGTGTCTGACGTTGGGTGCGCACCACCACCGCCAGAGACACTTTATTGTACTAGGAGGGACCCAGTGGCAGTGCCGTCGACCAAAAGCGGGCTCACCCACCTCTTCAGACAAACTGCACTCTCACGGGTGCTGTCGCCAAGTGTCGATACCACGGCCCCGTGTGGGGAGTTTGGCCATTTAGTGAGGTGTAAACATGTCGTATGCTGGACAATCAGGTGCTGAAAATTACGAGATTGGAAAAGGCATTCAGAATAGTCCACTGGCAAGACCTTTTCATAGGAAAGCTAGGTGTCAGCCGGGCAAGGTGGGGCAAAAGATTTCGAAATCCAGTTGTGGTTCATTTTAATGAAGGTTAGATCATCTACATTTTGGGTAGCCAGACGAGTCCTTTTTTCTGTTAGTATTGAACCTGCAGCACTGAATACTCTTTCTGATAGGACACTAGCAAGCAAGCTCCTGCAATGCATATTCTGCCAATTCTGGCCAGGTGTCTAATTTTGATGCCCAGTAATCAAATGGGAATGACGGTTGAGGGAGAACATCGATAAGGGATGAAAAATAGTTTGTAACCATACTGGACAAATGTTGTCTCCTGTCACTTTGAATTGATGCTGCAGTACCTGTCCTGTCTGCGGTCATAGCAAAATCACTCCACAACCTGGTCAGAAAACCCCTCTGGCCAACGCCACTTCTGATTTCTGCCCCTCTAACTCCTCTGGTCTGCTGGCCCCTGCAGCTCGTGTGAGAACGATCACGGGCGCTGTGTGCAGGGAATGCCAGAAGCAAACGGTCAACAAGAGTTGATTGTTTGGTTGCTAATATTAGTTCCAAGTTCTCATGTGGCATTATATTTTGCAATTTGCCTTTATAGCGAGGATCAAGGAGGCAGGCCAACCAGTAATCGTCATCATTCATCATTTTAGTTATGCGTGTGTCCCTTTTGAGGATACGTAAGGCATAATCCGCCATGTGGGCCAAAGTTCCAGTTCTCAAATCTACGGTTGTGCTTGGTTGAGGGGCAGTTTCAGGCAAATCCACGTCACTTGTGTCCCTCAAAAAACCAGAACCCGGCCTTGCCGCGCCACCAATTTCCAGTGGCCCCAGAAAAGCTTCCTCATTAAAAATATAATCATCCCCATCATCCTCCACGTCCTCCTCTTCGCCCGCTACCTCGTCCTGTACACTGCCCTGGCCAGACAATGGCTGACTGTCATCAAGGCTTTCCTCTTCCTCAGCTGCAGACGCCTGATCCTTTATGTGCGTCAAACTTTGCATCAGCAGACGCATTAGGGGGATGCTCATGCTTATTATGGCGTTGTCTGCACTAACCAGCCGTGTGCATTCCTCAAAACACTGAAGGACTTGACACATGTCTTGAATCTTCGACCACTGCACACCTGACAACTCCATGTCTGCCATCCTACTGCCTGCCCGTGTATGTGTATCCTCCCACAAAAACATAACAGCCCGCCTCTGTTCACACAGTCTCTGAAGCATGTGCAGTGTTGACTTCCACCTTGTTGCAACGTCTATGATTAGGCGATGCTGGGGAAGGTTCAAAGAACGCTGATAGGTCTGCATACGGCTGGAGTGTACGGGCGAACGGCGGATATGTGAGCAAAGTCCACGCACTTTGAGGAGCAGGTCGGATAACCCCGGATAACTTTTCAGGAAGCACTGCACCACCAGGTTTAAGGTGTGAGCCAGGCAAGGAATGTGTTTCAGTTAGGAAAGGGAGATGGCAGCCATGAAATTCCTTCCGTTATCACTCACAACCTTGCCTGCCTCAAGATCTACAGTGCCCAGCCACGACTGCGTTTCTTTCTGCAAGAACTCGGACAGAACTTCCGCGGTGTGTCTGTTGTCGCCCAAACACTTCATAGCCAATACAGCCTGCTGACGTTTGCCAGTAGCTGCCCCATAATGGGAGACCTGGTGTGCAACAGTGGCAGCTGCGGATGGAGTGGTTGTGCGACTGCGGTCTGTGGACGAGCTCTCGCTTCTGCAGGAGGACGAAGAGGAGGAGGAGGGGGTGCGAACGGCTACAGCCAATTGTTTCCTAGACCGTGGGCTAGGCAGAACTGTCCCAAACTTGCTGTCCCCTGTGGACCCTGCATCCACCACATTTAACCAGTGTGCCGTGATGGACACGTAACGTCCCTGGCCATGCCTACTGGTCCATGCATCTGTTGTCAGGTGCACCTTTGTGCTCACAGATTGCCTGAGTGCATGGACGATGCGCTCTTTAACATGCTGGTGGAGGGCTGGGATGGCTTTTCTGGAAAAAAAGTGTCGACTGGGTAGCTCGTAGCGTGGTACAGCGTAGTCCATCAGGGCTTTGAAAGCTTCGCTTTCAACTAACCGGTAGGGCATCATCTCTAACGAGATTAGTCTAGCTATGTGTGCGTTCAAACCCTGTGTACGCGGATGCGAGGCTAACATAGTAACATAGTAACATAGTTAGTAAGGCCGAAAAAAGACATTTGTCCATCCAGTTCAGCCTATATTCCATCATAATAAATACCCAGATCTACGTCCTTCTACAGAACCTAATAATTGTATGATACAATATTGTTCTGCTCCAGGAAGACATCCAGGCCTCTCTTGAACCCCTCGACTGAGTTCGCCATACTAAGTACTAAGTATGTACTTAGTACTTCCTAAGGCTAAGTACTTCCTTTTTCTAACCATAGTCTCATGTAGGGTGAGCTGGACTGGAGAGCTGCAGATCGTGGAACTAGCGGGGGTGCCGGTGGACATGGCAGACTGAGAGACGGTGGGAGATGGTATTGTTGCCACCGGTGCCCTAGATGCAGTGTTTCCTACTACGAAACTGGTGATTCCCTGACCCTGAAGGCTTTGGCCTGGCAAAGAAACCTGCACAGATACTGCAGGTGGTGCGGAAAATGGTGGCCCTACACTGCCGGAAGGGATGTTGCGTTGCTGACTAGCTTCATTGGCCGAGGGTGCTACAACCTTAAGGGACGTTTGGTAGTTAGTCCAGGCTTGCAAATGCATGGTGGTTAAATGTCTATGCATGCAACTTGTATTGAGACTTTTCAGATTCTGTCCTCTGCTTAAGGTAGTTGAACATTTTTGACAGATGACTTTGCGCTGATCAATTGGATGTTGTTTAAAAAAATGCCAGACTGCACTCTTTCTAGCATCGGATACCTTTTCAGGCATTGCAGACTGAGCTTTAACCGGATGGCCACGCTGTCCTCCAACAGGTTTTAGCTTTGCCACGCGTTTTGGGCAAGATACGGGCCCGGCAGATGGAACCTGTTGCGATGTTGATGCCTGCTGCGGCCCCTCCTCCTCCGCTTCAGAACTGCTGCCGCCTGCACCCTGTTCCCCCAATGGCTGCCAATCGGGGTCAAGAACTGGGTCATCTATTACCTCTTCTTGTAGCTCGTGTGCAACTTCGTCTGTGTCACCGTGGCGGTCGGTGGTATAGCGTTCGTGATGGGGCAACATAGTCTCATCAGGGTCTGATTCTTGATCAGCACCCTGCGATGGCAATGTTGTGGTCTGAGTCAAAGGACCAGGATAGTAGTCTGGCTGTGGCTGTGCATCAGTGCACTCCATGTCAGATTCAACTTGTAATGGGCATGGACTGTTAACTGCTTCACTTTCTAAGCCAGGGACGGTATGTGTAAAGAGCTCCATGGAGTAACCCGTTGTGTCGCCTGCTGCATTCTTCTCTGTTGTTGTTTTTGCTGAAGAGGACAAGGAAGCGACTTGTCCCTGACCGTGAACATCCACTAACGACGCGCTGCTTTGACATTTACCAGTTTCACGAGAGGAGGCAAAAGAGCTAGAGGCTGAGTCAGCAAGATAAGCCAAAACTTGCTCTTGCTGCTCCGGCTTTAAAAGCGGTTTTCCTACTCCCAGAAAAGGGAGCGTTCGAGGCCTTGTGTAGCCAGACGACGAACCTGGCTCCACAGCTCCAGACTTAGGTGCAATATTTTTTTTCCCACGACCAGCTGATGCTCCACCACTACCACTACCCTCATTACCAGCTGACAATGAACGCCCCCGGCCACGACCTCTTCCACCAGACTTCCTCATTGTTTTAAAAACGTTAACAAACGAACGGTATTTGTTGCTGTCACACAACTTACACGGTGAGCTATAACTTCAGTATGATTTAGCTACCCCTTTACAGGTGGGTGAGACCACAACGAAAATCAGCCACAATGTTACACACTCTGTTGTTGTTGGCAACAAATGAGATGGCACACACGCAGGACTGTCACTGAAGCGCAAATGTAAATATTTATCTCCCACTGATTTGTGTTTGTTTTTTTTAAAAGGGAGACTTCAGAAAAAAAAAAATTAAAAAAAAATTATTTTTTACAGAAGAATTTATAAAACAAATAAAATGAAATGATTGTTTCAGGGAGAATTTAGGAAAAAAAAAAAAAGGCTTTGTAGGGCCCACTGAGTGAGAGAGGACGCACACAGGAGTCAGGAGTGGCACACAAGCCCAGAGGCCAATATTAATCTCCCACCGATTGATTTAGTTATTTTTTTTGGTAGATTTTGGAACCCAAATCAAGCAAAAAAATTAATAGGCTTTCTATGGCCCACAATTGGAGAGAGAGAGAGAGATGGCACACCCAGGAGTCAAGACTGGCACACAAGCAGAAAGGGCAATATTAATCTTCCACTGATTTGTTTTTTTTTTTTTTTTTTTTCAGGGAGACTTTAGGAAAAAAAAAAATAGAATAAAATGATTTTTTCAGGAAGAATTTAGAAACCAAAGAAAATAAAATGATTTTTTCAGGGAGAATTTAGAAAACAAATAAAACAAAAAAAACCTTTCTATGGCCCACTGAGTGAGAGATGACGCACACAGGAGTCAGGAGTGGCACACAAGCCCAGAGGCCAATATTTATCTCCCACTGATTGATGTAGTGATTTTTTCAGGTAGATTTTGGAACCCAAATCAAGCTAAAAAAAATAATAGGCTTTCTATGGCCCACAATTGGGGAGAGAGAGAGAGATGGCACACCCAGGAGTCAAGACTGGCACACAAGCAGAAGGGGCAATATGAATCTCCCACAGATTTTTTTTTTTTTTTTTTCAGGGAGACTTGAGAGAAAAAAAAATACCAAAAAAATGATTTTTTTCATGAATAATTTAGAAACCAAAGAAAATAAAATGATTGTTTCAGGGAGAATTTAGAAAACAAATAAAACAAAAAATAGGCTTTCTAGGGCCCACTGAGTGACAGATGACGCACACAGGAGTCAGGAGTGGCACACAAGCCCAGAGGCCAATATTAATCTCCCACTGATTGATTTAGTGATTTTTTTCAGGTAGATTTTGGAACCCAAATCAAGCAAAAAAATTAATAGGCTTTCTATGGCCCACAATTGGGGAGAGAGAGAGAGATGGCACACCCAGGAGTCAAAACTGGCACACAAGCAGAAGGGGCAATATGAATCTCCCACAGATTTTTTTTTTTTTTTCAGGGAGACTTGAGAGAAAAAAAAATACAAAAAAAATGATTTTTTTCAGGAATAATTTAGAAACCAAAGAAAATAAAATGATTGTTTCAGGGAGAATTTAGAAAACAAATAAAACAAAAAATAGGCTTTCTAGGGCCCACTGAGTGACAGATGACGCACACAGGAGTCAGGAGTGGCACACAAGCCCAGAGGCCAATATTAATCTCCCATTTTTTTTTTTCCAGGGAAAATTTATAAACCCAATAAAAAAAATAATAATAAATAGGCTTTCTATGGCCCACTATCTGAGAGAGAGAGATGGCACGCTTAGGACTGGCACACAAGCCCAAAGCCCAATATTAATCTCCCACTGATTGATTTAATGATTTTTTCAGGTAGAATTTAGAACCCAAATCAAGCAAAAAAATTAATAGGCTTTCTATGGCCCACTGAGTGAGAGATGGCACACACAGGAGTAAGGAGTGGCACACAAGCCCTGAGGCCAATATTTTTCTCCCACTGATTGATTGATTGATTTTTTCAGGTAGAATTATGAACCCAAATCAACCCAAAAAATAAATAGGCTTTCTATGGCCCACTATTTGTGAGAGAGATGGCACGCTCAGGACTGGCACACAAGCCCAGAGGCCAATATTAATCTCCCACTTTTTTTTTTTTCCAGGGAAAATTTATAAACCCAATAAAAAAAATAATAATAAATAGGCTTTCTATGGCCCACTATCTGAGAGAGAGAGATGGCACGCTTAGGACTGGCACACAAGCCCAAAGGCCAATACTAATCTCCCACTGATTGATTGATTGATTTTTTAAGGTAGAATTATGAACCCAAATCAACCAAAAAAATAAATAGGCTTTCTATGGCCCACTATTTGTGAGAGAGATGGCACGCTCAGGACTGGCACACAAGCCCAGAGGCCAATATTAATCTCCCACTTTTTTTTTTTTCCAGGGAAAATTTATAAACCCAATAAAATAATAAAAAAATAGGCTTTCTATGGCCCACTATCTGAGAGAGAGAGAGATGGCACGCTTAGGACTGGCACACAAGCCCAAAGGCCAATATTAATCTCCCACTGATTGATTTATTGATTTTTTCAGGTAGAATTTAGAACCCAAATCAAGCAAAAAAATTAATAGGCTTTCTATGGCCCACTGAGTGAGAGATGGCACACACAGGAGTAAGGAGTGGCACACAAGCCCTGAGGCCAATATTTTTCTCCCACTGATTGATGTTGTGATTTTTTCTGGTAGATTTTGGAACCCAAATCAAGCAAAAAAATAAATAGGCTTTCTATGGCCCACTGAGTGAGAGATGACACAGACAGAGATGGCACTCTAGCAGAAATGTCAATCTTAATCTCCCACCAAAAAAAAAAAAAAAAAAAAAAAGGAACTGTCCTTCAATTACTATCTCCCTGCAGTAATCTCAGCCAGGTATGGCAGGCAGCAATAAGGAGTGGACTGATGCACAAATTAAATAAAAAGTGTGGACAAACAAACAAGATAGCTGTGCAGAAAGGAAGGAACAAGAGGATTTGTGCTTTGAAAAAAGCAGTTGGTTTGCACAGCGGCGTACACACAGCAATGCAGCTATCAGGGAGCCTTCTAGGGCAGCCCAATGAGCTACAGCGCTGAGGAAAAAAAAAAAAAAAAGGAGCTTCCACTGTCCCTGCACACCGAAGGTGGTGTTGGGCAGTGGAAATCGCTACAGCACAAGCGGTTTTGTGGTTAATGGACCCTGCCTAACGCTATCCCTGCTTCTGACGAAGCGGCAGCAACCTCTCCCTAAGCTCAGATCAGCAGCAGTAACATGGCGGTCGGCGGGAACTCCCCTTTATAGCCCCTGTGACGCCGCAGACAGCAAGCCAATCACTGCAATGCCCTTCTCTAAGATGGTGGGGACCAGGACCTATGTCATCACGCTGCCCACACTCTGCGTTTACCTTCATTGGCTGAGAAATGGCGCTTTTCGCGTCATTGAAACGCGACTTTGGCGCGAAAGTCGCGTACCGCATGGCCGACCACGCACAGGGGTCGGATCGGGTTTCATGAAACCCGACTTTGCCAAAAGTCGGCGACTTTTGAAAATGTTCAACCCGTTTCGCTCAACCCTAGTGATACCATATGCAGTGAAAATGGCAGTGACCCAAGCAAGTTCAAACAAAATGTTACTTCACACAGTCTATAAGAATACATAGTACATGGCTTTATGTTTGCAGTCCCTAAACAGGCTGGACTTCTCTTTGTCCAGTTTCCCTGGGCGACCGCATGCCAGGACCAAGTCTCTTTGTTCACACACTGCACAGCACACTCTATCCTCCGGATCGCAGCCAGGTAAATAAAAGACATCACAAGATGCAGAGTGTAAGTCTCATTGGTTCCTCTTGCCCCTGTGTTGACTCACACAGGGAGTGCTCTGCAGACAACTGCTCTGTCTGATTCCAAGCCCAACTTTGACACACCTCTCCTTATACTACAGGGCTTTTAATCAGTCACTGCTTCACCATTCTAATCATAGCTACACCTGTGACTGCAATATGCCCTCATGGCCTCACTATGCCTCCGTGCAAATTCTGGAGAGCACAAACAGTGCCCCTAGCTGTAACAGGGGTCACTGCCTCACAATACTTAATTCAAGGATTAATGATGCAATTTAACCTTCCTCTAGTGTTAGCTTTCTGTTACTCTTTCTTATGTTAACGGGTCGGTTTTGACCCGTGTCTTAAATCATCCCTAGGATACCCTAAAAACAGTTATTTATGATCCAATTTGTTTCTTCCTCTTAGTTACCTTGTTAGGGTTTCTCATCCATGGAAGGATTGATTTTAATATTTTTATTGTGGCCCCTTGGGCCTTTCATTTGAGAGCATACCCTTCATTTTCAATATAAAAATATTGTCAAATGAACCTCAAGAGAATAATATAAACTATACTCTGCAAAGTACCAACTCTAAACTGATTTGGCCATACATGCCTGGACTTGTCCCTAACTCAAGTTGTTGGAGGTTGAGCTGGCTGTGGGCTGTTGGTTTATAATGTGTTATGAGTTCAGTTTTGGGACTTATTATTGTTTTTTTTACTCTTATATTAGACCTGGGTCGAAATTGACCCCAACAACACAAATGTCATAATTTTAATAAGAGCATTTTACAATTTAGTAAAATAGTTTTATTTTATTGTATTTTGTTTAACAATAAGTTTCTGAAAAAGTCAAAAAGTCTTGATGCAATAAACAAATGTATGTAGAATTTGTATGCATTTAAAACCTAAAACTGGTCGGTCACGACCCTAACACTAGAGGAAGGTTAATATGTAAACTAGAGAAATTTCTAACAGTGAACTGCGTTGAACTCAATGAGCTCAGTGCTTCACCGTGAGACTGTTTCTCACGGTATTAGTGGTGATCTGCCTGAGATCACTGCAATTCATCCGCCTAGCTCACAGTAAAGTGAGATGGGAATGTAGCATCAGTGACCTGCGGTTAACTTGATGACATCACCGCTAGTAACTAAAGCTGCGCTTGCAGCAGTTCATTCTCCCATGGTTTTCAGCCTAGACGGTTGCATCTTTAATTTTCAGATCGAAAATCAATTATCACAGACATGAATAACTGTAGTATATCATTGTTTTTTTATTTAATTTTTTTTACAAGATGTCAGGAATTGGCATTACATGAGCATTTTTGTTTATTATTTTACATTTTTCTACATGGGCGTAAGGTGAATATAATTGTGTTTGTACTTTTATTTCAAGTAAAGGACATTATTCTGGGTGTCTTTTATTGCCACCATGACTATGGAGTTAGTAATAGATAGGAGTCTTATAGATGACTCTCCATTATAATCTGCTGGGCTTGATGTCATCTGAAAATACAAAGGTGACATCAACCCCACAAATATGAACCCACCTGCCACCGACACAGGGCAAGTAGAAGGAGCCAAGCAAAGCACCAGAATTAGAACATGTAATACATGTGCCATTTCTGGGACAGCTGCGGGCTGCTATTTTTATGCTGGGGATAATATCCATGGCCTCTTACCAGTCGGAGATTACTAGCCCCAGATACCCATTTTTACTTGGCTGAATGTCAAAAATAGGGGGGACATGCCTTTTATTATTTATTTAAATAATAAAAAAAAAATGGCATGGGGACACCTCTTTTCTTGACAACCAGCCATGATACTGCCGACATCTGAGGAGTTACAGCCCACAGCTGTCAGTTTTGTCATGCTGGTTATGAAAAACAGAAAGATTTTTTTCATTTATTTATAGTGAAGGAGATGGATGATGAATACTCCCATTAGCCTCAGCCATACCTGTTCTTGCTGTTATTAGCGGAAACAGGCATAGGCTAATGGGAGTAGTACTACTCACATTAGCTGAGACCTCTGTGACCAGAGGTAAATTTTTTACTGCTGGTCGCACTTGCTGGCTGTCAGATAAACAGCAGCTCTGACCGGTAGTAATGATCCTACGTCCAATCAGAGCCTCCGATGTTTCTTATGCTGTTATGCAGAAGACAGCGTGGGAAACACCTGATTTTTTGGGGTGCTGAACCCAAGCAGTAATACGGATTTACTGGAGAAGTTTATTATTCATGTTCACCCATCACTGCTTTTTACCAATTCATGAACCGGCCAACTCCCAGTATTCTTCACAAGAGATGAGCGAACCTTTCAAAGTTCTATTTGGTTTGATTCACCAAACATGTTCGACGAACGTACATGAGCCCTATTATATTCAATGGGAGGCCAAATCAAACATACCATATACACAACAACTTAAGGGGTGACATAAATCTTCACAAGCAGCTAAAATTAGGTGTAGACACCAAGAAAATTGGCATTAATTGACCCACAGTAAAAATTTTGCCAATGGCACAACATCAGTCAGCCATGGGCCATGCATAAGGTATCAGGGTCTGGACCAGCATTTTCAGCTTGAAATTGAGGTTTCAATGAGGACCTGGTGGTTAAGGGAGTGTTGTAAGCCTTCATAGCTTGAGACAAGATACATTGTGCAAAAGCTTAATTTTTTTAGTTTCCTAGCCACACTCAGATGACACAAACATAAGTTTTATAGACTACTACTGGTAGAAAAATGTAATAATAATAACAAATGTAGTAGACTGATCAACTGACCCACAGTAGAACCTTTTATAATGGCATAGACACAGTCAGCCATGGCCCATGCATGAGGTATCAGGTCTTGTCCAGCATTTACAGCTTTGAATTTCAAAAAATAATTGTCACACACCACTAAAGTGGCATCATTTTCACAGGGTAGAAACAGAATAATAGGACTCTGACACACCTTCCACTACAGGCAACCCACCAGATTGAGACCCAACTTGGAATCTCCACATTTCCAAAAATTGTTTGTAACATCAGCAGTTGCAACAGCAGGCACAGAAGACACCAAAAATATGACAAAGACTGCAATAATGTGAACGCACCAAGTAATAGGGTGATAGATACAATGTGCGTTCGCAGCCCAGGGTCCACCATGCAGAGATATCTGCTGCAAGTAACGGCGGATGGACACTGAGCTTACACGTGGGTTAAACTTCACCCCGTGTGAAATGAAAGCGAGCTCTGTTGCCTCACAGAGTCGCGCAGTACACAGGGACTAAAACCCTAACTGAAAGTTGTGCTTGCACTGGAACTCTTCTGTGCTAACCGCACACATGAAGGAACCAGATGCTAAACCAAGGCTAATTGCCCCCAATGATGCTAGCTGCCTGCTTGAGTGTTAAGCCCCAAGGCTAAACAGACTCACACCACTTATATACAGTGTGGCAGAGTATCCACTGGCAACTGGCAAACACAAATGATACTAGCGCATGGCCGTGCTGCCATGTGAACCTTTTATAGCTGTAGCAGTTCAGGACCTTCCTAGTGGACCAGTAGGAGCTGCTACAGGACCTGAGCATGTGACCCACGATGTCCAACCAGTGGTCTTTCCCTGAGCATGCTTAGGAGGGGAAAAGCAGGACTTAGTTCCAGGAGCATCTGCTCACCGCCGAACAGCACTAGATATAATGGCTGAACCTGGAAGAGCAGCAGCAACCAAACATGCAGTATCTGTCCTGGCCAGGCACTGGGACCGACATCTCCGCTGAGCAGGCTCCACTTCGGCTGGAGAAGAATAGGAGACCACAGTGGACATGGCTCGAGATTCCCCCTGTGCAGCAGCAGGAACTCGACGCCTAACATACATAACAGTAAAAATGCCTAGTCTTCCCAATCTGCGACTGGGGTGCCAAAGATCCATGACTTGTTTATTTTGATGACAGTTAGGCAGTCTACACTTTTAGGGGACAGTCTGATGCGCTTATCCATCAGGACACCAGCAGCAGCACTGAAGACATATTCTGAGAAAATGTTGGCTGATGGGCATGACCAAACCTCCAAGGTGTGACAGGCGACATCAGGCCACGCTTCCATTTTTGAATACTAATATGTAAAATGGTCCAACCACCCCAATGGCATTGATATTGAGCTCCAGATACCACTGCACTATCTTCTTCAGTCATTCACAACATGCCATATCTGTAATCTATTCTGCTGGTCTAAAAAAATGTGTTCAACTACTCACAGAAATTGCTTATGACACTAACATTGCTGCTAATGTTTTTGAGATGATATCTTGACGTTCCCAAGGTTGTATGTTTAGAACTGGGATGAACACTATGTGCCTCACTGCTTTCTTGAGGAAAACCGCTCTTAAGATTGTCTATAAGCATGCGTGCATCCCTACCAAGGGAGGGAAGCATCTGGCTAAATTTACTCTTGTACTGTGGATCTAACAGTGTGACAACCCAGTACTCAGCACTACTTCTAACCCTAAAAATACGGGCTTAGTGTTGAAGATAGTGCAGCAAGAAGGCACTTTTTTGTCAGGCACTTACAAGAGGTTCAAGTCCATGGTGTGTTGGTGGTTGAGTAACACTCAAAGTTGCTTCCTTCATCCACTCCCGCCAACAGAAAGTAGATCATTATCCTCTTCATGTCCTGACTGTCGCGCATTCATCACTTCATCCTCCTCCATTTGTTCCTCAGCTCCTGCATCTTCACTAACAGTTTGTTTGGTACCATGAGTATCAGAAAGCTTGATCGTTGTAAGCCACCCTCCCATGGCACACAACTGTGCGACCACAGTCCATAAATTTGAGATGTGTTATTCTTTCTACAGCCTCCTATGCATCCAATTCGTCCTCTGGGACCATCATCTCTTCACACTGACTGTTCAAAGTGTGCTCCAGCACGTATATGACCGAAATAGTAATGCTGTTGAAGGCATTGTCAGTGCTAATCATCTTAGTAGCCATTTCAAAATTGTGCAGAAGGGTGCAGAGGTCATTTACCTGTGCCCACTCCACAAGCATGATTTATATCATGTACGGACTGCATTGGCCCAGGCTATGCAAAAGCACCAGTGCTCATTGCTGATGCCACAATCACTGCAATATGTGTATAGTGGAAAACCAATGTGTTGGAACATTGCTAATTAAACGGACCTCTGTAGTGACGCAAGAGAAATTGCTGTACTATCAGTTTGAGGATGTGAGCCATGCAAGGCATGTGTGTTAGGTTGTCACGGTGTAGGGCCATGAAGTACGGCACCAGGTTTTTACCATTATTGCACATGGCCTTCCCTGGCTCCAGGTTCAGTGGAGGCAGCCATTGTTGTAACTCGGCCTGTTACAGCTGTTCACAACTCTTGTGCTGTGTGACTGCGATCTCCAAGGCATATTAATTTAAACACTGCCTGTTTGTGGTGAGCCATGGCTGCACAGTACGGAGGTGGGGGAGATCCTTCTGCACTGTTGGAAGGCGTGTATGATTAAGGGACAGGTTGAAGTCACAGGTGGTGGTCCTAGAGGAGGCGGAGGAAGCAGAAGCAGTGGAGGAAGTGTTAGATACAGAAGTTTGTCCTGCAAGACTTGATGATACTAAGACCTGTGAAGCAAACCCTTGACTGGCTGCCCCACAGCCACCATAGTCACCCAGTGTCCAGTAATATAGATGTATCGCCCCTGCCCATGTTTGCTCGTCCAGGCGTCAGTGATGAAATGCACCCTGGCAGACAATTGTATTTTCTGCGGCTGGAGACCTGTGTAAGAAGACTTGAAATGGTGACGCAGGAGGAAGAAGCGGCAGATGGGGTTGATCGGACAGCCAATGGTTGGAGAGGTCTGATAGTCCACATTTTAGCATAGTGAGATTCCCACACTAAATCATGTTGATTGTGCACATGCCAGTTCATGCATGAAGTTGTCAAATTATTATTATTATTATTAGAAGTATTTTAATTTTTGCCTCTACTGAGTTTTTTTCAAAATTTGACAGATAACATGTGTTGGGTCATCCTCATTGTCTTCCTCTCTGTTCTCACACTCCTCACCCTGAGAGTCACCCTCCTCCTCTTTCTACGCTGACATCACAGTACAGTCCACTTGCGCTTCTGGCATCTGAGTCTCATCAGAATGACCTTCACCCTTGGTCGGTAATGTCTGGTGATAAGGGTCTGGATTCTGCTTGGACACTGCTTTGTTCAGCCCCAGATTTGACATGGAAAAAATTTGGCAATCGGTGGAGATGCTTTCCTCCTCTTGAATCTCTGATTCGGTAGCACATACCTCTAATACCCATGGAATAGAATGTGTAAGCAGCTCTTCAGAATGGCCTATCTGACGTTCACCACAGTGAGTTGGGAACTGGGAAATTTTTGATGCTGGGGGAAACAAGTGTGATTGGGGTGCCACCTCTGAATATTGTACTGTGTCTAATGTTAAGGTCAAGGAAGAGGAGGAGAGGCCCATTAATCCAGCTCTTGTGATCCACTGTAGCACATGCTCTTTCTGAGCCTTATCTACAAGTCATACTACTGTGCAGCTGCTAAAGAAAGGGAGTCGAGTAGCCCGACCAGTAACAGATGTTGTCATTGGTCTTTGGATAGGAGAACATGATGTTTGTTCAGTTGAGCTTTCATTCACATTAACAACTAACTCAAGTACATGTTGAACACCAAGCCTATTCCCCCTTTACTACAAGCTTACTTTCCACACTCATGTTGTAAGTAGACTTCCCCTCTTGTAAACTGCTGCTTCACAACTCTCAGTCACCACTCACAAAATGAACAATCACTATTTATTTTCTTAGATAGTGTGCCTGAACAGCATTATTATACCTAATCATTTTTAAGTGGAAATCTGGCCTTCTGATTTGCCACTGAGAAACAGTTTTAGCACAACAATTTGGAGTAGGTAATTGGACCTCGTAGCTGCACCATTATATTAGTCCTAACAAATTTTAAGTAGAAATCTGGCATGCTGATTTGCCACTGAAACAGTTTTATCACAAACAATTTGGAGTAGATAATTGGGTCTCGTGACTGCACCACTATATTGGGCCTAACAATTTTTACGTGAAAATCTGGTCATCTGATTTGCCACTGAAACATAGGTTTAGCCCAAATGATTTGGAGTAGCAAATGGGGCTTCCAGAGACTGCCTCACAGTTTTTGCACAATCTACTTTGATGCTGGAAGATCGATTACACCCAGGGCAGGATCCTATCTATTTAACTGACAAGTTCACTTTCAGCACTGGTTCTAGCAAAACAAGATGTCCACTTTTTATATGTCCAGAGACGTGACTTTGGCAGCCAATCACAGAAGAATTAATATCATGAAGTTGTGGAAGGTTTCTTCCCCCTGCTTGGTTGCCGGAAATCAACCACACATAAAGATAAGGGGAAAAAAAGCATGCACAGCTGCAGTAACCTCTCAAAGCGCTCCTCTATCCTTTGTACGCTCCTCCCTTCATCAAATATGTCCCCACCACCACCGATCATCATACAGCACCGCTATCATAGCCATAGTAATAAACAAAAGCATTAGTGAAAACCCAATAATTTATCGAAGTGTGACGGATTTTGAGCCGACTTTGAGTGTAAATACCTATCAAAGCAAGTACGAATTTAAATGTGCTACGTTCGTGCCTAATTTAAGATTGGGTGAGTATTATGTCTTCTGGAAGCCGGCGGCTGCAGCTGCAGCTGTCACTGTGCCACAGCCGTCGGCTCCTGCCGCTGCTCCACTGCTCCCCTGCCAGTTTTCTGGAAAATGACTTGTGTATAAGCCAAGGGGGGCTTTTTCAGCACAAAAAAGTGCTGAAAATCTTGGCTTATACACTAATAAATACCGTACTTTTTTTAATGCGGGCTGGGCTAGGATTTTATCTTAATTTTATTTTTTTAAGATTTTTTTTTAAAGCATGCTTTTATTTATTTATTCTTTTATTATATGCACTGTGCCCCCAATGAGGTCTTATAAAACCTTTGGGGACATATCAACACATTAATACACTTATTTTATTGCTGATTGCCATTGTAAGGGTGGGGGGTTGGAATATTAGCGTCACTTATAGAAGAAAATTAGTCTCTTCATTGAACAACAGAGTGGCTGATGTTCTATCCATATACTCAGAGATTACATGATCTTTGAGTCTGGAGCAAGATGCGCTGAGTTCTACATATTCAGCAATCGAGAAGGTAGACAAAATTACAAATCATGTAAGCCTTCTCTGCAGAGTGTCTAGCTATATGTGACGGAAATTCTAGCTCCCTGACTAACCAGAAATCAAAAGTTTGGGTCAGAAGCTGTAAGAATTCTATTGTCCTTCTATTAATTGCTTACTAGAGGCTGTTATTTTTCTTTTTTATATATTGTAATGCATTTCCATTCCTTACCGCTGGAAGTTGCAATTGCCTTTTCGATGGCCATTGTTGAATCTGTGGAAACCATTTGGTTTCCTGTTTAGGCCTGCTTAAAACCACATGGCACTCTCACGTATCGCTTGCGTAATCTGTGTAGCTTTTAATCTAGTTCCAGTCTTCAGTTCCTGATAATTGTTTTACCAAGACTGTTTAAGAACGATGAATGTCTAAGAAATCCCATCTCTACAATAAGCCGGAGAAATGCGAAAAGTGAATTCCATCAGAAATCCAGTTCCTGGGTTATGCTATCTCAACACAGAGGTTGCAAATGGACTGTAGCAAGATCCAAGCTATCATTGTGTAGCCATTGACTGACGAACCATGCATAATTTGAAAGAGATACAACAATTTGTTGGCTTTTCCAATTTCTACAGATGTTTCATTAATAATTTTTCAGGGACAATTGCACCAATCAACCTGTTGGCAAATACAACATATTGTATATTTAGTATCGTTAAACACAAGATGCTTTTTCTTGCATGAACATAAAGTTCAATACAGCTCCTGATTCATCCTTTCTGAGCATGCCTTTATTGTAAAAGTGGATGCTTCAGATGGTGCAACCAGGGCCATACTATTACAATAAACAGAAATAAAAGATTTGATACATTCCTCTGCATATTTTCCCTAAGTTTGACCATGTAAGAAAGGAGGAACTATGCTTTATTTAGGATTTTCTCCAAAAATAATGCTGTGGCGGGCCAACATACTGTCTATAGGGCCATAATTTTTCTGTGTTGGGTTTGTAGGGCCACCATAGTGTGTGGCGGGCTGTAGTGGACATCGCACTATGTAGTTGGAGGAATGTGGGAACATCATTCTGTATGGGAACATTTTGGGGACATCTTACTGTGGGAGCCAAGGAAGGGTATCACAGCGGTGAGAACACTAAAGGGTTTTGATAGGGAAAAAATAAACAAGTTAGTGCAGCAACACATATCCCTCTCTGTTTAAAAGTTGTAAAGTTTGTCTTTTTGTGACTGTGCCTATGTAGTATGATAGGACTTTTGCTATCGGGGTCCTGTGATATCTATGCATTTCCCTAAATTATTTAAATAAATAGGCACTGGAGGTCATTATTATAAGGAGGCACCCTGGAGGATCATTAACATTAAATGGAAAGCATGGGGGAGGGTTTTTATTATTGTGAGGAGGTACAGTGCCTTTATTATTAGAAAAGGTCCAGGAGAATTATTATTATAAGGAGGCACAAGGGGACATTTTTAATATATGATGCTGTATAACTGTAAGTAGGCAATCACTATTACTATGCAGAATTATAGAGGAAACACTATCACTGTGTATGGGCAGAGATGGCACTGTTATTGTGTACTGCAAAAAAAATTACTGTTACTGTAACTGACACACGACAGCTGCAAGGGTAGCATTAGGCAGAAGCAGCTAACCCCCAAAGGGACAGGAAGCTGTAACAACAGAGGCTGGCAGGAAAGTCAGGGATACTGGCTGGCACAGCAGGTGTAGGCGGGTGCAGCAGGTATACTGATTGTCTCAGCTGATTCACAGAAGGGCAGATACTGGCAGACACAGCTGGCATGCAGATAGGTGCTTGCAGATACAGGTGATGTACAGGCAGGCGGGTACAGGCAGACAAGGTTGGTATACAGGCCGGTGCAGGTGACCACGACTGATATACTGGAAGAAGCAGGCAGGCACGGCAGATACACTGACAGGCAGGCAATCACGGCTGATACACTGGAAGGTGGGCACGGCGGATACGCTGGGAGGAAGGTGGGCATGGTTGATGTACAGGCAAATGATGATGGGCATCGCAGATATCTTGGCAGGTAGGTGCTGTTGGGCATGGCTTATGTACAAGCAGTGGTAGGAGCTAGCTCAGAATGGACGGACAGGAACTGCTTCAGGAAAAACTGGGTCACTGGCAGGCGTGACAGGACTACAGGAACAATTAGGACCCAGTTCAAACTGGACAGACAAGCAACAATAGATGCAGATAAAAAGGGAACCACTGACACGGAGAAGTAGGAAAACGCAGATGAGGAAAAGATGGGAATCGCAGACGCAGATAAGCTAGAAACAACAGATGCGGTCAAACAGGGAACCACAGGTGCGGTCAAGCACATAACTACAGATGCGTTCAAGCAGGGAACCGCAGATGTGATCAAGCAAGAAACTGCAAATGTGGTCAAAAAGAAAACCGCAGATTTGGTTAAGCAGGTAACAGCAGATACAATCAAGCAGGAAACCGCTGATGCGATCAAACAGGAATCTGCAGATGCAGTCAAGTACAGAAGTGGTGGTTCCCAATAGGACAGACAGAATAGGTTGACATAGAACCAAAAGGGTAAGGATAGGTACAGACCGGAAAGACTGCAACAAGTTCACGCAGGACAAATATAAGAACAAGTACACACCGGTCAGACAGAGCCATTTTCACACAGGGTACTTACTATGAAGTAGCAAGTGTACACACAGATCACTAATGTTATACAGCAACAACAAAATAGAGAAAGGTACTGGTTCAGATACAGCATGTTTGGAGATAGATACTGATTCAGGCACTGCAGGTTTCACAGATGGTTCAGACGCTGAAGGTTTTAGAGATAGGTGCTGGTTCAGACACTGGAGGTTTAATGAAAGGTGCAGAGTCAGTCACAACAGAACAGGAATGGAAGCTGCTGTAGCAGGGTAGGGTAGGGACTAATTCAGACAACAGGTTTGGAGGAAGGAACTGAATCAGGCACAGCTGGTGTGGAAACAGGTGCTGATTCAGACACAGAAGGATAAAGCAACATGTTCAGATACTGACACAACAGATACAGGGAAAGGTAGAGACTTGAAGCAGACAGAAGCAGCCATCTGCAGACCGGACATAACTGCAAGAGAAGTATGCTGCCTTCCAGGTGCGATGATCAAGGATGTGACCGATAGGATACCAAAGCTCTTCAGCTCCAAGGACGTCAACCCATTTCTTCTGATACATGTTGGCACCAATGACATGGCAAGGAAGGACCTACCGACAATCTGCAAGGACTTTGAAGAGTTGGGGAAGAAAGTAAAGGAACTGGATGCACAGGTAGTTTTTTCTTCTATCCTTCCAGTAGACGGGCATGGCACCAGGAGATGGAACAGGATCCTTGATGCAAACAACTGGCTAAGACGATGGTGCAGACAACAAGGATTCGGATTCCTGGACCACGGTGTGAATTACTTGTACGATGGACTCCTCGCCAGAGACGGACTACACCTCAACAAACCTGGGAAACACACATTCGCCAGAAGACTCGCTACACTCATCAGGAGGGCGTTAAACTAGAAGAAGAGGGGACGGGAAGAAAAACATTAGACTTGAACAAAGAAGACCCAGGAAAACATACTCAGAAGGGAGGTAAGAACATTTCTAAAACAATCCACAGCGAGGAGATTGGAACAAAACAAAATCCTCTAAACTGCATGCTCGCAAACGCCAGAAGCCTGACAAACAAGATGGAAGAACTAGAAGCAGAAATATCTACAGGTAACTTTGACATAGTGGGAATAACCGAGACATGGTTAGATGAAAGCTATGACTGGGCAGTTAACTTACAGGGTTACAGTCTGTTTAGAAAGGATCGTAAAAATCGGAGAGGAGGAGGGGTTTGTCTCTATGTAAAGTCTTGTCTAAAGTCCACTTTAAGGGAGGATATTAGCGAAGGAAATGAAGATGTCGAGTCCATATGGGTCGAAATTCATGGAGGGAAAAATGGTAACAAAATTCTCATTGGGGTCTGTTACAAACCCCCAAATATAACAGAAACCATGGAAAGTCTACTTCTAAAGCAGATAGATGAAGCTGCAACCCATAATGAGGTCCTGGTTATGGGGGACTTTAACTACCCGGATATTAACTGGGAAACAGAAACCTGTGAAACCCATAAAGGCAACAGGTTTCTGCTAATAACCAAGAAAAATTATCTTTCACAATTGGTGCAGAATCCAACCAGAGGAGGAGCACTTTTAGACCTAATACTATCTAATAGACCTGACAGAATAACAAATCTGCAGGTGGTTGGGCATCTAGGAAATAGCGACCACAATATTGTACAGTTTCACCTGTCTTTCACTAGGGGGACTTGTCAGGGAGTCACAAAAACACTGAACTTTAGGAAGGCAAAGTTTGACCAGCTTAGAGATGCCCTTAATCTGGTAGACTGGGACAATATCCTCAGAAATAAGAATACAGATAATAAATGGGAAATGTTTAAGAACATCCTAAATAGGCAGTGTAAGCGGTTTATACCTTGTGGGAATAAAAGGACTAGAAATAGGAAAAACCCAATGTGGCTAAACAAAGAAGTAAGACAGGCAATTAACAGTAAAAAGAAAGCATTTGCACTACTAAAGCAGGATGGCACCGCTGAAGCTCTAAAAAACTATAGGGAGAAAAATACTTTATCTAAAAAACTAATTAAAGCTGCCAAAAAGGAAACAGAGAAGCACATTGCTAAGGAGAGTAAAACTAATCCCAAACTGTTCTTCAACTATATCAATAGTAAAAGAATAAAAACTGAAAATGTAGGCCCCTTAAAAAATAGTGAGGAAAGAATGGTTGTAGATGACGAGGAAAAAGCTAACATATTAACCACCTTCTTCTCCACGGTATTCACGGTGGAAAATGAAATGCTAGGTGAAATCCCAAGAAACAATGAAAACCCTATATTAAGGGTCACCAATCTAACCCAAGAAGAGGTGCGAAACCAGCTAAATAAGATTAAAATAGATAAATCTCCGGGTCCGGATGGCATACACCCACGAGTACTAAGAGAACTAAGTAATGTAATAGATAAACCATTATTTCTTATTTTTAGGGACTCTATAGCGACAGGGTCTGTTCCGCAGGACTGGCGCATAGCAAATGTGGTGCCAATATTCAAAAAGGGCTCCAAAAGTGAACCTGGAAATTATAGGCCAGTAAGTCTAACCTCTATTGTTGGTAAAATATTTGAAGGGTTTCTGAGGGATGTTATTCTGGATTATATCAATGAGAATAACTGTTTAACTCCATATCAGCATGGGTTTATGAGAAATCGCTCCTGTCAAACCAATCTAATCAGTTTTTATGAAGAGGTAAGCTATAGGCTGGACCACGGTGAGTCATTGGACGTGGTATATCTCGATTTTTCCAAAGCGTTTGATACCGTGCCGCACAAGAGGTTGGTACACAAAATGAGAATGCTTGGTCTGGGGGAAAATGTGTGTAAATGGGTTAGTAACTGGCTAAGTGATAGAAAGCAGAGGGTGGTTATAAATGGTATAGTCTCTAACTGGGTCGCTGTGACCAGTGGGGTACCGCAGGGGTCAGTATTGGGACCTGTTCTCTTCAACATATTCATTAATGATCTGGTAGAAGGTTTACACAGTAAAATATCGATATTTGCAGATGATACAAAACTATGTAAAGCAGTTAATACAAGAGAAGATAGTATTCTGCTACAGATGGATCTGGATAAGTTGGAAACTTGGGCTGAAAGGTGGCAGATGAGGTTTAACAATGATAAATGTAAGGTTATACACATGGGAAGAAGGAATCAATATCACCATTACACACTGAATGGGAAACCACTGGGTAAATCTGACAGGGAGAAGGACTTGGGGATCCTAGTTAATGATAAACTTACCTGGAGCAGCCAGTGCCAGGCAGCAGCTGCCAAGGCAAACAGGATCATGGGGTGCATTAAAAGAAGTCTGGATACACATGATGAGAGCATTATACTGCCTCTGTACAAATCCCTAGTTAGACCGCACATGGAGTACTGTGTCCAGTTTTGGGCACCGGTGCTCAGGAAGGATATAATGGAACTAGAGAGAGTACAAAGGAGGGCAACAAAATTAATAAAGGGGATGGGAGAACTACAATACCCAGATAGATTAGCGAAATTAGGATTATTTAGTCTAGAAAAAAGACGACTGAGGGGCGATCTAATAACCATGTATAAGTATATAAGGGGACAATACAAATATCTCGCTGAGGATCTGTTTATACCAAGGAAGGTGACGGGCACAAGGGGGCATTCTTTGCGTCTGGAGGAGAGAAGGTTTTTCCACCAACATAGAAGAGGATTCTTTACTGTTAGGGCAGTGAGAATCTGGAATTGCTTGCCTGAGGAGGTGGTGATGGCGAACTCAGTCGAGGGGTTCAAGAGAGGCCTGGATGTCTTCCTGGAGCAGAACAATATTGTATCATACAATTATTAGGTTCTGTAGAAGGACGTAGATCTGGGGATTTATTATGATGGAATATAGGCTGAACTGGATGGACAAATGTCTTTTTTCGGCCTTACTAACTATGTTACTATGTTACTATGTTTGGAGATAGATACTGATTCAGGCACTGCAGGTTTCACAGATGGTTCAGACGCTGAAGGTTTTAGAGATAGGTGCTGGTTCAGACACTGGAGGTTTAATGAAAGGTGCAGAGTCAGTCACAACAGAACAGGAATGGAAGCTGCTGTAGCAGGGTAGGGTAGGGACTAATTCAGACAACAGGTTTGGAGGAAGGAACTGAATCAGGCACAGCTGGTGTGGAAACAGGTGCTGATTCAGACACAGAAGGATAAAGCAACATGTTCAGATACTGACACAACAGATACAGGGAAAGGTAGAGACTTGATACAAATAAGATAAGAGTCATGTCTTAATTCAGACACAGGTACCGGCCTTAGAATACAGACTCAGGGACACAGGTTCAGACAAGAACAAATACTGGTGTAGCTTCAAGTTACAGGCATGGGCATACAGATCCAGGGAAACAGCTTTGGGCAATAAGTGGACCTAACAATGGACTTAACAGCTTACAGACAAGCTAGACACTAAAGTACATGATGTTGAACAGGCACCTTCCAATGGGGGAATGTGCCTTAAGTACCAGATGCACCCCAGGTATTGGCTGTGAACATCTTAGGAGCGCAACCACTGTCTCTTTAAGAACAAGGAAGTTCCTGCTTTTTCATTTAAGTTATGGGTGAGTTATGGATGGAAGAAGAGATAATGGCCATCTATGCCAAACAGAATAGAAAAGGAAACAAATTATTACATTGGGTACAGAAAGTGTTCAAACTCATTTACATTTATCACTTTTTGTTTCATTGCAGCCATTTGGTAAATTTAAAAAAGTATTTTTTTTTTCTCATTAATATACACTTTGCTCTCCATCTTGACTGAAAAAGAACAGAAATGTAGTATTTTTTGCAAATTTATTAAAAAGTAAGTAAAAGTAAAAACTGAAATACCACATGGTCATAAGTATTCAGACCCTTTGCTCAGTATTGAGTAGAAGAACCCTTTTGAGCTAGTACAGCCATCAGTCTTCTTGTGAATGATACAACAAGTTTTTCACATCTAGATTTGGGGATCCTCTGCCATTCTTCCTTGCAGATATTCTCCAGTTCCATCAGGTTGGATGGTGAACGTTCATGGACAGCCATTTTCAGGTTTCTCCAGAGATGCTCAATTGTGTTTAGGTCAGGGCTCTGGCTGGACCTGTTAAGAATGGTCACAGAGTTGTTCTGAAGCCACTCCTTTGTTATTTTAGCTGTGTGCTTAGGGTCATTGTCTTGTTGAAAGATGAACCTTCGGCCAAGTCTTGAGGTCCAGAGCACTCTAGAAGAGTTTTTCATCCAGGATATCTCTGTACTTGGATTCATGTTTCCTTCAATGGCAAGCCGCCATCCTGTGCCTGCAGCAAAAAAACATCCCCATAGTATGATGCAGCCACCACCATGTTTCACTGTTGTCACCAAAAATGTCTATCTTCATCTCATCACACCAGAAAATCTTATTTCTCATAGTCTGTGAGTCCTTCATGTGTTTTTTAGCAAACCCTATGCGGGCATTCATATAATCTTTCACTGAGGAGAGGCTCGACTGGTAGAGAGCTTCAGTGATAGTTGACATTGTGGAACTTTCTCTAATCTCCCTATTGCACCTCAGGAGCTTAGCCACAGTGATCTTGGGTTCTTCTTTCCCTCTCTCACCAAGGCTCTTCTAACATGATTGCTCAGTTTGGCTGGACAGCCAGGTCTAGAAAGACTTCTGGTGGTCTCAATCTTCTTCCATTTAAGGATTATGGAGGCCACTGTGCTCTTAGGAACCTTTGGTACTGCAGAAATTCTTTTGTAACCTTGGCCAGATCTGTGCCTTGCCACAATTCTGTCACTGAGCTCCTTGGCCAGTTCCTTTGACCTCATGATTCTCATTTGGTCTGACATGCACTGTGAGCTGTGAGGTCTTATATAGACAGGTGTGTGTCTTTCCAAATTAAGTCCTATCAGTTTAATTAAACACAGCTGGACTCCAATGGAGTAATAGAACGATCTCAAGGAGGATCACAAGGAAATAGACAGCATATGACTTAAATATGAGTGTCTGAGCAAATGGCCTGAATACTTATGATCATGTGATATTTTAGTTTTTTTTTAATTAAATTTGCAAAAAATTTTGCATTTCTGTTTTCTCAGTCAAGATGGGGTGCAGAGTGTACATTAATAAGAAAAAAAAAACTTTTTGAAATTTACCATATGGCTGCAATTAAACAAAGAGTGAAAATGTCAAAGGGTCTGAATACTTTCTGTACCCACTGTATGCTCAGCATTTACGACATTGGTGAGAACCTGCGCAGTATGACATTATAATGTCACTGTATGGTGGTAATATCAGTCTCAGTACAGTGGTTTTGATTGATGATCAGTATGGCAGTATTATCACTACTCCGTATGCTGGTAATATGTGGTTATGGTCCGGTGATGTTTATCTGTTGGGCTATGTTCACATGATGGGTATTTGGTGAAATTTTCTGCAGCATTTGTGCACCTGCTAGGTTACATAACTTTTTATTGTGTTTGTGATGCTGTGATTTTTGGCAATTTTGGTCTGTCATATCTAAAAAAAGTTGTTTGTTTTCATACTTTCTGATATTTTGACTTGGATAAAACTATATTGATACAGTCATGTGTGTATTACATCCATTTTTTTAAATGCATATATTACTCATCTAATGAATATCTATGAGGAAAGTCCGCTCATAAAACAACATACTCGCAAGAGAAATTGACATGTTGCGGATTTGAAACATGCACCGCAGGTCAGTTTATGCTGATTAGGCTGCCGTCACACAAGCAGTATTTGCTCAGTATTTTACATCAGTATTTGTAAACCAAAACCAGGAGTGGAACAAATAGAGGAAAAGTATAATAGAAACATATGCACCACTTCTGCTTTTATCACCCACACCTGGTTTTGGCTTACAAATACTGATGTAAAATACTGACCAAATACTGATAGTGTGACCGCAGCCTTAAAAATAAATACACAGTGGGCATGAGATTTCCATCCAAGTTACTGTAACTATAAGACATTGCATTTTTTGATCAGTGAGAATAGAAAGCTTCAAAAACTCATTGTGGGAACTTAAACTTACACTGTATTATTATTATTATTATTGTTATTTTTTTATCTTACAAGGCAGGATTATTGGAAATTTAGGTAGTAGTAAATCTCAATTGCCATCAGGCAGGGTAATATTAGCAATAGAGACGTCAATCTGGGGAAGGGCGCAGTGACACTATGGGCATGTGTGCCTTCAAATAATAGGGTTTCATTCCAGTCCCAGTCCATCCCTGCCTATACCTGATAGGGTAGGTATTTAGCAAAGGATATAAAGGTTCATTGTGGAAGAGTATTAGTTTTCCCATATTTTTACATATTTTCTCTGTAATGAAATATATTTGTTCCATTTCAATAACTTTTTTTTATGTCATCAGCTATTCAATGTGTTAAACTTGCTACAAACAGACATCTTTGTGCCGTTTTTTAGAGTCTAGCTTTTTTTTTCTTGTCAATACAGAAAACCATAAGAAGAAGGCAACATTTTGCAAGTTAAACTTTTGGAGTTGTTTGTTTTCTTTCTATGAAGTATGATCATTTTGTGTAAGGCAGTCACAGTTTGTGCACACAAAATAAATAATTTTAATTGGCTAGTTGTATCCTAATGTTACTAAAAAGTCTTAGGAAATAGATATGGTATATTTTATACCCAGAAGCAGACATCGTGGAGTCCTGTGAAGCAGTCCAATTTATAGAGTAGAGCGATCACAGGAATGTGTAACAGCCTCCGGAAAATATTTGTATCTCCATAACAATCATTTTCATGCTAAGAAATTCAAGGACACAACATTTTCTGGGAACTTCTGTTAAGTGTTGAAGTTCTAAAGAAAAAAAAATATGGATGTTGTAAATATACATACAAATAGATTTGTCAGATCTACTTAACCTGGGTTTTGTTGGTCTTCCAAATTTTGCATGAGAAATTAATCCATTTAATCCATTATTGCAAGAAACAGGCATGCTGAGAGGGTGTGGAAGGTGCATGTCTATGTGGGAAGTGATAGCTAAAGAGCTATCAATGGACAGCAAGCATTTGGCTGACAGTCAATATCCAGCAGTTTTAAAGTATAGCCTAGGAAAAAGTTCAAACCAGATTGTGCTCACTTATACTCATCCTTGGTCATTGTCTAGTGCTGTAAACCACTTTTGACTTACCTTTAGGAAAAAGAAACTGTTTATTATTCAATACATTATAAAACATAAGGTACATTTTCCATTCCAGTCAAAGCTATGTGTATGTAATGAACTCCTTTACCCCCAAGGGTGGTTTGCCAGATAATGACCAGGCCAATTTTTACAATTCTGACCACTGACCATTTATGAGGTTATAACTCTGGAACGCTTCATTGGATCCTGGTGATTCTGACACTGTTTTCTCATGAAATATTGTACTTCATGATAGTTGTAAAATCTCTTTGATATGACTTGTGTTTATTTGTGAAACAAACAGATATTTGGCAAAAATGTTGAAAATTTAGCAATTATCCAACTTTAAATTTTCATGCCCTTAAATCACACAGATATGTCACACAAAATCTCCTATATAATTGTCTAAGGGTCACTTCCATCTTTCTGTCTGTCTGTCACAGATATTCATTGGACGCGGCCTCTGTCTGTCATGGAATCCAGGAAGCTGATTGGTCTCGCCAGCTGCCTGTCATGGCTGCCGCGACCAATCAGCGATGGCCACAGTCCGATTAGTCCCTCCACTGCGGTCAGAGCCCAGCGCCCGCTCCATACTCCCCGCAGTCACCGCTCACACAGGGTTAATGCCAGCGGTAACGGACCGCGTTATGCTGCAGGTAACTCACTCTGTTACCGCCGCTATTAACCCTGTGTGACCAAGTTTTTGTAATTGTAAAAACATCTAATGTTAAAAATAATTTAAAAAAATAAAAAATCATTACATGCATATTCTAGAATACCCGATGCGTTAGAATCGGGCCACCATCTAGTACTTAATAAGTAACATTTCCAACATGTCTACTTTACATTAGCACAATTTTGAAACCAAAATTTTCTTTGTTAGGGAGTTATAAGGGCTAAAATTTGACCAGCAATTTCTGATTTTTACACCACCATTTTTTTAGGGACCACATAACATTTTAAGTCACTTTGGGGCTCTATATGATGTAAAATACCCAAAAGTGACACCATTCTAAAAACTGCACCCCTCAAGGTGCTCAAAACCACATTCAAGAAGTTAATTAAACCTTTAGCTGCTTCACAGGAATTTTGGAATGTTTAAAAAAAATGTTTAGAATTGAGAGTCCTCAGTGGTTGATACCTTTTAATGGCTAACTGAAAAGATGGTAACAAATTGCAAGCTTTCGAGACTACACAGGTCTCTTTATCACGCAAAGACTAAAACAAATTCTGAAGAATCACATATTTATGCACAACATAGCACAGAGAAAAAAAAAGGGGGAAAAACATGGATAAGACAGGTGATATGAAGCAGAATTACCATGAGTGATAAACAGTTATGTCCATAAATATTGGGCCAGCTCTTAGATAAGGAATTTTTTATTGTCCTCTGATTAGGGTCTCTGTTGTGATGACCCCTCATAGTCTGGAGGGCGAGTTCCTTAGTTGATGTAAACATATGTGATTCTTCAGAATTTGTTTTAGTCTTTGCCTGATGAAGAGACCTGTGTAGTCTCGAAAGCTTGCAATTTGTTACCCTCTTTTCAGTTAGCCATTAAAAGGTATCAACCACTGAGGACTCTCAATTCTAAATATTTTTCTATCTACTGGCTAACACGATACCAAGATATATATCTTTCCTGTATCAAAATGGAAGATACCAGAATGTACCGCATCTTTATGGAACTAAAACTACTTCTGAAGAAACGTGCACAAATGGACAGCGACATTTTTTTCCTATCTAAATGCAAAAAGGAGAATCTAATTCCCGAAAGACTGAGGATTACTAACCCAATTCTTCATACCTGCAATACCTATTATGCACAAAACCTGTGTCACAGGACTACTGAGAGATTAAGGAATCATCTTTTGCATGTCTGCTACAGCATAAAGAGTAAAGTCCAAGGGCAATTTGAATCTCAGAGGAAAACACTTACAGAAGACACAGAGCAAAAATTACAACAATATTACAACAAACTATGGACCCATCTAATTCATAACAAGCACAAACGTTAGAAACGACATCCATGCACTGACAAAAAATAATGAAGACCCTTTTATATGCATAATAGCAGGGATTTCTCAGGGCATGTATGACAGGACATAAGCTGGGACAACTGCCAGTATACATATGAAAAAGCTCACAGGAAACAATGCAGTCAAACGAAGTCCCATAAAACATCAAACTTTATTGAACGAAAATAGATAAAATATCACACATGAACAGGTCACTAGAAAACAGAGGGAAGATGAAGCACTATATGGCGGCACTAAAATAACCAAAGGACACGAGCACCCATCACTGTGGCACTAGTCATATATTTGAATAGCAGTGGGACCCTTGGCCCTAGGCACATACTCTGAGGATCCATGACCCCTTATAAAGCAGCAGTGGCCCTTTTAATTCATAACAAGGAAAAGAAACTGCACAGATTGCGCCTAAATTCAGGACTGCATACAAACAGATACAAAACAAAGCCAAAACCTGACAACTTGGACAACCACTGCATTCCAGACACAAAAGCATCTGACTGTGTCATTAATCTCTCAGATTATAAACCCAACAAAGTTGAACTGGCCTTGCTTTCCAGAGGACTCTCATTTTGTCCTACTAAGGCCCTGGATAAAACTGAACTCTGCAGTGATATGGAATATTTTTTCAGGAGACTGCGCCTGAGGGAATATTTCAATGATACAGAAGATTCAGAACCCACCTGGACTGAAGGAAAAGGGATCCTAACAACAAAGAAGAGGTCAGACTGGACACCTCCACCTGGACGCAACCCTCATTTGGATAAGTATATAGACTCCTTCAGACATTTGATAATAATAATAATCTTTATTTTTATATAGTGCTAACATATTCTGCAGCGCTTTACAGTTTGCACACATTATCATCGCTGTCCCCGATGGGGCTCACAATCTAAATTCCCTATCAGTATGTCTTTGGAATGTGAGAGGAAACTGGAGTACCTGAAGGAAACCCACGCAAACACGGAGAGAACATACAAACTCTTTGCAGATGTTGACCTGAGTGGGATTAGAACCCAGGACTCCAACACTTCAAGGCTGCAGTGCTAACCACTGCACCACCGTGATAAAATCCACCATCATAGATACTAACAGGAGACAAGCATCCAACATCAGTGCCCAGGAGAGAAAGGCCATACAGTCTCTGAAAACCAACAAAGAAATCATCATCAAACCTGCTGACAAGGGAGGTGCAATAGTCATGATGAACACATCAGACTATATGAGGGAAGCAAACAGACAACTTATGGACACACACTACTACAAAAAATTGGAGTTGGATCCTACACAGGACTATTACAAGGAACTAAACAAGTTGGTATCTTGTCTGCCCGAAGAATTCATAAGAGCCAATGACCTGATACCAGAAATGTTGTGAATTCTGTGGCAGAGCTCCCTCCTGTGGTCACAAGTGGTACTTCGGCTGATTCTCTCTGTGAGCTTCCGTTGGTGGAGGAAAGTGGTACTGCAGCTTCTGAGTTTCCTTCCTCAGGTGATGTGGTGAAGTCGTTAGGTGCTGCTCTATTTAACTCCACCTAGTGCTTTGATCCTGGCCTCCAGTCAATGTTCTAGTATTGGACCTGTTTCCTCCTGGATCGTTCCTGTGGCCTGCTGCTCTGCATAGCTAAGTTCCTCTTTGCTATTTTGTTTGCTGTTTTTTTCTGTCCAGCTTGTCTATTTGTTTTTTCCTGCTTGCTGGAAGCTCTGGGACGCAGAGGGTGTACCTCCGTGCCGTTAGTTCGGTACGGAGGGTCTTTTTTGCCCCCTTTGCGTGGTTTTTGTAGGGTTTTATGTTGACCGCAAAGTTACCTTTCCTATCCTCGCTCTGTTCAGAAAGTCGGGCCTCACTTTGCTAAATCTATTTCATCTCTACGTTTGTCTTTTCATCTTAACTCACAGTCATTATATGTGGGGGCTGCCTTTTCCTTTGGGGTATTTCTCTGAGGCAAGGTAGGCTTATTTTCTATCTTCAGGCTAGCTAGTTTCTCAGGCTGTGCCGAGTTGCATAGGGAGCGTTAGGCGCAATTCACGGCTGCCTCTAGTGTGGTTGGAGAGGATTAGGGATTGCGGTCAGCAGAGTTCCCACGTCTCAGAGCTCGTTCAATGTTTTTGGGTTATTGTCAGGTCACTGTATGTGCTCTGACCTCTATGTCCATTGTGGTACTGAATTACCTTATCATAACAGTACTGGAGGCCCAAAGTACTAATGATTCTCAATAGAGGGAAAAAAGAAGTTCTGAGACCATTTTTTTTTCTCTGCACTGTGTTTTGCCTTTTTTTTCCCCTAGACATTTGGGTGGTTCAGGACACAGGTGTAGCGATGGACATTAAAGGTCTGTCTTCATGTGTGGATCAGCTCACGGCAAGAGTACAAAATATTCAAGACTTTGTGGTTCAGAATTCTATGTTAGAACCGAGAATTCCTATTCCTGATTTGTTTTTTGGAGATAGAACTAAATTTCTGAGTTTCAAAAATAATTGTAAACTATTTCTGGCTTTGAAACCTCGCTCCTCTGGTGACCCAGTTCAACAAGTTAGGATCATTATTTCTTTTTTACGTGGCGACCCTCAGGACTGGGCATTTTCTTTTGTGTCAGGAGATCCTGCATTAAGTAATATCGATGCGTTTTTCCTGGCTCTCGGATTGCTGTACGATGAACCTAATTCAGTGGATCAGGCAGAGAAAAATTTGCTGGCTCTGTGTCAGGGTCAGGATGAGATAGAGGTATATTGTCAGAAATTTAGAAAGTGGTCCGTACTCACTCAATGGAATGAAGGTGCGCTCGCAGCTATTTTCAGAAAGGGTCTCTCTGAAGCCCTAAAGGATGTCATGGTGGGATTTCCTATGCCTGCTGGTCTGAATGAGTCTATGTCTTTGGCCATTCAGATCGGTCGACGCTTGCGTGAGCGTAAATCTGTGCACCATTTGGCGGTATTACCTGAGCTTAAACCTGAGCCTATGCAGTGCGATAGGACTTTGACCAGAGTTGAACGGCAAGAACACAGACGTCTGAATGGGCTGTGTTTCTACTGTGGTGATTCCACTCATGCTATCTCTGATTGTCCTAAGCGCACTAAGCGGTTCGCTAGGTCTGCCACCATTGGTACGGTACAGTCAAAATTTCTTCTGTCCGTTACCTTGATCTGCTCTTTGTCATCGTATTCTGTCATGGCATTTGTGGATTCAGGCGCTGCCCTGAATTTGATGGACTTGGCGTATGCTAGGTGTTGTGGGTTTTTCTTGGAGCCCTTGCAGTGTCCTATTCCATTGAGAGGAATTGATGCTACGCCTTTGGCCAAGAATAAGCCTCAGTACTGGACCCAGCTGACCATGTGCATGGCTCCTGCACATCAGGAGGTTATTCGCTTTCTGGTGTTGCATAATCTGCATGATGTGGTCGTGTTGGGGTTGCCATGGCTACAAGTCCATAACCCAGTATTAGATTGGAAATCCATGTCTGTGTCCAGCTGGGGTTGTCAGGGGGTACATGGTGATGTCCCATTTCTGACTATTTCGTCATCCACCCCTTCTGAGGTTCCAGAGTTCTTGTCTGATTACCGGGATGTATTTGATGAGCCCAAGTCCGATACCCTACCTCCGCATAGGGATTGTGATTGTGCTATCGATTTGATTCCTGGTAGTAAATTCCCAAAAGGTCGACTGTTTAATTTATCTGTGCCTGAGCACGCCGCTATGCGGAGTTATGTGAAGGAGTCCTTGGAGAAGGGGCATATTCGCCCGTCATCGTTGCCATTAGGATCAGGGTTCTTTTTTGTAGCCAAGAAGGATGGTTCGCTGAGACCTTGTATAGATTACCGCCTTCTAAATAAGATCACGGTTAAATTTCAGTACCCCTTGCCGTTGTTATCTGATTTGTTTGCTCAGATTAAGGGGGCTAGTGGTTCACCAAGATAGATCTTCGTGGTGCGTATAATCTTGTGCGTATTAAGCGAGGCGATGAATGGAAAACTGCATTTAATACGCCCGAGGGCCATTTTGAGTATCTAGTAATGCCATTCGGACTTGCCAATGCTCCATCAGTGTTTCAGTCCTTTATGCATGACATCTTCCGAGAGTACCTGGATAAATTCCTGATTGTGTACTTGGATGACATTTTGATCTTCTCGGATGATTGGGAGTCTAATATGAAGCAGGTCAGAACGGTGTTTCAGGTCCTGCGTGCTAATTCTTTGTTTGTGAAGGGATCAAAGTGTCTCTTTGGTGTTCAGAAGGTTTCATTTTTGGGGTTCATCTTTTCCCCTTCTACTATCGAGATGGACCCTGTTAAGGTCCAAGCCATCCATGATTGGACTCAGCCGACATCTCTGAAAAGTCTGCAAAAGTTCCTTGTCTTTGCTAATTTTTATCGTCGCTTCATCTGCAATTTTTCTAGTATTGCTAAACCATTGACCGATTTGACCAAGAAGGGTGCTGATTTGGTCAATTGGTCTTCTGCTGCTGTGGAAGCTTTTCAAGAGTTGAAGCGTCGTTTTTCTTCTGCCCCTGTGTTGTGTCAACCAGATGTTGAGCTTCCATTCCAGGTCGAGGTTGATGCTTCTGAGATTGGAGCAGGGGCTGTTTTGTCGCAGAGAAGTTCTGATTGCTCGGTGATGAAACCATGCGCCTTCTTTTCCAGGAAGTTTTCGCCTGCTCAGTGAAATTATGATGTGGGCAATCGAGAGTTGCTGGCCATGAAGTGGGCATTTGAGGAGTGGCGTCATTGGCTTGAAGGAGCTAAGCATCGCGTGGTGGTCTTGACTGATCATAAGAACTTGACTTATCTCGAGTCTGCCAAGCGGTTGAATCCTAGACAGGCTCGTTGGTCGCTGTTTTTTGCCCGTTTTGACTTTGTGATTTCGTACCTTCCGGGCTCTAAAAATGTGAAGGCGGATGCTCTGTCTAGGAGTTTTGTGCCCGACTCTCCGGGTTTATCTGAGCTGGCGGGTATCCTCAAAGAGGGAGTAATTGTGTCTGCCATCTCCCCTGATTTGCGGCGGGTGCTGCAAAAATTTCAGGCTAATAAACGTGATCGTTGTCCAGCGGAGAAACTGTTTGTCCCTGATAGGTGGACGAATAAAGTTATCTCTGAGGTTCATTGTTCGGTGTTGACTGGTCATCTTGGAATCTTTGGTACCAGAGAGTTAGTGGCTAGATCCTTTTGGTGGCCATCTCTGTCGCGGGATGTGCGTTCTTTTGTGCAGTCCTGTGGGATTTGTGCTCGGGCTAAGCCCTGCTGTTCTCGTGCCAGTGGGTTGCTTTTGCCCCTGCCGGTCCCGAAGAGGCCTTGGACACATATCTCTATGGATTTTATTTCAGATCTTCCCGTGTCTCAAAAGATGTCAGTCATTTGGGTGGTCTGTGATCGCTTCTCTAAGATGGTCCATTTGGTACCCTTGTCTAAATAACCTTCCTCCTCTGATTTGGTGCCATTGTTCTTCCAGCATGTGGTTCGTTTACATGGCATTCCAGAGAATATCGTTTCTGACAGAGGTTCCCAGTTTGTTTCGAGGTTTTGGCGAGCCTTTTGTGGTAGGATGGGCATTGACTTGTCTATTTCCTGGTAACCTCTGTCAGAAACGATATCAGGGGAGATGGCAGACACAATTACTCCCTCTTTGAGGATACCCGCCGGCTCAGATACACCCGGAGAGATGGGCACAAAACTCCTAGACAGAGCATCCGCCTTCACATTTTTAGAGCCCGGAAGGTATGAAATCAAAAAGTCAAAACGGGCAAAAAACAACGACCAACGAGCTTGTCTAGGATTCAACCGCTTGGCGGACTCGAGATTAGTCTAGTTCTTATGATCAGTCAAGACCACCACGCGATGCTTAGCTCCTTCAGGCCAATGACGCCACTCCTCGAATGCCCACTTCATGGCCAGCAACTCTAGATTGCCCACATCATAATTTCGCTCAGCAGGCGAAAACTTTCTGGAAAAGAAGGCGCATGGTTTCATCACCGAGCCATCAGAACTTCTCTGCGACAAAACAGCCCCTGCTCCAATCTCAGAAGCATCAACCTCGACCTGGAACGGAAGCGAAACATCTGGTTGACACAACACAGGGGCAGAAGAAAAACGACGCTTCAACTCTTGAAAAGCTTCCACCGCAGCAGAAGACCAATTGACCAAATCAGCACCTTTCTTGGTCAAATCGGTCAATGGTTTAGCAATACTAGAAAAATTGCAGATGAAGCGACGATAAAAATTAGCAAAGCCCAGGAACTTTTGCAGACTTTTCAGAGATGTCGGCTGAGTCCAATTATGGATGGCTTGGACCTTAACAGGGTCCATCTCGATAGTAGAAGGGGAAAAGATGAACCCCAAAAATGAAACCTTCTGAACAACAAAGAGACACTTTGATCCCTTCACAAACAAAGAATTAGCACGCAGGACCTAAAACACCGTTCTGACCTGCTTCACATGAGACTCCCAATCATCCGAGAAGATCAAAATGTCATCTAAGTACACAATCAGGAATTTATCCAGGTACTCTCGGAAGATGTCATGCATAAAGGACTGAAACACTGATGGAGCATTGGCAAGTCCGAATGGCATTACTAGATACTCAAAATGGCCCTCGGGCGTATTAAATGCAGTTTTCCACTCATCGCCTCGCTTAATACGCACAAGATTATACGCACCACGAAGATCTATCTTGGTGAACCAACTAGCCCCCTTAATCCGAGCAAACAAATCAGATAACAATGGCAAGGGGTACTGAAATTTAACCGTGATCTTATTTAGAAGGCGGTAATCTATACAAGGTCTCAGTGAACCATCCTTCTTGGCTACAAAAAAGAACCCTGCTCCTAATGGCGACGATGATGGGCGAATATGCCCCTTCTCCAAAGACTCCTTCACATAACTCCGCATAGCGGCGTGCTCAGGCACAGATAAATTAAACAGTCGACCTTTTGGGAATTTACTACCAGGAATCAAATCGATAGCACAATCACAATCCCTATGCGGAGGTAGGGTATCGGACTTGGGCTCATCAAATAAATCCCGGTAATCAGACAAGAACTCAGGAACCTCAGAAGGGGTGGATGATGAAATAGTCAGAAATGGGACATCACCATGTACCCCCTGACAACCCCAGCTGGACACAGACATGGATTTCCAATCTAATACTGGAATATGGACTTGTAGCCATGGCAACCCCAACACGACCACATCATGCAGATTATGCAACACCAGAAAGCGAATAACCTCCTGATGTGCAGGAGCCATGCACATGGTCAGCTGGGTCCAGTACTGAGGCTTATTCTTGGCCAAAGGCGTAGCATCAATTCCTCTCAATGGAATAGGACACTGCAAGGGCTCCAAGAAAAACCCACAACGCCTAGCATACTCCAAGTCCATCAAATTCAGAGCAGCGCCTGAGTCCACAAATGCCATGACAGAATACGATGACAAAGAGCAGATCAAGGTAACAGACAGAAGAAATATTGACTGTACCGTACCAATGGTGGCAGACCTAGCGAACCGCTTAGTGCGCTTAGGACAATCAGAGATAGCATGAGTGGAATCACCACAGTAGAAAAACAGCCCATTCAGACGTCTGTGTTCTTGCCGTTCAACTCTGGTCAAAGTCCTATCGCACTGCATAGGCTCAGGTTTAAGCTCAGGTAATACCGCCAAATGGTTCACAGATTTACGCTCGCGCAAGCGTCGACCGATCTGAATGGCCAAAGACATAGACTCATTCAGACCAGCAGGCATAGGAAATCCCACCATTACATCCTTAAGGGCTTCAGAGAGACCTTTTCTGAAAATAGCTGCGAGCGCACCTTCATTCCACTGAGTGAGTACGGACCACTTTCTAAATTTCTGACAATATACCTCTATTTCATCCTGACCCTGACACAGAGCCAGCAAATTCTTCTCTGCCTGATCCACAGAATTAGGCTCATCGTACAGCAATCCGAGTGCCAGGAAAAAAGCATCGATATTACTTAATGCAGGATCTCCTGACGCAAGAGAAAATGCCCAGTCCTGAGGGTCGCCACGCAAAAAAGAAATAACGATCATAACTTGTTGAACTGGGTCACCAGAGGAGTGAGGTTTCAAAGCCAGAAACAGTTTACAATTATTTTTGAAACTCAGAAATTTAGTTCTATCTCCAAAAAACAAATCAGGAATAGGAATTCTCGGTTCTAACATAGAATTCTGAACCACAAAGTCTTGAATACTTTGTACCCTTGCCGTGAGCTGATCCACACATGAAGACAGACCTTTAATGTCCATTGCTACACCTGTGTCCTGAACCACCCAAATGTCTAGGGGAAAAAAAAGGCAAAACACAGTGCAAAGAAAAAAAAATGGTCTCAGAACTTCTTTTTTCCCTCTATTGGGAATCATTAGTACTTTTGGCCTCCAGTACTGTTATGAAAGGTAATTCAGTACCACAATGGACATAGAGGTCAGCGCACATACAGTGACATGACAATAACCCAAAAACATAGAACGAGCTCTGAGACGTGGGAACTCTGTTGACCGCAATCCCTAATCCTCTCCAACCACACTAGAGGCAGCCGTGGATTGCGCCTAACGCTCCCTATGCAACTCGGCACAGCCTGAGAAACTAGCTAGCCTGAAGATAGAAAATAAGCCTACCTTGCCTCAGAGAAATACCCCAAAGGAAAAGGCAGCCCCGACATCTAATGACTGTGAGTTAAGATGAAAAGACAAACGTAGAGATGAAATAGATTTAGCAAAGTGAGGCCCAACTTTCTGAACAGAGCGAGGATAGGAAAGGTAACTTTGCGGTCAACACAAAACCCTACAAAAACCACGCAAAGGGGGCAAAAAGATCCTCCGTACCGAACAAACGGCATGGAGGTACACCCTCTGCGTTCCAGAACTTCCAGCAAGCAGAAAAAAACAAATTGACAAGCTGGACAGAAAAAAACAGCAAACAAATAGCAAAGAGGAACTTAGCTATGCAGAGCAGCAGGCCACAGGAACGATCCAGGAGGAAACAGGTCCAATACTAGAACATTGACTGGAGGCCAGGATCAAAGCACTAGGTGGAGTTAAATAGAGCAGCACCTAACGACTTCACCACATCACCTGAGGAAGGAAACTCAGAAGCCGCAGTACCACTTTCCTCCACCAACGGAAGCTCACAGAGAGAACCAGCCGAAGTACCACTTGTGACCACAGGAGGGAGCTCTGCCACAGAATTCACAACAGTACTCCACCAGAAGGAACCATCCTGGCTACCATGGATGTGGAATCTTTGTACTCCAATATCCCACACCAGGATGGATTAAATGCCTGCAAATTCTTCCTGGAAAACACAGGGACTGATGCATATTCTGTGATGAAACTTATAAAATTCATCCTCACCCACAATTATTTTGAATTTGACAAGTAGATCTATCTACAGGAGACTGGCACAGCAATGGGAAGTAAAATGGCCCCACAGTATGCAAATATTTTCATGGCCAAGCTTGAAAGCAACTTTTTGTCCTCTTGTCCCATCAGGCCTTTGGCCTACTACCGCTACATTGATGATATTTTAATCATCTGGACGGAGTCTGAGCCACAGCTAAAGACTTTCCATGAACAGTTTAATCAATTTCATCCTACCATCAACTTGACACTCAACTACTCCTGCACTGAAATTAACTTTTTGGACACCATCGTTAAGCTGCAGAACAATAAAATAGAGACATCCCTGTATCAGAAGCCAATCGACCGTTCAACATACATTAAATGGGACAGTTTCCATCCAAAACACATAAAAAAACTCTATTGTCTACAGCCAAGCCATCAGATACAATCTTATATGTTCCAACCCAATGGATAGGGATGAACACCTTGGTCACCTCAGAAAGACCTTTTTGAATCAGGGCTACCATCCAAGAACAATTGAAAACCAGATTACAAGAGCCACCAGAATATCAAGGAATCACCTGCTACATTACAAAGCTAAAGAAGAAAATAACCGGGTACCTCTAGTAGTTGCCTACAATCCAAATCTGGAGGTGCTAAGGGGAGCTGCACAAAAATTACAACCTTTACTACAAATAGATGCCTGCTTACAATCCATTTTTCCAGACCCCCCACTACTGTGTTTTAGGCAGCCCCCAAATCTAAGAAGCATCATTGTCAAGAGCTCCCTGTCCTCTCCAACAGCTGCAGGTACCTTTCCTTGCAATCAGAAAAAATGTAAAACCTGTCCCGTATAATGACCATGGACAAGATAAAGATCCCCAATTCACATCAAGACTACAAGATACCAGGTACTTTCAGCTGCGTCACTTCTAATGTGGTATACCTAATTATTTGTACTAAATGTCCAAATGGGGGTCTGTATGCGGGGGAGACAGGGCAGAAACTGAGAATAAGGATGAACTCTCATCGCCATACAATAAGAGAAAAAAGAATGGATCTACCTGTGGCAATACATTTTTGTCTCCCAAATCATAACATTATGGACATGAAATTACTTGTGTTAAAAGGTAGCTTCAAATCTCAGAGAGACAGAAGAGTCTGGGAATATAAACTGATGACGACCTTTGACACTCTCACTGCAGGAATGAATGTGTCACATGGATTTATGTCTTTTCACATCAATTAAGGAACTTGCCCATCAGACTATGAGGGGTCATCACAACAGAGACCCTAACCAGAGGACAATAAAACATTCCTTATCTAAGAGCTGGCCCAATATTTATGGACATAACTGTTTATCACTCATGGTAATTCTGCTTCATGTCACCTGTCTTATCCATGTTTTTCCCCCTTTTTTTCTCTGCTATGTTGTGCATAAATATGTGATTCTTCAGAATTTGTTTTAGTCTTTGCCTGATGAAGAGACCTGTGTAGTCTCGAAAGCTTGCAATTTCTTACCATCTTTTCAGTTAGCCATTAAAAGGTATCAACCACTGAGGACTCTCAATTCTAAATATTTTTCTATCTACTGGCAAACACGGTACCAAGATATAAAACTTTCCTGTGTTAAAAAAAATGAACATTTAACTTTTTTTCAGATCCTATTTGATTTATTTTACCAAGGGTAACAGGAGAAATTGGACCCCAAAATTTGTTGTGCAATTTGTTCTGAGTACGCTGATACCCCATATGTGGGGGTAAACCACTGTTTGGGCTCGGAAGGAAAAAAGCGCCGTTGTCAGGACTATGGATTCCCTGTTTCATTTGTGGTACTTTTCGCCCTTTTTCAAGATGGCATCTGCTGCCTCGCTTCTGCTCATGTGATTTGCTTTCCCTGTCTTTATAACCCTGGTTCACATCCAACTCTTTGCTTTTGTATTCTGCTAGTATTTCTGGCTTGTGCTACAATAGACTTTCCTCTTCAGATTCTCCGGCTCCGGCTCCGCCTCCTCAGCAAACCTGCTCAGCTCTCAGTGGTCTTTGTGCTGCAAGCTGTTTTTGCCTGTGTCTATCTGCAATCTTCTCCTGCCTGCTAGGACACGTAAGCTCTGCCTGCTACAGCCAATCTAGTTTGGTATCCGCTGCCAGTTTGACTGTTCTGGACTCAAAGCTCTGCACTGCTTCTGGACTCTTTTCTAATGACTACGAAACCTAGTGTGAACTGTGTCTGATTATCTGCTTCACCACAGAGGGTGCTACACCCATAAGACTTTGCCCACTGCAGGGCTGCACTGAACTACTCCTAAGAAGGACCTTGTTTGCTATTTGCTTGAACTGTAGTGCACATGCTGCACCCATGTTTATGCATATGAACACTGACTTTGCTTGCAGCAGAACTGCTAAGGCACTTCTCCTGATATCATCTTGTTTGCTGTGTTTGGACTTTCTCACACCTTGCACCTGTGTTTTTTGAATAATACAGACTTTAAACTACACTTTGGTTTTGTTGCCTTATTTGTCTCAAGCTAAGAGATTCCTGAGTGTACCACTATAATCGTTACAGCCGTTTGACTTTTCAATGCAAAATTGGTTGGAATTGAGATTGGACACCATGTCGCATTTTGGAGAGCTCCCGATGTTCCTAAACAATGTACACCCCCCCACAAATGACACTATTTTGGAAAGTAGACCCCCTAAGGAACTTATCTAGATGAGTGGTGAGCACTTTGAACCCCCAAGTGCTTCACAAAGGTATATAATGTAGAGCTGTAAAAAAAAATTTTTTTTTCACAAAAATAATGTTTTTACCCCAATTTTTAATTTTCCCAAGGGTAAAAGGAGAAATTGGACCAAAAAAGATGTTGTGCAATTTGTATTGAGTATGCTGATACCCTATATGTCGTTTGCAGAGCCACTGATGTGCCTAAACAGTAGAAACCCCCCAAATGACATCATTTTGGAAACTAGACCCCCCAAGGAACTTGTACAGATTTGTTGTGAGAACTTTAAACCCAAAAAAGGAACCACTCAAAACAAATAATTTCAGGATCCTAGAAACAACCAAAAAACAAAATACAACAAGGATCCTTAAAATATAACTTTTAATAATTCAAGCTAAAAACTGTTTGTTCCAATTTCTGAAACATAGGTATTTAAAAATGCAGCTCATAAAAGCCGAATCCGAACTACCTTGCCCTGTCAGATACCCTATTCCTGGTCCCTACCTGACAGCGGAGGCTGGCACCCTAAGTTTCTGCGGTAGGCGCCCTTGCTCCTCGACGACTGGCCCTAGTAGCCCTAAATAAACCCTATATTCCCTAGAAGAAACGTACCAGATATCACTACCACAAATGAAAAAAATATAAAAAATTTAAAAAAAAAACAAATTAGAATAGAAAAAATCAAAAAAATAAACATAGCAAAAAACAAAACAAAAATTTGCTGTTTTCCACCAGGCAAAAAAGTCCTTGAAAATGGATAATAGAAAATATCACAGCCAAATGGGTAAGAATAACACCAATGTCTCATTTATCCAAAAAATATCAACATATTTTTTGGATAAATGAGACATTGGTGTTATTCTTACCCATTTGGTTGTGATATTTTCAATTATCCCTTTTCAAGGACTTTTTTGCCTGGTGGAAAATAGCAAATTTTTTTTTTTTTTTTTGCTATGTTTATTTTCTTAATTTTTTCTATTCTAATTTGTATATTTTTTTGATTTATTTATATTTTTTTCATTTGTGGTAGTGATATCTGGTACGTCTCTTCTAGAGAATATAGGGTTTATTTAGGGCTACTAGGGCCAGTCGTCGAGGAGTGGGGGCGCCTGCCGCAGAAACTTAGGGTGCCAACCTCCGCTGTCAGGTAGGGACCAGGAATAGGGTACCTATTATGAGCTGCATTTTTAAATACCTATGTTTCAGAAATTGGAACAAACAGTTTTTAGCTTGAATTATTAAAAGTTATATTTTAAGGATCCTTGTTGTGTTTGTTTTTTTGGTTAGAACTTTAAACCCCCAAGTGTTTCACTAAAGGTTATCATGCAGTGTTAGTGCTAGCGGTACGCACCAACTAATAAAATTGATTAAGGTGCGTTCGCAGCCCGGGGTCCACCGTGCAGAGATGGAACCTGCTGCCAAGTAATGACGGACTATATGGCGGTACAATGTGAATACACACACGGGTTAACTTCACCCTGTGTGAATGAAGTGAACCCTGTTCAGTCACAGGGCCGCAGTACCGCACACAAGAGTGCAAGCTAGGAGTCACCGAACTCAGTCCCAAGACTTGGGATCCGAGTCCGTCTAGACTACTTGCGCTCGACACCACTAATGGGGTGTCAGCGTAACCAAAATAATAATTAAAGATGCACGAGAGTGCATGCGGTGCCGCACTGGCGGACGCCACTAACCACCCAGGCTTGGGTCAGGGAAGCGCTGTGAAAGCACACGGCGCCGCACTGGTGGTCACAGCAATTAGACGCTGTATGGTGTGTAACGTGCTGGTGGCTAAGTCGGGCGCTAGATAGCAATCATCCACCTTCCGCGAACAGTCATCCAATAGGGAGGGGATTTTAAAGACACATACACGTTTACAAATGTACACTAGCGCAAGGCCGTGCGGTCATGCGAGGCTTATATAGCTGCAGCACGTTCAGGACTTTCCAATAAAGGGCCAATGGGAAGCTGCCACAGAAGTTTAGCACCTTCAAGACCTTCCTGGAGGACCAATGGGAACCGCTGCAGCATCTGAGCAGTGACCCTGGATCTCCAACGGGAGATCTCACCCTGGGCATGCTCAGAAGGGAAAAAGCAGGACTTAGTCCCAAAAGCGTCTACTCGCTGCTGCCCAGCACTGACTTCAATGGCAGAAGCAGGAAACGCAGCAGTAATCCTATGCACAGAGTGAGACTGAGCAAGACGCTGGGAACGACGTCTCCGCTGAGCAGACTCCATTGCGGCTGGAGAAGAATGGGAGACCACAGCAGAGATGGTTCGGGATTCCCCCTGTGCAGAGGCGGGAACTCGACACCTAACATTACCCCCCTCCTAGGGCCCCCCCTTCCTTGGACCTTGCTACGCTTGAAGGCAGCAATGAGCTGTGGAGCTCGAATGTGTTCAGCAGGCTCCCAAGACCTGTCCTCTGGGCCATAACCCTTCCAATCCACCAAATAGAATATTTTGCCATGTACCACCTTGCACCCCAAAATAGCGTTCACCTCGTAGTCGTCCGTAGATGAACGCGATGTCCCGGCAGATGACTCGGAAAACCGGGACATATATACGGGTTTCAAGAGGGAGACATGAAAGGTGTCGTGATACCCAAGCGTGGAGGAAGGGCCAGACGGTAGACCACAAGGTTAACCTGTTCGAGGACCTTGAAGGGACCCAAGTAGCGAGGTGCAAACTTAGTGGACTCAACACGCAGCCTGATGTTACGGGTGGAGAGCCACACTAAGTCGCCAGGAGCAAAGGTCGGAGCGGGACGCCGATGAGCATCGGTGGAGGACCTCATTCTCTCCTTGGAGGCCCGAATGGCATCCTGAGTGCGGTCCCAAATGTCCCGTGCCTCCACAGCCCAGTCTGCCACCCTGGAGTCGGCGGAAGACACAGGCATGGGCACAGGGATACGCGGATGCTGGCCGTAATTTAGGCGGAATGGAGTCTGACCGGTGGAGTCGGCTACGGCGTTGTTAAGCGCAAACTCTGCCAACAGTAGCAAGGATGCCCAGTCATCCTGCCTGGCAGAAACAAAATGTCATAAATATGTGACCAAGGTCTGGTTGGGCCTCTCTACCGACCCATTCGTCTCGGGATGATATGCCGAAGAGAGATTCAACTCAATACTGAGTAGACAACAAAGTTCTCTCCAGAATCGAGACGCAAACTCGGGACCGCGGTCACTAACAATTTTGTCTGGCATATCGTGTAGGCGAAAAATATGTTTGATGAACAACACAGCCAGAGCCCGTGCAGAAGGTAACCGTGAGGGTAGCCGTGGAAGAGGCACCAAGTGCACCATTTTGGAAGAATGGTCGGTGATCACCCAGATAATGGTGCATTTACGAGACTTGGGTAAGCTCACTACAAAGTCCATCCCGGCCATCTCCCAGGGCCTGTCCGCCACCGGCAGGGGGTAAAGCAAACCAGCTGGCCATTGCTGAGGGGACTTGTTCTTGGCGCAAGAGACACACACCTGAACATATTCTGTGACATCACGAGCCATATGCGGCCACCAGTATGTCCTCGCCAGTAACTCAGATGTCCTTTTGGAACCAAAATGTCCACCCACCCTGGACGAGTGTGCCAAAAAGAGAACCTCCGGTCGCAAATTGGATGGTACAAAAGTGTTGCCCAGAGGCACAGACTCTAGCGAAACCAGGGCCACAGTTCTCAAGCTCTCGGTGGGGACAATAAGCCGAGGCTCCTCTTCCTCCTCCACAGATGACACAACGGAGCGAGAGAGGGCATCGGCCCGAATGTTCTTCTCCCCAGAAACAAAATGGAGGGTGAAATGAAACCGGGAGAAGAACAAGGACCATCTGGCCTGGCGAGAATTTAACCGCTGGGCTGTCTGCAGGTACACCAAATTCTTATGGTCTGTGATGACTTGGAAGGGAAAACGAGCTCCCTCCAAGAGATGTCTCCACTCCGAGAAAGCCAACTTCATGGCTAGCAACTCCCTGTCCCCGATGGAATAATTCATCTCTGCTGGTGAGAAGGTCTTAGAAAAGAAGAAGCAAGGATGCTTCCGACCTTGAGCATCCTTTTGGAAGAGGACTGCTCCAGCACCAACAGATGAGGCATCCACCTCCATGATAAATGGCTTATCTACATCGGGGCGATGTAGGATGGGAGCGCTAGTGAAATGTGACTTTATGGAGTTAAAGGCCTTGGAGACCTCCTCAGACCACAATTTGGGATTTGCCCCCTTCTTGGTGAGGGCAACCAAGGGAGCTACCAAAGTTGAGAAGTGCGGAATGAACTGGCGATAATAATTAATGAACCCCATAAAGCGCTGCACCACTTTAAGAGAATGGGGTTCCTGCCAGTCCATCACAGTCTGTAGTTTGGCAGGATCCATAGCCAATCCCTGGGTGGAGATGATATAGCCCAGGAAACGTAAGGACTCCTGCTCGGACATACACTTATCCAACTGGGCATAGGGGGAGTTTGCCCGTAGGAAGTCGAAGACTTTGCGAAAAACCTCTCTCCGGTGGGAGTCAATATCTGGAGAGTAGATGAGAATATCATCCAGATAGACTATGACCGAGGTGGAGAGCATATCCCGGAAGATGTCATTCACAAATTCTTGGAAGACGGCTGGGGCATTACAAAGCTCGAAGGGCATCACCAGATATTCATAGTGCCCATCCCTGGTGTTAAAATCCATCTTCCATTCGTCCCCCTCACGGATGCGAATCAGGTTGTAAGCCCCCCACAGATCAAATTTAGTAAATACCCTTGCTCCCCGAAGCCTATCGAAGAGCTCAGATATCAAGGGCAAAGGATACTTATTCTTAACGGTGACGGCGTTAAGACCACTGTAGTCTATGCATGGACGCAATTCCCCATTCTTCTTCTGCACAAAGAAGAACCCTGCCCCTGCAGGTGACACTGACTTCCTAATGAATCCTTTTGCCAGATGTTCCTGGATGTACTGTGACATTGCCTCCATCTCTGGGAGAGATAATGGATAGACTCGACCCAGGGGAGGCTCAGCACCAGGCAAGAGATCAATAGGACAGTCATAGGGGCGATGGGGCGGAAGGGTCTCCGCCGCCTTTTTGGAGAACATGTCTGCATAAGACCAATATTGCTTGGGGAGAGAGGATAGATCTGCGGGTACCTCTGTAGTAGCAACCTGAACGCACTCCCTCTGACACCTACCCCCACAAAATTCACCCCATCCCAGAATTCTGCCTGAGGACCACTCGATATGAGGAGAGTGGTACCGTAGCCAAGGTATTCCCAACAGGACCTCATCAATTCCCTCAGGAATGACGAGCAGAGATATAATCTTCTGATGGGATGGCGACATGGACAGAGTAAAAGGGATGGTCTGGTGTGTTATCTGTGAGGGCAGTGTCGACCCATTCACCACTCGTACCGTTACTGGTTGAGCTAGCATAACCAGTGTTATTGCGTGATGTTGGGCGAAGGCAGAAGACATAAAATTGCCCTCCGCCCCAGAATCAACGCAGAGCTCTACCGAGTGGGAGGATGAGCCTTTAATAATTGTCTCCTTAAAGGACAATTTGGAGGCAAACGTCGCCGTGTCTAGTGTACCTCCACCTACTACCACTAGACGCTGATGTTTCCTCGACCGCTGGGGACATCTGGTGGCAAGATGTCCTGACTGCTGGCAAATATGACAGACCTTGAGTGCACAAGCGGTCCGGGACTTAGATCCCGCTCGTGACACTTCCATGGCCTCATGTGACTCAGGAACCAGGACCGGAGATTCCAGAGGTTTGGCTAAGGTAGGAGCCAGCCAAAACCTCTGCCTAAACTGGGTTTGTTCTAACCTCCGCTCGTTAAAACGGAGGTCAATATGAGTAGAGACAGTTATTAACTCCTCCAGTGTGGCAGGAATCTCCCTAGTGGCCAGAGCGTCCTTCACGTGATCAGCCAGCCCCTTCCAAAATATGGGGATAAGGGCTTTATCCGACCACTCCAGCTCAGATGCTAAAGTGCGGAAGTGGATGGCACAATGGCTGACCAAGGACTCACCCTGAGTTAATGCCAGCAGTTGGAGCGCAGTATCATGGGTGACTTGAGGTCCTAAAAAGACCTGTTTCAGAGTGTTCAGAAACAGAGGAGCACTCGGCACCACATGATCTCCACGCTCCCACAGCGGCATAGCCCATTCCAATGCCCTGTCCGACAAGAGAGACACAATAAATCCCACCTTAGCCCGCTCTGTGGGAAAATGTGCAGCCAGGAGATCGAGGTGAGATTCCCCCTGTGCAGAGGTGGGAACTCGACACCTAACATGCAGAGCCGTGAAAATAAAAAATCATTTTTTCCCACAAAAATGATTTTTTAGCCCCCCAATTTTTATTTTCACAAAAGTAACAAGAGAAATTGGACCATAAAAGTTGTTGTGCAATTTGTACTGAGTACGATAATACCCCATATGTGGGGATAAACCACTGGTTGGGCGCATGGCAAAGCTCAAAAGGGAAGGAGCACCGTTTGACTTTTTCAATGCAGAATTGGCTAGAATTGAGATCAGATGCCATGCTGCATTTGGAGAGCCCATGATGTGCCTAAACAGTGGAAACCCCCCAATTCTAACTCCAACCCTAACCCAAAAACACCCCTAACCCTAACCATAACCTTAAACACACCCCTAACCCAAACACACCTCTAAGTCTAATCACAACCCTAATCCCAACACACCCCTAACCCGCATCCCAACCCTAACCAAAACCCTAACCACACCCCTAACCCTGACACACCCCTAACCCAAATCCAAAGAATAGGAAGAACAGCGCTCCAAACGGGTGTTATCCAGTAGAAAAAATCTTTATTCCAGCCATGATACGATAGCAACGTTTCGGTCGCACATTCGGCCTTTTTCAAGCATCAAAAAGGCCGGATATGCGGCCGAAACATTGCGTTTTTCCAGGAGGGTTCTGTTGTGAGTTCTGTTTTTGGGCTCCCTCTGGTGGTTACTGATGGTACTGGGTGACTTGTGTTCTCTGCGGTCTCTGGTGTCCACCTGTTCCATCAGGTTATGGGAGTTTCCTATTTAACCTGGCTTTTTTGTCATTTCCTCGCCGGCTATCAATGTAATCAGCGTGTCTTTTTACCTCTGCTCCCTGCGTCTGTTATCTTCAGGACAAGCTAAGTTTTGATTTTCCTGTTCCACGTTTTGCTTTATTTTTGTCTTTGTCCAGCTTGCAGATATGTGATTCCTTGCTGCTGGTTGCTCTAGTGGGCTGAAATTACTCCTCATGTTCCATGAGTTGGCACATGAGTTCAAGTAATTTCAGGATGGTTTTTTGAAGGGTTTTTCGCTGACCGCGCAGTTCACTTTTGTATCCTCTACTATCTAGCTTTAGCGGGCCTCATTTTTGCTGATTCTATTTTCATAACTACGTATGTGCTTTCCTCTCATTTCACCGTTATTACATGTGGGGGGCTGCTATTTCTGTGGGGTGTTTCTCTGGAGGCAAGTGAGGTCTGTGTTTCTTCTAATAGGGGAAGTTAATCCTTCGGCTGGCGCGAGACGTCTAGGAATCATCGTAGGCACGTTCCCCAGCTACTGCTAGTTGTGTGTTTAGGTTCAGGATCGCTGTCAGCTCAGGTTCCATCACCCTAGAGCTTGTTTTGTTTTTGTGCTTGTCCTTTTGTGATCCCCTGCCATTGGGATCATGACAGGGTTCCCTGGACTTAGAACGAGCACCCTCAAGAGTGAGTGCTGTTAGTTACCTGTATGCTATATACACCCCTAACCCAAATCCAAACCCTAACCCTAATTCCAACAGTAAACATAATCCCAACCCTAACCCTAATGAAAACCCTAACCCTAACTTTAGCCCCAAACCTAACCTTCACTTTAGCCCCAACTCTAACCCAAACTTTAGCCCTAACCCTAACCCTAATGGAAAAATGGGAATAAATATTTTTTTTATTTGATTATTTTTCTCTACTTAGGGGGTGATAAAGGGCGATTTGATTTACTATTTATAGCGGGTTTGTATAGCGAGTTATTATGATTGGCAGCTGTCACATGCTAAAAGATGCTTTTTATTGCAAAAAATAGTTTTTGCATCACCACATTTTGAGAGCTATAATTTTTCCATATTTTGGCCCACAAAGTTATGTGAGGTCTTGTTTTTTGTGGGACGAGTTGATGTTTTTACTGGTACCATTTTTGGGCACATGCTTTTTTTTATCACTTTTTATTTTGATTTTTGGGAGCCAGAATGAACAAAAACTAGCAATTCATTAATTTCATTTGGGGGTGTTTTTATCGTTCCGCGTGTTATAAAATTGATAAGGACATTTTATTCGGTCAGTACAATTACAGCAATACCTCATTTATATCTTTTTTATGTTTTGGCGCTTTTATACAATAAAAGCTTTTATATAAAAAAAATAATTTTTTGGCATTGCTTTATTCTGAGAGCTATAACTTTTTTATTTTTTCGCTGATGATGCTGTATGGCAACTCTTTTTTTGTGGGACAAGATGATGTTTTCATCGGTACCATGTTTATTTATACCTATCTGTTTGATCGCGTGTTATTCCACTTTTTGTTCAGCAGTATGATGATAAAGCGTTGGTTTTTTGCCTTGCTTTTTTATGGGGTTCACTAAAGGCTTTCACTAGTGGGACAGTTTTATAGGTCAGGTCGTAATGGATGTGGTAATACTAAATATGTGTACTTTTTTGTTTATTTTTATTATTCACATAAAGAAATGTATTTATTTGAAAAATATTTTTTTTATATACAGAAATTAAAAAATATATATTTTTACACATGCTGATATTTTTTTTCTTACTTTATTACATTGTCCCAGGATGGGACATCACTATATACAGTCAGATCTCTGATCTGAGACTTTGCACTGCACTGGATCAGATCAGCAATCTGGCAGTGAAGGAGGCTTGACGACACCTGCTCTTAGAGGGCACTGGGAAACCACCTCCCTGCAGGACCCGGAAGTACCCCATGGCCATCTTGGTGCCAGGGGTCTCCGTGTAGACCCTCAGGACAACGCAATCAAATTGCATTGTTCTGAGGGTAGCACGCAATGAGCCCCCACCCTGCACGATGCTTCTCTATGTCACCAGAATGCTGTAATCTTGTTAGTACTGGGTGTCAGCTGTGATAATCAGCTGACACCAGGCAGCGATCAGCCAAACGCTCCCTCCGTGAGCAAGGCTGATCGCATGTGACGTACTATTCCGTTCATGGGAATTAGGGCCCAGGTCACATTGACGGAATAGTACGTCTGATGGCTGAAAGGGCTTGTCCCATGAACAAAGTACATTTTAATCAATAGATCTTAGAATATTAATACGTTCCACCATTGGCTGTGTTTAGAAAAATGTTCCTCTGCTGAGATAATCTTATAATTGTGCCCCTACAATGTGTTATTTTCTGTGTATGACCTTGGTTGCATATACACAGCTTCCTACCAGGGAAGAATGCATAAGGGAATATATTGGTGTCATAACAAAGATTGTCAGCTGCTTGTTTGTATAAAGAAATATATTTCCTGGTCTGTTTGTTTTATCACAGCAGCAACAGTTTCTGCCACATCACCGGTCCTCTGGACTCACCATACATCAAGTCAGTAACATAATAACTAGCTCAGCCACAGCTGTTCATACATCACTGACTTCAGTGGACAGTGCGCAATGGGTGCAGACCGACAGGTGAATGGTGAGATGAGTATAATTAGCATTTTTTTTATTTATTTGACAAACCTCTACAATTTTGAAAAATGGCAGCATACTGCTATATTGCTGAATTAAAAAAAAGACAAAATAAGCAAAAAAAAAACCCCTTTTTTGAGAATATGAATTTTTGTAAATTTCTAGGAGAATACAATTCAACTCAAAATATTCATTGATCTATGATTAACAAACATTAATATGATTTTTTAAAGAGAAAAAAAAAGTACAGTTTATCGTAAATCCTAAATATTCCGCAGAAATAATATTTTACAATTGCTTTAATCAGCTTTGGGCAGAAAATGATTTCACATCAGAAATATAAATCGATAGGCCCCACATGGAGCATGTAGCTGCAATGTATCTTTCTTCACAAAAAGGACACAAGCATCAATCTATTGTGCACAATATTTTCTAAATATCATTTGTCCACCTATGTATTAATAGTATTGATTTTGCTGAAGCAAAAGAAGGCAATATTGAAACCTTTTGTTACAGACTACAGTCACAATAGTACAACGCAGTGAAATGTGTTTTAGAATTGCTTAAAATAGTATGGCTGTTTTTTTTTTTTTTTTTCATTTTTTGCCATATTAAATTACATTTTAGAAAATAGTAATTAGGGATATGTATTAGTATGAAGAATTAAAAAGAAAGCTTCCTATCTTTGGGCACTTCTTTCCCTGTTAATGCGTTAGAAGAACAATACGATTGAAGTCACTGATTGCGTTTCCAAGGCACTATCATCTAAAAAAAAAAAACAATATTGTTCTAGAGATTAAAGGTGAAATCCTGCTTAGAATTTAATCTGGTAAATAGCACCATATAGTCCTCATTCAATTAGAAGTATCATGCTTAAGTCCTGTTAAACTGGATAAAGATTAAGCTGGGAAAAATTCTCCTTGAATGAGTAATTTAATTTTATATAAAAAAAAAGACCAATTATTCATATTACCTTAAAAAGTTTAGCTGTAATATTCTCTGCTAACTAGGGAACATGTATGTGAAACAAAATAATTTGAATGACACAGATTGTGCTTAACATTCAATTAATCAAGCTACAAACAAAAGAATGCATGGCATCCAACTTAGTGAAGTTTATGCAACTGTACAACAAAACAGTTAGATTCCTGTGCAATAAGTCATGCAAATATTTATATTAATTATTTCAAATCTAAATGATAATGTAATCAAGAAAAAAAATCATTAATACTATAGAATATGATTTAAACCGTGATATCACCAATTTGTCTATAAACAATTAATGATGTTCCTTAAAGAAGCATAATGGGTCAGAGATGCCTTTTTTCTTCCTGCAATTAAACAGGGTGTCCACTACTGGACAACCCTGCTTAATTGATTCATGTCCCCATACAAAATATAAATAATGTATTTTTGCCTCCAGCAGCAGAGGCACCAATTTTTGCGCTGCTATCCCCAGTGAGTCATGAGACGTTGTTATGTTATATGACTGCTGTAGCCAATCAGTGGCTGATCGGCTGCAGCTCAACAACATTAAGTTAGTTGATGTCACTGGAAAGTTAATAATTGGTCTGTACTCAAAATAAAATGGAGGTGCTGGAGGGCTGTAGTCCCAGTGTACAGAAAGAAATAACCACCGCACTCTAAAAGTCGACATATTCCAGATACTTTATTGATTGGTACACATCAAAGAAGCATAATTTTGTTCTATAAATTACTGACAACATGTCTCCAATCTTCAAAGCAATACATTTTGTATTTATTTTCTGAAAATGAGAAATGGTCAAAATAACAAAAAAAATCAGTGCTTGCAGACCTCAAATAATGCAAAAAAATAAAAAATAAAAAACAAGTTAATAATCATTTAGCAACAACAATACTAATGCTTTAACTTAGGAAGAGTTAAGAAATCAATTTTTTTGTGGAATAACCATGATTTTTAATCACAGCTATCATGTGTCTTGGCTTGCTTTCAACCAGTCTTTTACACTGGTTTTGGGTGACCTTATGTCACTCCTGGTACAAAAATTTAAGCAGTTCTTTGTTTGATGTTTGTGACTATCCATCTTCCTCTTGATTACATTCCAGAGGTTTTCAATGGGGTTCAGGTTTGGAGATTAGGCTGGGCATGACAGGGATTTGATGTGGTGGTCCTTCATCCACACCATGATTAACCTAGCTGTGTGGCATGGCCCATTGTCCTACTGGAAAAAAACAGTCCTCAGAGTTGGGGAACATTGCCTGAGCAGAAGGAATCAACTGTTTTTCCAGGATACCCTTGTATGTGACTTGATTCATACATCTTCCGCAAAGATTAACCTGCCCAATTCCAGCCTTGCTGAAGCATCCCCAGATAATCATCGATCCTCCACCAAATTTCACAGTGGATGCAAGACACTGTGACTTGTATGTCTCTGTCTAACCATTAGATGTCCAGGTGTTTGGCAAAGCTGAATATTACACTAATCAGAGAAGATTACCTGATTCCAGTCCTCTTCTGGTCCAATCCCTATGGTCTTTGGCAAACTTCAGCCTGGCTCTCCTTTGCTTCTCATTGATGAAAGGCTTTATTCTAGCTTGACATCAGTTGAGCCCTGCGTCTAACAGAATCTTATGAACTCTTCTTGTCGTGCACTTCACCCCAGCTGCCATTTGCTATTCCTTTTGTAGGTAACAATGTCATCCTGGGGTTGTTGTGTGACATTCGAATAAGATGACGGTCATCCTGGTCAATGGAGAGTCGTTGTCGCCCTCTGCCTGTCTGGAGCTTTGTTGTCACCAACATCTGCTGCTTAACCTTGTTGTAATGGACTAATGTCTAAGAAACTTTAAGTTCATATGTAAAAAAAGAGTGGGATCACACTCACCATCCTGTAAAATCTGTAGTTTATAGAAACATTAAAAAATCTTCAGCATGGGAGCAATGTCCTAATGATTAGGACCCGTAGAAGTGCAGCCGCGCGAAACGGTCGTCGTCCTTGTATAACACATATTGCTCCCCTGCTGAAGATTTTTAATGTTTCAATAAACTATTGATTTTACAGGACGGTGAGTACCATGCCACTTTGTCTTTGCATACCGACTTTCGGTGATGTTTTTCTGGATTGAGCACCTGTACGTCCAGGCATGTGAGCCTGCATCGTTTGTGCCCCCACAGCTGGGTTGGTTGATTTGGTGGTGCAGCAGTGTGGAATGTTTATTTCTTTGCAAATACTCTCTTAGAAATTTTAAGGATGGAGGCAACATGATGCTCACCATGTCCCTCTGCTATTAAAGCCAGAATTAAGCCCTTCTTTTCCTCACTCAAGACTTTTCTTTTCAACTCCTTTGTCATGGTTAAAAGTTATTTTTTCATTCCTATTTCTTTTGGGATATCACTAGCACTTGTTTTGCCATCCAGCTTGTCCTATTGCAAGAGGATTGTGGACACAACAGCAGTGTTTTTTATAATTTCCTTTGTTAAATAATATTTGGTTCAGGTGATCACATAATCAGAAGCACATTAAGTAGAATGAGGTGTACTCTGGTTGGAATTCAACTGACAATGGAATAGAATGGCTGTCAGACTTGAAGAGAAGCTGATTTTTGTAAAACTGTGCAGTGGTCTCTTAATTTTTGCCAGAGCTGTATATATATATATATATATATATATATATATATATATATATATATATATATATATATATATATATATATATATATATATATATATATATGACGCCCCGGAGACCGGAGTACCCAGCACCGGACTGTCTCTTGAGGGGGATGTCACGGGTGGCTTGACCCGGTGCTGTGGCCTCAGGCAATGCACAGTGTAAGGGGTATCATGAGGGAACAGGCACTTACTTGATCAGCAGCAGGTTCTCCCAGCGGTGATGATCCTGATCCTGGATAGATGGCTATTGTCCAAATGAAAGACTGAGGCACTGAAACGTTTAACCAGTTTACTTCAACATAAAGGGATTTACAATCCAGTCCTGTCACCGGAGTCTGTATGGGAACTCTGAGTTACTTTGACCCTGCCGGGGTCTTCGCCTCTTATTGTACGCAGTTTCTGTGTGGCCCTGCTGCTGTATGTGAACTGGCTGCCGGCCCAATCTGTCCCCTCCGGGTCCTGGTTCGACAGGCAACCCGAGTCCTTTTATTGGCTTACCCCCTCCAGGAGTACCGCTGAACTCTGTGTCTGTTGCTGCGTCCGGCCCTAGTGAAGCTGATATCACCTCACGTTTTTCCGGTTGCTGTATTATATATAATGAGTACAGCCACGGATCCGGTATCCGTCTTTGCGCCTGTTCTGGGTAGTGATTAATGCTACTCGGTTCTCACAATGTCCTTTTTCTCTGTCCATTTTCTCCTCAGGCTGGTGATTTGGGCCTGGAAACCGTCATAGGGCTGTTAGAAATTCAGCTGTATGACCTCTCACTTTCAGCTCCTTAGCCCAACTGCCATTTCTTCTCTCAGACCAGAATGGATCAAGGGGAGTCTCTGGAGCTCCCCCCTCTGGCCGGAGGTGGTAGTGCAGTCTTGCTATTTTAGTATTTGTATTTACTGTCAGTAACTATTTTTGTGGCAAACACCCCTAGGGGTGCCACATTCCCCCTTAGTTAAGAACAGTACTCCGGGACTGTGGGACGATAACATTTTGAAATAACTATTAATATGTACAGAGTCTTAAAAATGAAAAGTTACAAAAACCACTCAAGGAAACAAAAATAGAGTTCTGTAAAAAGTCACTTCAAATAGCGTCCATTAATACAGTCCTATCCTTGAAGGTACTAGGAAAGGCACTGCACTTTGTGTCCAGGAATTTAGTTCCATTTTTGCAACGAAGTTGTCAATATAAAGTCTAAAGAAAGTTCAAAAAGAGCAAAAAGCAAAGTTCAAAAAGCAGTCTTTCCGGAGCTTTGATTTAGTGCCTCCGGGCTGATAACAAGGTCAAGAATATGCAAGAAGTTCATACAGACAAGTCTCTGTAGGTACTGGGCTTAAACGTTGCAGAATGATAACAATGACTATAGTTTTATAATTGGTAATCTGCATACCTGGCCGGTAATTGACCCTGGGTACTACGCTGTGATCTACGTAATAGCGGTGTCTCTTCATGTGGTGTACTACTGTCTACTGTGGATGTAGTATCTGCCCGCTCTGCTAAAGATAACTCCACGACTATGGAGTTGGCAAGTCCACCGTGAATGGGATTACTCTGATCAGGAATCTGTTCTTCCTGGCCTGGAACCTCCTGTAGTACGGGGTCAGCCTCTTCCTGTCTTGGGACTTCTGGTATTGGGTTCGGTGTTGGGTAAAAGGCCACCATGGGAACCACTACTGCACCATGGTATGTTAGTAGGGTTTTGGGAAAGTCTCCTATACAGGTGTGATACATTTCCTCTTCTTTTTCCTTTACTGGTTGAACCAGTATGGGTTGAATAACTTCTGGTTCTGGCTGAACAACTTCTGGCTCTTTCAGTGCTTCCGGACATAATTTAAGATTGTCTCTTGACACTAGTACAGATGTTAAGCCTCCGTTTTTGCTAATGAGACACATTTTAGGATTATCCATTCTTGTTGGTAAAACTGTGTAGGGTACGGCTTCCCACTGATTGTCTAGTTTATTGGTTCGACGATTTCTCTTGAGCACTTGGTCACCCGGTCTTAATGGGGTCGCTAGAGCATTCTGGTTGAAAGTTCGCTCTTGTCTTTCTCTAGTTTGCTGAAGGCTTTTTTCCACACTCTCTTGCACTTGGCGATACTGCTTTTGCAGTATGATATCCCAATTGGAGTCTTGAACTTCTGCATCTGGTTTCAGAATTCCCATTTCTAGATCGATTGGTAATTGGCCGGGTCTTGCACGCATAAGGTAAGCTGGGGTGCAGTTGGTGGAGCTCACTGGGACATGATTATACAGATCCACCAAGTCAGGCAATTTCTCTGGCCATTGATTCCTTTCTGTCTCAGGTAAAGTCTTTAGTAGGTCTATTACAATATGGTTCATCTTCTCGCATAAGCCGTTTGTTTGTGGATGATAGGCCGTCGTCCGGATCTTTTTGCAACCATGCATATTACAGAATTCTCTGAAGATCTCTGATTCAAAGGCTGTACCTTGGTTGGTGAGAACCTGTTCCGGATATCCATGGGGTCTACAAAAGTACGTTTGGAACGCTTTGGCCGCTGTTTTTGCTGTCAGATCTTTTACGGGTACTACTACCAAGAAGCGTGAATAATGGTCCACGATGGTCAAGGCATAGACATAGCCGGACCGGCTTGGTGTCAACTTCACGTGGTCTATGGCTACAAGTTCAAGTGGTTGTTTGGTGATTATGGGCTGCAGTGGTGCTCTTTGGTTCTTTTGATCGTTTCTTCTGAGGTTGCACGGGCCACAGTTTCTGCACCACTGTTCGATTGATTTTCTCATCCCGACCCAATAAAATCTTTCTCTTAGAAGTACTTCTAACTTTTTCCAACCGAAGTGACCAGCACCATTATGGTAAGCTTCGAGGACCATCTTCACATCTTGTTTAGGCACAATAATCTGTCAAACCAATTCATGTGTTTTCGGATTGGTGTATCTTCTACAGAGCTTCCCTTGATACAGGAACATTTTGCCTCTCTCTTTCCAGAGTTGATGCATCTCTTCTGGGGCATCCTCATCAGGATATGCACTTTGCTCAGTCAACAGTTCCTTCACCAACTTCACAGCCGGATTGCTGTCTTGGGTGTCAGCCCATCTATGGTGTGCTAACGGATTAAAATTCACCTCTTGTTGTTTCTGATAGGTACTTGACTGATGATGTTTTGCCTTGGGACGATGGAAGGCTGGTAGTTCAATTTCTTCAAGCTCCCGCGTTTCCTCTTCTACATCTCTCAAGTGTGGCATCCGGGATAGGGCATCGGCATTTCCATTCTTGCGACCTGCTCGATACTTGATTATGAAGTTGTAATTAGATAACCGGGCTATCCATCGCTGTTCTAACGCACCTAATTTGGCTGTGTCCAGGTGGGTCAACGGATTGTTGTCAGTATAGACAATAAATTCTGCAGCGGCCAGATAGTGTTTGAAACGTTAAGTCACAGCCCAAACTACTGCCAGTAGTTCCAATTTGAAGGAGCTGTAATTTTCTGAATTTCTTTCAGTAGGCCGGAGCTTTCTACTTGCAAAGGCGATGACTTTCTCCCGACCTTCTTTTTTTTGTGACAGCACCGCTCCTAATCCCACATTACTGGCATCGGTGTAGAGGATGAAAGGTTGATGGTAATCTGGGTATGCCAGAACCTCTTCCCCGGTTAGTGCCTTCTTTAGTTGTTCAAAGGAGTCTTCCCTTTCGTCATTCCACTGAAAAGGAGGGTTTCGGTTTGAAGGTTTCTTCGTCTGCCCTACCAAGGTGTCTTGCAAGGGTGCTGCCAACTTGGTAAATCCTTTTATAAATCTGCGATAGTAACCCACCAATCCCAGGAATTGTCTCACTTCTTTTGCGCTGGTAGGTCTTGGCCAATCCCTTATGGCGCTTATTTTCTCGGGATCTGGTGCTACTCCCTCTGAACTCACGATGTGTCCCAGGTACTGTACCTTTGGCTTGAGAAGGTGACATTTGGATGGCTTGACTTTCATGCCATACCTGGATAAGGCTTCGAACACTTCTGCCAGGTCTATTAAGTGTTGTTCGTAAGTCTTTGAGTAGACGATCACATCATCTAGGTACAGGAGGACGGTCTCGAAGTTCTTGTGTCCGAGGCAGCATTCCATCAGCCGCTGGAAGGTACCGGATGCGTTGCAGAGTCCGAACGGCATGCGATTAAATTCACATAGACCCATTGGTGTGGTGAATGCCGTCTTTTCCTTATCTCTCTCAGCCACAGGGACTTGCCAATACCCGCTTGTTAAGTCTATAAGGTGGAAAAATAATTAGCAGATTTCAAAGCAGTTAAGGACTCTTCTATCCTAGGCAAGGGGTAGGCGTCTTTATGGGTGATGTTATTAATCTTCCGGTAGTCTACGCACATTCTCATGGTTCCGTCCTTTTTTTTGACAATCACTAGAGGGGCCGCCCAGGGGCTACAGCTGTCTCTTATTACCCCGGCCTGTTTCATCTCCCTCAGCATATCTTTTGCAAACTGATAGTGAGCGGGCGGTATGGGTCTATATCTTTCTTTTATTGGGGGATGGTCACCAGTGGGGATTGTGTGTTCTACCCCTTCTATCCGTCCGAAGTCCAATGGGTGTTTACTGAAGACTTGTTCATATTCCGTCACTTGCCTATACACCCCTTGTTTTTGATGGGTAGGTGTTGAATTTATGCCCACGTGTAGCTGTTGGCACCAATCCTCCAATTCTCCGTCTGAGCCGTTGCCTTCCACCTGACAGGTTGGTTCTAAGGGCTCAATGGTTATGATGGCATTGTTGTCAACAGTATATAGCTTTGCCACTGTAGCATACCTTGGCAAAGTGACCTCTTCCTCTCCACAGTTCAAAAGTCGTACCGGCACTCGTCCCCGGTGTACCTCGACTACCCCTCGTGCTGTGAGTATAGTGGGCCTGCTGTCGGTGTACACTGGTTCTATTAAGGCTTGATAATCTCGTCCCTTAGTACCAATGTCTGCTCTATACCATACCAGCATTTCTGTTTTTGGTGGGATTACAATAGATGTCGGATCACTTACCCTCACACTGCCGATTTCTCCACCTGCAACTTCTACCTGTTGCCTTAACATCAATACTTTTATTTCCCTTCGGAGAACTCTCTGCTGGCAGAATTGGGCAGTTTCAGCAATTTGCTGTAAGACAGAAATAACTTCGGAAAAGCAGTTCTCTAACACATTCATTCCTATCAATACAGTGGGTTCACAGTTCCGCCGGTCAACATCAACAACAATTATACCCTGTTTCTTCAATTCTACTTTACCAATCTTTATGGTCATCTCCCTGAATCTAGTTTCGGTACCAACTTACCATTACTGGTCCATATATCTAGTTCAACATCAGAGGGCCCTTTATCAATATCTGCATCAGCCCAGTACCTCTTATAAAGGATATATGGTATAGATGAAATCTGGGAACCTGTGTCCAGCAAAGTGTTGAGGGAAATTCCGTCCAGCACGATAGGGATAATGGGTCGTCCTCCGATGTACCTGTTGTGCCAGGGTGTTGGGCCTTGAAAGTTCATTCCTGCGAAGCGGCCCACATTCCCAGGGGATTCCCGTTTAAATCACAATCTCGTGCAAAGTGGCCTGGCTGCTGGCAATGGCGGCAAATGGGCTGTCCATCCGGTTGGTAGCGGTCGCGGGGTCATCCTCTCCATGTTGGGTATCTCCGGGGTCTCATCCATAGAACATCCTCTCTACAGTTTGCCAACTCCATCTTGTGTCCTCTCATCTCCTGCATGGTTTTAGCCATTGAAGCAATAACATCAGCTAAAGCGTCAAGCTTTTGTTGAAGAGCCTCATTAGTACTGGGCCCCAGGGGCTTAGCAATGGCCCCAAACATAGCTGATGTCACTGGCACTCCCTGTTGTTGAGGTGCCTCTGCCATGGGTTGCGCAGGATCCTGATCCCGAGGTGCCTCTGCCAGCTGGAGACGTATAGCGCTGTCCTTTAATTGGGCAAATGTCAATTCAGGGTTCTTAAAAACAAGCATGCTCACATGCCCCCGGTAAGAAGGGGTGTAGAGTCCCTCAATAAATTGATCTCTTAGCAGTTTATCCGCTCCGGTGTTAAAAATGGGTTCAGCCAGTGTAAGTGATTTAAGGGCTTCATGCAGGTTTAAGGCAAAGTCTCTCACGCCCTCATTAGCTTTTTGTTTGCAATTAAAGAATCGTATTTTAGCTTTGCTTCTGGCCGTGGTTTCAAATGTAGCTTTTAATCCAGCAAATATGCGTTCAACAGTGCCTTTTAGATCAGCTGCCCATGCTGTGACTTCTCGCTTAGCATGGCCACTTAACTGCATCATCAGGAGACTAACACACTGAACTTCACCCACGGGGAACATGTCAAAATGGGCCAGCATCTTTTCTCTGAAATTGTCAAGGGTATTAGGCTCACCTTCATACATTGGAAGCCACGGGCCACCCGGGGTATATGGCATCAGCACCGGCATGATGGGCGCCACTCCTTGCACCGCTGCGCTGCTGGACTCTCTATCGACACTCTGTCTTTCAGCTGCATTAGCGTCGCCAGGTGCTGCGACGTCTCCTTGCTGCGACATACTGTGCCCCCTTAGTTAATCCGGACCCTTCCGGTCCTCCGCTTCCGTCGGGATAGTGTAGATTCATTCCACTGTGCAGCAGGATTGGTTTTCCCCTTGCTCTGACGTCAGAGCGCTCAGCTTAATGCCGCCCACAATGACACGCCCCCTGCTGCTCCCGCCCGCCGTGCGCTCCGTAATGGCGGATTCTGAAGTTTTTCAGTCAGACTGGGGCTCAAGTAATGGCGTAGCCCAATTAACAGTCTCGTGCCTAACGGTTACGAGGTGATTACCTCAGGGGATGGCGGCCATCTTTACTCCATTATAACCAATGGGGAAAAGTCACTTTCAATAGTTTTCAATGGGGAACGGAATTTTCTTTAATAAAGTCAATTTTCAAGATTTTTCATCCAAGTTTTCACAGTTTTGGGCTCCAATCACGGCACACAATACCCGGTATACGGGCTGGCTCGATCCTGTTCGTGACGCCAATTGTGACGCCCAGGAGACCGGGGTACCCAGCACCGGACCAATGGGGTCTGTCTCTTGAGGGGGATGTCACGGGTGGCTTGACCCGGTGCTGTGGCCTCAGGCAATGCACAGTGTAAGGGGTATCATGAGGGAACAGGCACTTACTTGATCAGCAGCAGGTTCTCCCAGCGGTGATGATCCTGATCCTGGATAGATGGCTATTGTCCAAATGAAAGACTGAGGCACTGAAACGTTTAACCAGTTTACTTCAACATAAAGGGATTTACAATCCAGTCCTGTCACCGGAGTCTGTATGGGAACTCTGAGTTACTTTGACCCTGCCGGGGTCTTCGCCTCTTATTGTACGCAGTTTCTGTGTGGCCCTGCTGCTGTATGTGAACTGGCTGCCGGCCCAATCTGTCCCCTCCGGGTCCTGGTTCGACGGGCAACCCGAGTCCTATTATCGGCTTACCTCTTCCAGGAGTACCGCTGAACTCTGTGTCTGTTGCTGCGTCCGGCCCTAGTGAAGCTGATATCACCTCACGTTTTTCCGGTTGCTGTATTATATATAATGAGTACAGCCACGGATCCGGTATCCGTCTTTGCGCCTGTTCTGGGTAGTGATTAATGCTACCCGGTTCTCACAATGTCCTTTTTCTCTGTCCCTTTTCTCCTCAGGCCGGTGATTTGGGCCTGGAAACCGTCATAGGGCTGTTAGAAATTCAGCTGTATGACCTCTCACTTTCAGCTCCTTAGCCCAACTGCCATTTCTTCTCTCAGACCAGAATGGATCAAGGGGAGTCTCTGGAGCTCCCCATTCTGGCCGGAGGTGGTAGTGCAGTCTTGCTATTTTAGTATTTGTATTTACTGTCAGTAACTATTTTTGTGGCAAATACCTCTAGGGGTGCCACATTTATATATATATATATATATATATATATATATACAGTGGGGCAAAAAAGTATTTAGTCAGTCAGCAATAGTGCAAGTTCCACCACTTAAAAAGATGAGAGGCGTCTGTAATTTACATCATAGGTAGACCTCAACTATGGGAGACAAACTGAGAAAAAAAAATCCAGAAAATCACATTGTCTGTTTTTTTAACATTTTATTTGCATATTATGGTGGAAAATAGTATTTGGTCAGAAACAAACAATCAAGATTTCTGGCTCTCACAGACCTGTAACTTCTTCTTTAAGAGTCTCCTCTTTCCTCCACTCATTACCTGTAGTAATGGCACCTGTTTAAACTTGTTATCAGTATAAAAAGACACCTGTGCACACCCTCAAACAGTCTGACTCCAAACGCCACTATGGTGAAGACCAAAGAGCTGTCAAAGGACTCCAGAAACAAAATTGTAGCCCTGCACCAGGCTGGGAAGACTGAATCTGCAATAGCCAACCAGCTTGGAGTGAAGAAATCAACAGTGGGAGCAATAATTAGAAAATGGAAGACATACAAGACCACTGATAATCTCCCTCGATCTGGGGCTCCACGCAAAATCCCACCCCGTGGGGTCAGAATGATCACAAGAACGGTGAGCAAAAATCCCAGAACCACGCGGGGGGACCTAGTGAATGAACTGCAGAGAGCTGGGACCAATGTAACAAGGCCTACCATAAGTAACACACTACGCCACCATGGACTCAGATCCTGCAGTGCCAGACGTGTCCCACTGCTTAAGCCAGTACATGTCCGGGCCCGTCTGAAGTTTGCTAGAGAGCATTTGGATGATCCAGAGGAGTTTTGGGAGAATGTCCTATGGTCTGATGAAACCAAACTGGAACTGTTTGGTAGAAACACAACTTGTAGTGTTTGGAGGAAAAAGAATACTGAGTTGCATCCATCAAACACCATACCTACTGTAAAGCATGGTGGTGGAAACATCATGCTTTGGGGCTGTTTCTCTGCAACTGACTGATCCGGGTACATGAAAGAATGAATGGGGCCATGCATCGTGAGATTTTGAGTGCAAACCTCCTTCCATCAGCAAGGGCATTGAAGATGAAACGTGGCTGGGTCTTTCAACATGACAATGATCCAAAGCATACCGCCAGGGCAACGAAGGAGTGGCTTCCTAAGAAGCATTTCAAGGTCCTGGAGTGGCCTAGCCAGTCTCCAGATCTCAACCCTATAGAAAACCTTTGGAGGGAGTTGAAAGTCCGTGTTGCCAAGCGAAAAGCCAAAAACATCACTGCTCTAGAGGAGATCTGCATGGAGGAATGGGCCAACATACCAACAACAGTGTGTAGCAACCTTGTGAAGACTTACAGAAAACGTTTGACCTCTGTCATTGCCACCAAAGGATATATTACAAAGTATTGACATGAAATTTTGTTTCTGACCAAATACTTATTTTCCACCATAATATGCAAATAAAATGTTAAAAAAACAGACAATGTGATTTTCTGGATTTTTTTTTCTCAGTTTGTCTCCCATAGTTGAGGTCTACCTATGATGTAAATTACAGACGCCTCTCATCTTTTTAAGTGGTGGAACTTGCACTATTGCTGACTGACTAAATACTTTTTTGCCCCACTGTATATACATGTGTGTGTGTGTGTTGCATAATACTTTAAAGTGCAACCGTTGTTTTAATTTTTAATTCATAAATCAATAGTACAGATAACAATAAGAATCATTATATCTTATCAGAAAAAGCTACTTCTTTCTTTGACAGGACTGATCATTCAAATTCAAAATTCTACATTCTGGAGTAAAATGTTAGTGTAACGTAAATTAATATAATAAAAGATGAGAGCGATTAAATATTTTAGTAAGGTTTACTTAGGCTAGTGGTAGCATAGTAACATAGTTATTTAGGTTGAAGGAAGCCCATCTAGTTCAACCCACAGCCTAACCTAACATGCCCTAACATGTTGGTCCAGAGGAAGGCAAAAAAAACCCATGTGGCAAAAAGTAAGCTCCACATTTGGGGAAAAAAATTTCTTCCGGACTCCACATACGGCAATCAGACTAGTTCCCTTGATCAACGCTCTATAAAGGAATCTAGTATGGTGACAGCCGAGAAAATGGACTGAAGAAGATATAAGGGAGAAGGGTCACTGGTGCAGGTAGTAAGGCAAGACGCAAGGAGCCTGTTAATTTCTTCCTTCTTGACAAGTTGAAAGACTGAAAGTGAGCTAGATGCAGTGCGGGAGGGAGGACAATGCATGATAATAGGGAATTGGGAGAAAATTTCCTGTCGGATATCATTGTCAGCGCTGAGATCAGTGGTTAGGGCCTGCACTCCTGGATTGAGGAGAGAATGAAAAGTGTCAGAGCCATTTAGGATTATAATATGAAAATCAGAAAATGTTTTCAACAAATTAACTAGCATGCACACTAATAGCAGTATTAAATGTTTTTTCAGTTAAGGACAGCAAGGCCATGTCATTCTTTAAGTGTACTATGAAAAGGCAGATACAATTTAGAGCCCAATTTAAATTCTTATTACCAGATCTAAACATGGCTTCTAATATACGGATTTTGTACATACACATCTAAGGAAATATATAGGGAGATCTCTGAAAAAGCTGTGACCACCAATCAATAATATAGTATAAAAAGCAGGGTGTGATTCTAGATTAAAAATTAACTTTTAATAAACTCGTTAAAAAATGGTAGACCCAAATAATCAAAACACATAAAGGACTCACAGTACGTCACATTTCAAAAGAAGAAATGCCAATATCACAAATAAATCAAACTGCCTCAGACCTCAATATCCCAAGATCCCTATGAATAAATCTATCATGGGAACATAAAGGTCCGATATCAGCTGGCAGTGCGGAAAAATATCAAATTTCACATCACCTGGTCATTTGGCAGATCAGACCACATATGCTCTTTATATATGCATCTATTATTGGCAATGACCGCTCAAAATGGTGTGTGAAAGGAAAAAAAAGTGAACAGTTTCACCCTATAACGAATTAATGACCGTTTTTATCTGGTGTAAAGACTGGGGAGATGGCACATCATTATCCATACAAATACCCCATCATAGAATATCTCCAGTTTTTATATAGTGACCCCCAATGCAAAGTAACGAAAAGGTATACTTCCCTACGCGTTTCATTTTTCTCTACTCATCAGGGGAAGATTCCTGTAATTCTCCATTGAGATAGGAGGAGCAAGACGCCACAGCACCCCGTCTTGCTCCTCCTATCTCAATGGAGAATTACAGGAATCTTCCCCTGATGAGTAGAGAAAAATGAAACGCGTAGGGAAGTATACCTTTTCGTTACTTTGCATTGGGGGTCACTATATAAAAACTGGAGATATTCTATGATGGGGTATTTGTATGGATAATGATGTGCCATCTCCCCAGTCTTTACACCAGATAAAAACGGTCATTAATTCGTTATAGGGTGAAACTGTTCACTTTTTTTTCCTTTCACACACCATTTTGAGCGGTCATTGCCAATAATAGATGCATATATAAAGAGCATATGTGGTCTGATCTGCCAAATGACCAGGTGATGTGAAATTTGATATTTTTCCGCACTGCCAGCTGATATCGGACCTTTATGTTCCCATGATAGATTTATTCATAGGGATCTTGGGATATTGAGGTCTGAGGCAGTTCGATTTATTTGTGATATTGGCATTTCTTCTTTTGAAATGTGACGTACTGTGAGTCCTTTATGTGTTTTGATTATTTGGGTCTACCATTTTTTAACGAGTTTATTAAAAGTTAATTTTTAATCTAGAATCACACCCTGCTTTTTAAAATATATAGGGATGTTTAATTTATGCAAAGCCCAGAATGTATTTAATATTATCCACTAAAATATGTAAGTACTGTTAATTTGAGAGGAAAATAGCTGTTACATAGCTAGACAATAAGATTGTGAGACAAATTACATTTTTGAATAAAGCTCTACACTGTTCTTACTTTTCCTTTTTATTTTGATACTTCTTATTTTATGTATAGCTTCCTATTATCTACAACAAAATTGCTTTTTTTACTTTTTCACTTTTGTTATTTATTTGGTGCTCTTATACTTCAAAATCCCCGTAAAAAAGTACAACATTTTTAATCTTAAATGTGATGTTTCCATGACAACCCATGGTATTACATAGCTATTTCAATTGCTTTTCATGTTCAACATTATTTTTCCCGTATTAAGTATTGCTTCCACTAGTAGAGCAATTTATATAGATGTGTCTGATGAAGCAACTTATGTTAGCTGATAAGCGACTAGTTGAGCAGAAGGCTGAGGTCCGTGTATATAACTCCCACAGATTAAGAATTAGGAATTGTTATGCTTGAAGAGGCACATCAATATCTTAAAGCTCCCGAAAACATGCACCTTTTTGATAGCTATAAATAAAAGGGCAAAAAATAAAAAGAGAAAATAATTTTGTGATTGACTCAAAAGATAAGCGCTGATTTAGTAACTCTGCAAGCCTACTTATTTTAGGGAAAAAAGGGAAGGGAATTTAAGTTTCCTAGGCAAAATTCGGACATAATTGTTTGCTTTTGTTCAGAGGAGATTAAAATGATCCTGCTAAATGTGAAGGCAGGCATTCACATTGGGATTGCTGCTGGTTCATTTTGATATAATGACAGATTAGAAAGAGACTGCTCTGGGACTGGGGTGCTAATGAATGCTCCGACATTACGGTATCGGGCTCCAAGGTGGCGTAGGAGGCTTTGCTAGCCCTCACAACCACTGCAGTGCTTGGAATAGTTGAAAGTTTGGAGTTTAGGAATTTTATTTTTGTGAGAGATCTGTATGCAAGTCAGATATAGAGTATATGCATATAAAAAGGTTCAATTATCCCATGCCTGTTCAACTTAAAGAGAAGCTATCATCAGGATTTTATACACTAAACTAATGACATGTATGTAAAAGCACTTTAATGTTAGGGAAATCCTTATCTTTTATGTAGAACTCCATGATAATTCAATAGCTAATGAGTTGCAAGTGCAATGGGAGGGCACTGAAGTTACAGCTCTCCTACCTTTCTCACTATTTCCCGCCCACTGCCTGTCTCCTATCTTCGATAAGTCACTGAAACATGATAGACCTAGAGGCAGCGGGCAGGAAATAGGGAGAAAGCAGAGCTGTAGGTGATGTGCCCAACCCACAGGTTTGCAACTTATAGCTACAATTTCAAATAAAAATTTCCCTAGGGGTATGTGACCACATTAAGTATTTGCTGCAAACATTTCTTCACAAAAAATTGTTTCCCAGAGTGAAAAATAGTAGTGTTTTTGCTGCATTTGTTCATGCAATTTTTTTCCTATTCAATTGAATTGGGAAAAATACTGCAAAAACACAAAAAAATTATCCTGCTGCAGATTGGAAACTGCTTCACATTTGCAAGAAAAATAAGCAACATGATACTTTAATTTCAGAAAGCTCATTCACTTTGGTAGAACAGTAAAAACAGATTTCAATAAGAAGGTTAAGAATTTAATGAGCACTAAGGCACCTTGGCATATTTGCGATTAGTTTGCAGTAAAACATCTTGATGACAGGTTCTTTAACTATGTGGCAGGTCTTTGGAGGCGTCGTATGCAGTTCCTAACCCCCTGCACCTCAAGATCCTCTGCATCCCATATATCTGCTCGGTACCTTGCACAATCTACTATTTTTTACTGTTCTGAATTAGAAGCCATATGTGATGGATCAAGTGTGGCAGTGGACAGAGGTAAAACCCTTTGAAGGGGTTGTCCACCACTGGACAACCTCTTCTTTATTGCTACTGTCTTTCCCAAAAATAAAAAAGAGAACATGTTCTCGTCCTGGACCAGCATCTTTCCTGTAATGTTGGTGTGGTGTCTCCTGGTGGTCATGTGACATTGTTACGCCAAGTGAGCACTGCAGCCAATCAGCTGCAGACTTATCGCTCCCGTAAAATGGAACTGAGAAGGTTGCAGATCAAGAACTTACACTGATAGGCTGCAGTGGACATGTGACATAGCAATGTAACCTGAATACCTGGAGACAGAGCTCTAACATCACTGGAATGACAGCAGTTGGGGAGGTGAGCATGTGCTTCTTTTTTTTAAGGCCTATTCAAGATTTAAGATTTTCTATAGTGGACCCCGCTATGACATTACAAAAACTGAGCAAGACAAGTATTAAGTAAATGTATGATGATATATGAAACTTTTTTTTAATTGCTAATATGCTACTTGTTCCATTGGCATGGTAACGCTTAGATATCTCACACTTACACCGACTGAGATATTGCAACCGCCTGCACTCTCCCACATATAAGTAAATTAAATCTTTTCTTTTACCTCTTTTTTCCTGTTCTTGTTTCGAAGATTAAAACCCTTTTTTTTTAAATGGATTGTAAAAGATATGCAAGTTTTAGATATTTCCAATACCTTTTAATATTTAACATTGCCCCTTAACAAAAAAAATGTAATATCTAGATTGTTTACAGAATGAAAGGAAAATATTCTCTATAAAACAATTGCTTTAATGGATAGCTATATCTAGTGTATTTTACACAATATGTGATTTTCCTATATTAGCATCTCGTTTAACCACATGCAATGTCTTTTTCTCCCTGGAAAGCCACTCAGTGGTTAGTTCACAGATAATTAGGTCTATTTGTATGACTTCAGTATTTACATTAAGTTCTGAACACTAAGATTTGTTATCTAGTTTAAATCAATTGAAATCACCGAGATTCGAGGATACAATAATTTGCTGTTTTCCTCAACTCGTTTCTACATTCAGTATACATCAAGAACAGGAACCAAATTGTGCAGGAGGAAGAACAGAACTCTTTTAAGGGATAAAGCATATTTGAAATATAACAGTAGTGTAAATGTGGGTAAAAACAAACTAGAAACAAAACTAGACAAAAATGATTGCCCCATTTTCAGAATCTTGACAGAAGTTGAAAGTGAGAAACTTTAAAGGATTGATTAGGATTGTACATCTCTTAACTAAAAACATTTTAGGTATAATTAAGTCCATTTATAGTTTGGACAACCTGGTGTCCCGTTCAAGGTAGTGGTTTCCAAAAGATTCCCACTCTGAAGGTTATTATAATACCTATAGGATGGACACTAACAGCAAATTAATCCTGTCAAGCGTACTCTTGTTGGTGGCCTACTTTTTTAATCACAGTTCTTGGGTTTGACTGTTGTGATTCCCCCAAGTATAGCCCTATGCATAATTGGGTCCAAGCTCGAGATTTGGCACAATTTTTTTTTTTTTTTTAATCTATGACTTCACGTATTGCTTTTCTATTTACCATCAATCATTTTTGCAAAAAGTAGAATTTTCTGAACATCATTTGGTTTGAATTTTCCAGGCAGTCCTACATTTACTACATGGTACCTTACATAGAGTTGGACTTGCATTGCTTAATTACTAAAAACAATTTTTCTCTCATTCTAATTTTTTATGAAAATTAAGATTTTCTGCCCATTGACTAATGTAATTGGCCCCTGAGCAAGACTGGGCTCAAATGGCTGGAGTATAGCATTTTATCGATGATCTACCTATTCCACATAAAATATTTTTAACATAATTAAAACACTACCTCAGCAAGGGAGAGCTCCTGAAAACTCTTAAGTCCGGGCAGGTCTTTTCACAACTCTATGCTAAGGACCTGCACAGGATTGGGCCACACCCAAGATTGGGAGCAAAATACTGTTGTAATATAAATTGTCATCACTACTAGTGGTGAACAAATGTGTTTGGTGATACTCAGATATCACTCGAGTTCTGGGTGCTTGGATGAGCTTGGCACTCGACAAGCATAGGCTGGTGCTCGGACTGAATGCTCGCATCTCCTTCCCACATCTTTGGTGCCTGTTACACAGTCAATAAACATGTGAGGATTGCCTGCCAGTCACTGTAATACTGTAGCCTTCTTCATAGAAGCGCAGGTCCAGTCCCCGCTCCCAGTCGACTCCCTGCCACCTGTCAGAGATCTTCTCTGAGGTTTCCGGCTCTGGTCCAATGTGTCCTTCCCTTGCTGTTGCTTCCTGGTGCACGGTCTGCAGGTCTCCGGAAACTGCTCAGATTGCGCGCACAAGCACTACTGGTCTCTTAAGGAGACAGTGCACCATTTTCTAAAAAGGTCAGAACCAATGGATGAGTAACCGGTATTATTTCAGGCACCTCTGCCATAGGGGAGGTGCCTGAGCAACAAGTGTTTGTTGTTGCTATTCCCAGGTTCCCCGTACCTTGGTGTCAGTATTCAACCAGTATCCTGCTAATTCCATTTGTCTCCTCAGTGTGCCAGCCGTGCCTCCCTATGTCTCCTAGGATGTCACCTGTACTCCCTGCACCAGTTCTTACCCACTCCAGCCCGCTACCTGATTCTTCTGCCTGCCGTCAGCCGAGTGCTTTACTACCCGCAATGCCTGCCTGTCGTCCTGTTCCGCTGGGTCAGCTTCCACATGTCCGGGGTCTAACTGAAGGTAGCACCTGCATCCCTCAGGTATTCCAATCCGACCCTGTTTGAGGGGTCCTACTATGGGTGTCTGGGGCTCACATAGTCACGCCCCCTTCGTAGCCCCCGGACAGTGGTCCTGCGGTTCCACAAAAATTACAATAAATGAATGTACACTGCAAAATCTGTGCCTCCATTTCCATTTGCTATAGTGGCAATACTGTGATTGGTAGGCCGCATTAACTCATCAGAGGTTATACAAGGACTGGCACCACCATGTTTGACTCACTGATGCCATTGCACGGCTCAGGGACAGATGTGATTGGAGGGAAAGAGTAGTTGCCCAGGCCTATGTGTGCACAGTTTCATTTATCAGAGTTGTCTAGTTGTGCTACTGGTGCTGATACTGAACCATCATACAAAAAGTCTTTCTAAGGGCCAATCTTGTTTTATTCCTGTTTCTCTGTGATACATTCTGCATTTAGCCAAGGGACAACTGCTGGAGCAAAGAGGGGCTAAATGAAACCTATAGGCAAGGCTTAAGGCTTTACAGTCCATTGCTACATAATATAACTGCTTTAACGTGCTTTGTCTGAAATGACAGTGGTTTGACATTTTTTAAAAACGCTTGACCTGCTGCAGGTGATCAAAATTTTGTTCCAAAAATAGACTAATGTCATTTATACAGTTTAATGTGCTTTGTTGGAAATTACTGTGGTTTTAAATTTTTAAAAACTACTTGGCCTGCTAAAGGCAACCAAAGATGAGCGAGCACTAAAATGCTTGGATGCCCATTACTCGCAATTGAAATGGATGGAAAAGTGCTGAATGGAAGGAGAACAGCGTGGGGAAGACCCCTGGAAGCATCTCTCACTCCTAGATCGCTGTTGAGAACAATGGTGTAACACTTTTAGTCCACTTTAAGTACTGGAGAAATTGTAGTTTACAGGAAAAAAAATGTTATGAAACATTTTTTCCTGCATATTGACTTGTATGTAAAGATTAATTTTAAAAGGATTTTAAAAAATATACATAACTTAAGCAAGCTATAATTTTTTTTTTTTTATATAAAAAAAATTGTAATTTCAGTGTAATTATTGAAGGAAGCAAGTAGTGCCAAAAATTATGGACTCAGATACAGCCTGCATCACACATAAAGAAGGGCCTCATACACATTCTGTTCAAATTGTCATATAGTGGTACTCCTATACTCATAAAGGTTATTCACTAAGTGCAAATCCGACTCAAAATAAGAAGCAAGGTCATCCATACAACCTTGAAGGCACCAACTGTACAACCTGATTTAAATTTTGTGAGCAAACTATAGTTGTGGCAGTCCTCCACTCAGAAAAGTTCTGCACAAGGTAAAATCTGACAAAAATTGAAAACAGGGTCATTCAAATAACATTGAAGACATCAACTGTAGTATCTCATTCAAATATTGTGAGCAAATTATCCTTCAAAATGTGGCCCTTTTGATAGCCCATTTTTCTGACAAATCAACCTAAATAAAAAATATTAATTTTCTGCCCAATATATTCCACCCCAATTTTATGACTGCACATTGAATAATTTTAGAAGAATAAAATGCTTGAACCTACTAATCTAATTAATCTATTATATCATTCTATTTAAGGAAATTCACATACGATATACATTATGCAGTGGAAAAACACAACAGCATGTTTAAGAGATAGCTTGATAAAGTACCATTGTCATTTGCACTACATTTGTGCATTTACAAGACTGCAGATTTATTTATTGTGACTTACTCTAATTACAAATGTTGAACGTTGAGTTTTTTCTATAGCAACCGTAGCAGAGAGCATATTAATGAAGCAATTTGGAAAGATAATTCTCCTTGGAGATAAGTAAATCATTCATTGGCAAATATGAACAATTAAACTCCTGGGATATGCGTGTGTGTGTAGGAGATCTTGCTTGCTATATAAATGATAACTTACAAGACTTTTTTAAACATAGATTACCAAAGACTAATCTTGATTTATGGGTCTATTATAAAAAGGCTTCTCAAACAGAGAGCAGAGCTTGACTCCAATATGTATGGCACTTCTGCAAGTATAATTTACATTACCAAAAAGAAAGATTTGAATGCTATGAACTCTCATATTTCATAAAGAGGAATGTTTTTGAAGGCCATATTTAGCACCTACCTGCTCCATGCTGTATTATTACATAACAGATAAGGTATTATTACATCATAGAGCAGGTGCTCATATACACCATGTTCCAAATTATTATGCAAATTATATTTTTCTTGGATTTTCCTAAATGGTTGGTGCGAATGATAGTCAGTCTAATAAAAATCATCAGCCGTTACAGTATACATCAAATTTTATTGAAGAAACCTCCCAGTGATGACAGTATAATATCCGCAATGAATAAAAACTCAAAATGCACTGTTCCAAATTATTAGGCACAGTAGAATTTCTAAACATTTGATATGTTTTAAAGAACTGAAAATGCTCATTTGTGGAATTTGCAGCAATAGGAGGTCACATTCACTGAACAAAAAAGCTATTTAAGTCTAAAATATTCTAACAGGCCAAGTTACATGTTAACCTAGGACACCTTCTTTGACATCACCTTCACAATTCTTGCATCCATTGAACTTGTGAGTTTTTGGAAAATTCTGCTTGTATTTCTTTGCATGAAGTCAGAATAGCCTCCCAGAGCAGCTGTTTTGATGTGAACTGCCTCCCACTCTCATAGATCTTTTGCTTGATGATACTCCAAAGGTTCTCTATAGGGTTGAGGTCAGGGGAAGATGGTGGCCACGCCATGAGTTTATCTCATTTTATGTCCATAACAGCCAACGACTCAGAGGTATTCTTTGCAACATGAAATGGTGCATTGTCATGCATGAAGATGATGTTGCTCCTGAAGGCACGTTTCTGCTTTTTAGACCATGGAAGAAAGTTGTCAGTCAGAAACTCTATATACTTTGCCGAGGTCATTTTCACACTTTAGGAACTTTAAAGGGCCCTACCAGCTGTTACCCCATCATTCTGGCCCAAAACATGACTATTCCACGTAGCAGCCTTGTTGGGACATGGTGGCCATCCACCAACCATCCACTTCTCCATCCTTCTAGACCATCAAGGGTTACTAGATACTCATCAGTAAAAAAGACTGTCTGAAAATTAGTCTTCATGTATGTCTGGGCCCACTGCAACTGTTTCTACACGTGAACACTGTTTAGGGGTGGCAAAATGGTAGGTTTATGCACCACAGCAAGCCTTTGAAGGATCCTACACCTTGAGGTTTGAGGGACTCCAGAGGCACCAGCAGCTTCAAATAACTGCTTGCTGCTTTGTAATGGTATTTTGACAGCTGCTCTCTTAATCCAATGAAATTTGTCTGGCAGAAACCTTCCTCATTATGCCTTTATCTGCATAAACTCTGTCTTTGCTCTGTTTCAGTCACAAATCTCTTCACAGTATGATGATCACTCTTAATTTTTCATGAAATATCTAATGTTTTCATACCTTGTCCAAGACATTGCACTATTTAACACTTTTCAGCAGCAGAGAGATCCTTTTTATTTCCCATATACAGTAGCTTGAAACCTGTGGCCCACTTAATAATGTGGAACATCATTTTTAAGTAGTTTTCCTTTAATTTGAATCACCTGGAAAACTATATATCACATGTGTTTAAGATTGATTTCAATGATCCATTGAGCTCTGAAACACAATACCATCCACGAGTTTATTTGAAAAAAAAACAATGAAATCTTTATGGAACTTAAATCCAATTTGCATAATAATTTGGACAAAGTGTATTGAACAGGCTCAGGTGTTGAGCCTGCCAAAAAAGGCAGATAATAGCTATGTTACACAACTAGCCTTTTCTGCCATGGAGTGAACGCTGTCGGTGATATCAACATTTCATATGCCTCAGCCTATCAATGGCAGAAACTGATAGCATCAATTCTTGGTGCCCATTGCTCCCGACTAGGGTTGAGCGAAACGGGTCGTTCATTTTCAAAAGCCGCCGACTTTTGGCAAAGTCGGGTTTCATGAAACCCGACGCGACACCTGTGTGGGGTCGGCCATGCGGTACACGACTTTCGCGCCAAAGTCGCGTTTCAATGACGCGAAAAGCGCCATTTCTCAGCCAATGAAGGTGAACGCAGAGTGTGGGCAGCGTGATGACATAGGTCCTGGTCCCCACCATCTTAGAGAAGGGCATTGCAGTGATTGGCTTGCTGTCTGCGGCGTCACAGGGGCTATAAAGAGGCGTTCCCGCCGACTGCCATCTTACTGCTGCTGATCTGAGCTTAGGGAGAGGTTGCTGCCGCTTCGTCAGAAGCAGGGATAGCGTTAGGCAGGGTCCATTAACCACCAAACCGCTTGTGCTGTACCAATTTCCACTGTCCAACACCACCTTCGGTTTGCAGGGACAGTGGAAGCTACATTTTTTTTCCTCAGTGCTGTAGCTCATTGGGCTGCCATAGAAGGCTCCCTGATAGCTGCATTGCTGTGTGTACGCCGCTGTGCAAACCAACTGCTTTTTTCAAAGCACAAATCCTGTTGTTCCTTCCTTTCTGCACAGCTATCTTTTTTGTTTGTCCACACTTTTTATTTAATTTGTGCAGCAGTCCACTCCTTATTGCTGCCTGCCATACCTGGCTGAGATTACTGCAGGGAGATAGTAATTGTAGGACAGTCCCTGGTTTTTTTTTGTTTTTTTTTTAATTCTCCCTAAAAAAATAAGTTGTGGGAGATTAAGATTGGCATTTCTGCTAGAGTGCCATCCCTGTGTGTGCCATCTCTCTCACATAGTGGGCCATAGAAAGCCTATTTTTTTTTTTGTTGATTTGGTTTCTAAATTCTACCTGAAAAAAACAATAAATCAATCAGTGGAAGACCAATATTGGCCTCTGGGCTTGTGTGCCACTCCTGACTCCTGTGTGTGCCATCTCTCACTCAGTGGGCCATAGAAAGCCTATTTTTTTTGTTGATTTGGTTTCTAAATTCTACCTGAAAAAATCAATAAATCAATCAGTGGGAGATAAATATTGGCCTCTGGGCTTGTGTGCCACTCCTGACTCCTGTGTGTGCCATCTCTCACTCAGTGGGCCATAGAAAGCCTATTTTTTTTTTGTTGATTTGGTTTCTAAATTATACCTGAAAAAATCAATAAATCAATCAGTGGGAGATAAATATTGGCCTCTGGGCTTGTGTGCCACTCCTGAATCCTGTGTGTGCCATCTCTCACTCAGTGGGCCATAGAAAGCCTATTTTTTTTGTTGATTTGGTTTCTAAATTCTACCTGAAAAAATCAATAAATCAATCAGTGGGAGATAAATATTGGCCTCTGGGCTTGTGTGCCACTCCTGACTCCTGTGTGTGCCATCTCTCACTCAGTGGGCCATAGAAAGCCTATTTTTTTTGTTGATTTGGTTTCTAAATTCTACCTGAAAAAATCAATAAATCAATCAGTGGGAGATAAATATTGGCCTCTGGGCTTGTGTGCCACTCCTGACTCCTGTGTGTGCCATCTCTCACTCAGTGGGCCATAGAAACCTATTAATTTTTTTTGTTGATTTGGTTTCTAAATTCTACCTGAAAAAATCAATAAATCAATCAGTGGGAGATAAATATTGGCCTCTGGGCTTGTGTGCCACTCCTGACTCCTGTGTGTGCTATCTCTCACTCAGTGGGCCATAGAAAGCCTATTTTTTTTTGTTGATTTGGTTTCTAAATTCTACCTGAAAAAATCAATAAATCAATCAGTGGGAGATAAATATTGGCCTCTGGGCTTGTGTGCCACTCCTGACTCCTGTGTGTGCCATCTCTCACTCAGTGGGCCATAGAAAGCCTATTTATTTTTTTTGTTGATTTGGTTTCTAAATTCTACCTGAAAAAATCAATAAATCAATCAGTGGGAGATAAATATTGGCCTCTGGGCTTGTGTGCCACTCCTGACTCCTGTGTGTGCCATCTCTCACTCAGTGGGCCATAGAAAGCCTACTTTTTTTTTTTTTTTTGGTTTCTAAATTCTCTCGGTAAAAATCCATTTATTTTATTTGGTTTCTAAATTCTTCCTGAAAAAATCATTTTATTTTATTTTGTTTCTAAAGTCTCCCTGAAAAAAAAAATCAGTGGGAGATTAATATTGCCCTTTTTGCTTGTGTGCCAGTCTTGACTCCTGGGTGTGCCATCTCTCTCTCTCTCAAATAGTGGGCACTGGGCCATAGAAAGGCAATTTTTTTATTTGGTTTCTAAATTCTTCCTGAAAAAATCATTTTTTTTAATTTTGTTTCTAAAGTCTCCCTGAAAAAATAAAAAAAAATCAGTGGGAGATTAATATTGCCCTTTCTGCTTGTGTGCCAGTCTTGACTCCTGGGTGTGCCATCTCTCTCGAATTGTGGGCACTGGGCCATAGAAAGGCAATTTTTTTTAAATTTGGTTTCTAAATTCTCCTGGAAAAAATCATTTTATTTTATTTGGTTTCTAAATTCTTCCTTAAAAAATCATTTTATTTTATTTTGTTTCTAAAGTCTCCCTGAAAAAAAAAATCAGTGGGAGATTAATATTGCCCTTTCTGCTTGTGTGCCAGTCCTGACTCCTGGGTGTGCCATCTCTCTCTCTCAAATAGTGGGCACTGGGCCATAGAAAGGCAATTTTTTTTTATTTGGTTTCTAAATTCTCCCTGAAAAAATCATTTTATTTTATTTGGTTTCTAAATTCTTCCTTAAAAAATCATTTTATTTTATTTTGTTTCTAAAGTCTCCCTGAAAAAAAAAAAAATCAGTGGGAGATTAATATTGCCCTTTCTGCTTGTGTGCCAGTCTTGACTCCTGGGTGTGCCATCTCTCTCTCTCAAATAGTGGGCACTGGGCCATAGAAAGGCAATTTTTTTTTACTTGGTTTCTAAATTCTCCCGCAAAAAATCATTTTACTTTCTTTTGGTTTCTAAATTCTTCCTGAAAAAATCATTTTATTTTATTTTGTTTCTAAAGTCTCCCTGAAAAAAAAAATCAGTGGGAGATTAATATTGCCCTTTCTGCTTGTGTGCCAGTCTTGACTCCTGGGTGTGCCATCTCTCTCTCTCTCAAATAGTGGGCACTGGGTCATAGAAAGGCAATTTTTTTTTTTTTTTGCTTTCTAAATTCTCCCTGAAATAAAAAAAAAATACAGTGGGAGATTAATATTGACATTTGTGCTTGAGTGACAGTCCTGCGTGTGTGGCATCTCTCTGATTTGGTGCCACAGAAAACAGAGTGTGTAACATTGTGCCTGATTTTCCTTGCGGTCTCACCAACCTGTAAAGGGATATCGAAATCATACTGAAGTTATAGCTCACCGTGTAAGTTGTGTGACAGCAACAAATACCGTTACTTTGGTTACGTTTTTAAAACAATGAGGAAGTCTGGTGGAAGAGGTCGTGGCCATGGGCGTTCATTATCAGCTGGTAATGATGGTAGTGGTAGTGGAGCATCAGGTGGTCGTGGGAAAAGAAATATTGCACCTAAGTCTGGAGCTGTGGAGCCAGGTTCGTCGTCTGGCTACAGAAGGCCTCGAACGCTCCCTTTTCTGGGAGTAGGAAAACCGCTTTTAAAGCCGGAGCAGCAAGAGCAAGTTTTGGCTTACCTTGCAGACTCAGCCTCTAGCTCTTTTTCCTCCTCTTTTGAAACTGGTAAATGTAAAAGCAGCGCGCCGTTAGTGGATGTTCACGGTCAGGGACAAGTCGCTTCCTTGTCCTCTTCAGCAAAAACAACAACAGAGAAGGATGAAGCAGGCGACACAACGGGTTACTCCATGAAGCTCTTTACACATACCGTCCCTGGCTTAGAAAGTGAAGCAGTTAACAGGCCATGCCCATTACAAGTTGAATCTGACATGGAGTGCACTGATGCACAGCCACAGCCAGACTACTATGCTGGTCCTTTGACTCAGACCACAACATTGCCCTCGCAGGGTACTGATCCAGAATCAGACCCTGATGAGACTATGTTGCCCCATCACGAACGCTCTACCACCGACTTACACGGTGACACAGACGAAGTTGCGCACGAGCTAGAAGAGGAGGTTATAGATGACCCAGTTGTTGACCCCGATTGGCAGCCATTGGGGGAACAGGGTGCAGGCGGCAGTAGTTCTGAAGCGGAGGAGTATGTGCCGCAGCAGGCATCAACATCGCAACAGGTTCCATCTGCCGGGCCCGTATCTGGCCCAAAACGCGTGGCAAAGCCAAAAACTGTTGGAGGACAGCGTGGCCATCCGGTTAAAGCTCAGTCTGCAATGGCTGAAAAGGGATCCGAGGCTCGAAAGAGTGCAGTCTGGCATTTTTTTTAAACAACATCCAATTGATCCGCACAAAGTCATCTGTCAAAAATGTTCAACTAGCTTAAGCAGAGGTCAGAATCTGAAAAGTCTCAATACAAGTTGCATGCATAGACATTTAACCACCATGCATTTGCAAGCCTGGACTAACTACCAAATGTCCCTTAACCCCTTACCGGCATCGGATGTACTATACCGTCCGATGCCGGCTCCCCTGCTTTGATGCAGGGCTCCTCGGTGAGCCCGCACCAAAGCCGGGACATGTCAGCTGTTTTGAACAGCTGACATGTGCCCGTAATAGGCGCGGGCAGAATCGCGATCTGTCCGCACCTATTAACTAGTTAAATGCCGCTGTCAAACGCAGACAGCGGCATTTAACTACCGCTTCCGGCCGGGCGGCCGGAAATGACGTCATCACTGACCCCCGTCACATGATCGGGGGTCGGCGATGCTTGTGAATGGTAACCATAGAGGTCCTTGAGACCTCTATGGTTACTGATTGCCCGTCGCTGTGAGCGCCACCCTGTGGTCGGCGCTCACAGCACACGAGCCGATCGTGCTATGCCTGCTTCTAGCCTCTCATGGAGGCTATTGAAGCATGGCAAAAGTTAAAAAAAAAAGTTTAAAAAAATGTGAAAAAAATAAAAAAAACATACAAGTTTAAATCACCCCCTATCGCCCCAATCAAAATAAATCAATAAAAAAAATATCAAATCTACGCATATTTGGTATCGCCGCGCTCAGAATCGCCCGATCTATCAATTAAAAAAAAGTATTAACCTGATCGCTAAACAGCGTAGCGGGAAAAAAATTTGAAACGCCAGAATTATGTTTTTTTGGTTGCCGCAACATTGCATTAAAATGCAATAACGGGCGATCAAAAGAACGTATCTGCACCGAAATGCTATCATTAAAAACGTCATCTCGGCACGCAAAAAATAAGCCCTCAAACGACCCCAGATGATGAAAAATGGAGACGCTACGAGTATCGGAAAATGGCGCAGTTTTTTTTTGTTTTTTTTTAGCAAAGTTTGGAATTTTTTTTCACCAGTTAGATAAAAAATAACCTAGTCATATTTGGTGTCTATGAACTCGTAATGACCTGGAGAATCATAATGGCTGGTCAGTTTTAGCATTTAGTGAACCTAGCAAAAAAGCCAAACAAAAAACCAATGTGGGATTGCACTTTTTTTGCAATTTCACCGCACTTGGAATTTTTTTCCCGTTTTCTAGTACACGACATGCTAAAACCAATGATGTCGTTCAAAAGTACAACTCGTCCCGCAAAAAATAAGCCCTTACATGGCCAAATTGACAGAAAAATAAAAAAGTTATGGCTCTGGGAAGGAGGGGAGCGAAAAACGAACACGGAAAAACGAAAAATCCCCCGGTCATGAAGGGGTTAAGGTTGTAGCACCCTCGGCCAATGAAGCTAGTCAGCAACGCTACATCCCTTCCGTCACTGTAAGGCCACCATTTTCCGCACCACCAGCAGTATCTGGGCAGGTTTCTTTGCCAGCCCAAAGCAGTCAGGGTCAGGGAATCACAAGTTTCGTAGGAGGAAATACTGCATCTAGGGCACCGGCGGAAACAATACCATCTCCAACCGTCTCTCAGTCTGCCATGTCCACCGGCACACCCGCTAGTTCCACGATCTCCAGCTCTCCAGTTCAGCTCACCCTACATGAGACTCTGGTTAGAAAAAGGAAGTACTTATACTAGCATCCGCGTACACAGGGTTTTAACGCCCACATAGCTAGACTAATCTCGTTAGAGATGATACCCTACCGGTTAGTTGAAAGCGAAGCTTTCAAAGCCCTGATGGAGTACGCTGAACCACGCTACGAGCTACTCAGTCGACACTTCTTTTCGAGAAAAGCCATCCCAGCCCTGCACCAGCATGTTAAACAGCACATCGTCCATGCACTCAAGCAATCTGTGAGTACAAAGGTGCACCTGACTACAGATGCATGGACCAGTAGGCATGGCCAGGGACGTTACGTGTCCATCACGGCACAGTGGGTGAATGTGGTGGATGCAGGGTCCACAGGGGACATCAATTTCGGGACAGTTGTGCCTAGCCCACGGTCTAGGAAACAGTTGGCTGTAGGCGTTCACACCCCCTCCTCCTCCTCGTCCTCCTGCAGAAGCGAGAGCTCTTCCACAGACCGCAGTCGCCCAACCACTCCATTGGCAGCTGTCACTGTTGCACACCAGTTGTCCCATTATGGCCCAGCTACTGGCAAGCGTCAGCAGGCTGTATTGGCTATAAAGTGTTTGGGCGACAACAGACACACCACGGAAGTTCTGTCAGAGTTCTTGCAGCAAGAAACGCAGTCGTGGCTGGGCACAGTAGATCTTGAGGCAGGCAAGGTAGTGAGTGATAACGGAAGGAATTTCATGGCTGCCATCTCCCTTTCCCAACTGAAACACATTCCTTGCCTGGCTCACACCTTAAACCTGGTGGTGCAGTGCTTATTGAAAACTTATCCTGGGTTCTCCGACCTGCTCCTCAAAGTGCGTGGACTTTGCTCACATATCCGCCGTTCGCCTGTACACTCCAGCCGTATGCAGACCTATCAGCGGTCTTTGAACCTTCCCCAGCATCGCCTAATCATAGACGTTGCAACAAGGTGGAAATCAACACTGCACATGCTTCAGAGACTGTGCGAACAGAGACGGGCTGTTATGTTTTTGTGGGAGGATACACATACACGGGCAGGCAGTAGGATGGCAGACATGGAGTTGTCAGGTGTGCAGTGGTCGAAGATACAAGACATGTGTCAAGTCCTTCAGTGTTTTGAGGAATGCACACGGCTGGTTAGTGCAGACAATGCCATAATAAGCATGAGCATCCCCCTAATGTGTCTGCTGATGCAAAGTTTGACGCACATAAAGGATCAGGCGTCTGCACCAGAGGAAGAGGAAAGCCTTGTTGACAGTCAGCCATTGTCTGGTCAGGGCAGTGTACAGGACGATGTAGCGGGCGAAGAGGAGGTGGAGGATGAAGAGGATGATGGGGATGAGTATATTTTTAATGAGGAAGCTTTCCCGGGGGCACTGGAAATTGGTGGCGTGGCAAGGCCGGGTTCTGGTTTTTTGAGGGACACAAGTGACGTAGATTTGCCTGAAACTGCCCCTCAACCAATCACAACCGCAGATTTGACAACTGGAACTTTGGCCCACATGGCGGATTATGCCTTACGTATCCTCAAAAGGGACACGCGCATTACTAAAATGATGAACGATGACGATGACTGGTTGGCCTGCCTCCTTGATCCTCGCTATAAAGGCAAATTGCAAAATATTATGCCACATAAGAACTTGGAACTAATATTAGCAACCAGACAATCAACTCTTGTTGACCGTTTGCCTCAGGCATTCCCAGCACACAGCGCCCGTGATCGTTCTCACACGAGCTGCAAGGGGCAGCAGACCAGGAGTGTTAGGGGTGCACACATCAGAAGTGGCGTTGGACAGAGGGGTTTTCTGACCAGGTTGTGGAGTGATTTTGCTATGACCGCAGACAGGACAGGTACTGCTGCATGAATTCAAAGTGACAGGAGACAACATTTGTCCAGTATGGTTACAAACTATTTTTCATCCCTTATCGATGTTCTCCCTCAACCGTCATTCCCATTTGATTACTGGGCATCCAAATTAGACACCTGGCCAGAATTGGCAGAATATGCATTGCAGGAGCTTGCTTGCCTGGCAGCTAGTGTCCTATCAGAAAGAGTATTCAGTGCTGCAGGTTCAATATTAACTGAAAAAAGGACTCATCTGGCTACCCAAAATGTTGATGATCTAACCTTCATTAAAATGAACCACAACTGGATTTCGAATTCTTTTGCCCCACCTTGCCCGGCCGACACCTAGCTTTCCTATGAAAAGCTCTTGCCTGTGGACTACTGTGAATTACTTTTCTAATGTCTTAATTTGCTGCAGCTGATTGTCCAGCATACGACATGTTTAGACCTCCCTAAATGGCCAAACTCCCCACAAGGGGGCGTGGTATCGCGACTTGGCGCAAGCACCCGTGAGAGTGCTGTTTGTCTGAAGAGGTGGGTGTGCCCGCTTTTGGTCGACAGCACTGCCACAGGGTCCCTCATAGTACAATAAAGTGTCTCTGGCGGTGGTGGTGCGCACCCAACATCAGACACACTGTTGTAACATGAGGGGCCCTGGGCCTGTACCGCCGGCCAGAAGAGAGTTCACCCACCCCCAGGTCAAACATTGCTCTACCACTTCCACAATTATCTCTCACACTTCCACCAATGTTTAGTCTATGCGCTGACATCCTTCCATTCCTGCCACTGACAATACCATTGTGTTGACATGTATGATGGTACTTAGCATAGTCAGGGGCAGTGTCCTCTCTTTACCCAAGTAAATACTTTGCGCCAAATTAGTAGGTCTGAAACTATGCAGAGGATCCCACCCCTGTACCTAATGATTGCACCCTTTAGTGTTTTCGTTTTGTTTTAATGCGAGACATTCACATTTATGTATTGTTTTGGACTACTAACTGGCAGACACTCATTACAATCGGCCTCCGCTGACCAGACCACTGCTGCCCGTGTACCCCTGGAACCAATTGTAAAGTGCCTACACCAACACAATTTTTTTATGTTAGGCCTTCGAAGCCTGTCTGCGGCCCGTTCTTTCTACTACTCCTACACTGACCAGACCACTGCTGCCCGTGTACCCCTGGAACCTATTTAAAAGTGCCTACAGCCCAATTTTTTTATGTTAGGCCTTCGAAACCTGTCTGCGGCCCGTTCTTTCTACTACTCCTACACTGACCAGACCACTGCTGCCCGTGTACCCCTGGAACCTATTTAAAAGTGCCTACAGCCCAATTTTATTATGTTAGGCCTTCGAAGCCTGTCTGCGGCCCGTTCTTTCTACTACTCCTACACTGACCATACCACTGCTGCCCGTGTACCCCTGGAACCTATTTAAAAGTGCCTACAGCCCAATTTTTTTATGTTAGGCCTTCGAAGCCTGTCTGCGGCCCGTTCTTTCTACTACTCCTACACTGACCAGACCACTGCTGCCCGTGTACCCCTGGAACCTATTTAAAAGTGCCTACAGCCCAATTTTTTTATGTTAGGCCTTCGAAGCCTGTCTGCGGCCCGTTCTTTCTACTACTCCTACACTGACCAGACCACTGCTGCCCGTGTACCCCTGGAACCTATTTAAAAGTGCCTACAGCCCAATTTTATTATGTTAGGCCTTCGAAGCCTGTCTGCTGCCCGTTCTTTCTACTACTCCTACACTGACCAGACCACTGCTGCCCGTGTACCCCTGGAACCTATTTAAAAGTGCCTACAGCCCAATTTTTTTATGTTAGGCCTTCGAAGCCTGTCTGCAGCCCGTTCTTTCTACTACTCCTACAATGACCAGACCACTGCTCCCCGTGTACCCCTGGAACCTATTTAAAAGTGCCTACAGCCCAATTTTATTATGTTAGGCCTTCGAAGCCTGTCTGCAGTCCCTCCTTCCACTAGGCCTCCACTGACCTGTCTACTGCTGCCCGTGTACCCCTGGAACCTATTTAAAAGTGCCTACAGCCCAATTTTTTTATGTTAGGCCTTCGAAGCCTGTCTGCGGTCCCTTCTTTCTACTACTCCTCCACTGACCAGACCACTGCTGCCCGTGTACCCCTGGAACCTATTTTTAATTGCATAGAGCATCCTTTTTTTAACAGTAGGTGTACAAAGTCTGTCTGCGGTCCACTATTGAAATTGTCCTCCACTGCCCAGAGCAATGCTGCCTGTGTACTCCTGTAACCTTTTTTAAACTGCAGTGAGCCACATTTTTGGTTTAAGGCCTACTACCTGTGTCTGTCTGCGCCACTCAATACAGCTGTCCTCCTTTGAAAAAAGCAGAGCGTCAATAGTCTTGTTTTCAGTCTCTAGGAATTTTAAAACTGCATTGGGGCTACTACTTTGGTAGGGCCTACTAACGGTGTCTGCCGCTCCTTGCTGTTCTCCTGGTTTCCTGTCCTGAAATTCCATTTTCAGGCTCTCGTTAAGTAGTTGTTAATGTTAGACTGCATTTGGCCTACTAGTTGGGTTGGGGCCTACTATCGGTGTCTGCCACTCCTTGCTGTTCTCCTCCACTGAACAATGCTGTGCCGCCTGTTTACTACTGTTGCCAATTTTGAACTGCATTTCGACTACTTACTGATTTGGGCCTACTCTCTGTGTCAGCCTCTCATTCCAGTTGTCCTCCACTGCAATGCCCCGTGGTTAGTCCTGTGTTACCAATTTTGAACTGCATTTAGCCCACTTTATTCTTTGGGCCTATATCTGTGTTTCCTCCTCATCCTGCCCATTGCCCAGCCAGTGATAGATGAGTCTGCTGGTACATTGACCCATAACGCAACATTCCCCGTGCACGCTACACAGCAAGATTGTGACCCTGCTGAAAGTCAGGTTCCTCTTCCCGCATACCATACCACCTTACACGGGGACAAAGAGGATGGTGCAAATGAAAGTGCAGGTTCCTTCATCAGGTGGGGGGAGGAATACTAGTTGGTGGCGTCACTGGCACAGGGCCTCTCATAATACGCAAAAGTGTTGCTGCCGGTGGGAGGCGCCCCCGCCCGTGCAAACACACCGCTGTACTTTGAGGGGCCCTGTGCCAGTGCCAATGCCAACGAGTGGGCCCCCCCTTCTTGCTTAGGATCACAGCACTTGCAAAGTTGAAATACTTTCCTCTCCCTGCTCCACTGCCGTGACGTGGTCCAGATTTACTGGGCCCACTAATTACTTGAACCAGCCCTACCTCCCACAACTTTAGCCAAATGACCCCCAATTTCAAATGCCTTCCAATTATTATAAGCTAAATTACGATTGACAAGCTTCTGTAACAAGAATGGATGTTTTTGCCATTAAAATGGGCAGTGTAGGTGTTTTCCTGGCCTCCACTCACTGCCGACTATGCTCCCCCATTGACTTGCATTGGGTTTCGTGTTTCGGTCGATCCCCGACTTTTCGCGATAATCGGCCGATTCCACTCGACTCGACTTTTAAGAGTCGGATTTCGCGAAACACGGCTCGACTCTAAAAAGGTCAAGGTCGCTCAACCCTACTCCCGACTTCTACCTCCACTTGATATGTTAGCAGGGTGCTGATGCTATGCCATTGCAACTGGAGGTCTGCTGAAGGTCACCTTGGCTGTCATGGCTCTACTTCTGTGTAGAACAGCCTCAGGTTAGGCTTCATAGGAGACAGTAATTCAAACTTGATGTTACAATACTGAAGTATGGAAGTGTACAACAGTATAAAATAGTATACAAATAGAGGCAATCAAACAATCATAGGTTCAAGTCTCCTGAGGGTTTGAAATAAAAGCTATACAAAAAAAATCACAATTAATTCATAATAGTCTGCTGATTATATATACTGGGTATTATTTTTTGGTTTATGCACCACCCAGAAAAAATGTAATCAAAAGTGATCAAACTTATTATATACCCCAAAGAAGTAAATCTACCTCTCAGTTTGCAAAAAGAAAAACATTCTCCAAAGCTTCATTGATAAAAAATTAAATAAAATGGTGGTTTTAGAATATGGTCATACCATCTAAAATTTTTGTTTTACATAGTTCAGAAATTATTTAAGCCACTGAGTTAGCAAGAAAACTATACATATTTGGCATTGCTATAATTGTGCTGACCTGTAGAATCAGCTTGTCAGGCAGCGGTGTAACCAGTGTCTAACGGGCTAGAGGTAAACAATTTGGACCCTCACCTGCATGTTGGTCACGTATGTAGGACCTTGCTGACTTCAAGATCCTAATCCTGGCCCCAACCTGTGGTAATGTCCCCAATCCAGGTTCTTTTCATTTAATAACACCTCCCATTATGGGGCCCTTCCCATCCCAGGCCCCTTACTGGTATATTGTCCTTTATCCTGGGCCCCTTTTTGATATAATGTCATCCATCTGGGGCCCTTTCCATTAATATCCTTCATCGTGGGTCCCTTTCAGTAATAATGTCCCTTATACTGGGCCCCTTCCAGTAATAATGTCCTCCATCCTTGATCTCTTCCTTGTATAACTTTGCTCATCCTGGGCCCTTCCTGTAATAATGTCCTCCATCCTTGCACCTTCCAGTAATAATGCCCCCATCCTGGACTTCTTCCTGTTATAATTTCCTCCACATTAGACCTCCATCCCAATATAAAATGCTCTGTCCTGAGCCCTTCTAGTAATAATGTAACCGATCCTGGCCTCCTTCCAGTAACAATGCACCACACCCCGGGCCCCTCCCAGTAGTGATGTCTCTTTTCCTTGTCTTTTCCTGGTATAACATCACCCATCCTGGATCTCTTCCTGATATAATGTCCTCTCTCCTTGGCCCCTTTCTGGCATAATGTCTTCACCCTCGCCCCTTCCAGTAATAATATCCCCCATCCTGTGCCCCTTTCATTAATAATGTCCCCCATCCAGGACCTCTCCTAGTGTAATGTTCTCCCTTCTGGGCTCCTTTCTAGTATACCGTCCTTAATCCTGGGCTCTTCCAGTAATATCCCACATCCTGGCTAATTTCTTTCATCCTGTGCCTCTTGCTGTTTTAATTTCCCCCATCCTGGGCCTCTTCCTTGTATAATGTACCTTCTTCTGGGTCACTTCCTGTAATAATATTCTCCATTCTAGGCCCTTTCATGTAATAATGTCCCCAATCCTGGGCCTCTTCCTGGTATAATGTTCTTTATCCTGGGCACCCTTCCAGTAATAATGTCCCCTATCATAAGCCCATTCAAGTAATCATGTCCCCAATCCTGTCCCTTTGCAGTAATAATGTCTCCTACTAGTCCCCTTCCTGGTATAATTATCTCTATCTGGACCCCTTCCTGCTATAAAGTCCTCCATTCTAGGTTCCATCATTGTATAATGTCTCCAGTAGAGTTGAGCGACTTTTAGTTTTTCTGGGTCTAGTCGGGTTTCACGAAACCCGAATTTCTCAAAAGCCGGGTCGAGTGAAATCGGCCGATCCTATTGAAAAGTCGGGGTCGGGGATCGGCCGAAACTCGAAACCCAATGTAAGTCTATGGGTTTTTTTTGTTTTTTTTTTACATTTCCTTCAGGGCGATATAGCAGAAAAGCCGGTAATTCATTTACCGTCTTTTCATTTCTCCTGCCAAAACCCAACATGATATGAGACATGGTTTACATACAGTAAACCATGTCATATCCCCCTTTTTTTGCATATTCCACACTACTGTTAGTAGTGTGTATATGCAAAATTTCGGCGCTCTAGCTCCTCATATGACCTCGAGCCTGGGAACTTTTCCCACGCTCCAGGGACATCCAGTAGGGGGCGCATCACCGCGAATGAAGGTAACTACAGGTCATTGACCTACATTACCTTCATTCGCTGGGGTTTACAGCCACAAGCAGCGCTGCATTATTATTATTATTATTGCTATTGTAAGGTGACATTAAGCCAGATTAATAATGGAGAGGCGTCAATTATGACACCTATCCATTATTAATCCAATAGTATGAAATAGTTAAAAAAACACACACACAATATTGCAAAGTATTTTCATGAAATAAACACACAGTTTGTTGTAATATTTTATTCCACTCTCAATCCAGCTGAAGACCCTCGACCTGTAACAAAGTAAAAATTATAAACCAACAATATCTCATACCTTACGTCGATCTGTCCCATGATGTAAATCCATCTGAAGGGGTTAAAATATTTTACAGGCAGGAGCTCTGCTATAATGCAGCTGTGCTCATGCCTGTAAAACCCCAGGGAATGAAGGTAATGTAGGTCAATGACCTGTAGTTACCTTCAGTCGCGGTGATGCGCCCTCTGCTGGATGTCCTCATATGACCTCGAGCGTGGGAACTTTTCTGAATATTTTCCCAGCCTCGAGGTCATATGACGACATCTAGCAGAGGGTGCATCACCGCGAATGAAGGTAACTACAGGTCATTTACCTACTTTCCATTCATTCACTGGGGTTTTACTGGCATGAGCACAGCTGCATTAGCAGAGCTCCTGCCTGTAAAATATTTTAACTCCTTCAGATGGATTTACATCGTGGGACGTGACAGATCATTGGAAGGTATGGGATATCGTTGGTTTATTATTTTTAATTTGTTACAGGTCGAGGGTCTTCAGGTGGTTTGAGAGTGGAATAAAATATTACAACAACCTGTGTGTTTATTTCATTAAAATACTTTGCAATATTGTGTGTGTGTTTTTTTAACCATTTCATACTATTGGATTAAAAATGGGTAGGAGTCATAATTGACGCCTCTCCATTATTAATCTGGCTTAATGTCACCTTACAATAGCAAGGTGACATTAACCCTTCATTACCCCATATCCCACCACTACACAGGAGTGGGAAGAAAGTGGCCAAGTGCCAGAATAGGCGCGTCTTCCAGATGTGCCTTTTCTAGGGTGACTGGGGGCAGATGTTTTTAGCCAGGGGGGCCAATAACCGTGGACCCTCTCTAGGCTATTAATATTTGCCCTCAGTCACTGGCTTTACCACTCTGGCGGAGAAAATTGCGCGGGAGCCCACGCCAATTTTTTCCGCAATTTAACCCTTAAATTTAATAGCTACAGCACCCAAATTTTACTCATACACACTACTAACATTAGGTGGGAATATGGCATGGTTTACTGTATGTAAACTATGTCTCATATCATGTCGGGTTTAGGAAGGAGAAATGAAAAGCCGGCAATTGAATTACCAGCTTTTCTGCTATATTGCGCTGAAGAAAATATAAATATATATATGTGTCTCAATGACATATATATATATATATATATATATATAATGGTGCTGAACACGTCATACGAAATCTGACTTTGGTGCGAAGATCGCCGACCACATGGCTGATCCCACGCTAGGATCGGGTTGGGTTTCATGAAACCCGACTTTGCCAAAAGTCGGTGACTTTTGAAATTGTCAGATCCATTTCACTCAACCCAACTAAAGAGTAGAGATAGAGCAAGTGAAGAGGAGACTGGTGAAATATAGAAGATGCAAATCAGGTAACTGCCAGAAATAGTGTTATTTTGCATCTACATGCACTGCACTTTCTGGACTATTTTCACAACTCCTTTAGCTATGAATAAAGAGACCCAATTCATTTGTAGCCACTTCTCCATTCACTGCTGTTGGGTGTCAGTCAGACAGAGGATCTTGATTTCCTCTTTCAGAATTAGGTGCAGCTTCTGGTGGTGGATATTTATAGCATTTGCTTTAAATGTCATTTGCCAGACAACTCCTTTAGCATTATCTATGAGTAGTAGATAATGTGGATGCTGTTTTGGGTAAACTTTTCATTTGTTACATAACAATAATCATGTCTATAAAGACTTTAGTATCTCTTATACATTTTAGCTTGATATGTCTTATGATTAAAAAAATGTATACATTTAAGTAAAACCGTGGCAAATGTAAGAAAGATGGAAGCAAGACATCAGGTGAGTGATTGCATGTAATTGTACAGGAATATTTAGGTGGTAACAATTGAAATCGCTATGATGTGCTTGGAGGTTTTCAATGCTTGGAGGTTTTTTCTGGCAGTAACCCTTTATATTTTATTGTATTTGAAATAGCAAACCATTTGAAATTGCATGAGAAAAAAGCAAAGCCATAAGCTCATCAGTATAGGAGACGTTCCATAATGGATATGGGGCATGGATACTCCAGTCTGATTCCTGGTTAATTACAAACATGGAGAGAAGTATGGAAGGGGATCCAGCAGGCACAAAACATAAGCTAAAATATCATATTTACTTGAACATTAAAACTATGGGAAAAATAAAATTGTGATGAATGAGAGAAAAGAGAGAGACACTGGGTCTATGCGTCTCATGTAATACACTCTTAGTCTTGACATTTGAAGTTACATACCGGTACTTTACATTGTTTCCTCTTAATTCTGGGATATAGTGCTAGCTATCTTTTCAGAAATTACAGGTGACACTGAACTACCTTTTGTATATTGTGCGTATTGACTACTTAATGTATGACCTAACATGATAATTATTTCAATTGTCACCACCTAAATATACCTGACAGTTACCATCATCCTCCAATGAATGTACAATTAAATTATTTATATGTAACCACTCACCCGATATTTTTCTTCCATATTTTCTGTCTTACTTGGAGCGATTTTTTTTTTAGATGTAATCATCCACTTTTTACGTATGTATCTATTTTAATCATGTTATGATCAATACTTTTTTTATGCATTACATACAATATGTAGTCATTTTGTAGGTTTGATATTGTTGTTGTTTAGGACAGCAACAAAATAATTATTTGGTATATTATTGACTTGCTGCCAAATTTTGTAGATTTATATTAAATATGTTTTATGATGGCATTTTGCATCTGTTTAATTTAACCAATCTTTTGAAACGCAACCGGATGGCTATTACTACGCAGGATAAATTTAGGTCAAAAAATTAAATGTTTATTTAGATATACATTTAATTAAAATGATCTCATTGTAACTGCATAAAAAGAATATGATTCTATTAAATGGAACATTTGAAGTCTTTTCATGCACTAACTTCATCTAAAGGTCATGGAAAATAAATTTAATTTATTTTTATGTTTACTGTAATATTCACAATAACATTTTGCAGCCAAGTAAATTTATTAAAACATAGATCTTTCAGTAGAAATATTTGTCTTTCTAGAAAATTGCAGATGCAAGGTTCCAGCTGGGCTAATGAAGTGGAATTCTGGAAATTTACTCGAGAGAGGTTTGTTAGCAAAATCCAAAAGTAAGGAAGATAAAATGACACTGAATAAACACAACGGGTTGCGCTAAAGAAGAAGTTAATATATATTTTAAAGAGATAAAATAAAACAAAAAAAAATGAAATGGCAATAAATTTCAATTCAAGAAATTGCAGTATATTTTCTTGTATCTCAATTAAATTAGTTTTGCACATCATTTTTCTCAGAGACTCAAACCACTTACTCATACTCCATTCTCAATCAATTTTTTTTCATATATATATAACCTAGAAAACAAATCTGCTCTGATGACACCTATATATGATAAGAGATAGAATAATGTATGTGAAATGGCAAAATTAGCTTGCCATTACTTCTGCTCACTAGTTTCATGCTTGCTATTTATCTCTATTGTCACTTGTGACGTTAACTTCAATTCTTAACTATACAGAATAGATATATATCTTTGTACCGTGTTAGCCAGTAGAAATATATTTAGAATTGAGAGTCCTCAGTGGTTGATACCTTTTAATGGCTAACTGAAAAATTGGTAACAAATTGCAAGCTTTCGAGACTACACAGGTCTCTTCATCAGGCATAGACTAAATACAAATTCTGAAGAATCACATATTTATGCACAACAGACACAGAAATAATGCAATAGATAAGACAGGTGAGGTGAAGAAGAACTACCATTATGGGAGAGTGATAAACAGTTATATCCATAAATATTGGAACAGTTCATAGATAAGGAGTGTGAATGTTTTATTGTCCTCTGATTGAGGTCCGGTTCTGTGTTGTGATGCCCCCACAAGGTCTGAGGAGCAAATTCCTTAATTGATGTAAAAAGACATAAATGCATGCGACACATTCATTCCTGCACAGATAGTGTCAAAGGTTGTCATAAGCCTATACTCCCAGACCCTTCTGTCTCTCTGAGATTTGAAATTAAAAAATTAAGTTCAATTTTTTTTTCTGAGACCCATACAATTTTTGCTTTTCTTTTAAGCCAGGTGGTTGAGGATTTGTTTTTTGCATGATAAACTGACAGTTTTATTGTGACAATTTTATGTATATAAACAACCTTTTGATTCGTTTTTATTCATCTTTTTAAGAAAGAGTTGCAACCAATAAAATGAATTTCTGACATTTTTTTTCTTTCCTTATTAAACCTTTTACTGATAAGGTGAATTAAATTTATATTTTGCCATATCAGATGACTTTTATTAACGCGTTTTTACCAAATAAAGTTATTTTTTACTTTTGCAGTTCTTTATGCTGAATAGGGGCATACATAAGATAATATAAATACAATTTAACATATATATATATATACTAGCTGAAGAGCCAGGCGTTGCCTGGGCATAGTAAATATCTGTGGTTAGTTATAGCACCTCACTTCTCTTATTTTCCCATCACGCCTCTCATTTTCCCAATCACATCTTTCATTTTCCCCCTCACATCTCTCATTTTCTCCCTCACACCTCTCATTTTCTCCCTCACTCCTCTCATTCCCCCCTAACACTTGTCATTTCAACCTCACATCTGTCATTTTCTGATCACTCCACTATTTTTCCTCACTCCTCTCATTTTGCACTCACACCTTTTCATTTTCACCTCACACCTCTCATTTTCACCTCATCACTTCAGTATATACATGTTTGTCATCTCCCTTATATATAGTATACATCTGTATGTCATCTCCTGTATATAGTATATACCTGTATGTCATCTCCCCTGTATATAGTATATACCTGCTGTGTGTCATCTCCTGTTATGAAAGGTAATTCAGTACCACAATGAACATAAAGGTCAGCGCACATACAGTGACCTGGCAATAACCCAAAAAACAAGAACGAGCTCTGAGACGTGGGAACTCTGTTGACCGCAATCCCTAATCCTCTCCAAACCACACTAAAGGCAGCCGTGGATTGCGCCTAACGCTCCCTATGCAACTCGACACGGCCTGAGAAACTAGCTAGCCTGAAGATAGAAAATAAGCCTACCTTGCCTCAGAGAAATACCCCACAGGAAAAGGCAGCCCCCACATATAATGACTGTGAGTTAAGATGAAAAGACAAATGTAGAGATGAAATAGATTTAGCAAAGTGAGGCCCAACTTTCTGAACAGAGCGAGGATAGGAAAGGTAACTTTGCGGTCAACACAAAACCCTACAAAAACCACGCAAAGTGGGCAAAAAGACCCTCCGTACCGAACTAACGGCACGGAGGTACACCCTCTGCGTCCCAGAGCTTCCAGCAAGCAGTAAAAAACAAATTGACCAGCTGGACAGAAAAAAACAGCAACAAAATAGCAAAGAGGAACTTAGCTATGCAGAGCAGCAGGCCACAGGAACGATCCAGGAGGAAACAGGTCCAATACTAGAACATTGCCTGGAGGCCAGGATAAAAGCACTAGGTGGAGTTAAATAGAGCAGCACCTAACGACTTCACCACTACACCTGAGGAAGGAAACTCAGAAGCCGCAGTACCACTTTCCTCCACCAACGGAAGCTCACAGAGAGAACCAGCCGAAGTACCACTTGTGACCACAGGAGGGAGCTCTGCCACAGAATTCACAACAGTACCCACCCCTTGAGGAGGGGTCACCGAACCCTCACCAGAGCTCCCAGGACGACCAGGATGAGCCATATGAAAGGCACGAAGAAGATCGGGAGCATGGACATCAGAGGCAAAGACCCAGGAATTATCTTCCTGAGCATAACCCTTCCACTTAACCAGATACTGGAGTTTCCGCCTTGAAACACGAGAATCCAAAATCTTCTCCACAATATACTCCAACTCCCCCTCCACCAAAACCGGGGCAGGAGGATCAACAGATGGAACCATAGGTGCCACGTATCTCCTCAACAATGACCTATGGATTACGTTATGTATGGAAAAAGAATCTGGAAGGGTCAGACGAAAAGACACAGGATTAAGAACCTCAGAAATCCTATACGGACCAATAAAACGAGTTTTAAACTTAGGAGAGGAAACCTTCATAGGAATATGACGAGAAGATAACCAAACCAAGTCCCCAACCCGAAGTCGGGGACCCACACAGCGTCTGCGATTAGCGAAACGTTGAGCCTTCTCCTGGGACAAAGTCAAATTGTCCACTACATGAGTCCAAATCTGCTGCAACCTGTCCACCACAGTATCCACACCAGGACAGTCCGAAGACTCAACCTGCCCTGAAGAGAAACGAGGATGGAACCCAGAGTTGCAGAAAAACGGTGAAACCAAGGTAGCCGAGCTGGCCCGATTATTAAGGGCGAACTCAGCCAACGGCAAAAAAGACACCCAGTCATCCTGATCAGCAGAAACAAAGCATCTCAGATATGTTTCCAAGGTCTGATTGGTTCGTTCGGTCTGGCCATTAGTCTGAGGATGGAAAGCCGAGGAAAAAGACAAGTCAATGCCCATCCTACCACAAAAGGCTCGCCAAAACCTCGAAACAAACTGGGAACCTCTGTCAGAAACGATATTCTCTGGAATGCCATGTAAACGAACCACATGCTAGAAAAACAATGGCACCAAATCAGAGGAGGAAGGCAATTTAGACAAGGGTACCAAATGGACCATCTTAGAGAAGCGATCACACACCACCCAAATGACTGACATCTTTTGAGAGACGGGAAGATCTGAAATAAAATCCATAGAGATATGTGTCCAAGGCCTCTTCGGGACCGGCAAGGGCAAAAGCAACCCACTGGCACGAGAACAGCAGGGCTTAGCCCGAGCACAAATCCCACAGGACTGCACAAAAGTACGCACATCCCGCGACAGAGATGGCCACCAAAAGGATCTAGCCACTAACTCTCTGGTACCAAAGATTCCAGGATGACCAGCCAACACCGAACAATGAACCTCAGAGATAACTTTATTCGTCCACCTATCAGGGACAAACAGTTTCTCCGCTGGGCAACGATCAGGTTTATTAGCCTGAAATTTTTGCAGCACCCGCCGCAAATCAGGGGAGATGGCAAACACAATTACTCCCTCTTTGAGGATACCCGCCGGCTCAGATACACCCGGAGAGTCGGGCACAAAACTCCTAGACAGAGCATCCGCCTTCACATTTTTAGAGCCCGGAAGGTATGAAATCACAAAGTCAAAACGGGCAAAAAACAACGACCAACGAGCTTGTCTAGGATTCAACCGCTTGGCGGACTCGAGATTAGTCAAGTTCTTATGATCAGTCAAGACCACCACGCGATGCTTAGCTCCTTCAAGCCAATGACGCCACTCCTCGAATGCCCACTTCATGGCCAGCAACTCTCGATTGCCCACATCATAATTTCGCTCAGCAGGCGAAAACTTCCTGGAAAAGAAGGCGCATGGTTTCATCACCGAGCAATCAGAACTTCTCTGCGACAAAACAGCCCCTGCTCCAATCTCAGAAGCATCAACCTCGACCTGGAACGGAAGCGAAACATCTGGTTGACACAACACAGGGGCAGAAGAAAAACGACGCTTCAACTCTTGAAAAGCTTCCACCGCAGCAGGAGACCAATTGACCAAATCAGCCCCTTTCTTGGTCAAATCGGTCAATGGTTTAGCAATACTAGAAAAATTGCAGATGAAGCAACGATAAAAATTAGCAAAGCCCAGGAACTTTTGCAGACTTTTCAGAGATGTCAGCTGAGTCCAATTATGGATGGATTGGACTTTAACAGGATCCATCTCGATAGTAGAAGGGGAAAAGATGAACCCCAAAAATGAAACCTTCTGAACACCAAAGAGACACTTTGATCCCTTCACAAACAAAGAATTAGCACGCAGGACCTGAAACACCGTTCTGACCTGCTTCACATGAGACTCCCAATCATCCGAGGAGATCAAAATGTCATCTAAGTACACAATCAGGAATTTATCCAAGTACTCTCGGAAGATGTCATGCATAAAGGACTGAAACACTGATGGAGCATTGGCAAGTCTGAATGGCATTACTAGATACTCAAAATGGCCCTCGGGCGTATTAAATGCAGTTTTCCACTCATCGCCTCACTTAATACGCACAAGATTATACGCACCACAAAGATCTATCTTGGTGAACCAACTAGCCCCCTTAATCCGAGCAAACAAATCAGATAACAACGGCAAGGGGTACTGAAATTTAACCGTGATCTTATTTAGAAGGCGGTAATCTATACAAGGTCTCAGTGAACCATCCTTCTTGGCTACAAAAAAGAACCCTGCTCCTAATAGCGACGATGACGGGCGAATATGCCCCTTCTCCAAAGACTCCTTCACATAACTCCGCATAGCGGCGTGCTCAGGCGCAGATAAATTAAACAGTCGACCTTTTGGGAATTTACTACCAGTAATCAAATCGATAGCACAATCACAATCCCTATGCGGAGGTAGGGTATCGGACTTGGGCTCATCAAATAAATCCCGGTAATCAGACAAGAACTCAGGAACCTCAGAAGGGGTGGATGACGAAATAGTCAGAAATGGGACATCACCATGGACCCCCTGACAACTCCAGCTGGACACAGACATGGATTTCCAATCTAAAACTGGATTATGGACTTGTAGCCATGGCAACCCCAACACGACCACATCATGCAGATTATGCAACACCAGAAAGCGAATAACCTCCTGATGTGCAAGAGCCATGCACATGGTCAGCTGGGTCCAGTACTGAGGCTTATTCTTGGCCAAAGGCGTAGCATCAATTCCTCTCAATGGAATAGGACACTGCAAGGGCTCCAAGAAAAACCCACAACGCCTAGCATACTCCAAGTACAACAAATTCAGAGCAGCGCCTGAGTCCACAAATGCCATGACAGAATATGATGACAAAGAGCAGATCAAGGTAACAGACAGAAGAAATTTTGACTGTACCATACCAATGGTGGCAGACCTAGCGAACCGCTTAGTGCGCTTAGGACAATCAGAGATAGCATGAGTGGAATCACCACAGTAGAAACACAGCCCATTCAGACGTCTGTGTTCTTGCCGTTCAACTCTGGTCAGAGTCCTATTGCACTGCATAGGCTCAGGTTTAAGCTCAGGTAATACCGCCAAATGGTGCACAAATTTACGCTCGCGCAAGCGTCGACCGATCTGAATGGCCAAAGACATAGACTCATTCAGACCAGCAGGCATAGGAAATCCCACCATGACATCCTTAAGGGCTTCAGAGAGACCTTTTCTGAAAATAGCTGCGAGCGCACCTTCATTCCACTGAGTGCGTACGGACCACTTTCTAAATTTCTGACAATATACCTCTATTTCATCCTGACCCTGACACAGAGCCAGCAAATTCTTCTCTGCCTGATCCACAGAATTAGGCTCATCGTACAGCAATCCGAGCGCCAGGAAAAATGCATCGATATTCCTTAATGCAGGATCCCCTGGCGCAAGGGAAAATGCCCAGTCCTGAGGATCGCCACGCAAAAAAGAAATAACGATCCTAACTTGTTGAACTGGGTCACCAGAGGAGCGAGGTTTCAAAGCCAGAAATAGTTTACAATTATTTTTGAAACTCAGAAATTTAGTTCTATCTCCAAAAAACAAATCAGGAATAGGGATTCTCGGTTCTAACATAGAATTCTGAACCACAAAGTCTTGAATACTTTGTACTCTTGCCGTGAGCTGATCCACACATGAAGACAGACCTTTAATGTCCATCGCTACACCTGTGTCCTGAACCACCCAAATGTCTAGGGGAAAAAAAAGGCAAAACACAGTGCAAAGAAAAAAAAATGGTCTCAGAACTTCTTTTTTCCCTCTATTGAGAATCATTAGTACTTTTGGCCTCCAGTACTGTTATGAAAGGTAATTCAGTACCACAATGAACATAGAGGTCAGCGCACATACAGTGACCTGGCAATAACCCAAAAAACAAGAACGAGCTCTGAGACGTGGGAACTCTGTTGACCGCAATCCCTAATCCTCTTCAAACCACACTAAAGGCAGCTGTGGATTGCGCCTAACGCTCCCTATGCAACTCGACACGGCCTGAGAAACTAGCTAGCCTGAAGATAGAAAATAAGCCTACCTTGCCTCAGAGAAATACCCCACAGGAAAAGGCAGCCCCCACATATAATGACTGTGAGTTAAGATGAAAAGACAAATGTAGAGATGAAATAGATTTAGCAAAGTGAGGCCCAACTTTCTGAACAGAGCGAGGATAGGAAAGGTAACTTTGCGCTCAACACAAAACCCTAAAAAAACCACGCAAAGGGGGCAAAAAGACCCTCCGTACCAAACTAACGGCACGGAGGTACACCCTCTGCGTCCCAGAGCTTCCAGCAAGCAGTAAAAAACAAATTGACAAGCTGGACAGAAAAAAACAGCAACAAAATAGCAAAGAGGAACTTAGCTATGCAGAGCAGCAGGCCACAGGAACGATCCAGGAGGAAGCAGGTCCAATACTAGAACATTGACTGGAGGCCAGGATAAAAGCACTAGGTGGAGTTAAATAGAGCAGCACCTAACGACTTCACCACATCACCTGAGGAAGGAAACTCAGAAGCCGCAGTACCACTTTCCTCCACCAACGGAAGCTCACAGAGAGAACAAGCCGAAGTACCACTTGTGACCACAGGAGGGAGCTCTGCCACAGAATTCACAACAATCTCCCCTATATATAGTATATACCTGAATGCCATCTCCTTCTATATATAGTATATACCTGTATGTCATCTCCTCCTGTATATAGTATATACCTGTGTGTCATCTCCCCTGTATATAGTATATATCTGAGTGTCATCTCCTCCTGCATATAGTATATACCTGCATGTCATCTTCTATATATAGCATATACCTGTATGTCATCTCCTCCTGTATATAGTATATACCTGTGTGTCATCTCCCCTGTATATAGCATATATCTGAGTGTCATCTCCTCCTGCATATAGTATATACCTGCATGTCATCTTCTATATATAGCATATACCTGTATGTCATCTCCTCCTGTATATAGTATATACCTGTGTGTCATCTCCCCTGTATATAGCATATATCTGAGTGTCATCTCCTCCTGTATATAGTAAATACCTGTATGTCATCTCCTCCTGTATATATGTACCTATATGTCATCTCCTCCTCTATATAGAATATACTTGTGTGTCATCTCTCCTGTATATAGTATATATCTGTGTGTCATCTCCCCTGTATATAGTATATACCTGTGTGTCATCTCCTCCTGTATTAGACCTCGTTCACACGTTATTTGCTCAGTATATTTACCTCAGTATTTGTAAGCTAAATTGTCAGCCTGATAAATCCCCAGCCAGTATATATTAGCTCACACATTCACATAATAGACAGGTCATGTGACTGACAGCTGCCGTATTTCCTATATGGTGCAATTGTTGTAGTTTGTCTGCTTATTAATCAGATTTTTATTTTTGAAGGATAATACCAGAATTGTGTGTGTTTTAGGGCGAGTTTCGTTTGTCAAGTTGTGTGTGTTGAGTTGCGTGTGGCGACATGCATGTAGCGACTTTTGTGAGATGAGTTTTGTGTAGCAACATGCGTGTAGCAACTTTTTGTGTGTCGAGTTGCATGTGACAGGTTAGTGTAGCAAGTTGTGTGCAGCAAGTTTTGCGCATGGCGAGTTTTGCGCGTTGCGAGTATTATGTGTGGTGCCTTTTGAGTATGTGCAAGTTTTGTGTGAGGCAACTTTTGCATGTCTTGCAACTTTTGTGCATGTGGCAATTTTTCCGCGTGTTCAAGTTTTGCGTGTGGCGAGTTTTTCATGAGGAGAATTTTCACTTGTGGCGAGTTTTGCAAGAGCCTAGTTTTTGCATGTGGCGAGTTCTGCACGTGGCGAGTTTTGAGTGGCAACTTTTGTGTTTTGACTTTTATGTGGCGAGGTTGGTGTATTTGTGGTGAAATGTGTGCTGAGGGTAATATGTGTTCAAGCACGTGGTAGTGTGTGGCGCATTTTGTGTGTGTTCATATCCCCGTGTGTGGTGAGTATCCCATGTCGAGGCCCCACCTTAGCAACTGTACGGTATATACTCTTTGGCGCCATCGATCTCATTCTTTAAGTCCCCCTTGTTCACATCTGGCAGCTGTCAATTTGCCTCCTACACTTTTCCTTTCATTTTTTCCCATTATGTAGATAGGGGCAAAATTGTTTGGTGAATTGGAAAGCGCGGGGTTAAAATTTCACCTCACAACATAGCCTATGACGCTCTCGGGGTCCAGACGTGTGACTGTGCAAAATTTTGTTGCTGTAGCTGCGACGCTTCCAACACTTTTCCTTTCACTTTTTCCCCATTATGTAGATAGGGGCAAAATTGTTTGGTGAATTGGAACGCGCGGGGTTAAAATTTCACCTCACAACGAAGCCTATGACGCTCTCAGGGTCCCGACGTGTGACTGTGCAAAATTTTGTTGCTGTAGCTGCAACGCTTCCAACACTTTTCCTTTCACTTTCTTCCCCATTATGTAGATAGGGGCAAAATTGTTTGGTGAATTGGAACGCGCGGGGTTAAAATTTCACCTCACAACATAGCCTATGACGCTCTCAGGGTCCCGACGTGTGACTGTGCAAAAATTTTGTTTCTGTAGCTGCGACGCCTCCAACACTTTTCCTTTCACTTTTTCCCCATTATGTAGATAGGGGCAAAATTGTTTGGTGAATTGGAACGCGCGGGGTTAAAATTTCACCTCACAACGAAGCCTATGACGCTCTCGGGGTCCAGACATGTGACTGTGCAAAATTTTGTGGCTGTAGCTGCGACGCCTCCAACACTTTTCCTTTCACTTTTTCCCCATTATGTAGATAGGGGCAAAATTGTTTGGTGAATTGGAACGTGCGGGGTTAAAATTTCGCCTCACAACGTAGCCTTTGATGCTCTCAGGGTCCAGGCGTGTGACTGTGCAAAATTTTGTTTCTGTAGCTGCGACGCCTCCAACACTTTTCCTTTCACTTTTTTCCCCATTATGTAGATAGGGGCAAAATTGTTTGGTGAATTGGAAAGCACGGGGTTAATATTTCACCTCACAACGAAGCCTATGACGCTCTCGGGGTCCAGACATGTGACTGTGCAAAATTTTGTGGCTGTAGCTGCGACGCCTCCAACACTTTTCCTTTCACTTTTTCCCCATTATGTAGATAGGGGCAAAATTGTTTGGTGAATTGGAACGTGCGGGGTTAAAATTTCACCTCACAATGTAGCCTATTACGCTCTCAGGGTCCAGACGTGTGACTGTGCAAAATTTTGTTGCTGTAGCTGCGACGCCTCCAACACTTTTCCTTTCACTTTTTTCCCCATTATGTAGATAGGGGCAAAATTGTTTGGTGAATTGGAAAGCACGGGGTTAATATTTCACCTCACAACGAAGCCTATGACGCTCTCGGGGTCCAGACATGTGACTGTGCAAAATTTTGTGGCTGTAGCTGCGACGCCTCCAACACTTTTCCTTTCACTTTTTTCCCCATTATATCTACTATATAAAGCTGAATGTGTGTGTGTGTATGTCCGGGATTGGCATCTGCACCGTCGCAGCTACAGCCACAAAATTTTGCACAGTCACACGTCTGGACCCTGAAAGTGTCATAGGCTATATTGTGAGGCGAAATTTTAACCCCGCACGTTCCAATTCACCAAACAATTTTGCCCCTATCTACATAATGGGGAAAAAAGTGAAAGGAAAAGTGTTGGAAGCGTCGCAGCTACAGCAACAAAATTTTGCACAGTCACACGTCTGGACCCTGAGAGCGTCATAGGCTACGTTGTGAGGTGAAATATTAACCCCGCGCTTTCCAATTCACCAAACAATTTTGCCCCTATCTACATAATGGGGAAAAAGTGAAAGGAAAAGTGTTGGAGGCGTCGCAGCTACAGAAACAAAATTTTGCACAGTCACACGCCTGGACCCTGAGAGCGTCATAGGCTACGTTGTGAGGTGAAATTTTAACCCCGCGCTTTCCAGTTCACCAAACAATTTTGCCCCTATCTACATAATGGGAAAAAATGAAAGGAAAGGTGTAGGAGGCAAATTGACAGCTGCCAGATGTGAACAAGGAGGACTTAAAGAATGAGAGCGATGGCGCCAAAGAGTATATACCGTACAGTTGCTAAGGTGGGGCCTCGACATGGGATACTCACCACACACGGGGATATGAACACACACAAAATGCGCCACACACTACCACGTGCTTGAACACATATTACCCTCAGCACACATTTCACCACAAATACACCAACCTCGCCACATAAAAGTCAAAACACAAAAGTTGCCACTCAAAACTCGCCACGCGCAGAACTCGCCACATGCAAATACTAGGCTCTTGCAAAACTCGCCACAAGTGCAAAATTCTCCTCATGAAAAACTCGCCACACACAAAACTTGCACACGCGGAAAAATTGCCACATGCACAAAAGTTGCAACACATGCAAAAGTTGCCTCACACAAAACTTGCACATACTCAAAAGGCACCACACATATTACTCGCAACGTGCAAAACTCGCCATGCGCAAAACTTGCTGCACACAACTTGCTACACTAACCTGTCACATGCAACTCGACGCACAAAAAGTTGCTACACGCATGTTGCTACACAAAACTCATCTCACAAAAGTCGCTACATGCATGTCGCCACACGCAACTCAACACACACAACTTGACAAACGAAACTCGCCCTAAAACACACACAAGTCTGGTATTATCCTTCAAAAATAAAAATCTGATTAATAAGCAGACAAACTACAACAATTGCACCATATAGGAAATACGGCAGCTGTCAGTCACATGACCTGTCTATTATGTGTATGTGTGAGCTAATATATACTGCCAGGGGGAGGGCTTCCTGTTGGCTGGGGATTTATCAGGCTGCCAATTTAGCTTACAAATACTGAGGTAAAAATACTGAGCAAATAACGTGTGAACGAGGTCTAATACAGGAGGAGATGACACACAGGTATATACTATATACAGGGGAGATGACACACAGATATATACTATATACAGGAGAGATGACACACAGGTATATACCATATAGAGGAGGAGATGACATATAGGTACATATATATACAGGAGGAGATGACATACAGGTATATACTATATACAGGAGGAGATGACATACAGGTATATGCTATATATAGAAGATGACATGCAGGTATATACTATATGCAGGAGGAGATGACACTCAGATATATACTATATACAGGGGAGATGACACTCCTGTATATACTATATACAGGAGGAGATGACATACAGGTATATACTATATATAGAAGGAGATGACATTCAGGTATATACTATATATAGGGGAGATGACACACAGCAGGTATATACTATATACAGGGGAGATGACATACAGGTATATACTATATACAGGAGATGATATACAGATGTATACTATATATAAGGGAGATGACAAACATGTATATACTGAGGTGATGAGGTGAAAATGAGAGGTGTGAGGTGAAAATGAAAAGGTGTGAGTGCAAAATGAGAGGAGTGAGGAAAAATAGTAGAGTGATCAGAAAATGACAGATGTGAGGTTGAAATGACAAGTGTTAGGGGGGAATGAGAGGAGTGAGGGAGAAAATGAGAGGTGTGAGGGAGAAAATGAGACATGTGAGGGGGAAAATGAAAGATGTGATTGGGAAAATGAGAGGCGTGATGGGAAAATAAGAGAAGTGAGGTGCTATAACTAACCACAGATATTTACTATGCCCAGGCCACGCCGGGCTCTTCAGCTAGTATATATATATATATATATATATATATATATATATATATACAGTATATGTACATATAGGCCAAGGCATAGACAAAGGCATGAACAGTCTATAATTTTAAGGGTAGGTTAATTTTAACATTGAGAGGTAGAATATCAAAAATAAAATCCAGAAACTCACATTGTTTAAATTATATCAATTTATTTGCATTTTGCAGTGAGAAATAAGTATTTGATTCCTCTGGCAAACAATACTTAATACTTGGTGGCAAAACCCTTGTTGGCAAGCACAGCAGTCAGACATATTTTGTAGTTTATAATGAGGTTTGCGCACAAGTAAGGAGGAATTTTGGTCCTCTCCTCTTTGCAGATCATCTCTAAATCATTAAGATTTTGAGGCTGTCGCTTGGCAACTCAGAGCTTCAACTCCCTCCATAAGTTTTCTATGGGATGAAGGTATATAGACAGGGTAGGCCACTCCATGACCTTAATTTGCTTCTTTTTGAGCCACTCCTTTGTTGCCTTGGCTGTTTATTTTCGATCATTGTCTTGCTGGAAAACCCAGTCACGACCCATTTTTAATATCCTGGCGGAGTGAAGGAGGTTGTCATTTAGGATTTTACAGTACATGTCTCCATCCATTCTCCCATGAAGTAGTCCTGTGAGCTTAGCAGAGAAACACTCCAAAACAATGTTTCTACCTCCATGCTTGACAGTGGGATGGTGTACTTTGGGTCATAGGTAACATTTCTCTTCCTCCAAACACGGTGAGTTCAGTTAATGCCAAAGAGCTTAATTTTTGTTTCATCTGACCACAGCACCTTCTCCCAATCATTTACAGAATTAACCGGGTGTTCATTTGCAAACTTAAGATGAGCCTGCACATTTTCCTTTTTGAACTGACCTTGCGGACACAGCAGGATTTTAAACTTTTACGGCGCAATGTGTTAGCAATGTTTATTTTGGTGACTGTAGTCACAGCTGCCTTGAGATCATTAACAAGTTCCCCGTGTAGTTTTAGGCTGATCTCTCACCTTCCTCATGATCAAGGATGACTCATGAGGTGAGATTTTGCATGATGCTCCAGATCGATGTTGATCTACAGTTATTTTGGATTTCTTTCATTTTCTTACTATTGCACCAACAGGTGTCTCCTTCTCACCCAGCATCTTATGTATGGTTTTGCAGCCAATTCCAGCTTTGTGAAGGTCTAGCTTCTTGTCCCTGACATCCTTGACCATGTTGTAGAGGTCAGAGTCTGATTGATTAATCGAGTCTTTTATAAAGGTGACTATGTAAGACAGCTGTCTTTAATGCAGATATCGAGTTGATTAGGAGGGTCTATCTGGTCTGTAGGAGCCAGAACTCTAAATGGTTGGTAGGGGTTCAAATACTCATTTCTCACTGCAAAATGCAAATAAATTTATATAATTTATACAATGTGATTTTCTGGATTTTATTTTTGATATTCTATCTCTCGATGTTAAAATTAACCTACTCTTAAAATTATAAAATTATAAACTGTTCATGTCTTTGTCAGTGGTCAAACTTACAAAATCAGCAAGGGATCAAATTATTTCTTACTTCACCGTGCATATATACATACAGTCATGGCCAAAAGTATTGACACCCCTGCAATTCTGTCAGATATTACTCATTTTCTTCCTGAAAATGATTGCAAACACAAATTATTTGGTATTATTATCTTCATTTAATTTGTCTTAAAAGAAAAAACACAAAAAGAATTGTCCTAAAGCCAAATTGGATATAATTCCACACCAAACATAAAAAAGGGGGTGGACAAAAGTATTGGCACTGTTCGAAAAATGATGCGATGCTTCTCTAATTTGTGTAATGAACAGCACCTGTAACTTACCTGTGGCACCTAACAGGTGTTGGCAACAACTAAATCACACTTGCAGCCAGTTGACATGGATTAAAGTTGACTCAACCTCTGTCCTGTGTCCTTGTGTGTACCACATTGAGCATGGAGAAAAGAAAGAAGACCAAAGAACTGTCTGAGGACTTGAGAAACCAAATTACATAGTAACATAGTAACATAGTTAGTAAGGCCGAAAAAAGACATTTGTCCATCCAGTTCGGCCTATATTCCATCATAATAAATACCCAGATCTACGTCCTTCTACAGAACCTAATAATTGTATGATACAATATTGTTCTGCTCCAGGAAGACATCCAGGCCTCTCTTGAACCCCTCGACTGAGTTCGCCATCACCACCTCCTCAGGCAAGCAATTCCAGATTCTCACTGCCCTAACAGTAAAGAATCCTCTTCTATGTTGGTGGAAAAACCTTCTCTCCTCCAGACGCAAAGAATGCCCCCTTTGTGAGGAAGCATGAGCAATCTCAAGGCTACAAGTCCATCTCCAAAGACCTGAATGTTCCTGTGTCTACCATGCGCAGTGTCATCAAGAAGTGTAAAGCCCATGGCACTGTGGCTAACCTCCCTAGATGTGGACGGAAAAGAAAAATTGACAAGAGATTTCAACGCAAGATTGTGCGGATGTTGGATAAAGAACCTCGATTAACATTCAAACAAGTTCAAGTTGCCCTGCAGTCTGAGGGTACAACAGTGTCAACCCGTAATATCCATCGGCATCTGAATGAAAAGGGACTGTATGGTAGGAGACCCAGGAACACCCCACTTCTTACCCCGAGACATAAAAATGCCAGGCTGGAGTTTCCCAAAACTTACCTGAAAGAGCCTAAAATGTTTTGGAAGAATGTTCTCTTGTCAGATGAGACAAAAGTAGAGCTTTTTGGGCAAAGGCATCAACAAGAGAAAAAAGAGGCATTCAAAGAAAAGAACACAGTCCCTACAGTCAAACATGGCGGAGGTTCCCTTATGTTTTGAGGTTGCTTTGCTGCCTCTGGCACTGGACTGCTTGACCGTGTGCATGGCATTATGAAGTCTGAAGACTACCAACAAATTTTGCAGCATAATGTAGGGCCCAGTGTGAGAAAGCTGGGTCTCCCTCAGAGGTCATGGGTCTTCCAGCAGGACAATGACCCAAAACACACTTCAAAAAGCACTAGAAAATGATTTGAGAGAAAGCACTGAAGACTTCTAAGGTGGCCAGCAATGAGTCCAGACCTGAATCCCATAGAACACCTGTGGAGAGCTCTAAAAATGGCAGTTTGGAGAAGGCACCCTTCAAATATCAGGGACCTGGAGCAGTTTGCCAAAGAAGAATGGTCTAAAATTCCAGTAGAGCATTGCAAGAAACTCATTGATGGTTACCGGAAGCGGTTGGTCGCAGTTATTTTGGCTAAAGGTTGTGCACCCAAGTATTAGGCTGAGGGTGCCAATACTTTTGTCTGGCCCATTTTTGGAGTTTTGTGTGAAATAATCAATGTTTTGCTTTTTGCTTCATTCTCTTTTGTGTTTTTTCATTTAAGACAAATTAAATGAAGATAATAATAAAAAATAATAATTTGTGTTTGCAATCATTTTCAGGAAGAAACTGAGTATTATCTGACAGAATTTCAGGGGTGTCAATACTTTTGGCCATGACTGTATACTGTATATATTATATAGTGGGAAGTTGGTTCACTTAGCTGCTCCTTGATGTATATACAGGACCATGTTTGGTTAGTCTCTGGGTGGTTTATTGCATCATAAACCAAAAACCTAAACTGGGAGCAGAAAAGCAGCCTTTCTAGCTCAAAAGAAAAAAAGCAGTTCATACAAAGTCCTGCCCAGTACTTTTGGGACAACACGTATGCCAGCTTTCACAGGAGATTCAGAATGGAGGCTTCCTTTCCTCCACACAACACAGACAGAAAAAGAACTGGCAGGACATTTAACTCCCTCCAGTCACACGCCATGAAACCAGGCCCATATAGCAACTGGATTTCTCTCAGCATATATCATGCTGGAGAAAACACTTATGGCTTTCACATCATGCAGGAAAGCAACCTGGGCGACACATATCTCCCCTCACATACAGCACCAGTGACCCTGTCACTATATAGTTTTTTTCTTTATACTTTTTTCTTCATTTTTTTAATATAAGGTGACTTGAAACTCAGTATTGCAGTACATACAGTTGTGCTCAAAATTTTACATACCTCGGAAGAATTTTTGCTTTCTTGTCCTTTTTTCAGGGAATATGAATGATAACACCAAAACTTTTTCTCCACTCATGGTTAGTGGTTGGGTGAAGCTATTTATTGTCAAACTACTGTGTTTTCTCTTTTTAAATCATAATGACAACTCAAAACATCCACCTGACCCTTATTAAAAGTTTACATACCCTGGTGATTTTAGCTCCTGCCTCTGTGACCCGCTGCTCCTCCGCTCCCCTCCCCCGCTATTTTTCTGGGACAATGACTCATGTATAAGCCGAGGTGCTTATAAAAAACTAGATGGTGGCCCGATTCTAACACATAGGGTATTCTAGAATCTGTATGTAGTTTATTTATGAATTTTTCAGAATAATGCAATTTACACACAGGATACGTAGTATATAACACTGCCCATGCAGTATATAACATCAGCCACGTAGTATATAGCACAGCGATGTAGTATATTACCCAGCCACATAATTTATACCACAGCCACGTAGTATATAGCACACCTACGTAGTTTATAGCACAGCCATGTAGTATATAGCACAGCCCATGCAGTATATAACACAGGCCTCGTAGTATATAGCACAGCAATATGGTATATAGCACAGACACGTAGTATATAGCACAGACACGTAGTATATTGCCCAGCCACATAATATATTGCACAGCCACGTAGCATATTGCACAGCCACATAATATATTGCACAGCAACATAATATATACCACAGCCACATAGTATATAGCACAGCCCATATAGTATATAGCACAGAGATGTAGCATATAACACAGCCCACGCAGTATATAACACAGGCCACATGGTATATAGCACAGCCATGTACTATATAGCACAGAGATGTAGTATATAACACAGCCCATGCAGTATATAACGCAGGCCACGTAGTATAGAGCACAGCAATGTAGTATATTGCCCAGCCACGTAATATATAGCACAGCCACATAGTATATAGCACAGCCCATATAGTATATAGCACAGAGATGTAGTATATAACACAGCCCACACAGTATCTAACACAGCCCACGTAGTATACAGTAATGTGGGCACCATATCCCTGTTAAAAAAAAAAATAAAGAAAAGTTATATACTCACCCTACGTCGGCCCCCGGATCCTGCCCAGGTGTTTACCAATGCTCCTCGTGACGCTCCGGTCCCAAGAGTGCATTGCATAGGCAGCATCAAAAGTAAAAAGTTGGTCACACAGGGTTAATAGCAGCGTTAACGGACTGTGTTACACCGCGGCATAACGCGGTCCGTTAGCGCTGCCATTAACCCTTTGTGAGCACTGCTTGGGGGGATTATGGAGCAGGCACTGACTTTGGGGAGTAAGGAGTGGCCATTTTGCTGCTTGACTGTGCCTGCGGCTGATTGGTTGTGGCCGTTTTGCCGCGACTAATCAGCGACTTGGGATTTCCGTGACAGAAAGACGGAAGTGACCCTTAGACAATTATATAATAGATGTGCTTGGCAACTTCAGAGTGAAATACACATATTTTCAGGACAAATGTAAGGTTTGGTATACTTTCAATTTGTTGCAAATTAAATTTACTAGAAAAAAATCTAAGAGAATGGGTAAATTCAAATAACCAAATGATTTGCTCATCTCTAGTTTCCATAAAAAGGACAAAGAAACAGTAAAATGGGAGATTCTTGTTAAAGGGAACCTGTCACCCCCAAAATCGATGGTGAGGTAAGCTCACCGTTATCAGGGGTTTATCTACAGCATTCTGTAATGCTGTAGATAAGCCGCCGATGTTACCTGAAAGAGGAGAAAAAGACGTTAGATTATACTCACCCAGGGGCGGACCCGCTCCGATGGGTGTCTCAGGTCCGCTCCGGCGCCTCCCATCTTCATTCCATGACGTCCTCTTCTGGTCTTCACGCCGCGGCTCCGGCTCCGGCTTACTTTGTCTGCCCTGTTGAGGGCAGAGCAAAGTACTGCAGTGCGCAGGTGCCGGAAAGGTCAGAGAGGCCCAGCGCCTGCGCACTGAAGTACTTTGCTCTGCCCTCAACAGGGCAGACAAAGTACGCCTGCGCCGGAGCCGTGGCGTGAAGACCAGAAGAGGACGTCATGGAATGAAGATAGGAGGCGCCGCAGCGGACCTGAGACACCCATTTGAACGGACCAGCAGTGGGACCGCCCCTGGGTGAGTATAATCTAACCTCTTTTTCTCCTCTTTCAGGTAACATCGGGGGCTTATCTACAGCAATACAGAATCTAAAACTAACCCTTTTAAAGGGAACAAGTCATCAAGTTTTCCTAATACAAAATAGGGCCAGCACTTTTTATCTTGTATTGCATTCTAGTATGCTGAATGCATGTCCTGAATCCACTCTGCAAGGCACAAAAAGATCTTTATTAAACTCATAGATGGCATGGTCCGGTCTGATGGGGGTCTCTGGTCTTGATCCGGTGCCTCCTCTGTTTTTTCAATCACTGACCTCCTTCTCTGCTTTGTGTGGATGCATCCTATGTCACCATACAGTGTTTCCCATTGTGCTACTGTTCAGGTGAACATCTCTCTACTCTGCTGAGGGAAGAGCAAAGTACAATAGTGGGCATGCGCTGGCTTTACCTATGGGTTATCAGTGCTCTTTGGCTTTTACTGGCACATGCGCATGACAGTAAGTACTTTTCTCTGCCCTTAGCAGGGCAGAGTGAAGTGCAACTGCGTGGGAGCACGATGAAAGAAACTGTGTGGATGACGTAGAATGCATCATCCAGCAGAGGAGAATGGACATTTTAAGTAGAGAGGAGGCACTGTATCAAAACAGAGATACCCATCAGACTGGACTGTGCCATTTGTGAGAATAATAATGGAATTTTTTTGTTCCTTGCATTGCGAATTGGGGACATACAGTGGGGAAAAAGTGTTTAGTCAGCCACCATTTGTGCAAGTTCTCACACTTAAAAAGATGAGAGAGGCCAGTAATTGACATCATAGGTTGACCACAACTACGAAGGTCAAAATGAGAAAACAAATCCAGAAAATAACCTAGTCTGATTCAGCAAGGTTTATTTAGAAAATTATGGCAGAAAATAAGTATTTGGTCACCTAAAAACATGCAAGATTTCTGTCTCTCTCAGACATGTAACTTCTTCTTTAAGAGGCTCCTCTGTCCTCCACTCACTACCTGTAGCAACGGCACCTGTTTGAATTTGTTATCACCTGTCCTCAACCTCAAACAGTCACACTCCAAGCTGCCCTATGGAGAAGACCAAAGAGTCTGGGGGAGCAATAATAAGAAAATGGAAGACATAGAAGACCACTTATAATCTCCCTCAATCTGGGGCTCCATGCTAGATCTCACCCTGTGGGGTCAAAATGGTCACAAGAATGGTGAGCAAAAATCCCAGAATCACACGGGGGGGAGGCCTAGTGAATGATGTGCTTAGAGCTGGGACCACCGTAACAAAGGCTACCATCAGTAACATACTACGCCATCAGGGACTCAGATCCTGCAGTCCCAGACATGTCCCCCTGCTTAAGCCAGTACATGTCGGGGCCCATCTGAAGTTTGCTAGAGAGCATTTGGATTATTCAGAAGAGTATTGGCTCAGCCAGAGCCCTGACCTAAACCCAATTGAACATCTCTGGAGAGACCTGAAAATGGCTGTCCACCAACATTCACCATCCAACCTAATGGAAGAGGAGATGGTCTGCAAGGAAGAATGGCAGAGGATCTCCAAATCCAGGTGTGAAAACCATGCTGCATCATTTCCAAGATGACTCATGGCTGTACCAGCTCAAAAGGGTGCTTCTACTCAATACTGAGCAAATGGTCTAAATACTTATGACCTTGTGATATTTCAGTTTTTCTTTTTTAATAAATTGTCTAAATAAATTGTCTAATAAATTGCTAAAATGTCTACATTTCTGTTTTTTAGTGAAGAGTGTACATTAATGAGAAAAATGAACATTTTTGAATTTACCAAATAGCTGCAATGAAACAAAGAGTGAAAAATATAAAAGGGTCTGAATACCTGAATACTTTCTGTACCCACTGAACAAGCTGCTCTTTAATAAATGGTACAATATTTATATCTAAACTCTATGTTAGGGTTGGCGGAACGCACCGAATATATATTTATTAAAAGAAGTTGGTGCGTTCGCAACCCGGGATCCACCGTGCAGGAATGCACCTGCTGCTAGATATGGCGGTACAAAAAGCAGTATAAACAGACTCTGTTACTTCACAGAGTCTGTTAGCAAAGATAACGCTGTGCCCTGTTTGGTTCACAGAGGAACACAGCTACTTAGTAGAGCAGATGGTGGTCATGCAGTCAAATGCAAACATGAAACTCCTCGCCAGAGGCGCCAGCATTCTAGGGGCTTATTTCAGTCGGGTCCCTGAATACACACACGAAATTCATCGCCGGAGGTGCCAGCATTCGAGGGGCTTATTTAAGCCGGGTCCCTGACTGCATACAAACATGACCACACTGGCGCTGAGCTCATACATAAATTGATACTAGCGCATGGCCGTGCGGCCATGCAAACCTTATATAGCTGCATGCGAACCTTATATAGCTGCAGCACGTACAGGACCTTCCTAGAAGGACCAATGAGAGGCTGCCACAGAGCCTGATGAACTTCAGGACCGTCCTGGAGAACCAATGGGTCTTGCTGCAGTATCTGAGCATGTGACCCTCGATCTCCAATGAGAGATCTTACTCTGGGCATGCTCAGAAGAGGAAAAGTAGGACTTAGTCCCAAAAGCTTCTGCTCGCCGCTGCCCAACACTGGCTTCAATGGCAGAAGCTGGAAAAGCAGCAGTAACCCTTTGCACAGAGTCAGACTGAGCGAGACGCTGCGACCGATGTCTCTGCTGAGCAGGCTGCACTGTGGCAGGAGAAGAATGGGAGACCGCAGTGGAGATGGCCTGAGATTCCCCCTGTGCAGAGGCGGGAACTCGACCAATAACATTACCCCCACTCCCAGGCCCCCCCTCATTGGACCTCGCCATGCTCAAAGGCAGCAATAAGCTGCGGAGCCTGAATGTGCTCAGCAAGCTCTCAGGACCATAACCCTTCCAGTCCACCAAATAAAATTTTTTGCCATGTACCACCTTGCACCCCAAAATAGCGTTCACCTCGTAATCATCCGTAGGCGAACCCGATGTCCCGGCAGATGACTCGGAGAACCGGGACATATACACGGGTTTCAAGAGGGACACATGAAAGGTGTCGGTGATACCCAGGCGTGGCGGAAGGGCTAAACGATAGACCACAGGGTTAACCTATTCAAGGACCTTGAAAGGACCCAAGTAGCAAGGTGCAAACTTAGTGGACTCAACTCGCAGCCTGATGTTACGGGCAGAGAGCCAGACCAAGTCGCCAGGAGCAAAGGTCGGAGCGGGGCGCCGATGTGCATCAGCGGAGGACCTCATTCTCTCCTTGGAGGCCCGAATGGCATCCTGAGTGTGGTCCCAAATATCCCGTGCTTTCACAGCCAAGTCTACCACCCTGGAGGCGGCGGAAGACGCGGACAAAGGCACAGGTACCCATGGATGCTGACCATAGTTAAGGAGGAATGGGGTTTGTCCAGTGGAGTCGGCCACAGCGTTGTTCAGCACAATCTCTTCCCACTATAGTAAGGATGCCCATTCATCCTGCCTGGCTGAGACAAAATATCGTAGATATGTGACCAAGGTCTGGTTGGCCCTCTCTACCAACTCATTCGTCTCGGCATGATATGCAGAAGAGAGATTTAACTCAATGCTGAGAAGACGGCAAAGCTCTCTCCAGAACCGAGACGCAAACTGGGTACCCCGGTCACTGACAATTTTGTCCGTCATACCATGTAGGCAGAAGAGGTGTTTCATGAACAACGCTGCCAAGGCCCGTGCAGAAGGTAACCGTGGAAGTGGCACCAAATGCACCATTTTAGAAAAATGATTGGTGATAACCCAAATGATGGTACAGCCACGAGACTTGGGCAAACCCACAACAACGTACATCCTGACCATCTCCCAGGGCCTGTCTGCCACCGGCAAGGGATAGAGTAACCCTGCTGGTCATTGTCGAGGAGACTTATTTTTGGCGCAGGAGATACACGCCTGAATGTAATCTCTGACATCACGGACCATATGTGGCTACCAGTTTATCCTCGCCAGCAGCTCAGATGTCCGCTTTGTCCCAAAGTGTCCACCCACCCTGGATGAATGAGCCCAAGAGAGAACCTCCGGTCACAAATTAATGGGTACAAAAGTCTTGCCCGGAGGCACAAACTCTAGCAAAACCTGAGCTACGGTTCTCAGGCTCTCAGAAGGGACAATAAGCCGAGGCTCTCCTTCCTCCTCCTCAGATGACACAACAGAGCGAGAGAGGGCGTTAGCACGAATGTTCTTCTCCCCAGCAAGATAATAGAGGGTGAAGTGGAACCAGAAGAAGAACAAGGACCATCTGGCCTGACAAGAATTTAGCCGCTGGGCTGTTTGCAAAAATAACAAATTTTTGTGGTCTGTGAAGACTTGAAAGGGAAAGCGAGCCCCCTCCAAGAGATGTCTCCACTCCGAGAAAGCCAACTTCATCACTAGCAACTCCCTGTGCCCGATGGAATAATTCCTCTCTGCTGGTGTGAAGGTCTTGGAGAAGAAGAAGCAAGGATGCTTCCGATCTTGAGCATCCTTTTGGAAGAGGACTGCTCCTGCACCAACGGATGAGGCATCCACCTCCATTATAAATGGCTTATCAATATCGGGACGATGTAGGATGGGAGTGCTAGCAAAATGAGACTTAATACAAGAGAAGGCCCTGGAGACCTCTTCAGACCACAATTTGGGATTTGCTCCCATCTTGGTGAGGGTTACCAAGGGAGCTACCAAAGTTGAGAAGTGGGGAATAAACTGGCGGTAATATTTAATGAACCCCATAAAGCGCTGCACCGCTTTAAGAGAATGGGGTTCTTGCCAGTCCATCACAGCCTGTAGTTTGGCAGGATCCATAGTCAATCCCTGGGCGGAGATGATATAGCCCAGGAAAGGTAAAGATTTCTTCTCAAACATACACATCTCCAACTTTGCATACAGGGAATTTGCCCGTAAGAGGTCAAAGGCTCTGCCAACATCTCTCCGGTGGGAGTCAATATCTAGAGAGAAGATGAGAATATCATCCAGATAGACTACGACCGAGGTGGAGAGCATATCCCGGAAGATGTCATTAACAAAGTCTTGGAAGATGGCTGGGGCATTACAGAGCCCAAAGGGCATCACCAGATACTCATAGTGCCCATCCCTGGTATTAAACGCCATCTTCCATTCATCCCCCTCACGAATGTGAATCAGGTTATAAGCACCCCGCAGATCTAATTTGGTAAATACCCTTGTTCCCCGTAGCCTATCAAAGAGCTCAGAAATCAGGGGCAACGGGTATTTATTCTTAACGGTGATGGCGTTAAGACCCCTGTAATCTGTGCAAGGACGAAATTCTCCGTTCTTCTTCTGTACAAAGAAGAATCCCGCCCCTGCAGGTAACACTGACTTCCTAATGAAGCCTCTTGCCAAATTTTCCTGGATGTATTGGGACATAGCCTCTGTCTCTGGGAGAGAGAGGAGATAGACCCGTCCCCAAGGAGGTTCTGCTCCAGGCAAGAGATCAATAGGACAGTCATAGGGGCAGTGAGGCGGAAGGGTCTCCGCAGCCTTTTTGGAGAAGACGTCTGCACAGGACCAATAGCATTTGGGAAGGGAAGAAAGATCTGCGGGTATCTCGGTGGTGGAAACCTGAACCCACTCTCTCACATATCTGCCCTTACATGAATCACTGTAACCCAATATCCTCCCAGAGGTCCACTCAATATGTGGGGAGTGAAAACGGAGCCAGGGTATTCCCAGCAGAATCTCGTCCATTCCCTCGGGAAGGACAAGAAGGGAAATAATCTCCTGGTGGGAAGGGGACATGGATAATGTGAAAGGGACAGTCTGGTGTGTGATCTGAGATGGAAGTGTCAACCCATTCACTACTCTAACAGTCACCGGTTTGGCAAGCATCACCAGAGGTATTGCATGGCGCAGAGCAAAAGCCGAGGATATGAAATTCCCCTCTGCTCCAGAATCCACACAAAGCTCGACTGTTAGAGATTAAGAGCCTAATATGATTGTCCCTTTGAAGGACAGCTTGGAGGAAAATGCCGCTGTGTCTAGTGAACCTCCTCCAATGGCTACTAGACGCGATCGTTTACCCGACCGCCGTGGACATTTATTGATATAATGTCCTTCTTGTTGACAATTTCTGCAAACCATGGGTACTGGAGCGATCCGAGACTTAGGTCCCGCTCGAGAAACCTCCATGGCCTCATGGGATTTGGACCCCTGATTGGAAGATTCTAGAGGTCTGGCGAAGGTGGGAGCCAGCCAAAACCTCTGCCTACACTAGACCTGCTCCAACCTCCGCTTGTTAAAACGGAGGTCGATGTGGGTAGATATAGAAATAAGCTCCTCCACTGTGGCGGGAATCTCCCTGGTGGCCAATGAGTCCTTCACATGGTCCGCCAGTCCTCTCCAGAACACCGGAATAAGGACTTTATCCGGCCATTCCAGCTCAGAGACCAGAGTCCGGAATTGGACAGCCAACTGGCTGACCATGGACGAACCCTGTGTTGTTGCCAACAATTGGAGCACGGTATCGTGGGTGACACAAGGTCCCAAAAAGACCTGTTTCAGAGCGTCCAGGAAGAGAGGAGCAATCTGTGCCACACGATCATTGTGCTCCCATAGCGGCGTTGCCCACTCCAACGCCCTGCCCGACAAAAGGGATAAAATAAATCCCACTTTCGCCCATTCCATAGGTAAACAAGCAGCCAGGAGCTCAAGATGTATGGAGCACTGACTCACGAATCCCCAACATAGCTTACTGTCACCAAGAAACTTGTCTGGAAGCGGGAGACGGGATAAAGTCGGAGCAGGGTTGGCAGAGGTCAAACTGGCTGCAGCTACACTTGCAGCCTGAACAGCGACTGTGGTAACATCCACAGCTGAAGTTGTGTGTTCGAGAGTCGCCAACCTACCATCCAGCTGTCTGGATGTACCGCTGTAAACGCTGATCGTCCGCCATTTACTAGCCAGACCCTGGCGCTAATATACTGTTAGGGTTGGCGGAACGCACCAAATATATATTTTGTTAGAAGAAGTTGTTGCTTTCGCAACCCGGGATCCACCGTGCAGGAAAGCACCTGCTGCTAGATATGGCAGTACAAAAAGCAGTATAAACAGACACTGTTACTTCACAGAGTCTGTTAGCAAAGATAACGCTGTGCCCTGTTTGGTTCACAGAGTAACACAGCTACTTAGTAAAGCAGATGGTGGTCATGCAGTCAAATGCAAATATGAAACTCCTTGCCGGAGGCGCCAGCATTCGAGGGGCTTATTTCAGCCGGGTCCCTGAATACACACACACAAAACTCCTCACCGGAGGTGCCAGCATTTGAAGGGCTTATTTAAGCCGGGTTCCTGACTGCATACAAACATGACCACACTGGCACTGAGCTCATACATAAATTAATACTATCGCATGGCCGTGTGGCCATGCAAACCTTATATAGCTGCAGCACGTACAGGACCTTCCTAGAAGTACCAATGAGAGGCTGCCACAGAGCCTGAGGAACTTCAGGACCTTCCTGGAGAACCAGTGGGTCTTGCTGCAGTATCTGAGCATGTGACCCTCGATCTCCAATGAGAGATTTTACCCTGGGCATGCTCAGAAGGGGAAAAGCAGGACTTAGTCCCAAAAGCGTCTGCTTGCCGCTGTCCAACACTGGCTTCAATGGCAGAAGCTGGAAAAGCAGCAGTAACCCTTTGCACAGAGTCAGACTGAGCGAAACGCTGGGACCGACGTCTCCGCTGAGCAGGCTCCACTGCGGCAGGAGAAGAATGGGCAACCGCAGCGGAGATGGCCCGAGATTCCCCCTGTGCAGAGGTGGGAACTCCACCCATAACACTATATTTGTTACCTCATTCATTAGCAATCCCACTTTAAATTATGATTTTTTTTAACTATAGATTTTTTCATTCATTTCCGTATGTACGTACACATACATAGTTTCTACTATAATTGGATTACAGTCTCAGAATTCTAAACTCACAGGGAAAATATGTCTGGTCAGTGAATATGTGGTTGGAGATCTATTACCGGTTGCTATAGCTGTATGTTCTTCTATCCAAGAATATGTTTAGAAAGCTTTATGGATGGCTACATGAATCAGTTCATTAATTAATCATGCCCAGACAAATGCAACATCAGCACTGTCTCCAATTTTACATCTTGATGCTAATCAATTAACCACATTTATATTGCTTAATATTGTGATTGTAATTATACCGTTATTATTGTTCAATAGGAATGATACTCGAAATGCAAATTAAGGAAAGGATGCCGCCTGAATTAGAAAGTTATTTTACCACATCTAAATGGATGACCTTTTAATGGGAATTTAATGAATAAAGTTTAGCATATGTACCTCTAAAATAAAGGAAAGAAATGAGGCAATGTGCCTGTTATGAGACGAGGAAAAAACTAATTAAAGCAAATTAGTCTAATATGCATATGTTGCCCAAGATAGATTACATATTAAAAAAACAAGAAGCTAATGGTACCCATATGGGATATGTTTTTGGCATTTTTCATATAAAGTGGACAGCTTTAGAGGATAAATACTGAGCAGAATTCCTTGCAGGCAATTATATCCTTACAATACGATAGCTGACATAATAAAAGCATAATAGTAATTGCTATTAATTGCATTAAGCCTTGTCTTATTGAATACTTAATGGTGAAGATGACAGTGTTGCTGATTTATATACTTTAATGAAGCTTCATTGTATCAATGTGGAACAATCCCCGAATATATTGAACAAATCGCAGGCCAATAGAAAAGATTAAGGAGAAATACAATCCCATATAACCATTTACACTAGGCATTACATAGAGAAATCATTTATAGAAAACAGCTTCTACTTTATTAGATATTGTATATTTAATATTTACCAGTGGCATTTCAAAAGCTAATAGAAAATGAATTGGGTATCATAGTAGTTCAGTGGTCAAGCAGACTGGGCATTTGGGTCCGGGGTTTGTATTTGACAAGCAAAACATATTTGTTGGTTGAAAAAGTTTGGTTCCTGTTTTTCATCCATAATCAAAAGATATTCTATCATGTTAATTTGCTTAAAAAAAAATCCATGTGTTTGTCTGAGATAGGAGCATTTGGTTGTGAATAGTGTTGAGCCAGCTCCCTAGTGTTCGGGTTCGGTTCGTCGAACAGGGACGTGGCAGGCAAACACAAACACATACAAACACATAGAAAACACATAGAAAACACCTTAAAAGGTGTCCAAAAGCTGACAAGCTGCTAAGAAGACACAACAAATACATGGAAAAGTTACAACTACATATAGTCATGCGAAAAGAAAAGAGATGGAGGAGTAAAAGGAGGAGGAGACACAGATATAGGCATGTCATGCCCTTCTAAAATCAAGAAGGACTGGAGTAAAAATTTAACTTACTATACCAACACCCAGACTTCTTGACAAAAAAAATAAAATAAATATCTTTAGGTAGAATGGCGGCGGGTCCATTCAGAACACTTTCCTTAGAAGATGTAGTGGTACCCCCGTTAGGAGTTGTGCCAAAAAATGAACCCAATACATTCAGACTAATCCACCATTTGTCATATCCAAGGGGCAGGTCAGTAAACAACAACATCGACATAGAACCAAGTACAGTACTATGTACTGTACCTCCTTTGACGAGGCAATCAGGCGGGTCAAGAAGTTGATAAGGGGCACCCTAATGGCCAAACAGACATTGAGGGGGCGTTCCGGTTACTACCTGTGCCTCCCAATAGTGTCCTCCCATTGGACTTCTTCTGTGAAGGAGCATATTATTTAGATCGCTGTTTGCCCATGGGGTGCTCCATATCCTGCTCACTATTTGAGGCGTTTAGTTGCTTCCTTGAATGTGTTGTCATGGACATTTGTAAGGCGGCACATATTATCCATTACCTCGATGACTTCTTATGCCTGGGCCCAAAAGATTCACCACAGTGTGAAAACACGTGATAGTCCACCTGTGAGAAGGAGAGAGCTGGAGGGAGAGTGGACACCCCAGAGCCGAGTGGTTAGATTGAGAAAGTAAGAAGAAGGTGTAGCTTGCTTCATGGGTGGGGTACTCTACTGAGTAGCAGAAATTGCTACTAAGCCCAAAAGGATTTCCTGGGCCAGATGCCATTAAAAAATAGTACTTAGGTAAACAGGTTGCGTAGCTTGCTTTATGGGTGGGATACGCTGCTGAGTAGCACTAAATTCTTCTAGGCCCAAAAGGATTTCCTGTGTTAGATGCCATTAAAAATAGTACTTAGGTAAACAGGTGGTCTAGCTTGCTTCATGGGTGGAGTACGCTGCTGAGTAGCAGAAATTGCTACTAGGCCCGAAAGGATTTCCTGGGCCAGATGCCGTTACAAAATAGTAGTTAGGTAAACAGGCGGTGTAGTTTGCTTCATGAGAGGGGTACGTTGCTGAGTAGTGCTAAATTCTACTAGGCCCAAAAGGATTTCCTGGGCTAGATGCCGTTACAAAATGGTAGTTAGGTAAACAGGCGGTGTAGCTTGCTTCATGGGTAGGGTACGCTGCTGAGTTGCACCAAATTCTACTAGGCCCAAAAGGATTTCCTGGGCTAGATGCCATTAAAAAATAGTACTTAGGTAAACAGGTGGTGTAGCTTGCTTCATGGGTGGGGTACGCTGTTGAGTAGCACCAAATTCTACTAGGCCCAAAAGGATTTCCTGGGCTGGATGCCGTTAAAAATAGTACTTAGGTAAACAGGAGGTGTAGCTTACTTCATGGGTGGGTGGGTGTTGTTAACTTGGAGATACTCCTGTACCATCCTCTCTGGGCGTTGGCTGTGTGTCAGACTTCTTGTCTCCTGTGGCCTTGCAAAGGATGGTCTAAAAAAATCTTGAAATGATTGGAAAAAATTGCTGTTACCACCAGATACGATGTTACTGTTGGGGTTCAAGAGAGGCCTGGATGTCTTCCTGGATCAGAACAATATTGTATCATACAATTATTAGGTTCTGTAGAAGGACGTAGATCTGGGGATTTATTATGATGGAATATAGGCTGAACTGGATGGTCAAATGTCTTTTTTCGGCCTTACTAACTATGTTACTATGTTACTGTTACAGTTGGAGTGATGACTTGATAGTCCCACGGTTGTCAAGTTAAAACTCAGATTCACTTCGTGCACCACTGGTGTTTTGTGGAAAAGCAGATGTTAGATTCTGTAACAGTCTCTGCTGATACTCCTGCATGCGTGAATCCCTTTCTATGGCAGGAATTATTTCGCCAAATTTGCTTTTGTACTGGGGATCTAAGAGTGTGGCAACCCAGTAGTCGGCATTACTTCAGATTCTGACATTTCCGAGGGTCATGTTGCAGGTAGTGCAGCAAGAAGGCACTCATGTGTCTTGCGCATCCAGGAGGACCAAGTCCTTGTTGTCTTGGTGGTGGCGAGGTGAGAATCATGCTTACTTCGTCTGCCCTCTCCCCCCAACCTCGCACAACAGAAATTTGATCAAGGTCTCCCTCATCTGATGAGTCTTCCATGCCAGTGCCAGTTCATCCTCCACTTCTTCCTCGCCTCCTGCACCTTCCTCAACAGTTTGGCTGCTACCATGCGCCCTCTGTAATCCCTCTCCCCCAGCCTCCAATTCCAGCCGCCTTTGTGCTGCCAACCTTCTTGACCTTGGAGATATGATCCCTTCCGCATACGACTCCTCCTGTTCCTCCTCCTCCTCCTCTTGTTCCACCATCTGACTCCGAACACTGTGTAAGGTGTGCTCCAGCATGTAAGTCACTGAAATGGTCATGCTGATAATGGCATCGTCAGCACTAATCAACTTTGTTGCTATTTCAAAACTGTGCAGAAGGGTGCATAGGTCCCTGATCTGAGACCACTCCTGCAGCGTGATTTGCCCCACCTCTTGATCTCATTGGCACAGAGAGAAGTCAATAAGACACCTATCCATTATTAATCCAATAGTAGTAGTAAAGGGTTAAAAAACACACACAAATTAAGAATAAAGTATTTTAATGAAATAAATAAACACATGGTGTTTTATTATCTTTATTGTACGCTCAATCCAACTGACAACCCTTGTTCTGCTTTTAAAAAAAAGAAAATAAAAAAGCAACAATATCCCATACCTGTCCGCCGTATAGTAATGTCCCACGCTGTAAATCCATCTGAAAGGGTTAAATACAGTTACAACCAGGAGCCTGCTAATTCAGCCGCTCCAACCTGTAAAAGACAGGGAAATTAATGAAATGAAGGTAACGTAGCTTCGGTGACTAGTGGTGCCGTCACCGAAGCTGCACCCCCTGGTGGCATAAATTCATTTTAACTGTAGTGTGGGAATTTTCGGAATATTTTCTTAAAATCGCATTGCACACGGATTGCATGCGGATGTAATATGGATGTCATACGGATGTAGCAATAAAAAAGTCGCATTGACATCACATGACACTCGCATGACAATCGCATATTTTAACTCAGTTTTTTCGGTCCGGACATTGGAACATTTTTTTTTCTAGCAAATGGGTATGAGGCCGAAGACAGATCAGCAATAGTTCAAACTTCTTCCTGGTGTCAGTTTCTGCTCGATGAAGTAAGAATGAAGGGACCACTGACTGCAGGGATCACGTGGCCTAAGAATGTCATATAAGACACCAATATAGCTGAAATGGTACTTGCAGCGAAGGTGAGTATAGGCTATTGTTATTTTACAAGGAAAATGTGGCAATTGAGAAGGTGCTGTAAAACTGGTGGACAATCCTTTAAAATGTAATTGTATATGAAGAAAGTACAAGCAAATTAAACAGTATAGGAATGATTTATGATTGCATTTGCACCTGCTTTTAGTATTTTGCGCCTTGTTTGATTTTCAAAATATTCATATTTCCATTTCACCTTTTTATGTGTTCATCTTTTTTTTTAAATTTGCCATTGCGGCTGGAGTATAGGGTTTCCAGGTATTTTTACTTGATCTATTATTTACAACTTTTTAGGAGTGATTTCATGAATGCCTAAAACTTTTACACAATTTTTGCTATATTTCATCATAACTTGCAAATTCTTTGCTAAATAGTTGCAAAGCAGGTTGAAGACAGAAAGAAAGAACAATTTAGATTTTGCACAAAATTTATGAACTACAAGTGCAATTTTAATTAATTTGTCAGTGAATACAAGACACAAATGTGGCTTAAAAAATTGCAAATGGTGAAATAGGCCCTATATTGTTATATTTGTATTAGGATGCTATATTATAATATTGCATACGTTGCAAATTAAAATGTAAGAAACTTGTAGTCCTCCAATGCAGGGTATCGCTTTATTGACTTATATACTGCCAAATTTTTCTAATGGTGGCCATATTCTTTAGCTGTTAGTCAAAAGTTCCTTCAGGGAAGAAATGTTTTTCCTATTCCCTTATATTCATGCACATTTGCCTTGGTTGAGGACTTTCATGTTCACAATGAGGAGAGGAGAGAAAGCTGTGAGTAGATACCTCTGGTATTGATTTATCTAATTTGATAAGAAAGGATGGAACCTATTAAAATCCAACATGCCTGATCCTTTCTCACAACACCTCATAAACAATATGTAGCCAATCAGAATGTGTATTGCCACTTTAAGTTGTTTCCCACACCCTCTCCTTGACAGCACTCAGTGCACGAATCTTTACTTTAGGGCAGATGTGATGTAATTGGTAGACATAAAGTATTTATTTCACTCTAAATAAATTTGGTCCAAATTCAAAATGTTCTGATTTTTTATATGATATTTAGAATGCTGTGAGATCTCTGCAGACACCTCAAAAATGTAAATAGAAGTGAGGGCAGTGGTCAAAAGCTAATGAAATATTAAACTCATCTATCCTAGGCCTGCCTGGTTTGTACGTCAATGACCAGGCCAATTTTTACAATTCTGACCTCTGTCCCTTTATGAGGTTATAAGTCTGGAACACTTCAACGGATTCTGGTGATTCTGACACGGTTTTCTCGTGACATATTGTACTTCATGATATTCATAAAATTTCTTTGATATTACCTGCACTTATTTGTGAAAAAAACGGAAATTTGGCAAAAATTTTGAAAATTTCGCAATTTTCCAACTTTGCATTTTTATGCAATTAAATCACAGAGATATGTCACACAAAATACTTAATAAGTAACATTTCCCACATGTCTACTTTACATCAGCACAATTTTGGAACCAAAAATTGTTTTTGTTAGGGAGTTATAAGGGTTAAATTTAACCAGCAATTTCTCATTTTTACAACACCATTTTGCTTTTAGGGACCACATCTCATTTGAAGTCATTTTGAGGGGTCTATATGATAGAAAATGTGACACCATTCTAAAAACTGTACCCCTCAAGGTGCTCAAAACCACATTCAAGAAGGTTATTAACCCTTCAGGTGTTTAACAGGAATTTTTGGAATGTTTAAATAAAAATGAACATTTAACTTTTTTTGGCAAAAAATTTACTTCAGCTCCAATTTGTTTTATTTTACCAAGGGTAACAGGACCCCAAAAGTTGTTGTACAATTTGTCCTGAGTACGCCAATACCCCATATGTGGGGATAAATCACTGTTTGGGCGCATGACAGAGATCGGATGCGAAGGAGGGCAATTTGACTTTTCAATGCAAAATTGACAGGAATTGAGATGGGATGCCATGTTGCGTTTGGAGAGCCACTGATGTGCCTAAACATTGAAACCCCCCACAAGTGACACCATTTTGGAAAGTAGACCCCCTAAGGAACTTATCTAGAGGTGTAGTGAGCACTTTGACCCACCAAGTGTTTCACAGAAGTTTATAATGCAGAACCGTAAAAATAAAAAATCATATTTTTTCACAAAAATGATATTTTGCCCCCAATTTTTTATTTTCCCAAGGGTAAGAGAAGAAATTGGACACCAAAAGTTGTTGTACAATTTGTCCTGAGTACGCTGATACCCCATATGTGGGGGTAAACCACTGTTTGGGCGCATGGGAGAGCTCGGAAAGGAAGGAGCGCCGTTTGACTTTTCAATGCAAAATTGACAGGAATTGAGATGGGACGCCATGTTGCATTTGGAGAGCCACTGATGTGCCTAAACATTGAAACCCCCCACAAGTGACACCATTTTGGAAAATACACCCCCTACGGAACTTATCTGGATGTGTGGTGAGCACTTTGACCCACCAAGGGCTTCACAGAAGTTTATAATGCAGAGCCGTAAAAATAAAACAAAAATTTTTTCCCACAAAAAACCCCCACAAGTGACACCATTTTGGAAAGTAGACCCCCTAAGGAACTTATCTAGATGTGTTGTGAGAGCTTTGAACCCCCAAGTGTTTCACTACAGTTTATAATGCAGAGCCGTGCAAATAAAAAATATTTTTTTTTCCACAAAAATTATTTTTTTAGCCCCCAGTTTTGTATTTTTCCAAGGGTAACAGGAGAAATTGGACCGTAAATGTTGTTGTCCAATTTGTCCTGAGTACGCTGATACCCGATATGTGGGGGGGGGAACCACCGTTTGACCGCGTGGCAGAGCTCGGAAGAGAAGGAGCATCATTTGGAATGCAGACTTAGATGGATTGGTCTGCAGGCATCACATTGCGTTTGCAGAGCCCCTAATGTACCTAAACAGTAGAAACCCCCCACAAGTGACCCCATATTGGAAACTAGACCCCCCAAGGAACTTATCTAGTTGTGAGAACTTTGAACCCCCAAGTGTTTCACTACAGTTTATAATGCAGAGCTGTGAAAATAAAAAATCTTTTTTGTTCCCACAAAAAATATATTTTAGCCCCCAGTTTTGTATTTTCCCAAGGGTAACAGGAGAAATTGGACCCCAAAAGTTGTTGTGCAATTTGTCCTGAGTACGATGATACCCCATTTGTTGGGGTAAACCCCTGTTTGGGCACACGGGAGAGCTCGGAAGGGAAGGAGCACTGTTTTACTTTTTCAACGCAGAATTGGCTGGAATTGAGATCGGATGCCATGTCGCGTTTGGAGAGCCCCTGATGTGCCTAAACAATGGAAACCCCCCAATTATAACTGAAACCCTTATGCAAACACACCCCCTAACCCTAATCCCAGCGGTAACCCTAACCACACCTCTAACCCAGACACACCCCTAACCCTAATCCCAACCATATTCCCAACCGTAAATGTAATCCAAGCCCTAACCCTAACTTTAGCCCCAACCCTAACTGTAGCCTTAACCCTAGCCCTAGCCCTAACCCTAGCCCTAACCCTAACCCTAATGGGAAAATGGAAATAAATACATTTTTTTAATTTTTTTATTTTTCCCTAACTGAGGGGGTGATAAAGTGGGGTTTGATTTACTTTTATAGCGGGTTATTTAGCGGATTTTTATGATTGGCAGCCGTCACACACTGAAAGACGCTTTTTATGGCAAAAAATTTTTTTTGCGTTACCACATTTTGAGAGCTATATTTTTCCATATCTGAGTCCACAGAGTCTTGTGAGGTCTTGTTCTTTGCGGGACGAGTTAACATTTTTATTGTTAACATTTTTGGGCATGTGACATTTTTTGATCGCTTTTTATTCCGATTTTTGTGAGGCAGAATGACCAAAAACCAGCTATTCATGAACTTCTTTTGGGGGAGGCGTTTATACCGTTCCATGTTTAGTAAAATTGATAAAGCAGTTTTATTCTTCGGGTCAGTACGATTACAGCGATACCTCATTTACCGTATATACTCGAGTATAAGCCGACCCGAGTATAAGCCGACCCCCCTAATTTTGCCACAAAAAACTGGGAAAACTTATTGACTCGAGTATAAGCCTAGGGTGGAAATGCAGCATTTACCGGTGAATTTCAAAAATAAAAATAGATCATTATTTCCCCATAGCTGTGCCATATAGTGCTCTGCACCGTTCATATTTCCCCATAGGTGTGAACCATATAGTGCTCTGCACCGTTCATTGTGCCCCCTAGCTGTGCCATATACGGTGCTCTGCACCGTTCATTGTGCCCCATAGATGTGCCATATACGGTGCTCTGCACCGTTCACTGTGCCCCCTAGCTGTGCCATATACAGTGCTCTGCACCGTTCACTGTGCCCCATAGCTGTGCCATATACGGTGCTCTGCACCGTTCACTGTGCCCCATAGCTGTGCTGTGCCATATACGGTGCTCTGCACCGTTCACTGTGCCCCATACATAGCTGTGCTGTGCCATATACGGTGCTCTGCACCGTTCACTGTGCCCCATAGCTGTGCTGTGCCATATACGGTGCTCTGCACCGTTCACTGTGCCCCATAGCTGTGCTGTGCCATATACGGTGCTCTGCACCGTTCACTGTGCCCCATAGCTGTGCTGTGCCATATACGGTGCTCTGCACCGTTCACTGTGCCCCATAGCTGTGCTGTGCCATATACGGTGCTCTGCACCGTTCACTGTGCCCCATAGCTGTGCTGTGCCATATACGGTGCTCTGCACCGTTCACTGTGCCCCATAGCTGTGCTGTGCCATATACGGTGCTCTGCACCGTTCACTGTGCCCCATAGATGTTCCACATAAATTTGTGCCGCCGCTGCCGCAATAAAGAAAAAAAAACACATACTTACCTCCCTTGATTGCAGCTCCTGGCGTCTCGTTCCGGCGCCTCCATCTTCCCGGCGTCTCTGCTCTGACTGATCAGGCAGAGGGCGCCGCGCACACTATATGCGTCATCGCGCCCTCTGCCTGAACAGTCAGAGAGCAGAGACGCCGGGAAGATGGAGGCGCCGGCCGGGAAGATGGATCGGCGCCCGGCGGCTGGAACGAGGACAGGTGAATATGCTATACTCACCTAGTCCTGGCGATCCTCGCGCTGTCCCCTCCTGTCTTCGGTGCCGCAGCTTCTTTCTCTATCAGCGGTCACCGGCACCGCTGATTAGAGAAATGAATAAGCGGCTCCGCCCCTATGGGAGGTGGAGCCGCTTATTCATTTCTGTAATGAGCGGTCCCACGTGACCGCTGAAGAGAGGAAGAAACTGCAGCGCCGAAGCCCGTGGGACGGCAGGGACAGCGCGAGGATCGCTGGGACTAGGTAAGTATACCCCAGCGCCCTCAGCCCCTCACCTGCCGACCCCACCGCTACCGTGACTCGAGTATAAGCCGAGGGGGGCACTTTCAGCCCAAAAATTTGGGCTGAAAATCTCGGCTTATACTCGAGTATATACGGTATATCTTTTTTATGTTTTGGAGCTTTTATACGATAAAAACTATTTTATAGAAAAAATAATTATTTTTGCATTGCTTTATTCTGAGGACTATAACTTTTTTATTTTTTTGCTGATGATTCTGTGTGGCATCTTGTTTTTTGCGGGACAACATGACATTTTCAGCGGTACCATGTTTATTCATATCTGTCTTTTTGATCGCGTGTTATTGCACTTTTTGCTTGGCGGTATGAGAATAAAGCCTTGTTTTTTGTCTCGTTTTTTTTTTTTTACGGTGTTCACTGAAGGGGTTAACTAATGATATAGTTTTATAGGTGGGGTCGTTATGGACGCGGCAATACTAAATATGTGTACTTTTATTGTTTTTTTAAAATTTAGATAAAGAAATGTATTTATAGGAACAATATTTTTTTGGGGGGGGGACTTTTTTGGAATTTTTTTTTTTAAATTTTTTTACACATTGAAATATATTTTTTTTACACTATAACATTGCCCCGGGGGGGTATCATGTTATAGTGTAAGATCGCTGATCTGAGACTTTGTTGTGCAGTGTGTCAGATCAGCGATCTGACATGCACAGCTCCAGGCTTCACAGTGCCTGCTCTGTGCAGGCGCTGTGAAGCCACCTCCCTCCCTGCAAGACCCGGATGCCGTGGCCATCTTGGATCTGGGCCTGCAAGGAGGAGGAGGAGGTAAGAGACCCTCACAGCAACGCGATCATATCGTGTTACTGCGGGGGTCTCAGGGAAGCCCGCAGGGAGCCCCCTCCCTGCGCGATGCTTCCTATACCGCCGGCACACCGCGATCATGTTGATCGCGGTGTGCCGGGGGTTAATGTGTCGGGAGTGGTCTGTGACCGCTCCTGGCATATAGCGCCGGATGTCAGCTGCGATAGGCAGCTGACACCCGGCCGCAATTGGCCGCGCTCCCCCCGTGAGCGCGGCCAATCGCTTTGACGTACTATAAAGTCGAGGGTCAGATAGGCCCAGTTCACCTCGATGGAATAATACGTCCAAGGTCAGAAAGGAGTTAAGACTAGAGATGAGCCAATCTTTCAAGGTTTGGTTTGGTTTGTTTCGCCAACTATTTAGACATTCGCCGAAATGTTCGGCGGACGTACCCGAACCCCTTTTTGATTCAGTGGGAGGCCAAGCCAAACATATACACAGCACCTTAAGGGGAGACAAAATGCTTCCCAGACAGCAAAAATTAGGGGCAGACACCATGAAAGCGTGTTTAATTGACCCACAGTATAAATTTGCAAATGGAACAGCAGCAGTCAGCCATGGGCTATGCATTAAGAATTGGGGTATGGCCCAGCATTTACAGTTTTGAATTGAAGTTTCAATGAGGACATGGTGGTTAACTGAGCAGTGTAAACCTGCTTATCTGGGAGCTATAATACCTCATGCAACATCTCAATTTTTTTCACAGCCACTCTCAGATGACACAATCATGATTTTCATAGAGTTCTATTAATAGAAAATGTAAGGAAAGTAACACAGGTTGTTGACTGATCAATTGGCCTACAGTAGAACCTTTTATAATTGCACAGAAGTAGTCAGCCATGGTCCATGCAAGAGGTATCAGGGTCTGGTCCAGCGTTTACAAGCTTTGAATTGAAGTTTCAATGAGGATCTGGTGGTTAAGGTAGTGGTGTAAGCCTTCTTAGCTGGGAGCCCTAACACCTCATGTAACACCTCCAATTTTTTTTCTTTTTGAAGCCACACAGATTGCAGAAGCATCAGTTTCATACAGTAATATTGGGAAAAAACTGTAAGTAACACAGGGACTTGACTGAAAGTAAGTGCAGGCCCGCCTGTCTGAGAGCCTTGTTCCACAGGCAAACAACCAGATGGAGACCAAACTTGGAGTTTCCACATTTCAAACAATTATTGTCACACACCAATAAAGTGGCATCCATTTTCACAAAGTAGGAACAGTAAAATAGGCCTCTGGCACACCTTCTACTACAGGAAAACCATCAGATGGATACCCAACTTGAAGTCTCCACATTTAAAAAAAATTGTTTGTAACATCAGCAGCAGTGAACCCCTCGATGGCTGTAAGCCACTATGCAATGGCACCTGTCTGTGCAAAGACAGTGCAAAAATTTGAGACGTTGTTATCCTTTCCACATCTTCCTCTGCTTCTACCTTTTCCTCTGGGACATCACTTCCTCATGCAGACTATTTAAAGTGTGCTCCAGTAAGTAGATGGCCGAAATAGCGCTGCTGCTGATGGCATCGTCAATGTTAACCATCTTAGTAGCCATTTCAAAACTGTGCAGAAGGATGCAGAGGTACTTCATCTGTGCCCACTCCACAAGCGTGATTTGCACCAAGTCCATACTGTGTTGACCCAGGCTATGCAAAAGGACATACTGCAACAGGGCTCATCGCTGCTGCCACAATCGCTGCAACATGTGCAAAATGGAATTCCACCATGTTGGAACATTGCAAATCACACAGATAACTGGTAGGCTGAAAGTTGATGACCTGAGGGGTGCGATCGTCGGCTGTGAGCACACAGAGGCAGCACTTTCTGCAGCAATGCATCCAGGCCAGGATAGCTGAGGAGAATTTGATGTACCACAAGGTTGAGGATGTGAGCCATGCAAGGCACATGTGTAAGTTTGCCCCAACATAAGGCTGCCACTAGGTTTGCACTATTATCGCACATGGCCTTCCCTTGCTCTAGGTTCAATCAAAACAGTCATTGCTGTAACTCGGCCTGGATAGCTGTCCGCAACTCTTGAGCTGTGTGACTGCGATCTCTATGGCATATTAATTTAAACACTGCTTGATTACGGTGAGCCAGGGCTGCACAGAACAGAGTTTGAGGGGATTCTATCTGCACTATTGGAAAGGGGTTCTGTTTAAGGGAAATGTTGACGGCACAGGTGGAGGCCCTAGTGGAGGCGAAGGAACCAGAAGCATCGGAGTACGTGTTAGATACAGAGGTTTGCCCTGCAAGCCTTGACGATTTAAAGACTTGTGGAGCCGGCACTTGACTGTCTACACCCACAGCCACCAGAGTCAAATAGTGCCCAGTCAGTGAGAAGTAACGCCCCTGCTCATGTTTACTCATCCAGGTGTCAGTGGTGAAATGCACCCTGGAAGACATAGATTTTTTTATTAGGGGCGTTGTTGTCTGTTACATACTGGTGTGTCTCCGGCATGACTTTTTAGAGAAGTAATGGCGACTGGAAACTAGTAATGAGGGACTGAGATGGCCATCAACTTTCTGAAACCATCTGTATTCACCAAGAGGAGAGCAGCATTTCCATTGCCAACAGATTGGAGATGGTGGAGTTCAACTTCTTAGCTTTGCCATGTGTAGAAGGAAACAATCTATTACGTGACCACAACTATGGGACCGAGGCCTAGCTACTGTGCTGAGAGAGAGTGGAGTATGGAGAACAGGACAAACTGCTGGACTGTGATTGAGGTGCAGGCAAAAATGTTTTAGTGGATTGAGAAAGATATGTTGTGCTAGGTGACACAAAAACAGCAGTCATGTCCACTTCCATAATAGCTAACAGGCTCTCACTTAACCTGACTGAAAGGGGTAAACAAGTGGAATTTCTACAATCTGAGACCTGTGTGAGTAGACAATACGCGGTGACAGAGGAGGAAGAAGCAGTACATGTGGCTGATGTGATAGCCGATGGTTGTTGAAGCATATTAGCTTGCATTGTAGAGCAGTGAGATTCCCATCATATGGCATGTTGATCACACATATGCCTGTTCAGGCATATAGTTGTCAAATTATTGCAATTTTTGCCTCTACTGAGTTTTATTTTGCAAAATTGGCATATAACGTGTGTTGGGTCATCCTTTGCGGTCTCAAACATGGCCCAGGCAAGGCCACCCTTACAAACTGTACACTCGCAACAGCCAGCGTTGGGGCTGAGGATGCAATGCTTGTCATGGTTGCATCAATTTGTGTCTGAGTGAGAAGGCGCAATGTAACCTCCTCATCTTCCTCCTCCACCTCCTCTGCTGTTCTACTCAGCTGCATACCTCTGGATTCACACTAAGTGGGATCTACAACCTCATCATCATCCTCTCTATTTTCACACTTCTCACCCTGAGAGTCACTCTCCTCCTCTTCCTGCCCTGACACCACAGTACAAATCGCATGCACCTCTGGAATCTGAGTCTCATCAGGATCACCTCCATCCCTGGTGGTTAACGTCTTGTGATGAAGGTCTGGATTCTGCTCCGACCCTACTTTGACCGGTCAGGATCCAACATGAAAAAATTTGGGGCATCGGTGCAGATGCTTTTCTCCTCTGGATTCTGTGAATCTTTGGAGCATACTTCTGATGCCCATAGACTAGAATGCATGAAAAGCTCTTCAGAATGGCCCATCTGAGGTACTCCACAGTCAGTTGGGCATTTAAAAATTTGTGACGTGGGGGGAAATAAGGGTGGGTGGTGGGTACCACCTATTAGGATTGTATGGTGTGTGATGTTAAGGTGGAGGAAAAGGAGGAGAGACCAATTGATGCAGCGCTTACCATCCACTTGAACAGAAGCTCTTTGTGGGCATCATCTACAAGGAGAACCGCTGTGCGGATGCCAAAGAAAAGACATCGAGTAGCTAATCCAGCAACAGATGTTGTCAGTGGTCCTGGAATAGGATGAGATGGTGTTTGTTCAGTTGAGCTTTGATTAACAATTACACGTTACCCACATACATGTGGAACATCAAGCCTATTAACCCTTCCACCACAATCTTGCTTTTTAACACTTATGTTGTATGTAGCCTTCTCCTCTTGTAACCTGCTGTTTCGCAACCTTAGGCCAACCACTCTTAGTCACCTGTTATGATCCGGTGACCTTGGAGCTGCATGAGAACTTTCACTGGAGAAAGTGGCCACTATACTGACCGCAAACCTGAACTTAACACCGCAACTAGAAGTAGCCGTGGAGTGTACCTAACACACCTAGACACCTCGTCACAGCCGGAGGACTAAATACCCCTAAAGATGGAAATCGGAATACTGTCTTACCTCAGAGAAAATCCCCAAAGGATAGACAGCCCCCCACAAATATTGGCGGTGAGTCGGAGAGGAAAAAACATACACAGGCAGAAAAAACAGGATTTAGCACAGGAGGCCACTCTAGCCAGATAGGACAGGAAAGGACAGAGTTCTGTGCGGTCAGTATTAAAATCCTTCAAAAAATCCACAGCAGAATATACAAAAAACTTCCTACATCTACTAAAAGATGAAGGAGCATAAATCTGCAACTCCAGTGAAACCAACCAGACTGAGAAAACACAGACACAGTCTAATCTGGACAAAAGAAAAACAAACGAACAGTACTGAAAATAAGCACACTGCATGTGTGCCACAGGAAAAGAAACAGACACTTATCTTTGCTGAACTGGCAGATAAGCAGGAGAGGCCAGGCAGAGATCCAACACTTCCAGAGAAACATTGACAACTGGCAGGGGCTAAAGGATCCTGCACACCTAAATATCCCAGTCAGAATTGTAATTATCCGATACACCTGGCCAGGACTGCGAGTCAGAGACAACTGCATTCTCACCAACAACCACTGGAGGGAACCCAAGAGCAGAATTCACAACAGTCACCTGTCACTAAATGAACAATCACTATTTATTTTCTTAGATAGTGTGCCTGAACAAAACTGTTATACCTAACAATTTTTAAGTGGAAATATGGCCTTCTGATTTGTCACTGAAACACAGTTTTATCACAAACGATTCATATGAGGGTTTACACTGCTAGGCTCAATGAGAATGTTGGTCCTAGCAGTTACAGCTGGAGCCTGGCTGTGTGCAATAGCCAGGCTCCTGCAGCTGATCAGTACAAAAACAGTACTATGTGATCAAAATGACAGGTGAGTTCATCATGGAGGCCTGATTGACCTGTTCTCATGAAGGAAAAATATTTTGTATAATAATAAGGGGTTAATTGTGGCCATGAGTCATTATCAGAGATGAGGAAATCAATCCTTAACTAATCGAATTAATTATGACTGTCTGCAAAATGTTAGTTTTGTATAAATTTGTACAATTGAAAAATGGCAACTGAAAATAAGTCACCGCCAGAAGAATTGAAAAGTGAAGACAGAAGAGAGCAAACAGATGACTGGACATGAAGTTGCATCAGAAAGGTATGTGGGGCTTTGGATAAGTGTCAGGGGCATACCACCTAATGTGGCAGAGCTCGTGGTCTTTATATGACCCATGAGCTGGAGGGACCCCTCACCGTCCCACATTAATTCCCCCCAACTCATCCTGGCTGTCATTGCACTTTCAAAGGTATCTGTTAGCTGCCTGTTTCACCACTCTGCCTGTGCATATGACTTATTCAGCACAGCAGGCATGATGAGATCATTATATTGTGTAATTTAATTTTATTTTAGTGAACAACAAAAATAAATACATTTGTAAAAAAATAAAATTTTGCTTGTATTGCCATTTTCAAGAGCTGCAACATTTTACATTTTTGGAATATGGACCCCTAGTAAATGATTTTATTGATATTTCATTTTGGTATACACACACTAGTGTTGAGCATTTCAATACTGCAAATATCGGGTATCGGCCGATATTCGCTGTATCGGAATTCCGATACCGAGTTCCGATACTTTTGCAATATCGGATACCGGAATCGGAAGTTCCCATAGTGCAATAATGCACTATAATGGAGTGTGGGCGGTGCATTGGCGGAGACTGCATGTCTGTGTGTGTGGGTGGGGTCTGTGCATGACCGTGGGGGTCTGTGCGGGCCTGCCGGGGGTCTGTGTGGGCCTGCCGGGGGTCTGTGCGGGCCTGTCGGGGCTCTGTGTGGCCTACCGGTGGATTGTGCGGGCCTGTCGGGGGTCTGTGTGGGCATGCTGGGGCTCTGTGCGGGCCTGCTGGGGCTCTGTGTGTGCTGCTGGGGGTCAGTGTAGGCTGCCAGGGACCTGTGCAGGCCTACCAGGGCTCTGTGTGAGCTGCCAGGGGTCTGTGCAGGCTGCCGGGGGTCTGTGCGTGAATGCTGGGGGCTCTGTGCGGGCTGCTGGCGCTCTGTGCAGGCTGCTGGGACTCTGTGCGGACTGCTGGGGCTCTGTGCGGACTGCTGGGGGTCTGTGCATGCCTGCTGGGGCTCTGTGTGAGCTGCCGGGGCTCTGTGTGGGCTGCTGGGGGTCTGTGCAGGCTTCTGGTGCTCTGTGCGAGCTGCCGGGGGTCTGTGCGTTACTGCCAGGGCTCTGTGTGGGCTGCCGGGGCTCTGAGCGAGCTGCCAGGGCTCTGTACGGGCTGCCGGGGGTCTGTGTGGGCTGCCGGGGCTCTCTGCGGGCTGCCAGGGGTCTGTGCGTTACTGCTGGGGCTCTGTGTGGGCTGCCGGGGCTCTGTGCGAGCTGCCGGGGCTCTGTGCGGGCTGCCGGGGGTCTGTGTGGGCTGCCGGGGCTCTGTGCGTGACTGCTGGGGGCTCTGTGCGGGCTGCCGTGGCTCTGTGAGGGCTGCTGGGGCTCTGTGCCAGCTGCCAGGGGTCTGTGCGTGACTGCCGGGGGCTCTATGTGGGCTGCCGGGGCTCTGTGCGGGCTGCCAGGGGACTATACGTGCCTGCCGGGGGCTCTGTGTGTGCTGCCGGGGTATGTGCGTGCCTGCTGGGGGCTCTGTGCAGGCTGCCGGCGCTCTGCGGGCTGCTGGGGCTCTGTGCAGACTGCCGGGGGTCTGTGCGGGCCTTCTGGGGCTCTGAGCGAGCTGCCGGGGGTCTGTGCATTACTAAAGGGGCTCTGTGTGGGCTGTCGGGGGTCTGTGCGAGCTGCCAGGGCTCTGTACGGGCTGCCGGGGCTCTGTGAGGGCTGCTGGGGCTCTGTGCGAGCTGCCGGGGGTCTGTGCGTGACTGCCGGGGGCCCTATGTGGCATGCCGAGGCTCTGTGCGGGCTGCCAGGGGTCTATACGTGCCTGCCGGGGGCTCTGTGCGGGCTGCCGGGGCTCTGTGTGGCTATACATACAGACATACATAACATTAAACAGAGTACATACTCACCATTACTTGTCAATTTGATCCCCTAAGCCAGTGTCATCTGTAAAAAATGTTAAAATAACAAACAACCAATATACTCCCTGTCCGCAGAAATCAACGAGTGTCCCACGACAATCTCCCGTGGGGAATGGCAGCATCAGCTGATGTGAGAGCTCCCCAGGGGCTCCAGGAACACAATGACGGAAGGAAGGTACCCCCCGCACTGTATTCCTCCGCCGCTGTAAAAAAATAGTCCCTAGTCTCACTTTTGGAACTGCTGTGTGAGAAATTTTCCCACGCAGCAATTGCCATAAAGTGAGACTTGGAACTATAGTAACAGGAGACAATGGCTCCTGCAGTGCATCACTGAGGGTCCTATAGAGCAGTGACATCACCCGATGTCACTGTTCTATAGGGGAGATCGTCGTGGGACACTCGTTATTAATTGGACTATGGCAGACAGGTAGTATACGGTTTATTATTTTACGTTCTTTGCAGGCGCTGAAGTATGGTAAGTATGGTTAAATGAAGAATATTAAAATCCTTTTTTCCTAATGTGTGTGTGTTTTATTAACCCTTTATTACTATTGGATTAATAATGGATAGGCGTCTTATTGACGCCTCTCTGTTATTAACCCGGCTTAATATCACCTTACAATAGCAAGGTGACATTAACCCCTAATTACCCCATATCCCACCGCTACACTGGAGTGGGAAGAGAGGGGCTAAGTGCCAGAATTGGCGCATCTTACAGATGTGCCATTGCTGGGGCGGCTGCGGACTGGTATTTGTAGTCGGGGGGGCCAATATCCATGGCCCCTCCCTAGGCTATGAATATCAGCCGCAGCTGACTGCATAGCCTTTCTGGCTATAAAATATAGGGGACCCCACATAATAACATAATATTTTGGGTCCCCCTATTTTAATAGCCAGTAAAGGCTAAGCAGACAGCTTCGGGCTGATATTCATAGCAGGCTACAAATATTGGCCCCCGGCCATCGGCTTTCCCCCTGTGGCGCAGAAAATTGTGCGGGAGCCCATGCCTTTTTATTCCGTTTTTTTTTTTTAATTAAACGCTTATTAAGGCCGCTTTCACACTTGCGTCGGTACGGGTCCGTCGCTATGCGTCGGGCCGACATACCGATGCACGTTGTGAAATTGGCCTCCCCCTCACTCGACTTTCCCCTCTCCAGTCCATCCTTAATGCAGCAGCCAGGGTCGTCCATCTGGCTAATCGTTACTCGGACGCGTCCGCTCTTCGCCAGTCGTTACACTGGCTGCCCATTCATTACAGGATACAATTCAAAGTACTTGTTCTCACCCACAAAGCTCTCCACAGTGCGGCACCCCCTTACATCTCCTCCCTCATTTCTGTCTATCAGCCTAACAGACCACTGCGCTCTGCAAATGGCTTTCGGCTAACCTCTGCACTAATCCGTACCTCCCACTCCCGACTCCAAGACTTCTCCCGTGCTGCGCCAATCCTCTGGAATGCTCTACCCCAAGATATTAGGACCATCCATAATTTGCATAGTTTTAGGCGCTCGCTCAAAACACATTTGTTCAGAGCGGCCTATCACGTTCACTAATCAAAGTTATGTTATGTTTGTGTGAAGCCCATTCACTATCCCCATCTATTCCCCAACCCCTGAAGATGGCTGGACCATGATTGTAAATACATCATTGTAAATACACACCTGTACTTTGTATCTCCCCCACCTCATTGTAGATTGTAAGCTCTCACGAGCAGGGTCGTCTTATTTTGCTTTAATTATTGTATTGTTAACGTTGTTACTTATGACTTTTGTGTTTGAAACTGTTAAACTGTAAAGCGCTGCGGAATATGTTGGCGCTATATAAATAAAGATTATTATTATTATTAAATTTGTGCACGACGTGGGCAGCAGATGCAGTTTTTCAATGCATCCGCTGCCCATTTTGAAGTCCGGGGAGGATCGGGCTCAGTTTCGGCAGCGCATGCGCGGTAGAAAATGGTGGATGCAACGGCCAGAAAAACGTTCACTTGAACGTTTTTCATGCCGACGGTCTGCCAAAACACGACGGATCCGTTACACGACGGACGTAACGTGTGACCATCCGTCGCAATCCACCGCTAATACAAGTCTATGGGTAAAAAATGCATCCTGCGAGCACATTTGCAGGATCATTTTGTTTCCCAAAACGACGGATTGCGACGGATTGCTAAAAACGCAAATGTGAAAGTAGCCTTAGAAACATCGGCCTTTCTATTATATATCTATGGATATGTCTATCTATATACAGGTCCTTCTCAAAAAATTAGCATATAGTGTTAAATTTCATTATTTACCATAATGTAATGATTACAATTAAACTTTCATATATTATAGATTCATTATCCACCAACTGAAATTTGTCAGGTCTTTTATTGTTTTAATACTGATGATTTTGGCATACAACTCCTGATAACCCAAAAAACCTGTCTCAATAAATTAGCATATTTCACCCATCCAATCAAATAAAAGTGTTTTTTAATAACAAACAAAAAAACCAACAAATAATAATGTTCAGTTATGCACTCAATACTTGGTCGGGAATCCTTTGGCAGAAATGACTGCTTCAATGCGGCGTGGCATGGAGGCAATCAGCCTGTGACACTGCTGAGATGTTATGGAGGCCCAGGATGCTTCAATAGCGGCCTTAAGCTCATCCAGAGTGTTGGGTCTTGCGTCTCTCAACTTTCTCTTCACAATATCCCTCAGATTCTCTATGGGGTTCAGGTCAGGAGAGTTGGCAGGCCAATTGAGCACAGTAATACCATGGTCAGTAAACCATTTACCAGTGGTTTTGGCACTGTGAGCAGGTGCCAGGTCGTGCTGAAAAATGAAATCTTCATCTCCATAAAGCATTTCAGCCGATGGAAGCATGAAGTGCTCCAAAATCTCCTGATAGCTAGCTGCATTGACCCTGCCCTTGATGAAACACAGTGGACCAACACCAGCAGCTGACATGGCACCCCACACCATCACTGACTGTGGGTACTTGACACTGGACTTCAGGCATTTTGGCATTTCCTTCTCCCCAGTCTTCCTCCAGACTCTGGCACCTTGATTTCCGAATGACATGCAAAATTTGCTTTCATCAGAAAAAAGTACTTGGGACCACTTAGCAACAGTCCAGTGCTGCTTCTCTGTAGCTCAAAAGTGGCTTTACCTGGGGAATGCGGCACCTGTAGCCCATTTCCTGCACACGCCTGTGCACGGTGGCTCTGGATGTTTCCACACCAGACTCAGTCCACTGCTTCCTCAGGTTCCCCAAGGTCTGGAATCGGTCCTTCTCCACAATCTTCCTCAGGGTCCGGTCTCCTCTTCTCGTTGTACAGCGTTTTCTGCCACATTGTTTCCTTCCAACAGACTTACCATTGAGGTGCCTTGATACAGCACTCTGGGAACAGCCTATTTGTTGAGAAATTTCTTTCTGGGTCTTACCCTCTTGCTTGAGGGTGTCAATGATGGCCTTCTTGACATCTGTCAGGTCGCTAGTCTTACCCATGATGGGGGTTTTGAGTAATGAACCAGGCAGGGAGTTTATAAAAGCCTCAGGTATCTTTTGCATGTGTTTAGAGTTAATTAGTTGATTCAGAAGATTAGGGTAATAGGTCGTTTAGAGAACCTTTTCTTGATATGCTAATTTATTGAGACAGGTTTTTTGGGTTATCAGGAGTTGTATGCCAAAATCATCAGTATTAAAACAATAAAAGACCTGACAAATTTCAGTTGGTGGATAATGAATCTATAATATATGAAAGTTTAATTGTAATCATTACATTATGGTAAATAATGAAATTTAACACTATATGCTAATTTTTTGAGAAGGACCTGTATATCCATAGCTGCTGCTTTCACACATCAGGTTTTTGCTGTCAGGCACAATCCGGCGAGTTGTGACAAAAACAGATCCGCCGGATCCGTTCTTTTCCGCCGGATCTGTTCTTTACCGCCGGATCCGTTTTTTTCAAAACTCGCCAGATTGCCTGACGGGAAAAACCTGATGTGTGAAAGCAGCCAGATATATGGATAGATACATCTATGTATCTATAGATATATCTATCTATAAATATATCTATAGATAGATATATCCATAGATATATAATAGAAAGGCCGATGTTGCTAAGCCTACTTTCACACTTGTATTTTTAGCAATCCGTCGCAATCCATCATTTTGGGGAAAAAAACGATCCTGCAAATGTGCTCGCAGGATGCGTTTTTACCCATAGACTTGTATTAGCGACGGATCGCGACGGATGGTCACACGTCGTGTCCGTCGTGCAACGGATCCGTCATGTTTTGGCGGACCGTCGGCACGAAAAAACGTTTAAGTGAACATTTTTTTGTCTGTCGCATCCGCCATTTTCTACAGCGCATGCACTGCCAAAACTCCACCCCATCCTCCCCGGACTTCAGAATGGCCAGTGGATGCGTTGTAAAACTGCTCCCGCAGCCACATTGGGGCACAAATTTCACAACGTGCGTCTGTACGTCGGCCCGACGCATAGCGACGGACCCGTACTGACGCAAGTGTGAAAGAGGCCTTAATGAGCGTTTAATTTAAAAAAAAAACTGAAAAAAACTGTGTGGGCTCCCGCGCAATTTTCTGCGCCAGAGGGGGAAAGCTGATGGCCGGGGGCCAATATTTGTAGCCTGCTATGAATATCAGCCCGAAGCTGTCTGCATAGCCTTTACTGGCTATTAAAATAGGGGGACCCCCCCAAAAAAAATGATGTGGGGTCCCCTATATTTTATAGCCAGAAAGGCTATGCAGACAGCTGCTGGCTGATATTCATAGCCTAAATAGTGGCCATGAATATTGGCCCCCCGGCTACAAATACCAGTCTGCAGCCGCCCCAGAAATGGCACATCTGTAAGATGCGCCAATTCCGGCACTTAGCCCCTGTCTTCCCACTCCCGTGTAGCGGTGGGATATGGGGTAATAAGGGGTTAATGTCACCTTGCTATCTCAGCAGGAACGCACAGACCCACGGCAGCCCGCACAGAGCCCCGGCAGCCCGCACAGAGCCCCAGCAGCCCACACAGAGCCCCCGGCAGGCTCGCACAAACCCCCGGCAACCTGCACAGAGCCCCTACTGCCCGCACAGAGCCCCCAGCAGTCACACACACAGCCCCGGCAGCCCGCACAGAGCCCCCAGAAGGCACGCACAGACCCCCTGCAGCCCGCACAGAGCCCTGGCAGCCCGCACAGAGCCCCGGCAGCCCGTACAGAGCCCCGGCAACCCGCACAGAGCCCCCACAGCCCGCAGAGAGCCCCCAGCAGTCACGCACAGAGCCCCGGCAGCCCACACAGAGCCTCGGCAGGCACGCACAGACACCTGGCAGCCCGCACAGTGCCCCGGCAGGCCCACACAGAGCCCCGGCAGCTTGCACAGAGCCCCCACAGCCTGCACAGACCCCTCGACAGTCACGCACAGAGCCCCTGGCAGGCACGCACAGACCCCCAGCAGCCCACACAGAGCCCCTGGCAGGCACGCACAGACCCCCGGCAGCCCACACAGAGCCCAGCAGCCCGCACAGAGCCCCTGCAGCCCGCACAGAGTCCCCACAGTCCACACAGAGCCCCAGCAGCCCGCACAGAGCCCCTGGCAGGCACACACAGTCCGTGGCAGCCCGCATAGAGCCCCGGCAGCCCACACAGAGCCCCCGGCAGGCATGCGCAGACCCCCGGCAGCCCGCACAGAGCCCTGGCAGCCTGCACAGAGCCCGGCAGCCCGCACAGAGCCCCGGCAGCCCGCACAGAGCCCCCGGCAGGCACACACACTCCGTGGCAGCCCGCATAGAGCCCCTGGCAGGCATGCACAGACCCCCGGCAGCCCCCACAGAGCCCTGGCACCCTGCACAGAGCCTCGGCAGCCTGCACAGAGCCCCAGCAGGCATGCACAAAGCCCCGGTAGCCCGCACAGAGCTCCGGAAGCCCGCACAGAGCCCCAACAGGCCGCACAGAGCCCTGGCAGCCCGCACAGAGCCCCGGCAGCCCGTACAGAGCCCCCGGCAGGCTCGCACAAACCCCAGCAATCTGCACAGAGCCCCGGCAGCCTGCACAGAGCCCCTACAGCCCGCACAAAGCCCCCAGCAGTCACACACAGAGCCCCGGCAGCCCACACAGAGCCCCCGGAAGGCACGCACAGACCCCCTGCAGCCTGCACAGAGCCCCGGCAGCCCGCACAGACCCCTCGAAAGTCACGCACAGAGCCCCTGGCAGGCACGCACAGACCCCCAGCAGCCCACACAGAGCCCCTGGCAGGCACGCACAGACCCCCGGCAGCCAACAAAGAACCCGGCAGCCCGCACAGAGCCCCCGCAGCCCGCACAGAGCCCCCACAGCCCGCACAGAGCCCCAGCAGCCCGCATAGAGCCCCCGGCAGGCACACACAGTCTGTGGCAGCCCACATAGAGCCCCGGCAGCCCGCACAGAGCCCCCGGCAGGCATGCACAGACCCCCAGCAGCCCGCACAGAGCCCTGGCAGCCTGCACAGAGCCCCGGCAGCCTGCACAGAGCCCCAGCAGGCATGCACAGAGCCCCGGTAGCCCGCACAGAGCTCTGGCAGCCTGCACAGAGCCCCAACAGGCCATACAGACCCCCGGCAGCCCGCACAGATCCCCGGCAGGTCCACACAGAGCTCTGGCAGGCCCGCACAGACCCCGCCCGCACACACAGACACGCAAAGTGTCTGCCCACGCACCACCCACACTCTTCCCCCCTCCAGAACAGGATGTAGAAGGACAGAAAGGGCTTATTTACATTCTGATATTTGTGTCCCATTGACTTGCATTGGTATCGGGTATCGATATCGGCAATATCTCATATTTTTTTAATGTTGGCCGATCCAATCCGATACCAATACTTCTGGATATCGGAAGGTATCGCTCAACACTAATACACACACAATTCTGGAGCTTTTATTTCCTTTTTATTACACTATTTACAAATCAGACTAATTTATTTTAATGGAGAAAAGGTGGGTGATCTGAACTTTCCTTTTTTTTTTTTTTTTTTTACTTTTTCCGTGATCTATAAGTCCCTTTAGGGTACTTGAACCTGAGATCATCTGCTTTTTGTGCTACATATAATATCACCACAGCATTATTGTATAAAGCAAAAGTCATGGCCTCCTATGAATGCCAACGGTATTCTGTGAACACCAGCCACGGGCTGGTTTTCACAGGAGTACCATCATAACAAGCACAAGTTTTCATCATATCACTGACTGTCATGGCAACCCATTGGCACCCCACGACCATGCCTCACATCTGTGTCCAATATCAAATTCCGGATGCTAGACATAGATGATGTCGGACATCTAATCAATTTGTTTTCCTGGAGTAAAGCTGCCGCTATTTCATAGAGCACATGGGAGCACTGAGGTGAATACGCTTTCTTATGTATGGGAGAGTTAGCTGACAGATGGCTCCTAGGCAAACTATTAGCCAAACCATCAATGGGCAGAAAGCAATTTAATGTGTTTAGGGTACTTTATAATTTAAATGTGTTCTGCTCAGATTTTGTCATAAATTCAATATACTACTGTTTACTTGCTCACGAAGCCTCATTTTATTAATAGCAACACATATACTGGTAAAGTTTAAAACAAGACATAATTGGAAATGTTTCCGAAAATCCTTCAGTTGCACCACAATCCATTCCAATGATATATGCATGAATATTTATTTATACAGCTAGCTAGCTAAGTCTTAATGTTCCAAAATAAGGTTGTGGAATAAGTGGGCTGCCCAATACTATGTTATTATAACCTAGGGGATTTTAGTGCCTGTAGTCTGGTGCTTTCATCTACTGATTGCCTGGTTCCCTGCAATGGACATTTAATAAACTCCTATCCCCTTGAGAAATATGATTTTACATACACTCTTGACTGTACACACAGCACAATCAGATTGTTACAAACTGTAGGGATACAGCTCATGGCGTCTAATTCCCATTACAAAGTCATTTTCCTTTTATTTTTTAATCTCACTGCAGGAAATGGATTATCATTAGAGAATCCCCACATGGGGACTCCTATGTCCCTGATGTGCTGTTTGTATGATGATAACTTAGCTACTGCCGAGAGATAAGATTTAAATTTCAAGGATAAATGAATGCAAAGGTTTAATAACTAAGTTTATTTGCAACATTTTAGTCAATTAGAATTAAGATAAATAACAATGAGTTTTCATTTCTTACACACAGACACGCTTTATAGTTTCTTCCAAGACTCAATAGAATCTTTAATATGCAAGATTAAAATTAATGCCATGGAGAAAACAGTCAATACATATTGATACATGGAATATTGACAATTCTTTCAGCTGCAGCTGTTATACATAACTGTCATTGTCTGCAGATACAGTAAATTCACAACTTGAGGTTTAGCTGAGCACACCAATAGCAATATTAAATTCTATAAGTTCAAGTAGCATTAAACTATGATCGTTTAACACTGTATACAGTATATTGAGGATTTACACTTGTTACATCATATTTATTTCTAGAATGCATATAAACCAAAAATCATCAGAATAAAATAATATTATGCTGCTTTGTGTGTTTAATTTCGATTTAAATGTAATGCATGCTGCAGCGCAGTAGCACACAACCTCCACCCGGGGGTGCAGGTGGAGGAAAACAGGTACACTCACAGTGAAATCACAGAGCGGCAGGCAGAAGCCGCTAAGTGGCAAAAGAGTAGTCAGAAAAAGCCGGGTTAGCAACAGAGAGGGAACAAAGTACCAGAGGTCACAGCAATACACGTGGTCAGAAACAAGCCTAAGAAGTGAGAGCCAATAGGGAGCAGGAATGCCAGAGACACAAGACAGTCAAACAGGTCAGAGGACAAGCCGAGTCAAATACCAAGGGGTCACAACATGGTGAGCGTGTACTATAACGAACACAGGAAAGGGACCTAGGTAAACAGGCAAATGTCTAATCAAGTTATAATGGGTCAGCTGCTCAAGCCAGAGACAGGAACTATAACTGACACTGATTGCAAGTAATAGCGGGCTGAAATAGCCAGACAGATCCCAAAACAAGTTAAGGAAGATTAACCCCCGCATGACCATTCTGGGGAGAGAATAAACCGAAACAAACCCCAGACTGGATCATGACAGTAAAACTCTTTGTATCCGATGTGAATAAACATGTGTATAGCCTGATCTTGCAGTCATTTGTTCTAAAATTCTACCTGTCCTTTGTTATAAATTACTGACATCAGAATGGGGAATAGATACCAAAAAAAGTGTAAATGACATTTAAGTACTAATAGTAGAGCAGATTTTAAACTCCATTTAGGCCCATTCACGCAATTCAGGCAGGATATTTGATTTGCACCAATGAATCCCTTCACGACCTTTGACATAGAAAAGGTGTGTCTCTTCCTTTGATGCTGGCTTGACATCATGTGCCTTTATCAGCAGCTGGAGGAGTGGAGCATGAGAGTGGCATTTAACACTAGAGATGAGCGAACATTGTTGGCTCCCTCTTTATTCGGCAAGCTACATGCACTTACCAAAGAAGCTGCAGCGGGAACCCAGATACCTGGAGTGCTCCAGATAATCAGGTGTCTGGTGCCCCAGCTGCATGTGTCGTGGCTGTGTGACAGTCATAACACGCAGGCTCTCCATGCATGTGTTGTGACTGTTCCACAGCCGCAACACATGCAGCTGTGGTGCCAGACAGCGGATTATCAGGAGCGCTCCAGGTGTCTGGGTTGCCACTGCAGCTATTCGGCAAGCTCTATTAGCGAGCCAAATAAGGAGGGATCCAACGATATTTGCTCATGTCTTTTTAACATGCATCGGCAGGGAATGCATCACTGCACGTGCACAATGGCAACCCATGATGTGATCGTGATGGGTAAACATGACAGCCAAATGTCTGCAGAAGACCTTTATGATTGTCACGGCGATCCTCCTGTGAAAGCCAGTGTTTAGCTCGCGTTCATTGAAGATCGTAGTTTAGCTATACATAGCAACACTGATGCACTGCTAAATATTGCACAAGTCATCAGATTATCACAGTTACAAGTAAAACTACAGTAAAAAAAATGAAAAAAAATAAAAAATCCCACAAAAGTTCAAACCAGCCCCTTTTTCCACATTAAAAATAAAAAAAAATAATAAAAAATACACATATTCTGGTATATTTGCATATGTAAAAGTCTGGTCAATCAAAATCTAAAATAAATTAACTTGATTGGTATGCGTCATGATGTAATGTATATATTTTTTATAAATTCTCAATTTTCACTGGATATATGCAGACTGACTCAGAGAAAATTTGGATTAGTTAGAATTTTAACTTTTAGAAAAATATTTAGCGGATTTGATTCCTTGAGCCTACGTTTCCACTATGAGCTTTTGGTGAGTTTTTTTTTACTATACATATTTTTTTTAAAAATGCAGATAATCTATTTTACTTAATGGGTGTAGAAAGGATTAAAAAAATGTGTAACATCAAAGACTCACCAAAAACTCATCATGAGAACGTAGCCTTAAGAATTGAAAGGCTCATTTATAGATAAATATTACTATGTAGAGCACAATTCATAGTATTTTCCCAGAAAGTCACAGCCCAAACAACTGCAGAAATAAAAATTTCTGCATGATTTTTAAAAGATGCACAAAAAATCATCAGAAGGTCACAATACATGCATTTAAAATGAATAGAGAAGCTAACACTATGTCTTTATAATGACTACACGTGTTTAAACCACCTTTTTATGTAGTTTAGGGGTGTACAACATTAAGACCTGGACATTAATCTGTTGTTAAAATCTGACAAATATTGCATTCCAGCATCATAGGGATATCCTGAACTAATTGAATCTTACAGCCTTTGGTTTAGATCATTGAGATTATTGAGAGAATATTGGAAACACTCAGGATTGGACATTGCTGTGCTAAAATCCCGCTATAGTAACCTATGGGCTTATTGCTTTTATTGGAATCTGACCCAATCACGACATCAGCATTTAAACCAAGGACTGATAGCGACAACCAGATCCAGAGCATTCCATGTAGCACAAATGCTGTGAGTGTTAGGGGGAAGTGCTATATGCTGTATTTTCATTATTTTATTGGAAAGGGTTAACTGTGCAGATAGTAAAGTGTATTTAGTGTTGATTGCATTTTATACATGTCAAAATGCAAGTGAAAGTAGTTGCTCATCATGTATTCTTCATTTATGCAAGATAAAATATAATTTCTTTCTGCATTGTCTTTCAAATGTAAACACTAATAAGTACTTACAGATCAAGATAATTTCTACTGAAAATATATTTATGGTGAATACTAATCTATAAACAGTTTACATTCTGTGTATCATATTCTATTGTGTATTTGGCACATATTTTAACATTTTTTAAAAATATTTTTACACATTTTAACCCATTCCTTTTACTGTGTCTTGCCATGAGAGTTTGGTACGATGTTTTGTATCCACCACCAATAATGCCCATCAGAATATTTTTCTATTTTTCCATGAGAATACATGTATAGCGTACAAACAAAATTACTTTTCCATAATATTATTTTTTGTGGTTTTCTTTTTGGTAAATTCTGAGCAAAGTTTTGCAAAATATACAGTACATCAAATAACTGAAAATAATGTTTTCTTTCTCTGAAAACCATGGAGCAGACCTCAGCATGCTATTTAAAAGAAATGTTAGATATCGAGGTCAACGTTCTGGACATTATTTCAAAATAACAGTAGTTCTAAAACTTCCTTCATCATGATGGATTTTAACAATTGATTTACTTCTGACCACAGCATGGAAAAGCAGCAATGAAAATAATGCAATTAAATATCGTTGTCAAATATTAATTTCAAACACCAATTACTTTCTAAAATATTACAAATAGACATGGTAATATTTCTCTATTGACAAATTGTATCTGAAAAGATTTTTAAAGGAGCATTGAAAAGCAACAATTCTCCATAGTATTGTACTTACCACTGTATAAATCCTCTCTTGACTAGTCCAAAAAGTAAAACAGAGCATTTCTGATGATTAAATTAACTTGAAATGAATCTACTATAATTATAGAAAACAAAAAAACAACAAATCATGCTGCAATGTGTATGATAAATGAATGTACAAAAATTCATATCTCAAGTTATTGTCCTGTATTTATCATAATTAAATCATGAAAGATATATTAGTATGGCTTAATCAGTGGTGTTTGTGAATTAGCTTGATGAGCATCCCTAATGGGGCTAGGCATCCATTACTGCCTTTTCAATATCTTTTTGCATCTTTTATCTAATACTATACTGTCTGTTTGAAATGGAGGCACTTTACACCGAATAAATAATTGAATGGGAGACAGTCTGTTAGCAATCTGATTATTTTTTTGAAGGATGCAGTTGCTTTCCATCTTCTTAAAACTGTGGAAGTCCAAAGACTATGGTACATTATCAATAAAAGTTAGCAGCCATAACATTTATGTTTATGAGCTTTTCAAAAGGTAATGGATTTTTTTTTATAACCCTTTGTTGTATTCTAATCTTGTCCCCTGCACAAGATCCCACTGCAGGATCTCAATTTCAAAAGGGATTTGCGGTTACAGATAATCTCTTTCCAATTCACAGTGAATTGAATGTCACAAAAATGTTGCGCCACCACTTACGCTATGTTCACACGCAACGTTTTTGATGCGTTTTTCAACTTTAACATTGCTTTCAACCAATACAAATGCATTCACTGGGAAATGTCATGGTAACATTTAACAACCTTAGCTGGCCACGTGGTGTGTGACACATAAGGAGACACATCTTGTTTCATTTATGAAGGAGGGACTCTTAAAGTAACAAAGCCTATTTTTAGAGGGACATGAAGCGGCATTAATATTCTTAAAGGGACATTTTTAAACAGTGGGTCTCCTATGCTGTTATTGCCTATGCAGTGAGTGACTGGGCTGCCAAGAATTATGACGCACCCCAATACCCCTTTCACGAGAGGTACAGGAGGAAAAAATGTTGCATTGAATGCAAGGCCTGCCCTGCTATCAAGTCATATGCACCCCAAGAAGCCTTTGAACCCAGATACTGGATGGCCACAGGAAAACCCACTTCACATTATTCATTTTGTACTCCCATACTGTTTCCTTATGGATTGAATGCAAGGGCCGCCTTGACCCAAATTTGCACGCACCTCAATCCCCCATTTGAAGAAACATGGAGGAGGGCTTCTTAAAAAAACTGTCCCATTACAAAGGAGCGGGCCTCCTAGACTTGTAATACCCATATGCTAAGTGTATGAGCTGACAAAAATTTTCTCCTGGGTGGTACACATCAACATATTGTGTAAATATTTTTATTACAGGAATCATAAGCACCCTTGCAAAAAACTATAATGAATGTAGCAGCAATGAACACGTTAAACCTGGTGATCTAGTGGCGGTAGATGATGAGACGTGGAGGAAGGCCTCATTAAAAAATAGACCCAATTTAAAGGAGCGGGTCTCCCATACTTTGAATGAATACACCAAGTGTATGGGCTGATAAACCTTTCCCCACGGGGAATTTTTTTTTTTTTTAAATTGTTTACGGGCATCATAAGCACCATTGCAAAAATCTAGACCGGCTGTAGCAGCACGGAACACATTAACACTGGTGATCTAGAGGAGGTGGTTGATGAGATGTGGAGGAAGGCCTCTTTAAAAAATAGGCCCAATTTAAAGGAGTGGGTCTCCTAGACTTGTAATGTTCATACACTAAGTGAATAGGCTGTAAAACATTTTCCCCTAGGGGAACACATCAACCTGCTGTGTAAATAATTTATGTTATGGACATCCTAAACACCCTTACAAAACAATGTAGTGGCTGTTTCATCACAGAACACGGTCACCCTGGCGATGTAGGGGTGATAAAGGTAGAGATGGGGAGTATGGCCTGTGAAAAAGGTTTTCACAGTATAAAGGAGCAGGTCTCCTATACTTGTAATGCCCATACACTAAGTATAAGGGCTGAAAAACATTTCCCCATGGAGGGTACATTTTTTAAATTTTTTTATGGGGATCATAGACACCCTTGCCAAAAAAATGACTGGCTGTAGCAGCATAGAACATGTTTACCCTATTATTCTAGTGGGGGTGGATGATGAGGATGAGGAGAAGGAGGAGGAGTACACCAAATAGCCAAAAGCAGGATGCATATACCCATGTGTGGGTGTGAAGAGGTGCATGGGAATACCTCTCCACAAAAAGACACTGTATTGGAGATGATGTTTCGCTGTCATTTGGTGGTGTAGAGAAGTATGGCCCAATCCAGCCCTTGTTCATTTTTATAAAAGTCAGCCTGTCTGCATTTTACGTTGATAGGCAAATGCGCTTATCTGTGATAATTCCACCAGCGGCACTAAAAACCCGCTCTGACAAAAAAGCTAGCGGCAGGGCAGGCCAGCATCTCAAATGCGTAGAGAGACAGTTCATGCCACACATCCAGCTTGGATACCCAATAATTAAAAGGTACAGAGGAATCACAGAGTACATTGGTATGGTCAGCAAGGTACTCCATCAGCATCATAGAAAACATTCCATTCCTTGTGACATTATCCCGTGAAATGCCACGGTGTAACGTAGTCCGTTAAACGTACCACCATAACGCAATGTGAACACAGCTAAACAAGGTGTCCCACTCCTCCCTGTCCTCAACCATCCACTTTTCATTCATGTGACTCATCAGGGCTTAGTTAGGGGGATTCATTGTATTGTCCCCAACCCCCCTGGGGGAAATTTAGGCCAAATACTGGCACAAAGGGAAGCCTTCTGGATTTGGAAGCTCCGTATTGTATATCCACATGGCCTTAAGGAGATCCTAAGCTTCACCCACTTTTTGTAATTCACCTATTGCTGTGCTTTGTAAATGGCATCATATTATTGTTTTTAATTTTTTTATCTTGTTATTAATGTTGTTTATATACATTTATAGGTTCATTTTTTTATCCTTTTTGCTGCCGGGTTGACTTTCTTGATCCTGTGATGAAATTGTGGTCCCTTGGAGATGTACCTATTGATATGGATCCCCTTTCTTCTGATTTGTCGACAGCACCTTTTTAGAATATTTCTAGTCACTGCTCTGCACTATTCATGTTTGATATGTGTTATGACTAGTGTTGAGCATTCCGATACTGCAAATATAGGGTATCGGCTGATATTTGCTGTATCAAAATTCTGATACCGAGTTCCGCTACATTTGCGATATTGGATACTGGAATTGGAAGTTACTATAGTGCAATGATGCACTATAATGGAGTGTGGGCAGTCCGTGGGCGAAGACTGCATGTGTGTGTGCAGGCGGGGTCTGTGCGTGACCATGGGGGGTCTGTGCGGGCCTGCCGGGGGTCTGTGCGTGCCTGCCGGGGGTCAGTGCATGCCTGCCGGGGGTCTGTGCATGCCTGTCGGGGCTCTGTGTGGGCTGCCAGGGCTCTGTGCGGGCTGCCATGGCTCTGTGCGGGCTGCCGGGGGTCTGTGTGGTCTGCCAGGGGTCTGTGCGTGCCTGCCGGGGTTCTGTGTGGCCTGCCGGGGGTCTGTGCGTGCCTGCCGGGGCTCTGTGCGGGCCTGCTGGGGGTCTGTGCGTGCCTGCCGGGGCTCTGTGGGGGCTGTCGGGGCTCTGTGTGGGCTGCTGGCGGTTTGTGCACCCTGCCGGGGCTCTGTGCAGGCTGCCGGGGGTCTGTGCATACCTGCCGAGGGTCTGTGCGGCCTGCCGGGAATCTGTGCGTGCCTGCCGGGGCTCTGTGCGTGCCTGCCGGGGCTCTGTGAGGGCTGCCAGGGGTCTGTATGGGCTGCCGTGGGTCTGTGCGGGCCTGCCGGGGCTCTGTGCGACCTGCAAGGGGGTCTGTGCGTGCCTGCTACAGTGACAGTGATTGACACATTAGCCAATAATGGGACAGTAGTAGTCCCATCATCCAGCTAATGTGTTGAATGTAAAAAAAAAATACTACATACATACTACATACATGCTACATACATATACTACATACATACTACATAAATACTACATACATACATACATACATACATACTACATACATACTACATACAATGGTGTTCAAAAGTCCTGCATAGGCATGAAGAAAACTATATGTTTCATACTGGTGGAACATATATGTTTTTGTAATCCCTCATTGTATGCCATACTCATTTTTGAATGTCCCAAGTGTATAAATTGTTATGGTATGCGCATTTCTGATAATTTTTTTTACAGCATAACCACACCTACACCAGTACAGTGTGTAGAATGGTGAACAGTTCATTAACTTACAATGCAAGTTCACACAGACTTAAAGGGAACCTGTCACCCCGTTTTTTGAGATTGAGATATAAATACTGTTAAATAGGGCCTGTGCTGTGCGTTACTATAGTGTATGTAGTGTACCCTGATTCCCCATGTATGCCGAGAAATACATTACCAAAGTCGGCGTTTTCGCCTGTCAATCAGGCTGGTCTGGTCAGGTGGGCGTGTTCACAGCGTTCTTTTCTTCCCCAGGTTTCCGTTGGTGGCGTAGTGGTGTGCGCATGTCCAAGGTCCGGATTCCCTGTGCCCACATGAAGACACAGCGCGCGATCTGCGCTGTCATTCCTTTCATCGGTGCGGGCGGCCATCTTCCTGGGGCCGCGCGTGCGCAGATGTAGTGCTCTGCTGCACGGGGCTTCAGGAAAATGGCCGCGGGATGCCGCGCGTGCGCAGAAGAGATCGCGGCGGCCATTTTCCCAAAGCCGAGATGCAAACTCGGCTTTGGGAAAATGGCCGCCGCGATCTCTTCTGCGCACGCGCGGCATCCCGCGGCCATTTTCCTGAAGCCCCGTGCAGCAGAGCACTACATCTGCGCACGCGCGGCCCCAGGAAGATGGCCGCCCGCACCGATGAAAGGAATGACAGCGCAGATCGCGCGCTGTGTCTTCACGTGGGCACAGGGAATCCGGACCTTGGACATGCGCACACCACTACGCCACCAACGGAAACCTGGGGAAGAAAAGAACGCTGTGAACACGCCCACCTGACCAGACCAGCCTGATTGACAGGCGAAAACGCCGACTTTGGTAATGTATTTCTCGGCATACATGGGGAATCAGGGTACACTACATACACCATAGTAACGCACAGCACAGGCCCTATTTAACAGTATTTATATCTCAATCTCAAAAAACGGGATGACAGGTTCCCTTTAAATTTTACTTTTTAAGATGTATTATTTTTTATTTAATTCAGAGTGTTGAGCAGAAGGCAGCATTTTCTTATTAAGGATGTCTATGTGTTTTTTGCATTAACCATACCCTCCACAATATGAAGCCTTCCAACACCATTGGCTGCCATACAGCCCCAGACCATTACTTTCATCGGATGTTTCACAGAGGAGCTCAAACACTCTGGCTTGTACTCTTCATGTGGGAACCTTCTCACATAAGACTTGCCATCATATCCTAAAATGCAAAAAGTGCTTTCATCACTAAATAGCACTTTTTCCCACTCCTCCTTCCTCCATTTTAAATATTTCAATGCCCACAGTTTTCACCTTTGTCTTTGTATGGCTGTCATCAATGGCTTCTTTCGGACCTTGCACCCTCTCAATACTGCTTCCAAACATGTCTTCCTAACAGTTGATGTTGCCACCTCAATATTGCACTTTTCTTGCCATTCTCACAGAAGCTAGGGAGAGGTGAGCTTTTGATTGGCAAGGGATGTTCTTATCAGTAGGGTTGAGCGAAATGGGTCGTTCATTTTCAAAAGTCGCCGACTTTTGGCAAAGTCGGGTTTCATGAAACCCGATCCGACCCCTGTGCGGGGTCGGCCATGCGGTACGCGACTTTCGCGCCTAAGTCGCGTTTCAATGACGCGAAAAGCGCCATTTCTCAGCCAATGAAGGTAAATGCAGAGTGTGGGCAGCATGATGACATAGATCCTGGTCCCCACCATCTTAGAGAAGGGCATTGCAGTGATTGGCTTGCTGTCTGCGGCGTCACAGGGGCTATAAAGGGGCGTTCCCGCCGACCGCCATGTTACTGCTGCTGATCTGAGCTTAGGGAGAGGTTGCTGCCGCTTCGTCAGAAGCAGGGATAGCGTTAGGCAGGGTCCATTAACCACCAAACCGCTTGTGCTGTAGCGATTTCCACTGCCCAACACCACCTTCGGTGTGCAGGGACAGTGGAAGCTACATTTTTTTTTTTTCCCCCTCAGCGCTGTAGCTCATTGGGCTGCCCTAGAAGGCTCCCTGATAGCTGCATTGCTGTGTGTACGCCGCTGTGCAAACCAACTGCTTTTTTCAAAGCACAAATCCTCTTGTTCCTTCCTTTCTGCACAGCTATCTTTTTTGTTTGTCCACACTTTTTATTTAATTTGTGCATCAGTCCACTCCTTATTGCTGCCTGCCATACCTGGCTGAGATTACTGCAGGGAGATAGTAATTGTTGGACACTCCCTGTTTTTTTTTTTTTTTGTGGGAGATTAAGATTGACATTTCTGCTAGAGTGCCATCCCTGTGTGTGCTATCTCTCACTCAGTGGGCCATAGAAAGCCTATTTATTTTTTTGCTTGATTTGGGTTATAAAATCTACCTGAAAAAATCACTACATCAATCAGTGGGAGAAAAATATTGGCCTCAGGGCTTGTGTGCCACTCTTGACTCCTGTGTGTGCCATCTCTCAGTCAGTGGGCCATAGAAAGCCTATTTATTTTTTTGCTTGATTTGGGTTCTAAAATCTACCTGAAAAAATCACTACATCAATCAGTGGGAGAAAAATATTGGCCTCAGGGCTTGTGTGCCACTCCTGACTCCTGTGTGCGTCATCTCTCACTCAGTGGGCCATAGAAAGCCTTTATTATTTTATTTGTTTTCTAAATTCTCCCTGAAAAAATCATTTTATTTTATTTGGTTTCTAAATTCTTCCTGAAAAAATCATTTTATTCTATTATTTTTTTTTCCTAAAGTCTCCCTGAAAAAAAAAAAAACAAATCAGTGGGAGATTAATATTGCCCTTTCTGCTTGTGTGCCAGTCTTGACTCCTGGGTGTGCCATCTCTCTCTCTCTCTCCAATTGTGGGCCATAGAAAGCCTATTATTTTTTTAGCTTGATTTGGGTTCCAAAATCTACCTGAAAATATCACTACATCAATCAGTGGGAGATAAATATTGGCCTCTGGGCTTGTGTGCCACTCCTGACTCCTGTGTGCGTCATCTCTCACTCAGTGGGCCATAGAAAGCCTTTTTTTGTTTTATTTGTTTTCTAAATTCTCCCTGAAAAAATCATTTTATTTTATTTGGTTTCTAAATTCTTCCTGAAAAAATCATTTTATTCTATTATTTATTTGGTTTCTAAATTCTTCCTGAAAAAATCATTTTATTCTATTATTTTTTTTTCCTAAAGTCTCCCTGAAAAAAAAAAAAAAAACAATTCAGTGGGAGATTAATATTTACATTTGTGCTTCAGTGACAGTCCTGCGTGTGTGGCATCTCTCTCATTTGTTGCCACCAACAACAGAGTGTGTAACAATGTGCCTGATTTTCGTTGTGGTCTCACTCACCTGTAAAAGGGTAGCTAAATCATACTGAAGTTATAGCTCACCGTGTAAGTTGTGTGACAGCAACAAATACCGTTAGTTTGTTTACGTTTTTAAAACAATGAGGAAGTCTGGTGGAAGAGGTCGTGGCCGGGGGCGTTCATTGTCAGCTGGTAATGAGGGTAGTGGTAGTGGTGGAGCATCAGCTGGTCGTGGGAAAAAAAATATTGCACCTAAGTCTGGAGCTGTGGAGCCAGGTTCGTCGTCTGGCTACACAAGGCCTCGAACGCTCCCTTTTCTGGGAGTAGGAAAACCGCTTTTAAAGCCGGAGCAGCAAGAGCAAGTTTTGGCTTATCTTGCTGACTCAGCCTCTAGCTCTTTTGCCTCCTCTCGTGAAACTGGTAAATGTCAAAGCAGCGCGTCGTTAGTGGATGTTCACGGTCAGGGACAAGTCGCTTCCTTGTCCTCTTCAGCAAAAACAACAACAGAGAAGAATGCAGCAGGCGACACAATGGGTTACTCCATGGAGCTCTTTACACATACCGTCCCTGGCTTAGAAAGTGAAGCAGTTAACAGTCCATGCCCATTACAAGTTGAATCTGACATGGAGTGCACTGATGCACAGCCACAGCCAGACTACTATGCTGGTCCTTTGACTCAGACCACAACATTGCCCTCGCAGGGTAATGATCAAGAATCAGACCCTGATGAGACTATGTTGCCCCATCACGAACGCTATACCACCGACCGACACGGTGACACAGACGAAGTTGCACACGAGCTACAAGAAGAGGTAATAGATGACCCAGTTGTTGACCCCGATTGGCAGCCATTGGGGTAACAGGGTGCAGGCGGCAGCAGTTCTGAAGCGGAGGAGGAGGGGCCGCAGCAGGCATCAACATCGCAACAGGTTCCATCTGCCGGGCCCGTATCTTGCCCAAAACGCATGGCAAAGCCAAAACCTGTTGGAGGACAGCGTGGCCATCCGGTTAAAGCTCAGTCTGCAATGCCTGAAAAGGTATCCGATGCTAGAAAGAGTGCAGTCTGGCATTTTTTTAAACAACATCCAATTGATCAGCGCAAAGTCATCTGTCAAAAATGTTCAACTACCTTAAGCAGAGGACAGAATCTGAAAAGTCTCAATACAAGTTGCATGCATAGACATTTAACCACCATGCATTTGCAAGCCTGGACTAACTACCAAACGTCCCTTAAGGTTGTAGCACCCTCGGCCAATGAAGCTAGTCAGCAACGCAACATCCCTTCCGGCAGTGTAGGGCCACCATTTTCCGCACCACCTGCAGTATCTGTGCAGGTTTCTTTGCCAGGCCACAGCAGTCAGGGTCAGGGAATCACCAGTTTCGTAGTAGGAAACACTGCATCTAGGGCACCGGCGGCAACAATACCATCTCCCACCGTCTCTCAGTCTGCCATGTCCACCGGCACCCCCGCTAGTTCCACGATCTCCAGCTCTCCAGTCCAGCTCACCCTACATGAGACTATGGTTAGAAAAAGGAAGTACTTAGCCTCGCATCCGCGTACACAGGGTTTGAATGCCCACATAGCTAGACTAATCTCGTTAGAGATGATGCCCTACCGGTTAGTTGAAAGCGAAGCTTTCAAAGCCCTGATGGACTACGCTGTACCACGCTACGAGCTACCCAGTTGACACTTTTTTTCCAGAAAAGCCATCCCAGCCCTACACCAGCATGTTAAAGAGCGCGTCGTCCATGCACTCAGGCAATCTGTGAGCACAAAGGTGCACCTGACAGCAGATGCATGGACCAGTAGGCATGGCCAGGGACGTTACGTGTCCATCACGGCACACTGGGTGAATGTTGTGGATGCAGGGTCCACAGGGGACAGCAAGTTTGGGACAGTTCTGCCTAGCCCACGGTCTAGGCAACAGTTGGCTGTAGCCGTTCACACCCCCTCCTCCTCCTCTTCGTCCTCCTGCAGAAGCGAGAGCTCGTCCACAGACCACAGTCGCACAACCACTCCATCCGCAGCTGCCACTGTTGCACACCAGGTCTCCCATTATGGAGCAGCTACTGGCCAACGTCAGCAGGCTGTATTGGCTATGAAGTGTTTGGGCGACAACAGACACACCGCGGAAGTTCTGTCCGAGTTCTTGCAGAAAGAAACGCAGTCGTGGCTGGGCACTATAGATCTTGAGGCAGGCAAGGTAGTGAGTGATAACGGAAGGAATTTCATGGCTGCCATCTCCCTTTCCCAACTGAAACACATTCCTTGCCTGGCTCACACCTTAAACCTGGTGGTGCAGTGCTTCCTGAAAAGTTATCCGGGGTTATCCGACCTGCTCCTCAAAGTGCGTGGACTTTGCTCACATATCCGCCGTTCGCCCGTACACTCCAGCCGTATGCAGACCTATCAGCGTTCTTTGAACCTTCCCCAGCATCGCCTAATCATAGACGTTGCAACAAGGTGGAACTCAACACTGCACATGCTTCAGAGACTGTGCGAACAGAGGCGGGCTGTTATGTTTTTGTGGGAGGATACACATACACGGGCAGGCAGTAGGATGGCAGACATGGAGTTGTCAGGTGTGCAGTGGTCGAAGATTCAAGACAAGTCCTTCAGTGTTTTGAGGAATGCACACGGCTGGTTAGTGCAGACAACGCCATAATAAGCATGAGCATCCCCCTAATGCGTCTGCTGATGCAAAGTTTGACGCACATAAAGGATCAGGCGTCTGCAGCTGAGGAAGAGGAAAGCCTTGATGACAGTCAGCCATTGTCTGGCCAGGGCAGTGTACAGGACGAGTTAGCGGGCGAAGAGGAGGAGGAGGACGAGGAGGATGATGGGGATGATTATATTTTTAATGAGGAAGCTTTTCCGGGGCCACTGCAAATTGGTGTCGCGGCAAGGCCGGGTTCTGGTTTTTGGAGGGACACAAGTGACATGGATTTGCCTGAAACTGCCCCTCAACCAAGCACAACCGCAGATTTGAGAACTGGAACTTTGGCCCACATGGCGGATTATGCCTTACGTATCCTCAAAAGGGACACACGCATAACTAAAATGATGAACGATGACGATTACTGGTTGGCCTGCCTCCTTGATCCTCGCTATAAAGGCAAATTGCAAAATATAATGCCACATGAGAACTTGGAACTAATATTAGCAACCAAACAATCAACTCTTGTTGACCGTTTACTTCTGGCATTCCCTGCACACAGCGCCCGTGATTGTTCTCACACGAGCTGCAGGGGCCAGCAGACCAGAGGAGTTAGAGGAGCAGAAATCAGAAGTGGCGTTGGCCAGAGGGGTTTTCTGACCAGGTTGTGGAGTGATTTTGCTATGACCGCAGACAGGACAGGTACTGCAGCATCAATTCAAAGTGACAGGAGACAACATTTGTCCAGTATGGTTACAAACTATTTTTCATCCCTTATCGATGTTCTCCCTCAACCGTCATTCCCATTTGATTACTGGGCATCAAAATTAGACACCTGGCCAGAATTGGCAGAATATGCATTGCAGGAGCTTGCTTGCCCGGCAGCTAGTGTCCTATCAGAAAGAGTATTCAGTGCTGCAGGTTCAATACTAACAGAAAAAAGGACTCGTCTGGCTACCCAAAATGTAGATGATCTAACCTTCATTAAAATGAACCACAACTGGATTTCGAAATCTTTTGCCCCACCTTGCCCGGCCGACACCTAGCTTTCCTATGAAAAGGTCTTGCCTGTGGACTACTCTGAATGCCTTTTCCAATCTCGTAATTTTCTGCACCTGATTGTCCAGCATACGACATGTTTACACCTCACTAAATGGCCAAACTCCCCACACGGGGCCGTGGTATCGACACTTGGCGACAGCACCCGTGAGAGTGCTGTTTGTCTGAAGAGGTGGGTGTGCCCGCTTTTGGTCGATGGCACTGCCACTGGGTCCCTCCTAGTACAATAAAGTGTCTCTGGCGGTGGTGGTGCGCACCCAACGTCAGACACACCGTTGTAATATGAGGGGCCCTGGGCCTGTACCGCCGGCCACAAGACAGTTCCCCCCCCCAGCTCAAACAGTGCTCTACCACTTGCAAAATTATCTCACAGCTCCACCAATGTTTAGTCTATGCGCTGACATCCTTCAATGCCTGCCACTGACAATACCATTGTATTGACATTTTTGTTATGTTAGGCCTTCGAAGCCTGTCTGCGGTCACTCCTTCCACTAGGCCTCCACTGACCACATCACTGCTGCCCGTGTACCCCTGGAACCAATTTAAAATTGCCTACAGCCATGTGTTATTATTTTAGGCCTTCGATGCCTGTCTGCGTGTCACTCCTTCCACTAGGCCTCCACTGACCACACCACTGCTGCCCGTGTACCCCTGGAACCAATTTAAAATTGCCTACAGCCTGCCCAATTTTATTATTTTAGGCCTTCGATGCCTGTCTGCGGTCACTCCTTCCACTAGGCCTCCACTGACCACACCACTGCTGCCCGTGTACCCCTGGAACCAATTTAAAATTGCCTACAGCCATGTGTTATTATTTTAGGCCTTCGATACCTGTCTGCGGTCACTCCTTCCACTAGGCCTCCACTGACCACACCACTGCTGCCCGTGTACCCCTGGAACCAATTTAAAATTGCCTACAGCCATGTGTTATTATTTTAGGCCTTCGATGCCTGTCTGCGGTTACTCCTTCCACTAGGCCTCCACTGACCACACCACTGCTGCCCGTGTACCCCTGGAACCAATTTAAAATTGCCTACAGCCTGCCCAATTTTTTTATTTTAGGCCTTCGATGCCTGTCTGCGGTCACTCCTTCCACTAGGCCTCCACTGATCACACCACTGCTGCCCGTGTACCCCTGGAACCAATTTAAAATTGCCTACAGCCATGTGTTATTATTTTAGGCCTTCGATGCCTGTCTGCGGTCACTCCTTCCACTAGGCCTCCACTGACCACACCACTGCTGCCCGTGTACCTCTGGAACCAATTTAAAATTGCCTACAGCCATGTGTTATTATTTTAGGCCTTCGATGCCTGTCTGCGGTCACTCCTTACAATATGCCTCCACTGACCACACCACTGCTGCCCGTGTACCCCTGGAACCAATTTAAAATTGCCTACAGCCTGCCCAATTTTTTTATTTTAGGCCTTCGATGCCTGTCTGCGGTCACTCCTTCCACTAGGCCTCCACTGACCACACCACTGCTGCCCGTGTACTCCTGGAACCAATTTAAAATTGCCTACAGCCATGTGTTATTATTTTAGGCCTTCGATGCCTGTCTGCGGTCACTCCTTCCACTAGGCCTCCACTGACCACACCACTGCTGCCCGTGGACCCCTGGAACCAATTTAAAATTGCCTACAGCCATGTGTTATTATTTTAGGCCTTCGATGCCTGTCTGCGGTCACTCCTTACAATATGCCTCCACTGACCACACCACTGCTGTCCATGTACCCCTGGAACCAATTTAAAATTGCCTACAGCCAGCCCAATTTTTTTATTTTAGGCCTTCGATGCCTGTCTGCGGTCCGTTCTTTCTACTACTACTACACTGACCAGGCCACTGCTGCCCGTGTACCCCTGGAACCAATTTAAAATTGCCTACAGCCATGTGTTATTATTTTAGGCCTTCGATGCCTGTCTGCGTGTCACTCCTTCCACTAGGCCTCCACTGACCACACCACTGCTGCCCGTGTACCCCTGGAACCAATTTAAAATTGCCTACAGCCTGCCCAATTTTATTATTTTAGGCCTTCGATGCCTGTCTGCGGTCACTCCTTCCACTAGGCCTCCACTGACCACACCACTGCTGCCCGTGTACCCCTGGAACCAATTTAAAATTGCCTACAGCCATGTGTTATTATTTTAGGCCTTCGATACCTGTCTGCGGTCACTCCTTCCACTAGGCCTCCACTGACCACACCACTGCTGCCCGTGTACCCCTGGAACCAATTTAAAATTGCCTACAGCCATGTGTTATTATTTTAGGCCTTCGATGCCTGTCTGCGGTTACTCCTTCCACTAGGCCTCCACTGACCACACCACTGCTGCCCGTGTACCCCTGGAACCAATTTAAAATTGCCTACAGCCTGCCCAATTTTTTTATTTTAGGCCTTCGATGCCTGTCTGCGGTCACTCCTTCCACTAGGCCTCCACTGATCACACCACTGCTGCCCGTGTACCCCTGGAACCAATTTAAAATTGCCTACAGCCATGTGTTATTATTTTAGGCCTTCGATGCCTGTCTGCGGTCACTCCTTCCACTAGGCCTCCACTGACCACACCACTGCTGCCCGTGTACCTCTGGAACCAATTTAAAATTGCCTACAGCCATGTGTTATTATTTTAGGCCTTCGATGCCTGTCTGCGGTCACTCCTTACAATATGCCTCCACTGACCACACCACTGCTGCCCGTGTACCCCTGGAACCAATTTAAAATTGCCTACAGCCTGCCCAATTTTTTTATTTTAGGCCTTCGATGCCTGTCTGCGGTCACTCCTTCCACTAGGCCTCCACTGACCACACCACTGCTGCCCGTGTACTCCTGGAACCAATTTAAAATTGCCTACAGCCATGTGTTATTATTTTAGGCCTTCGATGCCTGTCTGCGGTCACTCCTTCCACTAGGCCTCCACTGACCACACCACTGCTGCCCGTGGACCCCTGGAACCAATTTAAAATTGCCTACAGCCATGTGTTATTATTTTAGGCCTTCGATGCCTGTCTGCGGTCACTCCTTACAATATGCCTCCACTGACCACACCACTGCTGTCCATGTACCCCTGGAACCAATTTAAAATTGCCTACAGCCAGCCCAATTTTTTTATTTTAGGCCTTCGATGCCTGTCTGCGGTCCGTTCTTTCTACTACTACTACACTGACCAGGCCACTGCTGCCCGTGTACCCCTGGAACCAATTTAAAATTGCCTACAGCCATGTGTTATTATTTTAGGCCTTCGATGCCTGTCTGCGGTCACTCCTTCCACTAGGCCTCCACTGACCACACCACTGCTGCCCGTGGACCCCTGGAACCTATTTTTAATTGCATAGAGCATCCTTTTTTTAATAGTAGGCGTACAAAGTCTGTCTGCGGTCCACTATTGAAATTGTCCTCCACTGCCCAGAGCACTGCTGCTTGTGTACCCCTGTAACTTTTTTAAGCTGCAGTGAGCCACATTTTTGGGTTAAGTCCTACTACCTGTGTCTGTCTGCGCCACTCAATTCAGCTGTGTTCCTTTGAAAAAAGCTAAGCGTCAATAGTCTTGTTTTCAGCCTCTAGGAATTTTAAAACTGCATTGGGGGTAAAACTTTGGTAGGGCCTACTAACGGTGTCTGCCTCCCCAAGGTGTGCCCCAGGTTTCCTCGCCATTGCTTCAATCTTAATGCTCTCGTTTAGTGGTTGTTGGAAACTACACTGCATTAGGCCTACAAATTGGGTATGGGGTGTAGAGAGATGGTGTGTTCCACTCCAAGGTGTGCCCCAGGTTTCCTCGCCAATGCTTCGATCTTAATGCTCTCGTTTAGTAGTTGTTGGAAACTACACTGCATTAGGCCTACAAATTGGGTATGGGGTGTAGAGAGATGGTGTGTTCCACTCCAAGGTGTTCTCCAGGTTGCCTTTCCTGAGCTTCGATCTTCCGGCTCTCGTTTAGTAGTTCTTGGAAACTACACTTCATTAGGCCTACAAATTGGGTATGGGGTGTAGAGAGATGGCGTGTTCCACTCCAAGGTGTGCCCCAGGTTTCCTCGCCATTGCTTCGATCTTAATGCTCTCGTTTAGTAGTTGTTGGAAACTACACTGCATTAGGCCTACAAATTGGGTATGGGGTGTAGAGAGATGGTGTGTTCCACTCCAAGGTGTTCTCCAGGTTGCCTTTCCTGAGCTTCGATCTTCCGGCTCTCGTTTAGTAGTTCTTGGAAACTACACTGCATTAGGCCTACAAATTGGGTATGGGGTGTAGAGAGATGGTGTGTTCCACTCCAAGGTGTTCTCCAGGTTGCCTTTCCTGAGCTTCGATCTTCCGGCTCTCGTTTAGTAGTTGTTGGAAACTACGCTGCATTAGGCCTACAAATTGGGTATGGGGTGTAGAGAGATGGTGTGTTCCACTCCAAGGTGTTCCCCAGGTTTCCTCGCCAATGCTTCGATCTTCATGCTCTCGTTTAGTAGTTGTTGGAAACTACACTGCATTAGGCCTACAAATTGGGTATGGGGTGTAGAGAGATGGTGTGTTCCACTCCAAGGTGTTCTCCAGGTTGCCTTTCCTGAGCTTCGATCTTCCGGCTCTCGTTTAGTAGTTGTTGGAAACTACGCTGCATTAGGCCTACAAATTGGGTATGGGGTGTAGAGAGATGGTGTGTTCCACTCCAAGGTGTTCTCCAGGTTGCCTTTCCTGAGCTTCGATCTTCCGGCTCTCGTTTAGTAGTTCTTGGAAACTACACTGCATTAGGCCTACAAAATGGGTATGGGGTGTAGAGAGATGGTGTGTTCCACTCCAAGGTGTTCTCCAGGTTGCCTTTCCTGAGCTTCGATCTTCCGGCTCTCGTTTAGTAGTTGTTGGAAACTACGCTGCATTAGGCCTACAAATTGGGTATGGGGTGTAGAGAGATGGTGTGTTCCACTCCAAGGTGTTCCCCAGGTTTCCTCGCCAATGCTTCGATCTTCATGCTCTCATTTAGTAGTTGTTGGAAACTACACTGCATTAGGCCTACAAATTGGGTATGGGGTGTAGAGAGATGGTGTGTTCCACTCCAAGGTGTTCTCCAGGTTGCCTTTCCTGAGCTTCGATCTTCCGGCTCTCGTTTAGTAGTTGTTGGAAACTACGCTGCATTAGGCCTACAAATTGGGTATGGGGTGTAGAGAGATGGTGTTTTCCACTCCAAGGTGTTCTCCAGGTTGCCTTTCCTGAGCTTCGATCTTCCGGCTCTCGTTTAGTAGTTGTTGGAAACTACGCTGCATTAGGCCTACAAATTGGGTATGGGGTGTAGAGAGATGGTGTGTTCCACTCCAAGGTGTTCCCCAGGTTTCCTCGCCAATGCTTCGATCTTCATGCTCTCGTTTAGTAGTTGTTGGAAACTACACTGCATTAGGCCTACAAATTGGGTATGGGGTGTAGAGAGATGGTGTGTTCCACTCCAAGGTGTTCTCCAGGTTGCCTTTCCTGAGCTTCGATCTTCCGGCTCTCGTTTAGTAGTTCTTGGAAACTACACTGCATTAGGCCTACAAATTGGGTATGGGGTGTAGAGAGATGGTGTGTTCCACTCCAAGGTGTTCTCCAGGTTGCCTTTCCTGAGCTTCGATCTTCCGGCTCTCGTTTAGTAGTTGTTGGAAACTACGCTGCATTAGGCCTACAAATTGAGTATGGGGTGTAGAGAGATGTTGTGTTACACTCCAAGGTGTTCTCCAGGTTGCCTTTCCTGAACTTCTATCTTCAGGCTCTCATTAAATTGTGGTTAAATGGAACAACTGCATTTGGCGTACTAGTTGGTTTGGGGCCTACTATCGGTGTCTGCCACTCCTTGCTGTTCTCCTGGTTTCCTGTTCTGAAATTCCATTTTCAGGCTCTCGTTAAGTAGTTGTTAATGTTAGACTGCATTTGGCCTACTAGTTGGGTTGGGGCCTACTATCGGTGTCTGCCACTCCTTGCTGTTCTCCTCAACTGAACAAAGCTGGGCCGCCTGTTTACTACGGTTGCCAATTTTGAACTGCATGTCGACTACTTACTGATTTGGGCCTACTCTCTGTGTCAGCCTCTCATTCCAGTTGTCCTCCACTGCAATGCCCCCTGGTTAGTCCTGTGTTACCAATTTTGAACTGTATTTAGCCCACTTTATTCTTTGGGCCTATATCTGTGTTTCCTCCTCATCCTGCCCATTGCCCAGCCAGTGATAGATGAGTCTGCTGGTACATTGACCCATAACGCAAAATTCCCTGTGCACGCTACACAGCAAGATTGTGACCCTGCTGAAAGTCAGGTTCCTCTTCCCGCATACCATACCACCTTACACGGGGACAAAGAGGAAGGTGCAGATGAAAGTGCAGGTTCCTTCATCAGGTGGGGGGAGGAATACTAGTTGGTGACGTCACTGGCACAGGGCCTCTCATAGTACGCAAAAGTGTTGCTGCCGGTGGGAGGCGCCCCCGCCGTGCAAACACACCGCTGTACTTTGAGGGGCCCTTTGCCAGTGCCAATGCCAACGAGTGGGCCCCCCCTGCTTGCTCAGGATCACAGCACTTGCAAAGTTGAAATACTTACCTCTCCCTGCTCCACTGCCGTGACATGGTCCAGATTTACTGGGCCCACTAATTACTTAAACCAGCCCTACCCCCCACAACTTTAGCCAAATGACCCCCAATTTCAAATGCCTTCCAATTATTATAAGGTAAATTACGATTGACAAGCTTCTTTAACAAGAATGGATGTTTTTGCCATTAAAATGGGCAGTGTAGGTGTTTTCCTGGCCTCCACTCACTGCCGACTATGCTCCCCAATTGACTTGCATTGGGTTTCGTGTTTCGGGCGATACCCGACTTTTCGCGATAATCGGCCGATTCCACTCGACTCGACTTCTAAGATAGTCGGGTTTCGCGAAACACGGCTCGACTCTAAAAAGGTCAAGGTCGCTCAACCCTACTTATCAGTACTCGATCCTCCCTTTTCGTTGACTTTCTGGGCCGATCAGATCTGGGCCTGTCCTGGGTAAGTCCAAGCTGCTTATGTTTCTGTAAAATTCTTACGACTGTACTCTGATTACAGACGACCTTCCTTGCGATCTGGGGGCCAGTATTACCCTCTTCATGTAGCACCACAACTCGCACACGATCCTTCGCTGACAAAAATCTGAAGGCTCCCATCATAAAACTTTACAGTATGATTCACTAGATAGACCAACAGATAAAACAAACAAACAAAGCAGCAGATGTGATGCAATGTAATGCAATGTGAATGGCTATGATTATGTCATGCAGCTGCAGTGCAGTACAGCACAACCTTCACCGGGGGAGTTTTATAGGGACGCGAGACTGCACACACTAAGCAGCTGAACAGATGCCACCTAGTGGCAAAAGAGTAATCAGAAAAGCCGAGTCAGGGCACAAGATAACAAGTCAGTATAAAAAGGATTAAAACAGAAAGGATAGCCAGGACATAGCAAGAGATCAGTAAACCAGGGCGAGCAAAATAAGGTACAATAGGGATAAATCAAGACAGAGTCAGTAGCCAAGCCAGGAGGTCAGAATCAGAGAATCAAGCAGAACAGACAAACGCAGGGAAAGGGCAGACAGAGGGTGATAACAGACACAGGACAAGTCAGGGTTCACAGCAGGACAAACCTAGGGTTTCCAGAGTCAGGTTCACAAGCCGAAGACAGAACTATAACTGATACTGCCAGCAAGATTCATGGGAGCTAAGTAGCAAACCTGAACCCAGAATGAGGCAGAGCAAAGTTAACCCTTGACATGATCCATCCAAAAGAGGGCAGACACTAATAAACCCTGGAACGGATCATGACAGATTACATACTCACCATCACTTGTCATTTTGGTCCCCGAAGCCAGTGTCATCTGTAAAAAATATTAAAATAACAAACAACCAATATACTCCCTGTCCGTAGAAATCCACGAGTGTCCCAGTGTTATTAATTGGACTACGGCGGACAGGTAGTATACAGTTTATTATTTTACGTTTTTTGTCCGTCGCATCTGCCTTTTTCTACTGCGCATGCATTCTCCCTGGACTTTAAAATGGGCAGCGGATGAGTTGAAAAACTGCATCCGCTGCCCATGTCGTGCACAAATTTCACAACGTGCATCGGTACGTCGGCCCAACGCATAGCGACGGACCCGTACCAACGCAAGTGTGAAAGAGGCCTTAGTGAGCGTTTAATTAAAAAACGGCGTGGGCTCCCGCGCAATTTTCTGTGCCAGAGGGGGAAAGCTGTTATGATCCGGTCACCTTATAGCTGAATGAGAGCTTTCACTGGAGAAAGTGGCCACTATACTGACTGCAAAACTAAGCTTAACACCACAACTAGAAGTAGCCGTGGAGTGTACCTAGCACACCTAAACACCTCGTCACAGCCGGAGGACTAAATACCCCTAAAGATGGAAATCGGAACACTGTCTTGCCTCAGAGAAAATCCCCAAAGGATAGACAGCCCCCCACAAATATTGGCGGTGAGTCGGAGAGGAAAAAACATACACAGGCAGAAAAAACAGGATTTAGCACAGGAGGCCACTCTAGCTAGATAGGACAGGATAGGGCAGAGTTCTGTGCAGTCAGTATCAAAAAATCCACAGCAGAATATACAAAAAACTTCCTACATCTAACTAAAGATGTAGGAGCATATATCTGCAACTCCAGTGAAACCAACCAGACTGAGAAAACACAGACACAGTCTAATCTGGACAAAAGAAAAACAAACGAACAGTACTGAAAATAAGCACACTGCGTGTGTGCCACAGTAAAAGAAACAGACACTTATCTTTGCTGAACTGTCAGATAAGCAGGAGAGGCCAGGCAGAGATCCAACACTTCCAGAGAAACATTGACAACTGGCAAGGCCTAAAGGATCCTGCACACCTAAATATCCCAGTCAGAATTGTAATTATCCGATACACCTGGCCAGGACTGCGAGTCAGAGACAACTGCATTCCCACCAACAACCACTGGAGGGAACCCAAGAGCAGAATTCACAACAGAAAACTGACGGCCGGGGGCCAATATTTGTAGCCTGCTATGAATATCAGCCCGCAGCTTTCGACGTAGCCTTTACTGGCTATTAAAATAGGGGGACCCCACAAAAAATGACATGGGTTCCCCCTATATTTTATAGCCAGAAAGGCTACGCAGACAGCTGCGGGCTGATATTCATAGCCTAAATTGGAGCCAGGGATATTTGCCCCCCCCGGCTACAAATACCAGTCCGCAGCTGCCCCAGAAATGGCACATCTGTAAGATGCACTAAATTCCGGCACTTAGACTCTCACTTCTCACTCCAGTGTAGCGGTGGGATATGGGGTGACATTAAGCCGGGTTAATAACGGAGAGGCGTTAATAAGACTCCTATCCATTATTAATCCAATAGCAATAAAGGGTTAGTAAAACACACACATTAGGAAAAAATTTTGTAATATTCTTCATTTAACCATACTTACCATACTTCAGCGCCTGCAAAAAACTTAAAATAATAAACCGTATACTACCTGTCCGCCGTAGTCCAATTAATAATGAGTGTCCCACGGCGATCTTCCCTATAGAACAGTGACATTGGGTGATGTCACTGCTCTATAGGACCCTCAGTGACACACTGACAGGAGACAATGGCTCCTGCAGTGCATTACTGAGGTTACTATAGTTCAAAGTCTCACTTTATGGCAATTGCTCCGTGGGAAAATTTCTCACACAGCAATGCCGAAAGTGAGACTAGGAACTATTTCTTTACAGCGGCGGAGGAATACAGTGCGGAAGGATACCTTTCTCCCGTCATTGTGTTAATGGAGCCCCTGGAGAGCGGTCGCATCAGCTGATGCTGCCGTTCTCCATGGGAGATCGTCGTGGGACACTCGTGGATTTCTGCGGACAGGGAGTATATTGGTTGTTTGTTATTTTAATATTTTTTACAGATGACACTGACTTCGGGGATCAAAATGTCAAGTAATGGTGGGTATGTACTCTATGTTTATTGTAATGTATGTCTGTATGTATGTATTGTATGTAATGTATGAATGTACTGTATGTAGTATGTATGTATGTATGTAGTATGTATGTAGTATGTATGTTGTTTTTTTTTCATTCAACACATTAGCCGGATGAAGGGACTACTACTGTCCCATCATTGGCTAATGTGTCATTCACTGTCCCTGTAGCAGGCAATGTAGTCCCATCGGACAATGCCTGCACACACGCACAGACCCCTGGCAGCCCGCACAGAGCCCCAGCAGCCCACACAGAGCCTTAGCAGCTCGCACAGAGCCCCGACAGCCTGCACAGAGCCCTGGCAGGCCAGTACAGAGCCCCGGCAGCCCGCACAGAGCTCCAGCAGCCCACACAGAGCCCTGCCAGCCCGCACAGAGCCCTGGCAGCCCGTACAGAGCCCCGGCAAGCCAGCACACACCCCCCAGCAGCCTGCACAGAGCCCCGTCAAGCCTGCACAGACCCCCGGCAGCCCGCACAGACCCCTGGCTGCCCGCTCAGAGCCCCAGCAGGCCCGCACAGAGCCCCGGCAGGCCCGCACAGACCCCGCTTGCACACACAGACATGCACAGTGTCCGCCCACGCACCACTTACACTCTTCCCCCCTCCGGAACAGGATGTAGAAGGACAGAAAGGGCTTATTTACATTCCAATATTTGTGTCCCATTGATTTGCATTGATATCGGGTATCGGTATCGGTGATATCCGATATTTTTTGGATATCCGCCGATCCAATCCGATACCAATACTTCTGAATATCGGAAGGTATCGCTCAACACTAGTTATGACTTTTAATATTTAATATATATTATTCTTGACTATTTTTATATATATAATTGTACATGTTTTGTGTCATATGCGTCCATTTATGAATATATATATTGCTTGTATACTATTGTACTTTTTGATTCACTTATGGCAGTAAATGCTTTGTTCTGCTGTATTTTATTTAGCACTTCACTTCCACTATAGTGTGGAAGTTCATTCTCTTTTAGCGATGTTAGACTCTTTAACTATACTGTCCGCATATTTGGTTTACTGTACCTGCTAGTGCGCATGAGGGCTGACTCCGGATGGTTTGGTGCCACTGACTGTGTCTTATTGGGTCGGTCTGTTTTTGCATCTTGGGGATGCGCTCATGTGATTTACATGGGCATATCCTCTGACATGGTCCGGCCTGTTGTGAATTCTGTGGCAGAGCTCCCTCCTGTGGTCACAAGTGGTACTGTGGCTTCTGAGTTTCCTTCCTCAGGTGATGTGGTGAAGTCGTTAGGTGCTGCTCTATTTAACTCCACCTAGTGCTTTGCTCCTGGCCTCCAGTCAATGTTCTGGTGTTGGTCTTGCTTCCTCCTGGATCGTTCCTGTGGCCTGTCTGCTCTTCATAAGCTAAGTTTGCTTGTGTCATTTTTGTTTGCTATTTTTTCTGTCCAGCTTGCTTAATTGGTTTTTCTTGCTTGCTGGAAGCTCTGGGACGCAGAGGGAGCACCTCCGTACCATTAGTCGGTGCGGAGGGTCTTTTTGCCCCTCTGCATGGTTGTTTGTAGGGTTTTGTGTTGACCGCAAAGTTATCTTTCCTATCTTCGGTCTGTTCGGTAAGTTGGGCCTCACTTTGCTAAATCTATTTAATCTCTGCGTTTGTATTTTCATCTCTACTCACAGTCATTATATGTGGGGGGCTGCCTTTTCCTTTGGGGTGTTTCTCTGAGGCAAGGTAGGCTTATTTTTCTATCTTAGGCCTAGCTAGTTTCTCAGGCTGTGCCGAGTTACATAGGGAGCGTTAGGCGCAATCCACGGCTGCCTCTAGTGTGGTTGGATAGGATTAGGGATTGCGGTCAGCAGAGTTCCCACGTCTCAGAGCTCGTCCTGTGTCTTTTGGTTATTATCAGGTCACTTTGTGTGCTCTGAACTTCAAGGTCCATTGTGGTTCTGAATTACCTAATCATAACACCGGCCTATCCGCTGACGCTCTCGGCGGCCCTGACTTTCGGGTATGCCGGGGCTACATGCGCCGCTTCGTAGCAGTGTCTTGGGGATCTTTTATTAGTGATTGGTCTGCCTGGCCTTTATAAGGGTGCTTATTTCTCTGGATGCCTCTCACCAGAAGAAGGCTAAGCGTGGAAACGCGCATTGGGCACTGTGGGCATCGCAGAGCTCCAGGCAACTCCAGGTAATTACTACTCGGATATCCTTAGTTTTATTCCTTTTGTGGCATACAGCCCTTTTGGAGGTTTCATTTTGGTTCATCTTACCTAAGATTCCAAATCCTAGAATCACCTCCATTATATAAGTTTCATGTGGTTATAACTGAGTGATCTATCTAACTTTCATACACCTGTTGGTGCCTGATGTTTACAGTGATCCCACTTTTATTGGCTTACTACTGTCACATCACTGTACAATTTCTGTTTATGTAATTGTTTATAATAAAGTCTTTTGTTATTCTTTTACACATTGAATCTTTTTGGTGCTTGTTCTCGATATGATCACTATGCCTATTTAGCACTGAATCTATCCTTTCTATCCCACATATTTATTATAAATTGTGGATACAGGCCTTGTGGTATAGGTTATTAGCTGGATTTGAGTAGTTTAGAATGGTAGACCCCACACTGACTAAGAAATTCCCAAATCTGAATGCGCCGAGCAGGGCGGCGTCCGGTCTCTTGTGCCCCTGATGATGCTGTGAAGCTAGCCAATCACTGCAAGACCACAGCAAATATGGCTGTGGTGTTACAGTGCCTGGCAGACAATCCCTGCATGTTGAATAGATCTCTAAAGACCATCAAAAATGCAGGGTGGAGACCCGAGTTCCTGCCAAGTAATCCCTTGCACTGTGACCTTGAGCTTTCATGCATGGAAATATTCTGGGCCTCATCTGAGCTGAAAGTCCAGGTTGTTATAGGAGGACGTGTTTGCGTTAAGGAACAACAAGAGTGGAAGGGCACAGATATGAGCGGCAAGGTGAGTATAAATGTTTGCTTTTATGTTTTAATCCTTCGGAGGCTATTTATAGTTCCACAGGGAAACAAATTACAAAAGTATGTTCATCTTGGCAAATACAGAATTTTCTAACATTCCAGTAGAATCCAATTCCACTCAAATATATTCACTAATCTCTATTGGCTTAAGTTTGTGTTAAAGACTCCATTGCTGCTCTGCACTGCCTGTTGCTCTGCAATGTCTGCTATCATCTGCAGTGATTATGTCCTGTCAACAGTCCTGAAGTCAACCAGTGAGTTCAACAGCTCTAAACGACCCAGGTTGTAATCTTGGGCAGAATTTCGGAATTCACAGGTGGAGGCGTTGGTCTGCTCCTTTCACCAAAATGTACTTTCCAAGTTATCCCCCAAGTACCCTCACTTGTCTTCCCTTCCTTTGAGGTCCATGTGGTCAGACTCTACGTCCCCTTCTCCATGCGAGTGGTGGTGGTGTATCGTCCTCCCGGCCCCTCTCATCAGTTCCTGGATCACTTTGCCACCTGGCTTCCACACTTTCTTTCCTGTGACACCCCCACCCTTATCATGGGTGATTTCAACATCCCTATTGCCTCTCCCCTCTCCCCATCTGCTTCTCACCTTTTGGCTCTAACCTCCTCTTTCGGCCTCTCGCAGCATACTAACTCGCCAACACATGAAGATGGAAACTCCCTTGACTTGGTCTTCTCCCGGCTTTGCTCAGTGGATGATTTCACAAACTCCCCTCTCCCACTCTCTGACCACCACCTTCTTTCATTCTCTATCAAGAACTGCCATCCCGCTCAGGTCACCCCCACTTTCCACACTTATAGAAACATACAGGCCATTAACACCCAGGAACTTATGAAGAACTTGCAGTCCTCATTGGCCCCAATCTCCTCCATCTCATGTCCTGATTCTGCTCTGAAGCATTACAATGAAACCCTGCAAAGTGCCCTGGATGAAGCTGCTCCTCCTATACATAAAACAACTCGGCACAGACGGCAACAACCGTGGCACACGCTGCAAACACGTTTCCTGCAGCGGTGCTCCAGGTGCGCAGAACGTCTGTGGAGAAAATCTAATCTACCCGAAGATTTCATCCATTATAAGTTCATGCTAAAGACCTACAATTCTGCCCTTCACCTCTCCAAACAAACCTACTTCAACACCCTCATCACCTCCCTGTCCAATAACCCTAAACGTCTCTTTGACACGTTCCAGTCCCTACTCAACCCAAGAGCGCAGGCCCCAACCACGGATCTCCGTGCTGACAATCTGGCCAATTACTTCAAAGAAAAAATTGACCATATTCGACAGGAAATCATCTCCCAATCTCTTCATACCATGCACTGTCCTCCCTCCCCCACTGCATCTAGTTCACTCTCTGACTTTGAACCAGTTACAGAAGAAGAAGTAAGCAGGCTCCTTGCATCTTCTCGCCCGACCACTTGCACCAGTGACCCCATTCCGTCACATTTCCTCCAGTCCCTTTCCCCGGCTGTCACCTCTCACCTAACAAAAATATTCAACCTTTCCCTCACTTCCGGTATTTTTCCCTCCTCATTTAAGCATGCCATCATACATCCATTACTTAAAAAACCATCCCTCGACCAAAACTGTGCCGCTAATTATAGACCTGTCTCTAATCTTCCCTTCATCTCTAAACTCCTCGAACGCCTGGTCCACTCCCGTCTTACCCGCTATCTCTCAGATAACTCTCTTCTCGACCCTCTTCAATCTGGTTTCCGCTCTTTACACTCTACTGAAACTGCCCTCACTAAAGTCTCTAATGACCTACTAACAGCTAAATCTAATGGTCACTACTCCATGCTAATTCTCTTGGATCTCTCTGCAGCATTTGATACTGTGGATCATCAGCTCCTCCTCACTATGCTCCGCTCCATCGGCCTCAAGGACACCGTTCTCTCCTGGTTCTCCTCCTATCTCTCTGACCGATCCTTCACTGTATGTTTCACTGGGTCCTCCTCCTCTCACCTTCCCCTTACTGTTGGGGTTCCTCAAGGATCAGTCCTAGGCCCCCTCCTCTTCTCTTTGTATACTGCCCCTATTGGACAAACAATCAGTAGATTTGGCTTCCAGTACCATCTCTATGCTGACGACACCCAACTATACACTTCTTCTCCTGATCTCACGCCTGCCTTATTAGAAAACACCAGTGATTGTCTTACCGCTGTCTCTAGCATCATGTCCTCCCTCTATCTGAAACTAAACCTGTCAAAAACTGAACTCCTCGTGTTTTCTCCCTCTACTAACCTACCTTTGCCTGACATTGCCATCTCCGTTTGCGGTTCCACCATTACTCCAAAGCAACATGCCCGCTGCCTTGGGGTCATCCTTGATTCTGACCTTTCATTCACCCCCCACATCCGATCACTGGCTCGCTCTTCTTACCTGCATCTCAAAAACATTTCTAGAATTCGCCCTTTTCTTACTTTCGACTCTGCAAAAACTCTGACTGTTTCACTTATTCATTCTCGTCTGGACTATTGTAACTCTCTACTAATCGGCCTCCCTCTTGCAAAACTCTCCCCGCTCCAATCTGTCCTGAATGCTGCAGCCAGGATCATATTCCTCACCAACCGTTACACCGATGCCTCTACCCTGTGCCAGTCATTACACTGGCTACCCATCCACTCCAGAATCCAGTACAAAACTACTACCCTCATCCACAAAGCACTCCATGGCTCAGCACCACCCTACATCTCCTCCCTGGTATCAGTATACCACCCTACCCGTGCCCTCCGCTCCGCTGATGACCTCAGGTTAGCATCCTCAATAATCAGAACCTCCCACTCCCGTCTCCAAGACTTTACACGTGCTGCGCCGATTCTTTGGAATGCACTACCTAGGATAATACGATTAATCCCCAATCCCCACAGTTTTAAGCGTGCCCTAAAAACTCATTTGTTCAGACTGGCCTACCGCCTCAATGCATTAACCTAACGATCCCTGTGTGGCCTATATTAAAAAAAAAAAAAAAAAAAAAAATTAATTAACTGGTTCATGCAGCTTTACATGAACACCCAAGCCTTACACTATGGCTGGTCCGAATAACTATAGCAATTGTTACCATCCACCTCTCGTGTCTCCCCTTTTCCTCATAGTTTGTAAGCTTACGAGCAGGGCCCTCACTCCTCTTGGTATCTGTTTTGAACTGTATTTCTGTTATGCTGTAATGTCTATTGTATGTACAAGTCCCCTCTATAATTTGTAAAGCGCTGCGGAATATGTTGGCGCTATATAAATAAAAATTATTATTATTATTATTATTAATTCAGTCTTTGGCACTATTGATGCAGTGTCAGTGCTATAAATAAACAACAATAGACAGTATATTCAATGCTGAGCTTGTCATGGTTAAGGCAAGCACACATGTATTTATTTATTTTTTTTGAATCAGCATAATATTTAATATTCATTTGACCTTTACATTGAACATATATTGATATACACTTTTACTATGTAGAAATGATTGACTCTACTGTGATTTAAATGTGGTAGTTTTTGCTCAAATCCAAACAGAAACTTTAAATGGCATCAAATGTATTTGATGCAAATTGAATGTACATTGCTATGTTCTGTGGTCTCTCCAGATCTCCAACCATGTTAGAAGTATAACAAAAATAATTACACTTACCCTGCCCTCAACTGTCCCACTGCTCAGCTCCATTCTAGTTTGATCATCTCCTTTGTTCTGGTCACTCTGATCAGAGCATGATTAGGCAATCTTCAGCACATTTTTTAGCTCTGCGTATTCAGCATCTTTTGTATTGACTATTTCACGATGAGAGTCATAATGTTGCAGCCTTGTCAGCACAGGAGATGCCAAAGGTAACAAGTAGGGTTGAGCGACCTTTACTTTTATAGGATCGGGTCGGGTTTCACGAAACCCGACTTTTTCAAAAGTCGGGTCAAGTGAAATCTGCCGATCCTATAAAAAAGTCGGGGTCGGGGTCGGCAGAAACTCGAAACCCAATGCAGTGCATTGGATTTCCAATGGTTCCCAGGGTCTGAAGGAGCGGAAACTCTCCTTCAGGCCCTGGGATCCATATTTAAGTGTAAAATAAAGAATTAAAATAAAAAATATCGCTATACTTACCCTTTGACGCTCCCTGGTACTAACCGGGAACCTTCCTTCCTTCGAATCAGCGCTTCCAGGACCTTGCGAAGACGTCGCGGTGACATCGCGGCTTGTGATTGGTCGCGCGGCCGCCCATGTGAGCGCTCGCGCGACCAATCACAAGCCGCGACGTCACCGCGACGTCACGCAAGGTCCTGCAAGCGCTGATTCTTAGGAAGGAAGGCTGCCGGAAAGAAGCAGGGCGCGTCCGAGGGTGAGTATATTCCTATTAGGTATATACTCACCCTCGGACGCACCCTGCTTCTTTCCGGCAGCCTTCCTTCCTTCGAATCAGCGCTTGCAGGACCTTGTGTGACGTCGCGGCTTGTGATTGGTCGCGCGAGCGGTCACATGGGCGGCCGCGCGACCAATCACAAGCCGCGACGTCACCGCGACGTCACCGCAAGGTCCTGGAAGCGCTGATTCGAAGGAAGGAAGGTTCCCGGTTAGTACCATTGCGCGTCAGAGGGTAAGTATAGCGATATTTTTTATTTTAATTCTTTATTTTACATTTAATATGGATTCCGATACCGATTTCCGATATTGCAAACATATCGGAAATCGGGATCGGAATTCGGATACCACATTCAGAAGATCGCCGACTTCATGGCCGACCCCACACAGGGGTCGGGTCGGGTTTCATGAAACCCGACTTTGCCAAAAGTCGGCGACTTCTGAAAGTGGCCGACCCGTTTCGCTCAACCCTAGTAACAAGCACTGGAAAAATGCCAAAGATAGCTCAGTAAGGATTACACTGGTGACTGGACTGAACAAAAAACATAAAGGTCAGGTGAATTAAAAAAATATTATAATATATTTCTGAGAAGAGGCAAATGGTGGAACCTCCAATGGGAACTTTACATGCAGTGTTACATTTGTCTGTAAATGGTTTAAGAAAACTGTTCACAAATGAATAAACAAAACTGTTTATACTCGCAACGGTGTGCATTTATTTTCTCCGAGTGCTTGTGTCTAAGAGGCCTAGTCCCACAATCATGCTTCACCGGTGATCCCATAGTCTGACTTTTGGTCAGAACAAAACAGCTGCAATACTGTTTTCATGTGGGTCTGGAGTGGAGAAGATCAGAATCCAGGAGAAGTTGGTTATTGGGGAGCATGTTAAAACTTCCATAACACTTAAACACATGACAGCTATCAAATGGACAAATTAAAAAATTCACTGGAGTGGAGCTTTAAAACAATAAACATGTGATAATACTAAACTGACCATGGATAATATATCTAATTTACAAGTTCTTTGGATTTGAGTAGGATCCTTAAGAGAATTTAATTGCTAATTGCAATCACTGATCGTTTGTTATAAAGGAGAAACTAAAATCTAACAGAACAGGTTTTAACATATTAAATCCTTTGTTTCTCACAGAGATTTACTACATTAGACGTTTCTGCCAGCCACATCTATAAACCGGAGCCAAAACCTTCATGTTAATGTCAGTTATTGTTTGGCTGACAGCCATTTTATGACTCTTATGTTGAATTTGGTATTTTTGTAAATACAATAACTTTTTAACTAACAAATTATACATAATAACAGCAAACATTTTAGGCAACACTTTCATTATTCATTTTTTTATCTAAGAAGTTTGGTGTTCTCCTGTCATTGAGCTTATCTATGCTTATTTTATTAGTGATCACTACATATTAGTAACATAGTAACATAGTAACATAGTTAGTAAGGCCGAAAAAAGACATTTGTCCATCCAGTTCAGCCTATATTCCATCATAATAAATCCCCAGATCTACGTCCTTCTACAGAACCTAATTATATGATACAATATTGTTCTGCTCCAGGAAGACATCCAGGCCTCTCTTGAACCCCTCGACTGAGTTCGCCATCACCACCTCCTCAGGCAAGCAATTCCAGATTCTCACTGCCCTAACAGTAAAGAATCCTCTTCTATGTTGGTGGAAAACACAGAATAATAAATACTTTCAATTTTCTGTATCCCTAGGAACTAACAATCCTTTAGGACTTTATTTGAATTCCTTTTTGTTTAATCTCAAACACTTTTATATTCACAATATTTTAAACTAAATATCAAAAATGTCATTCTTACTGTGAGCACAGGGCATATTGTTTCTACAGACATGAAGGGAAATCATAAAGAAAAAGACTAATTACATTGTTAATTGAAGTTACCTGCTTTAAATTACATAGAGATAAATTAGAGAGATTAGTGCGGCACTCAAAAAAAGCAAAAAAAAAAAAAAACATCTGTTGTACCAAGTCTAAAGGAAAAGATAAATACAAATAATTTTCTTTGTGGTTAATTTGCCTCTACCTCCTCTAAAGACTTTTAAAGAGCTAAAAATACAAGTAGCCATTTATTTTTAAAGAACTTCACACAGAATATCAAAGTATCTAATGATCTTGTAGCCTAAACTTCATCTGTGCAGTGTATTATTAGATGTAGCAAGCTGCACTGGAAGCAATGTAACTTTCATTGCCTTTTTAAAAATGTAAAAATATGTGTCGGTCTAGTAATTGAAGCTAAAGTGTCACTCTTAGCTCAAGATAAAATGCCACCTATTGTTAGAGGGTACAAAGGCTGATCTAAAAGTTTTTCTTTAAATAATATAACTGTAACTTAAGTCAATATTGGTTGATCAGGAAAATAATTATTCATGATATTTGTGTATAAGATGAAAGATTGTTTGGCTTTTAATTTATAGCTAGAGATGAGCGGTGTTCGAGTCGAACTGTTCCCCAATTTCAAATTTGAGCTGTTTTGGGCGGTGTTCGAGTCGTTCGACGAACTCGAACAATTTGCTTAAAATTCGTCTGTTTGAGTTTCTGTTCGATAACTGTTCATTCACCAAAAGCCTAACTTGATTTGCACATTAAAACTGTTTATCATTGTTAATAGACTGTTTCAGTGTATAGTGGGCAGGGGGGGGGATAGATCTGTGCTGAAATAACGCCGATCTCCATTTTTTTTTCTTTCCCGCAATTACAGTGGGGCGGTGCAGTCTCTCAGCTTATCTGCAGTGCACACGCACACACACAGCAATGTGCATGCGATGCACACAAGCAAGGGCATGTGTCATTGGCTGTGTATGTCACATGTCCTTGCCCTATAAGAACCAGCCATTTGCCCCGTCGCCACCATTTCCTCTCTGCTGCAGCTTAGTGTTACATGGTACCGCTGCTGCTGAGGGTGCTATACAGTCTAAGAGGTTTTATTGGAGTGAATTTGCAGAGAGATAGGTTTAGGGAGTCGGGAGGAGTCGGGACTAGTTGTAATGTCAGCCCTTTTCAGGGTAGGTTACAGCAGTTCATAGCACTGTTTGCCAGGCAGTTATGTGCCAGTGCTGTGCAAGTGTTTGTCACAGCATTTGGTGCAATATATCTCATCCAATCCTTTTGGGCTAGCAGCATTGTCTGATAGTCATCTGAGTAGCCCGCCTGTGAAACTAACTATACCGCCTGTGTATCTAAATTTTTACTGCATCTAATCCAGTTAATATTTTTGGGCCTTGGAGCAGTGTTTGCACGTCAGCAGAGTAGCCCGCCTGTGAAACTAACTACACCGCCTGTGTATCTCTATTTTTACTGCATCTAATCCAGTTAATAGTCTTGGGCCTAGGTGCAGTGTCTGCACGTCAGCAGAGTAGCCTGCCTGTGAAACTAGCTATACTGCCTGTGTATCTCTATTTTTACTGCATTTAATCCAGTTAATAGATTTGGGCCTAGGAGCAGTGTCTGCACGTAAGTAGAGTAGCCCGCCTGTGAAACTAACTACACCGCCTGTGCATCTCTATTTTTACTGCATCTAATCCAGTTAATAGTTTTGGGCCTAGGAGCAGCGTCTGCACGTCAGCAGAGTAGCCCGCCTGTGAAACTATCTATACCGCCTGTTTTTCTCTATTTTTACTGCATCTAATCCAGTTAATAGTTTTGGGCCTAGGAGCAGTGTCTGCATGTCAGCAGAGTAGCCCGCCTGTGAAACTAACTATACTGCCTGTGTATCTAATTTTTTACTGCATCTAATCCAGTTAATAGTTTTGGGCCTCGTACCACAGTTTGGCCACTCAGTTCTGCTCGGTTTTCATCCATCGGTTGTTGTGCCAACAACTACAGAGACAGAGTTGCCAATTAGTTAGGCACTAAAATGAGTGGCAAAAGGCCTGCTGCTTGTGGATAGGGAAATAGGTGTGTTGGAAAGGGAAACAAAGGTTGTGTCCGTGAGGTAGGTGGTAAAGTAACAGTAACATCTGCAGAAGAAAGACCATCTTCAAGCTAAAGTAAGATGTCTACTTCTTTTCATAGACAATCTGATATGATCCCTTTCTTACGACCATCGCTACAAGCATCGTCAAAAATTCCAGATGAGGCACAAAAACAGCAGGTGCTTGAACGGATATCAAGTGCTCATTCAAGTGGGCTCTTCTCCATGTCAACTTCAACATCACAACTGCTCCATTCCTCAGAGTTGTCACCTCAATCGCACTTGCTTCCTCACAGCTGCCAAATCTCCAGCCGCCCATTTGAGCATGGGGTAAAACACATGGTTGAGTCTGTAGAGCTGTTTACGCATACAATGGCCTGGGAATCAGAGGTCTGCTCCACAGCTTCTGTGAATCCAGATGAGGAAATGATCTGCACTGATGCCCAGAATCTTTGTAAGTCGGATCCAGGCCCAGATGAAGAAGGTTCTGAGCATAATGTAGACCCTCGTTCCCAAACTGTAACTCCTGTTGGTGGAGACAATGAAGAAGATGATGATGAGACTGAGATACCTGATTGGAACAAAAACTTGACTTTTTGGTCAGGGCAGGAAGAGGTTGGCTATGAGGACGACGTGTGTGAGAACACACAGGATGATGATGACGAGGTTGTAGACCCCACTTACTGTCAACCCCCAGTCTGCCAGTCCATGAGGTCAGCAAAGGAGGTGGGGGAGGATGCTAGTGACAAGTCTGATGACGAGGTTACGTTGGACCTTCCTGGACAGAGACGGAGTACAGGAAGCACGTCAACAACTGCATCCTCAACCCCAACTGTGCCTCAGACCAGAAGTCGTGGTGGCTCTTCAGGTCGCACTAAGTCTTGCATAACCTGGGCATTTTTTGACAGTGCAAAGGATGACCCAACTCATGTTGTCTGTAAGATTTGTCAACAAAATCTCAGTAGAGGACAAAAAATGACTAGCTTGAGTACTTCATGCATGAACCGTCACATGGATATGAGGCATGAGTTACATTGGGAAGCTCACTGTGCTACAATGCGGCCTAGTGGGCCTGCTCAACCACCGTCTGCCTCATCAAGTGCATCCGCATCCTCTTCATCCTCTGTGACTGTGGGGACAGCAGTCGCACTTGGTTTTGGACGCAGACCTTACATCTTTTTACCCACAATAGCCAGTGTGATTGGCAGGTCATCAGGACATTTGCAAGTGGAAACACCAGCTGTTGCTGAGCGCTCTCTGATATCGACACCACATTTTGATCAAGGCAACATAACTTCTCTGCCTGCACCTTCCTCACAGACCAGCAGTGTGCCGGGGACACCCTACTCAACTCCGTCTAAGCACGGCAGCCAGCCCTCAGTCCCTCAGATGTGGACAAGTAAAAGACCATTTCCTCCTAGCCATGACAAAGCTAAGACGTTGAATTTCTCCATCTGCAAGCTGATGGCTACAGAAATGCTGCCTTTCCGCCTGGTGGACCCAGAGGATTTTTGAGACCTTATGTCAGTCGCAGTGCCCCAGTACCAGATGCCCTGTTGCCACTACTTCTCAAAGAAAGCTGTGCCTGCGCTACACCAGCATGTCGCACACAACATCACCGCTTCCTTGAGAAACGTTGTGTGTGACAGGGTGCATTTCACCATAGACACTTGGACGAGTAGACATGGACAGGGGCATTACATGTCGGTGACTGGGCACTGGGTAACTACGGCGATATCAGGAGAAGGGGCTGCTGTCCAAGTCTTGCCATCCCGACGAGTTGCTCGTCGATCCTCTGTATCTAGAAGTTCCTCCAATGCTTCTGCCTTCTTATCCTCCTCTCGGTCCTTCACCTGCACCCAAAGCCTGTCTGGTAATGCCACCCGCGTTGTAACTGCACAGAAGGAATCCTGCACACCTCCTCACTATGCTGTCACCAGGGCTCAATGGCATCAGGCAGTGTTTACATTGAAATGTCTGGGAAATGTGAGTCACACAGCTGAGGAGTTGTGGTCAGCTCTGGAGACCGAGTTCCATCAATGGTTGTCTCCACTCAACCTGCAGCCAGGGAAGGCTGTGTGCGACAATGCTGCAAAACGGGGTGCGGCCCTTCGCCGGGGCAATGTCACACACGTGTCTTGTATGGCTCAGGTTTTGTCCAGCAATTTTTATCCCACTATCCCGGACTAGATGGGCTTCTGCAGAAGGCACGTTCTCCGTGTGCTCACTTTCACCATTCGTAGAATTCAACTCTGCACATGTTGCAGCAACTGTGGCAGCACCGACGAGCCCTGGTGGATGTATAGTCTGGGCCAATGAGATCAAGATGTGGGGCAAATCATGCTGCAGGAGTGGTCTCAGATCAGGGAACTATGCACCCTTCTGCACAGTTTTGAAATAGCAACGAAGATGTTTAGTGCTGACGATGCCAATATCAGCATGACCATTCCGGTGATTTACATGCGGGAGCACACCTTACACAGTGTTCGGAGTCAGTTGGTGGAACAAGAGGAGGAACAGGAGGAGTCGTATGCGGAAGGGATAACATCTGCAAGGTCAAGAAGGTTGGCAGCACCAAGGCGGCTGGTATTGGAGGCTGGAGGAGAGGGATTACCAATGGCACATGGTAGCAGCCAAACTGTTCAGGAAGGTGCATGAGGCAAGGAAGAAGTGGAGGACCAACTGGCGCTGGGCATGGAAGACTTATCAGATGAGGATGACCTTGATCAAATTTCTGCTGTGCGAGGTTGGGGGGATAGTGCAGACGAAGGAAGCATGATTCTCACCTCGCCACCACTAAGACAATAAGGACTTGATCCTCCTGGATGCGCAAGACACATGAGTGACTTCTTGCTGCACTACATGCAACTAGAGTTGAGTGACTTTTACTTTTTTCGGATCGAGTCGGGTTTCGCGAAACCCGACTTTGTTAAAAGTCGGGTCAGGTGAAATCGGCCGATTATTGTGAAAAGTTGGGGGCCGACTGAAACATGACCTTGTTTACTCAGGCCTGATTGTATGCATCTGGTTCTCTCTTAATTCTCTGGCCAAGATGAGCAGAGATCACTCCTCTCTGCTTCACACCTGAACACACTTAGTTTGCCATATATTGCATAGTAGAAGTCTGCATGGACTTCAGTCTGCAGTGTGATCCCTTAGAAGTGTGTCCTTAAAAGTGTGGATTACAGTAGAATTAAAACCTGAATTGAACCTGAAGGGAACTGGCCACAGTCATTGTAAACAATGTTTCTGTTTGTTTTCACTCTCACCCCTATAATCCTTCACTTTCTGCTAACTCCCCCAATCCCCACACCAAGTAAGGAACTATTCATCTCCTCTTCAATCCTCCCCATCCACCTCACCTCCTCCTCCAAACTGTTCCTTAACATACAATCCTCTGTCTCCAAGCACAGACAGCCCCCTCATGCCCTCTCCTGCTCCCACCTGCTAACACTTTCTCTGCTCCTTCTTACTGCTGGTGATATCTCTCCAAATCCTGGTCCTCCTCACCATATTCCCACAATCATTTCTACCTCCCACCCACGCTCTAGCACAAACTTCCGTAACCTCTCTAACCTTATACCCATTTGCCCAGCCCCCGCCTCCCCAGTCCCACTAACAGGAGTTCTGTGGAACGCCCGCTCTGTCTGCAACAAGCTCTCCTACATCCATGATCTCTTTGTTACTACCAAACTTTCCTTCCTCGCCATCACCGAAACCTGGCTCACCCCTTCTGACTCGGTCTCCCCTGCTGCACTCTCTTACGGTGGCTTCCAACTTTCCCACACACCCCGCCCCAGCAGCAAACATGGCGGAGGAGTTGGTTTTCTCCTGTCAGATACCTGCTCCTTCACCCCAATCCCATTGCCACCCTCTGTTACCCTCCCTTCCTTTGAGGTGCACTCTGTGTGCATCTATTCCCCCACCAACCTCCAACTGGCTGTCATTTACCGCCCCCCAGGGCCAGCCACCATCTTCTTTGACCACTTCACCACCTGGCAACTTCATTTCCTTTCTGCGGACATCCCCACTATCATCATGGGTGACTTCAACATACCCATTGACACTTCCCTCTCAGCTGCCACTAAACTTCTAACTCTCACTTCCTCCTTCAGCCTCACTCAATGGTCTTCTGCAGCCACTCACAAAGACGGTCACACACTGGACCTCATCTTCACCCGCCTCTGCTCTCTATCTAACCTCTCTAACTCACCTCTTCCACTCTCTGACCACAACTTTCTCACATTCTCATCTCTCTCCACTCCATGTCTACAATCCCCACCCCACAAACTTTCACACCCTCGCAGAAATATTAAACATCTTGACCTACATTCATTCTCTGAATCCCTCCTCCCCCTCACAGGCATAAGTTCCATACACAATGCGGATGACGCTGCTGCTCTATATAACACCACAATAGCTGTAGCTTTGGAATCTGCTGCCCCACTTACACATACCAAAGCTCGCAAAATCAACAGACAGCCCTGGCACACCAGCCTGACCAAAGAACTGAGGCGAGCTTCCAGGGCTGCTGAGCGCAGATGGAAAAGATCCCACTCTAACGAGCACTTCATTGCATTCAAACAGTCACTCACTACTTTCAAGACCACACTCGCCACAGCTAAACAAACCTACTTCTCATCTCTCATATCCTCTCTCTCTCACAACCCTAAACAGTTATTCAACACCTTAAATTCTCTCCTCCGTCCCCCAGCACCTTCTCCCTCCCCACTTATCTCTGCTGAAGACTTTGCCTCATTTTTCAAGCAGAAGATTGATAGCATTAGAGACAGTTTTGGTCAACAACCCCCAGAGCTCTTCCTCCCGATTCCCAAGCCCTCCACCTCCAAAACCAACTTCTCCACCATTACAGAAGATCAACTCTCCACTCTACTCTCAAGATCACATCTCACCACCTGTGCACTTGACCCACTCCCATCCCACCTCATCCCAAACCTCACCACAATCTTCATCCCAACCCTAACCCATCTCTTCAACTTATCACTAACAACTGGTGTTTTCCCCTCAAGCTTTAAACATGCCTCCATCACAACTATCCTCAAAAAGCCCTCTCTTGACCCATCCTCTGTATCTAGCTATCGCCCTATATCACTTCTCCCCTATGCCTCCAAGCTACTGGAACAACACGTCTACCTTGAACTGTCCTCCCATCTCTCTTCTTGCTCCCTCTTTGACCACCTACAATCTGGCTTCCGGTCACACCATTCCACCGAAACTGCCCTAACTAAAGTCACCAATGACTTCTTAACCGCCAAGAGCAAGCGACACTACTCTGTCCTCCTCCTCCTCGACCTGTCGGCTGCCTTTGACACAGTGGACCATTCCCTATTATTACAAACCCTCTCATCCCTTGGCATCGCAGACTTGGCCCTATCCTGGATCTCATCATACCTAACAGACCGGACATTCAGCGTCTCCCACTCACACACCACCTCCTCACCTCGCCCCTTATCTGTCGGAGTCCCACAAGGTTCAGTCCTTGGGCCCTTGCTCTTCTCCATTTACACCTTTGGCCTGGGACAGCTCATAGAATCTCATGGCTTTCAGTATCACCTCTATGCTGACGACACACAGATCTACATCTCTGGACCAGATATCGCCTTCCTTCTTACCAGAATCCCTCAATGTCTGTCCACTATTTCATCCTTCTTCTCCACTAGATTTCTGAAACTTAACATGGACAAAACAGAATTCATCATCCTTCCCCCATCTCACGCGACCCCCCCAACGAACCTATCCATTACAGTAAATGGCTGCCCACTCTCCCCAGTCCCACAAGCTCGCTGCCTCGGGGTAATCCTTGACGCTGATCTCTCCTTCAAACCACATATCCAAGCCCTTTCCACTTCCTGCCGACTTCAACTCAAAAATATTTCACGAATCCGTTCATTCCTCAACCATGAATCTGCAAAAACCCTAGTCCATGCCCTCATCATCTCTCGCCTTGACTACTGCAACCTCCTGCTCTGTGGCCTCCCCTCTAACACTCTCGCACCCCTCCAATCTATTCTAAACTCTGCTGCCCGACTAATCCACCTGTCCTCCCGCTATTCCCCGGCCTCTCCCCTCTGTCAATCCCTTCACTGGCTCCCCATTGCCCAGAGACTCCACTACAAAACCCTAACCATGACGTACAAAGCCATCCACAACCTGTCTCCTCCATACATCTGTGTCCTCGTCTCCCGGTACTTACCTACCCGCAACCTCCGATCCTCACAAGATCTCCTACTCTACTCCCCTCTTATCTCCTCTTCCCACAATCGTATACAAGATTTCTCTCGCGTATCACCCCTACTCTGGAACCCTCTACCACAACACATCAGACTCTCGCCTACCATCGAAACCTTCAAAAAGAACCTGAAGACCCACCTCTTCAGACAAGCCTACAACCTGCAGTTACCACCGATCGACCAAACCGCTGCATGACCATCTCTACCCTCACCTACTGTATTCTCACCCATCCATTGTAGATTGTGAGCCTTCGCGGGCAGGGTCCTCATTCCTCCTGTACCAGTTATGACTTGTATTGTTTAAGATTATTGTACTTGTTTTCATTATGTATACCCCTCCTCACATGTAAAGCGCCATGGAACAAATGGCGCTATAACAATAAATAATAATAATAATAATAATAATAATAAACACAAAACCCAATGCAAGTCAATGGGGAATCAAAGTTGGCAGTGAGTGGAGGACGGGAAAACACCTATAGTGCCCATTTTAATGCCAAAAACATCAATCCTTATTACTTAAGCTTGTCAATCTTAATTTACTTTATAATAATAGTTAGGCATTGAAAACTGGGGGTCATTTAACTAAAGTTGTGGGGGGTAGGGCTGGCTCAAGATTTTCGTGGGCCCAGGAAATGCGGAATACGTCACTGCGGTGGAGCAGGGAGAGGTAAGTATTTCAACTTTGCAAGTGCTGTGATCTTGAGAAAGCAGGGGGGGGGCCCACTCGTTGGCACTTGGCACAGGGCCCCTCATAATACGGTGGTGTGTTTGACGGCAGGTGGCGCCTCCCACTGGCAGAGACACTTTTGCGTACTATGAGGGGCCCTGTGACAGTGATGTCGCCAACGAGTATGCCCCCTCACCTGATGAAGGAACCTGCACTTTCATCTGCACTTTCCTCTTTTTTCCCGTGTAAGTTGGTATAGTATGCGGGAAGGGGAAACGGACTTTAAGCAGGGTCAGATTCTGGCTGTGTAGAGTGCAAGAGGAATGTAGTGGTCTGGGTCAATGTACCAGCAGACTCATCTAGCAGTGGCTGGGCAATGGGCAGGATGAGGAGGAAACACAGATATAGGCCCAAATAAGAAAGTAGGCTAAATGCAGTTCAAAATTGGTAACAGGACTAAACGGGTGGCATTGCTTCGTTCAGTGGAGGAAAACTCTAATGAGTGGCAGGCACAGTTAGTAGGCCCAAATAATAAAGTAGGCTAAATGCAGTTCAAAATTGGTAACAGGACTAAACAGGCAGCATTGCTTCATTCAGTGGAGGAAAACTCTAATGAGTGGCAGGCACAGTTAATAGGCCCAAATAATAAAGTAGCCTAAATGCAGTTCAAAATTGATAACAGGACTAGTGTTGAGCATTCCGATACTGCAAGTATCGGGTATCGGCCGATATTTGCTGTATCGGAATTCCAATACCGAGTTCCGATATTTTTGCGATATCAGAAATCGGAATCGGAAGTGTTCCCAGTCATCTTCGGCGTGTGCGGTGCGTATGGTTCCCAGGGTCTGAAGGAGAGGAAACTCTCCTTCAGGCCCTGGGATCCATATTCATGTAAAAAATAAAGAATAAAAATAAAAAATATGGATATACTCACCCCTCCGACGAATCCTGGCTCTCACCGCTTTGAGCGTCTGCCTCCGTTCCTGAGAATGCAGTAAGTGAAGCACCTTCGATGACGTCACGGTCAGGTGACCGGTCACCCGATCGCGACGTCATCGAAGGTCCTTCACTCTCTGCATTCTTAGGGACGGAGGCAGACGCTCGCAGCGGTGACAGCCATGGTTCTTCGGAGGGGTGAGTATATCCATATTTTTTATTTTTATTCTTTTATTTTTTACATGAATATGGATCCCAGGGCCTGAAGGAGAGTATCCTCTTCTTCAGACCCTGGGAACCATCCAGGATACCTTCCGATATTTGTGTCCCATTGACTTGCATTGGTATCGGGTATCGTATCGGCGATATCCGATATTTTTTGGATATCGGCCGATACCATCCGATACCGATACCTGGCCCTGTGGGGGGATTCAGCCCATTTAGGGAGGTATAAAAATGGCCTATGGTGGACATTCAGCAGCAGCAAATGGAGTAATTGGAGAAGTCAGTAAGAGGAGGCCAAAAGCAAGACATTTTTCAGGCAAGCTGCGTGTCAGCAGGGGAAGGTGGGGAAAAATAATTTGAAATCCATGATTGGTTCATTTTAATGAAGGATAGATCATCAACATTCTGGGTAGCCAAACGTGTCCTTTTTTTGGTCAGTATTGAATCAGCAGCACTTAAGACTCTTTCTGATAGCACACAAGCAGCAGGGCAAGCGAGCTCCTGTAATGCATATTCTGCCAATTCAGGCCAGGTGTCTATTTTAGATGCCCAGTAATCAAAGGGTAATGACCTGAGAAGGAGAACATCGATAAGGGAGGAAAAGTAGTTGGTAACCATACTGGACAAATGCTGTCTCCTGTCACTCTGAATCGATACAGCAGTACCTGTCGTGCCAGCGGTCATTGCGAAATCACTCCACAACCTGGTCATAAAACCCCTCTGTCCAACGCCACTTCAGATTTGTGCACCTCTAACACCTCTGCCATGTTGCCCCTCATGTGAGAACCATCACCGGCGCTGTGTGCTGGGAATGCCTGAACCAAATGGTCTACAAGAGTTGCTTGCTTGGTAGACAATATTTGCTCAAGGTTCTTATGTGACATGATATTTTGTAATTTTCCTTTATATCGTGGATCCAGGAGGCAGGCCAACCAGTAATCGTCATCACTAGTGTTGAGCATTCCGATACCGCAAGTATCGGGTATCGGCCGATACTTGCGGTATCGGAATTCCGATACCGAGATCCGATACTTTTGTGGTATCGGGTATCGGTATCGGATACATAGAGATGTGTAAAATAAAGAATTAAAATAAAAAATATTGATATATTTACCTCTCCGGCGGCCCCTGGACTCAGCGCGGGTAACCGGCAGGCTTCGTTGTTCAAAATCAGCGCTTTTAGGACCTGAGAATCACGTCCCGGCTTCTGATTGGTCGCGGGCCGCCCATGTGACCGCCACGCGACCAATCACAAGCTGCGACGTCACCGCAAGCTATTAACGCGCTCATTTTTAAAAATGAGCGCGGTAATGACTTTCAAAGACGTAGCGGCTTGTGATTGGTCGCGGCCACGCGACCAATCACAAGCCGCGACGTCACCGCAAGCTATTAACGCGCTCATTTTTAAAAATGAGCGCGTTAATGACTTTCAAAGACGTTGCGACCAATCACAAGCCGCTACGTCTTTGAAAGTCATTACCGCGCTCATTTTTAAAAATGAGCGCGTTAATAGCTTGCGGTGATGTCGCGGCTTGTGATTGGTCGCGTGGCCGCGACCAATCACAAGCCGCTACGTCTTTGAAAGCCATTAACGCGCTCATTTTTAAAAATGAGCGCGTTAATAGCTTGCGGTGACGTCGCGGCTTGTGATTGGTCGCGTGGCGGTCACATGGGTGGCCCGCGACCAATCAGAAGCAGGGACGTGATTCTCAGGTCCTAAAAGCGCTGATTTTGAACAACGAAGCCTGCCGGTTACCCGCGCTGAGTTCAGGGGCCGCCGGAGAGGTAAATATATCAATATTTTTTATTTTAATTCTTTATTTTACACATCCCTATGGATCCCAGGGCCTGAAGGAGAGTTTCCTCTCCTTCAGACCCTGGGAACCATGAGAATACCTTCCGATACTTGATGTCCCATTGACTTGTATTGGTATCGGATATCGGTATCGGCGATATCCGATATTTTTCGGGTATCGGCCGATACTATCCGATACCGATACTTTCAAGTATCGGACGGTATCGCTCAACACTAGTCATCACTCATCATTTTGATAATGCGGGTGTCCGTTTTTAGGATATGCAAGGCATACTCAGCCATGTGGGCCAATGTTCCAGGTGTCAATTCACTGGTTGTTCTTGGTTGAGGAACACTTTCCTGCAAATCAACATCACTGTGTCCCGCAAAAAACCTGTACCTAACCTTGCAACGCCACCAGTTTCTATTGCCCCCTGAAAAGCATCCTCCTCCCATAAATATTCATCCCCATCATCCTCCTCCTCTTCTTCCACCACCTCGTCCAGGAGAGTTCCCTGAGCAGACAATGCCTGACTGTCATCAAGGCTTCCCTCCTCCAAAGCCAAAACTTTTTCCTGCTGCTCCGGCTTTAAAAGCTGTTTACCTACTCCCAGATAAGGGAGCCTTCGAGGCCTTATGTAGTCAGACAATGATGCTGGCTCATCACCTCCAGCCTTAGGTGCTATTGTGCTTTTGCCACTACCACCAGATGCACCACCAGCACCACCACCACCATCAGTACCAGCTGGCAACCACCGCCCACGGTCTCTTCCACCAGACTTCCTCATTTTTTAGAAAATCTAACCAAAATGAAAACCATTATATGGTACTGTAAAACAAGGTAGAAGGTGTATATAAACTTGTTGAGAATTTAAATGTCCATTTTTGGGGGGAGACTGAACCAAAACTCAGGCCCTGTGCATAAAACAACACAATGTAAGTGGCAGAAAGAGGCTGGCTGATATACGACAAACTAACAAGGACTGAAGTATATCCAATTTGTGAGAATTTGAATCTCACTTTTTTGGGGGGATACTGAACCAAAACTCAGGCCCAGTGTATAAAACAACACAATGTAAGTGGCAGAAAGTGGCTGGAAGATATATGAAAAAATACAAGGACTGTAGTACAATTTCAATCTCCCTACAATGATCTCAGGACAAGTATGGCAGCAATAAAAAGGACAAAAGTGTGGACAAATAAACAAGATAACTGCAGAAAGGAGCAACAGGATTTTTGCTTTTAAAAAAGCAGTTGGTTTGCACAGCAGCGTGCAAACAGCAATGCAGCTATCAGGGAGCCTTATAAGGCAGCCTAATAAGCTACAGAGCTGATGCACAAAAATATAGCCTCCATTGTCCCTGCAAAAAATGGTGGTGTTGGACAGTGAGAATCGCTACAGCACAAGCAGTTTGGGGCTTAATCTTCCCTCCCTAACTATATCCCTTCTTCTGATGAAGCTGCAGCAACCTCTCCCTATGCTAAGATCGGCAGAAGTAAGGTGGCGGTCGGCGTGCACGCCCCTTTATAGCCCCATTGATGCCGCTGAACAATCATGAACAAGAAAAAGAAAGCCACTATAATATATGCATACCACCTAAAGTTACAAATAAGTCAAACAAGCTTTTATTGGTAACATATAAAAACAATTAAAACCATCCAAACAAGACTCCCTCTATATTTGTATACCCAACACTACCCAATACACAACACTTCCATATGATAGTGGTAGACATGCATCAAATACAGCAAATAGTCAATAGTATAAACATGTTAGTAATAGCTGGCAGGTACGCCCCATCCTGCTCAGAAAAATATCGGTCAATAATATAACCCTGTCAAGCTGCAGCACACCTACAGCATATGGTCCCTCTAATATATAATATAGAAGGCATGAAAGAATACAGCCAAATAATTACCCCAGATAAAGAAAGAGGGCACAGCTATCAACCGTCCTAGACGTAAGAAGGGATCATGCTGCAGCAGCCTGGTAGTAAAACTAGCAGAAGGCTCAAAGGATGTAGAAAAAAATGGTACGAACTGAGCAGCCAGGGAGTGAAGGGCAACAGAGGGAGAGCCCAACGCGTATCGCTGTTCAAAACAGCTTCGTCAGGGGAAGTCTTCCTATATTATATATTAGAGGGACCATATGCTGTAGGTGTGCTGCAGCTTGACAGGGTTCTATAATTGACTGATATTTTTCTGAGCAGGATAGGGCATACCTGCCAGCTATTACTAACATGTTTATACTATTGACTATTTGCTGTATTTGATGCATGTCTACCACTATCATATGGTAGTGTTGTGTATTGGGTAGTGTTGGGTATACGAATATGGAGGGAGTCTTCTTTGGATGGTTTTAACTGTTTTTATATGTTACCAATAAAAGCTTGTTTGACTTATTTGTAACTTTTGGTGGTGTGCATATATTATAGTGGCTTTCTTTTTCTTGTTCATTATTGCTCTGTCTACTAGCCACTTTTTGCACCCCCAACACTTATTTATCTAAAATTATTGTGGTGCGCCAGCTACTTTTTGCATGTTGTGTGATGCCGCAGAAAGCATGCCAATCACTGTCATGCCCTTCTCTAAGATGGTGGGGACCGAGACCTATGTCATCACGCTGCCCACACTCTGAGTCCTCTTTCATTGGCTGAAAAATGGCGCTGAAAGCGTCATATGAATCAGCGACCTCATGGCCGGTCACACACTAGGATCAGGTTGGGCTTCATGAAACCTGACTTTGCCAAAAGTCGCCGATTTTTTAATTTGTCTGATCTGTTTTGCTCAACCCTACCTGCAACATGACCCTCGGATTGTCAGAATCTGAAGTAATGCCAACTACTGGGTTGCCACACTCTTAGATCCCCGGTACAAAAGTAAATTTGGCAAAATAATTTCTGCCATAGAAAGAGATTCACGCATGCAGGAGTATCACCAGAGACTGTTACAGAATCTAACATCTGCTTTTCCACAGAACACCAGTGGTGCACATAGTGAATCTCTGAGTTCTAACTTGCCAACCATGGAGCTACCGAGTTATCACTCAAACTAAAACAGTAACATCGTATCTGGTGGTAACAGCAATTTTTTCCAATCATTTCAAGATTTTTTTAGACCATCCTTTGCAAGGATACAGGAGACAAGAAGTCTGATGCACAGCCAACGCCTAGAGAGGATGGTACAAGAGTATCTACAAGTTAACAACGATGCCATGACTGTGGAACTGGACCCTAGCTCATTTTGGGCTTCCAATCTTGAAAAATGGCCTGAGCTCGCCACTCACACCTTGGAGATCTTGTCGTGCCCAGCAGCCAGCGTCCTCTCTGAACATGTGTTCAGCGCTGCTGCTAGTGTGCTGACAGATAAGCGCACGCAGCTGTCCAGTGACAATGTAGACAGAGTAACGTTAATCAAGATGAACAAATCCTGGATCCGCAAGGACTTTTCTACCCCTGTGTCTGTTAGGGGTCAAGTTCCCGCCTCTGCACAGGGGGAACCTCGGGCCATCTCTGCTGCAGTCTCCCAGTATTTTCCTGCCGCAGTGGAGCCTGCTTAGCAGAGACGTCAGTCCCAGCGTCTTGCTCAGTCCCACTCTGTACAAAGAGTTACTGCTGCTTTTCCTGCTTCTGCCATTGAAGCCAGTGCTGGGCAGCGGCGAGCAGACGCTTCTGGGACTAAGTCCTGCTTTTCTCGTTCTGAGCATGCCCAGAGTAATATCTCTCAGTGGAGATCGAAGGTCACATGGTCAGATACTGCAGCTAAGTCCATTGGTCCTTTCCGGAAGGTCCTGTAGGTGCTCTGGCTTTGTGGTAGCCTCTCATTGGTCCTTCTAGGAAGGTCCTGCATGTGCTGCAACTATTTAAGACTCGCATGGCCGCTCGGCCATGCGCTAGTATTGTTCCATGTTATGTGCTTTGCGCCAGTGTGGTCACGTAAGAGTGTGTTCAGGGACCCAGCTTAAATAAGCCCCTAGAATGCTGGCACCTACGGCGAGGAGTTTGTGTATGTATGTATTCAGGGACCTGGCTGAAATAAGCCCTAGAATGCTGGCACCTGCGGCGAGGAGTTTTGTGTGCATGCGTGATCACTGACTGCTCTCTGTTTGGGCAGTTAGCCTGTGCCTCTGTGAAGTCTAACAGAGCACAGTGCCTTGTTTTCACGGCTCCTCGGTGAATTAACTGAGTTAGTCCATACCGCCATATAGTGCTGCTGTTTGCTAGCAGCAGGTTTTCCTTTACAGTGGACCCCGGGCTGCGAATGCAACAATAACAATAAAAACATCTATTTCTACTCAGTGCGTTCCGCTAGCCTTAACAGAATACTAACGCCAGGGTCTGGCTAGAAAATGGTGGACATTCAGCAATCCTTGCGGTATATCCAGCAGCTGGAGGGTAGGTTGGTAGCTCTCGAGAGCTCAACCTCAGCTGTGGATGTTACCGCAGTTGCTGTACAGGCTGCTAGCGTGGCTGCAGCAACCTTGTCCACTGCCACGCCTGTTCCGACATTATCTCACCTCCCGCTGCCAGAAAAATTTTCTGGAGATAGCAAATCTTGTAGGGGATTCATGAGTCAGTGCTCCATTCACCTCGAGCTCCTGGCTGCACGTTTTCCCACAGAGCGGGCTAAGGTGGGATTTATTGTGTCTCTCTTGTCGGACAGGGCATCGGAATGGGCTATGCCGCTGTGGGAGCGTGGCGATCATGTGGTGCAGAGTTCTCAGCTGTTCCTGAGCACTCTGAAACAGGTCTTTTTAGGACCTCAAGTCACCCATGATACGGCGCTCCAACTGCTGGCATTAACTCAGGGTGAGTCCTTGGTCAGCCATTTTGCCGTCCACTTCTGCACTTTAGCTTCTGAGCTGGAGTGGTCGGATAAAGCCCTTATCCCCATATTTTGGAGGGGGCTGGCTGATCACGTGAAGGACGCTCTGGCCCCTAGGGAGATTCCTGCCACACTGGAGGAGTTAATAACCATCTCTTGACCTCCATTTTAACGAGCGGAGGTTAGAGCGAGCCCAGTGTAGGCAGAGGTTTCGGCTGGCTCCTACCTTCGCCAAACTTCTGGAATCTCCGGTCCTGGTTCCTGAGTCACATGAGGCCAAGGAAGTGTCACGAGCAGGATCTAAGTCCCGGACCGCTTGTGTACTCAAGGTCTGTCATGTTTGCCAGCAGTCAGGACATCTTGCCACCAGATGTCCCCAGCGGTCGAGGAAACGTCAGCGTCTAGTGGTAGTAGGTGGAGGTACACTAGACACGCCGACGTTTGCCTCCAAATTGTCCTTTAAGGGGACAATTATAATGGGCTTATCCTCCCACTCGGTAGAGCTTTGTGTGGATTCTGGGGTGGAGGGCAATTTTATGTCTTCTGCCTTCGCCCAAAGTCACGCAATACCCCTGGTTATGCTAGCTCAACCAGTAATGGTACGAGTGGTGAATGGGTCGACACTGCCCTCACAGATAACACACCAGACCATACCTTTTACTCTGTCCATGTCGCCATCCCATCAGGAGATTATATCTCTGCTCGTCATTCCTGAGGGAATTGATGAGGTCCTGTTGGAGATACATTGGCTACGGTACCACTCTCCTCATATCGAGTGGTCCTCAGGCAGAATTCTGGGATGGGGCGAATCTTGTGGGGGTAGGTGTCAGAGGGAGTGCGTTCAGGTTGCTACTACAGAGGTACCCGCAGATCTATCCTCTCTCCCCAAGAAATATTGGTCTTATGCAGACGTGTTCTCTAAAAAGGCGGCGGAGACCCTTCCGTCCCATCGCCCCTATGACTGTCCTATTGATCTCTTGCCTGGTGCTGAGCCTCCCCGGGGTCGAGTCTATCCGTTATCTCTCCCAGAGACGGAGGCAATGTCACATTACATCCAGGAAAATCTGGCAAGAGGATTCATTTGGAAGTCAGTGTCACCTGCAGGGGCAGGGTTCTTCTTCGTGCAGAGGAAGAATGGGGAATTGCATCCATGCATAGACTACAGGGGTCTTAACGCCATCACCGTTAAGAATAAGTATCCTTTGCCGTTGATATCTGAGCAATTCGATAGGCTTCGGGGAGCAAGGGTGTTTACTAAATTCGATATTTAAAAATAGATCGCATCCGTGAGGGGGACAAATGGAAGACGGCTTTTAACACCAGGGATGGGCACTATGAATATCTGGTGATGCCCTTCGGGCTCTGTAATGCCCCAGCCATTTTCCAAGACTTTGTGAACGACATCTTCCGGGATATGCTCTCCACCTCGGTCGTAGTCTATCTGAATGATATTCTCATCTACTCTCTAGATATTGACTCCCACCGGAGAGAGATGTTTGCAAAGTCTTCGAACTCCTTTGGGCAAACTCCCTCTATGCAAAGTTGGAGAAGTGTATGTTCGAGCAGGAGTCCTTACCTTTCCTAGTCTATATCATCTCTGCCCAGGGATTGGCTATGGATCCTGCCAAACTACAGGCTGTGATGGACTGGCATCAACCCCATTCTCTTAAAGCGGTCCAGCGCTTTATGGGGTTCATTAATTATTATCGCCAGTTCATTCCACACTTCTCAACTTTGGTAGCTCCCTTGGTTGTCCTCACCAAGAAGGGGACAAATCTCAAATTGTGGTCTGAGGAGGTCTCCAAGGCCTTTAACTCCATAAAGTCACACTTCGCTAGCGCTCCCATCCTACATCGCCCCGATGTAGATAAGCCATTTTTCATGGAGGTGGATGCCTCATCTGTTGGTGCTGGAGCAGTCCTCTTCCAAAAGGATGCTCAAGGTCAGAAGCATCCTTGCTTCTACTTTTCTAAGACCTTCTCACCAGCAGAGAGGAATTATTCCATCGGGGACAGGGAGTTGCTAGCCATGAAGTTGGCTTTCTCGGAGTGGAGACATCTCTTGGAGGGAGCTCACTTTCCCTTCCAAGTCTTGACATATCATACAAATTTGGTGTACCTGCAAACAGCCCAGCGGTTAAATTCTTGCCAGGCCAGATGGTCCTTGTTCTTCTCCCGGTTTCATTTCACCCTCCATTTTCTTTCTGGGGAGAAGAACATTCGTGCCGATGCTCTCTCTCGCTCCTTTGTGTCATCTGTGGAGGAGGAAGAGGAGCCTCGGCTTATTGTCCCCACCGAGAGCCTGAGAACTGTGGCCCCGGTTTCACTAAAGTCTGTGCCTCCGGGCAAGACTTTTGTACCATCCAGTTTGCGACCGGAGGTTCTCTCTTGGGCACACTCGTCCAGGGTGGGTGGACATTTTGGTTCCAAAAAGACATCTGAATTACTGGCGAGGACATACTGGTGGCCGCATATGGCTCGTGATGTCACAGACTATGTTCTGGCATGTGTCTCTTGCGCCAAGAACAAGTCCCCTCGGCAATGGCCAGCTGGTTTGCTTTACCCTCTGCCGGTGGCGGACAGGCCCTGGGAGATGGTCGGGATGGACTTTGTGGTGGGCTTACCAAAGTCTCGTAGCTGCACCATTATCTGGGTGATCACCGACCATTTTTCCAAAATGGTTCATTTGGTGCTTCTTCCACGGCTACCTTCTGCATGGGCTCTGGCAGCCTTGTTCATTAAGCATATCTTTCACTTACACGGTATGCCGGACAAGATTGTCAGTGACCGGGGTCCCCAGTTTGCGTCTCAATTCTGGAGGGAGCTTTGTCGTCTACTCAGTATTGAGTTAAATCTCTCCTCGGCTTATCATCCTGAGACGGGTTGGTTGAGAGAGCCAATCAGACTCTGGTCACTTATTTACGACATTTTGCTTCTGCCAGGCAGGATGACTGGGCATCCTTGTTACTGTGGGCAGAGTTTGCCCTTAACAATGCTGTAGCCGACTCCACCGGTCAGACTCCTTTCCTCCTTAATTATGGCCAGCATCCACGGATTCCTGTGCCTATGCCCATGTCCTCTGCTGACTCCAGGGTGGCAGACTGGGCAGTGGAGGCACGAGACATTTGGGACCACACTCAGGATGCCATCTGGGCCTCTAAGGAGAGGATGAGGTCATCCGCCGATGCACATCGGTGCCCTGCCCCAACCTTTGTTCCTGGTGACTTAGTGTGGCTCTCCGCTCGTAACATCAGGGTGCGTGTTGAGTCCACTAAGTTTGCTCCTCGCTACTTGGGTCCCTTCAAGGTCCTCGAACAGGTTAATCCTGTGGTCTACCATCTAGCCCTTCCTCCATGCCTAGGTATCCCCGACACCTTTCATGTGTCCCTCCTTAAGCCCATATACATGTCCCGGTTTTCTGAGTCATCTGCTGGGACATCGGGTTCGTCTACGGACGATTATGAGTTGAACGCTATTTTGGGGTGCAAAGTGGTTCGTGGCAAAAAATGTTATTTGGTGGACTGGAAGGGTTACGGTCCTGAGGAGAGTTCCTGGGAGCCTGCTGAGCACAAAATTGTGCCCACTCCTATGTGTGTCTTCATCCCCCTCTTCACTAATTGTATTGTCTTAGTGCAATTTTGCTTTATAATAAATGGACTTTTTTTTTATTTTTGTATTAAACATGCTTTGGGCTGGCGCTATTTCTTGAAAATGTTCTCATTATTTTTTGTGAATCGTGAGGCCTATGGCCCCTAAATTTCTTAACATTATTTTCTATGCTCAGAAATGTATTTTTAATGCACACCTTTCCAGGCCTTCCTCCCCATATCATTGCTCATCCGGTCTTTGTTGCGTCTCCTTATTTATGCTGCAGGTGCTGAATCTTTGAGCCTATTCATGCTGAGGAGGTCCTCTAGTGTTCTGAGTATTCAGGCACAAAATCACAGCTAGAGATGAGCGACACTCTCAAGGCTTGGTTCAGTTGGATCCGCCGAACGTTTAGATGTTCGCTGAACATGTTCGCCAAACGGTTCAACAAACGTATCAGAACGCCATTAGATTGTATGGGAGGCTAAACCAAATGTCTACACAACACCTTAAGCGATAAGAAAAAGCTTCCCAAACAACTAAAATTAGGGGCAGACAACAAGAAAAGTGGCTTCAATTGATCCAAAGTAGAAATTTGCAAATGGCACAGCAGCAGTCAGCCATGGGCCATACATGAGGCATAATGGTCAGGCCCAGTATTTACAGCTTGGAATTGAAGTTTCAAAGAGGACCTGGTAGTTAAGGGAGCTGTGTAAGCTTTCTTCCCTAAGGGACCCCACACCTCATGCAACAAATACATTTTTTTATTCCAGCCATTATCATATGGCAAAAAAATTCAGTTTCATATAGTTATATTGATTGAGAAATGTAAGGAAAGTAACACAGGAAGTGGACTAATTTATTGACCCACAGTAGAACCTTTTATTATGGCACAAAAGCAGTCAACCATTGCCCATTCATGAGGTATTAGGATCATTTACAGCTTGAAATTGAAGTTTCAATGAGGACCTGGTGGTTAAGGAAGCTGTGTAATCTGGGAGCCTTGATAGCTTATGCAGTACCTTCAAATTGTTTTTCTTCCAGCCACACTCAGATGGTATAAACATCAGTTTCAAACAATAATATTAGTAGAAAAAGGTAAGAAAAGAAACACAGGTAGCTGATTGAAAATAAATACAGGCCTGTCTGTATGGGAGCCCTACTTTCACAGGGAACTCACCAGATGGAGACCCAACTTGAAGTCTCCGCATTTCAAAAAAAATAATTTTCAGACATCACTAAAGTGGCATCAATTTCTACAGAGTAGAAACAGTATAATATTCCTCAGACACACCTTTTACTACAGGCAATCCAACAAATGTAGTCCAGACTTGGAGTCTTCACATTTTAAGAATAATTGTCATACACCACTAAATTGGCATCAATTTCCGAAAAGTTGAAACAGTATAATAGGCCTCTGACACAAATTCTACTATGTGCAACTCACCAGATGGGGACCCAACTTGGAGTCTCCTTATTTAAAAAAAAAATGTCAGACACCACTAAAGTGGCATCAATTTCCACAGAGTAAAAAAAGTGTAATAGACCTCTGATGCACCTTCTACTACAGGAAACCCACCAGACGGAGACCCAACTTGGAGTCTTCACATTTAAAAAAATAATTGTAACACACTACTAAAGTGGCAACAATTTCCACAGAGTAGAAACAGCATAATAGGCCTCTGCACAAATTCTATTACAGGCAACCCACCAAATGAAGACTCAACTTGGAGTCTCCACATTTCAAAAAATTATTGTCACACACCACTATAGGGGCATCAATTTCCACAGAGTAGAAACAGTATACTAAGTATAAAAGTCCTCTTACACACCTTCTACTACAGGCATCCCACCAAATGAAGACACAACTTGGAGTTTCCACATTTAAATAAATATTTGTCAGACACCACTAAAGTGGCATCAATATCCACAGAATAGAACAGCATAATAGACCTCTAACACACCTTCTACCACAGACAACTCACTAGATTGAGACCCAACTTAGAGTCTCCACATTTCAAAAAATAATTGTCAGACACGATTAAAATGGCATTAATTTCCACAGAAAACAGGAAACAGGAAAATAGGCCTCTGACATGCCTTCTTCTAAAGGCAACCCACAAGATGGAAATGCAACTTGAAGTCTCCACATTTCTAAAAATAATTTTCACACACAACTAAAATGGCATAAATTTCCACAGAGTAGAAACAGCATAATAGGCCTTTGAAAAATATCTTCTACTACAGGCAACCCAGCAGACGGAGATCCAACTTGGAGTCTTCACATTTAAAAAAATATATATCCGAAAACACTAAAGTGGCATCAATTTCCACAGAGTTGAAATGGTATAATAGGCTTCTGACACCACTCCTACTACAGACAACCCATCAGATGGAGACCCAACTTGGAGTCTCCACATTTCAAAAAATTATTGTCAGACACCACTAAAGTGGCATCAATTTCCTCAAAGTAGAAACAGTATAACAGGTCTCTGACACACCTTCTACTAGAGACAACCCACCAGATTGAGACACAAATTGAAGTCTCCACATTTCAAAAATATTTGTCAGACACCACTAGAGTGACATCAATTTCCACAGAGTAGAAACAGTATAATAGGACACTGACACACCTACTGCAAGCAACCATGCAGATGGAGACCCAACTTGGAGTCTCCACATATTGAAAAATAATTTTCAGATACCAATAAAGTGGCATCACTTTCCACAGAGTGTAAACAGTATAATAGGCTTCTGACACACCTTCTACTACAGAAAACTCACCAAATCTAAACCTTAATTTGATTCTCCACATTTCAAAAAATTACTGCGAGAAAAAACTAAAAAGACATCAATTTCCACAGATTAAAAACAGTGTAATTGGCCTCTGAAACACCTTCTAATACAGGCAACCCATCAGATGGAGACTCAAATGGAAGTGTCACGGTGCTACCACGGCAGAGATGTTCCAGAGAACCGCAGTGCTCTGGGCCTCATTCACACACAGTGAACAGAAGCTCTTCACCTGTATTGTGACCTGGCTGCTTTGTGCCAGCAGTGAAGGAGTTAACCTTATTGCTGAGTTGCTGAGAGCTGGGTCTCTCTCAGCTGAAGTGGATTTTGTTATCTGATCCTCTATATAGACCCAGTCCTGACTTCAGCTATTGTCAGTGATCGGTTCTACTGCCTGGCTTGGAGGTTGAAGGAGTGTAGTGTTGGTGTTGGAGGTTTATTTACAGAGATTAGAGTCTGCTGTTTTGGTTGCATGTTAACCTGTTTTCCTTCCTAGTTTTCTCCTTCTCTTCCCTTCTATGTGTACCCTCTGTGGTTGTGTGAGCATTTGGTGAGTTTGACACTTTTAGTTACCTTGTCAGTATACCCTGTTATTTGTTGTATTATTACACTGGTGCAGTCCACCTCCTTTGGGGGGAGAGGGGGCCACTGATAGGGCTTGCACAGGAGACAGGGATACGTTGGCGGCTCAGGTCTCCTAACCATCATAGGTACCCCTGAGATAAGGGAAAGCCAAGGCCCCATTAGAGTGCTAGGTGTTATGATCTGGTGGTTTAGGAGAAACATGGAACGAGCTCTAAAGGAAGTGGTATCTGTACTGACCGCAGTCCCTAAGCTCAACACAACACTAGAAGTAGCCGTGGGATGCTTCTAACTCTCCCTAGGCACCTCTTCACAGCCTAAGAGCTAACTACCCCTAAAGATAGAAGCAGGAAAACTATCTTGCCTCAGAGAAAATCCCCAAAGGATAGATTAGCCCCCCACAAATAATGACTGTGAGTGGAGAGGGAAAGGACATACACAGAATGAAACCAGGATGAGCAGAGGAGGCCAGTCTAGCTAGATAGATAGGACAGGATGGAATACTGTGCGGTCAGAATAAAACACTACAAAAACCCACGCAGAGATTACAAAAATCTCCACACCTGACTAAAGGTGTGGAGGGTAAATCTGCTTCCAGCAACACAGAGTTAATTCATACTGATAAGCTGGACAAACATTGAAAGCACAGAACGGATAAGTCCACAATCTGTGGACAGAAAAGAGCAAGCAAGAACTTAGCTATGCTGAACAGGTCAGGATAACAGGGAAATCCAAAGAAATGTGAATCCAACCAGGAACCATTTACAAGTGGCACTGGCTGAAGGAAAGAGCCAGGCATAAATAGCCGAGTAGAAAAGACAATCAGTAGAAGCAGCTGCTGACAGCTAAATCCAAGGAGCAGCCATACCACTTGAAACCACAAGAGGGAGCCCAAGAGCAGAACTCACAACAGTACCCCCCCCTTGAGGAGGCATCACCGAACCCTCACCAGAGTCCCCAGGCCGATCAGGACGAGCCAAGTGAAAAGCACGAACCAAATCGGTGGCATGGACATTGGAAGCAACAACCCAAGAATTATCCTCCTGGCCATAACCCTTCCACTTGACAAGATACTGAAGCCTCCGCCTCGAAAAACGAGAATCCAAAATCTTCTCAACCTCATATTCCAACTCTCCCTCAACCAACACCGGGGCAGGAGGGTCAACCGAGGGAACAACGGGCACCACATATCTCTGCAACAAAGATCTATGGAAAACATTATGAATGGCAAAAGAGGCTGGAAGAGCCAAACGAAAAGACACCGGATTAATAATTTCAGAAATTTTATAAGGACCAATAAACCGAGGCTTAAACTTAGGGGAAGAAACCTTCATAGGAACATGACCAAACCAAATCCCCCACACGAAGCCGGGGGCCAAAACACCAATGGCGGTTAGCAAAACGTTGAGCCCTTTCCTGAGACAACGTCAAATTGTCCACCACATGAGTCCAAATCTGCTGCAGCCTGTCCACCACAGAAACAACACCAGGACAATCAGAAGGCTCAACCTGCCCAGAAGAAAAACGAGGATGAAAACCAAAATTACAAAAGAAAGGTGAAACCAAAGTAGCCGAACTAGCCCGATTATTAAGGGCAAACTCGGCCAACGGCAAGAAAGCCACCCAATCATCCTGATCAGCAGACACAAAGCATCTCAAATAGGTCTCCAAGGTCTGATTAGTTCGCTCAGTTTGGCCATTAGTCTGAGGATGAAACGCCGAAGAAAAAGACAAATCAATGCCCATCCTAGCACAAAAGGCCCGCCAAAACCTAGAGACAAACTGAGAACCTCTGTCAGACACAATATTCTCCGGAATGACATGCAAACGAACCACATGCTGAAAAAATAATGGAACCAGATCTGAGGAGGCAGGCAACTTAGGCAAAGGTACCAGATGGACCATTTTAGAGAACCGGTCACAAACAACCCAGATAACAGACATCTTCTGGTAAACAAGAACATCCAAAATAAAATCCATGGAAATATGCGTCCAGGGCCTCTCAGGGACAGGCAAAGGCAAAAGCAACCCACTAGCGCGGGAACAGCAAGGCTTGGCTCGGGCGCAAGTCCCACAGGACTGCACAAAAGCACGGACATCGCGCGACAAGGAAGGCCACCAAAAGAACCTAGCAACCAAATCTCTGGTACCAAAAATCCCAGGATTACCAGCCAACACTGAACAATGAACCTCAGAAATCACCTTACTTGTCCATCCATCAGGAACAAACAGCTTCCCCACAGGACAGCGGTCAGACCTATCGGCCTGAAATTCCTGAAGCACCCGCCGCAAATCAGGGGAGATGGCAGAAAGAATCACCCCTTCCTTAAGAATGCCAACCGGCTCAAGGACTCCAGGAGAATCAGGCGAAAAACTCCTAGAGAGGGCATCAGCCTTAACATTCTTAGATCCCGGAAGATACGAGATCACAAAATCAAAACGGGAGAAAAACAGGGACCATCGAGCCTGTCTAGGATTCAGCCGCTTGGCCGACTCGAGGTAAATCAAATTCTTATCATCAGTCAGGACCACAACGCGGTGCTTAGCTCCCTCAAGCCAATGTCGCCATTCCTCAAATGCCCACTTCATAGCCAACAACTCCCGATTGCCGACATCATAATTGTGTTCCGCAGGCGAAAACTTTCTGGAAAAAAAAGCACACGGTTTCATCAAGGAACCATCAGATTCCCTCTGAGACAAAACGGCCCCTGCCCCAATCTCAGAAGCGTCGACCTCAACCTGAAAAGGAAGAGAAACATCCGGTTGACGCAACACAGGGGCAGAAGTAAATCGGCGTTTAAGCTCCTGAAAGGCCTCAACAGCCGCAGAGGACCAATTCGTCACATCAGCGCCTTTCTTCATCAAATCAGTAAGGGGCTTAACCACACTGGAAAAGTTGGCAATGAAATGGCAATAGAAATTAGCAAAGCCCAAAAATTTTTGAAGGCCCTTCACAGATGTGGGTTGAATCCAGTCATGAATAGCTTGGACCTTAACAGGATCCATTTCTATAGACGAGGGAGAAAAAATAAAACCCAAAAAAGAGACCTTCTGAACTCCGAATAGGCAATTAGACCCCTTCACAAACAAAGCATTATCACGAAGGATCTGGAACACCATCCTGACCTGCTTCACATGAGACTCCCAATCATCGAAAAAAATCAAAATATCATCCAAATATACAACCATGAATTTATCAAGATAATTGCAGAAAATATCATGCATGAAGGACTGGAACACAGATGGAGCATTAGAGAGCCCAAATGGCATCACAAAGTATTCAAAATGTCCTTCGGGCGTATTAAATGCAGTTTTCCATTCGTCACCCTGTTTAATACGAACAAGATTATATGCCCCTCGGAGGTCAATCTTAGTAAACCAACTAGCCCCCTTAATCTGAGAAAACAAATCAGAAAGCAAAGGCAAGGGGTATTGGAATTTGACCGTGATCTTAATAAGAAGACGATAATCTATACAGGGTCTCAAGGAGCCATCCTTCTTAGCAACAAAAAAGAAACCCGCTCCCAATGGTGACGAAGACGGCCGAATATGCCCTTTCTCCAAGGATTCCTTAACATAGCTCCGCATGGCGGCATGCTCTGGCACAGACAGATTGAAAAGTCGGCCTTTAGGGAACTTACAACCTGGAATCAAGTTAATAGCACAATCACAGTCCCTATGTGGGAACTGGACTTGGGCTCATCAAATTCATCCTGGAAATCCGACAAAAACTCAAGGACCTCAGAAGAGGGGGAAGAGGAAATTGACATCAAAGGAACGTCACTATGTACCCCTTGAAAACCCCAACTAGTCACAGACATAGTTTTCCAATCCAGCACCGGATTATGTTCCTATAACCATGGAAAACCCAGTACAACAACATCATGCAGGTTATGCAACACCAGAAAACAGCAATTTTCCTGATGTGCAGGAGCCATGTACATGGTCATCTGCATCCAGTACTGAGGTTTATCCTTGGCCAATGGAGTAGCATCAATGCCCCTCAAAGGAATAGGGCTCTGTAAAGGCTGCAAGGAAAAACCACAGCGCCTGGCGAATTCTAAGTCCATTAGGTTCAGGGCAGCGCCTGAATCCACAAATGCCATGACAGAAAAGGACAACAATGAGCAAATCAGGGTCACAGATAAGAGAAATTTAGGCTGTACAGTACTAATGGTAACAGACCTAGCGACCCTCCTAGTACGTTTAGGGCAATCAGAAATAACATGAGCAGAATCACCACAGTAAAAACACAGCCTATTCTGACGTCTGAATTCCTGCCGTCCTGTTTTAGTCAAAATCCTATCACATTGCATAGATTCAGGACTCTGCTCAGAGGACACTGCCATATGGTGCACAGCTTTGCGCTCGCGCAAACGCCGATCAATCTGAATGGCTAGAGACATAGACTCGCTCAAACCAGTAGGTGTGGGGAAGCCCACCATAACATCTTTAAGGGCTTCAGAAAGACCCTTTCTGAAAATAGCAGCCAGAGCATCCTCATTCCATTTAGTAAGCACAGACCATTTCCTAAATTTCTGGCAGTATAATTCTGCCGCTTCCTGACCTTGACACAAGGCCAACAGGGTTTTTTCTGCATGATCCACAGAGTTAGGATCATCATACAATAATCCGAGCGCTTGAAAAAATGCGTCTACAATCAGCAATGCTGGATCCCCTGATTTAAGGGAGAATGCCCAGTCCTGAGGGTCACCACGCAGCAAGGATATGATGATTTTTACTTGCTGAATGGGATCGCCAGAAGAACGGGGTTTCAAAGCAAAAAACAATTTGCAGTTATTTTTAAAGTTCAAAAACTTGGATCTGTCTCCAAAAAACAAATCAGGAGTAGGAATTTTAGGCTCCAAAGCCGGAGTCTGGACAACATAATCTTGGATACTCTGTACTCTTGCAGCAAGTTGATCCACACGAGAAAACAAACCCTGAACATCCATGCCAGAGCACAAATCCTGCACCACCCAAAGGTCAAGAGGAAAAAAAAAAGACATAAAGAGAGCACAGAAAAAAAAATGGCTCAGAATTTTTTCCTTCTTTTTGAGATGCATTTAATTCATTTATGGCCACTTGTACTGTTATGATCTGGTGGTTTAGGAGCAACATGGAAGGAGCTCTGAAGGAAGTGGTATCTGTACTGACCGCAGTCCCTAAGCTCAACACATCACTAGAATTAGACGTGGGATGCTCCTAACTCTCCCTAGGCACCTCTTCACAGCCTAAGAGCTAACTACCCCTAAAGATAGAAACAGGAAAACTATCTTGCCTCAGAGAAAATCCCCAAAGGATAGATTAGCCCCCCACAAATAATGACTGTGATTGGAGAGGGGAAGGACATACACAGAATGAAACCAGGATGAGCACAGGAGGCCAGTCTAGCTAGATAGATAGGACAGGATGGAATACTGTGCGGTCAGTATAAAACACTACAAAAATCCACGCAGAGATTACAAAAATCTCCACACCTGACTAAAGGTGTGGAGGGTAAATCTGCTTCCCAGAGCTTCCAGTAACACAGAGTTAATTCATACTGATAAGCTGGCACTGGCTGAAGGAAAGAGCCAGGCATAAATAGCCGAGCAGAAAAGACAATCAGTAGAAGCAGCTGCTGACAGCTAAATCCAAGGAGCAGCCATACCACTTGAAACCACAAGAGGGAGCCCAAGAGCAGAACTCACAAAAGTGCCACTTACAACCACCCAAGAGCGGAATTCACAACAGCTAGGGACAGGTGCGGGTCCCAGTACGCCATCCTGCCCTCTTATCGCTGCTTACGGCGTGACAGGAAGTCTCCGCATTTAAAAAAAATAAATTTCACACACCACTAAAACATAAATCTTAATGTATTACGTTTATGCTGATTTTGAAATTTGGAATTGTTTTCCAAACACTTTCGTTCATCTCTAGTCACAGCGCACATTGTGAGGTCAAGATTTTGTGGCCTAATGCACGGTTGCACAGAACTGTCCCTGGTGTCATCAGAGCTGGAAGTTCCAACCTATAGACCAGGAGGTTCATTACATAGTTACATAGTTACATAGTTATTAAGGCAAAAAAATGTATCAAGGACCAGAAGGGTGATGGTAAGCAACAGAGTGGCTAAGAAGGAAGTTTTTACATCTTATGCTTATTATGCTCTGGGGTATAAATAGATCCCAGAGCATAATGCGGAATAATCAATTTGAGGAGAATATCTTATTTGCAAATGAAGCATATCAGAAAACTTCATAAACAGGTAAATTTAAATTTTTCTTTATCCGCTTACCTCTAGTTCATATATCTGTGCTTGTTTTGTGAACTATGTGTTGGCAAAAATATAGTGAAGACACATTCGACTTTTATTCAAGTAGAGGATCAAAGTTACCTATCCATGTGCCACCCATGTGTTGTTCATGGTTAACTTTGCTATGTACTGGAGAAGTTTTGTAATTAGTTTATATTTTTCAGACAATAAAATTACTGAGGAAATACTAATGGTAAAAACTGAAACACTGACCAAATACTGAAAAAAGTAGATAAAAATGTGATATAACTAATATCATTTTTTGAGTACTGAAGTCTGAATGAGGCCTTATGCCTACAAAAGTTGCTACAATGGATATACCATATTATGCCAGCACTGGCTCTCAGATATAAAAAATAACAAGTTTCAGACTTTCTGATCTCCTGCATAAACATATAAAGGTGTATCCTTTCCATTCATCATATTTCTTCTTTTTTGCACAAATTAACAATTTCCAGAAAATTATTCAGAACAATCTTATAAGGTTTAAGGATATATTGTGTTAATGATAGGCTTTTCTCAGAAAAAAGATTCTACCTTGTGAAGAAAAACAAAATACATAATCTTATAGGATTAACATGGGGTTTATCACTCATTTGTCAAAGTAATTAAAGTAAACAAAATGTATCTTCCAAGGTTATTGCATCAATGTCCTGAATTTCATTCACTTTTACAAAGTGCAATGATGTGAAATGTATTCTAAATAGATAGAAAGCGTGACTATGTAAGCAATTTGTCACATTTTAAAGATTGCTTGTCAATGTTTTGGTTTAATTGTGTATTTATGTTTTAGTGTGGCATTAATGTATGTTCTCTTTTCCCCTTCAACCAAGTCCTTAAAGATACTTGGAAAACAAAAACACTTTATTAAGTTTAGGGAACACTGAAGTTAACTTTAAAAATGAACGCAATCTTACAATGAGTAATTTTACGTTTTGGGATATGCTTGAAGCTGAGAGGTTTACTTTAGAAATGTGATTTAACTTAAAAAAAATTGCAGCCAAGTTGAAAGTGAGTCACATGGCAATACATCTAGAAGTGATTTCATGCAACTTGCAACCTGCATCAACAAATCTGATGAGATGCAGCAGCAAGAAGTTGTAGATTTCATTGGGACCACAAAGAACACTAATCAACATGATTTTTTTTTCACAAGAACTTTTAATGGAAATTCTAGTAGGATTTCAAATCCTGAATTAATATATGTTGTTAGAATTTTTTTATCAGGTTCAGTTTTTTTTTTTTTTTTAAATTTTAGTTGTTTTTACTTTGTTTTTATGGTTTGCTATTCAACAATTTAACTCAATTATTTAGTTTTCTAATTGGTCTGTGATCAGATGAATGAGGTTTTAAGTTGTGTTAAAAGGCAAAATAACAAAATAATGCAGTTTATTCATTTTAAGACATGCTTAAATATTGCATCTTTTGTAAGTAGAGAGCCAATAGATAAACAGCAGTGAGCCTGTTGATGCTAGAGTTTGTTTTTCTGTTGATCTAAAGTGTTTCTCATATTTTATTAGTTCTATTTGTTATAAAACTTTCAACATCGTGCCAGGGAGGAGTGATTTTTACTATCTATAATTCTCACATCATGCTGGGGTGGTGTGCCTTTTACTATTTATACTCCTTACATCAAGCCGGGAAGGAGTGATTTTTACTATGTATACTCGTGGCTAGTGTTGAGCAATACGATACTGCAAATATCGGGTATCGGCTGATATTTGCTGTATCGGATTTCCGATATTTGTAAGATATTGGATACAGGAATCAGAGGTTCCTATAGCGCAATGATGCATTATAATGGAGTGTGGGTGGTGCGTGGGCGGAGACTTTGTCTGTGTGTGCAGGCGGGGTCTGTGCGTGACCGTGGGAGGGTCTGTGCAGCCTGCCGGGGGTCTTTGCGGGCCTCATGGGGGTCTGTGCGGGCCCCTCGGGGGTCTCTGCGGTTGGCTGGGGGCCTGTGAGGGGCTCTCTGGGGTCTGTGCGGCTGGCTGGGGGTCTGAGCGGCCTGCTGGGGTCTGTACAGGCCTCTCTGGGGTCTGTACGGCCTGCTGGGGGTCTGTACAGGCCTCTCGGGTGGTCTGTGCGGCCTGCCGGGGTCTGTGCGGCCTGCCGGGGGTCTGTGCGGCCTGCCAGGTGTCTGTACGGGCCTCTCTGGGGTCTGAGCGACCTGCCGGGGATCTGTGCAGCCTGCTGGGGGTCTGTGCGGGACTATAAGTCCCATCGGGCTATGCCTGCTACAATGGTAGTCCCATCATCCGGCTAATGTGTTGAATGTAAAAAAAACATACATACTACATACATAATACATACATTCTACATACATACTACATACATACATACACCATAATACATACATACATACAACATGCTACATACATACTACATACATACTACATACTACATAGATACATACAACATACTACATACATACTACATACATACAACATGCATACAACATACATACAGTACATACAACATACATACAACATACATACAACATACCACATACATACTATATAGATACTACATACATACTACATACATACAACATATTACATACATACAACATGCTACATACATACTACATACATACATACATGCTACATATATACTACACATATACATACAACATACCACATACATACTACATACAACATACTACATACATACAACATGCATACAACATACATACAGTACATGCAACATACATACAACATACATAGAACATAACACATACATACTACATATATACTACATACATACTACATACATACATACATACAACATACACACTACATACATACTACATACATACTACATACATACAACATACATACTATATACATACTACATACTTACTACATACATACAAAATACATACATACTACATACATGCATACTAAATACATACATACATAATACATACATACTAAATACATACATACATATTACCGTATATACTCGAGTATAAGCCGAGATTTTCAGCCCAAATTTTTGGGCTGAAAGTGCCCCCCTCGGCTTATACTCGAGTCACGGTAGTGGTGGGGTCGGCGGGTGAGGGGGAGAGGGCGCTGAGGTATACTTACCTAGTCCCAGCGATCCTCGCGCTGTCCCTGCCTTCCTCCCCGTCTTCTGTGCTGCAGCGTCTTCCCCTCTTCAGCGGTCACGTGGGACCGCTCATTAGAGATATGAATAAGCGGCTCCACCTCCCATAGGGGCGGAGCCGCCTATTCATTTCTCTAATCAGCGGTGCCGGTGACCGCTGACAGGAAGATGCTGCAGCACAGAAGACGGGGAGGAAGGCAGGGACAGCGCGAGGATCGCTGGGACTAGGTAAGTATGTTATATTCACCTGTCCGCATTCCAGCCGCCGGGCGTCGCTCCATCTTCCCGGCGTCTGCGCTCTGACTGTTCAGGCAGAGGGCGCGATGACGCATATAGTGTGCGCGGCGCCCTCTGCCTGATCAGTCAGAGCAGAGACGCCGGGAAGATGGAGGCGCCGGGACCGGACGCTGGAAGCTGCAATCAAGGGAGGTGAGTATGTGTTTTTTTTTTTTTTATTGCAGCAGCAGCAGCGGCAGCACAGATTTATGTGCAGCATCAATGGGGGCAGTATGAACGGCACACAGCACTATATGGGGGCAGTATGAACGGCACACAGCACTATATGGGGGCAGTATGAACGGCACACAGCACTATATGGGGGCAGTATGAACGGCACACAGCACTATATGGGGGCAGTATGAACGGCACACAGCACTATATGGGGGCAGTATGAACGGCACACAGCACTATATGGGGGCAGTATGAACGGCACACAGCACTATATGGGGGCAGTATGAACGGCACACAGCACTATATGGGGGCAGTACGAACGGCACACAGCACTATATGGGGGCAGTATGAACGGCACACAGCACTATATGGGGGCAGTATGAACGGCACACAGCACTATATGGGGGCAGTATGAACGGCACACAGCACTATATGGGGGCAGTATGAACGGCACACAGCACTATATGAGGCATCTGTGCAGCATCTATGGGGGCAGTATGAACGGCACACAGCACTATATGAGGGCAGTATGAACGGCACACAGCACTATATGGGGCATCTGTGCAGCATCTATGGGGCAGTATGAACGGCACACAGCACTATATGGGGCATCTGTGCAGCATCTATGGGGCAATATGAACGGTGCAGAGCACTATATGGCACAGCTATGGGGAAATAATGATCTATTTTTATTTTTGAAATTCACCGGTAAATGCTACATTTCCACCCTAGGCTTATACTCGAGTCAATAAGTTTTCCCAGTTTTTTGTGGCAAAATTAGGGGGGTCGGCTTATACTCGGGTCGGCTTATACTCGAGTATATACGGTACATACATTCTAAATACAATACGTTCATACATTACATACAATACATACATACAGACATACAGTACATATAACATAGAGTACATACTCACCATCACTTGTCATTTTGATCTCCGAAGCCAGTGTTTTCTGTAAAAAACATTAAAATAACAAACAACCAATATACTCCCTGATCTGCAGAAGTTCACGAGTGTCCCACAACGATCTCCCGTTGAGAACGGCAGCATCAGCTGATGCGACCGCTCTCTAGGGGCTCCAGGAACACAATGACGGGAGGAAGGTATCCTTCCGCACTGTATTCCTCTGCCACTGTAAAAAATAGTCCCTAGTCTCACTTTTGGCATTGCTGTGTGAGAAATTTTCCCACGCAGCAATTGCCATAAAGTGAGACTCTGAGAGGTTACTATAGTTCAGTGATGCACTGCAGGAGCCATTGTCTCCTGCAGTGTGTCACTGAAGGCCCTATAGAGCAGTGACGTCACCCGATGTCACAGTTCTATAGGGGAGCTCGTCGTTGGACACTCGTTATTAATTGGACTACAGCAGACAGGTAGTATACGGTTTAATATTTTAAGTTTTTTGCAGGCGCTGAAGTATGGTTAGTATTGTTAAATGAAGAATATTAAAATACTTTTTTTCCTAATGAGTGTGTGTGTTTTATTAACGCTTCACTAGTATTGGATTAATAATGGAAAGGCATCTTATTGATGCCTCTCCATTTTTAACCCGGCTTAATGTCACCTTACAATAGCAAGGTGACATTAACCCCTAATTACACCATATCCCACCGCTACACGGGAGTGGGAAGAGAGGGGCTAAGTGCCAGAATTAGCACATATTACAGATGCACCATTTCTGGGGCAGCTGTGGACTGGTATTTGTAGCTGGGGGCCAATATCCATAGCCCCTCTCTAGGCTATGAATATCAGCCCGCAGCTGTCTATGTAGCCTTTTTTTGGGGGGTCTCCCCATTTTAATAGCCAGTAAAGGCTACGCAGACAGCTGCAGGCTGATATTCATAGATGGCTACAAATATTAGCCCCGGCCATCGGATTTCCCTCTCTGGCGCAGAAAATTACGCAGGAGCCCACACCATTTTTTTCTTTTTTAAATTAAACGCTCATTAAGGCCTCTTTCATACTAGCGTCGGTACGGGTCCGTCACTATGCGTCGGGCCGACGTACCGACACACGTTGTGAAATTTGTGCACGATGTGGGCAGCGGATGCAGTTTTTCAACACATCCACTGCCCAATCTGAAGTTCAGGGAGGAGGGGGCGGAGTTTCAGCCCGCATGCGCGGTAGTTTATGGCAGACGCGATGGACAAAAAAAGGTCACTTGAACTTTTTTTCGTGCCGACGGTCCACCAAAACACGACGGATCCGTTGCATGACGGACATGACATGTGGCCATCCGTCGCGATCCGTCGCTATTACAAGTCTATGGGTAAAAAATGCATCCTGCGAGCACATTTGCAGGATCCATTTTTTTCTCATAGAGTTGTATTAGCGCCGGATTGTGACTGATGGCCACACGTTTCATCCATTTTTTGCATGATCCGTCACTGTGCGTTTTTTTTACCGGACAGAATAACCTTTCCTCTGTATGTGTTTTCCATCCGGCGGAAACAGCTTTTTTTGATGGATCCTGCAAAAAAAGGATGAAATGTGTGGTCATCAGGCGCAATCCGGTGCTAATACAGCTCTATGAGAAAAAACGGATCCGGCGGAAAAAAACGGATCCTGCAAATGTGATCGCAGGATGCTTTTTTTACCCATAGACTTGTATTAGCGATGGATCGCGATGAATGGCCACACATTGTGTCTGTCATGCAATGGATCCGTCGTATTTTGGTGGACCATCGGCACGAAAAAATGTTCAAGTGGACGTTTTTTTGTCCGTCGCGTCCGCCATAAACTACCGCGCATGCACGGCCGAAACTCCACCACCTCCTCCCCGGACTTCAGAATGGACTTCAGAATGGGCAATGGATTCATTGAAAAACTGCATCCGCTGCCCACGTCGTACACAAATTTCACAACGTGCGCCAGTGCTTGGATTCAGGAAAATCAGCACAAGTAATTTCTAATCTACGTGTATTCATGATGAATAACAAATCCAATGCAAGTCAAAGGGAAAGATAAATAGAGAGTTAAAAGTGTTAAAAAGAAGAAAACAATATTCCTCACCTTTCCACAGAGATGATACGCCAATTGTCCCATGACGGGTCTAGCTCTGCTACATGTAGATGGCAGGCTGTATGATTGCATAATGTGACCATACAGCCAGTCATCCAGAAAAGATACTGAGCAGTGTGTCCTATTCCCCATCTGAGTGCACCGTGAGCATGAGAAAGTTCTCCTGCTCACGGTGCCGTCAGACAGGTCCTGGGAGTTCACGGCCAATTAACTCACTTCACCTATGGACGTCTGAGTGAGCGTGGTGGAAAAATTTCCCATGTTGCTCGCACTGACATCACATAGGTGAAGTGAGTTTATTAGCTGTGGACTTCCAGAATGCTGAGGAATGCAAATGCGGAGTAATGAAGATTATTGCTCCTGGTAAATTGTCATGTAAGATTATCTCTACCTGGAATGCGCCAGTCGCACAACTGCTAGATAGTATTGAGCGATACTTTCCGATATTTGAAAGTATCGGTATCGGATTGTATCGGCCGATACCGGCAAAATATCGGATCCCGCCGATACCGAGTTCCGATACCAATACAAGTCAATGGGACACAAATAGCGGAATGTATCCTCGATGGTTCCCAGGGTCTGAAGGAGAGGAAACTCTCCTTCAGGCCCTGGGATCCATATTAATGTAAAAAATAAAGAATAAAAATAAAAAATATGGCTATACTCACCCCTCCGAAGAACCCTGGATGTCACCGCTGCAAGCGTCCGCCTCCATTCCTGAGAATTGCAGAGAGTGAAGGACCTTCAATGACGTCGCGGTCAGGTGACCGGTCCTTCACTCACTACAGTCTGGGCAAGTCACTCGAATATGCCAAGGTGAATATCTATATACTAGCCAAGTAACAAAAAGCCTGAACACCATACTATTCGTGCAAGAAACGAATAGTGCCAAATGTATTCGCTCATCAATACTAGTTAAATCAATTTGCCATGTGCAATGAGGCCTGTCTTGCACAGCAAAGAGCTTCTGCACTCAAGTATCCAGATTTTGTGACCATAAATGACATCTCCGACTCTGACCCTACTCACACTGAACAGAACACAAACAGTAATGTGAGAAATGATCCAACTTTTGAAGCAAGTTGTTCATCAGAACTTCACTTGTCTAAAATAAACAATCAGAGCTTTTAAGTTTCAGGTTCAAAGGATGGAATCTACTTTGCAAAGGTGTAAAAATATGCAGGTATCATAGGTGATTTCTAAAACTATTTCTCTGAAGAAAAAGATGTAGCTTTCTGTTATAATGTTTGTTTTGTTATGGAGGCCCTTGGACTTCAACAGATGAGTGGCTATTGTTCATAGACTCATCTAAAGTTAGTGTAAAGGATGTTATTTCGCATAACCACCAGTAAAAACCTATTGTGCATGCTGTTGATATGAAAGAGACATACGAAAATATGAAACTGCTGTTTGAAAAATCCGCTATGAAAAATGTAACAGGAATATCTGTGGAGATTTGAAGATGATTGCTTTATTGGATTAATTGGAACTTGGTTGCATGAAATTCTGCTTTTTCTAATGAATGAGATAGCAGGTGTTATGGTCCTACTCACATGGGTAAAAGAAGAAGTTAAGTACAACCAAGTAAGGAAACGGTACTTGTAACCAACTGGTTCCTACAAAAAACCCTAACTACACAATTACCTACACCTCTTCAAACCTTGCTCCCTAAAAGGCTGTCAAGGGCTTCCTTGTACCTTCTGAGGAACTGGGGGAGGCTGAACAAAACAAATCCAACAAAGGTAGAAGAAAGCATGCATAAAGACACAAGAACCCAGGGTGAGAAACTAAGATATGTTCATGCAGGACAGATAGGGATAAATAAGGAGAACCAAAAAAAAGCAAACAGAATGTGAAACTTCCCAGATTCCCAAAAGTGGAAAAAAAAGGGAACAGTGCCTAAGAGGAAAACTCAAATTTGCAGCAGGAAAAATAGCCTGGGACTTACCAGAAAGGCAAACCCCTAGCTGGGAGCTGGAAATCCAAACACCAATCTATATGGAAGTATAGCCAGCAAGTGAGGTAAGTCGAAGGTGAACTTATGAAGCCCATCCCAAAATGTGAGAGGACAGAACCAAAAGGAAAAATTGAAAACACCTGCAGAGATGCCAACTAAGTAAGGGAAACCAAAACAAAGGAAACCACCAGAATTTGGACAGAGACAAAAAAAGGACTGTTGCCCAGCAGAGAAGCAGATAGGGAAACTGACCACATAGCCTGAGGTCACCAGATAAAATCTAAAAACTGAACCATTACAGCAGGGATAAGAAGTCTCAATATATTAAAAAACAATGGCATAAATGTGAATATCTTGTTCCTGGAGAAAAAAATTTGTCAAATGTACCTTTAGTGAATCCTGAAAAAGTATATTTACCTTCATGGCATATTCAACTGTGATTGTTGAAAGAATTTGTAAAAGCACTTGATAAAATATTTTCTGCCTTTAAAAATTTGAACTCTATATTTCCTAAAATGAATGATGCAAAACTGAAAGAAGGTATTTTTATAGGGCCACAAAGAATATCAGTGATGGATGATGAGCAATTTCAGGAACTATTAAATTAATTGCAAAAAGCATCCTTGCTGTTCTTCAAGGATGTTTCCACTTCTTTTCTTGGAAATCATGAAGGAGAAAACTATGTTGATATACTGTGTGATTTTGTGAACTCATATCAAGCCATAAAATGCAATGTGTTCTTAAATCTTCACTTCTTGGACATCCATCTGGACTTCCACCCAGAAAATATTGGTGCTGTCATTGACCAGCATTGGAAACATTTCATCATCAAATTTCTATGATGAAATGGAGATACCAAGGCAAGTGAAGTTCCAATGTGCTGGCTGACTGTCACTGGATAATGAAAAGAGACATATTGGAAGCACAATGTTCCAGCAAATTATTATAAAAAAAATATAGGAAAGCTTTATTTCAGATAATGTTGACTACATAATTATTTTTGTAATATTTACATAACACTGGAAACCCTGCCCATTGGATAAAATCTAAAAGCATAATTGTATTCTGCACACAAAAATATTTAAATCCAGCTAATTTTGTCTTTGTGAAAGAAAAATAAACTTTGTCAACCAGTGAAATCAGTAGAGATGATGTTTGACAATGCAACACTGTGATCTGTATTTTGTAGCCCAATTCTTAACTTCAGTCAAGAGAAATAGATTGGCCAGTGGCAATATAGAGGAAAATTATAATAAAAATAGTTTTCTAATAGCAACCAAACTATATCCAAAGCAATGATACAGTGAGTGGCAAATGCTTCATAGGTAGTTTGGTTACTATTAGGGAGCTACATTTATTGCAATTGTCTTGTACATCACCACTGGCCAAACTTTTCTCGTTCCTTTCCTCCTATGTACCATATATACTCGAGTATAAGCCAACCCGAGTATAAGCCCAGGCACGTACTTTTGCAACACATAACTGGGTAAGCTTATTGACTCAAACATATACCTGTCCTGGTATGTGTGGCTCCGCCTGTTGTATGCATAGCTCCCCTGGTCCACATTGTTTAGCTCTCCCAGTCCCACATTGCTCAACTCCCCTGGTCCCGCATTGCTCAGGTCCCGAGGTAATGCATTGCTCTGCTCCCCCAGTCCACATAGCTCAGCTCCCCCATCCCCCATCTCGGCTCCTCCGTGCCATGGTTGTATGAATGGCTCACATTGCCCCCCTCACCATCATACTCACCCTCCTCACACCTGCATCTCCATTGTCCCAGTACCGGCAGCTCACCTCTCCTCTGCTCAGTGGTCACGTGGTACCGCTCATTAAGGTAATGAATATGCGCTCCATGCCTATGGAAGTGGAGACACGTCCATATTCATTACCTTAATGAGCAGTACCCCGTGAACGCTTAGCACAGGAGAGGAGAGCCAGGACAATGGAGATGCAGGGATGGAGGTGCAGCAACGGAGGGTGAGTATGATCTCTTCTGTTAGCCAGTGGCTGCAGCTGTAGCTTTCACTGTGCCACAGCCACCGCCTCCTGTCACCTGGTCCTCCGCCGCCCCCCCCCCCTCCCCACCAGCTTTTTGGACCGTGATTCATGTATAAGCCGTGAGGGGCGTTTAAAGTACAAAAAATTGTGCTGAAAATCTTGGCTTATACACGAGTATAAACGGTATGTTATTGTTACATAATGACCATAATACTACAGATGGTAATTATTATACTTATTATTAGCTACATTATATTTGTGAATTAAAAGAAGTAGCCTAACAGAACTGATAATAACATAACTACATTTTGCTTTCAGTAAAGACTGTCTACTGCTGTTGGCAGGCATTTTTTTAACAGCAGTTCTCTTACATGAATTTATGACTAGCAATGATCATCTCATATTTATTATATAGGCAGTGAATGGCAGAGGTCTCTTGTGATAACTCTACATAGTTAAGCATGGAGCGCTGTCCTTGCACCTGTGCTTTACTGCATCAACAATAAATATGTAATAATTATTAATTCCTAGGAGAATTGGGGAACATGTTGTGAATAATAAAATGCTGAATAGAAATAAATTATATTCTACATTACATAAGGCATACTTCTTAAATGTCCTGGGATATCCTATATAAAATAATAATACCATGGCCAACAAAGTGCACATTTAAGAAGTTGTTTTTTGTGTGATTCATCATACTGTTAGCTCTTAACAAGTTGTTAATAGACTTTTAAGGATATCAATGATTTATTTTGGTTTTACATAATATAATTCATATTTTATCTCTGACATACAGGCACTACTAATCTATATAAATAGGTTGTCTATTACAATGAGCTGCCTATTGCTTTTTTTGTTTAAATTAGTTATTGGCATAATATTTGTGTGCAATAATTAAAATAACATAGTTGGTGTGGGGGCAAAAAAAAAATATGTAAATGAAAGAGAAGTAATCTATATATTTCACAATTGAATAGACAATTTGTAAGCATTCACATCAAATATATATTCTAAGTATAGATGACTGAAAACTTCCAGTGTACTCATTCTAGGTAGCAAGGAATAAAAAAGTAGAACTAAAGTTCCAGAGCACTCCAGATGGAATAATCTGTATGGCAAAATAAAGATGTGACTCTGCCATGTTGTTCTACAAAAAAAATAATAATGTAGTGTGAACACTATTTCTCACACTGGAAGCCAATTAGGCAGTGAAATATGCAAAGGGGAATATATAGGATCTATGAGCAACCTACCATGCAAACCAAAGATAAAAAAGATCATTAATGGATGGTAATGGAAATAGGCAGCGGTGAGAAAGTTCACTGGAGTTCATCAGCTGATGAGCCCCAGTGATCTCATTTATGACACCGCTGTGTGAGAAACTTCTACTGCAGCAGAGGTGCCATAAGTGAGATCACTGGGCTCATCAGCTGATATGAACTCCAATTAACTTTCCCATCGCACTCAGCGTTACATATTGAAGGAGTGATTACACGCTCCTGTCAGTATGTCACCACACACTGGATCATCATGGGACAGTAAGGATTATCTTTTCACTTTGGAAAGGTGAGGAATTTGTTTATTATTCAAATTCATTTGCAGGGCATATTCGCTTCAGTGGACTGGGCGATGAGTATGGTTTAATTTAGGGTCAATAAAGGAGTCATTATTTCAAATAAAGGACTTTATTCTTGGTATGTGTTTTTTTTAAGTAATGGGGGTGTCTTATAGACTCCTCTCGATTACTAACCATTGGACTGGATGTCCGAGACAATACAAAGGTGACACCAACCCCACAAATATGAAGCACAGTTGCAACCACCACAGGGCAAGTGGGAAGAGCTGGGCATAGCACCTGAATTGGTGCATCCGCTATCTGTAGGCTGGAAGGGCAATATCCATGGCTCCTTACCAGCCTGAGAAAACCAGCCCCCAGCTGTCAGCTTTAGCTTGGCTGGTTGTAAAAAATGGGGGACCTCCAAGCCATTTTTAAAAATAATTTATTCAAATATTTTTTTAAAAAGCATGGGATCCCTGTATTCTTGATAACCAGCCTTGCTAAAGGTGACAGCTGAGGGTTGCAGCCCACAGCTGACCATTTTGCCTGGATGGTTATCAAAAATACTGGTTAACCCATGTCAATTTTTTTAAATTATTTATTTATTGTGCAATTAATGGGTCAATTGATGCCACTTTATCTGCCCTTAATTTGAGCAGTTTTGGCAGCTTTTGCCCCCCCCCCCCTTCCCCCAAAGGTGTTTTTTAAGAGTTTGGTTTTGCTTCATATTAAATTCTATGGCGTTCAGTTATGTTCAGTGAACTGTTCGGCTAATATCGGGAAGTTCAACGAACAAAGCCGAACCAAACCTTAAAAGTTTTGCTCATCTCTAGTGCTTACTATTTTATTTTTCAGAGAGGTATATAGTATTCAAACTCACCAGCCTCACTGAAATTTTCAAATAAATAACTACATTAAATTTGTTGTGAATCTCAATACCTCAAAGTCTCTAATTTCCCATCAAATAAAGCATAACCCGGCACTCAACTTAGCGGTGAAGTATTGATAAGATTTATTTATCCCAATGTATGATAGGCGCACCCTTGAACCTGGTAACTGGTTAATCCCTTTTCATTTACTCCTCTGTGCCACTTTAGATTAACAGCCCCATCACATACTCTCATAAGCATTATTGCTATCCATTTCCCCCATATCAGTCTCCATTGTGTCTCACCCGCTCCCAACACATGCATCTATTACATTTTATATTTTGGACATACGCCCATACTACAGCCCCCTTCTTAAACACAGGTACACCGCATTATTATAGTGTGGAATGCACTTCCATATTGTTTCCTCTCAGCTGTGGAATGCATTCAATGACACGCTGTTAGGACTGGCGGAACGCACCAAGAGAGATGATATAGATGCGTTTGCAGTCCGGGGTCCACCGTGCAGGTGAAACCTGCTGCTAGGAAATGACAGACAATATGGCGGTATTCAAAAGTATACACGCGTGGGTTAAACCTCACCCAGCGTGAAGAAAGCGATCCTGTTGCGTCACAGGACCGCGGTACCGCACATAGAGCGCGAGCAAGTGGTCAGCGAACTAAACCCCAACAGGGATTGTAGTCCGATTGGACCCTTGCTGGCACTACACCGCAACTGGGTGTGAAAGGAATATATAATTAAGGCACCGAAGTGCGAACTGTGCCGTGCTGGCAGGCACCACTAAGCACCCAGACATGGGTCAGGAAGCGCACACTGGCGCGTGGCACCGCACTGGCGGTCACAGCAGTAGACGCTGACACGTGTGTGACACGTTGAGTGATAAGTCGGGCGCTAGATAGCAGCCATACTCCATACGCGAACAATCATACAATAGGGTAGGGGTATTTAAAGAACGACTTGCACTCACAACAAACACACGTATTAAATTGTACACTAGCGCATGGCCGTGCGGTCATGCGCAGTTTATATAGTTGCAGGACAGGAAGCGGCCACAGAAACTTTGCCCTTCCAAGACCTGCCAAGAGGACCAATAGAATGCGCTGCAGAGTCTGAGCACATGACCCTCGATCTCCAACGGGAGATCTTGCCCTGGGCATGCTCAGTGTGCGCAGACAAGGACTTAGTCCCAGAGAAGTCCACTCGCTGCTTACCAGTATAGGCTTTACAGGCAGAAGCTGGAGAAGCAGCAGTAACTCTTCTCACAGAGTCAGACTGAGCAAGACGCTGGGATCGACGTCCCTGCTGAGCAGGCTCCACTGCGGCTGGAGGAGAATGGGAGACCGCAGCGGAGACGGATCGAGATTCCCCCTGTGCAGCAGAGGAAACTCGACTCCTAACACACGCCCCCTCATGCGTCACTTCCGCTTTTGCGCAGAGCAATCCAGTCCTCTCACAGGTAACCGGAACTACACGCCGACCATGTCTCTGTACTTAGATATAAAGTATGAACACACCTCTTTGTGCTCACATTACAGCGGTGGACACTGCGGCAACACTCTGAACACAGGTGTCATGATCCACTCCAGGGTTTATTAGTGTCTGCCCTTTTTTTGGATGGATCATATCAAGGGTTAACTTTGTTCTGCCTCATTCTTGGTTCAGGTTTGCTATTTAGCTTCCATGAATCTTGCTGGCAGTGTCAGCTATAGTTCTGCATTCGGCGTGTGAACCTGACCCTGCTGGTAGCTCTTGATTTGCCCTGCTGTGAAACCTGACTTGTCCTGTGTCTGTTAACCCCCACTGTCTGCCCTTTTCCCAGTATTTCTCTGTCTGTTTATCTGCTTGATTCTCCGGTTCTGATCTCGTGGCTTGGCTATTTACTTTGTTACTGTTTGTCCCTATTGTACTGTATATTGCCCGTTCTGGTTTACTGATCTCTGGCTACGTCCTGACTATCCATCTGTCTAATCCTATTATACTGTCGTGCTATCTCGTACTTTTGACTCGGCTTGTCTGACCACTCTCTCGCCACTTGGTGGCATCTGTTCTGCTGTCCTGTGTGTGCAGTCTCACTTTCCTCTCAAGCTCCCCCGGTGGAGGTTGCGCTGTACTGCACTGCAGCAGCCTGACAACAGGTATTTCAACCATCCGGTTTCACTGCATACTATATATTTTAACGCTGTGTAGCGCGCTCTGCTTCCATTACATCATGCGTGTACTTCCATGTGGGCTATATCCTAATTATCATATATACATTTATACAGGCTTATGTCCCTATCATAATCGGAAAATCCTCCAAATAATTTTCGTCCTTACTACTGGTAAGATTTAGCCACTCTACATGTATTACCCTAGCCTCATATTAGGCACTCCAAAAAACACCACCACTATTATCTTTTCCATAGGCTTGCACTGCCATCTTTTATCACAGCATATCCCTTTACACGGTATGTCTTTGCAATTATACATAACGTTGGATTATGCCTTGAATAATGTTTACCTTTCCTACAGTTCTCTTGTATACATCTGGTATTCAGCCACTGTTTATTTTGTGTGAATATATCTTTTGATATTTTGGCGTATATACTTTGTTTTCCTTCTTTTCTTTTTTGTTTTCCTAATTTTGTATTATTTTTTTTTGATTCACTGTATATGTCTGTTTACATCTTTACAGTTATTGATGAAGGTCCCGAACTGCGCCTATCATACATTGGGATAAATAAATCTTCTCAATACTTCACCGCTATGTTGAGTGCTGGGTTATGCTTTATTTGACACTAAGGTTTGGGAACCTACCCGAGCACCGCTAAGTTGTTGTGCACATGTTTCTTTATCACTCTAATTTCCCATCTAAGATGTGTAATAAGGCAGCATGGACGAGTGGTCTAAGGCGCTGGATTAAGGCTCCAGTCTCTGGAGCAGAACAATATTGTATCTTACAACTATTAGGTTCTGTAGAAGGACGTAGATCTGGGGATTTATTATGATGGAATATAGGCTGAACTGGATGGACAAATGTCTTTTTTCAGTCTTACTAACTATGTTACTATGTTACTATGTGTACAACACTCTGAGGTCTCCTAGTAATGTGTTCAATCTCTTTCAAGCTCTTTAATGTAAAACAAGGTTAGGGCAGAGGAATATTAAATCCCTCTTCTTGTTATGTCATTATGGTGCTATACTACAGAATGTCACAGATCAGTCACTTCCCAGTCACAATGGCAAATCCTGAACCACCTTATCACTTGAAGCTCTGTATTACTATTCACAAGGCTGTGACTACTCACGTTTTCCAGGTTTTTCTGTGCTGCCGTAGTGCAACCCAATCAGATTTAGGCTTTTATATCTCCAATCTGTTATAATGAGCTATAAGCTCTGACCTCTTATCCCTAGGCTACAAAATCCTAAAATGGTCACTGTTATTCCTGCCTATTTCTTTTATAGCCCCTGTGATAGTTCCCCTGATAGGCTCCACTTAACTATGTGAAAAGATAGCTTCGAAGCATTATTGAGTATCCAACACATCTGCATCGGATGTCTTTAGTCTGCTCACTAGTGGATGCAATCTTCAGCAGTGTGAAATGGTACCTTGGATTTTTTTTAATATGATCCTTGAGTAAGGTAGATTCTGCAAATTCACAAAATGTCACTGAAAGTCAATTTTGCAGCACATCAATCCATTTATTTCTAGTTTTTACATATATTTTTCTGCATCTATTTTTTTTATTTTTTTATATTATTTTTAGACTTCCACAACTATAGATTTGACTTTGCAACTTATCTGTATCTCACTGTTGTCTGGATAATCTTCTAAATTCAGCTATTACATGTGGGTTTGCTGCTTTTATGCTCCTCTGTTGTGAATTCTGTTGTCGGGCTCCCTCCTGTGGTCATGAATGGTACTTCGGCTGGTTCTGTCCATGGACTTCCTCTGGTGGGTGTTTCTGAGTTTCCTTCCACAGGTGACGAGGTTAATTCGTTAGCTGGCTGCTCTATTTAACTCCACTTAGATCTTTGCTCCATGCCACCTGTCAATGTTCCAGTATTGGTCTAGTTCACTCCTGGATCGTTCTTGTGACCTGTCTTCCCAGCAGAAGCTAAGTTCCAGCTTGTATTTCATTGGTTTGCTCTTTTTCTGTCCAGCTTGCTATTTTTATTGTTGTCTTGCTTGCTGGAAGCTCTGGGATGCAGAGGGAGCGCCTCCGCACCGTGAGTCGGTGCGGAGGGTCTTTTTGCACCCTCTGCGTGGTCTTTTTGTAGGTTTTTGTGCTGACCGCAATGTAACCTTTCCTATCCTCGGTCTGTTCAGTAAGTCGGGCCTCATTTTGCTAAATCTATTTCATCTCTGTGTTTGTATTTTCATCTTTACTCACAGTCATTATATGTGGGGGGCTGCCTTTTCCTTTGGGGAATTTCTCTGAGGCAAGGTAGGCTTTATTTTTCTATCTTCAGGGCTAGCTAGTTCCTTAGGCTGTGCCGAGTTGCATAGTGAGCGTTAGGCGCAATCCACGGCTATTTCTAGTGTGTTTGATAGGATTAGGGATTGCGGTCAGCATAGTTCCCACGTCCCAGAGCTCATCCTTTATTATCAGTAACTATCAGGTCATTCTGTGTGCTCTTAACCACCAGGTCCATTATTGTCCTGACCACCAGGTCATAACAGTACAGGTGGCCCAAAGTACTAATGCATCTCAATAGAGGGATAAGAGAAGTTCTGAGACCATTTTTTTTTCTTTGCAGAGTGTTTTCTCTCTCTTTTCCCCTTTACCTCTTGGTGGTTCAGGACACAGGTGTAAACATGGACATTCAAGGTCTGTCCTCTTGGATGGATAATCTCACTACAAGGGTACAAAACATTCAAGATTTTGTGGTTCAGAATCCGATGTCAGAGCCTAGGATTCCAATTCCTGATTTGTTTTTTGGTGATAGATCTAAGTTCTTGAATTTCAAAAATAATTGTAAATTGTTTCTTGCCTTGAAACCTCGCTCCTCAGGTGACCCTGTTCAACAAGTAAAGATCATTATTTCTTTGTTACGTGGTGACCCTCAAGACTGGGCATTTTCCCTTGCGCCAGGAGATCCGGCATTGCGTGATGTTGATGCGTTTTTCCTGGCACTTGGATTGCTTTATGACGAACCTAATTCAGTGGATCAGGCAGAGAAAATCTTGCTGGCTCTGTGTCAGGGTCAGGATGAAGCGGAGATATATTGTCAGAAGTTTAGAAAGTGGTCTGTGCTCACTCAGTGGAATGAATGTGCCCTGGCAGCAATCTTCAGAAAGGGTCTCTCTGAAGCCCTTAAGGATGTCATGGTGGGATTTCCCATGCCTGCTGGTCTGAATGAGTCTATGTCCTTGGCCATTCAGATCGATCGACGCTTGTGTGAGCGTAAAGCTGTGCACCATTTGGCGGTACTATCTGAGCATGGGCCTGAGCCTATGCAATGTGATAGGACTTTGACCAGAGCTGAACGGCAAGAACACAGATGTCGGAATGGGCTATGTTTTTACTGTGGTGATTCCACTCATGCTATCTCCGATTGTCCTAAGCGCACTAAGCGGTTCGCTAGGTCTGCCACCATTGGTACGGTACAGTCGAAATTTCTATTGTCCGTTACTCTGATTTGCTCTTTGTTATCCTATTCTGTTATGGCATTTGTGGATTCAGGCGCTGCCCTGAATTTGATTGACTTGGAGTATGCTAGGCGCTGTGGTTTTTTCTTGGAGCCCTTTTAGTATCCTATTCCATTGAGAGGAATTGATGCTACGCCTTTGGCCAAGAATAAGCCTCAGTACTGGACCCAATTGACCATGTGCATGGCTCCTGCACATCAGGAGGATATCCGCTTTCTGGTGTTGCATAATCTGCATGATGTGGTCGTTTTGGGGTTGCCATGGCTACAGGTTCATAATCCAGTATTGGACTGGAAATCTATGTCTGTGTCCAGCTGGGGTTGCCAGGGGATACATGGTGATGTTCCATTTTTGTCTATTTCTTCTTCCACTCCTTCTGAAGTTCCAGAGTTTTTGTCGGATTATCGGGATGTATTTGATGAGCCCAAAGCCAGTGCCCTACCTCCTCATAGGGATTGCGATTGTGCAATTAATTTGATTCCTGGAAGTAAGTTTCCTAAGGGCCGATTGTTCAATTTATCTGTGCCAGAACACGCCGCTATGCGGAGTTATATAAAGGAATCCTTGGAGAAAGGCCATATTCGCCCGTCGTCATCACCGTTAGGAGCAGGGTTCTTTTTTGTGGCCAAGAAGGATGGTTCTTTGAGACCTTGTATTGATTACCGCCTTCTTAATAAAATTACAGTCAAATTTCAGTGTCCTCTGCCATTGCTGTCTGATTTGTTTGCTCGTATTAAAGGGGCTAGTTGGTTCAGCAAGATAGATCTTCGAGGGGCGTATAATCTTGTGAGTATTAAACAAGGCGATGAATGGAAAACAGCATTTAATACGCCCGAGGGCCATTTTGAGTACCTGGTTATGCCATTTGGGCTTTCCAATGCTCCATCAGTATTTCAGTCCTTTATGCATGACATCTTCCGAGAGTACCTGGATAAATTCCTGATTGTGTATTTGGATGATATTTTGGTCTTTTCGGATGATTGGGAGTCTCATGTGAAGCAGGTCAGAATGGTGTTCCAGGTCCTTCGTGCGAATTCCTTGTTTTTGAAGGGGTCAAAGTGTCTCTTTGGAGTTCAGAAGGTTTCATAGTAACATAGTAACATAGTAACATAGTTAGTAAGGCCGAAAAAAGACATTTGTCCATCCAGTTCAGCCTATATTCCATCATAATAAATACCCAGATCTACGTCCTTCTACAGAACCTAATAATTGTATGATACAATATTGTTCTGCTCCAGGAAGACATCCAGGCCTCTCTTGAACCCCTCGACTGAGTTCGCCATCACCACCTCCTCAGGCAAGCAATTCCAGATTCTCACTGCCCTAACAGTAAAGAATCCTCTTCTATGTTGGTGGAAAAACCTTCTCTCCTCCAGACGCAAAGAATGCCCCCTTGTGCCCGTCACCTTCCTTGGTATAAACAGATCCTCAGCGAGATATTTGTATTGTCCCCTTATATACTTATACATGGTTATTAGATCGCCCCTCAGTCGTCTTTTTTCTAGACTAAATAATCCTAATTTCGCTAATCTATCTGGGTATTGTAGTTCTCCCATCCCCTTTATTAATTTTGTTGCCCTCCTTTGTACTCTCTCTAGTTCCATTATATCCTTCCTGAGCACCGGTGCCCAAAACTGGACACAGTACTCCATGTGCGGTCTAACTAGGGATTTGTACAGAGGCAGTATAATGCTCTCATCATGTGTATCCAGACCTCTTTTAATGCACCCCATGATCCTGTTTGCCTTGGCAGCTGCTGCCTGGCACTGGCTGCTCCAGGTAAGTTTATCATTAACTAGGATCCCCAAGTCCTTCTCCCTGTCAGATTTACCCAGTGGTTTCCTATTCAGTGTGTAATGGTGACATTGATTCCTTCTTCTTCATTTTGGGGGTTCATTTTTTCCCCTTCTACTATCGAGATGGACCCTGTTAAAGTCCAGGCCATTTACGATTGGACTCAACCGACATCTGTGAAGAGCCTGCAAAAGTTCCCGGGCTTTGCTAATTTTTATCGGCGCTTCATCGCTAATTTTTCTACTGTTGCTAAACCGTTGACTGATTTGACCAAGAAGGGTGCTGATGTGGTCAATTGGTCTTCTGCAGCTGTAGAGGCTTTTCAGGAGTTGAAGCGTCGTTTTTCTTCTGCCCCTGTGTTGTGCCAGCCAGATGTTTCGCTCCCGTTTCAGGTTGAGGTTGATGCTTCTGAGATTGGAGCAGGGGCTGTTTTGTCGCAAAGAAGTTCTGATGGCTCGGTGATGAAGCCATGTGCTTTCTTTTCTAGAAAGTTTTCGCCTGCTGAGCGTAATTATGATGTTGGTAATCGTGAGTTGTTGGCCATGAAGTGGGCATTCGAGGAGTGGCGTCATTGGCTTGAAGGAGCCAAGCATCACGTGGTGGTCTTGACAGATCACAAGAATTTGACTTATCTTGAGTCTGCCAAACGGTTGAATCCGAGACAGGCTCGATGGTCGTTATTTTTCTCCCGTTTTGATTTTGTGGTTTCGTACCTTCCGGGCTCTAAGAATGTGAAGGCTGATGCCCTGTCAAGGAGTTTTGTGCCTGACTCTCCGGGTGTTCCTGAGCCGGCGGGTATTCTCAAAGAGGGGGGAATTTTGTCTGCCATCTCCCCTAATTTGCGACGGGTGCTGCAAAAATTTCAGGCTGATAGACCTGACCGTTGCCCAGCGGAGAAACTGTTTGTCCCTGATAGATGGACTAGTAGAGTTATCTCTGAGATTCATTGTTCAGTGTTGGCTGAGCATCCTGGAATCTTTGTTACCAGAGATTTGGTGGCTAGATCCTTTTGGTGGCCGTCTTTGTCACGGGATGTGCGTTCTTTTGTGCAGTCCTGTGGGACTTATGCTCGGGCTAAGCCCTGCTGTTCTCGTGCCAGTGGGTTGCTTTTGCCCTTGCCGGTCCCGAAGAGGCCCTGGACGCATATTTCTATGGATGTTATTTAAGATCTCCCCGTCTCTCAAAAGATGTCGGTCATTTGGGTGGTTTGTGATCGCTTTTCTAAGATGGTCCATTTGGTACCTTTGTCTAAATTGCCTTCCTCCTCTGATTTGGTGCCATTATTTTTCCAGCATGTGGTTCGTTTACATGGTATTCCGGAGAACATCGTTTCTGACAGAGGTTCCCAGTTTGTTTCGAGGTTTTGGCGATCCTTTTGTGCTAGGATGGGCATTGATTTGTCTTTTTCCTCAGCTTTACATCCTCAGACAAATGGCCAAACCAAACGAACTAATCAAACTTTGGAAACATATCTGAGATGCTTTGTTTCTGCTGATCAGGATGATTGGGTGTCCTTTTTGCCGTTGGCTGAGTTCGCCCGTAATAATCGGGCCAGCTTGGCTACTTTGGTTTCGCCATTTTTCTGCAATTCTGGTTTCCATCCTCGTTTCTCTTCAGGGCAGGTTGAGTCTTTGGACTGTCCTGGTGTAGATACTGTGGTGGATAGGTTGCAGCAGATTTGGACTCATGTGGTGGACAATTTGACATTGTCCCAGGAGAAGGCTCAACGTTTCGCTAACCGCCGGCGCTGTGTGGGTCCCCGACTTCGTGTTGGGGATTTGGTTTGGTTGTCGTCTCGTTATGTTCCTATGAAGGTTTCCTCTCCTAAGTTTAAGCCTAGTTTCATTGGTCCGTATAAGATTTCTGAGGTTATCAATCCTGTGTCATTTCGTTTGGCCCATTCCTGCTTCTTTTGCCATCCATAATGTGTTCCATAGGTCGTTATTGCGGAGATACGTGGCACCTGTGGTTCCATCCGTTGATCCTCCTGCCCCGTGTTGGTTGAGGGGGAGTTGGAGTATGTGGTGGAGAAGATTTTGGATTCTCGTGTTTCGAGACGGAAACTCCAGTACCTGGTCAAGTGGAAGGGTTATGGTCAGGAAGATAATTCCTGGGTTTTTGCCTCTGATGTTCATGCTGCCGATCTGGTTCGTGCCTTTCATTTGGCTCATCCTGGTAGGCCTGGGGGCTCTGGTGAGGGTTCGGTGACCCCTCCTCAAGGGGGGGTACTGTTGTGAATTCTGTTGTCGGGCTCCCTCCTGTGGTCATGAATGGTACTTCGGCTGGTTCTGTCCATGGACTTCCTCTGGTGGGTGTTTCTGAGTTTCCTTCCACAGGTGACGAGGTTAATTCGTTAGCTGGCTGCTCTATTTAACTCCACTTAGATCTTTGCTCCATGCCACCTGTCAATGTTCCAGTATTGGTCTAGTTCACTCCTGGATCGTTCTTGTGACCTGTCTTACCAGCAGAAGCTAAGTTCCAGCTTGTATTTCGTTGGTTTGCTATTTTTCTGTCCAGCTTGCTATTTTTATTGTTGTCTTGCTTGCTGGAAGCTCTGGGACGCAGAGGGAGCGCCTCCGCACCGTGAGTCGGTGCGGAGGGTCTTTTTGCACCCTCTGCGTGGTCTTTTTGTAGGTTTTTGTGCTGACCGCAATGTAACCTTTCCTATCCTCGGTCTGTTCAGTAAGTCGGGCCTCATTTTGCTAAATCTATTTCATCTCTGTGTTTGTATTTTCATCTTTACTCACAGTCATTATATGTGGGGGGCTGCCTTTTCCTTTGGGGAATTTCTCTGAGGCAAGGTAGGCTTTATTTTTCTATCTTCAGGGCTAGCTAGTTCCTTAGGCTGTGCCGAGTTGCATAGTGAGCGTTAGGCGCAATCCACGGCTATTTCTAGTGTGTTTGATAGGATTAGGGATTGCGGTCAGCATAGTTCCCACGTCCCAGAGCTCATCCTTTATTATCAGTAACTATCAGGTCATTCCGTGTGCTCTTAACCACCAGGTCCATTATTGTCCTGACCACCAGGTCATAACAGTACAGGTGGCCCAAAGTACTAATGCATCTCAATAGAGGGATAAGAGAAGTTCTGAGACCATTTTTTTTTCTTTGCAGAGTGTTTTCTCTCTCTTTTCCCCTTTACCTCTTGGTGGTTCAGGACACAGGTGTAAACATGGACATTCAAGGTCTGTCCTCTTGGATGGATAATCTCACTACAAGGGTACAAAACATTCAAGATTTTGTGGTTCAGAATCCGATGTCAGAGCCTAGGATTCCAATTCCTGATTTGTTTTTTGGTGATAGATCTAAGTTCTTGAATTTCAAAAATAATTGTAAATTGTTTCTTGCCTTGAAACCTCGCTCCTCAGGTGACCCTGTTCAACAAGTAAAGATCATTATTTCTTTGTTACGTGGTGACCCTCAAGACTGGGCATTTTCCCTTGCGCCAGGAGATCCGGCATTGCGTGATGTTGATGCGTTTTTCCTGGCACTTGGATTGCTTTATGACGAACCTAATTCAGTGGATCAGGCAGAGAAAATCTTGCTGGCTCTGTGTCAGGGTCAGGATGAAGCGGAGATATATTGTCAGAAGTTTAGAAAGTGGTCTGTGCTCACTCAGTGGAATGAATGTGCCCTGGCAGCAATCTTCAGAAAGGGTCTCTCTGAAGCCCTTAAGGATGTCATGGTGGGATTTCCCATGCCTGCTGGTCTGAATGAGTCTATGTCCTTGGCCATTCAGATCGATCGACGCTTGTGTGAGCGTAAAGCTGTGCACCATTTGGCGGTACTATCTGAGCATGGGCCTGAGCCTATGCAATGTGATAGGACTTTGACCAGAGCTGAACGGCAAGAACACAGATGTCGGAATGGGCTATGTTTTTACTGTGGTGATTCCACTCATGCTATCTCCGATTGTCCTAAGCGCACTAAGCGGTTCGCTAGGTCTGCCACCATTGGTACGGTACAGTCGAAATTTCTATTGTCCGTTACTCTGATTTGCTCTTTGTTATCCTATTCTGTTATGGCATTTGTGGATTCAGGCGCTGCCCTGAATTTGATTGACTTGGAGTATGCTAGGCGCTGTGGTTTTTTCTTGGAGCCCTTTTAGTATCCTATTCCATTGAGAGGAATTGATGCTACGCCTTTGGCCAAGAATAAGCCTCAGTACTGGACCCAATTGACCATGTGCATGGCTCCTGCACATCAGGAGGATATCCGCTTTCTGGTGTTGCATAATCTGCATGATGTGGTCGTTTTGGGGTTGCCATGGCTACAGGTTCATAATCCAGTATTGGACTGGAAATCTATGTCTGTGTCCAGCTGGGGTTGCCAGGGGATACATGGTGATGTTCCATTTTTGTCTATTTCTTCTTCCACTCCTTCTGAAGTTCCAGAGTTTTTGTCGGATTATCGGGATGTATTTGATGAGCCCAAAGCCAGTGCCCTACCTCCTCATAGGGATTGCGATTGTGCAATTAATTTGATTCCTGGTAGTAAGTTTCCTAAGGGCCGATTGTTCAATTTATCTGTGCCAGAACACGCCGCTATGCGGAGTTATATAAAGGAATCCTTGGAGAAAGGCCATATTCGCCCGTCGTCATCACCGTTAGGAGCAGGGTTCTTTTTTGTGGCCAAGAAGGATGGTTCTTTGAGACCTTGTATTGATTACCGCCTTCTTAATAAAATTACAGTCAAATTTCAATGTCCTCTGCCATTGCTGTCTGATTTGTTTGCTCGTATTAAAGGGGCTAGTTGGTTCAGCAAGATAGATCTTCGAGGGGCGTATAATCTTGTGAGTATTAAACAAGGCGATGAATGGAAAACAGCATTTAATACGCCCGAGGGCCATTTTGAGTACCTGGTTATGCCATTTGGGCTTTCCAATCCTCCATCAGTATTTCAGTCCTTTATGCATGACATCTTCCGAGAGTACCTGGATAAATTCCTGATTGTGTATTTGGATGATATTTTGGTCTTTTCGGATGATTGGGAGTCTCATGTGAAGCAGGTCAGAATGGTGTTCCAGGTCCTTCGTGCGAATTCCTTGTTTTTGAAGGGGTCAAAGTGTCTCTTTGGAGTTCAGAAGGTTTCATTTTTGGGGTTCATTTTTTCCCCTTCTACTATCGAGATGGACCCTGTTAAAGTCCAGGCCATTTACGATTGGACTCAACCGACATCTGTGAAGAGCCTGCAAAAGTTCCTGGGCTTTGCTAATTTTTATCGGCGCTTCATCGCTAATTTTTCTACTGTTGCTAAACCGTTGACTGATTTGACCAAGAAGGGTGCTGATGTGGTCAATTGGTCTTCTGCAGCTGTAGAGGCTTTTCAGGAGTTGAAGCGTCGTTTTTCTTCTGCCCCTGTGTTGTGCCAGCCAGATGTTTCGCTCCCGTTTCAGGTTGAGGTTGATGCTTCTGAGATTGGAGCAGGGGCTGTTTTGTCGCAAAGAAGTTCTGATGGCTCGGTGATGAAGCCATGTGCTTTCTTTTCTAGAAAGTTTTCGCCTGCTGAGCGTAATTATGATGTTGGTAATCGTGAGTTGTTGGCCATGAAGTGGGCATTCGAGGAGTGGCGTCATTGGCTTGAAGGAGCCAAGCATCACGTGGTGGTCTTGACAGATCACAAGAATTTGACTTATCTTGAGTCTGCCAAACGGTTGAATCCGAGACAGGCTCGATGGTCGTTATTTTTCTCCCGTTTTGATTTTGTGGTTTCGTACCTTCCGGGCTCTAAGAATGTGAAGGCTGATGCCCTGTCAAGGAGTTTTGTGCCTGACTCTCCGGGTGTTCCTGAGCCGGCGGGTATTCTCAAAGAGGGGGGAATTTTGTCTGCCATCTCCCCTAATTTGCGACGGGTGCTGCAAAAATTTCAGGCTGATAGACCTGACCGTTGCCCAGCGGAGAAACTGTTTGTCCCTGATAGATGGACTAGTAGAGTTATCTCTGAGATTCATTGTTCAGTGTTGGCTGAGCATCCTGGAATCTTTGTTACCAGAGATTTGGTGGCTAGATCCTTTTGGTGGCCGTCTTTGTCACGGGATGTGCGTTCTTTTGTGCAGTCCTGTGGGACTTATGCTCGGGCTAAGCCCTGCTGTTCTCGTGCCAGTGGGTTGCTTTTGCCCTTGCCGGTCCCGAAGAGGCCCTGGACGCATATTTCTATGGATGTTATTTAAGATCTCCCCGTCTCTCAAAAGATGTCGGTCATTTGGGTGGTTTGTGATCGCTTTTCTAAGATGGTCCATTTGGTACCTTTGTCTAAATTGCCTTCCTCCTCTGATTTGGTGCCATTATTTTTCCAGCATGTGGTTCGTTTACATGGTATTCCGGAGAACATCGTTTCTGACAGAGGTTCCCAGTTTGTTTCGAGGTTTTGGCGATCCTTTTGTGCTAGGATGGGCATTGATTTGTCTTTTTCCTCGGCTTTACATCCTCAGACAAATGGCCAAACCAAACGAACTAATCAAACTTTGGAAACATATCTGAGATGCTTTGTTTCTGCTGATCAGGATGATTGGGTGTCCTTTTTGCCGTTGGCTGAGTTCGCCCGTAATAATCGGGCCAGCTTGGCTACTTTGGTTTCGCCATTTTTCTGCAATTCTGGTTTCCATCCTCGTTTCTCTTCAGGGCAGGTTGAGTCTTTGGACTGTCCTGGTGTAGATACTGTGGTGGATAGGTTGCAGCAGATTTGGACTCATGTGGTGGACAATTTGACATTGTCCCAGGAGAAGGCTCAACGTTTCGCTAACCGCCGGCGCTGTGTGGGTCCCCGACTTCGTGTTGGGGATTTGGTTTGGTTGTCGTCTCGTTATGTTCCTATGAAGGTTTCCTCTCCTAAGTTTAAGCCTAGTTTCATTGGTCCGTATAAGATTTCTGAGGTTATCAATCCTGTGTCATTTCGTTTGGCCCATTCCTGCTTCTTTTGCCATCCATAATGTGTTCCATAGGTCGTTATTGCGGAGATACGTGGCACCTGTGGTTCCATCCGTTGATCCTCCTGCCCCGTGTTGGTTGAGGGGGAGTTGGAGTATGTGGTGGAGAAGATTTTGGATTCTCGTGTTTCGAGACGGAAACTCCAGTACCTGGTCAAGTGGAAGGGTTATGGTCAGGAAGATAATTCCTGGGTTTTTGCCTCTGATGTTCATGCTGCCGATCTGGTTCGTGCCTTTCATTTGGCTCATCCTGGTAGGCCTGGGGGCTCTGGTGAGGGTTCGGTGACCCCTCCTCAAGGGGGGGTACTGTTGTGAATTCTGTTGTCGGGCTCCCTCCTGTGGTCATGAATGGTACTTCGGCTGGTTCTGTCCATGGACTTCCTCTGGTGGGTGTTTCTGAGTTTCCTTCCACAGGTGACGAGGTTAATTCGTTAGCTGGCTGCTCTATTTAACTCCACTTAGATCTTTGCTCCATGCCACCTGTCAATGTTCCAGTATTGGTCTAGTTCACTCCTGGATCGTTCTTGTGACCTGTCTTACCAGCAGAAGCTAAGTTCCAGCTTGTATTTCGTTGGTTTGCTATTTTTCTGTCCAGCTTGCTATTTTTATTGTTGTCTTGCTTGCTGGAAGCTCTGGGACGCAGAGGGAGCGCCTCCGCACCGTGAGTCGGTGCGGAGGGTCTTTTTGCACCCTCTGCGTGGTCTTTTTGTAGGTTTTTGTGCTGACCGCAAAGTAGCCTTTCCTATCCTCGGTCTGTTCAGTAAGTCGGACCTCATTTTGCTAAATCTATTTCATCTCTGTGTTTGTATTTTCATCTTTACTCACAGTCATTATATGTGGGGGGCTGCCTTTTCCTTTGGGGAATTTCTCTGCGGCAAGGTAGGCTTTATTTTTCTATCTTCAGGGCTAGCTAGTTCCTTAGGCTGTGCCGAGTTGCATAGGGAGCGTTAGGCGCAATCCACGGCTATTTCTAGTGTGTTTGATAGGATTAGGGATTGCGGTCAGCATAGTTCCCACGTCCCAGAGCTCGTCCTTTATTATCAGTAACTATCAGGTCATTCCGTGTGCTCTTAACCACCAGGTCAATTATTGTCCTGACCACCAGGTCATAACACTCCTCTCACATTTTGAGTGATTTGAAGATGTGGGTCAAAAGTGTACAAAGAACCTATACTAAGCACTATGGTGATATAGGTGAAGTTCTTTTTCCATGTTTTTAAGAACAAGAATTATTGCGGATAATATTATATACATTGAAGTTTTCAATGTCAACAGAAAATTAGCAATATTTTCTATACATACTTTAGAAGTAATTGATCAATATGGAAACTAGCAAGGAAATTAAGTGAGCCAAAAATAATACAAAAATAACATCTTACAATAATGAAATGTTATGAGACATTCCATGTTTCTAATCCAGACTGCCTTAATTTAAAAGAAAGTCCATCTGAGAACACAAGTTTACAGTCAGGAGTGTGGGCTGCCTTTTAAATTTAGTACACACATTTCTCTACTTAGGCAGAGTGACCGAATTTCAAATCACTTTTTCACAATAATTACATCAAGTTTAAATAATGAACCTTTTGTCTACTAATTATTAACTTTGCCATTAATTTTTCCAACTGTACATTGACAAACACAAGTAGGAGTTAGGAGCATTTGTCGCTTATCACTCTCCAAATAATGATTGCTACTGGATGTTTATTGATGATTTCATGAATGTACATTATTGCTCACAGTATGGTGTTAATGGAATTATGGCCTGCACTAATTTGCATCTGTTCTCATTCCAATTTAAATTCAAGTCGTATATTTGTTATCGTTAGTATTTTAAAGTGCTAATCCCTTTTAAGTGCATTTACAGTTTGGCTTTTGGTATTTGCAATTTATTTGGTAATGGGGTTAATAAAATGTCTATATATATAATGAATATGTACCTGTTGAATTGATTAAACATATGAACTACTCAACCTGCTTATATTTATAGATAGCATCTGTGCTTTAAAGTTTTTATATTTTTCATAATATTCATAGAAATGGATTTGTAAGTATATATTTTTACATTTTGCAATCTGTATATACTAATTCAATTATGATACAGTGTCCTTCCTTCACTATCATTTTTTCCATTTTTATTCCTTCCTACAGAAAGGTACTAACCTCTTCCTGAAATGTGCCATACATGTACTGCTCTGCAGGAGCTGTGTTTCCGCAAACAGAAGTACTTGTTCGGTGGCACGATCGCGCGGCCTCACGCTGAGCGCCACAGTGATCATGTGCGGGTCGCAGCTGACACCTTGCACCAAAGTGCATAATTAGTGCTAGCGCCAATCACGTGCATTTAAACCATCTGACGCCGCTGTCAGTAGTGGCAGCAACATAGATAAACATCGCGTGGAGACCCCTGGCCTCAAGATGTCAGTGGGGTCCTTCCACGTCCTGCAGGGAAGGTGGCTTCTCAGTGCCTGCTGAGATCAGGACCTGAAACGACTCCCCTCTTGCCTGTCAGTCGCTGTTCCGATGTTCTGAATGTTCTCAATGCAGATGCATTGCAGAACATCAGATCAGCGATCTGATGTAATACAGTAATGTCACAGGATGTGACATTGTACAAAAGTTAAAGAAAAATATTAAAAAAGTGGTAAAATATTTTTTACAAAATTGCCAAATAAAGAAAAAAACTCAAATATTTTTTAAATAAATACATTTACTTTTATAAATTAAAAAATCAACAATAAAAGTACACTTATCTGGGATTGCCGCGTAAGTAACAACCTGCTCTATAAAACTGTCCCTCTATTTAACCTCTGCATTAAACACCGAAAAAAAGAAATAATAAAAAATGAGGCTAACAACAATTCTTTATCATCAGGCTGCTGAACAAAAAGTGCAATAACACGTGATAAAAAAGAATGTAAATAAAAATAGTACCGCTGACGACGTCACCTTGTCCTGCAAAAACAAGCCGCCATACAGCTCCATCAGAAGAAATATAAAAAAAGTTATAGATCTCAGAAAAAAACAATGGTAAAATAATTATTTTTTCTATAAAATAGATTTTATTGTGTAAAAGCACTAAAACATTAAAAATTTGAGTATTGCTGTAATCATTCTGACCTGAAGAATAAAGCTGCCTTTCTAATTTTACCAGCGGAACGGTAAAAAAAAAAAAATCCAAAAAATCAATTCCTGAATTGTTGCTTTTTGTTCATTCTGGCTCCCAAAAATCTGAATAGAAAGCGATCAAAAAATGTCATGACTCTGTCAGGCAAAATATGGAAAAATTAGAGCTCTCAAAAACTAGTTTTCACAATAAAAAATGTTTTTTAGTGTGACAGAAGCCAAATATAAAAACCCAATATAAATCTGGTATCGCGGTATTGCACCGACCTGAAGAATAAAGTCACCTAACCAATTATATCACAGAGGAATGGCATATAAAAAATAAAACCAATTGTTCACATGCTGTTGATTTTTTCATTCTGCCTCTCAAAGATCGCAATAAGGCTAGGCGCAGATTTATCCTCAGCTTTTACACCGGGGCTTCCATGTAAATTTCTGAAATACGTGATTCAGATGGAACCCTTGGTGGAAGATTTCCTATAATGAGGCAGATGGAGGCACTGTGGACCCCATACGACCTGTGATCTGACAGTGTACATCTTTTTAGGATTGCATAAAAGTGCCACTGGCCACAGTTTTGTGCACTTCTGAAAAAAAAGGACACCGCTGAATAGATTCCAGATAGAGTCCAAAGTTGCTCTGCTCCCTCATTACAGTGAATGGATCCACTGGGTGTATCCTCTGGCACATCACTCGGAGATTTAGATGGAAACCTCGATGTAAGTGATACGCGTAGAGTGCCGGATAAATGTGATAAATGCTATGCAAAATGTTCTCAATAAAAGCTTCCACTGAATCTACAAGAAAGCAAGTCGCTATTTAGGTCTGTCATCTGTTAACAGAAATATGGGGGCTTCAATATTACTGGTAGAACAAAGGCTGTGGAAAAGCGAAATGGCTCCTCGCCCCCAAAAGAAATTCAGCAAATTCTCTACTCCCAAATCCTAATCCCCCCCCTCCCTTCTGAGCCCCAGTGTGCCTAAACCACATTTAAAGCACACATGTTTGGCATTTCTGTAGTGATGACTAGGGATGAGCGACCTTTACTTTTATAGGATCGGGTCGGGTTTCACGAAACCCGACTTTTTCAAAAGTCGGGTCGAGTGAAATCGGCCGATCGTATAAAAAAGTCGGGGTCGGGGTCGTCCGAAACTCGAAACCCAATGCAGTGCATTGGGTTTCCATGGTTCCCAGGGTCTGAAGGAGCGGAAACTCTCCTTCAGGCCCTGCGATCCATATTTTAGTGTAAAATAAAGAATTAAAATAAAAAATATCGCAATACTTACCCTCTGACGCGCCCTGGTACTAACCGGCAGTCTTCCTTCCTTAGAATCAGCCTTCCAGGACCTGGCGGTGACGTCGCGGTGACGTCGCGGCTTGTGATTGGCCGCGCGGCCGCCCATGTGACCGCTCGCACGACCAATCAGAAGCCGTGACGTCACCGAAGGTCCTTCAAGCGCTGATTCTTAGGAAGGAAGGCTGTCGGAAGGAAGCAGGGCGCTTCCGAGGGTGAGTATATACCTAATAGGAATATACTCACCCTCGGAAGCGCCCTGCTTCCTTCCGACAGCCTTCCTTCCTAAGAATCAGCGCTTGAAGGACCTTCGGTGACGTCACGGCTTCTGATTGGTCGCGCGAGCGGTCACATGGGCGGCCGATCACAAGCCGCGACGTCACCGCCAGGTCCTGGAAGGCTGATTCTAAGGAAGGAAGACTGCCGGTTAGTACCAGGGCGCGTCAGAGGGTAAGTATTGCGATATTTTTTATTTTAATTCTTTATTTTACACTTTAATCTGAATTCCGATACCAATTCCCGATATCTTAAACATATCGGGAATCGGTATCGGAATTCCGATTCCAGATTCAAAAGATCGCCGACTTCATGGCCGACCCCACACTGGGGTTGGGTCGGGTTTCATGAAACCCGACCTTGCCAAAAGTCGGCGACTTTTGAAAAATCTCGACCCGTTTCACTCAACCCTAGTGATGACAGCCCGCCTAACTTAAAGGTGCATGACTCCAGAAGCACGGGCTGGGCATAATGTACTGGTGACTGAAACATACTGGTCACTATAAACATCAGTTTGCAATTTTCAGCATCCAATGCTGCTTGTTTCTTGAAAACACCCATGAAGCAAAAATTGTCACTACATCTGTAGATAAATTCCGAAAGGTTATAATTTCCAAAATGGGGTCACTTGAGGGAGGATTCTGCATTCCTAGCATTTAAGGGCGTTGAGTTTGCAAGCTATTCTTGGAATAGCTGCTATCCATGAGGCAAATAGCACTCCGTCCCTCCCGAGTATCTCCATATGGCTAAGCAGTACTGTACAGCCACGTATGGGGTATTTCTAGATTCAGCAGAAATTGTGGGACAATGTTGGTGCCATTTTTACCATTTTCCCAGTATGAAAATGCAAACTTTAGAGCTAACACAATTTTCGTGGTAAAAATGTAAAAAAAATTTTCTTCACTGCCCAATGATATAAAATTCCGTGACACACCTGTAGTGTCAATATAAACACTGCACCCCTAGATGAATTCATTGAGAAGTTTACTTTGTAAAATGGGGTCACTTATGGGGGGTTATGCTGTTCTGGAACTTCAGGGGCTTTCCAATGTTACAGTACATTGGCCCCTCAAACCAGTTTAGCAAAATCTGCACTGTAAAATGCCGCTACTTCCCTTCGGAGCTTTGTACGGTGCCTCAAAAGAAGTTTTCAACCACATTCAGTGTGGGGTATCGGTGAACTCTGGAGAAATTGAAAAGCAATTTTTGGGCCTTGTCAAGGGGTTACCACAACACTGTGGAGCCAGTACACCGCAGCGTCTATTTGCTCCTACTCCAGCGCTAAGAATAAGCCTTGCATCATATTAAACGTGTTCATTTCTTCTGGCAGAACAGGAGTTAATCTGCCATGTTAGAAATCCATGTACTCAGCCGTGCTCGGTTAGCCACTCCTTTTTCCTTTATAATCTGGTCTCTGTTACTAATCCTCATCAGAACTAGCTTTATTGCTACATGGCTAACAGAGGGAAATGAATTGGTATGAGGAGAGATTGAGGATTTATTAGTGATTTTTGCTTGGTTTCTAAGTGTGGTAATTCCTTAACCTTCTACTTAGTTTTTTTCCCCTTACTGCACACGCCGGTGGATTCCTCTGTTATATGTGAGTGAATATTTTGTACGTCTAGAGTTTTCTGTTAACTCTTGTCCGTGTTGCCCTATTTGTCAGGTTGTTGTACTGTGGTGCACAGTAGCACCCTCTTCCCTGGATGGGGCAGAGACCAGATGGAGAGCTAAATTAGGAGATAAGGCAAGGGCAGAGGCCCCAGCATCTTTGCCATTTGAAGTATCCTGGGGAGCAGGCGAGCTAGGATGCCCCTAATTTTAGGGACAGGAAATGAGCCCCTGCTCCTGGGTCACCCGACAGCTGTGTAATGACAGGTCTAGTTTCCAAAATGGTGTCACTTATTGTAGGTTTCCTCTGTTTAGACACATCAGGGGATCTCCAAACAAGACATGGCATTTGCTAATTATTCCAGTAAATTTTACATTAAAAAATTAAAATGGTGCTCTCTCATTTCCAAGCCTTGCTGTGCACCCAAACAGTTGTTTTCAATGCGCATATTGGGTATATGCGCACTCAGGTTAAATTGCAAAACAAATTGTATGGAGCATGTTCTCCTTTTACCCTTATGAAAATGCAAAATTTGGAGCTAGAAAAGATTTTTACAAAAAAAATGTGATTTTTTTCATTTTCATGGCTTTATGTTAAAAACTTCTGTGAAGCACTTGGGGGTTCAAGATGTTCAATACACATTTAGATAATTTTACAAAGGGGTCTAGCTTCCAAAATGGTGTCACTTGGGGGTTTTCACTGTTTAGGTACATCAAGGGCTCTCCAAACGAGACATGGCATCCTCTAATTATTCCAGTAAATTTTACATTTAAAAAGTCAAATGGCACTCTTTCCCTTCCAAGCCCTGCAATGTGCCCAAACAGTAGATTGCCCTCATATGCTCAGGATAAATTGCACAACAAACTGTTTCATCCATTTTCTCCTGCTACTCTTGCGAAAATAAAAAAAATTAGGTCTAAATGAAAATTTTCACAAAGAAAAGTAAATGTTTACTTTTTTCTTCCACATTCTAAAGATTCCTGTGAAGCACCCGAAGGGTTAATAAACTTCTTGAATGTGGATTTGAGTACCTTGAGGGGTGCAGTTTTTAGAATGGTGTCACTTTTGGGTATTTTCTGTCATATTTGCCCCTCAACGTTAAATGGTTCTGCAAATTCTGCTGTAAAAATGAGAAATCGCTGGTCAAATTTTAACCCTTTTAAGTACCTAACAAAAAAAATTATCTTTCAAAAATTTAGCTGATGTAAAGTAGACATGTGGGAAAATTTTTAAAATTTTCTCCAAATTTCTGTTTTTTTCACAAATTAACGCGTCATATCAAATACATTTTCCCTGATCAGTATTGTGAAAATTTGCCTGGTCAGGAAGGTGAAAACTGGTTTTTGGTGCGAAGGGGTTAAAGGGTATCTGTCTCCAAGATTTTGCTGCCTATCTGAAAGCAACATAATGTAGGAAAAGAAATCCAGTGATATATCACTTAGTTTAGATCTCAGACATGTAACCACGCCCACACCCACACATAGTCTATAGACAATGATCTGCTTATCACAGGAGTGGACATGGTTGGAATAAATCTCATGTGCTGCTATAGCTGCTGAATTCTGGGCAAAGATAAGTTCCTTGTTATAAAAACTTCATTATAAATAAAAAAAACAGCACACCGTTTGATAAGTGACACATCAATGATTTCAGTGTTTTAACTTCTACTTCATGTTATCTTCAAATTACATACCAAAAATCTGCTTACAGAGGGCCCCTCAAAGTACGGCGGTGTGTTTGACGACAGGCAGAGACACTTTTGCGTACTATGAGGGGCCATGTGCCAGTGACGTTGCCAACGAGTATGCCCCCCACCTGATGAAGGAACCTGCACTTTCATCTGCATATTCCTCTTTGTCCCCGTGTAAGCTGGTATAGTATGCGGGAAGGGGAACCTGACTTTGAGCAGGGTCAGATTCTGGCTGTGTAGAGTGCAAGGGGAATGTAGTGGTCTGGATCAATGTACCAGCAGACTCATCTAGCAGTGGCTGGGCAATGGGCAGGATGAGGAGGAAACACAGATATAGGCCCAAATAATAAAGAAGGCTTAATGCAGTTCAAAATTGGTAACAAGACTAAACAGACGGCATTGCTTTGTTCAGTGGAGGAAAACTGTAATGAGTGGCAGACACAGTTAGTAGGCCCAAATAATAAAGTGGGCTAAATGTCTGCAAAAAAATTGTTCATAAATAAACAGGTGGCATAGCTAGGTACTGGGGTGGGCTCCTTTGCTGAGTAGCAGACAGTGGTAGTAGGCGTAAAGTATTAACTGGTCTAAATGAAGGCCAGGGCCCCTGTATATTTTAACTATCATCTATCATTTCAACAAATTTGTATTGGCAGTGCCATGAAAGATTTAACAGCACAGACTACACAGTGGTGGAGCAGGGAGAGTTAAGTATTGCAAGTGGTAGAGCACTGTTCGAGCTGGGGGGAATACTCTCTCATGGGCGGTGGTACTGGCACAGGGCCCCTCATATTACGACGGTGTATCTGCTGTTGGTTGTGCACCACCACCGTCAGAGACACTTCATTGTACTATGAGGGACCCTTTGCCAGTGCGTTGCCCAAGAGTTGGCCCACCCACCTGTCCAGGCAAATAGCACTCGCACGGGTGCTTGCGGCAGGTGGTGACCACGGCCCTGTTGGGGGAGTCAGCCCATTTAGGGAGGCATAAAAATGGCCTATGGTGGACATTCAGCAGCTGCAAATGGAGGAATTGGAGAAGTCAGTAAGAGGAGGCCAAAAGCAGGACATTTTTCAGGCAAGCTACGTGTCAGCAGGGGAAGGCGGGGCAAAATAATTTGAAATCCATGATTGGTTCATCTTAATGAAGGCTAGGTTAGGTGCATCCACCACATTAACCCAGTGCGCCGTGATGGACACGTAACGTCCCTGGCCATGCCTACTGGTCCATGCATCTGTTGTGAGGTGAACTTTTCCACTAACTGCCTCAGTGCATGGACAATGCGGCCTTTGACATGCTGGTGGAGGGCTGGGATGGCTTTTCTCGCAAAGAGTGCTGACTGGGTAGGTCATAGCGTGGTACTGCGTAGGCCATCAGGTCTTTGAAAGCTTCGCCCAAACTTTTTCATATAACTGTATCACCTCCATTCAATGTCATGTGCACCTTCCTCTGTGTCACCGTGTAAGGTGCTATAGCGTTCGGGACAAGGCACCATAGTCTCATCAGGGTCAGATTCTGGCTCAGTACACTGCGAGGGCAATGTAGTGATCTGAGTCATTGGAACAGCATTACAATCTAGCTGTGGCTGTGCATCAGTGCACACCATGTCCGATTCATCTTGTAATGGGCAGTTAACAATTTCCCTTTCTAACCCAGGCACGGTATCTCTAAAGAGCTCCATGGAGTAACCTGTAGTGTCGCCTGACGCATCCTTCACTTTTGGTTTGGGTGAAGGATGCGTCACAAGGAAATGTCTTGTTCCTGACCGGGAGCATCCACTGACGACTCGCTGCTTTTATATTTGTAACTTTCTAAAGAGGAGGCGAAAGAGCTAGAGGCTGAGTCAGCAAGGAAAGCCAAAACTTTTTCCTGTGCACCAGGACCACCAGATCCAGATGCAACACCATCAGTACCAGCTGGCAACCACCACCCATGGGCTCTGCCACCAGACTTCCTCATTTTTTGGAAAATCTTACCAAAATAACAACCGTTATATGGTACTGTAAAACAAGGTAGAAGGTGTATATAAACTTGTTGAGAATTTAAATCTCCCTTTTTTTTTGGAGTCTGAACCTAAACTCAGGCCCCGTGCATAAAACAACACAATGTAAGTGGCAGAAAGTGGCTGGCTGATATGTGACAAACTAACAGGACTGAAGTATATCCACTTGTGAGAATTTGAATCTCCCATTTTTGGGGAGATTGAACCAAAACTTAGGCCCAGTGTATATAACAACGCAATCTAAGTGGCAGAAAGTGGCTGGCTGACATATGACAAACTAACAGGACTGAAGTATATCCACTTTGTGAGAATTTGAATCTCCCTTTTCTTGGGGGAGACTGAACCTAAACTCAGGCCCTGTGCATAAAACAACACAATGCAAGTGGCAGAAAATGGCTGGCTGATATACAAAAAACTAACATGACTGAAGTATATCCACTTTGTGAGAATTTGGATCTCCCTTTTTTTGGGAGACTGAACCAAAACTCAGGCCCTGTGCATAAAACAACACAATGTAAGTGGCAGAAAGTGACTGGCTGATATACGACAAACTAACAGGACTGAAGTTTATCCACTTTGTGAGAATTTGAATCTCCCTTTTTTTAGGGAGACTGAACCAAAACTCAGGCCCAGTGAATATAACAATGCAATCGAAGTGGCAGAAAGTGGCTGTCGGACATACGACAAACTAACAGCACTGAATATATATCCACTTTGTGAGAATTTGAATCTCACTTTTTTGGGGCGAGACTGAACCAAAACTCAGGCCCAATGTAAAAAACAACACAATGTAAGTGGCATAAAGTGGCTGGAAGATATATGAAAAAATACAAGGACTGTAGTACAATTTCAATCTCCCTACAATGATCTCAGGACAAGTATGGCAGCAATAAAAAGGACTACTGCAGACAAAAGTGTGGACAAATAAACAAGATAACTGTGCAGAAAGGAGCAACAAGATTTTTGCTTTTAAAAAAGCAGTTGGTTTGCACAGCAGCGTGCAAACAGCAATGCAGCTATCAGGGAGCCTTATAAGATAGCCTAATAAGCTACAGACCTGAAGCACTGTCCCTGCAAAAAAATGGTGGTGTTGGACAGTGGAAATCGCTACAGCACAAGCAGTTTGGGATTTAATCTTCCCTCCCTAACTAAATCCCTTCATCTGATGAAGCTGCAGCAACCTATCCCTATGCTAAGATCGGCAGAAGTAAGATGGCGGTCAGTGTGCATGCCCCTTTATAGCCCCTGTGATTCCACAGAAAGCAAACCAATCACTGTCATGCCTTGCTCTAAGATGGTGGGGACCGAGACCTATGTCATCATGCTGCCCCCTCTCTGCGTCCTCCTTTATTGGCTGAAAAATGACGCTGAAAGCATCATATGAAACGCGACTTTTGCTCGCAGATCGGCGACCTCATGGCCGATCCCACACTAGGATTGGGTCGGGTTTCATGAAACCCGACTTTGCCGAAAGTCGCCGATTTTTTAATTTGTCCGATCCGTTTCGCTCAACCCTAGTGGTGATACTGCATTATTTTCTTCAAACGCTTTGCAAAAACAGGTTTGGAATTAAGTTACTGTGCTGTTAAAGGTGTTGTCTAAAGCATTGAATAAATATCTATTTTTAAACCCTAACTGTGTCTAATTTGTTTTATTAATAAACACATTGCTGCCCTCCCTATAAATCTAATCATTATAATTGTTTTATTACTTTATTGCATGTGACCTTCATATCGAATCTCAGCATTCACTGGGTTATTCTCAAATAAAATCAGGAGGATGGCCCTGCAGTCTCTTCCAATCTTCCTAACAGCTTCAATAACTAGAGATGAGCGAATATGTTCAGAAAACAATTACCAAATATAAATGTGGCACAAATATGGTACATTCGGATTCGTGATTGGCAGCATTTTTCTTAAAATCGGAAAAAGTTGGTAACATTAGGTAAAATAGTTGTCTGTGCGGGCCTCTTGGGGGTCTGAGCGGGCCTCTCGGTGGTCTGTGTGGGCCCCTCGGGGGTCTGTGCGGGCCTGCCGGGGGTCTGTGTGCAGGCATCGTCTGATGGGACTACAGTGTTTCACTGAAGGTCGTATAGAGCAGTGACATCATCCGATGCCACTATTCTATAGGGGAGGCTGTCGTGAGACACTCGCTAATTACACTCGTTATATAAGATGCCTATCGATTATTAATCCTACAATAGGGAAAGAGTTAAAAAAAATAATGACACAGCCAGAAAAAAGTAATTTAATATTCTTAATTTAACCATACTTACCATACTTCAGCGCCTGCAAAAAACGTTAAATAATAAACTGTATACTCCCTGTCTGACGCAGTTCAATTAATAACAAGTGTCCCACGACAACCTCCCCTATAGAACAGTGACATCAGGTGATGTCACTGCTCTATAGGACCTTCAGTGACACACTGACAGGAGACAAGGAGCTGTGCATCACTGAGAGGTTACTGTAGTTCACTGGTCTCACTTTATGGCAAAAGCTGCGTGGGAACTTTCTCACACAGCAATGCTAAAAGTGAGACTAGGGACTACTTTTTTACAGTGGCGGAGGAATACAGTGCGGAATGATACCTTCCTTCCATCATTGTATTTCTGGAGCCCCTAGAGAGTGGTCGCATCAGCTGATGCTGCTGTTATCCACGGGAGATCGTCGTGGGACACTCGTGGATTTCTGTGGATAAGGGAGTATATTATTTGTTTGTTTTAATATTTTTTACAGATAACACTGACTTCGGGGAACAAAGTGACAAGTGATGGTGAGTATGTACTCTATGTTATATGTACTTTATGTCTATATGTATGTATTGTATGTAACGTATGAATGTACTGTATGTATGCATGTAGTTTGTATGTAGTATGTATGTAGTATGTATGTTGTATGTATGTAGTATGTTGTATGTTGTATGTATGTTTTTTTTTACATTCAACACATTAGCCAGATGATGGGACTGCTACTGTCCCATCATTGGCTATTGTGTCAATCACTGTCATTGTAGCAGGCATAGCCCGATGGGACTTGTAGTCCCGTCGGACGATGCCTGCACACAGACACAAAGACCCCTGAGAGGCACGCACAGACCCCCTGCAGGCCTGCACAGACCCTCAAGAGGCCCATACAGACCCCCAGCAGGCACGCACAGACCCCCCCGAGGCCCGTACAGGCCCCTGCAGGCCTGCACAGACCGCCAAGAGGCCCGTACAGGCCCTGGTAGACCTACACAGACCCCCAAGAGGCCCGTACAGGCCCTGGTAGGCCCACACAGACCCCCAAGAGGCCCACACAAACCCCGGGGAGGCCTGTACAGACCCCCAGCAGGCCCACACAGACCCCCAAGAGTCCCATACAGACCCCCGGTAGGCCCACACAAACCCCGGGGAGGCCTGTACAGACCCCCAGCAGGCCCACACAGACCCCCAAGAGTCCCATACAGACCCCCGGCAGGCCCACACAGACCCCCGAGAGGCCCGTACAGACCCCCGGCAGGCCCACACAGACCCCCGAGAGGCCCATACAGGCACCGGCAGGCCCACATAGATCCCCAAGAGGCCCGTACAGACCTCTGGCAGGCTCGCACAGACCCCCAGCAGGCCAGTACAGGCCCCAGCAGGCCGGCACAGACCCACGAGAGGCCCGTACAGACCCTGCCCGCACACACAGACACGCACAGTCTTCGCCCACGCACCGCTCACACTCTTCCCCCTCCCGAACTCGATGTGCAGGGAAAGAAAGGGTTTATTTTCATTCCAATATTTGTGTCGAATTGACTTGCATTGGCGACATCAGATATTTTTGGGGTATCGGTCTGATCCAATCCAATCTGATATTTCCCGATATTGGAAGGTATCGCTCAACACTAGTCACACTGTGTCTTGTGACTACAGATGCTGGTGAAGATAGAGAAAGAGGACAATGTATGCTGTACATAAGTTAACAAAAGGCTGGTTGTAGCTGCGCAGAGGAATAGATAGGGGGCAGCAACAGTGGTACAGGTTTTTTTTGTTTTTTTTTACATTTTTGTCATCCCTCTTCTGGCCCTATTTGTAAAAATAAGTAACCGGGTATATAGTGACTTACAAAAAGTTTGATTTCAAAATAATTCATTTTATTTGTAGAGTTTACTGTAAACTGAATTGGTCATCTGCACAATATATTAAATCTTAAAATGCAGAACACACTGTAGCGCATAGAGAAAATGGGGATGAGTTTTAATAGTTCCTGGCTTACCAAAGAGCCCTGTGTGCTGGCTTTGGATAATAATAGCCAAAAGTGAAAAAATGAGGTGCTGCCTAGCTACTAAATAGAACAAGTGATAAATAACATACTAATAAAAGGCATATTAGTATATAGCCTAGGTAGGATTGTGATAAATCATCCAAATAACATGCAGTAGGGAGCAATTCAGGCAAATAACGAAAGGGACGTAGACTAAATATGACAGTAATGGGCTCTAAATAGGCAGACCAGAAATTACTTATAGCCAAGTGGTAAGTATAATGACCTAAAAGTAATGTCTAGTAAAGTGCACTGGGATGCCCTGTGCAATGATCAACATACTCCCATGAATGACCTAGTGACCATGTAAGTGGAAGCTTGGAAGCTTAGGAGAGTCCATGGTGATCACATGAGTTGAAGTTGGGGGAGCATGTGACGTCATTGCTGCTGGGTATGGGGTCCTGTAGAAGACAGAAGACCTATGCTTTTTGAGGAATTCCATTTCCTTTTTGTCAGGGTCATGGAGAGAACATTGGTCTTCATTTCTGTAAGACTTTATCTTCTTGTGCATGAACAACACACAAGACACGACTGGACAGTGGACCCCTGTGCATATAGAAATATACAAAGCACAGCGAGAGCAACACCCAACATTCCACTCCATTGCTAATGACATTCATGGGCGTAAGGGAATTATTGCACAGTGCATCCTAGTGAACAAATCAAATATTACATTTTACCTCCTGACTTATATGCATTTGGACATCATACTTATCACTTGGCTATAAATAGTTTCTTGTCCACCTATTCTGTTTTCTGTACTGCATGTTATTTGAATTATGTGTCCCAATCCTACCTATTATACAAACTAATTTGCCTTTTATTCTTTACCTGTTCTTTTTCCATTTTTTTATGTAGTAGCGAGGCACTATCATTCTTTTTTTTAATTTTGGCTACTTAGCAAATCTTTTAGCCAAATCCTGGGCAACTGCTTTAATGGTTTAATTTAAAGTTTCCCATGCTATTATTAATTATTTTTGTAGTGTAATTGATATCATTATTATATTATTATATGAATTTAGACACCAAATATATAACATGGATTACTATATCTGAACGGTGGCCTTTTCCAGCCATCACTCAGCATACAAAACATTTTCCTATATACATCAGACCCCAAGTGTTTGTGTAAAGATTATCATTCATGTACAGTAAGCCAACATGTCATCACAGTCATTACATTGATTGTTCAAAATTCAGATTTTTTTTTAAGGAATCCATTTGTAGTGATTTCAATTGAATCCCAGTGGAAATACATTATTTTGTCAAGAATAGAAAAACATTTACCAAAGTTCAATTTGCTACGAAATCAGATGGATTCCTGTGTATTTCATTTGTGCCTCGGGATAATAACATCCATTTCTAAATGCCACCTTACTTTTGCTTACCCAATCATATCTTAAATGAAATACTATGCCCTGCTCTAAGAATTCTTATGATTGGAATTGGTTACAAATTGAGATGTTCCACACTACTTCAAAGCAAGGTACACAAAACTGAAGATGAAGTATTATTTACCAATGTGCTACGACCCTAGATAAATACACATTAAAATGGTCAACAATTCCTATTCATCAAAGTGCTTTGCAGGAATTCATTTAATAAGACATTTCAACCTTTTTGTCGAAGTAATGTTTTCATGTATCATAAATGCACATGAAAATTCATCAGTTTTCTAAAAGCATATGATGACCTGCTCCGTTTTCTACCCATGTTCAGACAAAATAGAACTATAGAGAGGATAAAATCTTCATCCTTACCTCCGTCTAAAGATATTTTTTCTAAAATCAAAGAGTACAGGTTGTATTTATGTTTGTCCTTTTTGACTGCTGTTTGTTGAGTTACATTGTAGGAATATAGATGTTTTTTTGAATTACAAGTTGTGAAGGTACACGATTAGCGAATGTTTATAGCTTCCTCATAGCTTTTTGTGTAGTAAGGGATCTGTCAGTGTAGTCTACAGTGCCTTTAAACTTCATGAAAACTGCCAAGTGTATCAATCATACTGGAAAATAGGTAAAAATGACAAGTGTTAAAATTGTGGCAGGAGAATTATTTTACCAAAGGCTTTGGTTATATAAATCCCCTTACTGACTGGTTGTGTTTGTGATTCACAGGAACACAATTCAATCATTGGCTTTTTAGGATGATTTTTTATTTAACAAGCAATTCTTTGTAGTATTTGCTGCACTATGAATATCCTTATTAACATTTTAAAAAATCGCAGAAACGGTAACATTACAGAAGTGAGCATTTTTTTATGTTAAATTTGAAAAATATGTTTTATTGGACCATCATAATTTTTATATAAATGTAATAAGTTGATAAAAATATGTAAATTACATGTATTACCAGAAGGTCAAAACTGCTTTTTTAATTTCTTTATGCATTTTGCAACTAAGGTAGATAACTATTGATTTAAAATTTAAACCAAAGTTAATTACTTTGTCCCTTAAGGCTATGACACACAGGCTTATCCATTTTGTACTGGAGTAGCAAAGTCTTGTAATTTTCTAACAGCTACTTTACTGTCAAGCATTTCAGCGTTTTGTTATAGTGCACAAGCATCTGCAATCGTAGATATTCAACTAACCAAACAAATTTCCCTGCTTACATAAGATACATATTGAATACACAATAAAACTTCCACAGCTATAAAGAAACCTATTTCGATGGCTTTTAGAAATGTATTCAATGGGGAATTTGCAGCAAAAAAGCTGCAGGAAACACTTTTACATATTTTCAAAAGTTGTCAGGTTCAGTTATGAAATGAGCCATTACTTAGTGATTTTGACCTTTTGAATTCAAATCTGACAATGAATATTTTTAGTTGGCTGTTGTTTCTATAATATCAAAGAATTTTCCTTTTACTGCTACATACTGTATAATGCATAAAAGTTTCAGTACTTTGAAACAGTATTATTTTTGCAAATATAAAGATGTAGAATATTTTGTTATGCCAATTTTCTGAGATTTATTTATGGAGAACTTAGAAACATTTTAAATAACTAAAACATGTCTAAACACTATTGTAAATTCTAAACAGTTGCATAAATTGCACTACAAAGTTTGGTCCTCATTCAGTAACAACTCTTTTTTGCTTGTCTCTTGTGCTTCTGCTTCGAATCATTTCTTACAATTGTCCAGCTTCTGTAAACATTGATGTATTCCATTTTCTTGATATCTTTTCTCCATAGCAGCAATAGCTTGGTGAAATCTCTTACTGTGCTCATCTCTCAATGCTCCACAGTTTGGTGTACTAAAGTCTAAATGCGAATGTAAGAAATTAATCTTTAAGGACATGTTACAGCCAAGATGTTTTGAGAAGATTTTCCACCAACTGGACATAGTTTTCTGCACTTTAAGTTCCCCCAAAATTAGTTACCTCTATTGCAAATTCTACCCATGAAGCCTTTTCCTTTCCCTGCAACAAAAGAGACACTCTTCATCTTGAAGAAATTCCAAAAAAGAGTTCCAAAAAAACTTCATTCCTTGATCTTTGATCTTTGCTGCACTCAACCTTGGAAATTTATCAATTAGATACATGAATGCTTTTGCACTTTTATCTATTGCTTTTACAAAGTTCTTCATTAGGCCGAACATGATATGCAATGGTGATAACAAAATCTTGCATGGGTAAACAAGTTCTGAATGAGACCACAAAGTTTGTTTTTTTTACAGTGTGAAATGGACATGGATCAGAGGAAAAGTAATTATAACTTTGCTTTTTATTTTTATTTTTTGTGAATAAATGTGTAAGAGAAGGTGGGGAGTTTTTATTTCAGACAAAGGACTTTATTGTTGCTGTGTCTTTATTACAATCTGCCTAATGGGTTAGTAATGGGGCGATTTTTTACACCTCTCCATTACTAACCCCTGGGCTTGATGTCAGTGGCCATAAAACTGCTCACATGAACCTCAATGTTGTGTTTAACAGCTGATTGGAGAGTAATAAAACTTAACCTTTATTAAATAAGTTAAAACATGTATAAAGTGTGAGGAAATAGTGCAAGAAAGTGCTGTGCTTCAACCAGAAGTGCGACATAAAACAAGTAACTATTGCACATACCACGTATCTATTAGAAGATTATAACTATTATGCAAGGACAATAATCTATCACCTGCAAATCGAAGATAGCTCCCTTTAAATCTCCGTATAAACAATCACACCATATAAATGATGCTATACCTTTTCATTATTTCCCTAGGAAGTACAGCAAAGCCACAGAGAAACTTATCCACATACACAGGTATTGGCGCAGTCAATCTCTGACCTTCAATTGCGCCCTTTCTGTATGGTAAAAATGGGCACTGCCAAAATTTTGCAAGAGCCCCTTATGGTGGTTTGGTGGTAGTGCAACATCTATGCAAGCTCACAATATCTCTATATAATTCATGATATGTTACCCCAAAACGGTCACCAGAATACATAATACCTCCCACCAGGGGCAGGCATGTTCAGTATATGACACGAAAGGGTATATCTTTAAGAAAGGAGACATTAACAGCCGAAAGTTTAAGACAGCATGGCAAATACAGACCAATGCCCGATATGAGAACCTGGACACTGGTTGAAATATCTGGTCCTACAGATGAGTATAAAAATCCTTTCTCAAAAATATACCCGTTCGAGTCATATGTCACCCATGATGCAAGCTACGCCGCCTGTTTACCTAAGTACTATTTTGCAACGGTATCTAGCCCAGGAAATCCTTTTGGGCCTAGTAAAATTTGGTGCTACTCAGCAGCATACTTCACCCGTGAAGCAAGCTACACCGCCTGTTTACCTAAGTACTATTTTTTAATGGCATCTGGCCCAGGAAATCCTTTTGGGCCTAGTAGCAATTTCTGCTACTCAGCAGAGTACCCCACCCATGAAGCAAGCTACACTGCCTTCTTTCTTTCTCAATCTAACCCCTTGGCTCTGGGGTGTCCACTCTCCCTCCAACTCTCTCCTTCCCACAGGTGGACTACCATGTGTTTTCACACTGTGGCAAATCTTTTGGGCACAGGCATAAGAAGTCGTCGAGGTAATGGATAATATGTGCTGCCTTACAAACGTCCATGATGACACATTCAAGGATGCAACTAAACACCTCAAATAGTGAGCAGGATATGGAGCACCCCATGGGCAAACAGCGATCTATGTAGTATGCTCCTTCACAGAAGCAGTCCAATGGGAGGACACTATTCGGAGGCACAGGTAGTAACCGAAATGCCCCTTCAATGTCTGTTTTGGCCATTAGGGTGCCCCTTACCAACTTCTTGACCCGCCTGATTGCCTCGTCAAAGGAGGTACACTACATAGTACTGTACTTGGTTCCGCATCGATGTTGTCGTTTACTGACCTGCCCCTTGGATATAACAAATGGTGGATTAGTCTGAATGTATTGGGTTCATTTTTTGGCACAACTCCCAACCGTGGTACCACTACGTCTTCTAAGGAAAGTGTTCTGAATGGTCCCGCCGCCATTCTACCTAAAGATATTTATTTTTTTATTTTTTTGGTCAAGACGTCTCGGTGTTGGTAGAGTGATTTTAGATTTTTACTCCAGCCTTTCTTGATTTTAGAAGGGCATGACATGCCTATATCTGTGTCTCCTCCTCCTTTTACTCCTCCACCTCTTTTCTTTTCGCATGACTATATGTAGTTGTGACTTTTCCATGTGTTTGTTGTGTCTTCTGAGCAGTTTGTCAGCTTTTGAACACCTTTTAAGGTGTTTTCTATGTGTTTTATGTGTTTGTGTTTGCTTGCCATTTGTTTCAATGGGGTTCGACGGTGTTCGTCAAACGTTCGACGAACATTCGTCGAACACGTCCCAGTTTGACGAACCGAACCCAAACACTAGGGAGGTGGCTCAACACTAGCATTCATTTATCAATATAGACAAACAAAGTATCCACTGATTTTCTAGAAAGCAAATTTGTTCAATTCCCTGTGAATTTTAAAGCTAGTAACTGAATAACACCATCTATATTTACAAGGTAATAAACTGAATTATTTATTTTATTCAACTGAATTCACAATTTTACACATCTTTACAATGATTTTCCAGAGACTAATTTCATTATCAGGTGTTAATAAACACTGTCAGCAGAGTATTATGATTGGTAATGGTTCGGTTACTCAGGTCAGCAACATTGTGTTTTAGTACACTACAGCAAATTGCTAAAATGCTTATATGTGTATAAATTGACTCCCCCACTAGTTCTTTAAAAGTTATTGCTGTAAAATCATTAATTAGCATTTGAAGATAGAACATTTAGTTAGAAAATAACATTGATTTGATTGTTTACAGACAATAAAAGGCCATTATCCTAGGATCATAAGATAGATAGATAGAGAGATAGATAGATAGATAGATAGATAGATGGAAAGATAGATACAACCACACACAGACAAAAAAAATGCAAAGATTGAATTAATTTCTCCCTTTTTAATCTGGTTTCAGTTGTGATTTTTATATTGCCCACTCCTGTTACTTGCCACAGGTGAGTTTGAAACGAGCTTCACATGCTAAAAGCAAAGTTGTTTATCCATAATTTTGGAAAGGTGCCAACAATTTTGACAGCCCCATTTTTAGGATTTCGTGTGAAATGATGACCAATGATAATTTTTTACCTGTTTTTTTTGTGTTCTTCCAATACACACAAAGGCAATCATCATGTGTATAATAAAACATTTGTAGTTGCAATAGTTTGGGGAGAAATACTTCATTTTCAGGAACAATTTCAAGGGTTGCCAACATATTCGGCCATTACTGTAGATAGATAGCAGGGGTGTAACGACAGCAGTTGCAGGCGTAAAGACCGGGCTCAATGGATCAAGTTCCTACCAATGCCAGCAGACATTTCAACTTGTGAGTCCTCAGATGGAATGCATGGCAGTGACCTCTTACACTCCCATCGCACGCCGAAGTCAGCTGTAAGCTTTACAAAAAGTCATCACGCGACAGAGGAGCAAAGTGAAAGTGCGTAATAATTTATATACTTTTAAAAATGGTGGCCATACTAGTACATGGATGACTATGCGGTGCACTAACCCTCCAGCGTCTTCATACAGTACTTTACAGACACCACACTGGTCCCACAGCACCATCTTCTACCTGCAGCTTCCAACATAATACCATACTATTATATAAAATAACACCACATATAATAATATGTTATTAAATTTTACCACTTTTTTTTTTTTTGCTTCAAATATTTTTTTCCTTATTTTCCACCTCTAAAACCTGGGTGTTTCTTATAGTCTTATACCCTCCATCCTGGTATATGATATACCAGGATGGAGGATATATAATCTATTCAGTATGGTGGACTCTGTCGAAATCTTACACTGGGGCCCATCAGACACTAGTTATGCGATAGATAGATAGATAGATAGATAGATAGATAGATAGATAGATAGATTGAAGTATTCTCTTCTTTACAACCAACAAGAAAACTTGTGGAAAACACTTCCTACATAAACTAATAAAAAATAAATAAATAAATAAACTTTAAAAAGGTGTATTTTTCTAAGTGTAATATTGTTATAAAATCTGCTGAATAAAAAACAATATTTTGCTTCACTGACACAGCTTTAAAGTTTCTATTTAAAACAAATTTTGACATATCTACAGGATAGCCAAGGGCTTTGGTGCACTTTATACCTGTTGAGAGATATCAGATTTGCAAAAATGAGATCTCAGTTCTGTAGGGAATGAAGTAATGCATACATACAGGTAACTTTACTTCTCTCAAGTCTATTTAGTGCAACAATTATAATGTTTGCTATAAACTTTAGATGTAAGGAAACAGAGCTGATACACACGCACATTTTTGATCAGTGACAAACAGATTCGCAACATTGCTACTCAAACTGATTTAAATTTTATACCAAGGTTTTTTTTAATCACTGAAGAGATAAATTAAACTCTTTTAGTTTCATAGAACTGAGTATTTAAAGGGAACCTGTCATCTGAATTTGGCGGGCTCTGTTTACTGTCCGATGGGCAGTGGTTTCTGTTCTTTCATGCACCCCTTCCTTTCCCGCTGGCCGCAATATTGTCTTGAATTTGATTTGGTTTCCTCCATAGTATATGCATGCGCAATGCAATCTCACCTTTCGCACGCACAGTATGCTTTGCCCAACTCCGGGCAAAGCCAAAAAGCATTAGTGCGCATGCACCGGCGCACTATGTCCCGGAACACAGCGAATTACTTCTGGGACATAGTGCGCTGGTGCATGCGCACTAATTCTTTTCGGCTTTGCCCGCAGTTGGGCAAAGCATACTGCACATGCGTAAGGCGAGGTTGCATTGCACATGCGTGTACTACGGAGGAAACCGAATCAAATTCAAGACAATATTGTGGCCAGCGGGAAAGGAAGTGGTGAATGAAAGAACAGAAAACACCGCCCATCGGACCGTAAACAGAGCCCGCCAAATTCAGGTGACAGAGTCCCTTTAAGATGTTAAATCATTTAATAACTGTGACTAGAGATGGGTGAACCTGAACAGAAAGAACCCAAACTTCCACAGGTCTGCCCTTCCCTAACTGTGACACCACGTTTGGAGTTTATGTCAGTGTGTGTACCTGTTGTGAGCTAATATGTATGCTGGCTGCAGAATCAGAAAACTAAATTTAAAGTAGTATAACAATTTGCTGACAAAAATAAAAAGAAAGGGAAAATGGGGACCGCGCTAAAATTCTGGCCCACCAGTACTGTACACGACTGGCCTTTCAAGTAATGAATCACTCGAGGCTGCGGGGTTGTACCTCTATGGATACTCCAATGTAAAATACAAAATAAACTACAATAAAGTAAAATAGAGAATGTCACTGTTAGACTACATGTGGCAACACCAGATAAGGTATGGGTTATATCTAGACAGTCGCTATAAACAAATGTCCCCTAAATGTCACCATTAGATAGTGCCATACAGTTATGAAATGTCACTTATTGGTGGGCCAGAATTTTAGCGCAGTTCCCATTTTCCCTTTCTATTTGTGTATGACTCTTGTGGTCTTGACACAGCTAGCACAGCGCGTGTCTTGGCACCAGCGGCTTCAATTCTTCTTTCAGCGCCGCTGTGTTTTTGCTATTTTTAAAAATAAAAAGAATTTAAGGGTAATTTCCAAACTAAAATGCTATCACCTGTCTACAAGGTTAAGGTGGCCTTAATATGCTACAATTTTTTCTGCAGCTTTGAAACAACCCCAAAGTACAGCCTAAGAATCCAGTTGGCTGAAACATGTAAAGTTGGCTTCGCTGCTGGAGTAAACTGATTATTCAACAATGTTGATGATAAAAAGGTTATTTACTACGTCGAGCATAACCATCACTTACACACTCTTCCTCTGTAGAGTATCAACCTTTTGTGTACTCTGTTCCGCACATCTAGATTTATTAAACATACAACAAATATATTAAACATACAGCCAATACAATCTTCAGTTGAGATGAGTGGATCTTTTGAAATTTAAATTTACCGACTTCAAATATTTTTCCCCTAAATTTTGATTCATGGTGAATAAAGGCATTTTTTCTGCACCGATCTAAAAAGTTGCATGGTACTGTATTTGATGGATTTTGTGTGACTTGTCTTAACAAGTCAGATTTTTTCATACAAGTAAGATAAGTGACTCAACAATGACATTGCACTGGACCTACAAATGAGTAAAGATGCCTAGATTTCTTGTAAAAGACAATTTGAAGGGCAGCCATCTAGAAGACAAGGACTACTCACCTGGCTTCTAGACCAGGATCTTGAGAATCAATTTTGTCATCTCTAGAAGTAATTGTTATACTGCTAATTATATGCCACAACTAAGAAAGATTGGATTTTTTGAAATTCAAACTTGCTGAAATCACTAAATTTCCCCTCCAAATTGGATTTGCAACAAATTCATTTATGCAAATTTCATAATTAAAAAGCTTCTAATTGCCTGAACAATACAGTATATGTACAGCACTACTTTTCCCTTAGAGTGAATTGAACATGCTTTGAGCTTAATAATGGAAACAGAGCCTTTTCATGTTCAAATTACTTCATCCAAAATGGCTAGTTGAAAACGAATAGTAACTAGGGGAAATAAACAGCATGCTTAACAACAGGCTGCAGTATCAGACTTTTTCAGCTAAAAATTGTATAACCTGCGGTGATGTAACAGTGGTACAGGATTACCTTTCCTATGGTAAAACACAAGAAAGGGTCAACTTGCAGCACACAAGGAGGACTCTGAAAGCAGCAACATGAATAAACAGGATTTATGTGTCAACTTTTTGTTTTTTTACACAGCACAAAAAACAAAAGCATAAACATAACTCCCTAACCTTGTTCATACACTAACTAAACAAAATAAACCCTTGCTACTCAGACTCAGCTGAGCTAGTCTCAATCTAGTCACAAAACACAGTGCTTTCAAATTCCAGGTCCTCAAGAACCACTGACAGTATTAGTATTGCACATGTGATGGAATTCTTGTCTGTCCATTTAATGCAGCAAACACCTGAGCAATACTAAGGAAATCCTGAAAAATGACTTGCTGATGGCTCTTGAAAACCAGAGTTCTGGAAACTAGTCTATGGCAACCAGCAATACTTGGAATTGGAGAACACAGCCTTTGCAGTCTCCTCTCAAAAAGAGTTGTGTCTTTTCTCCTTCCCCAGGCTAAGAGACTAGTCGTAAACATTTAGAGAACAAGAACCCATAAAATTTAACTTTAAATTGTGATCTTTAAAAAACATACAATATTCTTATATCCTAATATGGTGAGTTGGGTAGTCCAGGTCAGATATTAATACTTCAATAATATTTCAATAATCAGAAAAATTCTAAGTGAGACAGACACTTTCGCTCAGTATCCTTTCCTAACAGCTGAGGCTGGCACCCTAGGGGATTCGATATGGCACCACCGCTCCATGTAGGCCATCCCTACCTGACTTCCCTCGTCAAATTCAACGGCAATTAAAGTGTTTAAGTGCATTACAATGCCCAGATCTGATGAAGCCACTATAGACATTATTGAAGTTTGTTTGTGTTTCAGCATGTGGTAATGTCATACACCAGTTGGTGAGCTGGCACTTGCATGTGTTTCTGAGGTAGTGCCAGAGCAACGGCAGCTGTAGCTGACTTGCGGAAATGGGCACTGATGCAGTGTACCTTGACCAGAAGGTCTGGAAAATCTGGGTAGGTTTTCAGAAACCACTAAATTACCAAGTTAAGCTTGTGGGTCAAGCACGGTACATGTATGAGCTTGTCAAGATTTATAGCCACCACGAGATTACTGCCATTATCACATACGACCATGCCTGGTTGGGGATTAAGCGATGAGAGCGAAAAGGCTGACTCATCTTTTATTGCTTTAAATAACTATGCCGTGGTGTACATTTTATCTCCTAGGCAAATTAGCTTTTGCACAGTCTGTTGCCGCTTCATTGAGGCAGTGGTCTAGAGTAGGGTTGAGCGAAACGGGTCGAACATTTTCAAAAGTCGCCGACTTTTGACAAAGTCGGGTTTCATGAAACCCGATCCGACCCCTGTGCGGGGTCGGCCATGCGGTACGCGACTTTCGCGCCAAAGTCGCGTTTCAATGACGCGAAAAGCGCCATTTCTCAGCCAATGAAGGTAAACGCAGAGTGTGGGCAGCGTGATGACATAGGTCCTGGTCCCCACCATCTTAGAGAAGGGCATTGCAGTGATTGGCTTGCTGTCCGCGGCGTCACAGGGGCTATAAAGGGGCGTTCCCGCCGACCGCCATGTTACTGCTGCTGATCTGAGCCTAGGGAGAGGTTGCTGCCGCTTCGTCAGAAGCAGGGATAGCGTTAGGCAGGGTCCATTAACCACCAAACCGCTTGTGCTGTAGCGATTTCCACTGCCCAACACCACCTTCGGTGTGCAGGGACAGTGGAAGCTACATTTTTTTTTTTTTTCCCTCAGCGCTGTAGCTCATTGGGCTGCCCTAGAAGGCTCCCTGATAGCTGCATTGCTGTGTGTACGCCGCTGTGCAAACCAACTGCTTTTTTCAAAGCACAAATCCTCTTGTTCCTTCCTTTCTGCACAGCTATCTTGTTTGTTTGTCCACACTTTTTATTTAATTTGTGCATCAGTCCACTCCTTATTGCTGCCTGCCATACCTGGCTGAGATTACTGCAGGGAGATAGTAATTGAAGGAAAGTTCCTTTTTTTTTTTTTTTTGTGGGAGATTAAGATTGGCATTTCTGCTAGAGTGCCATCCCTGTCTGTGTCATCTCTCACTCAGTGGGCCATAGAAAGCCTATTCATTTTTTTGCTTGATTTGGGTTCTAAAATCTACCTGAAAAAATCACTACATCAATCAGTGGGAGAAAAATATTGGCCTCAGGGCTTGTGTGCCACTCCTTACTCCTGTGTGTGCCATCTCTCAGTGGGCCATAGAAAGCCTATTTATTTTTTTGCTTGATTTGGGTTCCAAAATCTACCTGAAAAAATCAATAAATCAATCAGTGGGAGATTAATATTGGCCTTTGGGCTTGTGTGCCAGTCCTAAGCGTGCCATCTCTCTCTCTCTCAGATAGTGGGCCATAGAAAGCCTATTTATTATTTTTTTTATTGGGTTTATAAATTTTCCCTGGAAAAAAAAAAAAAAAGTGGGAGATTAATATTGGCCTCTAGGCTTGTGTGCCAGTCCTGAGCGTGCCATCTCTCTCACAAATAGTGGGCCATAGAAAGCCTATTAATTTTTTTGCTTGATTTGGGTTCCAAAATCTACCTGAAAAAATCACTTAATCAATGAGTGGGAGATAAATATTGGCCTCTGGGCTTGTGTGCCACTCCTGACTCCTGTGTGCGTCCTCTCTCACTCAGTGGGCCCTAGAAAGCCTATTTTTTGTTTTATTTGTTTTCTAAATTCTCCCTGAAAAAATCATTTTATTTTATTTGGTTTCTAAATTATTCCTGAAAAAAATCATTTTTTTTGTATTTTTTTTTCTAAAGTCTCCCTGAAAAAAAAAAAAATCAAATCAGTGGGAGATTAATATTGCCCTTTCTGCTTGTGTGCCAGTCTTGACTCCTGGGTGTGCCATCTCTCTCTCTCCAATTGTGGGCCATAGAAAGCCTATTAATTTTTTTGCTTGATTTGGGTTCCAAAATCTACCTGAAAAAATCACTAAATCAATCAGTGGGAGATAAATATTGGCCTCTGGGCTTGTGTGCCACTCCTGACTCCTGTGTGCGTCCTCTCTCACTCACTGGGCCCTAGAAAGGCTATTTTATGTTTTATTTGTTTTCTAAATTCTCCCTGAAAAAATCATTTCATTTTATTTGGTTTATAAATTCTTCCTTAAAAAATCATTTTTTTTTTTTTTTTTCTAAAGTCTCCTTTTTAAAAAAAAAAACACAAATCAGTGGGAGATTAACATTTACATTTGCGCTTCAGTGACAGTCCTGCGTGTGTGGCATCTCTCTCATTTGTTGCCACCAACAACAGAGTGTGTAACATTGTGCCTGATTTTCGTTGTGGTCTCACCCACCTGTAAAGGGGTAGCTAAATCATACTGAAGTTATAGCTCACCGTGTAAGTTGTGTACTGCAACAAATACCGTTAGTTTGGTAACGTTTTTAAAACAATGAGGAAGTCTGGTGGAAGAGGTCGTGGCCGGGGGCGTTCATTGTCAGCTGGTAATGAGGGTAGTGGTAGTGGTGGAGCATCAGCTGGTCGTGGGAAAAAAAATATTGCACCTAAGTCTGGAGCTGTGGAGCCAGGTTCGTCGTCTGGCTACACAAGGCCTCGAACGCTCCCTTTTCTGGGAGTAGGAAAACCGCTTTTAAAGCCGGAGCAGCAAGAGCAAGTTTTGGCTTATCTTGCTGACTCAGCCTCTAGCTCTTTTGCCTCCTCTCGTGAAACTGGTAAAAGTAAAAGCAGCGCGTCGTTAGTGGATGTTCACGGTCAGGGACAAGTCGCTTCCTTGTCCTCTTCAGCAAAAACAACAACAGAGAAGAATGCAGCAGGCGACACAACGGGTTACTCCATGGAGCTCTTTACACATACCGTCCCTGGCTTAGAAAGTGAAGCAGTTAACAGTCCATGCCCATTACAAGTTGAATCTGACATGGAGTGCACTGATGCACAGCCACAGCCAGACTACTATGCTGGTCCTTTGACTCAGACCACAACATTGCCCTCGCAGGGTGCTGATCAAGAATCAGACCCTGATGAGACTATGTTGCCCCATCACGAACGCTATACCACTGACCGACAAGGTGACACAGACGAAGTTGCACACAAGCTACAAGAAGAGGTAATAGATGACCCAGTTCTTGCCCCGATTGGCAGCCATTGGGGGAACAGGGTGCAGGCGGCAGCAGTTCTGAAGCGGAGGAGGAGGGGCCGCAGCAGGCATCAACATCGCAACAGGTTCCATCTGCCGGGCCCGTATCTTGCCCAAAACGCGTGGCAAAGTCAAAACCTGTTGGAGGACAGCGTGGCCATCCGGTTAAAGCTCAGTCTGCAATGCCTGAAAAGGTATCCGATGCTAGAAAGAGTGCAGTCTGGCATTTTTTTAAACAACATCCAATTGATCAGCGCAAAGTCATCTGTCAAAAATGTTCAACTACCTTAAGCAGAGGGCAGAATCTGAAAAGTCTCAATACAAGTTGCATGCATAGACATTTAACCACCATGCATTTGCAAGCTTGGACTAACTACCAAACGTCCCTTAAGGTTGTAGCACCCTCGGCCAATGAAGCTAGTCATCAACGCAACATCCCTTCCGGCAGTGTAGGGCCACCATTTTCTGCACCACCTGCAGTATCTGTGCAGGTTAATTTGCCAGGCCAAAGAAGTCAGGGTCAGGGAATCACCAGTTTCGTAGTAGGAAACACTGCATCTAGGGCACCGGCGGCAACAATACCATCTCCCACCGTCTCTCAGTCTGCCATGTCCACCGGCACCCCCGCTAGTTCCACGATCTCCAGCTCTCCAGTCCAGCTCACCCTACATGAGACTATGGTTAGAAAAAGGAAGTACTTAGCCTCGCATCCGCGTACACAGGGTTTGAATGCCCACATAGCTAGACTAATCTCGTTAGAGATGATGCCCTACCGGTTAGTTGAAAGCGAAGCTTTCAAAGCCCTGATAGACTACGCTGTACCACGCTACGAGCTACCCAGTCGACACTTTTTTTCCAGAAAAGCCATCCCAGCCCTCCACCAGCATGTTAAAGAGCGCATCGTCCATGCACTCAGGCAATCTGTGAGCACAAAGGTGCACCTGACAACAGATGCATGGACCAGTAGGCATGGCCAGGGACGTTACGTGTCCATCACGGCACGCTGGGTAAATGTGGTGGATGCAGGGTCCACAGGGGACAGCAAGTTTGGGACAGTTTTGCCTAGCCCACGGTCTAGGAAACAGTTGGCTGTAGCCATTCGCACCCCCTCCTCCTCCTCCTCGTCCTCCTGCAGAAGCGAGACCTCGTCCACAGACCGCAGTCGCACAACCACTCCATCCGCAGCTGCCACTGTTGCACACCAGGTCTCCCATTATGGGGCAGCTACTAGCAAACGTCAGCAGGCTGTATTGGCTATGAAGTGTTTGGGCGACAACAGACACACCGCTGAAGTTCTGTCCGAGTTCTTGCAGAAAGAAACGCAGTCGTGGCTGGGCACTGTAGATCTTGAGGCAGGCAAGGTAGTGAGTGATAATGGAAGGAATTTCATGGCTGCCATCTCCATTTCCCAACTGAAACACATTCCTTGCCTGGCTCACACCTTAAACCTGGTGGTGCAGTGCTTCCTGAAAAGTTATCCGGGGTTATCCGACCTGCTCCTCAAAGTGCGTGGACTTTGCTCACATATCCGCCGTTCGCCCGTACACTCCAGCCGTATGCAGACCTATCAGCGTTCTTTGAACCTTCCCCAGCATCACCTAATCATAGACGTTGCAACAAGGTGGAACTCAACACTGCACATGCTTCAGAGACTGTGTGAACAGAGGCGGGCTGTTATGTTTATGTGGGAGGATACACATACACGGGCAGGCAGTAGGATGGCAGACATGGAGTTGTCAGGTGTGCAGTGGTCGAAGATTCAAGACATGTGTCAAGTCCTTCAGTGTTTTGAGGAATGCACACGGCTGGTTAGTGCAGACAACGCCATAATAAGCATGAGCATCCCCCTAATGCGTCTGCTGATGCAAAGTTTGACGCACATAAAGGATCAGGCGTCTGCAGCTGAGGAAGAGGAAAGCCTTGATGACAGTCAGCCATTGTCTGACCAGGGCAGTGTACAGGACGAGGTAGCGGGCGAAGAGGAGGAGGAGATGAGGAGGATGATGGGGATGATTATATTTTTAATGAGGAAGCTTTTCTGGGGCCAGTGGAAATTGTTGGCGCGGCAAGGCCGGGTTCTGGTTTTTGGAGGGACACAAGTGACGTGGATTTGCCTGAAACTGCCCCTCAACCAAGCACAACCACAGATTTGAGAACTGGAACTTTGGCCCACATGGCGGATTATGCCTTACGTATCCTCAAAAGGGACACACGCATAACAAAAATGATGAACGATGACGATTACTGGTTGGCCTGCCTCCTTGATCCTCGCTATAAAGGCAAATTGCAAAATATAATGCCACATGAGAACTTGGAACTAATATTAGCAACCAAACAATCAACTCTTGTTGACCGTTTGCTTCTGGCATTCCCTGCACACAGCGCCCGTGATCGTTCTAACACGAGCTGCAGGGGCCAGCAGACCAGAGGTGTTAGAGGGGCAGAAATCAGAAGTGTCGTTGGCCAGAGGGGTTTTCTGACCAGGTTGTGGAGTGATTTTGCTATGACCGCAGACAGGACAGGTACTGCAGCATCAATTCAAAGTGACAGGAGACAACATTTGTCCAGTATGGTTACTAACTATTTTTCATCCCTTATCGACGTTCTCCCTCAACCGTCATTCCCATTTGATTACTGGGCATCAAAATTAGACACCTGGCCAGAATTGGCAGAATATGCATTGCAGGAGCTTGCTTGTCCGGCAGCTAGTGTCCTATCAGAAAGAGTATTCAGTGCTGCAGGTTCAATACTAACAGAAAAAAGGACTCGTCTGGCTACCCAAAATGTAGATGATCTAACCTTCATTAAAATGAACCACAACTGGATTTCGAAATCTTTTGCCCCACCTTGCCCGGCTGACACCTAGCTTTCCTATGTAAAGGTCTTGCCTGTGGACTATTCTGAACGACTTTTCCAATCTCGTAATTTGCAGCACCTGATTGTCCAGCATCCGACATGTTAACACCTCCCTAAATGGCCAAAGTCCCCACACGAGGCCGTGGTATCGCCACTTGGCGCCAGCACCCGTGAGAGTACTGTTTGTCTGAAGAGGTGGGTGTGCCCGCTTTTGGTCGACGGCACTGCCACTAGGTCCCTCATAGTACAATAAAGTGTCTGGCGGTGGTGGTGCGCACCCAACGTCAGACACACCATTGTAATATGAGGGGCCCTGGGCCTGTACCGCCGGCCACAAGACAGTCCCCCCCCAGGTCAAACAGTGCTCTACCACTTGCAAAATTTTCTCTCACAGCTCCACCAATGTTTAGTCTATGCGCTGACATCCTTCAATGCCTGGCACTGTCAATACCATTGTATTGACATTTTTCTTATGTTAGGCCTTCGAAGCCTGTCTGCGGTCACTCCTTCCACTAGGCCTCCACTGACCTGTCTACTGCTGCCCGGGTTTCCCTGGAACCAATATTAAATTGCCTACATCAAGCCCAATTTATTATGTTAGGGCTTCGAAGCCTGTCTGCGGTCCCTCCTTCCACTAGGCCTCCACTGACCTGTCTACTGCTGCCCGGGTTCCCCTGGAACCAATTTTAAATTGCCTACAGCCAGCCCAATTTATTATGTTAGGGCTTCGAAGCCTGTCTGCGGTCCCTCCTTCCACTAGGCCTCCACTGACCTGTCTACTGCTGCCCGGGTTCCCCTGGAACCAATTTTAAATTGCCTACAGCCAGCCCAATTTATTATGTTAGGGCTTCGAAGCCTGTCTGCGGTCCCTCCTTCCACTAGGCCTCCACTGACCTGTCTACTGCTGCCCGGGTTCCCCTGGAACCAATTTTAATTTGCCTACAGCCAGCCCAATTTATTATGTTAGGGCTTCGAAGCCTGTCTGCGGTCCCTCCTTCCACTAGGCCTCCACTGACCTGTCTACTGCTTCCCGGGTTCCCCTGGAACCAATTTTAAATTGCCTACAGCCAGCCCAATTTATTATGTTAGGGCTTCGAAGCCTGTCTGCGGTCCCTCCTTCCACTAGGCCTCCACTGACCTGTCTACTGCTGCCCGGGTTCCCCTGGAACCAATTTTAAATTGCCTACAGCTAGCCCAATTTATTATGTTAGGGCTTCGAAGCCTGTCTGCGGTCCCTCCTTCCACTAGGCCTCCACTGACCTGTCTACTGCTGCCCGGGTTCCCCTGGAACCAATTTTAAATTGCCTACAGCCAGCCCAATTTATTATGTTAGGGCTTCGAAGCCTGTCTGCGGTTCCTCCTTCCACTACGCCTCCACTGACCTGTCTACTGCCGCCCGTGTTCCCCTGGAACCAATTGTAAATTGCCTACAGCCAGGCCAATTTATTATGTTAGGGCTTCGAAGCCTGTCTGCGGTCCCTCCTTCCACTAGGCCTCCACTGACCTGTCTACTGCTGCCCGGGTTCCCCTGGAACCAATTTTAAATTGCCTACAGCCAGCCCAATTTATTATGTTAGGGCTTCGATGCCTGTCTGCGGTCCCTCCTTCCACTGGGCCTCCACTGACCTGTCTACTGCTGCCCGGGTTCCCCTGGAACCAATTTTAAATTGCCTACAGCCAGCCCAATTTATTATGTTAGGGCTTCGAAGCCTGTCTGCGGTCCCTCCTTCCACTAGGCCTCCACTGACCTGTCTACTGCTGCCCGGGTTCCCCTGGAACCAATTTTAAATTGCCTACAGCCAGCCCAATTTATTATGTTAGGGCTTCGAAGCCTGTCTGCGGTCCCTCCTTCCACTAGGCCTCCACTGACCTGTCTACTGCTGCCCGGGTTCCCCTGGAACCAATTTTAAATTGCCTACAGCCAGCCCAATTTATTATGTTAGGGCTTCGAAGCCTGTCTGCGGTCCCTCCTTCCACTAGGCCTCCACTGACCTGTCTACTGCTGCCCGTGTACCCCTTGAACCAACATCAGAAAATATAAAAATAAGTATTTTGCTTATAAAAAAGAAAATACTGGAGAGATATCAAATGCAGACATTTTAACATTAAAAACAAACACATACAACAAAAATCTGGTACAGTACTAAAAATGGCCACCAGCTACAATAACTTTCTCCTGCAAGTAGTTAACTGAAAGTTTTTTTCAATTTAAAACACAGATATGGCATCCACCGAGTGTTGTCCTGTCGCGTCTTCTTTATATTATTGCCAAGAAGATGCAAAACAATGAAAATAATAAAATCATTATTTACCAAAAAAATAAAGTAAGTCAAAACCACATTGCAAATAAACATTCATTACAAATAAAGAAGCAGGGCGCGTCCAAGGGTGAGTATATACCTAATAAGAATATAATCACCCTCGGACGCGCACTGCTTCTTTCCGACAGCCTTCCTTCCTAAGAATCAGCCCTTCCGTGGTGTAGAGAGAGGGTGTGTTACACTCCAAGGTGTTCCCCAGGTTGCCTTTCCTGAGCTTCGATCTTCATGCTCTCGTTTAGTAGTTGTCGGAAAGTAGGCTGCATTAGGCCTACAAAATGGGTAACGGGTGGAAAGAGATGGTGTGTTACACTCCAAGGTGTTCCCCAGGTTGCCTTGCCATTGCTTCGGTCTTCCGACTCTCGTTTAGTAGTTGTATAAAACTACACAGCATTAGGCCTACAAAATGGGTATGGGGTGGAGAGAGATGGTATGTTACACTCCAAGGTGTTCTCCAGGTTTCCTCGCCATTGCTTCGATCTTCCGACTCTCGTTTAGTAGTTGTAGAAAACTACACTGCATTAGGCCTACAAAATGGGTATCGGGTGGAGAGAGATGGTGTGTTACACTCCAAGGTGTTCCCCAGGTTGCCTTGCCATTGCTTCGGTCTTCCGACTCTCGTTTAGTAGTTGTAGAAAACTACACTGCATTAGGCCTACAAAATGGGTATCGGGTGGAGAGAGATGGTGTGTTACACTCCAAGGTGTTCCCCAGGTTGCCTTGCCATTGCTTCGGTCTTCCGACTCTCGTTTAGTAGTTGTAGAAAACTACACAGCATTAGGCCTACAAAATGGGTATGGGGTGGAGAGAGATGGTGTGTTACACTCCAAGGTGTTCTCCAGGTTTCCTCGCCATTGCTTCGATCTTCCGACTCTCGTTTAGTAGTTGTAGAAAACTACACTGCATTAGGCCTACAAAATGGGTATCGGGTGGAGAGAGATGGTGTGTTACACTCCAAGGTGTTCCCCAGGTTGCCTTGCCATTGCTTCGGTCTTCCGACTCTCGTTTAGTAGCTGTAGAAAACTACACAGCATTAGGCCTACAAAATGGGTATGGGGTGGAGAGAGATGGTGTGTTACACTCCAAGGTGTTCTCCAGGTTTCCTCGCCATTGCTTCGATCTTCCGACTCTCGTTTAGTAGTTGTAGAAAACTACACTGCATTAGGCCTACAAAATGGGTATCGGGTGGAGAGAGATGGTGTGTTACACTCCAAGGTGTTCCCCAGGTTGCCTTGCCATTGCTTCGGTCTTCCGACTCTCGTTTAGTAGTTGTAGAAAACGACACTGCATTAGGCCTACAAAATGGGTATCGGGAGGAGAGAGATGGTGTGTTACACTCCAAGGTGTTCCCCAGGTTGCCTTGAAATTGCTTCGGTCTTCCAACTCTCGTTTAGTAGTTGTAGAAAACTACACAGCATTAGGCCTACAAAATGGGTATGGGGTGGAGAGAGATGGTGTGTTCCACTCCAAGGTGTTCTCCAGGTTGCCTTTCCTGAGCTTCTATCTTCAGGCTCTCGTTAAATTGTGGTTAAATGGAACAACTGCATTTGGCGTACTAGTTGGTTTGGGGCCTACTAACAGTGTCTGCCGTTCCTTGCTGTTCTCCTGGTTTCCTGTCCTGAAATTCCGTTTTCAGGCGCTCGTTAAGTAGTTGTTAATGTTAGACTGCATTTGGCCTACTAGTTGGGTTGGGGCCTACTATCGGTGTCTGCCACTCCTTGCTGTTCTCCTCCACTGAACAAAGCTGTGCCGCCTGTTTACTACGGTTGCCAATTTTGAACTGCATTTCGACTACTTACTGATTTGGGCCTACTCTCTGTGTCAGCCTCTCATTCCAGTTGTCCTCCACTGCAATGCCCCCTGGTTATTCCTGTGTTACCAATTTTGAACTGCATTTAGCCCACTTTATTATTTGGGCCTATATCTGTGTTTCCTCCTCATCCTGCCCATTGCCCAGCCAGTGATAGATGAGTCTGCTGGTACATTGACCCATAACGCAACATTCCCCGTGCACGCTACACAACAACATTGTGACCCTGCTGAAAGTCAGGTTGCTCTTCCCGCATACCATACCACCTTACACGGGGACAAAGAGGAAGGTGCAGATGAAAGTGCAGGTTCCTTCATCAGGTGGGGGGAGGAATACTAGTTGGCGACGTCACTGGCACAGGGCCTCTCATAGTACGCAAAAGTGTTGCTGCCGGTGGGAGGCGCCCCCGCCGTGCAAACACACCGCTGTACTTTGAGGGGCCCTGTGCCAGTACCAATGCCAACGAGTGGGCCCCCCCTGCTTGCTCAGGTTCACAGCACTTGCAAAGTTGAAATACTTACCTCTCCCTGCTCCACTGCCGTGACGTGGTCCAGATTTCCTGGGCCCACTAATTACTTGAACCAGCCCTACCCACCACAACTTTAGCCAAATGACCCCCAATTTCAAATGCCTTCCAATTATTATAAGGTAAATTACGCTTGACAAGCTTCATTAAGAAGAATGGATGGTTTTGACATTAAAATGGGCACTCTAGGTGTTTTCCTGGCCCCCACTCACTGCCGACTATGCTGCCCCATTGACTTGCATTGGGTTTCGTGTTTCGGTCGATCCCGACTTTACGTCATAATCGGCCGATTTCACTCGACCCGACTTTTGAGATAGTCGGGTTTCGCGAAACCCGGCTCGACTCTAAAAAGGTCAAGGTCGCTCAACTCTAGTCTAGAGTTTCCAGCTTTGGGCTGATATGGATGACTTACTCTGACATAGCACATCATTTATGGAGGATAAGGAGAAGCATTAGGGATGCAGGAACTGGTGTAGGAAGTAGAGGAAACTATAATAGAAGTAGGGCCAGCAATCCTTGACATTGATAGCACAAGTGCCGTGCCATGGGTAAACATGTTGGTAAGAACACAGGTGATGTTTCTGGACACATGCTTGTAAAAGGTGGGGATGCCACATTGGAAGAAATAGTGGTGGCTGGGGACCGGGTACCTAGTGACCAAATTTGTACACCTGTAGCAGGCCAATTTTGATTTTTTTATTTCAAACCACTGAAATTGCACACAAAACTGGTTCAACAGTATATATAACAATAGTCAATTTTTGAACAACCAAATTTCTATACTTGTAGCAGATGAATTTTGTTTTTTATTTCAATACCAACGAAATGTAACACAAACCAAGTTCTGCAGTCTATTTAACCCCTTAGCGACCGCCGATACGCCTTTTAACGGCGGCCGCTAAGGGTACTTAAACCACAGCGCCGTTAATTAACGGCGCTGTGGAAAAAGTGAATAGTGCTCCCCATAGGCCGATTTTCTCCGGGGTCTCGGCTGCCGGGGGTAGCCGAGACCCCAGAGAACATGATTCGGGGTTTTTTTTAACCCACCCCGCATTTGCGATCGCCGGTAATTAACCGTTTACCGGCGATCGCAAAAAAAAAAAAAAAACGCGATCTCTTTTTAATTTCTCTGTCCTCCGACTAAAATGGGGCTAAAATTAGGGTTAGGGGTAGGGTTAGGGATAGGGGTAGGGTTAGGGTTAGGGGTAGGGGTAGGGTTAGGGTTAGGGGTAGGGTTAGGGTTAGGGGTAGGGTTAGGGGTAGGGTTAGGGGTAGGGTTAGGGGTAGGGTTAGGGTTAGGGGTAGGGTTAGGGTTAGGGGAAGGGTTAGGGGTAGGGTTAGGGTTAGGGGTAGGGTTAGGGTTAGGGGTAGGGTTAGGTTAGGGTTAGGGGTAGGGTTAGGGCTAGGGTTAGGGGTAGGGTTAGGGCTAGGGTTAGGGCTAGGGTTGGGGCTAAATTTAGGGTTAGGGTTGGGGCTAAATTTAGGGTTGGGGCTAAATTTAGGGTTAGGCTTCTTTCACACTTACGTCGGTACGGGGCCGTCGCAAAGCGTCGGCCCGACTGTTATGAATAGGTAATTCAGTACCACAATGGACATAGAAGTCAGAGCACATACAGTGACCTGACAATAACCCAAAAATATAGAACGAGCTCTGAGACGTGGGAACTCTGCTGACCACAATCCCTAATCCTCTCCAACCACACCAAAGGCAGCCGTGGATTGCGCCTAACGCTCCCTATGCAACTCGGCACAGCCTGAGAAACTAGCTAGCCTGAAGATAGAAAATAAGCCTACCTTGCCTCAGAGAAATACCCCAAAGGAAAAGGCAGCCCCCCACATATAATGACTGTGAGTAAGATAAAAAGACAAACGCAGAGATGAAATAGATTTAGCAAAGTGAGGCCCGACTTTCTGGACAGAGCGAGGATAGGAAAGGTAACTTTGCGGTCAACACAAAACCCTACAAACAACCACGCAAAGGGGGCAAAAAGACCCTCCGTACCGACTAACGGTACGGAGGTAAACCCTCTGTGTCCCAGAGCTTCTAGCAAGCAAGAAAAATCCAAATAAGCAAGCTGGACAGAAAAAACAGCAAACAAAAATAACAAAAGCGGAACTTAGCTATGCAGAGCAGCAGGCCACAGGAACGATCCAGGAGAAAGCAAGTCCAATACTAGAACATTGACTGGAAGCCAGGATCAAAGCACTAGGTGGAGTTAAATAGACCAGCACCTAACGACTTCACCACATCACCTGAGGAAGGAAACTCAGAAGCCACAGTACCACTTTCCTCCACCAACGGAAGCTCATAGAGAGAATCAGCCGAAGTACCACTTGTGACCACAGGAGGGAGCTCTGCCACAGAATTCACAACAGTACCCCCCCTTGAGGAGGGGTCACCGAACCCTCACCAGAGCCCCCAGGACGACCAGGATGAGCCATATGAAAGGCACAAACAAGATCCGGAGCATGGACATCAGAGGCAAAGACCCAGGAATTATCTTCCTGAGCATAACCCTTCCACTTAACCAGATACTGGAGTTTCCGTCTTGAAACACGAGAATCCAAAATCTTCTCCACAATATACTCCAACTCCCCCTCCACCAAAACCGGAGCAGGAGGATCAACAGATGGAAACATAGGTGCCACGTATCTCCGCAACAATGACCTATGGAATACGTTATGGATGGAAAAAGAATCTGGAAGGGTCAAACGAAAAGACACAGGATTAAGAAACTCAGAAATCCTATACGGACCAATGAAACGAGGTTTAAACTTAGGAGAGGAAACCTTCATAGGAATATGATGAGAAGACAACCAAACCAAATCCCCAACACGAAGTCGGGGACCCACACAGCGTCTGCGATTAGCGAAACGTTGAGCCTTCTCCTGGGACAAGGTCAAATTGTCCACTACATGAGTCCAAATCTGCTGCAACCTGTCCACCACAGTATCCACACCAGGACAGTCCGAAGACTCAACCTGCCCTGAAGAGAAACGAGGATGGAACCCAGAGTTGCAGAAAAACGGCGAAACCAAGGTAGCCAAGCTGGCCCGATTATTAAGGGCGAACTCAGCCAAAGGCAAAAAGGACACCCAGTCATCCTGATCAGCAGAAACAAAGCATCTCAGATATGTTTCCAAGGTCTGATTGGTTCGTTCGGTCTGGCCATTGGTCTGAGGATGGAAAGCCGAGGAAAAAGACAAGTCAATGCCCATCCTAGCACAAAAAGCTCGCCAAAACCTCGAAACAAACTGGGAACCTCTGTCAGAAACGATATTCTCTGGAATGCCATGTAAACGAACCGTGCTGGAAGAACAATGGCACCAAATCAGAGGAGGAAGGTAATTTAGACAAGAGTACCAAATGGACCATCTTAGAGAAGCGATCACAAACCACCCAAATGACTGACATTTTTTGAGAGACGGGAAGATCTGAAATAATATCCATAGAGATATGTGTCCAAGGCCTCTTCGGGACCGGCAAGGGCAAAAGCAACCCACTGGCACGAGAACAGCAGGGCTTAGCCCGAGCACACATCCCACAGGACTGCATAAAAGAACGCACATCCCGCGACAGAGATGGCCACCAAAAGGATCTAGCCACTAACTCTCTGGTACCAAAGATTCCAGGATGACCAGCCAACACCGAACAATGAACCTCAGAGATAACTTTATTCGTCCACCTAGCAGGGACAAACAGTTTCTCCGCTGGGCAACGATCAGGTTTATTAGCCTGAAATTTTTGCAGCACCCGCCGCAAATCAGGGGAGATGGCAGACACAATTACTCCCTCTTTGAGAATACCCGCCGGCTCAGATAAACCCGGAGAGTCGGGCACAAAACTCCTAGACAGGGCATCCGCCTTCACATTTTTAGAGCCCGGAAGGTACGAAACCACAAAGTCAAAACAGGCAAAAAACAGCGACCAACGAGCCTGTCTAGGATTCAACCGCTTGGCAGACTCGAGATAAGTCAAGTTCTTATGATCAGTCAAGACCACCACGCGATGCTTAGCTCCTTCAAGCCAATGACACCACTCCTAGAATGCCCACTTCATGGCCAGCAACTCTCGATTGCCAACATCATAATTTCGCTCAGCAGGCGAAAACTTCCTGGAAAAGAAGGCGCATGGTTTCATCACCGAACAATCAGAACTTCTCTGCGACAAAACAGCCCCCGCTCCAATCTCAGAAGCATCAACCTCGACCTGGAATGGAAGCGAAACATCTGGTTGACACAACACAGGGGCAGAAGAAAAACGATGCTTCAACTCTTGAAAAGCTTCCACAGCAGCAGAAGACCAATTGACCACATCAGCACCCTTCTTGGTCAAATCAGTCAATGGTTTAGCAATACTGGAAAAATTGCAGATGAAGCGACGATAAAAATTAGCAAAGCCCAGGAACTTTTGCAGACTTTTCAGAGATGTCGGCTGAGTCCAATCATGGATGGCTTGGACCTTAACAGGGTCCATCTCGATAGTAGAAGGGGAAAAAATGAACCCCAAAAATGAAATCTTCTGAACACCAAAGAGACACTTTGATCCCTTCACAAACAAAGAATTAGCACGCAGGACCTGAAACACCGTTCTGACCTGCTTCACATGAGATTCCCAATCATCCGAGAAGACCAAAATATCATCCAAGTATACAATCAGGAATTTATCCAGGTACTCTCGGAAGATGTCATGCATAAAGGACTGAAACACTGATGGAGCATTGGCAAGTCCGAATGGCATTACTAGGTACTCAAAATGGCCCTCGGGCGTATTAAATGCAGTTTTCCATTCATCGCCTCGCTTAATACGCACAAGATTATACGCACCACGAAGATCTATCTTGGTGAACCAACTATGTTGTGAATTCTGTGGCTGAATTCACTCCTGTGGTCACAAGTGGTACTGCAGCTTCTGAGCTTCCTCCCTCAGGTGTTCTGGTGAGCTCGTTAACTGCTTCATTACTTAACTCCGCCTGATGCTGCTATCCTTGCTCCTTGTCAATGTTTCAGTGTTGGATCTGAGCTTCTCCTGATTGTTCCTGTGACCTGCTGCTCTGTATAGCTAAGTGCTTTTTGTTTTTTTGTTGCTTTTTTCTGTCCAGCTTGTCTTTTGTTTTGCTGGAAGCTCTGAGACGCAAAGGGTGTACCGCCGTGCCGTTAGTTCGGCACGGTGGTTTTTTTTTGCCCCCTTTGCGTGGTTTTGCTTTAGGGTTTTTTGTAGACTGCAAAGTTCGCTTTACTGTCCTCACTCTGTCCTAGAATATCGGGCCCCACTTTGCTGAATCTATTTCATCCCTACGTTTTGTCTTTTCATCTTATTCACAGTCATTATATGTGGGGGGCTGCCTTTTCCTTTGGGGAATTTCTCTGGGGCAAGTCAGGCCTATTTTTCTATCTTCAGGCTAGCTAGTTTCTTAGGCTGTGCCGAGTTGCCTAGGTAGTTGTTAGGCGCAATCCACAGCCGCTTTTAGTTGTGTTTAGGATAGGATCAGGTGTGCAGTCTACAGAGTTTCCACGTCTCAGAGCTCGTTCTTGCATTTTTGGGTATTTGTCAGATCACTGTGTGCGCTCTGATCGCTAAGCACACTGTGTTTCTGGATTGCCTTCATAACACCTGTCATTAGCAAACATAACAGTACAAGGAGCCCAACTAATGATTCTCAATAGAGGGAAAGAAAAAGTTCTGACATCATTTTTTTTTTTTCTGCTCTGTGTTCACTTTTTTTTTTCCCCTAGACATTTGGGTGATTCTGGACACAGGTGTGGACATGGATATTCAGGGTCTGTGCTCTTCAATGGATAATCTCGTTATAAATGTACAAAAAATTCAAGATACTATTGATCAGAAATCTATGTTAGAACCAAGAATTCCTATTCCTGATTTGTTTTTTGGAGATAGAACTAAGTTTCTAAGTTTCAAAAATAATTGCAAGCTATTTCTGGCCTTGAAACCTCATTCTTCTGGTAATCCTATTCAACAGGTTTTGATTATTATTTCTTTTTTGCGCGGCGACCCTCAAGACTGGGCATTTTCTCTTGCGCCAGGAGACCCTGCATTGAGTAGTGTCGATGCGTTTTTCCTGGCGCTCGGATTGCTGTACGATGAGCCTAATTCAGTGGATCAGGCTGAGAAAAATTTGCTGGCTTTGTGCCAGGGTCAGGATGATATAGAAGTATATTGTCAGAAATTTAGGAAATGGTCAGTACTCACTCAGTGGAATGAATCTGCGCTGGCAGCTTTGTTCAGAAAGGGTCTCTCTGAGGCTCTTAAGGATGTCATGGTGGGATTTCCTATGCCTGCTGGTTTGAATGAGTCTTTGTCTTTGGCCATTCAGATCGGTCGACGCTTGCGCGAGCGTAAATCTGTGCACCATTTGGCGGTACTGCCTGAGGTTAAACCTGAGCCTATGCAGTGCGATAGGACTATGACTAGAGTTGAACGGCAGGAATACAGACGTCTGAATGGTCTGTGTTTCTACTGTGGTGATTCCACTCATGCTATTTCTGATTGTCCTAAGCGCACTAAGCGGTCCGCTAGGTCTGCCGTCATTGGTACTGTACAGTCCAAATTCCTTCTGTCCATTACCTTGATATGCTCTTTGTCGTCGTTTTCTGTCATGGCGTTTGTGGATTCGGGCGCTGCCCTGAATCTGATGGATTTGGATTATGCTAAATGTTGTGGGTTTTTCTTGGAGCCTTTGCGGTGTCCTATTCCATTGAGAGGAATTGATGCTACACCTTTGGCCAAGAATAAACCTCAATACTGGGCCCAGCTGACCATGTGCATGGCTCCTGCACATCAGGAAGTTATTCGCTTTCTGGTGTTGCATAATCTGCATGATGTGGTCGTGTTGGGGTTGCCATGGCTACAAACCCATAATCCAGTATTGGATTGGAATTCCATGTCGGTATCCAGCTGGGGTTGTCAGTGGGTACATGGTGATGTTCCATTTTTGTCGATTTCGTCATCCACCCCTTCTGAGGTCCCAGAGTTCTTGTCTGATTATCAGGATGTATTTGAAGAGCCCAAGTCCGATGCTCTACCTCCGCATAGGGATTGTGATTGTGCTATCAATTTGATTCCTGGTAGTAAATTCCCTAAAGGTCGATTATTTAATTTATCCGTGCCCGAACACGCCGCTATGTGCAGTTATGTGAAGGAATCCCTGGAGAAGGGACATATTTGCCCATCGTCATCACCACTGGGAGCAGGGTTCTTCTTTGTAGCCAAGAAGGATGGTTCGCTGAGACCGTGTATTGATTACCGCCTTCTTAATAAGATCACTGTTAAATTTCAGTATCCCTTGCCATTGTTATCTGACTTGTTTGCTCGGATTAAGGGGGCTAGTTGGTTCACTAAGATAGATCTTCGTGGTGCGTATAATCTGGTGAGAATCAGGCAAGGAGATGAATGGAAAACTGCATTCAATACGCCCGAGGGTCATTTTGAGTATCTAGTGATGCCGTTCGGACTTGCCAATGCTCCATCTGTGTTTCAGTCTTTTATGCATGACATCTTCCGTGAGTATCTGGATAAATTCCTGATTGTTTACTTGGATGACATTTTGATCTTCTCAGATGATTGGGAGTCTCATGTGAAGCAGGTCAGAATGGTTTTTCAGGTCCTGCGTGCTAACTCTTTGTTTGTGAAGGGATCAAAGTGTCTCTTCGGTGTGCAGAAAGTTTCATTTTTGGGGTTCATCTTTACCCCTTCTACTATCGAGATGGATCCAGTTAAGGTCCAAGCCATCCAGGATTGGATTCAGCCGACATCTCTGAAAAGTCTGCAAAAGTTCCTGGGCTTTGCTAATTTTTATCGTCGCTTCATCTGTAATTTTTCTAGCATTGCCAAACCATTGACTGATTTGACCAAGAAGGGTGCTGATTTGGTTAATTGGTCTTCTGCTGCTGTGGAAGCTTTTCAGGAGTTGAAGCGTCGTTTTTGTTCTGCCCCTGTGTTGTGTCAGCCAGATGTTTCTCTTCCGTTCCAGGTCGAGGTTGATGCTTCTGAGATTGGAGCGGGGGCGGTTTTGTCACAGAGAGGTTCTGATTGCTCAGTGATGAAACCATGTGCTTTCTTTTCCAGGAAGTTTTCGCCCGCTGAGCGTAATTATGATGTGGGCAATCGAGAGTTGCTGGCCATGAAGTGGGCATTCGAGGAGTGGCGTCATTGGCTTGAAGGAGCTAAGCATCGCGTGGTGGTATTGACTGATCATAAGAACTTGACTTATCTTGAGTCTGCCAAGCGCTTGAATCCTAGACAGGCCCGTTGGTCGTTATTTTTTGCCCGCTTCGACTTTGTGATTTCGTACCTTCCGGGCTCTAAAAATGTGAAGGCGGATGCTCTGTCTAGGAGTTTTGTGCCCGACTCTCCGGGTTTATCTGAGCCAGCGGGTATCCTCAAGGAAGGAGTCATTGTGTCTGCCATCTCCCCTAATTTGCGGCGGGTGCTGCAAAAATTTCAGGCGAATAAACCTGATCGTTGTCCAGCAGAGAAACTGTTCGTCCCTGATAGGTGGACTAATAAACTTATCTCTGAACTTCATTGTTCGGTGTTGGCTGGTCATCCTGGAATCTTTGGTACCAGAGAGTTAGTGGCTAGATCCTTCTGGTGGCCATCTCTGTCACGGGATGTACGTACTTTTGTGCAGTCCTGTGGGATTTGTGCTAGGGCTAAGCCCTGCTGTTCTCGTGCCAGTGGGTTGCTTTTGCCCTTGCCGGTCCCAAAGAGGCCTTGGACACATATTTCGATGGATTTCATTTCTGACCTTCCAGTTTCTCAAAAGATGTCAGTCATTTGGGTGGTCTCTGATCGCTTTTCTAAAATGGTCCATCTGGTGCCCTTGGCTAAATTGCCTTCCTCCTCTGATTTGGTACCTTTGTTCTTTCAGCATGTGGTTCGGTTGCATGGCATTCCTGAGAATATTGTTTCTGACAGAGGTTCCCAGTTTGTTTCAAGGTTTTGGCGAGCCTTTTGTGGTAGGATGGGCATTGACCTATCCTTTTCCTCGGCTTTCCATCCTCAGACTAATGGCCAGACCGAACGAACCAATCAGACCTTGGAAACATATCTGAGATGTTTTGTTTCTGCAGACCAGGATGATTGGGTGTCCTTTTTGCCGTTGGCTGAGTTCGCCCTTAATAATCGGGCCAGCTCGGCTACCTTGGTTTCTCCATTTTTTTGCAATTCTGGGTTCCATCCTCGTTTCTCTTCAGGACAGGTTGAGTCTTCGGACTGTCCTGGTGTGGATTCTGTGGTGGATAGTTTGCAGCAGATCTGGACTCAGGTAGTGGACAATTTGATCTTGTCCCAGGAGAAAGCTCAACTTTTCGCTAATCGTAGACGCCGTGTGGGTCCCCGACTTCGTGTTGGGGATCTGGTTTGGTTATCTTCTCGTCATATTCCTATGAAGGTTTCCTCTCCTAAATTTAAACCTCGTTTTATTGGTCCGTATAGGATTTCTGAGGTTCTCAATCCTGTGTCTTTTCGTTTGACCCTCCCAGACTCCTTTTCCATACATAATGTATTCCATAGGTCGTTGTTGCGGAGATACGTGGCACCTATGGTTCCATCTGTTGAGCTTCCTGCCCCGGTTTTGGTGGAGGGGGAATTGGAGTATATTGTGGAGAAGATTTTGGATTCTCGTGTTTCTAGAGGGAAACTCCAGTATCTGGTTAAATGGAAGGGTTATGCTCAGGAAGATAATTCCTGGGTTTTTGCCTCTGATGTTCATGCTTCCGATCTTGTTCGTGCCTTTAATGCGGCTCATCCTGGTCGGCCTGGGGGCTCTGGTGAGGGTTCGGTGACCCCTCCTCAAGGGGGGGGTACTGTTGTGAATTCTGTGGCTGAATTCACTCCTGTGGTCACAAGTGGTACTGCAGCTTCTGAGCTTCCTCCCTCAGGTGTTCTGGTGAGCTCGTTAACTGCTTCATTACTTAACTCCGCCTGATGCTGCTATCCTTGCTCCTTGTCAATGTTTCAGTGTTGGATCTGAGCTTCTCCTGATTGTTCCTGTGACCTGCTGCTCTGTATAGCTAAGTGCTTTTTGTTTTTTTGTTGCTTTTTTCTGTCCAGCTTGTCTTTTGTTTTGCTGGAAGCTCTGAGACGCAAAGGGTGTACCGCCGTGCCGATAGTTCGGCACGGTGGGTTTTTTTTGCCCCCTTTGCATGGTTTTGCTTTAGGGTTTTTTGTAGACTGCAAAGTTTGCTTTACTGTCCTCACTCTGTCCTAGAATATCGGGCCCCACTTTGCTGAATCTATTTCATCCCTACGTTTTGTCTTTTCATCTTATTCACAGTCATTATATGTGGGGGGCTGCCTTTTCCTTTGGGGAATTTCTCTGGGGCAAGTCAGGCCTATTTTTCTATCTTCAGGCTAGCTAGTTTCTTAGGCTGTGCCGAGTTGCCTAGGTAGTTGTTAGGCGCAATCCACAGCCGCTTTTAGTTGTGTTTAGGATAGGATCAGGTGTGCAGTCTACAGAGTTTCCACGTCTCAGAGCTCGTTCTTGTATTTTTGGGTATTTGTCAGATCACTGTGTGCGCTCTGATCGCTAAGCACACTGTGTTTCTGGATTGCCTTCATAACACCTGTCATTAGCAAACATAACACAACTAGCCCCCTTAATCCGAGCAAACAAATCAGATAACAGCGGCAAGGGGTACTGAAATTTAACCGTGATCTTATTTAGAAGGCGGTAATCTATACAAGGTCTCAGCGAACCATCCTTCTTGGCCACAAAAAAGAACCCCGCTCCAAATGGCGACGATGACGGGCGAATGTGCCCCTTCTCCAAGGACTCCTTCACGTAACTCCGCATAGCGGCGTGCTCAGGCACAGATAAATTAAACAGTCGACCTTTTGGGAATTTACTACCAGGAATCAAATCGATAGCACAATCACAATCCCTATGCGGAGGTAGGGTATCGGACTTGGGCTCATCAAATTCATCCCGGTAATCAAACAAGAACTCTGAGACCTCAGAAGGGGTGGATGACGAAATAGACAGAAATGGGACATCAGCATGTACCCCCTGACAACCCCAGCTGGACACAGACATGGATTTCCAATCTAATACTGGATAATGGACTTGTAGCCATGGCAACCCCAACACGACCACATCATGCAGATTATGCAACACCAGAAAGCGAATAACCTCCTGATGTGCAGGAGCCATGCACATGGTCAGCTGGGTCCAGTACTGAGGCTTATTCTTGGCCAAAGGCGTATCATCAATTCCTCTCAATGGAATAGGACACTGCAAGGGCTCCAAGAAAAACCCACATCGCCTAGCATACTCCAAGTCCATCAAATTCAGGGCAGCGCCTGAATCCACAAATGCCATGACAGAATAAGATGACAAAGAGCAGATCAAGGTAACGGACAAAAGAAATTTTGACTGTACCGTACCAATGGTGGCAGAGCTAGCGAACCTCTTAGTGCGCTTAGGACAATCAGAGATAGCATGAGTGGAATCACCACAGTAGAAACACAGCCCATTCTGACGTCTGTGTTCTTGCCGTTCAACTCTGGTCAAAGTCCTATCGCACTGCATAGGCTCAGGTTTATGCTCAGATAATACCGCCAAATGGTGCACAGATTTACGCTCACGTAAGCGTCGACCGATCTGAATGGCCAAAGACATAGACTCATTCAGACCAGCAGGCATAGGAAATCCCACCATGACATCCTAAAGGGCTTCAGAGAGACCCTTTCTGAAAATAGCTGCGAGCGCACCTTCATTCCATTGAGTGAGTACGGACCACTTTCTAAATTTCTGAAAATATACCTCTATCTCATCCTGACCCTGACACAGAGCCAGCAAATTCTTCTCTGCCAGATCCACTGAATTAGGCTCATCGTACAGCAATCCGAGCGCCAGGAAAAACGCATCAATATTACACAATGCAGGATCTCCTGGCACAAGAGAAAATGCCCAGTCCTGAGGGTCGCCACGTAAAAAAGAAATTATGATCCTAACTTGTTGAACTGGGTCACCAGAGGAGCGAGGTTTCAAAGCCAGAAATAGTTTACAATTATTTTTGAAACTCAGAAATTTAGTTCTATCTCCAAAAAACAAATCAGGAATAGGAATTCTTGGTTCCAACATAGAATTCTGAACCACAAAGTCTTGAATATTTTGTACTCTTGCCGTGAGCTGATCCACACATGAAGACAGACCTTTAATGTCCATCGCTACACCTGTGTCCTGAACCACCCAAATGTCTAGGGGAAAAAAAAGGCAAAACACAGTGCAGAGAAAAAAAAAATGGTCTCAGAACTTCTTTTTTCCCTCTATTGAGAATCATTTGTACTTATGGCTTCCAGTACTGTTATGATTAGGTAATTCAGTACCACAATGGACATAGAAGTCAGAGCGCATACAGTGACCTGACAATAACCCAAAAATATAGAACGAGCTCTGAGACGTGGGAACTCTGCTGACCGCAATCCCTAATCCTCTCCAACCACACTAAAGGCAGCCGTGGATTGCGCCTAACGCTCCCTATGCAACTCGGCACAGCCTGAGAAACTAGCTAGCCTGAAGATAGAAAATAAGCCTACCTTGCCTCAGAGAAATACCCCAAAGGAAAAGGCAGCCCCCCACATATAATGACTGTGAGTAAGATGAAAAGACAAACGCAGAGATGAAATAGATTTAGCAAAGTGAGGCCCGACTTTCTGGACAGAGCGAGGATAGGAAAGGTAACTTTGCGGTCAACAAAAAACCATACAAACAACCACGCAAAGGGGGCAAAAAGACCCTCCGTACTGACTAACGGTACGGAGGTACACCCTCTGCGCCCCAGAGCTTCTTGCAAGCAAGAAAAAACCAAATAAGCATGCTGGACAGAAAAAACAGCAATCAAAAATAACAAAAGCGGAACTTAGCTATGCAGAGCAGCAGGCCACAGGAACGATCCAGGAGGAAGCAAGTCCAATACTAGAACATTGACTGGAAGCCAGGATCAAAGCACTAGGTGGAGTTAAATAGAGCAGCACCTAACGACTTCACCACATCACCTGAGGAAGGAAACTCAGAAGCCGCAGTACCACTTTCCTCCACCAACGGAAGCTCATAGAGAGAATCAGCCGAAGTACCACTTGTGACCACAGGAGGGAGCTCTGCCACAGAATTCACACCACCCGACATACCGACGCACATTGTGAAAATTGTGCACAACGTGGGCAGCAGCTGTAGTTTTTCAACGCATCCGCTGCCCAATCTATGTCCTGGGGAGGAGGGAGCGGAGTTACGGCCACGCATGCGCGGTCAGAAATGGCGGATGCGACGTACAAAAAAACATTTCATTGAACGTTTTTTTGTGCCGACGCTCCGCCAAAACACAACTGATCCAGTGCACGACGGACGCGACGTTTGGCCATCCGTCACGATCCGTCGGCAATACAAGTCTATGGGTAAAAAACGCATCCTGCGGGCACATTTGCAGGATCCGTTTCTTGTCCAAAACGACGGATTGCGACGGAATGCCAAACGACGCAAGTGTGAAAGTAGCCTTAGGGCTAGGGTTAGGGTTGGGGCTAAAGTTAGGGCTAGGGTTGGGGCTAAAGTTAGGGTTAGAGCTGGGATTAGGGTTAGGGTTTGGATTAGGGTTGGTATTAGGGTTAGGGTTGGCATTAGGGTTACGCTTGGCATTAGGGTTAGGTTTGGGATTAGGGTTAAGGTTAGGGTTGTGATTAGGGGTGTATTGGGATTCGGGTTAGGTTTGAGGTTAGGGTTGAGATTAGGATTAGGGGTGTGTTGGATTTAGGGTTTTGATTAGGGTTATGGTTAGGGTTGACATTAGGGTTATTTTGGGGTAAGGGTTGTGATTATGGTTAGGGTTAGTGATTAGGATTATGGATCAGGTTGGGATTAGGGTTAGGGGTGTGTTGGGGTTAGGGTGGGAGCTAGAATTGGGGGGTTTCCACTGTTTAGGTACATCAGGGGGTCTCCAAACATGACAGCCAATTTTGCGCTCAAAAAGTCAAATGGTGCTCCCTCCCTTCTGAGCTCTGCCGTGCGCCCAAAACAGTGGGTTACCCCCACATATGGGGCATCAGCGTACTTGGGATAAATTGGACAACAACTTCTGGGGTCCAATTTCTCTTGTTACCCTTGTGAAAATAAAAACTTGGGGGCTACAATATCTTTTTTGTGAAAAAAAAAATATATTTTATTTTCACGACTCTGCATTTTAAACTTCTGTGAAGCACTTGGGCATTCAAAGTTCTCACCACACATCTAGATAAGTTCATTGGGGGGTCTAGTTTCCAAAATGGGGTCACTTGTGGGGGGTTACTACAGTTTAGGTACATCAGGGGCTCTGCAATCGCAACATAATGCCCACAGACCATTCTATCAAAGTCTGCATTCCAAAAAGGCGCTCCTTCCCTTCAGAGCTCTGCCGTGCGCCCAAACAGTGGTTTACCCCCACATATGGTGCATCAGTGTACTCGGGATAAATTGGACAACAACTATTGCAGTCCAATTTCTCCTGTTACCCTTGTGAAAATAAAAACTTGGGGGCTACAATATCTTTTTTGTGGAAAAAAAAATATTTTTTATTTTCACGACTCTGCATTCTAAACTTCTGTGAAGCACTTGGGCATTCAAAGTTCTCACCACACATCTAGATACGTTCCTTGGGGGGTCTAGTTTCCAAAATGGGGTCACTTGTGGGGGGTTACTACAGTTTAGGTACATCAGGGGCTCTGCAATCGCAACATAATGCCCACAGACCATTCTATCAAAGTCTGCATTCCAAAAAGGCGCTCCTTCCCTTCCGAGCTCTGCCGTGCGCCCAAACAGTGGTTTACCCCCACATATGCTGCATCAGCGTACTCGGGATAAATTGGACAACAACTATTGCAGTCCAATTTCTCCTGTTACCCTTGTGAAAATAAAAACTTGGGGGCTACAATATCTTTTTTGTGGAAAAAAAAATATTTTTTATTTTCACGACTCTGCATTCTAAACTTCTGTGAAGCACTTGGGCATTCAAAGTTCTCACCACACATCTAGATAAGTTCCTTGGGGGGTCTAGTTTCCAAAATGGGGTCACTTGTGGAGGGTTTCTACTGATTAGGTACATCAGGGGCTCTGCAAACGCAACATAATACCCGCAGACTATTCTATCAAAGTCTGCATTCCAAAACGGCGCTCCTTCCTTCCAAGCTCTGCCGTGCGCCCAAACAGTGGTTTACCCCCACATATGGGGTACTGTTGTGAATTCTGTGGCAGAGCTCCCTCCTGTGGTCACAAGTGGTACTTCGGCTGATTCTCTCTGTGAGCTTCTGTTGGTGGAGGGAAGTGGTACTGCGGCTTCTGAGTTTCCTCCCTCAGGTGATCTGGTGAGGTCGTTAGGTGCTTCTCTACTTAACTCCAACTAATGCTTTGATCCTGGCTTCCTGTCAATGTTCCAGTGTTGGACTTGCTTTTCCCTGGATCATTCCTGTGGCCTGCTGCTCTGCATAGCTAAGTTCTTATTTGCTATTTTGTTTGCTATTTTTTCTGTCCAGCTTGTCTAATTTGTTGCTGGAAGCTCTGGGACGCAAAGGGTGTACCTCCGTGCCGTTAGTTTGGTACGGAGGGTCTTTTTGCCCCCTTTGCGTGGTTTTCTTTAGGGTTTTGTGTAGACCGCAAAGTTATCTTTTCTATCCTCGATCTGTTAAGAAAGTCGGGCCTCACTTTGCTGAATCTATTTCATCTCTACGTTTGTCTTTTCATCTTAACTCACAGTCATTATATGTGGGGGGCTGCCTTTTCCTTTGGGGTATTTCTCTGAGGCAAGGTAGGCTTATTTTCTATCTTCAAGCTAGTTAGTTTCTCAGGCTGTGCCGAGTTGCATAGGCAGAGTTAGGCGCAATCCATGGCTGCCTCTAGTGTTGTTTGGAGAGGATTAGGGATTGCGGTCTGCAGAGTTCCCACGTCTCAGAGCTCGTTCTATGATTTTGGGTTATTGTCAGATCACTGTATGTGCTCTGACCGCTATGTCCATTGTAGTACTGAATTGCCTTTCATAACAGTACAGGAAGCCAAAAGTACTAATGATTCTCAATAGAGGGAAAAAAGAAGTTCTGGGACCATTTTTTTTTCTTTGCACTGTGTTTTGCCTTTTTTTTCCCCTAGACATTTGGGTGATTCAGTACACAGGTGTAGCGATGGACATTAGAAGTCTGCCTTCATTTGTGGATCAGCTCTCGGCAAGAGTACAAAAGATTCAAGACACTATTGATCAGAAAGCTATGTTGGAACCAAGAATTCCTATTCCTGATTTGTTTTTTGGAGATAGAACTAAGTTTCTGAGTTTCAAAAATAATTGTAAATTATTTCTGGCCTTGAAACCTCGCTCCTCTGGTGATCCAGTTCAACAGGTTTTGATTGTTATTTCTTTTTTGCGCGGCGACCCTCAGGACTGGGCATTTTCTCTTGCACCAGGAGATCCTGCATTGAGTAATATCGATGCGTTTTTCCTGGCGCTCGGATTGCTGTACGATGAACCTAATTCAGTGGATCAGGCAGAGAAAAATTTGCTGGCTCTTTATCAGGGTCAGGATGAGATAGAGGTATATTGTCAGAAATTTAGAAAGTGGTCCGTGCTCACTCAATGGAATGAATCTGCGCTGGCAGCTATGTTCAGAAAGGGTCTCTCTGAAGCCCTTAAGGATGTCATGGTGGGATTTCCTATGCCTGCTGGTTTGAATGAGTCTATGTCTTTGGCCATTCAGATCGGTCGACGCTTGCGTGAGCGTAAATCTGTGCACCATTTGGCGGTATTACCTGAGCTTAAACCTGAGCCTATGCAGTGCGATAGGACTTTGACCAGAGTTAAACGGCAAGAACACAGACTTCTGAATGGGCTGTGTTTCTACTGTGGTGATTCCACTCATGCTATCTCTGATTGTCCTAAGCGCACTAAGCGGTTCGCTAGGTCTGCCACCATTGGTACGGTACAGTCAAAATTTCTTCTGTCCGTTACCTTGATCTGCTCTTTGTCATCGTATTCTGTCATGGCATTTGTGGATTCAGGCGCTGCCCTGAATTTGATGGACTTGGAGTATGCTAAGCGTTGTGGGTTTCTCTTAGAGCCCTTGCAGTGTCCTATTCCATTGAGAGGAATTGATGCCTCGCCTTTGGCCAAGAATAAGCCTCAATACTGGACCCAGCTGACCATGTGCATGGCTCCTGCACATCAGGAGGTTATTCGCTTTCTGGTGTTGCATAATCTGCATGATGTGGTCGTGTTGGGGTTGCCATGGCTACGAGCCCATAATCCAGTATTAGATTGGAAATCCATGTCGGTGTCCAGCTGGGGTTGTCAGGGGGTACATGGTGATGTTCCATTTCTGTCAATTTCGTCATCCACCCCTTCTGAGGTTCCAGAGTTCTTGTCTGATTACCGGGATGTATTTGATGAGCCCAAGTCCGATGCCCTACCTCCGCATAGGGATTGTGATTGTGCTATCAATTTGATTCCTGGTAGTAAATTCCCAAAAGGTCGACTGTTTAATTTATCCGTGCCTGAGCACGCCGCTATGCGCAGTTATGTGAAGGAATCCCTGGAGAAGGGGCATATTCGCCCGTCATCGTCACCATTAGGAGCAGGGTTCTTTTTTGTAGCCAAGAAGGATGGTTCGCTGAGACCTTGTATAGATTACCGCCTTCTAAATAAGATCACGGTTAAATTTCAGTACCCCTTGCCATTGTTATCTGATTTGTTTGCTCGGATTAAGGGGGCTAGTTGGTTCACCAAGATAGATCTTCGTGGTGCGTATAATCTGGTGCGAATCAGGCGAGGAGATGAATGGAAAACTGCATTTAATACGCCCGAGGGTCATTTTGAGTATCTAGTAATGCCATTCGGACTTGCCAATGCTCCATCAGTGTTTCAGTCCTTTATGCATGACATCTTCCGAGAGTACCTGGATAAATTCCTGATTGTGTACTTGGATGACATTTTGATCTTCTCGGATGATTGGGAGTCTCATGTGAAGCAGGTCAGAACAGTTTTTCAGGTCCTGCGTGCTAATTCTTTGTTTGTGAAGGGATCAAAGTGTCTCTTTGGTGTGCAGAAGGTTTCATTTTTGGGGTTCATCTTTTTCCCTTCTACTATCGAGATGGATCCTGTTAAGGTCCAAGCCATCCATGATTGGACTCAGCCGACATCTCTGAAAAGTCTGCAAAAGTTCCTGGGCTTTGCTAATTTTTATTGTCGCTAAATCTGCAATTTTTCTAGTATTGCCAAACCATTGACCGATTTGACCAAGAAGGGTGCTGATTTGGTCAATTGGTCTTCTGCTGCTGTGGAAGCTTTTCAAGACTTGAAGCGTTGTTTTTCTTCTGCCCCTGTGTTGTGTCAACCAGATGTTTCTCTTCCGTTCCAGGTCGAGGTTGATGCTTCTGAGATTGGAGCAGGGGCTGTTTTGTCGCAGAGAGGTTCTGATTGCTCAGTGATGAAACCATGCACTTTTTTTTCCAGGAAGTTTTCGCCTGCTGAGCAAAATTATGATGTGGGCAACCGAGAGTTGCTGGCCATGAAGTGGGCATTCGAGGAGTGGCGTCATTGGCTTGAAGGAGCTAAGCATCGCGTGGTGGTCTTGACTGATCATAAGAACTTGACTTATCTTGAGTCTGCTAAGCGGTTGAATCCTAGACAGGCTCGGTGGTCGCTGTTTTTTGCCCGTTTTGACTTTGTGATTTCGTACCTTCCGGGCTCTAAAAATGTGAAGGCGGATGCTCTGTCTAGGAGTTTTGTGCCCGACTCTCCGGGTTTGTCTGAGCCAGCGGGTATCCTCAAGGAAGGAGTAATTGTGTCTGCCATCTCCCCTGATTTGTGGCGGGTGCTGCAAAAATTTCAGGCTAATAAACCTGATCGTTGTCCAGCAGAGAGACTGTTTGTCCCTGATAGGTGGACCAATAAAGTTATCTCTGAGGTTCATGGTTCGGTGTTGGCTGGTCATCCTGGAATCTTTGGTACCAGAGAGTTGGTGGCTAGATCCTTTTGGTGGCCGTCTCTGTCGCGGGATGTGCGTGTTTTTGTGCAGTCCTGTGAGATTTGTGTTCGGGCTAAGCCCTGCTGTTCTCATGCCAGTGGGTTGCTTTTGCCCTTGCCGGTCCCGAAGAGGCCTTGGACACATATCTCTATGGATTTTATTTCTGATCTTCCCGTTTCTCAAAAGATGTCAGTCATTTGAGTGGTCTGTGATCGCTTTTCTAAGATGGTCCATCTGGTACCCTTGTCTAAATTGCCTTCCTCCTCTGATTTGGTGCCATTGTTCTTCCAGCATGTGGTTCGTTTACATGGCATTCCAGAGAATATCGTTTCTGACAGAGGTTCCCAGTTTGTTTCAAGGTTTTGGCGAGCCTTTTGTGGTAGGATGGGCATTGACTTGTCTTTTTCCTCGGCTTTCCATCCTCAGACTAATGGCCAGACCGAACGAACCAATCAGACCTTGGAAACATATCTGAGATGCTTTGTTTCTGCCGATCAGGATGACTGGGTGTCCTTTTTGCCTTTGGCTGAGTTCGCCCTTAATAATCGGGCCAGCTCGGCTACCTTGGTTTCGCCATTTTTCTGCAATTCTGGGTTCCATCCTTGTTTCTCTTCAGGACAGGTTGAGTCTTCGGACTGTCCTGGTGTGGATACTGTGGTGGACAGGTTGCAGCAGATTTGGACTCATGTAGTGGACAATTTGACCTTGTCCCAGGAGAATGCTCAACGTTTCGCTAATCGCAGACGCCGTGTGGGTACCCGACTTCGTGTTGGTGATCTGGTTTGGTTATCTTCTCGTCATATTCCTATGAAGGTTTCCTCTCCTAAGTTTAAACCTCGTTTCATTGGTCCGTATAGGATTTCTGAGGTTCTTAATCCTGTGTCTTTTCGTCTGACCCTTCCAGATTCTTTTTCCATACATAACGTATTCCATAGGTCATTGTTGCGGAGATACGTGGCACCTATGGTTCCATCTGTTGATCCTCCTGCCCCGGTTTTGGTGGAGGGGGAATTGGAGTATATTGTGGAGAAGATTTTGGATTCTCGTGTTTCTAGACGGAAACTCCAGTATCTGGTTAAATGGAAGGGTTATGCTCAGGAAGATAATTCCTGGGTTTTTGCCTCTGATGTCCATGCTCCCGATCTTGTTCGTGCCTTTCATGCGGCTTATCCTGGTCGGCCTGGGGGCTCTGGTGAGGGTTCGGTGACCCCTCCTCAAGGGGGGAGGTACTGTTGTGAATTCTGTGGCAGAGCTCCCTCCTGTGGTCACAAGTGGTACTTTGGCTGATTCTCTCTGTGAGCTACTGTTGGTGGAGGGAAGTGGTACTGCGGCTTCTGAGTTTCCTCCCTCAGGTGATCTGGTGAGGTCGTTAGGTGCTTCTCTACTTAACTCCACCTAATGCTTTGATCCTGGCTTCCTGTCAATGTTCCAGTGTTGGACTTGCTTTTCCCTGGATCATTCCTGTGGCCTGCTGCTCTGCATAGCTAAGTTCTTCTTTGCTATTTTGTTTGCTATTTTTTCTGTCCAGCTTGTCTAATTTGTTGCTGGAAGCTCTGGGACGCAAAGGGTGTACTTCCGTGCCGTTAGTTCGGTACGGAGGGTCTTTTTGCCCCCTTTGCGTGGTTTTCTTTAGGGTTTTGTGTAGACCGCAAAGTTATCTTTTCTATCCTCGATCTGTTAAGAAAGTCGGGCCTCACTTTGCTGAATCTATTTCATCTCTACGTTTGTCTTTTCATCTTAACTCACAGTCATTATATGTGGGGGGCTGCCTTTTCCTTTGGGGTATTTCTCTGAGGCAAGGTAGGCTTATTTTCTATCTTCAAGCTAGTTAGTTTCTCAGGCTGTGCCGAGTTGCATAGGCAGAGTTAGGCGCAATCCACGGCTGCTTCTAGTGTTGTTTGGAGAGGATTAGGGATTGCGGTCTGCAGAGTTCCCACGTCTCAGAGCTCATTCTATGATTTTGGGTTATTGTCAGATCACTGTATGTGCTCTGACCGCTATGTCCATTGTAGTACTGAATTGCCTTTCATAACAGGGTACCAACATACTCAGGACAAATTGGACAACAACTTTTTGGGTCCAATTTCTCTTGTTACCCTTGTGAAAATAAAAACTTGGGGGCTAAAAAATCTTTTTTGTGGAAAAAAAAAATATTTTTTATTTTCACGGCTCTGCATTATAAACTTCTGTGAAGCACTTGGGCATTCAAGGTTCTCACCACACATCTAGATAAGTTCCATGGGGGGTCTAGTTTACAAAATGGGGTCACTTGTGGGGAATTTCTACTGTTTAGGCACATCAGGGGCTCTCCAAACGCGACATGGCGTCCGATCTCAATTCCAGCCAATTCTACATTGAAAAAGTAAAACGGCACTCTTTCTCTTCCAAGCTCTGCGGTGCGCCCAAACAGTGGTTTACCCCCACATATTGGGTATCGACGTACTCAGGATAAATTGCACAACAACTTTAGTAGTCTAATTTCTCCTGTTACCCTTGTGAAAATAAAAATTTGTGGGCAAAAAATCATTTTTGTAGAAAAAAATGCAATTTTTTTTTTCACGGCTCTACGTTATAAACTTCTGTGAAGCACATGGGGGTTCAAAGTGCTCGCCACACATCTAGATAAGTTCCTTAAGGGGTCTAGTTTCCAAAATGGTGTCACTTATGGGGGGTTTCCACTGTTTAGGCACATCAGGGGCTCTCCAAACGCGACATGGCGTCCAATCTCAATTCCAGCCAATTCTACATTGAAAAAGTAAAACGGCACTCCTTCTCTTCCAAGCTCTGCGGTGCGCCCTAACAGTGGTTTACCCCCACATATTGGGTATCAGCGTACTCAGGAGAAATTGCACAACAACTTTTGTGGTCTAATTTCTCCTGTTACCCTTGTGAAAATAAAAATTTGTGGGCAAAAATATCATTTTTGTAGAAAAAATGCGATTTTTTTTTTCACGGCTCTACATTATAAACTTCTGTGAAGCACATGGGGGTTCAAAGTGCTCACCACACATCTAGATATGTTCCTTAAGGGGTCTAGTTTCCAAAATGGGGTCACTTGTGGGGGGTTTCCACTGTTTAGGCACATCAGAGGCTCTCCAAACGCGACATGGCGTCCAATCTCAATTCCAGCCAATTCTACATTGAAAAAGTAAAACGGCGCTCCTTCACTTCCAAGCTCTGCGGTGCGCCCAAACAGTGGTTTACCCTCACATATGGGGTATCGACGTATTCAGGAGAAATCGCACAACAACTTTTGTGGTCTAATTTCTCCTGTTACCCTTGTGAAAATAAGAATTTGTGGGCGAAAAGATCATTTTTGTGTAAACAAAAGCGATTTTTTATTTTCACGGCTCTACGTTATAAACTTCTGTGAAGCACTTAGGGGTTCAAAGTGCTCACCACACATCTAGATAAGTTCCTTAAGGGGTCTAGTTTCCAAAATGGTGTCACTTGTGGGAGTTTCCACTGTTTAGGCACATCAGGAGCTCTCTAAACGTGACATGGTGTCCGATCTCAATTCCAGCCAATTCTGCATTGAAAAAGTCAAACGGCGCTCCTTCACTTCTTAGTTCTGCGGTGCGCCCAAAAAGTGGTTTACCCCCACATATGGGGTACTGGCGTATTCAGGAGAAATTGCATAACAAAATTTATGGTTACATTTCTGTTTTTACAGTTGTGAAAATAAAAAAAATGGTTCTGAATTAAGATGTTTGCAAAAAAAAGTTAAATGTTCATTTTTTCCTTCCACATTGTTTCAGTTCCTGTGAAGCACGTAAAGGGTTAATAAACTTCTTGAATGTGGTTTTGAGAACCTTGAGGGGTGTAGTTTTTAGAATGGTGTCACACTTCATTATTTTCTATCACATAGACCCCTCAAAATGACTTCAAATGTGATGTGGTCCCTAAAAAAAAATGGTGTTGTAAAAATGAGAAATTGCTGGTCAACTTTTAACCCTTATAACTCCCTAACAAAAAAAAAAATTGTTTCCAAAATTGTGCTGATGTAAAGTAGACATGTGGGAAATGTTATTTATTAACTATTTTTCGTGACATATCTCTCTGGTTTAAGGGCATAAAAATACAAAGTTTGAAAATTGCAAAATTTTAAAAATTTTCGCCATATTTCCGTTTTTTTCATAAATAATCGCAAGTAATATCGAAGAAATGTTACCACTAACATGAAGTACAATATGTCACAAAAAACAATCTCAGAATCAGCGGGATCCGTTGAAGCGTTCCAGAGTTATAACCTCATAAAATGACAGTGGTCAGAATTGCAAAAATTGGCCTGGTCATTAAGTACCAAATTGGCTCTGCCACTAAGGGGTTAACAAACAATTTTGTGAACTGTACATTATCAACCAGTTTTACAAATTTTAACCAACTGTTATTTTACACAAAGGATGTTAAACAGTATGGATGACTAATTAAATCCAGAAAAAAAGTTTTGATCTTTTTAAGGAGTTTTAGATACCACCGCAATGTAACAAAAACTACGTTAAGCTGTATGGATGACTAGTAGAATCCAGAATTTTTTTTTTTAATGTAAATGTTTTGAAAGTATAGTTGATGTAAACCTATTCTCATAAATGTTTAGCTGAAAGTGCAAAGCGAGTTAATAAAATATAAGTAGGGTGCAACAATAGCCCTGTACAGGTGTTTGCTTCTTCTCATAGTAACATAGAAACATAGTAACATAGTTAGTAAGGCCGAAAAAAGACATTTGTCCATCCAGTTCAGCCTATATTCCAGCATAATAAATCTCCAGATCTACGTTCTTCTACAGAACCTAATAATTGTATGATACAATATTGTTCTGCTCCAGGAAGACATCCAGGCCTCTCTTGAACCCCTCGACTGAGTTCGCCATCACCACCTCCTCATGCAAGCAATTCCAGATTCTCACCGCCCTAACAGTAAAGAATCCTCTTCTATGTTGGTGGAAAAACCTTCTGTCCTCCAGATGCAAAGAATGCACCCTTGTGCCCGTCACCTTCCTTGGTATTAACAGATCCTCAGCGAGATATTTGTATTGTCCCCTTATATAGATCGGCCCTCAGTCGTCTTTTTTCCAGACTAAACAATCCTAATTTCGCTAATCTATCTGGGTATTGTAGTTCTCCTATCAACTTTATTAATTTTGTTACCCTCCTTTGTACTCTCTCTAGTTCCATTATATCCTTCCTGAGCACCGGTGCCCAAAACTGGACACAGTACTCCATGTGCGATCTAACTAGGGATTAGGAGGCTGTGGGGACTGCTTCCATCTGCTTTCTGGAGCCGATTCCCAGGTGCCTGGGCTGTAAAAGACCCATCTTCAGGTAGTGCCGGAGCCCCCAACTTGTAGAAATGAGTGACAGCCTCCTGTCACACCTGCATCATGGTCTGCTCCTGCAAAGAAGGTGAAGAACTGAAAAACAGTCCAGTCCTATCTCTTGGGGATGGTAACACCTCCTTAAACTGCCTCATGGAGCCTTTACCAGGCCCATCCATTTCATTGCCCCTCTATTTTGAGGAGCACGACTCTGGTTCCAACCATCAACTCTTGCAGTCTTCAAGCCCTCTACTTCCCTTTTGTTGAATGAGATGTGATGACTAGTGTTGAGCGATACCGTCCGATACTTGAAAGTATCGGTATCGGATAGTATCGGCCGATACCCGAAAAATATCGGATATCGCCGATACCGATATCCGATACCAATACAAGTCAATGGGACATCAAGTATCGGAAGGTATTCTCATGGTTCCCAGGGTCTGAAGGAGAGGAAACTCTCCTTCAGGCCCTGGGATCCATAGGGATGTGTAAAATAAAGAATTAAAATAAAAAATATTGATATATTTACCTCTCCGGCGGCCCCTGAACTCAGCGTGGGTAACCGGCAGGCTTCTTTGTTCAAAATCAGCGCTTTTAGGACCTGAGAATCACGTCCCGGCTTCTGATTGGTCGCGGGCCGCCCATGTGACCGCCACGCGACCAATCACAAGCCGCGACGTCACCGCAAGCTATTAGCGCGCTCATTTTTGAAAAATGAGCGCGTTAATGACTTTCAAAGACGTAGCGGCTTGTGATTGGTCGCGGCCACGCGACCAATCACAAGCCGCGACGTCACCGCAAGCTATTAACGCGCTCATTTTTAAAAATGAGCGCGTTAATGGCTTTCAAAGACGTAGCGGCTTGTGATTGGTCGCGTGGCCGTGACCAATCACAAGCCGCGACGTCACCGCAAGCTATTAACGCGCTCATTTTTAAAAATGAGCGCGTTAATGGCTTTCAAAGACGTAGCGGGTTGTGATTGGTCGCGGCCACGCGACCAATCACAAGCCGCTACGTCTTTGAAAGCCATTAACGCGCTCATTTTTAAAAATGAGCGCGTTAATAGCTTGCGGTGACGTCGCGGCTTGTGATTGGTCGCGGCCGCGACCAATCACAACCCGCTACGTCTTTGAAAGCCATTAACGCGCTCATTTTTAAAAATGAGCGCGTTAATAGCTTGCGGTGACGTCGCGGCTTGTGATTGGTCGCGGCCGCGACCAATCACAACCCGCTACGTCTTTGAAAGCCATTAACGCGCTCATTTTTAAAAATGAGTGCGTTAATAGCTTGCGGTGACGTCGCGGCTTGTGATTGGTCGCGTGGCCGCGACCAATCACAAGCCGCTACGTCTTTGAAAGTCATTAACGCGCTCATTTTTCAAAAATGAGCGTGCTAATAGCTTGCGGTGACGTCGCGGGTTGTGATTGGTCGCGTGGCGGTCACATGGGCGGCCCGCAACCAATCAGAAGCCGGGACGTGATTCTCAGGTCCTAAAAGCGCTGATTTTGAACAACGAAGCCTGCCGGTTACCCGCAGACTCACCAGGGGCCGCCGGAGAGGTAAATATATCAATATTTTTTATTTTAATTCTTTATTTTACACATCTCTATGTATCCGATACCGATACCCGATACCACAAAAGTATCGGATCTCGGTATCGGAATTCCGATACCGCAAGTATCGGCCGATACCCGATACTTGCGGTATCGGAATGCTCAACACTATTGATGACTGGTCACAAACTCTACTATGGGCTCTCATTTCCGCTGCTATTCATAGGAAACGACCTTCCCCTGAGATGCCAACTGTCAGTACCATGAGGCTAGCAGGTACGCTAGCATGTCTCCTGCCATGGTACTGGATCATCACCATCTCTCTTCAGACCAGCCTAAGCCCCAAAGTCTTCTCACTAGCTGCTGGATCCTGGCTCTCCCAACTGCAGTTTGCAAGAAACCCAGCAGTAAAGGATGATGACTGGGTTCGGGCCTTTGTGGATCTGGGAAAGGGGCCAAATCTGGACTACAGGCTCCTTCCACCTTCACTGTTGAGCCAGCTTGATCTGGCTCAGATATTCCTAAGGTCACTCCCTTTATAGTCTCACAGGATTCTTCCTTCTTTGTCATCCACCAAGTACGCAGTACTCTATGGATGACTAATTACATCCAGGAAAATTTTTCAACCCATTTATGGAGTGTTATTTACCACCAAAATGAGTTGTAATACTCTGTGGGAGAGTAATTAAATCCAGAAATATTTTTCTAAGCTTTTTTGGAGTGTAGTATACCACCAAAATATAACAGAAGGCATCCAATAATCTACAGATGACTAACCTAAGACAGAAGTATTTTTTACCAACAAAATGTAACAGAAAGCGCCTAATACTGTATGAATGACTAATTGAATCCAGAAATATTTTCATTCCTTTTTTGGATTGTTAAATACCACAGAAATTTACCACATAGTATGTACTACTCTATGAATGAGTAATTAAATCTCAAAATATTTTTCAATGCTTTCTGGGACTATTATATACCACTGAAATGTAACACAAAGCATCTATACCATGTTACAAATTATTATGCAAATTACATTTTTCTTGGATTTTCCTAAATGTTCGAGGCAAATGACAGTCAGTCTAATAAAAGTCATCACCCATTAGAGAATACATCGAATTTTATTGAAGAAACCTACCAATGATAACAGTATAATCTCCAAAATGAATAAAAACTCAAAATTTCTAAACATTTGATATGTTTTAAAGAACTGAAAATGCTCATTGTCATGCTCACGCCCTCACTAGTGGGCGTGAGCTCGGATGGTTTGTGGCCCAGGAGGGTTTGTGGCCCCACTGTGCCACAAACCAGACTACCCTGGAAGGGGCATGATTATGACAGCTGCCTGGGTTTTCACTGGAGCCTCCGATGATGAGGTCAGGCTTGTGCAGCAGGCAGCTGCCAGGTGCTTCTCCAGTGTGGTGTCTGGCTGTGGCTGCTGATCCCACTTGGAGAACAGGAACACTAGGACAGGTGCGGGCATCAGGCAGGACTGGCAGAAGAGCACGGCTGAAACTCAGACGAGTAGGCTGGCACGGCTGAGACACAGGGCTGGCAGAGACACGGCAGAGAACACAGGGCTGGCAGAGACACGGCAGAGAACACAGGGCTGGCAGAGACACGGCAGAGAACACAGGGCTGGCAGAGACACGGCAGAGAACACATGGCTGGCAGGGGCTGGCAGGCACGGCAGATAACACTAGGCTGGCAGGCATGGCAGAGAACACTGGGTTGGCAGGCACGGCAGAAAACACTGGGCTTGCAGGAAAGACAGAGAACACAGGGCTGGCAGGAACGACAGAGAACACAGGGCTGGCAGGAATGACAGAGAATACAGGGCTGGCAGGCACGGCAGAGAACACAGGGCTGGCAGGCACGGCACATAACGCTGGGCTGGCAGGCATGGCAGAGAACACTGGGCTGGCAGGCACGGCAGAAAACACTGGGCTGGCAGGCACGGCAGAGAACACTGGGCTGGTAGGCACATGAGAGAACACTGGGCTGACAGGAATGGCAGAGAACACTGGGCTGGCAGGCATGGCAGAGAACACTGGGCTGGTAGGAACGACAGAATACAGGGCTTGCAGGAATGACAGAACACAGGGCTGGCAGGAACGACAGAGAACACAGGGCTGGCAGGAACGACAGAGAACACAGGGCTGGCAGGAATGACAGAGAACACAGGGCAGGTTGGTGTGGTGTATGAAGGAACAGGTAGGGACCTGTTCACACTGGAGGTGCAGGTAAGAAAGCAAGCAGAATGGAAAGAAGTATGAAGGAACAGGTTGGGACCTGTTCACACAGGAGATGCAGGTACGGAAAGAATCCAGAAGGAGAATGAAGGAACAGGTTGGGACCTGTTCACACAGGAAGAGAAGTGCAAGGCTGCAGATAGGAGTGGAAGATCAGCAAGAGATAGCGTAGCAACAAAAGCTAAGCAGAGCAGAACCGCAAGGAATGCGGAGAGGAGCTGCAGCAAGAGATTTCTGCAGAAGCTAAGCAGAGCGGAGCCACAAGGAATGTGGAGGGGAGCTGCAGCAATAGATTACTGCAGCAGTAGAAGCTAAGCAGAGCGGAGCCACAAGGAATGCTGAGAGGAGCTGCAGCAAGAGATTTCTGCAGCAGCAAAGCAGAGCAGAATCGCAAGGAATGCGGAGAGGAGCTGCAGCAAGAGATCACTGCAGCAGCAGAAGCCAAATAGAGAGGAGCCACAAGGAATGTGGAGAGGAGCTGCAGCCAGAGATATCTGCAGAAGCTAAGCAGAGCGGAGCCACAAGGAATGCTGAGAGGAGCTGCAGCAAGAGATTTCTGCAGCAGCAAAGCAGAGCAGAACCGCAAGGAATGCGGAGAGGAGCTGCAGCAAGAGATTACTGCAGCAGCAGAAGCTAAGCAGAGAAGAGCCACAAGGAATGTGGAGAGGAGCTGCAGGAAGGGATTACTGCAGCAGCAGAAGCTAAGCAGAGCAGAGCCACAAGGAATGTGCAGAGGAGCTGCAGCAAGAGGTTTCTGCAGCAGCAAAGCAGAGCAGAATCACAATGAGTGCGGAGCAGAGGCAAAGCTACAAAGTTACAGAGCAGGCAGAGCCACAAGCGTGCGGAGCATAAGCAGACTGAGAACACAAGGAAAGACACAGCAGGGAAGGAAGCCACAGACAAGGAGACAGAGATAGGACTAAGTTCAGACAAGGTAATGGAACAAGACAAGGGACAAGAATAAAGACACAGGGACCAGGATATTCTGCCTCCTGGAGGGCGGACAACAAGATCAAGGCAAGAACACAGAGCAAGGCCTGGCAAACTCAGAAGCTAAGCACAAACTGAGCTTACACATTGCACAGGCCCAGTCCACTGGGTGGAGCTGCACTAAATACTGGAGGCCTCTTGGTAATTGTTCAGGAACAGATTAGACAGGTGTACCTGATTCCTATAAGAAGCAGAGAGTTCAGGCGACACCCCCTATACACACAGCCAGGAAGCATGCAGAGAGCAAAGGCACAGAATATGGCACTAGCAAGAAACAGAAACCGCAACATGACATGGAGCAGTGGGTAAGATAGTGTGAGAGATGAGAGGCCATGCCGTGAAGCCAGCAGAGTTGTTACACTCATTTGTGGAATTTACAGCATTAGGAGGTCACATTCACTGAACAAAAAAGCAATCTAACCCCAAAACATCTTAACAGGCCAAGTTACATGATAACATAGGAACCCTTCTTTGATATAACCTTCACAAATCTTGCATCTATTGAACTTGTGAGTTTTTGGAGAGGTTATGCTTGTATTTCTTTGCATGAAGTCAGAATAGCATCCAAGAGCTGCTCTTTTGATGTGAACTGCCTCCAACCCTCATAGATCTTTTGCTTGATGACTCCAAAGCTTCTCTATAGGGTTGAGGTCTGGGGAAGATGGTGGCCACACCATGAGTTTATCCCCTTTTATGCCCATAGCAGCCAATGACTCAGAGGTATTCTTTGCAGCATGAGATGGTGCATTGTCATACATGAAGATGATTTTGCTCCTGAAGGCACGTTTCTACTTTTATACTATGGAAGAAATGTGTCAGTCAGAAACTCTATATACTTTGCAGAGGTCATTTTCACACCTTCAGGAACCTTAAAGGGCCCTATCAGCTGTTCCCCATGATTCCATCCCAAAACATGACTCCTCCACCTCCTTGCTGACGTCGTAGCATTGTTGGGACATGGTGGCCATCCATTTTTCAAATAAACTCATGGATCGTATTGTGTCTCAGGGATCAATGGATCACTGAAATCAATCTTAAACACGTGATAATTTGTTTTCCAGGTGATTCTAATTAACCCCTTCCCGACCCATGACGCCACGTAGGCGTCATGAAAGTCGGTGCCATTCCGACCCATGACGCCTATGCGGCGTCATGGAAAGATCGCGTCCCTGCAGATCGGGTGAAAGGGTTAACTCCCATTTCACCCGATCTGCAGGGACAGGGGGAGTGGTAGTTTAGCCCAGGGGGGGTGCCTTCACCCCCTCGTGGCTACGATCGCTCTGATTGGCTGTTGAAAGTGAAACTGCCAATCAGAGCGATTTGTAATATTTCACCTATTATAACGGGTGAAATATTACAATCCAGCCATGGCCGATGCTGAAATATCATCGGCCATGGCTGGAAATACTAGTGTGCCCCCACCCCACCCCACCGATCGCCCCCCCAGCCCTCCGATCTGGCCGGTACACTGCTCCGGCTCCCCTCCGTCCAGTGCTCCGCTCCCCCCGTGCTCCAATCACCCCCCCGTGCTCCAATCACCCCCCCTGCACTCCGATCCACCCCCCCGGTGCTCCATTCCACCCCCCCGTGCTCCATTCCAGCCCCCCCGTGCTCCGTTCCACGCCCCCCGTGCTCCGTTCCACCCCTCCCGCACTCCGATTCCCCCCCCCGTGCTCCGATCCCCCCCCCCCCCCCGTGGTCCCCCCCACCCCATCATACTTACCGATCCAGCCGGGGTCCCGTCCGTCTTCTCCCTGGGCGCCGCCATCTTCCAAAATGGCGGGCGCATGCGCAGTGCGCCCGCCGAATCTGCCGGCCGGCAGATTCGTTCCAAAGTGCATTTTGATCACTGAGATAGATTATATCTCAGTGATCAAAATAAAAAAAATAATAAATGACCCCCCCCCTTTGTCACCCCCATAGGTAGGGACAATAAAAAAATAAAGAAATTTTTTTTTTCCACTAATGTTAGAATATCGTTAGGGTTAGGGTTAGGGGTAGGGTTAGGGTTAGGGTTAGGGGTAGGGTTAGGGCTAGGGCTAGGGTTAGGGGTAGGGTTAGGGGTAGGGGTAGGGGTAGGGTTAGGGTTAGGGGTAGGGTTAGGGTTAGGGGTAGGGTTAGGGCTAGGGTTAGGGTTTCGGTATGTGCACACGTATTCTGGTCCTCTGCGGATTTTTCCGCTGCGGATTTGATAAATCCGCAGTGCTAAACCGCTGCGGATTTATGGCGGATTTACCGCGGTTTTTCTGCGCATTTCACTGCGGTTTTACAACTGCGATTTTCTATTTGAGCAGTTGTAAAACCGCTGCGGAATCCGCACAAAGAAGTGATATGCTGCGGAATGTAAACCGCTGCGTTTCCGTGCAGTTTTTACGCAGCATGGGCACAGCGATTTTTGTTTCCCGTAGGTTTACATTGAACTGTAAACTCATGGGAAACTGCTGCGGATCCGCAGCGTTTTCCGCAGCGTGTGCACATACCTTTAGAATTAGGCTATGTGCACACGGTGCGGATTTGGCTGCGGATCCGCAGCAGTGTTCAATCAGGTTTACAGTACCATGTAAACATATGAAAAACCAAATCCGCTGTGCCCATGGTGCGGAAAATACCGCGCGGAAACGCTGCGTTGTATTTTCCGCAGCATGTCAATTCTTTGTGCGGATTCCGCAGCGTTTTACACCTGTTCCTCAATAGGAATCCGCAGGTGAAATCCGCACAAAAAACACTGGAAATCCGCGGAAAATCCGCAGGTAAAACGCAGTGCCTTTTACCCGCGGATTTTTCAAAAATGGTGCGAAAATATCTCACACGAATCCGCAACGTGGGCACATAGCCTTAGGGTTAGGGTTGGAATTAGGGTTGTGGTTATGGTTAGGGGTGTGTTGGGGTTAGGGTTGTGGTTAGTGGTGTGTTGCGGTTAGGGTTGTGTTTAGGGTTATGGCTACAGTTGGGATTAGGGTTAGGGGTGTGTTGGGGTTAGTGTTGGAGGTAGAATTGAGGGGTTACCACTGTTTAGGCACATCAGGGGTCTCCAAACGCAACATGGCGCCACCATTGATTCCAGCCAATCTCGTATTCAAAAAGTCAAATGGTGCTCCCTCACTTCCGAGCCCTGACGTGTGCCCAAACAGTGGTTTACCCCCACATATGGGGTACCAGCATACTCAGGACAAACTGCGCAACAATTACTGGGGTCCAATTTCTCCTGTTACCCTTGTGAATCAAAAAAAATGCTTGCTAAAACATAATTTTTGAGGAAAGAAAAATGATTTTTTATTTTCACGGCTCTGCGTTGTAAACGTCTGTGAAGCACTTGGGGGTTCAAAGTGCTCACCACATATCTAGATAAGTTCCTTGGGGGGTCTAATTTCTAAAATGGGGTCACTTGTGGGGGTTTCTACTGTTTAGGCACACCAGGGGCTCTGCAAACGCAACGTGACACCCGCAGACCATTCCATCAAAGTCTGCATTTCAAAAGTCACTACTTCCCTTCTGAGCCCCGACGTGTGCCCAAACAGTGGTTTACCCCCACTCATGGGGTATCAGTGTACTCAGGAGAAACTGGACAACAACTTTTGGGGTCCAATTTTTCCTGTAACCCTTGGGAAAATAAAAAATTCTGGGCTAAATAATTATTTTTGCGGAAAGAAAACGTATTTATTATTTTCACGGCTCTGCATTATAAACTTCTATGAAGCACTTGGGGGTTCAAAGTGCTCACTACACATCTAGATAAGTTCCTTTCGGGGTCTAGTTTCCAAAATGGGGTCACTTGTGGGGGGTTTCTACTGTTTAGGCACATCAGGGGCTCTGCAAACGCAACGTGACGCCCGCAGAGCATTCCATCAAAGTCTGCATTTCAAAACGTCACTACTTCAATTCCAAGCCCCGGCATGTGCCCAAACAGTAGTTTACCCCCACATATGGGGTATCACCGTACTCAGGAGAAACTGGACAACAAATATTGGGGTCAAATTTCTCCTGTTACCCTTGGGAAAATTAAAAAATTCTGGGCTAAATAATTATTTTTGAGGAAAGAAAACGTATTTATTATTTTCACGGCTCTGCATTATAAACTTCTATGAAGCGCTTGGGGGTTCAAAGTGCTCACCACACATCTAGATAAGTTCCTTTGGGGGTCTAGTTTCCAAAATGGGGTCACTTGTGGGGGGTTTCTACTGTTAAGCCACATCAGGGGCTCTGCAAATGCAACGTGACGCCCACAGAGCATTCCATCAAAGTCTGCATTTCAAAACGTCACTACTTCACTTCCGAGCCCCGGCATGTGCCCAAACAGTGATTTACCCCCACATATGGGGTATCATCGTACTCAGGAGAAACTGGACAACAACTTTTGGGGTCAAATTTCTCCTGTTACCCTTGGGAAAATAAAAAATTGCAGGCTAAAAGATCATTTTTGAGAAAATATTTTTTTTTTTTTTTCATGGCTCTGCGTTATAAACTTCTGTGAAGCACTTGGGGGTTCAAAGTCCTCATTACACATCTAGATTAGTTCCTTTGGGGGTCTAGTTTCCAAAATGGTGTCATTTCTGGGGGATCTCCAATGTTTAGGCACACAGGGGCTCTCCAAACGTGACATGGTGTCCGCTAATGATTGGAGCTAATTTTCCATTTAAAAAGCCAAATGGCGTGCCATCCCTTCCGAGCCCTGCCGTGCGCCCAAACAGTGGTTTACCCCCACATATTGGGTATCTACGTACTCAGGACAAACAGGACAACAATATTTGGGGTCCAATTCCTCCTATTATCCTTGGCAAAATAGGAAATTCCAGGCTAAAAAATCATTTTTGAGGAAAGAAAAATTATTTTTTATTTTCATGGCTCTGCGTTATAAACTTCTGTGAAGCACCTGGGGGTTTAAAGTGCTCAATATGCATCTAGATAAGTTCCTTGGGGGGTCTAGTTTCCAAAATGGGGTCACTTGTGGGGGAGATCCAATGTTTAGGCACACAGGGGCTCTCCAAACGCGACATGGTGTCCGCTAACAATTGGAGCTAATTTTCCATTCAAAAAGTCAAATGGCGCGCCTTCCCTTCCGAGCCCTGCCGAGTGCCCAAACAGTGGTTTACCCCCACATATGAGGTATCGACGTACTCGGGAGAAACTGCCCAACAAATTTTATGATCCATTTTACCCTACTGCCCATGTGAAAATGAAAAAATTGAGGCGAAAAGAATTTTTTTGTGAAAAAAAAGTACTTTTTCATTTTTACAGATCAATTTGTGAAGCACCTGAGGGTTTAAAGTGCTCACTAGGCATCTAAATAAGTTCCTTGGGGGGTCTAGTTTCCAAAATGGGGTCACTTGTGGGGGAGCGCCAATGTTTAGGCACACAGGAGCTCTCCAAACGCGACATGGTGTCCGCTAACGATGGAAATAATTTTTCATTCAAAAAGTCAAATGGCGCTCCTTCCCTTCCGAGCCTTACCATGTGCCCAAACAGTGGTTTACCCCCACATGTGAGGTATTGGTGTACTCAGGAGAAATTGCCCAACACATTTTAGGATCCATTTTATCCTGTTGCCCATGTGAAAATGAAAAAATTGAGGCTAAAAGAATTTTTTTGTGAAAAAAAAGTACTTTTTCATTTTTACGGATTAATTTGTGAAGCACCTGGGGGTTCAAAGTGCTCACTATGCATCTAGATAAGTTCCTTGGGGCGTCTAGTTTCCAAAATGGGGTCACTTGTGGGGGAGCTCCAATTTTTAGGCACATGGGGGCTCTCCAAACGTGACATGGTGTCCGCTAAAGAGTGGAGCCAATTTTTGATTCAAAAAGTCAAATGGCGCTCCTTCCCTTCCAAGCCCTGCCGTGCGCCCAAACAGTGGTTTACCCCCACATATGAGGTACCAGCGTACTCAGGACAAATTGGACAACAACTTTCGTGGTTCAGTTTCTCCTTTTACCATTGGGAAAATAAAAAAATTGTTGCTAAAAGATAATTTTTGTGACTAAAAAGTTAAATGTTCATTTTTTCCTTCCATGTTGCTTCTGCTGCTGTGAAGCACCTGAAGGGTTAATAAACTTCTTGAATGTGGTTTTGAGTACCTTGAGGGGTGCAGTTTTTAGAATGGTGTCACTTTTGGGTATTTTCAGCCATATAGACCCCTCAAACTGACTTCAAATGTGAGGTGGTCCCTAAAAAAAATGGTTTTGTAAATTTCGTTGTAAAAATGACAAATCGCTGGTCAAATTTTAACCCTTATAACTTCCTAACAAAAAAAAATTTTGTTTCCAAAATTGTGCTGATGTAAAGTAAACATGTGGGAAATGTTATTTATTAACTATTTTGTGTCACATAACTCTCTGGTTTAACAGAATAAAAATTCAAAATGTGAAAATTGCGAAATTTTCAAAATTTTCGCCAAATTTCCGTTTTTATCACAAATAAACGCAGAATTTATTGACCTAGATTTACCACTAACATGAAGCCCAATATGTCACGAAAAAACAATCTCAGAACCGCTAGGATACGTTGAAGCGTTCCTGAGTTATTACCTCATAAAGGGACACTGGTCAGAATTGCAAAAAACGGCAAGGTCTTTAAGGTCAAAATAGGCTGGGTCATGAAGGGGTTAAAGGAAAACTACTTCAAAATGATGTTCCACATTATTAAGCAGGCCACAGTTTTCAAGTAACATGGGAAAGAAATTTGAAGGTGCTGATACCAAGAACATGGTTTTTATGCTATACACATCACTATTCAGACCACACTGAGTGTGTACAGAGAAAAGCAACTGATGTTAAGGGAATATGTGGACTACAGTAGCATGACAGGTTACACTGTTCTAAAGCCAAATTGGTTCGGAAGCTAAAACAAGCTTGAACTTAACGATTTTTTGTGGTTCTGAAAAAGAATATGATGCTTAAATTTGCTGATTGGCCCTAATTTTCAAGATCTAGATGAGGTTGTAATTACTTTTGACACCTTTCATGCAGGCTTATTAAAAAAATGCTGCTTTTATTATTTCATCATCATTATTACATTGTTTGTAGCTAGTCTATTAAATCATCTATTTACTCTATTGAACCTTCAGTATTCTATCAAATGACCAATGATAAAACGCCAACTGAGATCTGATGATGTAATCCTAATTACAGTTGCATTACCTACTATTATCGATGCTCTCTGTTTAACCCCTTATCCCCCAAGGGTGGTTTGTAAGTTAACGACCGGGCAAATTTTTACAATTCTGACAACTGTCCCTTTATGAGGTAATAACTCTGGAATGTTTCAATGGATCCTTGTGATTCTGACACTGTTTTCTTATGACATATTTTTACATCACGTTAGTCATAAAAATTTATTTGATATGACTTGCATTTATTTGTGGAAAAAATGGAAATTTGGTGAAAATTTAAAAAATTTTGCAATTTTCCCACTTTGAATTTTCATGCCCTTAGGTCACAGAGATATGTCACAGAAAATACTTAATAGCAACATTTCCCACATATACACTTTACATCAGCACAATTTTGGAACTAAAATGATTTTTGTTAGGTAGTTAGGGTTAAAAGGTTAAAAGTTGATCATTATTACAACACCATTTTTTTTCAGGGACCACATCATATTTGAAGCCACTTTGACGGGTCTATATGATAAAAAATTTCCAAAAGTGACACCATTCTAAAAACTGCACCCCTCAAGGTGCTCAAAACCATATTCGAGAAGTTTATTAACCCTTCAGGTGCTTCACAGGAATTTTTGAAATGTTCAAAAAAAATGAACATTTAACTTTTTTTCACAAAAATTTACACAGATACAATTTGCATTATTTCACCAAGGGTAACAGGAGAAATTGGACTGCAAAAGTTGTACAATTTTCCCTGAGTACGCTGATACCTCACATGTGGGGGTAAACCACTGTTTGGGTGCGTGGCAGAGCTCGGAAGAGAAGGAGTGCTGTTTGACTTTTTAATGCAAAATTGGCTGGAACTGAGATCGGACACCATGTCATGATTGGAGAGCCCGTGATGTGCCTGAACAGTGGAATCCCCCACAAGTGACACCATTTTGGAAAATAAACCCCCTAAGGAACTTATCTAGATGTGTGGTGAGCACTTTGAACCCTCAAGTGCTTCACAGAACTTTATAATGTAGAGCCATAAAATTAACCCCTTCATGACCCAGCCTATTTTGACCTTAAAGACCTTGCCGTTTTTTGCAATTCTGACCAGTGTCCTTTTATGAGGTAATAACTCAGGAACGCTTCAACGGATCCTAGCGGTTCTGAGATTGTTTTTTCGTGACATATTGGGCTTCATGTTAGTGGTAAATTTAGGTCAATAAATTATGCGTTTATTTGTGATAAAAATGGAAATTTGGCGAAAATTTTGAAAATTTCGCAATTTTCACATTTTGAATTTTTATTCTGTTAAACCAGAGAGTTATGTGACACAAAATAGTTAATAAATAACATTTCCCACATGTTTACTTTACATCAGCACAATTTTGGAAACAAAATTTTTTTTTGCTAGGAAGTTATAAGGGTTAAAATTTGACCAGCGATTTCTCATTTTTACAACGAAATTTACAAAACCATTTTTTTAGGGACCACCTCACATTTGAAGTCAGTTTGAGGGGTCTATATGGCTGAAAATACCCAAAAGTGTCACCATTCTAAAAACTGCACCCCTCAAGGTACTCAAAACCACATTCCAGAAGTTTATTAACCCTTCAGGTGCTTCACAGCAGCAGAAGCAACATGGAAGGAAAAAATGAACATTTAACTTTTTAGTCACAAAAATTATCTTTTAGCAACAATTTTTTTATTTTCCCAATGGTAAAATGAGAAACTGAACCACGAAAGTTGTTGTACAATTTGTCCTGAGTACGCTGATACCTCATATGTGGGAGTAAACCACTGTTTGGGCGCACGGCAGGGCTTGGAAGGGAAGGAGCGCCATTTGACTTTTTTAATCAAAAATTGGCTCCACTCTTTAGCGCAGAGGTCCCCAACTCCAGTCCTCAAGGCCCACCAACAGGTCATGTTTTCAGGATTTCCTTTGCATTGCACAGGTGATGCAATTATTACCTGGGCAAGACTAAGGAAATCCTGAAAACATGACATGTTGGTGGGCCTTGAGGACTGGAGTTGGGGACCTCTGCTTTAGCGGACACCATGTCACGTTTGGAGAGCCCCCGTGTGCCTAAAAATTGGAGCTCCCCCACAAGTGACCCCATTTTGGAAACTAGACGCCCCAGGGAACTTATCTAGATGCATAGTGAGCACTTTGAACCCCCAGGTGCTTCACAAACTGATCCGTAAAAAAGAAAAAGTACTTTTTTTTCACAAAAAAATTCTTTTAGCCTCAATTTTTTCATTTTCACATGGGCAACAGGATAAAATGGATCCTAAAATTTGTTGGGCAATTTCTCCTGAGTACACTGATACCTCATATGTGGGGGTAAACCACTGTTTGGGCACATGGTAAGGCTCGGAAGGGAAGGAGCGCCATTTGACTTTTTGAATGAAAAATTATCTCCATCGTTAGCGGACACCATGTCGCGTTTGGAAAGCTCCTGTGTGCCTAAACATTGGAGCTCCCCCACAAGTGACCCCATTTTGGAAACTAGACCCCCCAAGGAACTTATTTAGATGCCTAGTGAGCACTTTAAACCCTCAGGTGCTTCACAAATTGATCTGTAAAAATGAAAAAGTACTTTTCTTTCACAAAAAAATTCTTTTCGCCTCAATTTTTTCATTATCACATGGGCAATAGGATAAAATGGATCATAAAATTTGTTGGGCAATTTCTCCCGAGTACGCCAATACCTCATATGTGGGGGTAAACCACTGTTTGGACACTCGGCAGGGCTCGGAAGGGAAGGCGCGCCATTTGACTTTTTGAATGGAAAATTTGCTCCAATTGTTAGCGGACACCATGTCGCGTTTGGAGAGCCCCTGTGTGCCTAAACATTGAAGCTCCCCCACAAGTGACCCCATTTTGGAAACTAGACCCCCCCAAGGAACTTATCTAGATGCATATTGAGCACTTTAAACCCCCAGGTGCTTCACAGAAGTTTATAACGCAGAGCCATGAAAATAAAAAATAATTTTTCTTTCCTCAAAAATGATATTTTAGCCTGGAATTTCCTATTTTGCCACGGGTAATAGGAGAAATTGGACCGTAAATGTTGTTGTCCAGTTTGTCCTGAGTACGCTGATACCCCATATGTGGGGGTAAACCACTGTTTGGGCACATGCCGGGGCTCGGAATTGAAGTAGTGACGTTTTGAAATGCAGACTTTGATGGAATGCTCTGCGGGCGTCACGTTGCGTTTGCAGAGCCCCTGATGTGGCTAAACAGTAGAAACCCCCCACAAGTGACCCTATTTTGGAAACTAGACCCCGAAAGGAACTTATCTAGATGTGTAGTGAGCACTTTGAACCCCCAAGTGCTTCATAGAAATATATAATGCAAAGCCGTGAAAATAATAAATACGTTTTCTTTCCTCAAAAATGATAATTTAGCCCAGAATTTTTTATTTTCCCAAGGGTTACAGGAGAAATTGGACCCCAAAAGTTGTTGATCAGTTTCTCCTGAGTACGCTGATACCCCATGTGTGGAGGTAAACCACTGTTTGGGCACACGTCGGGGCTCAGAAGTGAAGTAGTGACTTTTGAAATGCAGACTTTGATGGAATGGTCTGCGGGCGTCACGTTGCGTTTGCAGAGCCCCTGGTGTGCCTAAACAGTAGAAACCCCCCACAAGTGACCCCATTTTAGAAACTAGACCCCCCAAGGAACTTATCTAGATATGTGGTGAGCACTTTGAACCCCCAAGTGCTTCACAGACGTTTACAACGTAGAGCCGTGAAAATAATAAATCATTTTTCTTTCCTCAAAAATGATGTTTTAACAAGCATTTTTTTATTTTCACAAGGGTAACAGGAGAAATTGGACCCCAGTAATTGTTGCGCAGTTTATCCTGAGTATGCTGGTACCCCATATGTGGGGGTAAACCACTATTTGGGCACACGTCGGGGCTCGGAATTGAGGGAGCACCATTTGACTTTTTGAATACGAGATTGGCTGGAATCAATGGTGGCGCCATGTTGCGTTTGGAGACCCCTGATGTGCCTAAACAGTGGTAACCCCTCAATTCTACCTCCAACACTAACCCCAACACACCCCTAACCCTAATCCCAACTGTAGCCATAACCCTAATCACAACCCTAACCACAACACACCCCTAACCACAACCCTAATTCCAACCCTAACCTTAAGGTTATGTGTCCACGTTGCGGATTCGTGTGAGATTTTTCAGCATCATTTTTGAAAAATCCGCGGGTAAAAGGCACTGCGTTTTACCTGCGAATTTTCCGCGGATTTCCAGTGTTTTTTGTGCGGATTTCACCTGCGGATTCCTATTGAGGAACAGGTGTAAAACGCTGCGGAATCCGCACAAAGAATTGACATGCTGCGGAAAATACAACGCAGCGTTTCCGCGCGGTATTTTCCGCCCCATGGGCACAGCGGATTTGGTTTCCATATGTTTACATGGTACTGTACACCTGATGGAACACTGCTGCGAATCCGCAGCAGCCAATCCACTGCGGATCCGCAGCCAAATCCGCACCGTGTGCACATGGCCTAATTCTAAAGGTATGTGCACACGCTGCGGAAAATGCTGCGGATCCTGGTTTGGGCTCCCCTTCCTCCCTCTGTGGCTGTATTGCTGGGGCAGCGTAACTATCACCTCATCTTCCAAACTGGCTATGTTACTATGATGTCCATGTTGGGTCTAAGCCCTCATCATCGTCCAGACACTCCTCACCGGTATGCACATTGTGGACATCCGCAGCAGTTGTTACCTGTGTTTCATCATCATCAGAGCTGTGGTGTAGTGCTCTGCTGACCGTGTGCATTGACCCTCCCATGGACTCATCTTCCAATACAAAAAATTATTGGGCATCAGGATACTCAGTCTCTTCCACTTCTGGGACAGGGCCAGGTGGATGGGAAATGGAACCTCAGGCAGCAGAGTCATCAAAAAGCTTTAGAGTCTGCTGAATGCCTTGTGGCTCAGCCTCAGATAGCTTGGCTGATTAGAAAGGTGATGAGGAAAATGGATGCCTATGGTCCACAGGTGCAAAATCTGCACGTTGTGCAGTGGACTGCGTGGAAGAAAATGCAGAAGAATGTTCTGTGCTCACCAACTGTCAAGCAGTACTTGGGCATATGGAATGAAATAGACCACCTTGTCGCCGGCGTGCTCCTCAGAAAGGAATTTTGGTTGGTGGCATAATGGGCACATGCTCAGCATGTTTTCTCCTTGCAGCCGCTACACCAGCACCACTAGCTGCACCACATCCACAACCACAGCTACTATTTAATGATCTCATATTTCTAACTGTTTTGTTCCACAGGCTATGTAGCAAAAAGAAAGCAGGCAGCTTGGGTGTGATATCTTCACAGGGTGGAACATACAGTGTAATGTGCAGTCTGCTTCCAGGTTAGTGGGCTAGACTGGCTTGATTGGTGGGCATGACTATGTTACCTCTCATCCACTATAATTATAAAATCAATGGAGTGGTGCCCCCAGACCCTAACTAATGATATAAAAAACTCCTTGTCCATGTGGACTTTATAAAATAAACTTGATTCAGTCTGGAAACAGCATTTTGCACACTCCTTTATCACATGAGGGAAATAACATCACACCTGGAAAGAGACCATACATTCTGGCATCTTGCTTTGTTTAATCCCAGAGTGTCTGCCTCCGGGATAGTGGGTGTGACCAGCAAAGCAAGACTATGTGGCTGTCCCCTACTCTATAAGCTTTGTGGCTGTGTGCAGATCCTGGCACATACGAATTTATGGACTGCTTACAGGTTATTCCAACAGGCTATTCCCATACACCTATTGTCTGTGCTGATGTTTGTGATTGACTGACATCACAGTACTGTAAAAATAAATAAATAATTATAAAAATTACATCGCACTTTGCGGTGTTTTTCATTCTCAGTGCAAATAAAGCTGACAGCTATGGGCTGCCACCCCCAGCTGCCTGGCTTTACTTTGTCTGACAATGAAAATACAGAGAAGCCCAATATTTTTATTAATTATGGTATTTAACTAAATAATTTTAAAAAATTGTTTAGGCTCCCACCATATTTTGATGGCCAGCCAGGTGAAGCAAGGCAGCCACCCCTGAAAATGGTGCATTGTTTCATAATGTCATTTCCAGTCAGCTGTGCCCCCGGGTAACCTCCACTGGCATTGTTGCAACACTGTGGAAAAGTGAGCGCTTCTTGGCAGTGAAAGTGGTGATGTCAGCTGTGCCTCTAGGTAACCTGATGTCACTGCAACACTGCTGTAATGTGAGCGGTTGTCGGTAGGGATGGGCAAACCCGAACCGTAAAGTTCTGGACCTGTACCAAATTATGCGCAAAAAAGCACAACTGCATTTTCGGACGTGCTTTTCCAGAGCCCATTTTATAATGAGGGCTGTGGGAAAAGAGTGCCAAAAAAGGAGCAAAAATTGACATAGTTATTCTATTTGCGGATCATGTGAACGCATTTCAGCAAAAGCCAGTGCTTTTGCTGGGATGTGTTATGCCACTGGATTTCACTGCATTTATGCTAGTGCTAAATAGCGCTGCATAAATGCATGAAATATGCTACGTTAACACAGCAGACTAGGTTCACATTGCCCTCTGGTGTGCTTTTGAACGGATCCACCATAGACCAACGTTAACGCTGTCATAGAGTTAGGGCCTTTTCACATCACATTTTTGCTGCGTTTGCATTCCAAACGTCGGTTGCATTAGAACACATGTGTTTTCACCTAGCGCACAGGAAACATTTTGGATCCGTCCAAACGCACAACCGACGGAAATGTGAACCTAGTCTAACCCATTACTTTATTACAATTACTGCTTAAATTGATGTTGAGTTTTGCCGGCAAATCGGGATTTACGCCATTTACATACTGAGATATCACAGAGCGCAATGTCCTGACAGCTCAGTATGTAATTGGAGTGCGATCTGCGGTATTACTACAGGGGAGACACTTGGTTCACACAAGGACAGCTCAGGAGGCATGACCTGAGCTGTCCTCGGGTGACCTGAATTACCCCCCTTACGATGCCGCAGCACTCCGGGCTCTCTTTCAGGGACCACGGGAATAGAAGCTTTGTTTGTCCCCTTGGTCTCTGATGAAGCAGAGCCCAGAATGTTCAGCACAGAGATGAGGGTCGAGGGGTTAATAAAGATGTAGGTAGTCCCTAAATGTGTTTGTGTTTTCATTTATTTTTTTTAAAATTTTTAATGAATTATTAAAAAAAAAAAAATTGACGTGGGCTTCTCCCTATTTTTGTTTCCAGCCAGGTACAGCAAGCAGGTTCGGGCTGCCCCCAACCCCCAGCTGCCTATTTGTACCTGGCTGGAAGCAAACTATAGGGAAGCCCTTTTTTTAATTATTTCATGAATTTCATGAAATAATTAGAAAAGCAACGTGGGCTTTGCCCTATTTTTGTTTCCAGCCAGGTGCAACTAGCAGCTGGGGACTGGAATCTGCAGCGTAGGGTAACCCAAGCTTTCTAGGCCCTCCCCTGCTGCATATTGCAGTCCGTAGATGCCTCTGAAATTAGGGTGTTCATAGAAGCACTTTCTTCTGGTGCTGTATCCAACTCTTCCAGGGGTCCTGGTGCCGGGTGGCTCACTGGGTAATAATGGGTTTAGGGCCAGCTTTGTATTATCAGCTGGTCCTAAGCCCGAAATTCTTGGGGTCACGCCAATATTAGACATGGCCACCATGAATTTCTAGTAAAGATTAAAAAAAAACATAACACAGAGAAAATGTTTTTTTTTTATTAGAAATAAAACAAAAAAACATTTAGAGACTCCATCTTTACTATAAAAAATCCTCTGTCTGACGTAGTCCACATGGATAGCAATGTCAGCTCTGCTACAATGCTCTATATAGACAAGCGTCTATTCAGAACAAGAAGCAGGCTGATTCTAACAGTGATAGTCAGAGATCACCTGAGTTCATGGCCGAAAATTGCTGAGCGCTTAGCAGTGGAATGAATAACCCGGAAGTTAATGAGCGGACCTGGAAGTAGATGCAGCCAGGAGACAACGAGACTGGAAGATGTGTCACTGGACCAGTAAGTATATTTGCAAAGTTTATTATTAATTTTATGCTTTGTTTTACAAAATATCTGTAAAGTCCAAGCTTGTGGTTCAGACGCAAGTTCGCGTCATCTTTGCCCCCGACCTCGGACTTTACAGAAAAACTCAGGAGAACCCACCGATCCCGATCATCGGAGGTTTGTCCATCACTAGTAGGTTCCAAATTCATCAGAAATATTTTAATTTGAGTCAAGTGAGGAAGAAGAGGGCCCTTGGTGTCATGAAGCATCTTCTCACAAGCCAGACTTTCTGTCAAAAACATCAACTGAACCACACCTTATAACAGAACATGAACTTCTCAATAAAGACAAGTGAAAGAGAAGGCGGTTAGCAGGTGATTGGAAGTATGTCAATCACATATGAGAGGATATGTCACCACTACCATGTCTGTAAAACAGAGACAAATTCACAAGTCCATTAAACACTGTTAAGATTGCAGAGTATAGACTCAGCAGTATTTTACATGACCTTGAAAACACCTTAACAAGTACCGTATATCAATTTATCCCACTTGGGCTTTTGATAGATAACATTAATTCTGCTGATTTTATGTGTCTATTAATTTGTATACATTAAATATATAGGTATGATCAAAGCTAGACATGTTTTAACTGTGGAAACAGGAACACATGGGCTACTCCTCTTGGGCTATCTGCACAAAAGCTGTTCTACCCTGTATGCACACATGGATTTTTCCTCTCTGAACCCTGTTCACACAGGTAATATACAGATGATCAGGTTTTTAAATACATCAGATAGGGATTGCATACATTAGTTAGGACTGCTCTGATATGGGTATACCGTGAAGATTGGTAGAGCAGCTTAGTATACATTTTTTGCAAAAAACGTATCAACCAAATACCCTGTTATTTACATCTTTTACTAGCACTTGCGGATTACTGCAAAAAATTTTTTTTCAAACTGAGTGTTTTTGGTTTTACTATTCTCTTTTGTGTCTTCAGGTTTCTTGGTGGTGTGTGAACATGTTCTTACAGACTTGTTCACTGTGCAAGTAGCCCATGTGTTCCTGTTTCCATAATTGTTCTCTTGTGTCTACAAGACTGGGGAGTTCCACCACTCCTCTTGGGCTATCTGCACAAAAGCTGTTCTACCCTGTATGCACACATGGATTTTTCCTCTCTGAACCCTGTTCACACAGGTAATATACAGATGATCAGGTTTTTAAATACATCAGATAGGGATTGCATACATTAGTTAGGACTGCTCTGATATGGGTATACCGTGAAGATTGGTAGAGCAGCTTAGTATACATTATTTGCAAAAAACGTATCAACCAAATACCCTGTTATTTACATCTTTTACTAGCACTTGCGGATTACTGCAAAAAAATTTTTTTCAAACTGAGTGTTTTTGGTTTTTACTATTCTCTTTTGTGTCTTCAGGTTTCTTGGTGGTGTGTGAACATGTTCTTACAGACTTGTTCACTGTGCAAGTAGCCCATGTGTTCCTGTTTCCATAATTGTTCTCTTGTGTCTACAAGACTGGGGAGTTCCACCACTCCTCTTGGGCTATCTGCACAAAAGCTGTTCTACCCTGTATGCACACATGGATTTTTCCTCTCTGAACCCTGTTCACACAGGTAATATACAGATGATCAGGTTTTTAAATACATCAGATAGGGATTGCATACATTAGTTAGGACTGCGCTGATATGGGTATACCGTGAAGATTGGTAGAGCAGCTTAGTATACATTTTTTGCAAAAAACGTATCAACCAAATACCCGTTATTTACATCTTTTACTAGCACTTGCGGATTACTGCAAAAAATTTTTTTTCAAACTGAGTGTTTTTGGTTTTACTATTCTCTTTTGTGTCTTCAGGTTTCTTGGTGGTGTGTGAACATGTTCTTACAGACTTGTTCACTGTGCAAGTAGCCCATGTGTTCCTGTTTCCATAATTGTTCTCTTGTGTCTACAAGACTGGGGAGTTCCACCACTCCTCTTGGGCTATATGCACAAAAGCTGTTCTACCCTGTATGCACACATGGATTTTTCCTCTCTGAACCCTGTTCACACAGGTAATATACAGATGATCAGGTTTTTAAATACATCAGATAGGGATTGCATACATTAGTTAGGACTGCTCTGATATGGGTATACCGTGAAGATTGGTAGAGCAGCTTAGTATACATTTTTTGCAAAAAACGTATCAACCAAATACCCTGTTATTTACATCTTTTACTAGCACTTGCGGATTACTGCAAAAAAAATTTTTTCAAACTGAGTGTTTTTGGTTTTACTATTCTCTTTTGTGTCTTCAGGTTTCTTGGTGGTGTGTGAACATGTTCTTACAGACTTGTTCACTGTGCAAGTAGCCCATGTGTTCCTGTTTCCATAATTGTTCTCTTGTGTCTACAAGACTGGGGAGTTCCACCACTCCTCTTGGGCTATCTGCACAAAAGCTGTTCTACCCTGTATGCACACATGGATTTTTCCTCCCTGAACCCTGTTCACACAGGTAATATACAGATGATCAGGTTTTTAAATACATCAGATAGGGATTGCATACATTAGTTAGGACTGCTCTGATATGGGTATACCGTGAAGATTGGTAGAGCAGCTTAGTATACATTTTTTGCAAAAAACGTATCAACCAAATACCCTGTTATTTATATCTTTTACTAGCACTTGTGGATTACTGCAAAAAATTTTTTTTTCAAACTGAGTGTTTTTGGTTTTACTATTCTCTTTTGTGTCTTCAGGTTTCTTGGTGGTGTGTGAACATGTTCTTACAGAATTGTTCACTGTGCAAGTAGCCCATGTGTTCCTGTTTCCATAATTGTTCTCTTGTGTCTACAAGACTGGGGAGTTCCACCACTCCTCTTGGGCTATCTGCACAAAAGCTGTTCTACCCTGTATGCACACATGGATTTTTCCTCTCTGAACCCTGTTCACACAGGTAATATACAGATGATCAGGTTTTTAAATACATCAGATAGGGATTGCATACATTAGTTAGGACTGCTCTGATATGGGTATACCGTGAAGATTGGTAGAGCAGCTTAGTATACATTTTTTGCAAAAAACGTATCAACCAAATACCCTGTTATTTACATCTTTTACTAGCACTTGCGGATTACTGCAAAAAATTTTTTTTTCAAACTGAGTGTTTTTGGTTTTACTATTCTCTTTTGTGTCTTCATGTTTTAACTGTGAGCTGCAATTTAATTTTACTTTGGGGATTTACATTAATGTTTCCAAATCTAAAAGAGCAAATGCTTTTTATTTTATGGTTATGAGCTTTGTGTTGAAATTTGCTAACAAAAACATCTGGTATTAAAAGGGAAATAGAAATTAATTTTCAAACACATTTTTCAGCGATCCAGCAGGATAACACAAGGTTGTAGAACATTAAAAGCTTAGTTCACTTACAAGCATTTTTATTTGTTTAGTTAATTCACCTGCTAGATTTCATTAACTGGCAGACATTTTACAGTTTGCTGAATTGGAACAGGACTTCTTTATTTCAATAGTAACATCTGAATAACTATTAAAATAAATAGACTAACAGAAGCTGTGATGTGAACATTTACAGTACTAAATGCAGCATATGATGAGATCATTTGATGAAAAAAGTACACTGCTCAAAAAATAAAGGGAACACTTAAACAACACAATGTAATTCCAAGTCAATAACACTTCCGTGAAATCAACCTGTCCAGTTATGAAGCAACACTGATTTTGAATCAATTTCTCCTGTGGTTGTTCAAATGGAACCAACAACAGGTAGAAATTATAGACAATTAGCAAGACAATCTCTATAAAAAGTTGTTCTGCAGGTGTCGACCACAGACCATTTTTCTGTTCTCAGCCATTATGGCTGTTTTGGTCACTATTGCATTTTGTCATTGCTCATACAGTAGCATGAGGCGGTGTCTATGGTACAACCCACAGAAAATGCTCCGGTACAGCAGCTCATCAAGGATGGAACATCAATGCGAGCTTTGGCATGAAGGGTAGCTCTTTCTGTCAGCACTGTGTCCAGACCGTGGAGCAGATACCAGGAGACATGCCAGTACACCAGGAAACATGGAAACAACTCAGCAACAAGATAACTACCTCCTCCTTTGTGCAAATTAGGAGCAGAAGGAGCAATGCCAGAGCCCTGTAAAATTACAGGCCACTAACATCCTTGTGTCTGCTTAAACAGTCAGAAAAAGAGGGTGGCATAAGGGCCCAAAGTCCATAAGTGTATGTTGAGCTTACAGCCCAACACCATGCAGGGCAATTGACATTTGTCCTATGGCACCAATCTTGGCAGATTCAACAATGGCACCCTGTGTTTTTCACGGATGAGTGCAGGTTCACACTGAGCACATGTGACAGACATGACAAAGTTTGGTGAAGCTGTGGAGAACGTTCTTCTGCCTGCAACATCCTCCAGCATGACTGGTTTGGAAGTGGCTCAGTAATGGTGTGGGAAAGCATTTTGTAAGAGGGCTGCACAGCCCTTCAGATGTACCCTAACTACCATTAGTTTCTGGAATGAGATCCTCAGACCCATTGTGAGACCATAAGGAGGTGCACTGGGCCCTGGGTTTCTTCTGATGCATTACAATGCTAGGCCTCATGTGGCTGGAGTGTGTCAGCAGTTCCTGCATGCTGAAGACATTGATGTTATAGACTGGACTGCCTGTTCCCCAGACCTGAATCCAGTTGAGCACGTCTGTGTCATCATGTCCATCCACCAATGCCACATTGCACGACAGACTGTCCATAAGTTGGTTGATGCTTTGATACCGGTTGGGGGGGGAGATCCCTCAGAAAATCCACTGTCTCAACAGGACCATGCTCAAGCATTGTAGAGAGGTCATAAAGGCACATAGAGGCCAAATACACTACTAAACAATATTTCCTTGAGGCATTTCCACTGAAGCTGGATAAGCCTGCAATTTGAGTTTCCACTTTGATTTTAAGTATCACTTGAAATCCAAACCTCCCATCAGGGCCGTATTTAGAGTTTCTGCTGCCCTAGGCACTTTTAGTGCTGCTTCCCCCTTTGGTGAGTATGACACAATCGGCAGAGACTTTGGCAAGAATCGCTGATGTGAAAGTATCCTTTTGCAGCAGATCCGGCAGTTTTTCTGTATCTGCCGCGTAACGGATCACTTACGGCAACACTGCGTTCGGCCTCATTCATTCCCTATGGGATTTGCAGCACTTGCCATGATCTGGCAAATGCGGTATCATACCTCCCAACTTTTGAAGAAGGGAAAGAGGTATAAAGTTTGCGGCGCACGCAAATTTTAGGCCACACCTCTGACCACACCATTTCACAACTAGTCACACCAATATCAACGTCCCAACCACACCCATTTAGCACTGCTGATCACACTGTTTCATATACAGTAATTATAACCAAAAACAAATATGGCTACACAGTGCTCCATACTGTTTAATGGCTTCACATGATGCTCAATAGTGTATAATGGCCACACATGATGCTCCATACTGTATAATGGCCACACATGATGCTCCATACTGTAGAATGGCCACACATGATGCTCAGTACTGTGTAATGGCCACACATGATGCTCAATACTGTATAATGGCCATACACAGTTCTCCATATTGTATAATGATCCCACATGATGCTCAATACAGTGTAATGGCCACACATGATGCTCCATACTGTATAATGGCCACACATGATGCTCAATACTGTTCAATGGCCACACATGATGCTCCATACTGTATATTGGCCACACATGATTCTCCATACTGTATAATTGCCACACATGATGCTCCATGCTGTATAATGGCCACACATGATGCTCCATACTGTATAATGACCCCACATGATGCTCAATACTGTATAATGCCCCCTCCCACCTTGTATGCATGGCTCATCTCCCCCATCCTGTATGCATTGCTTATATCCCCCCTCCTGTATGCATGGCTCATATCCTTCCTCCTGTATGCATGGCTCATCTCCCTCCCATCCCATATGCATGGCTCATATTTCCCCCCTCCTGTATGCATGGCTCATATCCCCCTCCTGTATGCATAGCTCATCTCCCTCCCATCCCATATGCATGGCTCATCTCCCTCCCATCCCATATGCACGGCTCATATTCCCCCCATGCTGTATGCATGGCTCATATTACCCCATCCTGTATGCATGACTCATATTCCCCCCCCCTCCTGTATGCATGGCTCACATTCCCCCCTCCTGTATGCATGGCTCATATTCCCCCCTCCTATATGCATGGCTCATATTCACCCCTCCTGTATGCAAGGCTGATATTCCCCCCTCCTTTATGCATGGCTCCTGCTCTCATCTTGCATGGCTCGGCTTACTGTCCTCCTTCATCCCCCCGTCCCTCCGTCCCTCGTACTCACCGTTCCCAAACTGCGCAACCGTGCCGAACATCCCTCTAGCTCTGTCCTGACTCCCGACACAGCACCTTCTTCCTGTGTGAGCAGTCAGGTGGTACCGCTCATTAAGGTAATGAATATGCGTCCATATTCATCACCTTAATGAGCGGTACCACGAGACCACTGAAGACAGGGTGAGCTGCCGGCGCTGAGACGGAGTTGCAGCAGGCACTGCTGGAGGAGTGTTGTGAATTCTGTTGTCGAACTCCCTCCTGTGGTCGTGAATGGTACTTCGGCGAGTTCTGTCTATGGGCTCCCTCTGGTGGCTGTGAGTGGAGCTGCTGTTTCTGAGGTTCCTTACACAGGTGACGTGGTTTATCCTTTGGTTTGCTGCTCTATTTAACTCCACTCAGATCGTTACTCCATGCCAGCTGTCAATGTTCCTGCATTGGTTCAGTTCGCTCTAGGATCTTTCTGGTGACCTGTCTTCTCCAGCAGAAGCTAAGTTCCTGATAGTTATTATTTGTTCATTGTTTCCTTGTCCAGCTGGCTATCATGATTTTGTCTTGCTAGCTGGAAGCTCTGGGATGCAGAGTGGCACCTCCGCACTGTGAGTCGGTGCGGAGGTCTTTTTGCACACTCTGCGTGGTCTTTTGTAGTTTTTTTATGCTGACCGCAAAGATACCTTTCCTATCCTCTGTCTGTTTAGTAAGTCTGGCCTCCCTTTTCTGAAACCTGTTTCATTTCTGCGTTTGTGACTTTCATCTTTACTCACAGTCAATATATGTGGGGGGCTGCCTTTTCCTTTGGGCAATTTCTCTGAGGCAAGGTAGGCTTTATTTTCTATCTCTAGGGCTAGCTAACTCTTAGGCTGTGAAGAGGCGTCTAGGGAGAGTCAGGAACGCTCCACGGCTATTTCTAGTTGTTGTGATAGGATTAGGGCCTGCGGTCAGCAGAGCTCCCACATCCCAGAGCTTGTCCTGCGTGAGTTTAACTATCAGGTCGTGCCGGGTGCTCCTAACCACCAGGTCATAACAGAGGAGGGTGAGTATGAAGTCTTCAGGGAGGAGGTGGGAGGGAGGAGGTGGGAGGGAGAGAGGGAGGGGGGGTGGGCGCTTGACCCCGGACTTTATTAAAAAAACAAACAAAAAAAACCTTGCTCAAATGCGCCCCCCCCCCCCGCATCCTGTTGCCCTAGGCATGTGCCCTAAAGTGCCTAGTGGCAAATACGGCCCTGCCTCCCATTGGATATTTATTTTGATTTAAATTGATCATTTTTATGTTTTAATGCTCTCAATGCATTCCACTATCTAATGAATAAACATTTGCAACTGGAATATTTAATTCAGTGATCTCTATAATGTTGCATTTTAGTGATCTCTTTATTTTTTTGAACAGTGTATGTATTAACAATGAAAAAAATATTACATACTCTATATTCTAACTAACTTAATAAAAGTGTTGTAAAATGATTATATATATATATATATATATATATATATATATATATATATATATATATCAGTCATCCATACATTTAGTTTATTATCTTTATACACTTGTACTTTGGCAGTAAAATGTAAGATTAATTTTTAAAACATCTCAAGTTAAAATATTACATTAATAAGAAATATAAAGTTTCAATTGCTCCAACCTCAAACTCATCATCTTTTGTACCCAGAGCCTGCATGTGCCTGCAATGCCAGTCTATGAAGCCCCCAACTATCTGGACACAGGTTGTTGTTTGTTTATAAGTTAGGGTGAATTTCTGTAAATGACCAGAAGTTTCAAGTTACTGCTTTATTGGGAACCATATACACACTTGGTCAAAATTGTTGGTGCCCCTCATTTAATGACAGAAAAACCCACAATTGTCACATAAATAAACTTGAATCTGACAAAAGTAATAAGAAATAAAAAATCTATGAAAATGAACAAATGATTGTCAGATATTGCTTTTCAACCATGCCACCACAGAATTTAAAAAACAAAAAACTCATGAAATAGGCCTGGACAGAAATGATGGTACCCTTAGCTTAACCCCTTTCTGACCTCGGACGGGATAGTACGTCCGAGGTCAGATCCCCTGCTTTGATGCGGGCTCCAGCGGTGAGCCTGCATCAAAGCCGGGACATGTCAGCTGTTTTGAACAGCTCACATGTGCCCGTAAGGCTACGTTCACATTAGCGTTGCGCGCCGGTGCGTCGGCGACGCAACGGCGATGCAACGCACGATGCACAAAAAAAAGCGCGCAAACGCACGCAAAAACGCTGCGTTTTGCGACGCGTGCGTCGTTTTTTGACGAAAATCGGACGCACGAAAAATGCAACTTGTTGCATTTTCTTGCGTCCGACGCTAGCGTCGGAAACGACGCACGTGTCGGAAAACGCAACCAAAAAAACGCACGCGTCCCCCATGTTAAACATAGGGGCGCGTCGCCGCTGCGTCGCCGCTGCATCGCCGACGCAACAGCGACGCACATTAGCGGAACGCTAATGTGAACGTAGCCTAATAGGAGCGAGCAGAATCGCGATCTGCCTGTGCCTATTAACTAGTTAAATGCCGCTGTCAGACGCAGACAGCGGCATTTAACTACCGCATCCGGCCGGGCAGCCGGAAATGACATCATCGCCGACCCCCGTCACATGATCGTAGGTCGGCGATGCTTCTCCATTGTAACCATAGAGGTCCTTGAAACCTCTATGGTTACTGATCGCCGGTAGCTGTGAGCGCCACCCTGTGGTCGGCGCTCACAGCACAACTCCATTTCTGCTACATAGCAGCGAACAGCAGATCGCTGCTATGTAGCAGAGGCGATCGCGTTGTGTCTGCTTCTAGCCTCCCATGGAGGCTATTGAAACATGGCAAAAGTAAAAAAAAAAAGTTTAAAAAAATGTGAAAAAAATAAAAAAATATAAAAGTTTAAATCACCCCCCTTTCGCCCCATTCAAAATAAATTAATAAAAAAATATCAAATCTACACATATTTGGTATCGCCGCGCTCAGAATCGCCTGACTTATCAATTAAAAAAGCATTAACCTGATCGCTAAACAGCGTAGCGAGAAAAAAATTTGAAACGCCAGAATTACTTTTTTTGGTCGCCGCGACATTGCATTAAAATGTAATAACGGGCGATCAAAAGAACGTATCCGCACCAAATTGCTATCATTAAAAACGGCATCTCGGCACGCAAAAAATAAGCCCTCAACCGACCCCAGATCATGAAAAATGGAGACGGGTATCGGAAAATGGCACAATTTTTTTTTTAGCAAAGTTTGTAATTTTTTTTCAACACTTAGGAAAAAAATAACCTAGTCATGTTAGGTGTCTATGAACTTGTACTGACTTGGATAATCATAATGTCAGGTCAGTTTTAGCATTTAGTGAACCCACAAAAAAGTCAAACAAAAAACAAGTTTTGGATTGCACTTTTTTGCAATTTCACCGAACTTGGAATTTTTTTCCCGTTTTCTAGTACAAGACATGCTAAAACCAATGATGTCGTTCAAAAGTACAACTCGTCCTGCAAAAAATAAGCCTTCACATGGCCAAATTGCCGGAAAAATAAAAAAGTTATGGCTCTGGGAAGGAGGGGAGTGAAAAAAGAACACGGAAAAACGAAATATCCCAAGGTCATGAAGGGGTTAAAGAAGTTGTCCGCTACAATAACTTTTTTTTTTCATAAATCTTGCTATTATGTGCCACTGAAAACATCCACTGTGTTTATTTTAGAAATATTACCTTTTATCATGCTGTAGCAGCACATTTTCAGTGCTGGATCCAGCTCTCATGGGGTTAATCGACAACTTCCTTTCTCCTGACTTATTGTGAGCTAATACTACAAGTTCCATGATGCATTGCACTGGCCACTAAGCCCGAACCTAGAACACCCACTCCAAAACACACCCAAACCCCTCCCTCTATCTTCAAAAAGATTTGTGATGTCATTTCTGTCCAACCTCCTTTTTTACATTTGTCCAACCAACACTCCATTACACACACAGATAGACAGATAGCTAGATAGCTAGATAGCTAGCTAGATAGATAGATAGATAGATAGATAGATAGATAGACAGATGAAATTAGATAGATAGATAGATAGATATGGGATGGATAGATAAATAGATAGCTATGGTATGGATACATAGATACATACAGATATATCTATATATCTATGTCTATTTAAATAGATATGCCCATATCCATGTTTCTTAACCCCTTTTTTCGTCTATCGCTCCCCTTCTTTCTAGAGCCATAATTTTTCCGTCAATATGACCATGTGAGGGCTTGTCTTTTGCGGGACTAGTTCTACTTTTGAACTACACCATTGGTTTTACCATGTCGTGTAACAGAAAATGTGAAAAAAATTCAAAGTGCGATGAAATTTCAAAAAAGTTTTTTGCTTGGCTTTTTTGCTAGGCTCACTAAATTATAAGGCTGTTTGCACACGTTGCAGATTTGATTGCAGATCCGCAGTGTTTTTTTCCGCACAGAATTGCATCAAATCCGCAGTGTAGAGCACAATCAATGTAAGTCTATGGGAGCCGCAGACTTGTTGTGCACATGCAGACACACTGAAACGCAGCTTTTTTTTTCCGCAGCATGTCACTTCTTTTGTGCCAAACTGCAGCGTTTCTGCACCCTTAGGCTGCCGTCACACTAGCAGTATTTGGTCAGTATTTTACATCAGTATATGTAAGCCAAAACCAGGAGTGGGTGATAAATGCAGAAGTGGTGCATATGTTTCTATTATACATTTCCTCTATTTGTTCCACTCCTGGTTTTGGCTTACAAATACTGATGTAAAATACTGACCAAATACTGCTAGTGTGACGGCAGCCTTAGACTTGCATTGAGTCGAGCACATCTGCAGCAAAACTGCAGATGTAAAAAAGATCTGCAGTTTTGCTGCGGATGTGGGTCAGAGAAATGCTGCAGTTCGGGAGGAGGGAAGTGTGGGGGCGGTGACAATGTCACAGACTTGTTGTGCACATGCTGCGGAAAAAGCTGCACCGAAACGCAGCTTGTTTTTCTGCAGCATGTCATTTTTGTGCCGAACTGCAGCGTTTCTGCACCCTTAGACCTGCATTGAGTCGGGCACATCCGCAGCAAAACTGCAGATGTAAAAAAGATCTGCAGTTTTGCTGCGGATGTGGGTCCGAGAAACGCCGCAGTTTGGGAGGAAGGAAGTGTGTGGGCGGTGACTGTGTGCGTGTATGTGTGTACAGGTGGGGTCTGCGGGCTGTTCGGATGTGTGCGGGTGTGTATGGGACTGTTTGGGTGTGTGTTGGACTGTGCGGGTGTGTGCGGGACTGTGCGGGTGTGTGCGGGACAGTGTGGGACTGTGCGGGTGTGTGCGGGGCTGTTCAGGTGTGTGCGGGGCTGTTTGGGTGTGTGCGGGGCTGTGCAGGGGGGTCTTCTGGGGTGTGTGTGCAGGCATCATCCGATGGGACTACAAGTATGCAGCATCCAATCTGCAGCTAATTCAGATGTAACCCGGACAGTGGACACACACCCTACACCAGGGGTCCCCAACTCCAGGCCTTGAGGGCCGCCAACAGTGCAGGTTTTCAGGATTTCTTTAGTATTGCATCGGTGGTAATGTAATCATCTGCACAGGTGATGATTCCATCCCCTGTGCAATACTAAGGAAATCCTGAAAACCTGCATTGTTGGCGCCCTGTTGTGAATTCCGCTCTTGGGCTCCCTCCGGTGGTTGTTAGTGGCATTTTTGTGAGTTCTGCTCTTTGGCTCCCTCCTGTGGTTTTTAGTGGTATGGCTGCTTCTTGGATTTAGCTTCAGCAGCTGCTTTCACTGATCATCTTTCTGGCTCGGTTATATTAGTCTGGCCTTATCCCTCATTCAATGCCAGTTGTCAATTGTTCCTGCCTGGAGTCATTGCTCTTAGGACCTTCCTGACACTCTGACCAGTTCAACAAAGCGAAGTCCTTGCTTGTGCTTTTGCGGTTCTCTTGTTGTGGACTTGTTGTTCAGCACTTTCTTGTTTTTGTTCATTTGTCCAGCTTTTCAGTATGGATCTATTCAGCTAAGCTGGAAGCTCTGGGCAGCAGAGTTTCCCCTCCACACCTTTAGTCAGGTGTGGAGATTTTTGCATCTCCACCTCTCGTGTCTCCCCATTTCCCCATAGTTTGTAAGCTTGCGAGCAGGGCCCTCACTCCTCCTGGTATCTGTTTTGAACTGTATTTCTGTTATGCTGTAATGTCTATTGTCTGTACAAGTCCCCTCTATAATTTGTAAAGCGCTGCGGAATATGTTGGCGCTATATAAATAAAATTATTATTATTATTATTATTTCTCTGCGGTGGACATTTTCTAGGAAACCTATTTGAGATGCTTTGTGTCTGCTGATCAGGATGATTGGGTGACTTTCTTGCCGTTGGCCGAGTTTGCCCTTAATAATCGGGCCAGTTCGGCTACTTTGGTTTCACCTTTCTTTTGTAATTTTGGTTTCCATCCTCGTTTTTCTTTAGGGCAGGTTGAGCCTTCTGATTGTCCTGGTGTTGATTCTGTGATGGACAGGTTACAGCAGATTTGGACTCATGTGGTAGACAATTTGACGTTGTCCCAGGAAAAGGCTCAGCGTTTTGCTCACCGCCATTGGTGTGTTGGTCCTCGGCTTCGTGTGGGGGATTTGGTTTGGTTGTCCTCTCGTCATGTTCCTATGAAGGTTTCTTCCCCTAAGTTCAAGCCTCGGTTTATTTTTCCTTATAAGATTTCTGAGATGATCAATCCTGTGTCTTTTCGTTTGGCCCTTCCAGCCTCTTTTGCCATCCACAATGTTTTCCATAGATCTTTGTTGCGGAGATATGTGGTGCCCGTTGTTCCATCTGTTGATCCTCCTGCCCCGGTGTTGGTTGAGGGGGAGTTGGAATATGTGGTTGAGAAAATTTTGGATTCTCGTTTTTCGAGGCGGAAGCTTCAGTATCTTGTCAAGTGGAAGGGCTATGGCCAGGAGGATAATTCTTGGGTTGTTGCCTCCGATGTTCTTGCCGCCGATTTGGTTCGTGCTTTTCATTTGGCTCATCCTGATCGGCCTGGGGGCTCTGGTGAGGGTTCGGTGACCCCTCCTTAAGGGGGGGCACTGTTGTGAATTCCGCTCTTGGGCTCCCTCTGGTGGTTGTTAGTGGCATTTTTGTGAGTTCTGCTCTTTGGCTCCCTCCTGTGGTTTTAGTGGTATGGCTGCTTCTTGGATTTAGCTTCAGCAGCTGTTTTCACTGATCGTCCTTCTGGCTCGGCTATATTAGTCTGGCCTTATCCCTCATTCAATGCCAGTTGTCAATTGTTCCTGCCTGGAGTCATTGCTCTTAGGACCTTCCTGACACTCTGACCAGTTCATCAAAGCTAAGTCCTTGCTTGTGCTTTTGCAGTTCTCTTGTTGTGGACTTGTTGTTCAGCACTTTCTTGTTTTTGTTCATTTGTCCAGCTTTTCAGTATGGATCTATTCAGCTAAGCTGGAAGCTCTGGGCAGCAGAGTTTGCCCTCCACACCATTAGTCAGGTGTGGAGATTTTTGCATTTCTCTGCGGTGGACTTTTTCTAGTTTTTATTACTGACTGCACAGCGTTCTGTCCTGCACTATTTTCTATCTAGCTAGAAGTGGCCTCCTGTGCTAAATCTTGTTTCATACTACGTATGTCATTTCCGTCTCCTCTCACAGTCATTATTTGTGGGGGGCTAATCTATCCTTTGGGGATTTTCTCTGAGGCAAGATAGTTTTCCTGCTTCTATCTTTAGGGGTAGTTAGCTCTTAGGCTGTGACGAGATGCCTAGGTAGAGTTAGGAGCATTACATGGCTGCTTCTAGTGTTGTGTTGAGCTTAGGGCCTGCGGTCAGTATAGTTGCCACCTGCTCAGAGCTAGACGCATGTCGCTCCTTAATCAAGAGATCATAACAGCGGCCCTCGAGGCCTGGAGTTGGGGACCACTGCCCTACACTATCCATACATCTATCAATAGATATATTTATCTATCTATCCAGATATATCTATAGATAGATATATGAATAGATAGATGTTTGCATCTATAGATCTATCTATATGTAGATCTGTCTATCCATTTCATCTGTGTGTGTAATTGAGTGTAGGTTGGACAAATGTAAAAGAGGGGGTTGGACAATAATGACATCACAAATCTTTTTTTTTGTTCAATAATAACGCATAAAAACCACACAAAAAATGCACCAAAAATGAATTTAAAATGTATCAAAACCGCACCAAAAACTGCATCAAAAACGCATCAAAACTGCACCAAAAACTGCATCAATAACTGTATCAAAAATGCATCAAAACTGCACCAAAAACTGCATCAAAAAGTATCAAAACCGCACCAAAAACTACATAAAAAATGCATCAAAACTGCACCAAAAACTGCATCACAATTGCACCAAAACCGCACCAAAAACGTGCAAAACGAATCAAACAATGCATCGAAACCAAGCAAAAAACGCAACAAAAACTGCATAGAAAACTCATCAAAAACTGAATCAAAACCACGCAAAAAACCATACCAAATACTGCAGCAAAAACTGAATCAGGGTATGTGCACATGTTGCAGATTTCCTGCAGATCTGCAGCTTTCATTTCCACGCAAAAACACTGCGTATCTGCAAGTGAATTACAGTACAATGTAAATCAATGGCAAAAAAAAATGCTGTGCTGATGGTGCGGAAAAATCTGCACAGAAAACGCAGCAGATTCAAAAAAGGACCATGTCAATTCTTTTTTACAGATCTGCTGCGTTTCTGCACCCATTCCATAATAGAAATCTGCATGAGTAAAAAAGGATGAAATCTGCACAAAAATCTGCAACATGTGCACATACCAAAATAGGCGCAGATTCTGACCTGCGCTTTCTGCCAAGAATTGCAAAATCTGCACAGAAAATTCCAGTCAAATCTGCAACGTGTGCACATAGCCTCAAAACCGTGCAAAAACCGCACCAAAAACGCACCAAAAACACATAGAAAAATGCAGAGATGTTTTACCTGCTGAAGCCTCCAACCAGATGCACTAGCAGGGTGCGGTGGACACGATTTATGATGGCAAAAACACAGGTGCAAAAAATACTATTATCGCTTATCTTTTTGTGCACTAATGCCAAACAGCCAACACTGGATTGAAAGTGGTTGTTTCATCGGTATTTTTTGCACCTGTGTTTTTGCCATCATAAATCGTGTCTGCTGCACCCTGCTAGTGCATTTGGTTTGAGGCTTCAGCAGGTAAACATCTCTGCATTTTTCTCTGTGACTTTTTTCAATTTTTTGGAGGATTTCTAAGTCCTCTTTTTGTGTCGGTGACCTTTTACCAAAAACGCATCAAAACCGCTAAAAATATGTGCAAAAGCACATCAAAAACGCAGCTGCGTTTTCTGCAAGGAGATGCAGTTTTGTGCAGAAAATTCTGCACCCAAATCTGCAACGTGTGCACGCAGCCTAAAACTGACCTTCCATTATGATTCTCCAGGTCATTACGAGTTCATAGACACCAAACATGTCTAGGCATCTTTTTTATCTAAATGGTGAAAAAAATTTCAAACTATAAAAAAAAAAATAATAATTGCGCCATTTTCCAATACCCATAGCGTCTATATTTTCTGAGATATCGGTTTCGGTGAGGGCTAATTTTTTGCATGCCAAGCTGATGTTTTTAATGATACCATTATTGTGCGGATACGTTCTTTTGATCGCCCATTATTGTATTTTAATGCAATGTGCCGGTGACCAAAAAAACATAATTTTGGCTTTTGATTTTTCTTTCTCGCTACGTCGTTAAGCGATCATGTCAATTTTTTTTAAAATTAAAAACAGTTGACATGTTGCAGCTTTGAAGTGGACTCACCGCCGAAGCCCACCTCAAAGGAGGGGACACTGCCAGCTGATGTAATTTTCCGTCAGCTGGCAGAAAAGGGTTAATAAAATATGTTTCAGTAAAAAAAAAATAAAATAAAAAATGGCGTGGGCTCCCGCACAATTTTCTGTGCCAGAGGGGGAAAGCCGACGGCCGGGGGGCAATATTTGTACCCTGGGAAGGGGGTAATACCCATGGCCACCTCCCAGGCTATGAATATCAGCCCGTAGCTGTTTGTGTAGCCGTTACTGGCTATTAAAGTAGGGGACCCCAACAAAAAATGATGTAGGGTCCCCCTATATTTTATAATCAGAAAGGCTACGCAGACAGATGCGGGTTGATATTCATAGCCAGGAGAGGTGCCATGGATATTGGCCCCACCCGGCTACAAATACCAGCCTGCAGCCGCCCCAGAAATGGCGCATCTGTAAGATGCGCCAATTCCGGCCCTTAGCCCCTCTCTTCTCACTCCCGAGTAGCAGTGGGATATGGGGTAGTAAGGGGTTAATGTCACCTTGCTATTGTAAGGTCACATTAAGCCCGGTTAATAATGGAGAGACGTCAATAAGACTTTAACCATTATTAATCCTATAGTAGTGAAAGGGTTAAAAAAATATACATACAGCCAGCGTCTGATACATGCTGCCCACAGATGTGGCAGCGTGTATTAGCTAGCAGGCTCACTCTAAGTACTGAGCATTTTTCTTTTCAGTAAACACTTAAAGGTGTTTTCCCAATAATAAAGTACATTTTAATTAATATCTCTTGGAACAAAAATAAGTTCCACAATTGGAAGTGTTAAAAAAATGTTCCTGTGCAGTGATAATCCTGTAAATGTGCCCTTGCTGTGTACTGTATAATGTCATTGTGTCTGACCGTGTAGGAACATGGACTGATCATTCCACAGCTCTTGGCACTGAAGGAAGCAAAAGAGAGAATACAGACATTGCAACAGAGGATCTCGGCTGATTCTTTTTGTGAGGCAAAATATTTCACTGCTTGTTTTTAAGCAATGTTTTACGTCAAAGAAAGAATCAGCTGTGGTCTCATGCTGTAATGTATGTATACACTTTTGCTTCTTCCCCTGCCCAGGAGATGTGGTATGACCAGACCATTTTCCTGTACGGTCAGACACAGCCATTACACAGTACACAGCAGGGACATATATATAAGAATATCTCAGCAAACAAACTTTTTAAAATACATCCAATTGTGGAACCTATTATTATTCAAACATCTATTGATTCAAATGTTGATTAAAATTAACTTATTTCTAGGGAAAACTTTTTAACCCCTTCCCTACCTGTGACACAGCTTATGCATCATGAAAGTCAGTGCCAATCCAACCTGTGATGTACATGCTGCGTCACAGAATGATCGCGTTCCTGTAGATAGGGTGAAAGGTGAAAGGGTTAACTCAAATTTCACCCGACCGGCAGGGACAGGGGGAGTGGTACTTCAGCCCAGGGTGGTGGCTTTGCCCCCACGTGGCTATGATCACTTTGATTGGCTGTTGAAAGTGAAACAGCCAATCAGAGCAATTTGTGATATTTCACCTATGAAACTTGATGAAATATTACAATCCAGCCATGGCCGATGCTGCAATATCATCGTCCACGGCTGAAGACCCTGAGCTACCCCCACCACAGACTGACAGCGGCAATCTGCCGCCGCCGTCAGTCTTTCCTCCCCTCCATCCTGTCCTCCACTGCCCTCTTCTCCCCCCTGCCCCCCCATCCTCCAATCCGCCCCCGCTGTCAGATCCCACCCCCCATACTTACCGAGTCCTGGTGTCCCTCCCGGTGTCCCTTCATCTTCTCCTATGGGTGCAGCCATCTTCCAAAATGGTACATTTTGACCACTGTGATCTATATATATAGTAAATAATCCCCCCTTTATCACCCCCATAGGTAGGGAACTTAAAATAAATAAAATAAAGAAAATATATTTATTTTTATTTTTCCACTAGGGTTAGGGTTAGAATTAGGGTTAGGGTTGCAATTAGGGTTAGGGTTAGAATTAGGGTTAGGGTTAGAATTAGTGTTAGGGATACGGTTAGAATTAGGGTTAGGGTTGGAATTAGGGTTATGGTTAGAATTAGGGTAAGGGTTAGAATTAGGGTAAGGGTTAGAATTAGGGTAAGGGTTAGCATTAGGCTATGTGCACAAGGTGTGGATTTGGCTGTGGATCCGCAGCGGATTGGCTGCTGCAGATTCATAGCAGTTTACCATCACGTTTACAGTACCATGTAAACCTATGGAAAGCCAAATCCGCTGTGCCCATTGTGCAGAAAATACTGCTCGGCATTTTCCGCAGCATGTCAATTCTTTGTGTGGATTTGCAGCGTTTTACACCTGTTCCTGTATAGGAATCTGCAGGTGAAATCCGCGCAAAAAACACTAGAAATCCGCGGTAAATCTGCAGGTAAAGCGCAGGGCGTTTTGCCTTTGGATTTTTCAAAAATGGTGCTGAATTGGGATGGACTGAAATTAGATTTAGGGTTGGAATAAAGGTTAGGGTTGGAATTAGGGTTAAGATTAGGGTTACGGGTGTGTTGGGGTTAGGGTTAGGCTTGTGGTTAGGGTTATGGTTAGGGTTGGGACTAGGGTTAGGGGTGTGTTGGGGTTAGGGTTGTGGCTAGTGGTGTTTTGGGATTAGGGTTATAATTAGGGTTAGGATTAGGGTTAGTGGTATGTTGGGGTTAGTTTTGGAGATAGAATTGAGGGGTTTTTACTGTTTAGGCACATCAGGGGTCTCCAAACGCGACAAGTCGCCACCCTTGATTCCAGCAAATCTTGTGTTCAAAAAGTCAAATCGTGCTCCCTCCCTTCTGAGCCCCGACGTCTGCACATATGGGGTATCAGCGTACTCATGACAAACTGGACAACAACTTTTATGGTCAAATTTCTCCTGTTACCCTTGTGAAAATAAAAAATTTTGGGGTAAAAAATAATTTTTGAGGAAAGAAAAATGATTTTTTACTTTCACGGCTCTGCGTTACAAACTTCTGTGAAGCACTTGGGGGTTCAAAGTGCTTACCACACATCAAGGTAAGTGCCTTGGGGGGTTTAGTTTCCAAAATGGGGTCACTTGGCGGTTTCTACTGTTTAGGCACATCAGGGGCTCTGCAAACGCAACGTGACACCCGCATACCATTCCATCAAAGTCTGCATTTCAAAACGTCACAACTTCCCTTCCGAGCCCCGATGTGTTCCAAAATAGTGGTTTACCTCCACATATTGGGTATCAGCGTACTCAGGACCAACTGGACATCAACTTTTGTGGTCAAATTTCTCCTTTTACCCTTGTGAAAATAAAAAATTGGGGGCTAAATAATAATATTTGAGGAAAGAAAAATGATATTTTATTTTCACGGCTCTGCGTTATAAACTTCTGGTGAAGCACTTGGGGGTTCAATGTGCTCACCACACATATAGATAAGTTCCTTGGGGGGCCTAGTTTCCAAAATGCAGTTGCATGTGGGGGGTTTCTACTGTTTAGGCAGATCAGGGGCTCTGCAAATGCAATGTAATGCCCGCAGACAATTCCATCAAAGTCTGCATTTCAAAATGTTGCTACTTCCTTTCCGAGCCCCGATGTGTGCCAAAACAGTTTACCCCCACATATGGGGTACCAGCATACTCAGGACAAACTGGACAACAACTTTGGGGTCCAATTTCTCCTGTTACCCTTGTGAATTAAAAACCTGCGGGCTAAAAAAATAATTTTTGAGGAAAGAAAAAATATTTTTTATTTTCACGGCTCTGCGTTATAAACTTCTGTGAAGCACTTGGGGGTTTAAAGTGCTCAACACACATCTAGATAAGTTCCTTGGGGGGGTCTAGTTTCCAAAATGGGGTCAATTGTGGGGGAGCTCCAATGTTTAGGCACACGGGGGTTTCCAAATGCAACATGGTGTCCGCTAACAATTGGAACTAATTTTTCATTCAAAAAGTCAAATGGCGCTCCTTCCCTTCCGATCCCTGTCGTGCACCCAAACAAGGGTTCCCCCCACATACAGGGTATCGGCGTACTCAAGACAAATTGGACAACAACATCTGGGTTCCAGTTTCTCCTTTTACCCTTGGGAAAATAAAACAATTGTTGCTAAAAGATCATTTTTGGGACTAAAAAGTTAAATGTTAATTTTTCCTTCTATGTTGCTTCTGCTGCTGTGAAGCACCTGAAGAGTTAATAAACTTCTTGAATGTGGTTTTGAGCACCTTGATGGGTGCCGTTTTTAGATTGGTGTCACTTTTGGGTATTTTCAGCTATATCGACCCCTCAAACTGACTTCAAACATGAGGTGGTCCCTAAAGAAATGGTTTTGTAAATTTTGTGGTAAAAATGAGAAATTGCTGGTCAAATTTTAACCCTTATAACTTCCTAGCAAAAAAAATTTGTGTTTCCAAAATTGTGCTGATGTAACGTAGACATGTTGGAAATGTTGTTAACTATTTTGTGTCACATAACTCTCTGGTTTAACAGAATAAAAATTCTAAATTTGAAAATTGCAAAATGTTCAAAATTTTTGCCAAATTTCTGTTTTTTTCACAAATAAACACAAACATTATAGACCTAAATTTACTACTAACATGAAGCCCAGAAATGCTTCATGGAATACATACCAGTCACAAATATAGTGACATTTCCAATAAGGGTTTAATTGTCAAAGAAGTAATGGGACTGAATAGGACCATAATGGACAAACTGCATATTCATAGAGAACAACCTACTCAAAAAGACTCAGATAAATGCAAATTACAAAAACCTGTATTCATCTCAACAGGTAAAAAACAACAGAGAGGAACATTCTCCTTGCCACCCTCAGCACATACAAAAAGGACAGGAATGGGTGTATATAGGTATATCAGTACCAACAACACAAATAGTGACCGTGTAAGGTGCACATCAATAAGTCAGTACAACTATTTGCATTTCAGCACTAGTAATCATTCTCAGAAAAAGGAACATATATATATATATATATATATATATATATACAGTATATATATATATATATATACTAGATTGTGGCCCGATTCTAACGCATCGGGTATTCTAGAATATGCATGTCCCTGTAATATATGGACAATGATGATTCCAGAATTCGCGGCAGACTGTGCCCGTCGCTGATTGGTCGAGGCAACCTTTATGACATCATCGTCGCCATGGCAACCATTATGACATCTACGTCGATACTGTGCCCGTCGCTGAATCAGAAACGCGGGATTTCTACGTCCTTTATGACATCATCATTGCTGTGCCCGTTGCTGATTGGTCGAGGCCTGACGGCCTCGACCAATCAGAGACGCGGGATTTCCAGGACAGACAGACAGACAGAAAGACAGACAGACAGACGGAAAAACCCTTAGACAATTATATATATATATATATATATATATATATATATATATATATATATATATACGATATACATACCGGTCAATGTAAAGACAAAAGTGTACAGGCACCCCACACCCGTCCACCCCGGTATGTATATCGTATATATCATGAAGGGGTTAACCTACAGAGGTAAAAGGGACCTCTATCACCATATATGACATTAGTTAAAAGGGTAATGCAGTAAGGCAAAATACTTTTGACAACAACTCAAAAGTTATAAATAATAAAAATATGTAAACTGACCAATCCATTCCACTACATTTGGCATGGCATGCTACCTTTAGTCATTTTATTGGGAATATAAGGAATGGTTTTGGGATTTTTTTGCTCCACGTTTTATTGTAGGACATATTTGGTATAGGAGTTATCCTTGATACTCAATGGTCGTCCAAGTTATGGGTATACCCCTGTGATTTTCTGATTGATATGTATCAGTGGAACTTGTCTTTAGTCATTTTACAGCCTGCCAAGAATCAGTCCTTACTCATGTGAATAAAAAAAAAATCAAAACAGTACAGTCAGCTGGCTTACGCGTTTGAACTGGATAACTTATGACCTGTGGTTAAAGCTTCCAGCCGAAAGCGTAAAACTCGCTGACTGTGCTTTGTTTTATATATTTAAATTTGAATGAATGACAAGCTAATTATTTCCATTTTACTTGGCCCTGTAATTATACATGACATTTTGGATTAGAACTTTGACCACAATCCAATTATGCACTGCGTTCTAGGTGAATATTCTAGACATTTAAAAGTGAATTGACTGAGTACTGTGATGTGTGCTAACCTTATAAGCTGTCTAAAAAAAACCTATAACAAGATAGGTTTTAATAAGATAATTCTTAGTAATTATTTGCATGTTTTATCTTATGTAAATTACATGTATTATACACAAATGAAAACATTTTCTTAAACTGTGCGTGGAAGTAGATTAACTTCAGACTATAATCCTAAAATCACATGTACCACTTTATATTAGATTTTTTTTTATTATAAATAACTTTTTTATTCTCAAATAAAAAAATATTTTGGTGTGATAGCATTCAGAGATTTGCATCAAGGCTTTCTTTTAAAGATGACATGGCATACGGATCTATTATAATGAGATTAATTGGTTAGCAGGATAATTAACCCTCTGGCTTCACAGTCAGTTTTGGCCTTTGTGACAACACTTTTTTATGGTCGCTTAACAGGAGCCATTTTTTTCATTTTACAGTTACATAGCTATTTGATCACCTATTTCTTTTCAGAATCAGCTTTTGTCAGTAGCACTATTTTTGGGCACGTATTTGTTATTAACAAATGTTTATCATCTCTTTATAGGAAAGAATATAAAAAACAACAAGTCTGTCAATTTATTTTTTTTATGGAAAAATAATTTTCAGAGGTGAACGGCAGTGCAACGATCCGCCTGTAAATATTCCTTTTCCATTTTAGCTATATGCTGAGGAGCATCCTCTAGCACATGGAGCAGTTGCTGCTGGAATTCAACAGGCTTTTTTAGGAGTTGTGCCTGTTACAACCTTTACAGGTGGGAAAAAGACTTCTAGATTATTTGCCTTTAAAGTATCACCCTAAGTGCATATCTGTATCCATTTAGTACACTAACAATGCTTTATTTTATTTTTGCATTTTAAATGCTATGCTATTAGTCATGCTGGACAAAGTGTTATAGAAATGGCCGTCATCCTGCTGGTCACTCCAGCACCCTCACTTTTTACCTGCCGATTCCAAGAAAATGTCTGTAACATCGATATGCTAAAATAAAAAACATCAACTTCACTGCAAACTGGGTGAGTGCCGCATTTCATTTTCTATTTTCAATGTTATAGATATACAAAGTTTCTATGGATTTATTTTTGCTACGTTTGTTCAAAGAATATACTGTTTAAGACAAATAATTAGCTTTTTGGTCACCATATTCTTAGAGCCATAGTTCCACAATCTTCTATCAGCAAGCTTTATGAGGGCTTTGGTTTTATGAGTGACTAGCTGTAGGTTTCATTCGTGCCCTTAGTGGTACGATATACTGTATGCATTTTTTTTAATCCATTTTTATTACACTCTTTGAGAACCAAAATTAACAAAAATACCAACAATTCTATAAGTTGTTTAGTTTTTCTAGATATTGTTTTACTGTTTAATGTTTCTTAAGGAGTTTGTATGTTCTCCCCGTGTTTGCGTAGGTTTCCTCCGGGTTCTCCAGTTTCCTCCCACATTCCAAAAACATACTGGTAGGGAACTTAGATTGTGAGTCCCATCGGGGCTATGACTTCTAATCAAAAATATAAATTTTGGGTCAAGTCACCATATTCGTATACCCATAACTTTCTATGAGTTTTTGATAACACAGTAATTCTTTTTTTTTTTCATAAAAAACACAATCTGAAATTGTTTATCATTTTTAATTCATATAATTTTTTATCTTGCAGATATTCTGCCTTTATATTGTGTGTTAACATGGATATGGTTCATACCCAATTTATACCCAAATTATTTATATTCAATTTATACTATTTTTTTTTTTGTTTTACTACTTTTGAACATTAAAAATCATGTTTATCTTTGTGTTAATCATCAGATTCTGAGAGACGTAAGTCTTCATTTCTCTTCTTATAGAGCAGTTTAAGAGTTTAATTTTTGGGTAATGATCTGTAGTTTCTCTTTAGATCTTTTTGAAATTTGTTCACTTTTTATTTTAATTATTTTTTTTTAAAGGCAAGATTAACACAAACTGAAATTATAGCATAGTTTTGCATACTTATATTTAACGAAGTTCACCATGGCAGATAAATAACTATATACTTTTAATAGTATGGATTGTTAAAAATGTGTTGATACTGAACATGGAAACAGGAATAAAAGTGAATAAAAAACGTGGACATTGACGCTTCCTTATAAATGTTCCATGAAATAATAGTGGTCCTTAAAAATATTATATATAAATATATATTTTGAGGAAACGCCTCTTTATCATTATAAAGAAAGCAACGCAAGATATTCAAATGTGGGACAGCAACCGGAGCTCATCCAGCCAACTCAAAAACTCCTCATGTGCAACTTTCTCTCAACAATGGCATGTGAGGGGTTAAAGTGCTGAAATAGGAGCTAGCTTAAGTGCAATCTCATGCAACAGGAACTCTGATATATATTGTACCCGACTCCTGTTGCAGTTGGACACAACTATTATGCTGGTGTCATCCCTAAGATCTAATGATATGCTAAATTGCAGAAAGGAACTTGCAATCTGGATGAATATTTACATCCAGCTGCACAAAGGGGTTACTACTATTATACTACTACTATTATATTTTTCTACAGCTTTGGTAAAAATTGATAGCTCAGACTCACTGCTGTCCATTACTCATAGATTGTAAGCTTGCAAGCAGGACCCTCATTCCTCTTGGTATCTGTTTTGATTTATGTGTTTATTGTTATTCTGTAATATCTATTATCAGCACAAGTCCCCTCTAAAATCTAAAGTGCTGCAGAATATGTTGACACTATAGAAATAAAATTATTATTATTACTTTTTTTTTGTCAGTTTAAAATAAGAGTAAAGTATAAAATTGAAAGTGCATATAAAACCTGCAAGTTTGCAATTACTGTATTTTTCGTACTATAAAGATGAAAATGGGGGGTGCGTCTTATAGTCCGGATGTATGGTGGGGTACGGTGTATAGTCTGGCTGTGGTAGGAAGGTGGGGGAACAGCATTGGCAGACCAGCGGGTCAGAGGAGGCTGGAGTCGGTGACTGCAACTAACTCCTGTTCCCACTGCTAAAGAGAAATGAATATTCACTGCATTCCACTCCCATTTGTGTGGAGGGCAATGAATATTCATTTCTCTTTAATATTATTATCTTGGTATGATGTCCCCCCCAACCCTGGTCCTGGTATGCATGGCTCCATCAGAAAACATAAAAAAAAACAACATTACAATCACCTACACTGTGATCCCTTGCAGCGTCCTGCTCAGGTGCCAGCAACTGCTTTATGTTTGTAAGCAACGCATGGCAGGGATGTCATGCGCTGCTCACAAGCAGAGCACAGCTGTTGGAATACTCACAGGGACTATGCACGCAAAGAGAAGTGAGTATTCATTGAATATTCATTTCTCTTAAGTAGCGGCACACGTGACCAGTGGCAGCAGCAGGAATCCAGTTCCTGACACAACACGCTACAGAAGAGCAATGAATATTCACTGCTCTTTGCCTGCAGTCTCGGTGAGTATTCCAACAGCTGTGCTCTGCTTGTGAGCAGTGCATGACATCCCTGCCATGTACTGATTACAAACATAAAGCAGTTGATGGCACCAGAGCAGGACGCTGAGAGTGAGTGCCTTATAGGTGAGTTAATTTTTTTTTTATGTTTTCTGATAGGGCCATGCATACCAGGATGGGGATGGGGTGCGGGTGAATTAAAAGGATGGGGCCATACATACCAGGATGGGGATGGGGTAGGGGCAAATTATAAGGATGGAGCTATGGATACTAAGACTGGGTTTGGGGGGAAATCATACTAGAATAGGGATGGGGCCCTGCATACAAGGATAGGGATAAGACCATGCATACCAGGATACTGATAATGTGGCCATGCATACCAGGATAGGGATGATGGGGCCAAGCATTCCAAGATAGGGATGAGGGGGCCATGCATACCAGACTAGGCATGAGGGGTCCTGCATACCAGGATAGGAATGAGGCCTTGCATACCAGAATAGGAACAGGGCCCTGCATACCAGGATAGGGAAGGGACCATGCATATCAGGATAGGGATGAAGGGGTTATGGATGCCAGGATAGGGATGAGGGATCAATGCATACCAGGATAGGGATGAGGGGGGCATGCATACAAGGGTAGGAATGAGGGGGCCATGTATATCAGGATGGGGATGAGGGAACCATATATACTTATCTTTGCTTCAATTTTTTTCATAATTTACTCCTCTAAAACCTAGGTACATCTTATGGTCCGGTGCATCTCATAGTCTGAAAAATATGGTAATTTGTTTATAAAAAATCCTCTCTATATACAACAATGGATTGAGATTTTTATTTTGCTTACTGCTTCATGTCTAGTTTACCTCTCACATCTGCAGTCTATCAGTGGTGACCATTCTTCTAAGCAAGAAACACAATGCTTCAAGCTTTTTTCCCTAGCTTTAGTGCCACTGTGCACCTCCACTGCTGCAGAAACAAAGCCGCTTCTGCTTGCATAATTGGAAAGCACAAAGAAGTTCAAATACTTGACCATGCTGCTGGTATGAATAGTCACTAGCGCACTAAAGGGGTCCTACAGGGAGTTACAAAATAATTGTAATTGCCATGCCTTTCTAAGCAAAGAAGATCGCATGAATGGTGCTTTTTCCCATCCTCATACTACCTGCGAACCAGTGCTAGGCCACAGCTAATCCTCTTGCTCCATTTCCCTTATGGGATATCACATCACAGATGAGGGGCTGTGGCCTACTCCTGGCTACTAGTAGCAGCCAGCCCCCTGATATTATATGCTTCTATGCAGTCCGAGATCAGGGGTTGTGGAAAAGGTGTGGCCTTCTCCCTGTTAGAGCTGCCAGCCCCCTGATAATGTCCTTTCATGCAGTTTGAGATCAAGTGGTATGGTCATCTATTGAAAAACAGCAGTAAATATTTTTCAGCTCTGCTTATTCTCTACTATAAATCTATGATCTGCACAATCATTATCACTGTCCATGCTCCAGAACATCTCATAAAAAAGCTGCAACTACATGCTGTGATTTTCTGCTATGCAGCATTGACAATCCATAATGAGCACTGTCATGTGTCAAGGAGGAAGCACAAGCAGAGCATTGCATTGGCTTATGCAGCACTAACATGGTCAACTCTCTTCCCCTCATATCAACTTGGTAGTATCTTGCCCCTGCATCTTTATTCTCACTGTCTCCTCAGCCTGAGGAAATCATCCAGCTATCTGCTGCAGCATCTGTCAGACAGGTGGGTATACCTGGAAAATAGTATAATAAACTTACAAATGATCATATATAAGTGCTGAATAATACATGTAATAATGTTCAAGGATTGATAAAAAAATTGTAATTTATCTTACAAGGACGGTATAATAGGGAAGAAAGGAGGAAACGCTTCACATGTATAAAGAGATTATACAAATAATCAAGGCCACTCATATAGTTGTGCTCAAAAGTTTACATACCCTGGCAGAATTTTTGATTTCTTGGCCTTTTCTCAGAGAATGTGAATGATAACATCAAAACTTTATCTCCACTTATGGTAAGTGGTTGGGTGAAGCCATTTATTGTCAAACTACTGTGTTTTCTCTTTTTAAATCATAATGACAACCCTAAACATCTAAATGACACTGATCAAAAGTTCACATACCCCATGTTAGGGGTCAAGTTCCTGCCTCTGCACAGGGGGAATCTCGAGCCATCTCCGCTGCAGTCTCCCATTTTTCTCCTGCCGCAGTGGAGCCTGCTCAGCGGAGGCATCGGTCCCAGTGCCATGCTCAGTCTGACACTGTCTGAAGAGTTACTGCTGTCCTTCCAGCTTCTGCCATTGTAGCCAGTACAGGTCAGCAGTGAGCATACATCTTTGGGACTAAGTCCTACTTTTCCCCTTCTGAGCATGCCCAGGGTAAGATCTCTCATTGGAGATCAAGGGTCACATGCTCAGGTACTGCAGCAAATCCTATTGGTCCTTTAGGAAGGTCCTGAAGATGTTCAACATTTGTGGCAGCCTCTCATTGGTCCCTCTAGGAAGGTCCTGTACTTGCTGCAGCTATAAGAGGTGCGCATGACCGCACGGCCATGCGCTAGTATCAATTTATGTATGAGCTCAGCGCCAGTGTGGTCATGTTTGTATGCAGTCAGGGACCCGTCTGAAATAAGCCCCTAGAATGGTGGCACCTCCGGCGAGGAGTTTCATGTTTACATTTGACTGCATGACCACCATCTGCTCTACTAAGTAGCTGTGCTCCTCTGTGAGCCAAACAGGGCACAGCGTTATCTTTGCTAACAAACTCTGTGAAGTAACAGAGTCTGTTTATACTACTTTATTGTACCGCCATATCTAGCAGCAGGTGCTTTCCTGCACGGTGGATCCCGGGTTGCGAACGCACCAACTTCTAATAAATATATATTCGGTGCGTTCCGCCAACCCTAACACCCCATTTCTTAATTTCTCTAACATCAATGGTAACTTGAAGTCTTTTGTGGTAGTTGTGGATGAGGGTCTTTAATTTTTAGATGGTTATGCTGCCCGCTTTTCTTGGCAAAAAAGCATCCGGTTCCTGTAAATTTTTGAGCTGTTTAGCATGAACTGCACACTTGAAATCTTCCCAGAGTGGCTCAATGATATTGAGGTCAGGAGACTGAGATGGCGACTCCAGGGCCATCAATTTTTTTCTGCTGTAGCCGATGACAGGTCAACTTGGCCTTGTTTTGGATTGTTGTCATGTTGGAACATCCAAGTAGCTTCTGGGATGATGAGTGCAAGTTTGCCTCCAGTATTTGCTGATAACGTACTGCATTTATCTTTCCTTCAACTTTGACCAAGTTTCCTATGCCTTTGTAGCTAACTTATCCGCAAAGCATCAGTGATCCATCACCATGCTTTACAGTAAGAATGGTGTTCCTTTCATCATAGGCCTTGTTGACCTCTCTCCAAATGCAATGTTTTTGGTTGGGGTCAAAAAGTCCAATTTTGGTCTCATCACTTCACATTACCTTGTTCCAGAAATTTTGAGGCTTGTATCTGTGTTGTTTTGTGTATTGTAGGCTCATGCTTTGTGGCATTTGAACAGTAATGGCTTTCCTCTGACAACTCAACCATGCAGCCCATTTTTCATTTTTCTTCAAGTGCCTCCTTATTGTGTATTGTAGGCTCATGCTTTGTGGCATTTGAACAGTAATGGCTTTCCTCTGACAACTCAACCATGCAGCCCATTTTTCATTTTTCTTCAAGTGCCTCCTTATTGTGCATCTTGAGGCAGCAACACAGATACTTTTCAGAGAGTCCTGTATTTCAGATCATGTTATTTGTGGGTTTTTCTTTGCATCCCAAATACTTTTCCTGGCAGTTGTGGATGACATTTTTGTTGGTCTACCTGACCATGGTTTTGTTTTCACAGAACCCCTGATTTTCCATTTGTTAATCAGAATTTGAACGCTGATGACTGGCATTATCAATTCCTTGGATATCTTTTTGTATCCCTTTCATGTTTTATACAGTTCAACTACCTTTTCCCATAGATACATTGATAATTCTTTGCTTTCCCCGTGACTCACAATTCAGAAACGTCAGTGGTTGGATGAAAGATGCAAGAGTCTGTCTGTATCCCAGAAACTCACTCAGCTTTTATGCACACAGTGATTACAAGCAAACAGATCAGAGGTGAGGATGTTACCTTTAGTAGCCATTCAAACCCATTTGTCTCAACTTCTGTGCATGTTATCAGGCCAAAATCACCTTATCAAAACTTTTCATAAGGGTCATTTGAATGTTTTGTGTTGTCATTGTGATTTAAAAAGAGAAAGCACAGTAGTTTGACAATAAATGGCTTCACTCAACCACTAACCATGAGTGGAGAAAAAGTTTTGATGTTATCATACATATTCTCTGAAAAAAGGCCAAGAAACAAAAATTCCGCCAGCATATGTAAACTTTTGAGCATAACAGTATATGTCTCTAAGCTAAGTAGAGAAAGTAGAGCAGTCTTTATAAATGTAAAGGTGCCAACCACCAACCTATACAGTGAATCATTTACCATCAGAACCTCATTTTACATAGACATGCAAATATATATATATATATATATATATATATATATGAGACCACTGCACACTTTTATAAAAATCAGCTTCTCTACATGTCTGACAGCCATTCTGTTCCAGTGTCCGTTCAATTCCAACTAGATCACACATCACTCTGCTTAATGTGCTTCTGATTAGGTGATGATCTGAACCAAATCTTATTTAACAAAGAAAAGTATAGAAAACACTGCTGTGGCAGTCCATTACAACAAGGTCAAGCAGCAGTCATTGGGGACAACAAAGCTACAGACCGGCAGAGGACGAAAATGACTCTCCACTGACTAGGATGACAGTCTTCTTATTCGAATGCCACTCAGAAAATGCAGTATGACATCAAGTAACCTCCAAAAGGAATGGCACATGGCAGCTGGGGTTTAGTGCACGGCAAGAACAGTTCATAACAGGCTCCTAGAGGCAGGACTCAAATCATGTAAAGCTAGAAAAAAGCCTTTCGTCAATGAGAAGCAAAGGAGAGCCAGGCTGTAGTTTGCCAAAAACCATAAGCATTGGACCATAGAGCACTGGAGTAAGGTAGTCTTCTCTGAGGAGTCTAATTTTCAGGTTTGCCCAACACCTGGCCATCTAATGGTTACACGGAGACCTGGAGAGGAGTACAAGCCGCAGTGTCTTGTGCCCACTGTAAAATTTGGTGGAGGATCGGTGATGATATGGGGATGCTTCAGAAAGGCTGGAATTGGGCAGGTTAATCTTTGCGATGGATGTATGAATTAAGCTGCATACAAAGTTATCCTGCAAAAACAGTTGATTCCTTCTGCTCAGGCAATGTTCCCCAACTCTGAGGACTGTTTTTTTTTTGCAGCAGGACAATGCACCATGCCATTTAGCTAGGTCAATCAAGGTGTGGGTTAAGGACCACCATACCAAATCCCTGTCATGGCCAGCCTAATCTCCAGACCTGAACCCAGTTGAAAACCCCTGGAATGTAATCAAGAGGAAGATGGATAGTCATAAGCCATCAAATAAAAAATAACTGCTTACATTTTGTACCAGAAGTGGTGTAAGATCACCCAAAAGCAGTGTGAAAGACTGGTGAAAAGCATACCAAGACTCATTAAACTGTGATTAAAAATCATGGTTATTCCACAAACTATTGACTTCTGAACTCTTCCTGCGTTAAAACATTAGCATTGTTGTTTCTAAATGTTTATGAACTTGTTTGTTTGCATTATTTGAGGTCTGCAAGCAATGCATTTTTTTGTTATTTTGACCATTTCTCATTTTCAGAAAATAAATACAAAAATTATTGCTTGGAACTTCGGAGACATGTAATCAATAGTTTATAGAATAAAAGAACAATTTACATTTTACCCAAAAATATACCTATAAAAAGAAAAATCAGACAAACTAAACATTGCAGTGGTCTCTTATTTTTTGCCACAGCTATGTGTTTGTATGTATATATGTGTGTATATATGTGTGTGTAATATATATAATGTTAGGGCTAGCGGGACGCACCAAATAATGGGATAGATGTGAGAGCGTTCACAGCTCGGTGTCCACCGTGCAGAGATGGTACCTGCTGCTATGTAATGGTGGATGGACGCTGAACTCACACGTGTGTTCGACTTCACCCCGTGTGAAATAGTAGTGAGCTTTGTTGCTTCACGGAGTCGCAAGATACTCAGAGAGTAATACCCTAACTAGAGCTGTGCTTGCTCTGGAACTCTTCTGTGCTAACGGCACAAATGAAGGAACCAGATGCTAAGCCAAGAGGCTAATTGCCCCCACTGATGCTAGCTGCCTGCCTGAGTGTACAGTCCCAAATCTAGACACACCACATGTAACCAGAGTGGTAGAGCATCCACTGGCATTAGCCATAAACAAATGATACTAGCGCATGGCCGTGCGGCCATGCGAACCTTTTATAGTTGCACCTTCTTCAGGACCTTCTTAGTGGACCAATAGGAGCTGCTACAGGACCTGAGCATGTGACCCCCGACCTCCAATGAGAGTTCTTCCCTTGAGCATGCTCAGAAGGAGAAAAGCAGGACAGTCCCAGAAGCGTCTGCTCACCACTGACGAGTACTGGCTACAATGGCTGAGCTTGGAAGAACATGAGTAACAAAGCGCAGAGTATCTGCCTAAACCAGATGCTGGAACCGATGTCTCCGCTGAGCAGGCTCCACTGTGGCTGGAGAAGAATGGGAGACAGCAGTGGAGGTGGTTCGAGATTCCCCCTGTGCAGAGGCCTAACATTACCCCCCTCCTAGGGCCACCGTCCTTGCTGCCTTCGAGCGGAGCGAGGTCCAATGAGCTGCGGAGCTCGAATGTGCTCAGCAGGCTCCCAGGACCTTTCCTCTGGGCCATAACCCTTCCAATCCACCCCAAAAAATTTTTGCCATATACCACCTTACACCCCAAAATAGCGTTCACCTCGTAATCATCCGTAGATGCACCCGATGTCCCAGCAGATGACTCAGAAAGCCGGGACATGTGTACGGGCTTTAAGAGGGACACATGAAAGGTGTCGGTGATGCCTAGGCATGGAGGGAGAGCCAGACAATAAACCACATGGTTAACCTGTTCCAGGACCTCGAAGGGACGCAAGTAGCGAGGTGCAAACTTTTTGGCTCAACTCGCAGCCTGATGTTACGGGCAGAGAGTCACATTAAATCGCAAGGAGCAAAGGTCGGAGCGGGGCGACGATGTGCATCGGCGGAGGACCTCATTCTCTGCTTGGAGGCCCGGATGGCATCCTGAGTGCGGTCCCAAATGTCACGTTTCTTCACAGGTCAGTCTGCCACCCTGGAGTGGGTGGAAGACACAGGCATAGGCACAGGAACCGGCGGATGCTGGCCGTAGTTAAGGAGGAACGGGGTCTGCCCACTGGAGTCGGCTACGGCGTTGTTTAGCGCAAACTCTGCCCATGGTAGCAAGGATGCCCCTTCATCCTGCCTGGCTAAAACAAAATGTCGCAGATATGTGACCAAGGTCTGGTTGGCCTTCTCTACCAACCAATTTGTCTCGGGATGGTATGCTGAAGACAGATTCAGCTCAATGCCGGGTAGACAACAAAGCTCTTTCCAGAACTGAGACGCAAACTGGGGAACCCGGTCACTGAAAATTTTGTGTGGCATACCGTGTAGGTGGAAAATGTGTTTAATAAACAACGCTGCCAGAGCCCGTGCAGAAGGTAGCCATGGAAGAGGCACCTATGCACCATTTTGGAAAAATGGTCGGTGATCACCCAAATAATGGTGCAGCTATGGGACTTGGGTAAGCCCACCACAAAGACCATCCCGACCATCTCCCAGGGCCTGTCTGCCACCGGCAGGAGGTGAAGTAACCCAGCTGGTCATTGTCAATGAGACTTATTCTTGGCGCAGGAGACACATGCCCGATGTCACGGGCCATATGCGGCCACCAGTACGTCCTCACCAGTAGCTCAGATGTCCTCTTGGTCTCAAAATGTCCACCCACCCTGGATGAGTGAGCCCAAGAGAGAACCTATGGTCACAAATTAGATGGTACGAAAGTCTTGCCCAGGGGCACAGGCTCTAGCGAAACCGGAGCCATGGTTCTCAGGCTCTCAGAAGGAACAATAAGCCGAGGCTCCTCCTCCTCCTCTGATAACACTACGGAGCAGGAGAGAGCATTGGCACGAATGTTCTTCTCCCTGGAGAGAAAATGGAGGGTGAAATGGAACCGAGAGAAGAACAGGGACCATCTAGCTTGGCGAGAATTTGCCGCTGGGCAGTCTGTATATACAACACATTTTTGTGGTCGGTGTAGACTTGGAAGGGAATGTGAGCCCCCTCCAGGATGTGCTCACCGCTGGCCAGTACTGGCTACAATGGCTGAGCCTGGAAGGGCAGAAGTAACCAAGCGCAGAGTATCTGCCTGAGTGAGATGCTGGGACTGACGTCTCCACTGAGCAGGCTCCACTATGGCCAGAGAAGAATGGGAGACCGCAGCGGAGGTGGTTCGAGATTCCCCCTGTGCAGTGGCGGGAACTCGATATATATATATATATATATATATATATATATATATACCGTATATATATATATATATATATTAGATTGTGGCCCGATTTCTAACGCATCGGGTATTCTAGAATATGCATGTCCCCGTAGTATATGGACAATGATGATTCCAGAATTCGCGGCAGACTGTGCCCGTCGCTGGTTGGTCGAGGCAACCTTTATGACATCATCGTCACCATGGCAACCATTATGACATCTACGTCGATACTGTGCCCGTCGCTGAATCAGAAACGTGGGATTTCTACGTCCTTTATGACATCATCGTCTCTGTGCCCGTCGCCTGGCGGCCTCGACCAATCAGAGACGCGGGATTTCCAGGACAGACAGACAGACGGAAAAACGTCACTGTGCCCGTTGCTGATTGGTCGAGGCCTGGCGGCCTCGACCAATCAGAGACGCGGGATTTCCAGGACAGACAGACAGAAAGACAGACAGACGGAAAAACCCTTAGGCAATTATATATATAGATATACACACAGTACAGACCAAAAGTTTGGACACACCTTTTCATTTAAAGATTTTTCTGTATTTTCATGACTATGAAAATTGTACATTCACACTGAAGGCATCAATACACTGAATTAACACATGTGAAATTACATACTTAATTTCAGTCATTTCATGCTTTTTTGTTATGTCTATTATTCTAGGTTCTTCAAAGTAGCCACCTTTTGCTTTGATGACTGCTTTGCACACTCTTAGCATTCTCTTGATGAGCTTCAAGAGTTAGTCATCGGAAATGGTCTTCCAACAATCTTGAAGGAGTTCCCAGAGATGCTTAGCACTTGTTGCCACTTTTGCCTTCACTCTGCAGTCCAGCTCACCCGAAACCATCTCAATTGGGTTCTGGTCTGGTGACTGTGGAGGCCAGGTCATCTGACGTAGCACCCAATTACTCTCCTTGTTCAAATAGCCCTTACACAGCCTGGAGGTGTGATTGGGGTAATTGTCCTGTTGAAAAATAAATGATGGTCCAACTGTTGTGAATTCTGTTGTCGAACTCCCTCCTGTGGTCGTGAATGGTACTTCGGCGAGTTCTGTCTATGGGCTCCCTCTGGTGGCTGTGAGTGAAGCTACTGCTTCTGAGGTTCCTTACACAGGTGACGTGGTTTATCCTTTGGTTGGCTGCTCTATTTAACTCCTCTCAGATCGTTACTCCATGCCAGCTGTCAATGTTTTTGCATTGGTTCAGTTCGCTCCTGGATCTCTCTGGTGACCTGCCTTCTGCTGCAGAAGCTAAGTTCCTGATAGTCATTATTTGTTCATTGTTTTCTTGTCCAGCTGGTTTTCATGATTTTGTCTTGCTAGCTGGAAGCTCTGGGATGCAGAGTGGCCCCTCCACACCGTGAGTCGGTGCGGAGGTCTTTTTTGCACACTCTGCGTGGTCTTTTGTAGGTTTTTGTGCTGGTCGCAAAGTTACCTTTCCTATCCTCTGTCTATTTAGTAAGTCTGGCCTCCCTTTGCTGAAACCTGTTTCATTTCTGCGTTTGTGACTTTCATCTTTACTCACAGTCAATATATGTGGGGGGCTTCCTTTACCTTTGGAGAATTTCTCTGAGGCAAGGTAGGCTTTATTTTCTATCTCTAGGGCTAGATAGTTCTTAGGCAGTGACGAGGCGCCTAGGTCTGGTCAGGAGCGCTCCACGGCTATTTCTAGTGTGTGTGATAGGATTAGGAATTGCGGTCAGCAGAGCTTCCACATCCCAGAGCTCATCCTGTATGAGGTTTAACTATCCGGTCATTCCGGGTGCTCCTAACCACCAGGTCATAACAGTACAGCTGGCCTGAAGTATTAATGCATCTCAATGGAGGGATAAGAGAACTTCTGAGACCATTTTTTTTTCTTTGCACTGTGTTTTGTCTTTCTTTTCCCCTAGACCTTTGGGTGGTTCAGGACACAGGTGTAGATATGGACATTCAAGGTCTGTCCTCTTGTATGGATCATCTCTCTGCAAGGGTACAAAACATTCAAGATTTTGTGGTTCAGAATCCGATGTTGGAGCCTAGAATTCCAATTCCTGACTTATTTTCTGGGGATAGATCTAGGTTCTTGAATTTCAAAAATAATTGTAAACTGTTTCTAGCTTTGAAACCCCGCTCCTCTGGTGACCCCGTACAACAGGTAAAAATCATTATTTCTTTGTTGCATGGTGACCCTCAAGACTGGGCATTTTCCCTTGCGCCAGGAGATCCGGCATTGCGTGATGTTGATGCGTTTTTTCTGGCGCTTGGATTGCTTTATGATGAACCAAATTCAGTGGATCAGGCAGAGAAAATCTTGCTGGCTTTGTGTCAGGGTCAGGATGAAGCGGAGGTGTACTGTCAGAAGTTTAGAAAGTGGTCTGTGCTTACTCAGTGGAATGAATGTGCCCTGGCTGCAATTTTCAGAAAGGGTCTTTCTGAAGCCTTTAAGGATGCCATGGTGGGATTTCCCACGCCTGCTGGTCTGAATGAGTCTATGTCTTTGGCCATTCAGATCGATCGGCGCATGCGTGAGCGCAAAGCTGTGCACCATCTGGCGGTATTCTCTGAGCATAGGCCTGAGCCTATGCAGTGTGATAGGACTTTGACCAGAGCTGAACGGCAAGAACACAGACGTCGGAATGGGCTGTGTTTTTACTGTGGTGAATCCGCACATGCTATCTCCGATTGTCCTAAGCGGTTCGCTAGGTCTGCCACCATTGGTACGGTACAGTCTAAATTTCTTTTGTCCGTTACTCTGATTTGTTCTCTGTCATCCTATTCTGTATTGGCATTTGTGGATTCAGGTGCTGCCCTGAATTTGATGGACTTGCAGTTTGCCAGGCGCTGTGGTTTTTTCTTGGAGCCCTTGCAGTATCCTATTCCATTGAGAGGAATTGATGCTACGCCTTTGGCCAAGAATAAGCCTCAGTACTGGACTCAATTGACCATGTGCATGGCTCCTGCACATCAGGAGGATATTCGCTTTTTGGTGTTGCATAATCTGCATGATGTGGTCGTTTTGGGGTTGCCATGGCTACAGGTCCATAATCCAGTGTTGGATTGGAAATCTATGTCCGTGTCCAGCTGGGGTTGTCAGGGGGTACATGGTGATGTTCCATTGCTCTCAATTTCACCTTCCACTCCTTCTGAAGTCCCTGAGTTTTTATCAGATTACCGGGATGTATTTGAAGAGCCCAAATCTGGTGCCCTACCTCCTCATAGGGATTCCGACTGTGCTATTAATTTGATTCCTGGTAGTAAGTTTCCTGTTAGTAAGTTTCCTAAGGGCCGTCTGTTTAATTTATCTGTGCCAGAGCACGCCGCTATGCGGAGTTATATAAAGGAATCCTTGGAGAAGGGTCATATTCGTCCGTCGTCGTCACCATTGGGAGCAGGGTTCTTTTTTGTGGCCAAGAAGGATGGTTCTTTGAGACCTTGTATTGATTATCGCCTTCTTAATAAGATCACAGTCAAATATCAGTATCCTTTGCCGCTGCTGTCTGATTTATTTGCTCGGATTAAGGGGGCTAGTTGGTTCACCAAGATAGATCTTCGTGGTGCGTATAATCTTGTGCGAATTAAACAGGGTGATGAATGGAAGACGGCATTTAATACACCCGAGGGCCATTTTGAGTACCTGGTTATGCCATTCGGGCTTTCTAACGCTCCATCTGTGTTTCAGTCCTTTATGCATGACATTTTCCGAGAGTACCTGGATAGATTCATGATTGTATATTTGGATGACATTTTGGTCTTTTCGGATGATTGGGAATCTCGTGTGAAGCAGGTCAGAATGGTGTTTCAGGTCCTTTGTGCAAATTCCTTGTATGTGAAGGGGTCAAAGTGTCTCTTTGGAGTTCAGAAGGTTTCATTTTTGGGTTTAATTTTTTCCCCTTCTACTATTGAGATGGACCCTGTTAAAGTTCAGGCCATTTACGATTGGACTCAGCCGACATCTGTGAAGAGCTTGCAGAAGTTCCTGGGCTTTGCTAATTTTTATCGTCGCTTCATCGCTAACTTTTCCAGTGTTGCTAAGCCGTTGACTGATTTGACCAAGAAAGGTGCTGATGTGGTCAATTGGTCCTCTGCGGCTGTAGAGGCTTTTCAGGAGTTGAAACGTCGTTTTGCTTCTGCCCCTGTGTTGTGCCAGCCAGATGTTTCGCTCCCTTTTCAGGTGGAGGTTGATGCTTCTGAAATTGGAACAGGGGCTGTTTTGTCGCAAAGAAGTTCTGATGGCTCGGTGATGAAACCCTGTGCCTTCTTTTCTAGAAAATTCTCGGCTGCTGAGCGCAATTATGATGTGGGCAATCGGGAGTTGTTGGCCATTAAGTGGGCATTCGAGGAGTGGTGACATTGACTTGAAGGAGCTAAACATCGCGTGGTGGTCTTGACGGATCACAAGAATTTGACTTATCTCGAGTCTGCCAAACGGTTGAATCTTAGACAGGCTCGATGGTTGCTCTTTTTCTCCTATTTTGATTTTGTGGTTTCATACCTTCTAGGATCTAAGAATATGAAGGCTGACGCCCTGTCAAGGAGTTTTGTGCCTGACTCTCCGGGTGTTCCGGAGCCGGCGGGTATTCTTAAAGAAGGAGTAATTTTGTCTGCCATTTCCCCTGATTTGCGGCGTGTGCTGCAAAAGTTTCAGGCTGATAGACGTGACCGTTGTCCTACGGAGAAACTGTTTTTCCCTGATAGATGGACTAGTAGAGTTATCTCGGAGATTCATTGTTCAGTATTGGCTGGTCATCCTGGAATCTTTGGTACCAGAGATTTGGTGGCCAGATCCTTTTGGTGGCCTTCTTTGTTACGGGATGTGCGTTCTTTTGTGCAGTCCTGTGGGATTTGTGCTCGGGCTAAGCCCTGCTGTTCTCGTGCCAGTGGGTTGCTTTTGCCCTTGCCGATCACGAAGAGGCCCTGGACGCATATTTCCATGGATTTTATTTCTGATCTCCCTGTTTCTCAAAAGATGTCGGTCATTTGGGTGGTTTGTGATCGCTTCTCTAAGACGGTCCATTTGGTACCCTTATCTAAACTGCCTTCCTCCTCTGATTTGGTGACATTGTTTTTCCAGCATGTGGTTCGTTTGCATGGCATTCCAGAGAACATCGTCTCGGACAGAGGTTCCCAGTTCGTTTCGAGGTTTTGGCGGTCCTTTTGCGCTAAGATGGGCATTGATTTGTCTTTTTCTTCGGCTTTCCATCCTCAGACTAATGGCCAAACCGAACGAACTAATCAGACTTTGGAGACATATCTGAGATGCTTTGTTTCTGCTGATCAGGATGATTGGGTGTCTTTCTTGCCTTTGGCTGAGTTCGCCCTTAATAATCGGGCCAGCTCGGCTACTTTAGTTTCTCCTTTTTTCTGTAATTCTGGTTTCCATCCTCGTTTCTCTTCAGGGCAGGTTGAGCCTTCGGACTGTCCTGGTGTGGATGCGGTGGTGGACAGGTTGCATCAGATTTGGACTCATGTGGTGGACAATTTGACATTGTCCCAGGAGAAGGCTCAACGTTTCGCTAACCGCCGGCGTTGTGTTGGTCCCCGACTTCGTGTTGGGGATTTGGTTTGTTTGTCATATCGTCACGTTCCTATGAAGGTTTCCTCTCCTAAGTTTAAGCCTCGTTTCATTGGACCATATAAGATTTCTGAAGTTCTTAATCCTGTGTCATTTCGGTTGGATCTTTTAGCTTCTTTTGCCATCCATAATGTGTTCCATAGGTCGTTGTTGCAGAGATACGTGGCGCCTATGGTTCCCTCCGTTGATCCTCCTGCCCCGGTGTTGGTCGAGGGGGAGTTAGAGTATGTGGTGGAGAAGATTTTGGATTCTCGTGTTTCGAGACGGTAACTCCAGTACCTGGTCAAGTGGAAGGGTTATGGTCAGGAAGATAATTCCTGGGTTTTTGCCTCTGATGTTCATGCTGCCGATATTGTTCGTGCCTTTCATTTGGCTCATCCTGATCGGCCTGGGGGCTCTGGTGAGGGTTCGGTGACCCCTCCCCAAGGGGGGGTACTGTTGTGAATTCTGTTGTCGAACTCCCTCCTGTGGTCGTGAATGGTACTTCGGCGAGTTCTGTCTATGGGCTCCCTCTATTGGCTGTGAGTGAAGCTGCTGCTTCTGAGGTTCCTTACACAGGTGACGTGGTTTATCCTTTGGTTGACTGCTCTATTTAACTTCTCTCAGATCGTTATTCCATGCCAGCTGTCAATGTTTTTGCATTGGTTCAGTTCGCTCCTGGATCTCTCTGGTGACCTGCCTTCTCCTGCAGAAGCTAAGTTCTTGATAGTCATTATTTGTTCATTGTTTTCTTGTCCAGCTGGTTTTCATGATTTTGTCTTGCTAGCTAGAAGCTCTGGGATGCAGAGTGGCCCCTCCGCACCGTGAGTCGGTGCGGAGGTCTTTTTTGCACAATCTGCGTGGTCTTTTGTAGGTTTTTGTGCTGGTCGCAAAGTTACCTTTCCTATCCTCTGTCTATTTAGTAAGTCTAGCCTCCCTTTGCTGAAACCTGTTTCATTTCTGCGTTTGTGACTTTCATCTTTACTCACAGTCAATATATGTGGGGGGTTTCCTTTACCTTTGGAGAATTTCTCTGAGGCAAGGTAGGCTTCATTTTCTATCTCTAGGGCTAGATAGTTCTTAGGCAGTGACGAGGCGCCTAGGTCTGGTCAGGAGCGCTCCACGGCTATTTCTAGTGTGTGTGATAGGATTAGGGCTTGCGGTCAGTAGAGCTCCCACATCCCAGAGCTCATCCTGTATGAGGTTTAACTATCAAGTCATTCCGGGTGCTCCTAACCACCAGGTCATAACATCCAACTAAACGCAAACCGGATGGAATAGCATGCCGCTGAAAGATGCTGTGGTAGCCACCCATACCGGTGACAATCCTGTAGCAGTCAGTTGTACACTATAGCTAACAACTTGCTACATCAGCCACGATCAGTGATGGCACCGTCCATATCTGTATAACCCGACAGATGCTGCTGTCAATAATGACTTTTTCATATAAATGTTTAACAAAGTGTGGCTTCTCCCTCTTTATCCCCATTGGCACCCTGAAATCATGATTGTGTGGTCCTTATGTTTGCCATTGCAGTTCATGGCCAAATAGCAGCCTTAGAGTCTGCCGGCTATAGTGGCCTCTTCAGAAGTTAGCGACATTTAGGAGATAAAATATATTTCTTCATTCCTGTCATGTCACTTTGTATTAATTTCTGAAAGGCACCTGAAGGGTTAATAATCTACCTGACAGCAGTTTCAGTATGCCATGGGGTGCTGTTTTTAAAATAGTATCACTTTTGGTGGTTTTCCAATATATAGGACCTCTAAAGTCACTTCAAACCTGGATAGGTCCCTAAAAAAATAAATTTTGAAATTTTCCATGAAAAAATGAAAAATTTCTACTATATTATTAAACCTCCTAAAATGCTAACAAAATAAAATAACATTTTACAAATGGTGCTGACTTAATGCAGAGATGAGAGAAATGTTTTTGCATGGTAAGACTATCTGTGTTAAAGGGATAATCATTCATAGTTTGAAAATTGCTAATTGTTTTACACTTTTGTCAAATTTCTGATATTTTTTATAAATAATCACAAAACATATCAACCTAAAATTTACCATTATCATAAAGTATAATGTGCCACGAAAAAACAGTCTCAAAATTACTGGGATATATACTGTATATTCTCATGCACACATATGATTTTTTATATATTCTGTATTAATAAAGATTATTTATCTTAGCAGTAAAGTTTTCTTGGTTTCTTTGACATCTTGTGTGTCATATGTCAGGAAGGGGTTAAAGTAGCTAGTAGGTTAAGTAGTTATAGGTTATTAGTAAGATATAAATCCTTTCATAGTACCCTTCATGGAAATCAAGGTGATTGTGTACACAACAGCTGCCATCACATTAATAGCAGAAAATGCCAGAATTCCCAATTAGTAAAATCCTTCATTTACAATAAAACATAAAATGAACTAAAATTAAGTTTGAAATGATGAAACACACCAACAAACCTAAAACAAATACCCTGTATAACAATGAAATACATACTAAGAGACAAAACTGCAAAAAATCACTCACTTCTTTAGGCCAAAATATGTTTTACCCTTAATTAATCAATGACTAATGAAAGACATATAGGTATCTTTCATGAGTGGAGCGCTATTTCTAGCACCAAGATATGTCATAATGATGATTTCATCCATACTGCCAATACTACTCATGAGATCATAGCTGATCTCATGTTGGCTTCCAACGTCAATTGCTGGCAGTGGAGATACCACTAATACCATTAGTTTAACCTTTAAATTTCATGCTTAATAGTAACTGTTGTATCTAAAGTTTTTGACAGAGGGAGCAGTCTCCCTCTGTCAGTCCCTGATGGCTTACAATGGCAGCTAAGGAACTTAAAATGGTTCTTCAATCTTCATCTGCCACCTGCATCTGCCCATTAAGCCATGCCAGAGGTGTATGTATTTCAAAGTATTAAACAAGTTATTAAATGATCGCTATTTCAAGTGAGACAAAAAAGACCACATTAAATATCAAAGAATCATGAACCCCTTTTTCCCCAAAAAACTGTGAAAAAAATTCCACTCAAAATGATTTACTTTTTTAATGGTTTGACAGAAAAAAATAATGGATTTGTCACTGACACAATCATCACAACCCATAAAGCTAAATTGTCCTTGATACCAAGCAGTACATTGCATTTAGAAAAAAGATGGCAGACTCACTACTAATTCTCCATCACTACCCTCAAAAATTTGTAAAAGTTATTTAATAAATTTTTTGCACCGTTACATGTTATATATAAAAACTAGAACTGTAAAAATACAAAACCTCATGTGGCTAATTTGAAGAAAATTATAAAGTTATGGCTCCTTTTTCCCATAAAACATATTTTAATCATGCAAAAGAAAGCAAAAAATATCCTTTATGTGCTTAGAGTTTCTTAATTCATGCCAATCTGTAGAATTATGGTGATTTTATATTTGTACTGCTCAGTAAATGGCTTAAAAAGCATAACAAAATAGTGGAATGACTACTTCGCATTCCTTCCCAATGATTTTTTTTATGAAAGTTAATTAATAATTTAAATATACGTTTCAAAATGATAATAAAAAATACCACATATTCTTAAAAAATGAGTTCTCAAACAGCTTTATAAAAAATAAATAAATAAGCTTTCTCTTTGAAAAAGGGAAACCTATTATGTAAAAAATCACTATTAATCTGCACATATCAGGTCAATATGCAGGTTAATAGCATTTTTGAAGCTGCCTGACTGAAAGCCAGATTACCAGGAGGAAATGAACTGTGCCCTCCTGGCACCCTCAAGCTTTCAGTCATAGACGTGCGGTAGATGTGGTTTCAGTCACCACTCAGTTTACCGTGGGCAGTGACTGTAACAATGCCCCTGACACTGACTGACCTCTGTCTCAGCATTAGAACCTGCTTTCAGTCAGTGCCTGGAGTGTGGTTATACCTGCAGCTCATTATGCACTGATCGGTGACTGAAGCAAATTGAGCCCACCCCTATGACTGAAAGCCCAAGGCTGTCGGTGTGAATAAAGTTAATTTCCTACCAGCAACCTGCATCATTCAGCTCCAGAACATGCTTAACCTGCAGATTATCCCTATATATGCAAGTTAATAGAATTTTTTACATGAAAGGTTCCCTTTAAAGATATTCAAACACTTATGAAGGAAAAAGTTGCATTGTTTTCATTTTAAATATCTGTTAAAAATTGGTAATATGTGATATCTATAAAAACACATCCACACATCACTTGTAAGAATATTTAATATGACCACGTCATTAATGTAGGAAATTCTTTACAATGTGTCCATCATCTTGAGTGGCCTGCTGCATTGAAAAATATCTACTAAAGATAATAAAATATAGGACATATAAAGAAAAATACACTGCTGAAATTGAAATAAAACATCTTTCAGCTAACAGTAAAGCCTACTTAATTCCTCAATTCAGTTTTACCATTCAGATGAAATTCCACATATTTGCCTTGCCCCTGACAAAACCTTCAAATTCTTCAAAGCCTACAGCATCACATGGACTTATACAAATAATTTCCTTGAACCCTCAGGGCATCATATCATTTATTAAAATCTATAAAAAAAAATCAACTTTTAGTTCTGTAAAGTCTTCATCATGTAAACAGCATCTATTGGTATTCAAGAGTCATGCATAATTAACTATTACTGCCATAATCAGGTTTAACTATCTCTCTTGTTATCAAAGACCTACTAGCGGATGCCAGCTATTGTGTTTCTATCTTTGTGTTTTACAGCACTGCTTGCATCGTGACCATGAATGCATGTTTACCATAGCAACAAAAATATATAAGAACAATTTTCAATAGAAAGGGATTCCTAGAAACATAAAGTGCTTCCTACTCATCAGAGAAAAAAATATGGTACTTTAATTTATCAATATCATTTAATAAAAAATATATTGTACACACACATGCAATTCACTTATATTCTCTATTATTTTCTAAGCTATAATGAAGGGCTATTCTTAAAAAATTATCGCCTATCCAAAAGTGACAGCTATCCCTGGCAGTCCTATAAGCCATTAATAGAGCAGTGGTATTCAAATGTGGCCATTGTTTCCAATTTAGTGAAACCCATCTTTTTTTATTTTATTCGTTAAAATAATTAAAGGGAATCTGTCACCCCATTTTTCGCCTATAAGCTGTGGCCACCGCCATCGGGGCTTATCTACAGCATTCTAGAATGATGTAGATAAGCCCCCGATGTAACCTGAAAGATTAGAAAAACAAGTTAGATTATACTCACCCAGGGGCAGTCCCGGTGCGGTCCAGTCCGATGGGCATCGTGGTTTGGGACCAGTGCCTCCCATCTTCATGCGATGACGTCCTCTTTGCTTCCTGTCGTGGCTCCTGGACAGGCATACGTTATCTGCCCTGTTGAGGGCAGAGCAAAGTACTGCAGTGCGCAGGTGCCGGGAAAGGTCAAAGAGGCCTGGCGCCTCTTACTTGCTTACTACACATGAATTCCACCAGAGCTGGATCATGGCAGTTTGACTGATACTTTGGTGACACACTTCGAGCTACCTAAATCATTGAAATTACTCCCAGAGACACCCAATTGAAGTAAGAAACAAAATACTGTACCCAAATATTTAATAAACAGTCATGTATAGACGGCTATGATGAACAATACAATTTCTGTTGGAGATCTTTTTTTACTGATACCCATATAGTTTAAAGTACCGTATATACTCGAGTATAAGCCGACCCGAGTATAAGCCGACCCCCCTAATTTTGCCACAAAAAACTGGGAAAACTTATTGACTCGAGTATAAGCCTAGGGTGGAAATGCAGCAGCTACCGGTGAATTTCAAAAATAAAAATAGATCATTATTTCCCCATAGCTGTGCCATATAGTGCTCTGCGCCGTTCATATCTCCCCATAGCTGTGCCCCATATAGTGCTCTGCACTGTTCATATTCCCCCTTGGCTGTGCCATATAGTGCTCTGCAGCGTTCATATCTCCCCATAGCTGTGCCCCATACAGTGCTCTGCAGCGTTCATATCTCCCCATAGCTGTGCCCCATATAGTGCTCTGCAGCGTTCATATATCCCCATAGATGCTCCACATAAATCTGTGCCATGGCCGCTGCTGCTGCAATAAAAAAAAAAAAAGCCATACTCACCTCTCTTGCTTGCAGCTGCCAGCGTCCGGTCCCGGCGTCTCGTCCCGGCGTCTCTGCACTGACTGATCAGGCAGAGGGCGCCGCGCACACTATATGCGTCATCGCGCCCTCTGACCTGCACAGTCAGAGCGGAGACGTTGGGAAGATGGAGCGGCGCCCGGCGGCTGGAACGCGGACAGGTGAATATGACATACTTACCTAGTCCCAGCGATCCTGGCGCTCCCCGCCTGTCACAGCTGTCTTCGGTGCCGCAGCTTCTTTCTCTATCAGCGGTCACCGTTACCGCTGATTAGAGAAATGAATAGGCGGCTCCACCCCTATGGGAGGTGGAGCCGCCTATTCATTTCTCTAATGAGCGGTCCCACGTGACCGCTGAAGAGGGGAAGAAGCTGCAGCACAGAAGACCGTGGGACGGCAGGGACAGCGCGAGGATCTCTGGGACTAGGTAAGTATGCCTCAGCGCCCTCACCCCCTCACCCGCCGACCCCACCGCTACCGTGACTCGAGTATAAGCCGAGAGGGGCACTTTCAACCCAAAAATTTGGGCTGAAAATCTCGGCTTATACTCGAGTATATACGGTAATAATGGAAAACTGGCAAAGCTAAGCATTTGTCAAGTTATTGGTCTACTTGAACTACAATTCATGAGTGTAAAACACAACTAATGTTACTGTTTTCTACATGACATATATGAAAAAAGGATACATTATGAATATTTTCTAAGTACAGGGAAATGTTTATAATATAAGCACTTGGGCTAAATTGTCTGCCATTGTTCTCTTTGTATCATTTTTTACACTTTTACCTATTTTGGCATAAACCTTCTCTAACTCTTCAAGTGATTTTATTTTGGTTTAAATCTTTCAGTCTCAGTGATAGTTTTAAAGATCACATTTATGTCTTGGGTTTTCTATCTCTCTTCACTTCAGACATGCAGCTCAGTAAAAACTTTTGAAGAGTTCTCAGTGAGGTGAGATTATACTCTGATAATATTTCTGTGAAGTTCAAATGTTATTATTATAACCTGAGTTTAAAATGTGAAAGTATAAAGAATAAATCCAGCTTGAAAGGTTATGTATATTACACTCTGGGTAGAAATGTGGATTGTCAAATGCTGATAGCCAAAACGAAGGTGATGATAGGTCTGTTGTTTTTGTGTTATGATAAAATTTGCTATAAACAGAGAACATAAAAGGCATGAATTTATTTCTATAAGTACAAAAAAAGTTAATTCAGCTCACCCATTTCAAGTTAAATCACTGTGGTGATATCATCCGAGCACGGAAATTACATCTCTGCCAGGACGTAGAAAATTGAAGAAGAACAATATAGGAATCCAGCTCCAGGATGTAAAATATCAAAAAATACTTTATTCAAAGATTTAAAAATTAGAACAAGGGCTTACAAATGACCAGCAAAATAGTTAGGGAGCAGCTATGGACAACTGAATGCGTTTCGAACAACTGCTGTGTTCTTAGTCTTCAGTACCTAAGAACACAGCAGTTGTTCGAAACGCATTTAGTTGTCCATGGCTGCTCCATAACTATTTTGCTGGTCATTTGTAAGCCCTTGTTATAATTTTTAAATGTTTGAATAAAGTATTTTTTGATATTTTACATCCTGTAGCTGGATTCCTATATTGTTCTTCATGAATTTATTTCTACATTTACATTTTACATTTTAATACAGCATGTATATAGTTTTATGACATGCTCACAACAGAGTAATATCTAACTGGTAGAGTTAGTGTGAATCGATTCACGAGACCCAGTCCTTTGGCCATGTCTGTAATCTGTAACCGATGGACAAAAGATATGAAAAATGTCCCCCACCAGTATCCAAGTTGATTAACTGACCTGGCGCTACATAATCTTTGCAGTGTGAAACACAAATAATTTATTAATTTACTCTAAAATATTATTATTTGAATAATAATAATAGTAATGCTAAAAATATTTCAAAATACTTTCCTTTTTATTTTATGTTAATGCTGACCTACTTTTTAGAGATCTATATGTACTTAAAAAATATGGTTTATGAGATGATATTTCATGTTTTACCCCTTTTTGACATTTGACATACTGGTAAATCCCATGTCAAGTTCTTGTATATGATGTTGGTGTAATGACGCTGCCTGTTGTAGTAGAGAGGCAAACAAAGGGGGTGCTAGTGGGAGCACAGGGAGAGGAAGGAATGAGGTACGCAGTGCACACAGGACCTGAACTAGGCAGGTCACGTGATCACTGCAGGGAAGATGGGGTGGAGCTAATGCGCGAGAATGGATGGTCTTCAAAAATGTCAGGACACAGAGTACTAAGACAGAGACATAGTCAAAGGACAAGCAGAGGGTTGGGAGACAGATGGGAGCGAGGTACCAAGGGGCAAAACAGCAGATTAGTCAGAGCCAAGCCAAGGGGTCAGAAAGCCAGACATAGAGAAATACCAAGCAGAAAACAGGGGCAGTTGTCAGGGGGAAACCAGGTAATACACTGCAAGACACACACTCGCAGAGGCACAGCGATTACAGACGAATAACCTGGGTCAGCTATCTCAAACTGAGTAGATGGAAGTATAACCGACTCAGAACCCAGGAACTACGAGCATTAAATAGTTGCCCCAGAACCAAAGAAAGGTAGACTAATTTAATCCAGACCTGACTAGAAAGGAGCCAGAACCAGCCCATCCAAAGTCATGACAGTACCTGCTCTAAATGGGGGGCCACCGGACCCCCAGTTTTCTCAGGAAACTGAGCATGAAAAGACCGAACCAGACGGTCGGCATGAACAGATTGGACAAGAACCCAAAAATGATCCTCAGGACCATACCCTTTCATCAGATACTAGAGAGCATAATGGACCATCCAAGAATCCACAACGCGCTTCACCTCGTACTCCTCCGGACCATCGACCAACACGGGTGGTGCGGGACCCAATGACCCCTCATCCACAGCCCCCAATGGTTTCAGCAGGGACCTATGGAACACATTGGAGATCTTAAAGGACGATGGTAGGTGCAAACGAAAATCCACAGAGTTGACCACTTCCATGATTTCATAGGGGCCAATAAACTTAGGTCCCAATTTCGCCAAAGGAACCCTGAGCTTAATGTTCCTAGTGGACAACCACACTTTATCCCCAACCCGGAGAGAAGGTCCCACAGCCCGTTTCCTGTCTGCAAAGGCCTTAAACTTCCTCTGAGCCTCCTCAACATTCCTTTGGACCTCCCACCATAAATCCCTCAACCACTGTACAGCAACATCAGCCCCAGGGCACTCAGAGTCCAAACAAAAGAACTCCTCAAAGTGTGGCTTGAACCCGTAATTGCAGAAGAAAGGGGAGATGCCTGTGGAGTGATTCACATGGTTTTTAAAAGAGAACTCCGCTAATGGTAAGGCATCACACCAATCTTCCTGTCTGGAAGTGGAAAGACAGCGCAAAATTTGTTCCAATGACTGGTTGGTCCGTTCCGTCTGATCGTTGGTCCCCTAGAAGAAGAGGGGACGGGAAGAAAAACATTAGACTTGAACAAAGAAGACCCAGGAAAACATACTCAGAAGGGAGGTAAGAACATTTCTAAAACAATCCACAGCGAGGAGATTGGAACAAAACAAAATCCTCTAAACTGCATGCTCGCAAACGCCAGAAGCCTGACAAACAAGATTGAAGAACTAGAAGCAGAAATATCTACAGGTAACTTTGACATAGTGGGAATAACCGAGACATGGTTAGATGAAAGCTATGACTGGGCAGTTAACTTACAGGGTTACAGTCTGTTTAGAAAGGATCGTAAAAATCGGAGAGGAGGAGGGGTTTGTCTCTATGTAAAGTCTTGTCTAAAGTCCACTTTAAGGGAGGATATTAGCGAAGGAAATGAGGATGTCGAGTCCATATGGGTCGAAATTCATAGAGGGAAAAATGGTAACAAAATTCTCATTGGGGTCTGTTACAAACCCCCAAATATAACAGAAACCATGGAAAGTCTACTTCTAAAGCAGATAGATGAAGCTGCAACCCATAATGAGGTCCTGGTTATGGGGGACTTTAACTACCCGTATATTAACTATGAAACAGAAACCTGTTTAACCCATAAAGGCAACAGGTTTCTGCTAATAACCAAGAAAAATTATCTTTCACAATTGGTGCAGAATCCAACCAGAGGAGCAGCACTTTTAGACCTAATACTATCTAATAGACCTGACAGAATAACAAATCTGCAGGTGGCTGGGCATCTAGGAAATAGCGACCACAATATTGTACAGTTTCACCTGTCTTTCACTAGGGGGACTTGTCAGGGAGTCACAAAAACACTGAACTTTAGGAAGGCAAAGTTTGACCAGCTTAGAGATGCCCTTAATCTGGTAGACTGGGACAATATCCTCAGAAATAAGAATACAGATAATAAATGGGAAATGTTTAAGAACATCCTAAATAGGCAGTGTAAGCGGTTTATACCTTGTGGGAATAAAAGGACTAGAAATAGGAAAAACCCAATGTGGCTAAACAAAGAAGTAAGACAGGCAATTAACAGTAAAAAGAAAGCATTTGCACTACTAAAGCAGGATGGCACCATTGAAGCTCTAAAAAACTATAGGGAGAAAAATACTTTATCTAAAAAACTAATTAAAGCTGCCAAAAAGGAAACAGAGACGCACATTGCTAAGGAGAGTAAAACTAATCCCAAACTGTTCTTCAACTATATCAATAGTAAAAGAATAAAAACTGAAAATGTAGGCCCCTTAAAAAATAGTGAGGAAAGAATGGTTGTAGATGACGAGGAAAAAGCTAACATATTAAACAAATTCTTCTCCACGGTATTCACGGTGGAAAATGAAATGCTAGGTGAAATCCCAAGAAACCATGAAAACCCTATATTAAGGGTCACCAATCTAACCCAAGAAGAGGTGCGAAACTGGCTAAATAAGATTAAAATAGATAAATCTCCGGGTCCGGATGGCATACACCCACGAGTACTAAGAGAACTAAGTAATGTAATAGATAAACCATTATTTCTTATTTTTAGGGACTCTATAGCGACAGGGTCTGTTCCGCAGGACTGGCGCATAGCAAATGTGGTGCCAATATTCAAAAAGGGCTCTAAAAGTGAACCTGGAAATTATAGGCCAGTAAGTCTAACCTCTATTGTTGGTAAAATATTTGAAGGGTTTCTGAGGGATGTTATTCTGGATTATCTCAATGAGTATACCTGTTTAACTCCATATCAGCATGGGTTTATGAGAAATCGCTCCTGTCAAACCAATCTAATCAGTTTTTATGAAGAGGTAAGCTATAGGCTGGACCACGGTGAGTCATTGGACGTGGTATATCTCGATTTTTCCAAAGCGTTTGATACCGTGCCGCACAAGAGGTTGGTACACAAAATGAGAATGCTTGGTCTGGGGGAAAATGTGTGTAAATGGGTTAGTAACTGGCTTAGTGATAGAAAGCAGAGGGTGGTTATAAATGGTATAGTCTCTAACTGGGTCGCTGTGACCAGTGGGGTACGGCAGGGGTCAGTATTGGGACCTGTTCTCTTCAACATATTCATTAATGATCTGGTAGAAGATTTACACAGTAAAATATCGATATTTGCAGATGATACAAAACTATGTAAAGCAGTTAATACAAGAGAAGATAGTATTCTGCTACAGATGGATCTGGATAAGTTGGAAACTTGGGCTGAAAGGTGGCAGATGAGGTTTAACAATGATAAATGTAAGGTTATACACATGGGAAGAAGGAATCAATATCACCATTACACACTGAATGGGAAACCACTGGGTAAATCTGACAGGGAGAAGGACTTGGGGATCCTAGTTAATGATAAACTTACCTGGAGCAGCCAGTGCCAGGCAGCAGCTGCCAAGGCAAACAGGATCATGGGGTGCATTAAAAGAGGTCTGGATACACATGATGAGAGCATTATACTGCCTCTGTACAAATCCCTAGTTAGACCGCACATGGAGTACTGTGTCCAGTTTTGGGCACCGGTGCTCAGGAAGGATATAATGGAACTAGAGAGAGTACAAAGGAGGGCAAGAAAATTAATAAAGGGGATGGGAGAACTACAATACCCAGATAGATTAGCAAAATTAGGATTATTTTGTCTAGAAAAAAGACGACTGAGGGGCGATCTAATAACCATGTATAAGTATATAAGGGGACAATACAAATATCTCGCTGAGGATCTGTTTATACCAAGGAAGGTGATGGGCACAAGGGGGCATTCTTTGCGTCTGGAGGAGAGAAGGTTTTTCCACCAACATAGAAGAGGATTCTTTACTGTTAGGGCAGTGAGAATCTGGAATTGCTTGCCTAAGGAGGTGGTGATGGCGAACTCAGTCGAGGGGTTCAAGAGAGGCCTGGATGTCTTCCTGGAGCAGAACAATATTGTATCATACAATTATTAGGTTCTGTAGAAGGACGTAGATCTGGGGATTTATTATGATGGAATATAGGCTGAACTGGATGGACAAATGTCTTTTTTCGGCCTTACTAAGTATGTTACTATGTTACTATGGATAGTATGCGGATGGAAAAAACGCAATACCCAATTTTTTGCAAAATGCCCTTCAAAACCTGGAAACAAACTTCACTCCACTATCAGACACCACACTCAAGGGCACACCATGCAAACGAACAACATATTGTGCAAACAACCAAGATAGGGTTTCTGCAGAAGGTAAAGCCACCAAGGGTATAAAGTGTGCGTTTTTAGGAAACCTGTCCACCACTACCCATATGACAGTATTACCCTTAGAAGAGGGTAGATTGGTGATAAAATCCATGTACATATGTGTCCATGGTTTATCAGGAACTGTTAAAATCACAGATACACTGCAAATTACCCTAAAAATATAAAACAATAAAACGTATAGATAGATAGATAGATAGATAGATAGATAGATAGATAGATAGATATACATACACACACATATATGTGTGTAAAGAAGTAAAAAACAAAAAAACATGGTACCAATGCTCTGTGAAAAAATGGGTGAATACTACCCAGACAAGGAGAACAGCCCAAACAACCAGACAATAGATCCACAGAGAAACACCATACAGGGAATAAATTATAAAATGCCTTTATTGTATACAAATGGCAACAACATTAATCAAGCATTCGTGCGCATATTAGGACTAGGAGACAGCTTAAATATATGCTCTAATATACAATGTAATGTCAACCCTGTTTACATATGATAAATACCTCAGAAGTGCAGAAAAAAGTGCAGTTGTGCAAAAGAATATGAAAATCTTATATACACAAAAAAAGTTTTGTATATAGAACAAAGTGCCTTGTGCCACATCACAATCAATCGATCACATAATAGGATTGAAATAACGTGCAGAGTGCCATCCAAAAAGAGGGACTGTAAACAAGGAAATATATGCTGAGTATTACCTTCCAGGGTCGCCACGTCCAGGTGCGTTATTTTTTGATGGCACTCTGCTTGATTAATGTTGTTGCCATTTGTATACAATAAAGGTATTTTATAATTTATTCCCTGTATGGTGTTTCTCTGTGGATCTATTGTCTGGTTGTTTGGGCTGTTCTCTCTATCAGGATCTGGCAAAGGCACCAATTACCCAGCTGGCCAATTATGAGAGCTTTTAGCGCGGGCACAAACTTCACACGCAGACACAAACTACTAGGGTTGAGCGAAACAGATCGGCACTTTTCAAAAGTCGCCGACTTTTAGCAAAGTCGGGTTTCGTGAAACCCGACCCGATCCCACTCTGGGATCGGGTCGGCGATCTCTAATTAAAAGTCGGGTTTCGTGGGCTCCCGCGCAATTTTCTCCACAAGAGTAGTAAAGCCAGTGACTGAGGGCAGATATTAATGGCCTGGAGAGGGTCCATGGTCATTGGCCCCCCCCTGGCTAAAAACACCTGCCCCCAGCCACCCCAGAAAAGGCATCTGTAAGATGCGCCTATTCTGGCACTTGGCCACTCTCTTCCCATTCCCGTGTAGCTGTGGGATATGGGGTAATGAAGGGTTAATGCCACCTTGCTATTGTAAGGTGACATTAAGCCAGATTAATAATGGAGAGGCATCAATTCTAACACCTATCCATTATTAATCCAATTGTATGAAAGAGTTAAAATAAACACACACACAATATTAAAGTATTTTAATGAAATAAACACACCGTTTGTTTTAATATTTTATTGTACGATCAATCCAATCGCTGAAGACCCTCGCTCTGTAACAAATAAAAAATAATAAACCAACAATATACATACCTTCCATAGATCTGTAACATCCCACGTTGTAAATCCATCTGAAGGGGTTAAAATATTTAACAGCCAGGAGCTCTGCTAATGCAGCGCTGCTCGTGGCTGTAAACCCCAGCGAATTAAGGTAATGTAGGTCAATGACCTGTAGTTACCTTCATTCGCGGTGAAGCGCCCCATGCTGGATGTCCCTGGAGCGTGGGAAAAGTTCCCAGGCTCGAGGTCATATGAGGACATCCAGCAGGGGGCGCATCACCGCAAATGAAGGTAACTATAGGTCATTGACCTACATTACCTTCATTCTCTGGGGTTTACAGCCACGAGCAGCGCTGCATTAGCAGAGCTTCTGGCTGTAAAATATTTTAATCCCTTCAGAAGGATTTACAGATGTGCCTTTTCTGGGGAGGCTGGGGGCAGATGTTTTTAGCCAAGGGGGGGGAATAAATCATTGACCCTCTCCAGGCTATTAATATCTGCCCTCAGTCACTGGCTTTACTACTCTGGCAGAGAAAATTGTGGGGGAGCCCACGCCAATTTTTTCCGCGATTTAACCCTTAAATTTAAGAGCTAGAGCGCCGAAATTTTGCATATACACACTACTAACATTAGTAGTGTGGAATCTGCAAAAAAAGGGGGATATGACATGGTTTACTGCATGTAAACCATGTCTCAAATCATGTTGGGTTTTGGCAGGAGAAATGAAAAGCCGGTGTTAGGGCTAGCGGAACGCACCAAATATTAAGACAGATAGAGTATGGTGCGTTCGCAGCCCGGGGTCCACTGTGCAGAGATGGAACCTGCTGCCAAGTAACGACGGACTATATGGCGGTACTCATAAGTATATACACGTGGGTTAAACTTCACCCAACGTGAAGGAAGCGATCCTGTTGCGTCACAGGACTGCGGTACCGCACATAGAGCGCGAGCAAGTAGTCAGCGAACTAAACCCCAACTAGGATTGAAGTCCGATTAGACCCTTGCTGGCATAACACCGCAACTGGGTGTGTAAGGAAACAAAATAACAATTTTAAGGCACAAGAGTGCATGCGGTGCCGCACTGACGAACGCAACTAACCACCCAGGCTTGGGTAAGGAAAGCACAGAGGAAGTGCACGGCGCCGTACTGGCGGTCACAGCAACTGGACGTTGTAATGTGTGATTCGTGCTGTAGGCTAAGTCGGGCGCTAGATAGCAACCATACACCTTCCGCGAACAGACATTCAATAGGGTAGGGGTTTCCAAGGAAGACTTGCACTCACAACATACACACATTAACAATTGTACACTAGCGCATGGCCGTGCGGTCATGCGCAGTTTATATAGTTGCAGCACAGGAAGTGGCCACAGAAACTTTGCCCTTCCAAGACCTGCCAAGAGGACCAATGGAATGTGCTGCAGAGCCTGAGCACATGACCCTCGATCTCCAACGGGAGATCTTGCCCTGGGCATGCTCAGTGTGTGCAGACAAGGACTTAGTCCCAGAGAAGTCCGCTCGCTGCTGACCAGCACTGACTTTAATGGCAGAAGCTGAAGAAGCAGCAGTAACTCTCTGTACAGCGTGAGACTGAGCAAGACGCTGGGACCGACGTCCCTGCTGAGCAGACTCCACTGTGGCTGGATAAGAATGGGAGACCGCAGCGGAGATGGCTCGAGATTCCCCCTGTGCAGAAGCGGGAACTCGAGACCTAACATTACCCCCCCTCCTAGGGCCCCCCTCCTCCTTGGGCCTCGCTACGCTCGAAGGCAGCAATGAGCTGTGGGGCCCGAATGTTTTCAGCAGGCTCCCATGACCTGTCCTCTGGGCCATAACCCTTCCAATCCACCAGATAGAACTTTTTGCCGCGTACCACCTTGCACCCCAAAATAGAGTTCACCTCGTAATCGTCCGTAGACGAACCCGATGTCCCGGCAGATGACTCGGAAAACCGGGACATGTATACGGGTTTCAAAAGGGACACATGAAAGGTGTCGGTGATACCCAAGCGTGGAGGAAGAGCCAAACGGTAGACCACAGGATTAACTTGTTCGAGAACCTTGAAGGGACCCAAGTAGCGAGGAGCAAACTTAGTGGACTCAACTCGCAGCCTGATGTTACGGGCGGAGAGCCACACCAAGTCGCCAGGAGCAAAGGTCGGAGCGGGACGCCGATGAACATCAGCGGAGGACCTCATTCTCTCCTTGGAGGCCAGAATGGCATCCTGCGTGCGGTCCCAAATGTCTCGTGCCTCCACAGCCCAGTCTGCCACCCTGGAGTCAGCAGAAGACACAGGCATGGGCACAGGAACACGCGGATGCTGGCCGTAATTTAGGAGGAATGGAGTCTGACCGGTGGAGTCGGCTACAGCATTGTTAAGTGCAAACTCTGCCCACGGTAGCAAGGATGCCCAGTCATCCTGCCTGGCAGAAACAAAATGTCGTAAATATGTGACCAAGGTCTGGTTGGCCCTCTCTACCAACCCATTCATCTAGGGATGATATGCCGAAGAGAGATTCAACTCAATACTGAGTAGACGACAAAGCTCTCTCCAGAATCGAGACGCAAACTGGGGACCCCGGTCACTAACAATTTTGTCTGGCATACCGTGTAGGCGAAAGATATGCTTGACGAACAAGACAGCCAACGCCCGTGCAGAAGGTAGCCGTGGAAGAGGCACCAAGTGCACCATTTTGGAAAAATGGTCGGTGATCACCCAGATAATGGTGCAGTTACGAGACTTGGGTAAGCCCACCACAAAGTCCATCCCGACCATCTCCCAGGGCCTGTCCGCCACCGGCAGAGGATAAAGCAAACCAGCTGGCCGTTGCCGAGGAGTCTTGGCGCAAGAGACACACGCCCGAACATACTCTGCGACATAACGAGCCATATGCGGCCACCAGTACGTCCTCGCCAGTAACTCAGATGTCCTTTTGGTACCAAAATGTCCACCCACCCTGGACGAGTGTGCCCAAGAAAACCTCCGGTCGCAAATTGGATGGAACAAAAGTCTTGCCCGGGGGCACAGACTCTAGCGAAACCGAGGCCACAGTTCTCAAGCTCTCGGTGGGGACAATAAGCCGAGGCTCCTCCTCCTCCTCCGCAGATGACACAACGGAGCGAGAGAGAGCGTCGGCCCGAATGTTCTTCTCCCCAGAAAGAAAATGGAGGGTGAAATGAAACCGGGAGAAGAATAAGGACCATCTGGCCTGGCGAGAATTCAACCGCTGGGCTGTCTGCAGGTACACCAAATTTTTATGGTCTGTGAAGACTTGGAAGGGAAAACGTGCACCCTCCAAGAGATGTCTCCACTCCGAGAAAGCCAACTTCATGGCTAGCAACTCCCTGTCCCCGATGGAATAATTCCTCTCTGCTGGTGAGAAGGTCTTGGAGAAAAAGAAGCAAGGATGTTTCCGACCTTGAGCATCCTTTTGGAAGAGGACTGCTCCAGCACCAACAGAAGAGGCATCCACCTCCATGATAAATGGCCTATCAACATCGGGGCGATGTAGGATGGGAGCGATAGCGAAGTGTGACTTTACAGAGTTAAAGGCCTTGGAGACCTCCTCAGACCACAATTTGGGATTCGCCCCCTTCTTGGTGAGGGCAACTAAGGGAGCTACCAAAGTTGAGAAGTGCGGAATGAACTGGCGATAATAATTAATGAACCCCATAAAGCGCTGCACCGCTTTAAGAGAATGGGGTTCCTGCCAGTCCATCACAGCCTGTAGTTTGGCAGGATCCATAGCCAATCCCTGGGCAGAGATGATGTAGCCTAGGAAAGGTAAGGACTCCTGCTCAAACATACACTTCTCCAACTTGGCATAGAGGGAGTTTGCCCGTAGGAGGTCGAAGACTTTGCAAACATCTCTCCGGTGGGAGTCAATATCTGGAGAGTAGATGAGAATATCATCCAGATAGACTACGACCGAGGTGGAAAGCATATCCCGGAAGATATCATTCACAAAGTCTTGGAAAACGGCTGCGGCATTACAGAGCCCGAAGGGCATCACCAGATATTCATAGTGCCCATCCCTGGTGTTAAAAGCCGTCTTCCATTCGTCCCCCTCACGGATGCGAATCAGGTTGTAAGCACCCCGCAGATCTAGTTTAGTAAATACCCTTGCTCCCCGAAGCCTATCGAAGAGCTCAGATATCAAGGGCAAAGGATACTTGTTCTTAACGGTGATGGCGTTAAGACCCCTGTAGTCTATGCATGGACGCAATTCCCCATTCTTCTTCTGCACGAAGAAGAACCCTGCCCCAGCAGGTGACACTGACTTCCTAATGAATCCTCTTGCCAGATTTTCCTGGATGTACTGTGACATGGCCTCCGTCTCCGGGAGAGATAGCGGATAGACTCGACCCCGGGGAGGCTCAGCACCAGGCAAGAGATCAATAGGACAGTCATAGAGGCGATGGGGCGGAAGGATCTCCGCCGCCTTTTTGGAGAACACGTCTGCATAAGACCAATACTGCTTGGGGAGAGAGGAAAGATCTGCGGGTACCTCTGTAGTAGCAACCTGAACGCACTCCCTCTGACATCTACCCCCACAAGATTCGCCCCATCCCAGGATTCTGCCAGAGGACCACTCGATATGAGGAGAGTGGTACCGTAGCCAAGGTATTCCCAACAGGACCTCATCAATTCCCTCAGGAATGACGAGCAGAGATATAATCTCCTGATGAGATGGCAACATGGACAGAGTAAAAGAGATGGTCTGGTGTGTTATCTGTGAGGGCAGTGCCAACCCATTCACCACTCGTACCATTACTGGTTGAGCTAGCATAACCAGGGGTATTGCGTGACGTTGGGCAAAGGCAGAAGACATAAAATTGCCCTCCGCCCCAGAATCCACGCAGAGCTCTACCGAGCGGGAGAATGAGCCTATAGTAATTGTCCCCTTAAAGGACAATTTAGAGGCAAACGTCGCCGTGTTTAGTGTACCTCCACCTACTACCACTAGACGCTGACGTTTCCTCGATCGCTGAGAACATCTGGTGGCTAGATGTCCTGACTGCTGGCAAACATGACAGACCTTGAGTGCACAAGCCGTCCGGGACTTAGATCCCGCTTGTGACACTTCCCTGGCCTCATGTGACTCAGGAACCAGGATCGGAGATTCCAGAGGTTTGGCGAAGGTAGGAGCCAGCCGAAACCTCTGCCTACACTGGGCTCGATCTAACCTCCGCTCGTTAAAACGGAGGTCAATTCGAGTGGAGACAGTTATTAACTCCTCCAGTGTGGCAGGAATCTCCCTAGTGGCCAGAGCGTCCTTAACGTGGTCAGCCAGGCCCCTCCAAAATATGGGGATAAGAGCTTTATCCGACCAATCCAGCTCAGAAGCTAAAGTGCGGAATTGGACGGCGAAATGACTGACCAAGGACTCACCCTGAGTTAATGCCAGCAGTTGGAGCGCCGTATCATGGGTGACTTGAGGTCCTAAAAAGACCTGTTTCAGAATGCTCAGAAACAGCGGAGCACTCTGCACCACATGATCGCCACGCTCCCACAGCAGCGTAGCCCATTCCAACGCCCTGTCCGACAAGAGAGACACTATAAATCCCACCTTAGCCCGCTCTGTGGGAAAACGTGCAGCCAGGAGCTCGAGGTGAATAGAGCACTGACTCACAAATCCCCTACAAAACTTGCTATCACCAGAAAATTTTTCTGGCAGCGGGAGGCGAGAAAATGTCGGAGCAGGGGTGGCAATGGACAGGGTTGCTGCAGCCACGCTAGCAGCCTGTACAGCAACGGCGGTAACATCCACAGCTGAGGTTGCTCTCTCAAGAGCCGCCAACCTACCCTCCAGCTGCTGGATATACCGCAAGGATTGCTGTTTGTCCGTCATTACTAGCCAGACCCTGGCGCTAGTGTAATGTTAGGGCTAGCGGAACGCACCAAATATTAAGACAGATAGAGTATGGTGCGTTCGCAGCCCGGGGTCCACCCTGCAGAGATGGAACCTGCTGCCAAGTAACGACGGACTATATGGCGGTACTCATAAGTATATACACGTGGGTTAAACTTCTCCCAACGTGAAGGAAGCGATCCTGTTGCATCACAGGACCGCGGTACCGCACATAGAGCGCGAGCAAGTAGTCAGCGAACTCAACCCCCAACTAGGATTGAAGTCCGATTAGACCCTTGCTGGCATAACACCGCAACTGGGTGTGTAAGGAAACAAAATAACGATTTTAAGGCACAAGAGTGCATGCGGTGCCGCACTGACGAACGCCACTAACCACCCAGGCTTGGGTAAGGAAAGCACAGAGGAAGTGCACGGCGCCGTACTGGCGGTCACAGCAACTGGACGCTGTAATGTGTGATTCGTGCTGTAGGCTAAGTCGGGCGCTAGATAGCAACCATACACCTTCCGCGAACAGACATTCAATAGGGTAGGGGTTTCCAAGGACGACTTGCACTCACAACATACACACATTAACAATTGTACACTAGCGCATGGCCGTGCGGTCATGCGCAGTTTATATAGTTGCAGCACAGGAAGTGGCCACAGAAACTTTGCCCTTCCAAGACCTGCCAAGAGGACCAATGGAATGTGCTGCAGAGCCTGAGCACATGACCCTCGATCATGCTCAGTGTGTGCAGACAAGGACGTAGTCCCAGAGAAGTCCGCTCGCTGCTGACCAGCACTGACTTTAATGGCAGAAGCTGAAGAAGCAGCAGTAACTCTCTGTACAGCGTGAGACTGAGCAAGACGCTGGGACCGACGTCCCTGCTGAGCAGACTCCACTGCGGCTGGATAAGAATGGGAGACCGCAGCGGAGATGGCTCGAGATTCCCCCTGTGCAGAAGCGGGAACTTGAGACCTAACAGCCGGTAATTGAATTACCGGCTTTTCTGCTATATCGCCCTGAAGGAAAAGTAAAAAAAAAAAAAAACCCATAGACTTACATTGGGTTTCGAGTTTCGGCCGATCCCCGACCCCGACTTTTCAATAGGATCAGCCGATTTCACTCGACCCGACTTTTGAGAAAGTCGGGTTTCGTGAAACCCGACTCGACCCTGAAAAACTAAAAGTCGCTCAACCCTACAAACTACTTCACATCAGATAAATGTGAGGACCACTAGAACTAGATGGCCCCATGAGTAGCCGATATTCTAGGATGTCAACCCAATACCGAGTCATGTAACTCTTGCATAAACCTGAGACAAAATTGAATTGAGACAAACAGCTTATCAATCATATTGGATGTGGGCCTCCCGAATCTCCTGTTCCAAACCAGATGACACATCAGCCACCACCACCCCAGGTTGTAGAATGGAGGATAATAATAATCTTTATTTTTATATAGCGCTAACATATTCCACAGCGCTTTACAGTTTTGCACACATTATCATCACTGTCCCCGATGGGGCTCACAATTTAAATTCCCTATCAGTATGTCTTTGGAATGTGGGAGGAAACCCAAGCAAACACGGAAAGAACATACAACCGGCTGTTAGATGTTGTCCTTGGCGGGGTTTGAACCCAGGACTCCAGCACTGCAAGGCTATTGTGCTAACCACTGCGCCACCGTGCCGCCCATGGAAGTTCGTGAGCAGAAACTGGATCCAGGCTCCGATACAAGGCATTGTCCCTCACATTTTTAAATCCAGGAAGAAAAGTGATCAAAAACTGGAACCAGGAGAAAAACAGAGACCAAGAGACCATCTAGCCTTCCTAGGGGTCAAACTCTTAGCCGATTCAATGTACGCCAGGTTTTTGTGATTAGTAACCACCGTAATGGGATGAGCCGCCACCTCCAAAAAATGCCTCCATTCCTCAAAAGCCAACTTGACCGCAAAAAGTTCCTGATTGCCCACATAATAATTTCTCTCTGCTGGGGAGAACTTCTTGGAGAAGAAGGTGCACGGTCTCAGGTTGGTCAATGTGGCGGGCCCCTGGGACAACACCGCCCCCACCCCCACTTCTGAGGCATCAACCTCTACTATAAAGGTCTCAGATGGATCTGGCTGTACCAGAACAAGGGCATTCATGAAACTTTTTTTAACAATAAAAATGCTACTACTGCTGAGGCAGGCCAGTTCTTAAAGTCAGCCCCCTTCTGTGTCAAATCGGTGAGGGGCTTGACTACCTATGAGAACCCCATAATAAAACCCTGGTTGTAAGTGGCAAATCTCAAAAAGCATTGCAGACCTTTCAGGTCATGAGGCTGAACCCCATCTACAATGTCCTGAACCTTCTTGGGATCCATGCAAAACCCCTTCCCAGAGACAATGAACCCCACAAAAGACAGTGTCTCGACAAAAAATTTGCATTTTTCCAATTTAGCGAAAAGCAGGTTCTCCCTGAGTCTCAGGAGAACTGCCTGAAGATGACCAACATGGGCCTGCTTATTCAATGAATAAAACAAAATGTCATCTAAGTAGATAACCAGAAACAGCCCAATAAAATCAGAGAATACAAATTTGATGAAGTTTTGGAAGAAATTTTCTAATAAACATTCAGAAGTGAGGAATGCAGTCTTCCACTCATCCCCCTTCCGTACCCGAATCAGGTTATATGGCACCCCCACAAATCCAGCTTAGAAAACCATTTGGCCCCAGACAATTGATGACACAAATCAGGAATGAGTGGAAGGGGATATGTGTTTCTCACGGTAATCTTATTAAGTTCCCAAAAGTCAAGGCATGGGCGGAGACAACCGTCTTTTTATTTTTTTTTTACAAAAAAAAATCTGCAGCACCAGGAGATAAAGAAGGGAAAATATGTCCCTTTCTGAGACTTTCAGATATGTACACCTTCATGGCGACCGCTCAGGACCAGAAAGGTTGAACAACCGGGCCATTGGCAACTTAGCCCCAGGAATAAGATCAATGGCACAATCAAAAGGACGGTGCGGTGGCAACCCCTCAGCCTGACTTTTAGAGAACATGTCCTCGTAGTCCTTCAGTTACTCCAGAATACCCTTCAGACTGACGGACGACACAGATACAAAAATTAGACAGTTATTTTTACATTTAGGCCCCAATTTAACAATCTCCCTGGCCTCCCAGTCAATGATCGGATTATGACATTTTAACCAGGGGAACCCTAAGACCAACCCGGCAGGAAGGTTGTCCAGAACAAAACAGGCTATATGCTTCATATGAACAGGGCCAACCTTAAGGGCGAACTCCTCAGTAATGGAGAGGATCCCGTCCTTGGTGAAAGGTGTAGAGTCAATAGCCACGACCTTCATAGGTTTCCCCAACCTGACTGTCCCTATCTCATAATGGGCCACCAACTTAGAGTCAATCAGATTCACAGTAGAACCACAATCCACAAAAGCAGAAGAGGGGAAAAAACAATTGATCACACCAAGCTCCACTTTCAATAATAATTTGAAGATTGAGGAAGACAGTACCTGAGGGTCTGGGCAGCTTCCTTGGCAGCTACCCAGACCTAGGCATTTCCCAAGACCTTGGAAACAGCGGATAGGTGGGGTAGTCTCTTCTTCAATAGCCTGGAACTCCACAATAAAAACAGAGATTTTTCTCTCTTTGGCATCTCCTCTCCCTTTCCTTTGTGGAGACAGCCCCCATCTCCATGGGCTCAAGTGATGATAGGGGTTAATGCTTAATAGGTAACAACAGATCCTCAAGAGGCACCACTCCCCTCTCACACAGCCTATGGTCCATACTTATGGCCTGTGTCATAGCTTCTTCCAGAGAATCAGGTGGTGGATACAGGGCTAGTGCATCCTTTCAATGCTCAGACAGTCTCCTCTGGAATAGCTCTCTGAGCACCGAGTCATTCCAAGACACTTCTGTTGCCCACCACCTGTACTCAGAACAGTACCACTCGGCAGAGAGCTTCCCCTGAGTGAGACCCATAATCATGTCCTCAGCCAATCTCACTCGATTGGGTTCATGGTAAAAGAGACGCAAGGCCTCAAAGAACCGATCCACAGACAATATCTCAGGGGAGGTAGGGGGCAGGGAGAAAGCCCAGGACTGCAGACCCTCACGTAACAAAGATATCACCATCCCCACCCTTTGACTCTCGTCCCCTGAAGACCTAGGATACAGGGAAAGCAATTACTTGCAACTCTCTAAAGAACTGGAATTTATTTTTATCCCCAGAAATGGTATCTGGTAATTTTACAGAGGGTACAAGAGAAGAAAGGGAAGCATCAGAGACAGCCCCATCCATACTGCCAGGCATAGAGGAGGCACCCCGAACCGCACTAACCATATCTCCAACTCCTTTTGCACATGTCGATCACAAGTAACCAAAGCACTTTGCTCCACCTACAGATCCGGCATAATTTTTGTCAGGTTAGCTACCTGATCTGACAGAGCTTGGTGCAGATCCATATCAGAGAGAAAAAGGGGAAAAGAAAGGTGCAGAATCTGCATTATTGCTTTGTGTCGGTTATAATGTAATGACACTGCCTGGTGTAGTAGAGATGGGGCACTAGCAGGAGTGCAGGGAGAGTAAAGAATGAGGAACGCAGTGCACACAGGACCTGAACTAGGCAGGTCACGTGATCACTGCAGGGATGATGGGGGTGGAACTACCGCTCAAGAATGGAGGGTCTACAAAATACTCAGGACACAGAGTATTAAGATAGAAACATAGTCAAAGGACAAGCAGAGGGTCAGGAGCCAGATGGGGGTGAGGTACCAAGGGGCAAAACAGCAGATTAGTCAGAGACAAGCAAAGGGGTCAGTAAGCCAGGACAGACAGAGAAGTACCAAGCCGAAAACAGGGGCAGTAGTCAGGGGGCAAACCGGGTAATACACAGCAATACACAGGTTGAAATGCGTCTATCTTCTACACTGGTGTGCCTTGGTGCTCAACATGTGTATTTTTTGTTGCATTTTTTTAAAAGGTTGATTAGTAAAGACTAGAGTTGAGCAACTTTTACTTTTTTAGGGTCGAGTCGGGTTTCGCGAAACCTGACTATCTCAAAAGTCGATTATCGCGAAAAGTCGGTGATCGAACGAAACACGAAACCCAATGCAAGTCAATGGGGAAGCATAGTCGGCAGTGAGTGGAGGCCAGGAAAACACCTTCAGTGCCCATTTTAATGGCAAAAACATCCATTCTTGGTACTGAAGCTTGTCAATCTTAATTTACCTTATAATAATAGTTAGGCATTGGAAATTGGGGGTCATTTGGCTAAAGTTGTGGGGGGTATGGCTGGTTCAAGTATTTAGTGGGCCCAGAAAACGTGGACCACGTCACGGCAGGGGAACAGGGAGAGGTAAGTATTTCAACTTTGCAAGTGCTGTGATCCTGAGCAAGCAGGGGGGGGCCACTCGTTCGCATTGGCACTGGCACAGGGCCCCTCAAAGTACGGCGGTGTGTTTACATGGCGGGGGCGCCTCCCACCGGCAGCGACACTTTTGCTCACTATGAGGGGCCCTGTGCCTGTGACGTTGCCAATGAGTTTCCCCCCTACCTGATGAAGGAACCTGCACCTTCCTCTTTGTCCCGGTGTAAGGTGGTATAGTATGCGGGAAGGGGAGCCTGACTTTCAGCAGGGTCAGAATCTGTCTGTGTAGTGTGCAAGGGGAATGTAGCGGTCTGGGTCAATGTACCAGCAGAGTCATCTAGCACTGGCTGGGCAATGGGCAGGATGAGGAGGAAACACAGATATAGGCCCAAATAATAAAGTGGGCTAAAAGCAGTTCAAAATTGGTAACAGGACTAACCAGGCGGCATTGCTTTGTTCAGTGGAGGAAAACTGTAATGAGAGGCTGACACAGTGAGTAGGCCCAAATCAGTAAGTAGGCTAAATGCAGTTCAAAATTGGTAACAGTAGTAAACAGGTGGCACTGCTTTGTTCAGTGGAGGAGAACAGCAAGGAGCGGCAGACACCGTTAGTAAGGCAAACAAAACTAGTAGGCCAAATGCAGTGTAATTTAAAAACTACTTAATGAAAGCCTGAAGATAGAAGCTAAGGCAAGTAAACCTGGAGAACACCTTGGAGTGGCAGACACCGTTAGTAGGCTCCAACCAAACTAGTAGGCCTAATGCAGTGTTATATTAACAACTACTTAATGAGAGCCTGAAGATTGAAGCTCGGGAAAGTAAACCTGGAGAACACCTTGGAGCGGCAGACACCGTTAGTAGGCCCAACCAAACTAGTAGGCCTAATGCAGTGTTATATTAACAACTACTTAATGAGAGCCTGAAGATTGAAGCTCGGGAAAGTAAACCTGTAGAACACCTTGGAGCTGCAGACACCGTTAGTAGGCTCCAACCAAACCAGTAGGCCTAATGCAGTGTTATATTAACAACTACTTAATGAGAGCCTGAAGATTGAAGCTCGGGAAAGTAAACCTGGAGAACACCTTGGAGCGGCAGACACCGTTTGTAGAACCCAACCAAACTTGTAGCCCCAATGCAAATTCCGATAGGCTGAAAACCTGACAATTGCAGCTCAGCTTTTTTAAGAGGACAGCTGTATTGAGTGGCGCAGACAGACACTGGTAGTAGGCCTTACACCACGAAGTTGGCTCGATGCAGGTTTAAAAAAGGTTAGAGGGGTACACAGGCAGCATTGGTGTGGTCAGCGGAGGACAATTGGCAGGAGGGACCGCGGACAGACTTACTAGGCCTTAAATTAAAAAAGTTGGCTAGATGCAGGTTTAATTATGTTGCAGGGGTGCAGAGACAGCATTGGTGTGGTCAGCGGAGGACAATTGGAAGGACGGAATGCAGACACACTTAGTAGGCCTAAAATACAAACATTAGGCTTGATGCAGGTTTTATTAGGCTACAAGGGTACACAGGCAGCATTTGTGTGGTCAGCGGAGGACAATTGGAAGGAGTGTCTGACAGTTAGTACTCCAAAATAATAAATGCATGTTAATGTCTCGCCAAAAAAAAATAAATAAATAAACAGGTGGCATACCTAGGTACAGGGGTGGGCTCCTCTGCTGACTTGCAGGCATTGGTATTTGGCGCAAAGTATTAACTGGTGTAAATGTAGGGCAGGGCCCCTGAATATTTTTACTAGCATCATGCATGTCAAAAAATTGCTATTGGAAGTGCCATTGACTTGCAAAATTATCTCTCACTGCTCCACCACTGTTTAGTCTATGTGGTTAAATCCAACCGCATAGACTAAACAGTGGTGGAGCAGTGAGAGATAATTTTGCAAGTGTTAGAGCACTGTTTGAGCTGGGGGGGAACACTCTCTCGTGGGCGGCGGTACTGGCCCAGGGCCAGTGTGTTACAACAGTGTGTCTGATGTTGGGTGCGCACCACCACCGCTAGAGACACTTCATTGTACTATGAGGGACCCTGTGCCAGTGCCGTCGCCCAAAAGTGGGCACACCCACCTCTTCAGCCAAATGGCACTCGCACGGGTGCTTGCGCCAAATGGTGACTGACCACGTCCCCGTGGGAGGAGTCGGCCCATTTAGAGAGGTTTAAAAATGTTGTATGCTGGACATACAGCAGCTGCAAATTGAGAAATTGGAACAGTCAGTAAGACCAGTCCAAAAGCAAAACCTTTTCACAGGAAAGCTAGGTGTCAGCTGGGAAAGGTGGGGCAAAATAATTAGAAATCCATGATTGGTTCATTTTAATGAAGGTTAGATCATAAACATTTTGGGTAGCCAGACGAGTCCTTTTTTCGGTCAGTATTGAACAAGCAGCACTGAATACTTTCTGATAGCACACTAGCTGCTGGGCAAGCAAGCTACTGCAATGCATATTCTGCCAATTCAGGCCAGGTGTCTATTTTGGATGCCCAGTAATCGAATGGGAATGACGGGTGAGGGAGAACATCAATAAGGGAGGAAAAATAGTTTGTAACCATACTGGACAAATGTTGTCTCTTGTCACTTTGAATTGATGCTGTAGTACCTGTCCTGTTTGCGATCATTGCGAAATCACTCCACAACCTGGTCAGAAAACCCCTCTGTCCAATGCCACTTCTGATTTGTGCACCTCTAACACCTCTGCCATGTTGCCCCCTGCAGTTCGTGTGAGAACCATCACTGCCGCTGTGTGCTGGGAATGCCTGAACCAAACGGTCTACAAGAGTTGCTTGTTTCGTTGCCAATATTTGTTCAAGGTTCTCATGTGGCATGATATTTTGCAATTTCCCTTTTTAGCGTGGATCCAGGAGGCAGGCCAACCAGTAATAGTCATCGGTAGGGTTGAGCGACTTTTAATTTTATAGGATCGGGTCGGGTTTCACGAAACCCGACTTTTTCAAAAGTCGGGTCGAGTGAAATCGGCCGATCCTATAAAAAAGTCGGGGTCGGGGTCGGCTGAAACACGAAACCCAAAGCAGCGCATTGGGTTTCCAATGGTTCCCAGGGTCTGAAGGAGAGGAAACTCTCCTTCAGGCCCTGGGATCCATATTGAAGTGCAAAATAAAGAATTAAAATAAAAAATATTGCTATACTCACCCTCTGATGCGCCCTGGTACTAACCGGCAGCCTTCCTTCCATAGAATGAGCGCGAGAAGGGCCTTAGATGACGTCGCGGCTTGTGATTGGTCGCGCGACCGCCCATGTGACTGCTCGCGCGACCAATCACAAGCCGCGACGTCACCGAAGGTCCTTCAAGCGCTGATTCTTAGGAAGGAAGGCTGCCGGAAAGAAGCAGGGCGCGTTTGAGGGTGAGTATATTCCTATTAGGTATATACTCCCCCTCAGACGCGCCCTGCTTCTTTCCGGCAGCCTTCCTTCCTAAGAATCAGCGCTTGAAGGACCTTCGGTGACGTCGCGGCTTGTGATTGGTCGCGTGGGCGGTCACATGGGTGGTCGCGCGACCAATCACAAGCCGTGACGTCATCTAAGGTCATTCACGCGCTGATTCTAAGGAAGGAAGGCTGCCGGTTAGTACCAGGGCGTGTCAGAGGGTGAGTATAGCAATATTTTTTATTTTAATTCTTTATTTTACACTTAAATATGGATTCCGATACCGATTTCCGATATTGCAAACATATCGGAACTCGGTATCGGAATTCCGATACCAGATTCAGAAGATCGCTGACCTCATGGCCGACCCCACACAAGGGTCGGGTCGGGTTTCATGAAACCCGACTTTGCCAAAAGTCGGCGACTTCTGAAAATGGCCGACCCATTTCGCTCAACCCTAGTCATCGGTCATCATTTTTATAATGCGGGGGTCCCTTTTTAGGATACACAAGGCATAATCTGCCATGTGGGCAAATGTTTCAGTTGTCAATTCACTGCTTGCGCTGGGTTGAGGAGCACTTTCTGGCAAATCAACATCACTAGTCTCCCTCAAAATCCCTGAACCTGTCCTTGCAACGCCACCAGTTTCTATTGACCCCTGAGAAGCTTCCTCATCAAAAATGTATTCATCCCCATCATCCTCCTCATCCTCCTCCTCTTCGCCTGCCACCTTGTCCAGTAGACTTCCCTGAGCAGACAATGGCTGACTGTCATCAAGGCTTCCCTCGTCCTCGGCTGCAGACGCCTGCTCCTTTATGTGCATCAAACTTTGCATCAGCAGACGCATTAGGGGGATGCTCATGCTTAAGATGGTGTCGTCTGCACTAACCAGGCGTGTGCATTCCTCAAAACACTGAAGGACTTCACACAGGTCTTGTAGCTTCAACCACTGCACACCTGACAACTCCATGTCTGCCATCCAACTGCCTGCCCGTGTATGTGTATCCTCCCACAAATACTTAATAGCACGCCTCTGTTCACACAGCCTCTGAAGCATGTGCAGTGTGGAGTTCCACCTTGTTGCAACATCGATGATTAGGCAGTGCTGGGGAAGCTTCAAAGATCACTGATGGTTCTGCATATGGCTGGAGTGTACGGGTGAATGGTGTATGTGTGAGCGAAGTCTGCGCACCATCAGGAGCAGGTCAGGTAACCCCGGATAACTTTTCAGGAAGCACTGCACCACCAGGTTCAAGGTGTGAGCCAGGCAAGGAATGTGTTTCAGTTATGAAAGGGCTATGGCAGCCATAATGTCGTAGCGTGGTACAGCGTAGGCCATCAGGGCTTTGAAAGCTTCATTTTCAACTAACCAGTAGGGCATCATCTCTAACAAAATTAGTCTAGCAATGTGGGCGTTCAAACCCTGTGTACACGGATGAGAGGATGAGTACATCCTTTTCCTAAGGAGAGTTTCTTGTAGGGTGAGCTGGACTGGAGTGTTGCATATGGTGGAACTAGCTGGGGTGATGGTGGACATGGCAGACTGAGAGGGTTGGTGATGGTATTCTTGCAGTTGGCCTACATACAGTGTTTCCTACCACGAACCTAATGATTCCCTGACTGCTTTGGCCTTGCGAAGAAACCTCCACATTTGCTGCAGGTGGTGTGGTAAACGGTGGGCTTACAGTGAGGGAAGGAATGTAGCATTGCTGACTAGCTTCATTGTGAGAGGGTGCAACAACGTTAAGGGACGTTTGGTAGTTAGTCCAGGCTTGCAAGTGCATGGTGGTTAAATGTCTACGCATGCAACTTGTATTTAGATTTTTCAAATTCTGACCTCTGCTGAAGGCAGAAAGAAGCTGACAGATATGCCACTAACAGGACTGACGCAGATGCACACACTGGCAATATAAATCTCCCTTTTTTTATATGGGAGACTAGTGAATAAATCAGGCCCACTGTATTACAGTACAGTTTCTGTGGCAGAAAATGACTGACAGATACCACAGACAGGACTGGCGCAGATGCACAAATTAGGCAATATTAATCTCGCTTTTTTATATGGGAGACTAGTGAATAAATCAGGCCCACTGTATTACAGTATAGTTTCTGTGGCAGAAAATGACTGACAGATACCACAGACAGGACTGGCGCAGATGCACAGATTGGCAATATAAATCTCCCTTTTTAGGTGTGGGACAGTGCAGAAAAATACAGGCCCACTGTTTTACACTTCACAGTTTCAGGGGCAGAAAGGGGCTTGAAGATATATATAAAAAAAATTACAATTACTACAATTACAATCTCCCTACAATAATCTCAGAAAAGTATGGCAGGCAGCAATAAAAAGGACTGCTGCTCACAAAAGTGTGGACACACAAACAAGATAGCTGTGCAAAAAGAAAGGAGCAGCAGGATTTGTGTTTTGAAAAAAGCAGTTGGTTTGCACAGTGGCGTACAAACAGCAATGCAGCTATCAGGGAGCCTTCTAGGGCAGCCCAATAAGCTACAGAGCTGATGAAGAAAAATCTAGCCTCCACTGTCCCTGCAAAGAAAAGGTGGTGTTGGACAGTGGAAATCGCTACAGCACAAGCTGTTTGGGGGTTAATGTACCCTTCCTAACGCTATCCCTGCTTGTGACGAAGTGGCAGCAACCTCTCCCTATGCTCAGATCAGCAGCAGTAAGATGGCGATCGGCATGCACGGCCCTTTATAGCCCCTGTGACACCGCAGAAAGCAAGCCAATAACTGCCATGCCCTTCTCTAAGATGGTGGGGACCAGGACCTATGTCATCATGCTGCCCACACTCTGCGTCCACCTTCATTGGCTTAGAAATGGCTAAGAATGCGTCATATGAAATGCGACTTTGGCGCGAAGATCGCGTACCGCATGGCCGATCCCACGCTGGGATTGGATCGGGATTCATGAAACCCAACTTTGCCAAAAGTCGGCGACTTATGAAAATGACCAATCCGTTTTGCTCCACCCTAGTAAAGACATGTAATATTTTTAGCTACCTTTATCTCCAGCTGGATTTTTTTTCTTCTTCCTGTGATTTACTGTGGCTGCTCACCACTATCTGTGCTGGATACTGGTCGGCTTGGTGAATGCATTCAATACTGGTAAGCTGACTTTTTTCCTCCTTTTTTTTACTAAAATGAGGTGGCTTTGTTGAAAAATTGCTGCAATTCCTAAAAGTTTCACAGGATATTTTTGTTCAAACCCTTTAATTAAACCTTAAAGTCTATACTTCAATTGCATCTCAGTTGTTTCATTTTAAATAAAAAATAGTGGTACACAGAGGCCAAATCATGAAGATTTCGTGACTATCCATGTATTTCTGAACCTAACTGTGTATATAACAAATGTTCTAAATGAAACAAAACGGAAGATAAAAACAATAGCTTTGACAAATTTTACAATTTGGAAAATTTATGTTCCTAGATCAAGTTTAATAAAATAACAAGTGAAATCCATTGTAGTTATCTCAGAAAAAAGGACTTAACATGAAATAAATTATAAAGAACACCCTAGTTTGAAAACTAAAGTGCTCACATTTTTTATTGTCAACATAATGTGCACTCAGAATTCTCTAGTGGCTTATGTGTTATAAGTGGAGTAGCATCATTTTACTAGAATGAATATAGCCGGATATTTCAATGATAAAATGATGTTGAAAAATACATTTATATAAAACTATTGTTGGGTAAAGTTCTATACAAAAATCTTGTATCATTCTAATATTTTCCTGCCAGAAATGTTGGAGCTGCACATGGTCAAGTAACTTAACAATTTTTGCTTTATTGTTATGTATCTTTTCAGGGATGATTTCATTACAAAGCTTATATGTCACACCTGTAAACATATAATTATTTTTGTCTGAACTTAAAGGGACTCTGTCACCTGAATTTGGCAGGCTATGTAAATGCCCTGTGTATGGTCCGATGGGCGGTGTTTCTTTTTTTTTCCTCCACCCCATCCTTCCCAGCTGTCTGCAATATTTTCCGGAATTAGAGTAGGTGTCCTCCATAGTTTGCGAGTGCGCAATTCAATCTTGTCTCCCTCACGCGCAGTGTGCTTTCCCCATCTGCTGGCAATGCCAAAAAAGCATTACTGCTTCTGGAAAATAGTGTGCCGGTGCATGCACAGTAACGCTTTTTGGCTTTGCCCGCAGATGGGCAAAGCATACTGTGCGTGCGTGCGTGCGTGCGTGCGCGAGACAAGATTGGAATTTGCATGTGCTTATTATGGAGGACACTTACTCCAATTGTGGAAAATATTGCAGACAGCAGGGAAGGATGTGGTGGAAGAAAAACGAAGAAACACCGCCACTCGGACCGGACACAGGGCATTTACATAACCTGCCAAATTCAGGTGACAGAGTCCCTTTAACTGAAAATCATGTCACACATTATGATGTAAACAACAAAAGTACCATAATTTTCTTAGCAGCAACTACCACTTCTGAAAATACTTAGAAAAAATCTATCATATGTTATTTCTTATTTAACCCCTTTACCACCAAGGGTGGTTTGCACATTATTGACCGGGCCAATTTTTACAATTCTGACCACTGTCCCTTTATGAGGTTATAACTCTGGAACGCTTCAACAGATCCCAGTGATTCTGACAGTGTTTTCTCATGACATATTGTAATTCATGATAGTGGTAAAATTTCTTTGATATTACCTGCATTTATTTGTGAAAAAAATGGAAATTTGGTGAAAATTTTGAAAATTTCACAATTTTCCAAATTTGAATTTTTATGCAATTAAATCAGAGATATGTCACACAAAATATTTAATAAGTAACATTTCCCACACGTCTACTTTACATCAGCCCAATTTTGGAACCAAATTTTTTTTTGTTAGGGAGTTATAAGGGTTAAAAGTTGACCAGCAATTTCTCATTTTTACAACACCATTTTTTTAGTGACCACATCTCATTTGAAGTTATTTTGAGGGGTCAATATGACATAAAATAACCAAGTGTGACACCATTCCAAACACTGCACCCCTCAAGGTGCTCAAAACCACATTCAAAAGTTTATTAACCCTTCAGGTGTTTCAAAGGAATTTTTGGAATGTTTAAATAAAATTGAACATTTAACTTTTTTTCACAAAAAATTGACTTCAGCTCCAATTTATTTTATTTTACTAAGGGTAACAGGGGAAAATGGACACCAAAAGTTGTTGTACAATTTGTCCTGAGTACGCCGATACACCATATGTGGGGGTAAACCACTGTTTGGGCGCATGGCAGAGCTCGGAAGCGAAGGAGCACCATTTGACTTTTCAATGCAAAATTGACTGGAATTGAGATGGGACGCCATGTTGCGTTTGGAGAGCCCCTGAACATTGGACATTGAAACCCCCACAAGTGACACCATTTTTGAGAGTAGACCCCCTAAGGAACTTATCTAGATGTGTGTTGAGCACTTTGACCCACCAAGTGCTTCACAGAAGTTTATAATGCAGAGCCGTAAAAATAAAAAATCATATTTTTTCACAAAAATGATCTTTTCGTCCCCAATTTTTTATTTTCCCAAGGGTACGAGAAGAAATTGGACAACAAAAGTTGTTGTACAATTTGTCCTGAGTACGCTGATACCCCATATGTGGGGGTAAACCACTGTTTGGGCACATGGAGGAGCTCGGAAGGGAAGGAGCGCCATTGCTCCTTAGATGTGTTGGTCTGCAGGCGTCACGTTGCATTTGCAGAGCCCCTGATGTAACTAAATAGTAGAAACCCCCCACAAGTGACCCCATATTGGAAACTAGACCCCCAAGGAACTTATCTAGATGTGTTGTGAGAACTTAGAACCCCCAAGTGTTGCACTACAGTTTATAACGCAGAGCCGTGATAATATAAAATCTTTTTTTTTCCACAAAAATTATTTTTTAGCCCCCAGTTTTGTATTTTCCCAAGGGTAACAGGAGAAATTGGACCACAAAAGTTGTTGTCCAATGTGTTAGGAGTCGAGTTTCCTCTGCTGCACAGGGGGAATCTCGATCCGTCTCCGCTGCGGTCTCCCATTCTCCTCCAGCCGCAGTGGAGTCTGCTCAGCAGGGAAGTCGCTCCCAGTGTCTTGCTCGCTCTCACTCTGTACAGAGAGTTACTGCTGCTTCTTCAGCTCCTGCCATTAAAGTCAGTGCTGGTCAGCGGCGAGCGGACTTCCCTGGGACTAAGTCCTTGTTTGCGCACACTGAGCATGTCCAGAGCAAGATCTCCCATTGGAGATCGAGGGTCATGTGCTCTGGCTCTGCAGCGCATTCCATTGGTCCTCTTGGCAGGCCCTGGAAGGGCAAAGTTTCTGTGGCCACTTCCTGTCCTGCAATTATATAAACTGCGCATGACCGCACGGCCATGCGCTAGTGTACAATTGAATACGTGTGTTTGTTGTGAGTGCAAGTCGTTCATTAAATACCCCTACCCTATTGTATGACTGTTCGCGTATGGAGTATGGCTGCTATCTAGCGCCCGACAAATCACTCAACGTGTCACACACGTATCAGCGTCTATTGCTGTGACCGCCAGTGTGGCGCCACGCGCCAGTAGTGCGCTTCCTGACCCACGTCTGGGTGCTTAGTGGTGCCTGCCAGCACGGCACAGTTCGCACTTCGGTGCTCTAATTATAAGAGTTGCCTAACACACCCTGTTGCGGTGTTATGTCAGCAAGTGGTCTAATCGGACTTCAATCCTAGTTGGGGTTAAGTTCGCTGACTGCTTGCTCGCCTTCTATGTGCGGTACCGCGATCCTGTGACGCAACAGGATCGCTTCCTTCATGTTGGGTGAAGTTTAACCCACGCGAGTATACTTATGAGTACCGCCATATAGTCCGTCATTACTCAGCAGCAGGTTCCATCTCTGCACGGTGGACCCCGGGCTTCGAACGCACCGTACACTATCAGTCTTATTATTTGGTGCGTTCCGCTAGCCCTAACACCATGTGTCCTGAGTACATTGATACCCCATATGTTGGGGTAAACCCCTGTTTGGGCGCAGGGGAGAGCTCGGAAGGGAAGGAGCACTGTTTTACTTTTTCAATGCAGAATTGGCTGGAATTGAGATCGGACGCCAAGTCGCATTTGGAGAGCCCCTGATGTGCCTAAACAGTGGAAACCCCGCAATTATAACTGAAACCCTAATCCAAACGGTAACCATAACCACACCCCTAACCCTGACAAACCCCTAACCCTAATCGCAATCCTATTACCAACCGTAAATGTAATCCAAACCCTAACTTTAGCCTCAACCCTAACCCTAACTTTAGCGCCAACCCTAACCCTAACTTTAGCCCCAATCCTAACTGTAACCCTAACCCTAGCACTATCCATAGCCCTAACCCTAGCCCTAACCCTAACCTTAACCGTAGCCCTAACCCAAGCCCTAACCCAAGCCCTAACCCAACCCTAACCCTATCCCTAATGAAAAAATGGAAATAAATACATTGTTTTAATTTTTTAATTTTTCCCTAACTAAGGGGGTGATGAAGGGGGGCTTGATTTACTTTCCTAGTGGGTTTTCTAGCAGATTTTTATGACTGGCAGCCGTCACACACTAGTAGACGCTTTTTATTGCAAAAAAATATTTTTTTTGCGTTACCAGAGCTATAATTTTTCCATATTTTGGTCCACACAGTCATATGAGGTCTTGTTTTTTGCGGGACGAGTTGACGTTTTTACTGGTAACATTTTCGATCACATGATTTTTGTGAGGCAGAATGACCAAAAACCAGCTGTTCATGAATTTCTTTTGGGGGGGTGTTTATACCGTTTCACGTTTGGTAAAATGGATAAAGCAATTTTATTCTTCGGGTCAATACGATTACAGCGATACCTCATTTATATCATTTTTTTATGCTTTGGCGATTTTATATGATAAAAACTATTTTATAGAAAAAATAATAATTTTTGCATCACTTTATTCTGAGGACTATAACTTTTATATTTTTTTGCAGATGATGCTGTATGGCAGCTCGTTTTTTGTGGGACAAGATGACATTTTCAGCGGCATGGATATTTATACCTGTCTTTTTGATCGTGTGTTATTCCACTTTTTGTTTGTCGGTATGATAATAAAGCGTTGTTTTTTACCTAATTTTTTTTTTTACGGTGTGTTCACTGAAGGGGTTAACTAGTGGGACAGTTTTTTAGGTTGGGTCGTTACGGATGTGGCAATACTAAATATGTGTACTTTTATTGTTTTTTTATTATATAGATAAAGGAATGTATTTATTGGAACAATATTTTTTATTATTATTTATTTAGGAATTTTTTTTGTTTTTTACACATGTAATTTTTTTTTTTTAACTTTTTTACTTTGTCCCGGTGGGACATCACAGTAAAGTGACAGATCGCTGATCTGACACTTTGCAGTGCACTGTGTCAGATTTGCGATCTGACCTGCACTCCTGGAGGCTTCCCGACACCTCCTCTGAGCCACCTCCCTGCAGGACCCAGAGGCAGCCCTGCGGCCATTTTGGATCTGGGCCTGCTGCAGGGTGGAGGAGTTAAGGACCCTCGGAGCAACGCGATGCTTCCCTATACCGCTGGAACACTGCGATCATGTTTGAACGTAGTGTTCCGGGGGTTAATGTGCCGGGGGCGGTCTGTGACCACTCCTGGCACATAGTGCCGGATGTCAGCTGTGATTGATCGGCCGCGTTCCCCTCCTGAGCGCGGCTGATCTTGCTGGACGTACTATTCCATCCTTCGGAGGTAGGGCCCACCCCACATGGACGAAATAGTATGTCCAATGGCAGAAAGGGGTTAAATATAAAATTGTCACTTGCTAAGAGTGATCATATGTTTTCATGACTGTGGAAAAATAACTGAGAACAGAATGGGCTATGATCTAAGCATATGAAGTTTACTTTGTACATAGACCTATTCTCTAGCAAAAGTCCCTTAGTAAATAGTGAGAGTTGGAAGACTAAGTTAAGTATTTTTAACTTTTTGCACTTTATCAACCAATCGATCAGGAAAGGAGAAATATTCTATTACAGTTGATCATTTACTGGTCCAAACTTTAATCCGTGCAGACTCATTTTATGGCTGAGATCTTGGCACAGATAGAGAAGCAATTTTGACACTAAGGGTCAATGTATTAGAAAGACGAAAAAGATTAGAAACTAGTTGAGTTATTTTCGATATTTGCTAATGTTAGCAAAGGTTATAATTTCAATGACCTATTTTGACCAGGTAGCAAAAGAATAAACTTTAGAATAGCTAAGAACATTTGCATTATAAACCTACATATTATTTTGACCAAATAGTAAAATACACTCTGATTACTCAGAGAGCTTAACATTATTTTGAAATATACATTTTATATCCCAGAAGCATCCTTGGTGTGCTGTAATTCCTGTGTACATTTGTCAGTGTATATAACATATAAATATAATCTCTTAGAATATAATCAAATTGATTGACACACAAAAAATAGGGAAACACTTTTTGACATCAATATTTATTTATCTATCTGTTGTTGTTAAAATTTACTACAAGGTCAAGGAGGGACTGGATTCCCTTCTTCAAAAGCATAATTTTACATGTAATGGATGCTAGATTTTTTGATGTGATGTTGATCCAGGCAACTAGTCTGATTGGCATATTTAGAGCCGGGAAGGAATTTTTCCCCTAATAAGGAATAAATATGAAGCTACTACCAACTGCCCCATGGAGTTTTTGTCTTCCTCTGGATCAACATGTTTGAGTTATGGTTTGAACTTTATGGACTTAAGTCTACCTTCAACTTTAAGAGCGTTGAAACTATGAAGACCATTTTGATTGTTCTGTAATCGCTAGCCTTTTAAGACTGTAAGAATATTGCACAAAAATACATTTTTGGAAAGCTCATTGAGTTAGTCAAATTGGTCTAAAGTAAAAAGAAGCTGCTGCAGCATAGGTTGTGGAAAAAAAGACAGTGTATTGACAACAAGTAATCAGAGGCAGTGTGATACTTTGAGTTATATTCCACTTTTGGTATTGGCATTCATGTAGATATTATAGAGGACCTGTCACCTTCAGAAATTCCATTAACCTGCATATATTATTGTGAATATAATCTGTGGGTAAATAGTGTTTAACCCTGCTGTTGTCTTCAGTCAAATATGACCAATTTTGAACGTTAATATTTTTAAAATATTCAAGATGCAGTTCTGAAACTTGTGGTTGATTGACTTATCCTCATTTGAGGGGTTCTTTGTTGTGAATTCTGTTGTCAAGCTCCCTCCTGTGGTCATGAATGGTACTTCGGCTGGTTCTGTCCATGGGCTTCCTCTGGTGGTTGTGAGTGGGGCTGCGGCTTCTGAGTTTCCTTCCACAGGTGACGAGGTTAATTCTTTAGCTGGCTGCTCTATTTAACTCCACTTAGATCTTTGCTCCATGCCACCTGTCAATGTTCCAGTATTGGTCTAGTTCGCTCCTGGATCGTTCTTGTGACCTGTCTTCCCAGCAGAAGCTAAGTTCCTGCTTGTTTTTCTCTTGTTTGCTATTTTTCTGTCCAGCTTGCTATTTTGATTTTTGTCTTGCTTGCTGGAAGCTCTGGGACGCAGAGGGAGCGCCTCTGCGCCGTGAGTCGGTGCGGACGGTCTTTTTACGCCCTCTGCGTGGTCTTTTTCTAGTTTTTTGTGCTGACCGCAAAGTTCAGTAAGTCGGGCCTCACATTGCTAAATCTATTTCATCTCTGTGTTTGTAATTTTCATCTTTACTCACAGTCAATATATGTGTGGGGCTGCCTTTTCCTTTGGGGAATTTCTCTGAGGCAAGGTAAACTTATTTTTTATCTTTAGGGCTAGCTAGTTCCTTAGGCTGTGACGAGTTGCATAGGGAGCGTTAGGAGCAATCCACGGCTATTTCTAGTGTGTGTGATAGGATTAGGGATTGCGGTCAGCAGAGTTCCCACGTCTCAGAGCTCGTCCTATATTATTAGTAACTATCAGGTCATTCCGTGTGCTCTTAACCACCAGGTCCATTATTGTCCTAACCACAAGGTCATAACAGTACAGGTGGCCCAAAGTATTAATGCATCTCAATAGAGGGATAAGAGAAGTTCTGAGACCATTTTTTTTTCTTTGCAGTGTGTTTTGTCTCTCTTTTCCCCTTTACCTCTGGGTGGTTCAGGATACAGGTATAGATATGGACATTCAAGGTCTGTCCTCTTGTATGGATAATCTCACTGAAAGTGTACAAAACATTCAAGATTTTGTGGTTCAGAATCCGATGTTAGAGCCTAGGATTCCAAGTCCTGATTTGTTTTTTGGGGATAGATCTAAGTTTCTGAATTTCAAAAATAATTGTAAATTGTTTCTTGCTTTGAAACCTCGCTCCTCAGGTGACCCTGTTCAACAAGTGAAAATCATTATTTCTTTGTTACGTGGCGACCCTCAAGACTGGGCATTTTCCCTTGCGCCAGGAGTTCCGGCATTGCGTGATGTTGATGCGTTTTTTCTGGCGCTCGGATTGCTTTATGATGAACCAAATTCAGTGGATCAGGCAGAGAAAATCTTGCTGGCTCTGTGTCAGGGTCAGGATGAGGTAGAGATATATTGTCTGAAGTTTAGGAAGTGGTCTGTACTCACTCAGTGGAATGAATGTGCCCTGGCAGCAATTTTCAGAAAGGGTCTCTCTGAAGCCCTTAAGGATGTCATGGTGGGATTTCCCATGCCTGCTGGTCTGAATGAGTCTATGTCTTTGGCCATTCAGATCGATCGACGCTTGCGTGAGCGTAAAGCTGTGCACCATTTGGCGGTATTATCTGAGCATAGACCTGAGCCTATGCAGTGTGATAGGACTTTGACTAGAGCTGAGCGGCAAGAACACAGACGTCGGAATGGGTTTTGTTTTTACTGTGGTGATTCCACTCATGCTATCTCCGATTGTCCTATGCGCACTAAGCGTTTTGCTAGGTCTGCCACCATTGGTACGGTACAGTCGAAATTTCTTTTGTCCATTACTCTGATTTGCTCTTTGTCATCCTATTCTGTTATGGCATTTGTGGATTCAGGCGCTGCCTTGAATTTGATGGACTTGGAGTTTGCTAGGCGCTGTGGTTTTTTCTTGGAGCCCTTGCAGTATCCTATTCCATTGAGAGGAATTGATGCTACGCCTTTGGCCAAGAATAAGCCTCAGTACTGGACCCAATTGACCATGTGCATGGCTCCTGCACATCAGGAGAATATTCGCTTTTTGGTGTTGCATAATCTGCATGATGTGGTCGTTTTGGGGTTGCCATGGCTACAGGTCCATAATCCAGTATTAGATTGGAAATCTATGTCTGTGTCCAGCTGGGGTTGTCAGGGGGTTGTCTATTTCATCATCCACCCCTTCTGAAGTCCCGGAGCTTTTGTCGGAATACCGGGATGTATTTGATGAGCCCAAATCCAGTGCCCTACCTCCTCATGGGGATTGCGGTTGTGCTATCAATTTGATTCCTGGTAGTAAGTTTCCTAAGGGCCGACTGTTCAATTTATCTGTGCCAGAGCACGCCGCTATGCGGAGTTATGTAAAGGAATCCTTGGAGAAGGGTCATATTCTCCCGTCGTCGTCACCATTGGGAGCAGGGTTCTTTTTTGTGGCCATGAAGGATGGTTCCTTGTATTGATTACCGCCTTCTTAATAAGATCACAGTCACATTTCAGTACCCTTTGCCGCTGCTGTCTGATTTATTTGCTCGGATTAAGGGGGCTAGTTGGTTCACCAAGATAGATCTTCGTGGTGCGTATAATCTTGTGCATATTAAACAGGGCGATGAATGGAAAACAGCATTTAATACGCCCGAGGGCCATTTTGAGTACCTGGTTATGCCATTCGGGCTTTCCAATGCTCCATCAGTATTTCAGTCCTTTATGCATGACATCTTCCGAGAGTACCTGGATAAATTCCTGATTGTATACTTGGATGATATTTTGGTCTTCTCGAATGATTGGGAGTCTCACGTGAAACAGGTCAGAATGGTGTTTCAGGTCCTTCATGCGAATTCCTTGTTTGTGAAGGGGCCAAAGTGTCTCTTTGGAGTTCAGAAGGTTTCATTTTTGGGTTTCATTTTTTCCCCTTCTACTATCGAGATGGACCCTGTTAAGGTCCAGACCATTTATGATTGGACTCAGCCGACATCTGTGAAGAGCCTGCAAAAGTTCCTGGGCTTTGCTAATTTTTATTGTCGCTTCATCAGTAATTTTTCTAGTGTTGCTAAACCGTTGACTGATTTGACCAAGAAGGGTGCTGATGTGGTCAATTGGTCTTCTGCGGCTGTTGAAGCTTTTCAGGAGTTGAAGCGTCGTTTTTCTTCTGCCCCTGTGTTGTGCCAGCCAGATGTTTCGCTCCCGTTTCAGGTCGAGGATGATGCTTCTGAGATTGGAGCAGGGGCTGTTTTGTCGCAAAGAAGTTCTGATGGCTCGGTGATGAAACCATGTGCCTTCTTTTCTAGAAAGTTTTAGCCTACTGAGCGCAATTATGATGTTGGCAATCGAGAGTTGTTGGCCATGAAGTGGGCATTCGAGGAGTTGCGTCATTGGCTTGAAGGAGCCAAGCATCGCATGGTGGTCTTGACGGATCACAAGAATTTGACTTATCTTGAGTCTGCCAAATGGTTGAATCCTAGACAGGCTCGTTGGTCGCTATTTTTCTCCCGTTTTGATTTTGTGGTTTCGTACCTTCCGGGCTCTAAGAATGTGAAGGCTGATGCCCTGTCAAGGAGTTTTGTGCCCGACTCTCCGGGTGTTCCTGAGCCGGCGGGTATTCTCAAAGAGGGGGTAATTTTGTCTGCCATCTCCCTTGATTTGCGGCGGGTGCTGCAAAAATTTCAGGCTGATAGACCTGACCGTTGCCCAGTGGAGAAACTGTTTGTCCCTGATAAATGGACGAGTAGAGTTATCTCTGAGGTTCATTGTTCGGTGTTGGCTGGTCATCCTGGAATCTTTGGTACCAGAGATTTGGTGGCCAGATCCTTTTGGTGGCCGTCTTTGTCGCGGGATGTGCGTTCTTTTGTGCAGTCCTGTGGGACTTGTGCTTGTGGCTAAGCCCTGCTGTTCTCGTGCCAGTGGGTTGCTTTTGCCCTTGCCGGTCCCGAAGAGGCCCTGGACGCAGATCTCTATGGATTTTATTTCGGATCTCCCTGTCTCTCAAAAGATGTCAGTCATTTGGGTGGTTTGTGATCGCTGCTCTAAGATGGTCCATTTGGTACCCTTGTCTATATTGCCTTCCTCCTCTGATTTGGTGCCATTGTTTTTAGAGCATGTGGTTTGTTTACATGGCATTCCGGAGAACATCGTTTCGGACAGAGGTTCCCAGTTTGTTTCGAGGTTTTGGTGATCCTTTTGTGCTAGGATGGGCATTGATTTGTCTTTTTCCTCGGCTTTCCATCCTCAGACAAATGGCCAAACCGAACGAACTAATCAGACTTTGGAAACATATCTGAGATGCTTTGTTTCTGCTGATCAGGATGATTGGGTGTCCTTTTTGCCTTTGGCTGAGTTCGCTCTTAATAATCGGGCCAGCTCGGCTACTTTGGTTTCGCCGTTTTTCTGCAATTCTGGTTTCCATCCTCGTTTCTCTTCAGGGCAGGTTGAGTCTTCGGACTGTCCTGGTGTAGATACTGTGGTGGATAGGTTGCAGCAGATTTGGACTCATGTGGTGGACAATTTGACATTGTCCCTGGAGAAGGCTCAACGTTTCGCTAACCGCCGGCGCTGTGTGGGTCCCCGACTTTGTGTTGGGGATTTGGTTTGGTTGCCGTCTCGTTATGTTCCTATGAAGGTTTCCTCTCCTAAGTTTAAGCCTCGTTTCATTGGTCCGTATAAGATTTCTGAGGTTCTCAATCCTGTGTCGTTTCGTTTGACCCTTCCAGCTTCTTTTGCCATCCATAATGTATTCCATAGGTCGTTGTTGCGGAGATGCGTGGCGCCTGTGGTTCCATCCGTTGATCCTCCTGCCCCGGTGTTGGTTGAGAGAGAGTTGGAGTATGTGGTGGAGAAGATTTTGGATTCTCGTATTTCAAGACGGAAACTCCAGTACCTGGTCAAGTGGAAGGGTTATGGTCAGGAAGATAATTCCTGGGTCTTTGCCTCTGATGTTCATACTGCCGATCTGGTTTGTGCCTTTCATTTGGCTTGTCCTGGTCGGCCTGGGGGCTCTGGTGAGGGTTCGGTGACCCCTCCTCAAGGGGGGGTACTGTTGTGAATTCTGTTGTCAAGCTCCCTCCTGTGGTCATGAATGGTACTTCGGCTGGTTCTGTCCATGGGCTTCCTCTGGTGGTTGTGAGTGGGGCTGCGGCTTCTGAGTTTCCTTCCACAGGTGACGAGGTTAATTCGTTAGCTGGCTGCTCTATTTAACTCCACTTAGATCTTTGCTCCATGCCACCTGTCAATGTTCCAGTATTGGTCTAGTTCGCTCCTGGATCGTGCTTGTGACCTGTCTTCCCAGCAGAGGCTAAGTTCCTGCTTGTTTTTCTCTTGTTTGCTATTTTTCTGTCCAGCTTGCTATTTTGATTTTTGTCTTGCTTGCTGGAAGCTCTGGGACGCAGAGGGAGCGCCTCCGCACCGTGAGTCGGTGCGGAGGGTCTTTTTGCGCCCTCTGCGTGGTCTTTTTGTAGTTTTTTGTGCTGACCGCAAAGTTACCTTTCCTATCCTCTGTCTGTTCAGTAAGTCGGGCCTCGCTTTGCTAAATCTATTTCATCCCTGTGTTTGTAATTTTCATCTTTACTCACAGTCATTATATTTGGGGGGCTGCCTTTTCCTTTGGGGAATTTCTCTGAGGCAAGGTAGGCTTATTTTTCTATCTTTAGGGCTAGCTAGTTCCTTAGGCTGTGACGAGTTGCATAGGGAGCGTTAGGAGCAATCCACGGCTATTTCTAGTGTGTGTGATAGGATTAGGGATTGTGGTCAGCAGAGTTCCCACGTCTCAGAGCTCGTCCTATATTATTAGTAACTATCAGGTTATCCCGTGTGCTCTTAACCACCAGGTCCATTATTGTCCTGACCACCAGGTCATAACAGTTCTTACTATGTGTATTGTTATATATATTTTTTTATATTTACTATTTGCTCCACAATTTTTTTATACACTTGTACTCTTCGGTCAAAAATGACTGATAGCCTTTTATAGTGATCTCCAGCCATTTTATGAGTAAAATAAAGGAGCTATAATCTCAATTTGGACTATATATTACATCTACTACTATTTATCAATTTATTTAGGTCCTTTTGGTCCATGCAGATTTACACATACATACATTTTCTCATTACAATACTGCTGATGGATTACCTTCCAATATAGTTATGTGCCAAATATTTTTACCCTGCTGTTCCTGTAAAATACTTCAATTCAGTTTGACCCAGGGACTCAAAGGACAACATGTCACATTCGACAATTTTTTTTGACATCATATCAATTAGGGCAGATGTTGATGAAAAGAAAAATGACCATGTTGGGTACTATTAGAAAAAATAAGCCAGAACTGCCGCAAGGTATTCTCAGTAAGAGAGACATTTATAGTTCTATGTTTTATATAACTAAGGATACCACAGTAGTTTCTTACGTCCCAAAGAAACACAAGCAGGTAATTCTGATGAGCACAATGCATCATGATAGTGAAATCAGTAATAGAGACGACAGAAAACCGGACATCATTTTAGAATATAATGCTACAAATGGGGCTGTTGATACTCTAGATCAACTGATGGGCACTTTCTTATACCTGTAAGCCCAAAACAAATCTGTGGCCAAAGGTGATTTTTTACAATATGTTTGATGTGTCAGCATACAATGCATTCATGCTATGGAAGAAATAGACCCAAATTGTAACAAAAATAAACTATATAAGAGAAGACTTTTTATAGAGGAGTTGGGAAAATCACTGGTTAGCCCATATATTGAAGAACGAAAGGTAACACCCAGAGCTGATGGAGCGGCAGCCATTGTCCACAGGATCCAACAGCAAGACAAAGAAAGTAAACCAACAGCTTACACAGGCACTGTTACAATACCCACGGATGCCACCAGCAACGCAACCAGCCTAAAACGGAAACAATGCCACTTCTGTCCAACATCAAGCAATCGCAAATCAAATGTGATATGTTACAGATGTGAAAAATATTCATGCAAAAGACATGTCAGTTATACCTGTGACAATTGCAAACAGTAAATTTTGCACTGTGTGACTTATTTATCATTTTACATTAAAAAAAATTGAACTGTTAATTTTTTTTATTTTTTTTGTTGGAAAATAATATAATTACATTTAGTTTATTGTTATTAGTTATAGTTTACAGTTGGATGTATAATTATTTTTGTATGTGCAAATATGCAATATGCATAAATATTCTAATAAAGCCAATGTTAAATGTTTTGACACACACAAAAAATAAAAAGTAAGTTTTTCTTTCCATGTTTCATTTGTTAATAAACAACCAGGTTCACACACAATATAATACTGCAAAAAAATTTCAATTAAAACACTTAAATTAGCTAAAAATCAAGAGTTTATTAGGTCTGGTCAAAAATGACTGGAAGATAACAAGTGTACTTAAGATGGTGGCTGGAGGGAGAAAATATAGTTTTTTTTTGTTCTCCCTGCAGCCACTCACTTAGAATCAAGGGGGTGGTACAGGGAGTTGTTAAAGTCATTATTTATTGTAAAATGAGGATGCTGTAATTACTTCCTGGCATTTTAATAAACAGACTGCTTCGCATGCATATGCTGCTCACATACTGTAGAGCTGGCTGTCAATCAATGTGAAGGAAAGTGATAACTGTGCATTCACTGCATTGTAATTGATTACTAAAATAACAAACAAATCTGTCTGAAATTGCACATGCTGAATTTTTATCTGTCCTTGCAATCTCATCCCCTTGCGTATTTGACTGTTAGCTAAATTTGTCAATATCAGTGGATTTGGCTGGTGTTAGCTAATGTGTTTTGGGGTCTTTACTACTTTCTAAAGAGTCTTTTAGTAGGGGCATGACCACTTAACTTTCTTAGGGCAGCATGAATGCCAAATCACATTTCTGGAAAAGTGATATGTTCCTTTTAAATCTTCTGAAGTCTGATAATCTCGTACCTCTTCTACCAAAAATTTTGGCAGCTATAACAAGCAGCCATTATTATCTATGGGGGCATTCATGTTGAATTTTTTGAGGACGATTGTCCACAAAAAAAAACCATTTTGGTTCATTATCTGGATTGTGAAGCAAACTTTCCTTTCAGTGAATGTGTCAATGACAAAAAACACAGATAGCACTTCATATGATATTCTAGTTCTTTTCACTGAGCAGTAGTGTTGTTGAGCATTCCGATACTGCAAATATCAGGTATCTGCCGATATTCGCTGTATCGGAGTTCCAATACTGAGTTCCGATACTTTTACAATATTGAATACCGGAATCGGAATTTCCCTTAATGCAATGAGCTAGTTTTATTCTATTCAGCCAATGAGGATCCTAAGAAGTGTGGACACATCCTGTTAGGCATGTTAGCCATGCTGACTAATGGCATGGCTGTGATAGGCTGCTAAAATGGTGTCAGTGGTGGGTGGTGCGTGGCGGAGACTGCGTGTCTGTGTGTGCGGGCGGTGTCTGTGCAGGCCTCTCGGGGGTCTGTGCGGGTCTCCTGGGGGTCTGTATGAGCCTCCTGGGGGTCTGTATGAGCCTCTCGGGGGTCTGTACGTGCTGCTGGGGGTCTGTACGCGCCTCTCAGGGGTCTGTGCATGCTGCCGGGGGTCTGTACGGGCCTCTCAGTGGTCTGCGTGGGCCTGCCGGAGGTCTGTATGAGCCTCTCGGGGGTCTGTGCGGGCCTGCCGGGGGTCTTTGTGTCTATGTGCAGGCATCAGCTGCTCTCCTTTCTTATTTGATTTTACCTGCCAGGGGTCTGCATGGGCCTCTCGGGGGTCTGTGCGGCCTGCCGGGGGTCTGTATGGGCCTCTCGGGGGTCTGTGCGGGCTGTCGAGGGTCTGTGCAGGTGTGTGCAGGCATCGTCCGATGGGACTACAAGTCCCATCGGGCTATGCCTGCTACAATGACAGTGATTGACACATTAGCCAATGATGGGACAGTAGTAGTCCCATCATCTGGCTAATGTGTTGAATGTAAAAAAAACCCACAAACATACATACTACATACAACATACATACTACATACATACAACATACTACATACATACTACATACATGCAACATACATACTACATACATACTACATACATACAACATACATACAACATGCATACATACTACATACATACAACATACAAACTACATACATACAACATATATACAACATACATACTACATACATGCAACATACATACTACATATATACAACAAACATACTACATACATACTACATACATACATACTACATACATACATACATACATACTGCATACTACATACATGCAACATACATACATACATACTACATACATACTACATACAGTCCATACATACAACATACTACATACATACATACTACATACAGCATGCATACCAGAGACAAACATACATACAACATACTCCATACATACTACATACATACTACATACAGTACATTCATACATACTACATACAGTACATTCATACATTACATACAATAGATACATATAGATATAGAGTACATATAACATAGAGTACATACTCACCATCACTTGTCACTTTGTTCCCCCGAAGCCAGTGTCATCTGTAAAAAAATATTAAACTAACAACCAAACAATATACTCCCTGATCCACAGAAATCCTTGAGTATCCCACGACGATCTCCCGTGGAGAACAGCAGCATCAGCTCGTGCGACTGCTCTCAAGGGGCTCCAGGAATACAATGATGGGAGGAAGGTATCCTTTCACACTGTATTCCTCCGCCGCTGTAAAAAAATAGTCCCTAGTCTCACTTTTGGCATTGCTGTGTGAGAAAGTTCCCATGCAGCTTTTGCCATAAAGTGAGACCAGTGAACTATAGTAACCTCTCAGTGATGCACTGCAGGAGCCATTCTCTCCTGTCAGTGTGTCACTGAGGGTCCTATAGAGCAGTGACATTACCCAATGTCACTGTACTATAGGGAGATCGTCGTGGGACACTTGTTATTAATTGGACTGCATCATACAGGGAGTATACGGTTTATTATTTTACTTTTTTGCAGGTGCTGAAGTATGGTAAGTATGGTGAAATTAAGAATAATAAAATACTTTTTTCTAGCTGTGTCTTTATTTTGTTTTTAACTCTTTCACTACTGTAGGATTAATAATGGATAGGTGTCTTATGGACGCCTCTCCATTATTAACCCGGCTTAATGTCACCTTACAATAGCAAGGTGACATTAACCCCTTATTACCCCATATCCCACCACTACACGGGAGTGGGAAGAGTGGGGCTAAGTGCCGGAATTGACGCTGTGTCATTTCTGGGGCGGCTGGGGGCTGGCATTGGTAGCCGGGGGGGCCAATATCCATGGCCCCTCTCTAGGCTATGAATATCAGCCCACAGCTGTCTGCGTAGCCTTTCTGGCTATAAAATATAGGGGGACCCCACCTCATTTCTTTTTTACTGCGGGATAATATTCATAGCCTGGGAGGGGCCATGGGTATTACCTCTTTTCCAGGCTACAAATATTGGCCCCCGACCATCAGCTTTTCCCCTCTGGTGCAGAAAATTGCGCGGGAGCCCACATAGTTTTTTTTTTTCCTGTTTTTTTTCTTTATGTTCATTTATCAACATCGGCCTCTCTATGGATGTATCTATCTATAGATACATAGATGTTTCTATCCATATATCTGGCTAATTTCACACATCAGGTTTTTGCAATCAGGCACAATATGGCGAGTTTTGAAAAAAAACGATCCGTTTTTTTCTGCTGGATCCGTTTTTTCTCATAGAGTTGTATTAGCACCGGATTGCACCTGATGACCACACGTTTCATCCGTTTTTTGCTGGATCCATTGCTGTGCGTTTTTTCACCGAACAGAAAAAACGTTCCTCTGTATGTGTGTTTTCCATCTGGCGGAAACAGCTTTCTTGACGAATCCATCAAAAAATGGATGAAAGTGTATGTAATATGTATTTGAAGTATGTATGTAGTATGTATGTATGTATGTAATATGTATGTATGTAGTATGTTCTATGTAAGTTGTATGTATGTAGTATGTTGTATGTATGTTGTATATATGTATGTAGTATGTATCTATGATATGTATGCTGTATGTATGTAGTATGTATGTAGTATGTATGTAGTATGTATGTAGTATGTATGTAGTATGTTGTATGTAGTATGTATGCGTATTTTTTTTTACATTCAACACATTAGCCGGATGATGGGACTGGTACTGTCCCATCATTGGCTAATGTGTCAATCACTGTCATTGTAGCAGGCATAGCCCGATGGGACTTGTAGTCCCATCGGACGATGCCTGCACAAACCCGCACAGACCCTCGACAGCCCGCACAGACCCCCGAGAGGCCCATACAGACCCCCGGCAGGCCGCACAGACCCCCGAGAGGCCCATGCAGACCCCTGGCAAGTAAAATCAAATAAGAAAGGAGAGCACTCACCAACCGCTGTAATCGCCCTTACATTATTGTGGCATCAATACAAACATAACAAAATGTGGCAGGGAGAAACTGTGGTTCCTTCAGACAACGGCCATTTCGCGCCGATTGCGCTTCAACGGGTCTTAACAGTGACCTGCAGTGGGATGACGTTATATGTATAACCGGTCTGAAACGTTACAACCCTCTCTGCAGCGTCACTGAGAAAAGTAACTCCTATTAATCATAAAATGACTTAAAACAATAAAAACAATACAGAGTAGAACTACAAGCTTATAAGAAATTTCCTACATCTAACGAGTAGGGTTGAGCGAAACGGGTCGTTCATTTTCAAAAGTCGCCGACTTTTGGCAAAGTCGGGTTTCATGAAACCCGACCCCTGTGTGTGGTCGGCCATGCGGTACGCGACTTTCGTGCCAAAGTCGCGTTTCAATGATGCGAAAAGCGCCATTTCTCAGCCAATGAAGGTGAACGCAGAGTGTGGGCAGCGTGATGACATAGGTCCTGGTCCCCACCATCTTAGAGAAGGGCAGTGATTGGCTTGCTGTCTGCGGCGTCACAGGGGCTATAAAGGGGCGTTCCCGCCGACCGCCATGTTACTGCTGCTGATCTGAGCTTAGGGAGAGGTTGCTGCTGCTTCGTCAGAAGCAGGGATAGCGTTAGGCAGGGTACATTAACCCCCAATCCGCTTGTGCTGTAGCGATTTCCACTGTCCAACACCACCTTCGGTGTGCAGGGATAGTGGAAGCTACTTTTTTTTTTCTCAGCGCTGTAGCTCATTGGGCTGCCCTAGAAGGCTCCCTGATAGCTGCATTGCTGTGTGTACGCCGCTGTGCAAACCAACTGCTTTTTTCAAAGCACAAATCCATTTGTTCCTTCCTTTCTGCACAGCTATCTTTTTTGTTTGTCCACACTTTTTATTTAATTTGTGCATCAGTCCACTCCTTATTGCTGCCTGCCATACCTGGCTGAGATTACTGCAGGGAGATAGTAATTGTAGGACAGTCCCTGTTTTTTTTTTTTTTTTTTTGTGGGAGATTAAGATTGGCATTTCTGCTTGTGCGCCAGTCTTGACTCCTGGGTGTGCCATCTCTCTCTCTCTCTCTCTCTCTCTCTCTCTCTCAAATAGTGGGCCATAGAAAGCCTATTTATTTTTTTGCTTGATTTGGGTTCTAAATTCTACCTGAAAAAATCACTAAATCAATCAGTGGGAGATAAATATTGGCCTCTGGGCTTGTGTGCCACTCCTGACTCCTGTGTGTGCCATCTCTCACTCAGTGGGCCATAGAAAGCCTATTTTTTTTTTTTTGGTTGATTTGGGTTCTAAATTCTACCTGAAAAAGTCAATAAATCAATCAGTGGGAGATAAATATTGGCCTGTGGGCTTGTGTGCCACTCCTGACTCCTGTGTGTGCCATCTCTCACTCAGTGGGCCATAGAAAGCCTATTTTTTTTTGGTTGATTTGGGTTCTAAATTCTACCTGAAAAAATCAATAAATCAATCAGTGGGAGATAAATATTGGCTTCTGGGCTTGTGTGCCACTCCTGACTCCTGTGTGTGCCATCTCTCACTCAGTGGGCCATATTAAGCCTATTTATTTTTTGGTTGATTTGGGTTCTAAATTCTACCTGAAAAAATCATTTTATTTTATTTTGTTTCTAAAGTCTCCCTGAAAAAAAAAAAAAAATCAGTGGGAGATTAATATTGCCCTTTCTGCTTGTGTGCCACTCCTGACTCCTGTGTGTGCCATCTCTCACTCAGTGAGCCATAGAAAGCCTATTTATTTTTTTGCTTGATTTGGGTTCTAAATTCTACCTGAAAAAAATCACTAAATCAATCAGTGGGAGATAAATATTGGCCTCTGGGCTTGTGTGCCACTCCTGACTCCTGTGTGTGCCATCTCTCACTCAGTGAGCCATAGAAAGCCTATTTATTTTTTTGCTTGATTTGGGTTCTAAATTCTACCTGAAAAAAATCACTAAATCAATAAGTGGGAGATAAATATTGGCCTCTGGGCTTGTGTGCCACTCCTGACTCCTGTGTGTGCCATCTCTCACTCAGTGGGCCATAGAAAGCCTATTTATTTTTTTGCTTGATTTGGGTTCTAAAATCTACCTGAAAAAATCACTACATCAATCAGTGGGAGAAAAATATTGGCCTCTGGGCTTGTGTGCCACTCCTGACTCCTGTGTGTGCCATCTCTCACTCAGTGGGCCATAGAAAGCCTATTAATTTTTTTGCTTGATTTGGGTTCTAAATTCTACCTGAAAAAATCAATAAATCAATCAGTGGGAGATTAATATTGGCCTTTGGGCTTGTGTGCCAGTCCTAAGCGTGCCATCTCTCTCTCTCAGATAGTGGGCCATAGAAAGCCTATTTATTATTTTTTTTATTGGGTTTATAAATTTTCCCTGGAAAAAAAAAAAAAAGTGGGAGATTAATATTGGCCTCTGGGCTTGTGTGCCAGTCCTGAGCGTACCATCTCTCTCACAAATAGTGGGCCATAGAAAGCCTATTTATATTTTGGGTTGATTTGGGTTCTAAATTCTACCTGAAAAAATCAATAAATCAATCAGTGGGAGATTAATATTGGCCTCTGGGCTTGTGTGCCACTCCTGACTCCTGTGTGCGTCATCTCTCACTCAGTGGGCCCTACAAAGCCTATTTTTGTTTTATTTGTTTTCTAAATTCTCCCTGAAAAAATCATTTTATTTTATTTGGTTTCTAAATTATTCCTGAAAAAATCATTTTTTTTGTATTTTTATTTTTCTAAAGTCTCCCTGAAAAAAAAAAAAAAAATCAAATCAGTGGGAGATTAATATTGCCCTTTCTGCTTGTGTGCCAGTCTTGACTCCTGGGTGTGCCATCTCTCTCTCTCTCCAATTGTGGGCCATAGAAAGCCTATTAATTTTTTTGCTTGATTTGGGTTCCAAAATCTACCTGAAAAAATCACTAAATCAATCAGTGGGAGATAAATATTGGCCTCTGGGCTTGTGTGCCACTCCTGACTCCTGTGTGCGTCCTCTCTCACTCAGTGGGCCATAGAAAGCCTATTTTTTTTTTATTTGTTTTCTAAATTCTCCCTGAAACAATCATTTCATTTTATTTGGTTTATAAATTCTTCCTTAAAAAATCATTTTTTTTTATTATTTTTTTTTTCTAAAGTCTCCCTTTTAAAAAAAAAAAAACAAATCAGTGGGAGATTAATATTTACATTTGCGCTTCAGTGACAGTCCTGCGTGTGTGGCATCTCTCTCATTTGTTGCCACCAACAACAGAGTGTGTAACATTGTGCCTGATTTTCGTTGTGGTCTCACCCACCTGTAAAGGGGTAGCTAAATCATACTGAAGTTATAGCTCACCGTGTAAGTTGTGTGACAGCAACAAATACCGTTAGTTTGGTAACGTTTTTAAAACAATGAGGAAGTCTGGTGGAAGAGGTCGTGGCCGGGGGCGTTCATTGTCAGCTGGTAATGAGGGTAGTGGTAGTGGTGGAGCATCAGGTGGTCGTGGGAAAAAAAATATTGCACCTAAGTCTGGAGCTGTGGAGCCAGGTTCGTCGTCTGGCTGCACAAGGCCTCGAACGCTCCCTTTTCTGGGAGTAGGAAAACCGCTTTTAAAGGCGGAGCAGCAAGAGCAAGTTTCGGCTTATCTTGCTGACTCAGCCTCTAGCTCTTTTGCCTCCTCTCGTGAAACTGGTAAAAGTAAAAGCAGCGCGTCGTTAGTGGATGTTCACGGTCAGGGACAAGTCGCTTCCTTGTCCTCTTCAGCAAAAACAACAACAGAGAAGAATGCAGCAGGCGACACAACGGGTTACTCCATGGAGCTCTTTACACATACCGTTCCTGGCTTAGAAAGTGAAGCAGTTAACAGTCCATGCCCATTACAAGTTGAATCTGACATGGAGTGCACTGATGCACAGCCACAGCCAGACTACTATGCTGGTCCTTTGACTCAGACCACAACATTGCCCTCGCAGGGTGCTGATCAAGAATCAGACCCTGATGAGACTATGTTGCCCCATCACGAACGCTATACCACCGACCGACATGGTGACACAGACGAAGTTGCACACGAGCTACAAGAAGAGGTAATAGATGACCCAGTTCTTGACCCCGATTGGCAGCCATTGGGGGAACAGGGTGCAGGCAGCAGCAGTTCTGAAGCGGAGGAGGAGGGGCCGCAGCAGGCATCAACATCGCAACGGGTTCCATCTGCCGGGCCCGTATCTTGCCCAAAACGCGTGGCAAAGTCAAAACCTGTTGGAGGACAGCGTGGCCATCCGGTTAAAGCTCAGTCTGCAATGCCTGAAAAGGTATCCGATGCTAGAAAGAGTGCAGTCTGGCATTTTTTTAAACAACATCCAATTGATCAGCGCAAAGCCATCTGTCAAAAATGTTCAACTACCTTAAGCAGAGGGCAGAATCTGAAAAGTCTCAATACAAGTTGCATGCATAGACATTTAACCACCATGCATTTGCAAGCTTGGACTAACTACCAAACGTCCCTTAAGGTTGTAGCACCCTCGGCCAATGAAGCTAGTCATCAACGCAACATCCCTTCCGGCAGTGTAGGGCCACCATTTTCTGCACCACCTGCAGTATCTGTGCAGGTTTCTTTGCCAGGCCAAAGCAGTCAGGGTCAGGGAATCACCAGTTTCGTAGTAGGAAACACTGCATCTAGGGCACCGGCGGCAACAATACCATCTCCCACCGTCTCTCAGTCTGCCATGTCCACCGGCACCCCCGCTAGTTCCACGATCTCCAGCTCTCCAGTCCAGCTCACCCTACATGAGACTATGGTTAGAAAAAGGAAGTACTTAGCCTCGCATCCGCGTACACAGGGTTTGAACACCCACATAGCTAGACTAATTTCGTTAGAGATGATGCCCTACCGGTTAGTTGAAAGCGAAGCTTTCAAAGCCCTGATGGACTACGCTGTACCACACTACGAGCTACCCAGTCGACCCTTTTTTTCCAGAAAAGCCATCCCAGCCCTCCACCAGCATGTTAAAGAGCGCATCGTCCATGCACTCAGGCAATCTGTGAGCACAAAGGTGCACCTGACAACAGATGCATGGACCAGTAGGCATGGCCAGGGACGTTACGTGTCCATCACAGCACACTGGGTAAATGTGGTGGATGCAGGGTCCACAGGGGACAGCAAGTTTGGGACAGTTCTGCCTAGCCCACGGTCTAGGAAACAGTTGGCTGTAGCCGTTCGCACCCCCTCCTCCTCCTCCTCGTCCTCCTGCAGAAGCGAGACCTCGTCCACAGACCGCAGTCGCACAACCACTACATCCGCAGCTGCCACTGTTGCACACCAGGTCTCCCATTATGGGGCAGCTACTGGCAAACGTCAGCAGGCTGTATTGGCTATGAAGTGTTTGGGCGACAACAGACACACCGCTGAAGTTCTGTCCGAGTTCTTGCAGAAAGAAACGCTGTCTTGGCTGGGCACTGTAGATCTTGAGGCAGGCAAGGTAGTGAGTGATAACGGAAGGAATTTCATGGCTGCCATCTCCCTTTCCCAACTGAAACACATTCCTTGCCTGGCTCACACCTTAAACCTGGTGGTGCAGTGCTTCCTGAAAAGTTATCCGGGGTTATCCGACCTGCTCCTCAAAGTGCGTGGACTTTGCTCACATATCCGCCGTTCGCCCGTACACTCCAGCCGTATGCAGACCTATCAGCGTTCTTTGAACCTTCCCCAGCATCGCCTAATCATAGACGTTGCAACAAGGTGGAACTCAACACTGCACATGCTTCAGAGACTGTGTGAACAGAGGCGGGCTGTTATGTTTTTGTGGGAGGATACACATACACGGGCAGGCAGTAGGATGGCAGACATGGAGTTGTCAGGTGTGCAGTGGTCGAAGATTCAAGACATGTGTCAAGTCCTTCAGTGTTTTGAGGAATGCACACGGCTGGTTAGTGCAGACAACGCCATAATAAGCATGAGCATCCCCCTAATGCGTCTGCTGATGCAAAGTTTGACGCACATAAAGGATCAGGCGTCTGCAGCTGAGGAAGAGGAAAGCCTTGATGACAGTCAGCCATTGTCTGGCCAGGGCAGTGTACAGGACGAGGTAGCGGGCGAAGAGGAGGAGGAGGACGAGGAGGATGATGGGGATGATTATATTTTTAATGAGGAAGCTTTTCCGGGGCCAGTGGAAATTGTTGGCGCGGCAAGGCCGGGTTCTGGTTTTTGGAGGGACACAAGTGACGTGGATTTGCCTGAAACTGCCCCTCAACCAAGCACAACCACAGATTTGAGAACTGGAACTTTGGGCCACATGGCGGATTATGCCTTACGTATCCTCAAAAGGGACACACGCATAACTAAAATGATGAACGATGACGATTACTGGTTGGCCTGCCTCCTTGATCCTCGCTATAAAGGCAAATTGCAAAATATTATGCCACATGAGAACTTGGAACTAATATTAGCAACCAAACAATCAACTCTTATTGACCGTTTGCTTCTGGCATTCCCTGCACACAGCGCCCATGATCGTTCTAACACGAGCTGCAGGGGCCAGCAGACCAGAGGTGTTAGAGGGGCAGAAATCAGAAGTGGCGTTGGCCAGAGGGGTTTTCTGACCAGGTTGTGGAGTGATTTTGCTATGACCGCAGACAGGACAGGTACTGCAGCATCAATTCAAAGTGACAGGAGACAACATTTGTCCAGTATGGTTACTAACTATTTTTCATCCCTTATCGACGTTCTCCCTCAACCGTCATTCCCATTTGATTACTGGGCATCAAAATTAGACACCTGGCCAGAATTGGCAGAATATGCATTGCAGGAGCTTGCTTGCCCGGCAGCTAGTGTCCTATCAGAAAGAGTATTCAGTGCTGCAGGTTCAATACTAACAGAAAAAAGGACTCGTCTGGCTACCCAAAATGTAGATGATCTAACCTTCATTAAAATGAACCACAACTGGATTTCGAAATCTTTTGCCCCACCTTGCCCGGCTGACACCTAGCTTTCCTATGTAAAGGTCTTGCCTGTGGACTATTCTGAACGACTTTTCCAATCTCGTAATTTGCAGCACCTGATTGTCCAGCATCCGACATGTTAACACCTCCCTAAATGGCCAAAGTCCCCACACGGGGCCGTGGTATCGCCACTTGGCGCCAGCACCCGTGAGAGTACTGTTTGTCTGAAGAGGTGGGTGTGCCTGCTTTTGGTCGACGGCACTGCCACTAGGTCCCTCATAGTACAATAAAGTGTCTGGCGGTGGTGGTGCGCACCCAACGTCAGACACATGTTGTAATATGAGGGGCCCTGGACCTGTACCGCCGGCCACAAGACAGTCCCCCCCCAGGTCAAACAGTGCTCTACGACTTGCAAAATTTTCTCTCACAGCTCCACCAATGTTTAGTCTATGCGCTGACATCCTTCAATGCCTGGCACTGTCAATACCATTGTATTGACATTTTTCTTATGTTAGGCCTTCGAAGCCTGTCTGCGGTCACTCCTTCCACTAGGCCTCCACTGACCTGTCTACTGCTGCCCGTGTTCCCCTGGAACCAATTTTAAATTGCCTACAGCCAGCCCAATTTATTATGTTAGGGCTTCGAAGCCTGTCTGCGGTCCCTCCTTCCACTAGGCCTCCACTGACCTGTCTACTGCCGCCCGTGTTCCCCTGGAACCAATTTTAAATTGCCTACAGCCAGCCCAATTTATTATGTTAGGGCTTCGAAGCCTGTCTGCGGTCCCTCCTTCCACTAGGCCTCCACTGACCTGTCTACTGCTGTCCGTGTTCCCCTGGAACCAATTGTAAATTGCCTACATCCCAATTTTTGTTATGTTAGGCCTTCGAAGCCTGTCTGCGGCCCGTTCTTTCCACTACTACTACTACACTGACCAGGCCACTGCTGCCCGTGTTCCCCTGGAACCAATTTTAAATTGCCTACAGCCAGCCCAATTTATTATGTTAGGCCTTCAAAGCCTGTCTGCGGTCCCTCCTTCCACTAGGCCTCCACTGACCTGTCTACTGCTGCCCGTGTACCCCTTGAACCAACATCAGAAAATATAAAAATAAGTATTTTGCTTATAAAAAAGAAAATACTGGAGAGATATCAAATGCAGACATTTTAACATTAAAAACAAACACATACAACAAAAATCTGGTACAGTACTAAAAATGGCCACCAGCTACAATAACTTTCTCCTGCAAGTAGTTAACTGAAAGTTTTTTTCAATTTAAAACACAGATATGGCATCCACCGAGTGTTGTCCTGTCGCGTCTTCTTTATATTATTGCCAAGAAGATGCAAAACAATGAAAATAATAAAATCATTATTTACCAAAAAAATAGAGTAAGTCAAAACCACATTGCAAATAAACATTCATTACAAATAAAGAAGCAGGGCGCGTCCGAGGGTGAGTATATACCTAATAAGAATATAATCACCCTCGGACGCGCCCTGCTTCTTTCCGACAGCCTTCCTTCCTAAGAATCAGCCCTTCCGTGGTGTAGAGAGAGGGTGTGTTACACTCCAAGGTGTTCCCCAGGTTGCCTTTCCTGAGCTTCGATCTTCATGCTCTCGTTTAGTAGTTGTCGGAAAGTAGGCTGCATTAGGCCTACAAATTGGGTATGGGGTGGAGAGAGATGGTGTGTTACACTCCAAGGTGTTCCCCAGGTTTCCTTGCCATTGCTTCGGTCTTCCGACTCTCGTTTAGTAGTTGTAGAAAACTACACTGCATTAGGCCTACAAAATGCGTATCGGGTGGAGAGAGATGGTGTGTTACACTCCAAGGTGTTCCCCAGGTTTCCTTGCCATTGCTTCGGTCTTCCGACTCTCGTTTAGTAGTTGTAGAAAACTACACTGCATTAGGCCTACAAAATGGGTATCGGGTGGAGAGAGATGGTGTGTTACACTCCAAGGTGTTCCCCAGGTTTCCTTGCCATTGCTTCGGTCTTCCGACTCTCGTTTAGTAGTTGTAGAAAACTACACTGCATTAGGCCTACAAAATGGGTATCGGGTGGAGAGAGATGGTGTGTTACACTCCAAGGTGTTCCCCAGGTTTCCTTGCCATTGCTTCGGTCTTCCGACTCTCGTTTAGTAGTTGTAGAAAACTACACTGCATTAGGCCTACAAAATGGGTATCGGGTGGAGAGAGATGGTGTGTTACACTCCAAGGTGTTCCCCAGGTTTTCTTGCCATTGCTTCGGTCTTCCGACTCTCGTTTAGTAGTTGTAGAAAACTACACTGCATTAGGCCTACAAAATGGGTATCGGGTGGAGAGAGATGGTGTGTTACACTCCAAGGTGTTCCCCAGGTTTCCTTGCCATTGCTTCGGTCTTCCGACTCTCGTTTAGTAGTTGTAGAAAACTACACTGCATTAGGCCTACAAAATGGGTATCGGGTGGAGAGAGATGGTGTGTTACACTCCAAGGTGTTCCCCAGGTTTCCTTGCCATTGCTTCGGTCTTCCGACTCTCGTTTAGTAGTTGTAGAAAACTACACTGCATTAGGCCTACAAAATGGGTATCGGGTGGAGAGAGATGGTGTGTTACACTCCAAGGTGTTCCCCAGGTTTCCTTGCCATTGCTTCGGTCTTCCGACTCTCGTTTAGTAGTTGTAGAAAACTACACTGCATTAGGCCTACAAAATGGGTATGGGGTGGAGAGAGATGGTGTGTTCCACTCCAAGGTGTTCTCCAGGTTGCCTTTCCTGAGCTTCTATCTTCAGGCTCTCGTTAAATTGTGGTTAAATGGAACAACTGCATTTGGCGTACTAGTTGGTTTGGGGCCTACTAACAGTGTCTGCCGCTCCTTGCTGTTCTCCTGGTTTCCTGTCCTGAAATTCCGTTTTCAGGCGCTCGTTAAGTAGTTGTTAATGTTAGACTGCATTTGGCCTACTAGTTGGGTTGGGGCCTACTATCGGTGTCTGCCACTCCTTGCTGTTCTCCTCCACTGAACAAAGCTGTGCCGCCTGTTTACTACGGTTGCCAATTTTGAACTGCATTTCGACTACTTACTGATTTGGGCCTACTCTCTGTGTCAGCCTCTCATTCCAGTTGTCCTCCACTGCAATGCCCCCTGGTTATTCCTGTGTTACCAATTTTGAACTGCATTTAGCCAACTTTATTCTTTGGGCCTATATCTGTGTTTCCTCCTCATCCTGCCCATTGCCCAGCCAGTGATAGATGAGTCTGCTGGTACATTGACCCATAACGCAACATTCCCCGTGCACGCTACACAACAACATTGTGACCCTGCTGAAAGTCAGGTTGCTCTTCCCGCATACCATACCACCTTACACGGGGACAAAGAGGAAGGTGCAGATGAAAGTGCAGGTTCCTTCATCAGGTGGGGGGAGGAATACTAGTTGGCGACGTCACTGGCACAGGGCCTCTCATAGTACGCAAAAGTGTTGCTGCCGGTGGGAGGCGCCCCCGCCGTGCAAACACACCGCTGTACTTTGAGGGGCCCTGTGCCAGTGCCAATGCCAACGAGTGGGCCCCCCCTGCTTGCTCAGGTTCACAGCACTTGCAAAGTTGAAATACTTACCTCTCCCTGCTCCACTGCCGTGACGTGGTCCAGATTTCCTGGGCCCACTAATTACTTGAACCAGCCCTACCCACCACAACTTTAGCCAAATGACCCCCAATTTCAAATGCCTTCCAATTATTATAAGGTAAATTACGCTTGACAAGCTTCATTAAGAAGAATGGATGGTTTTGACATTAAAATGGGCACTCTAGGTGTTTTCCTGGCCCCCACTCACTGCCGACTATGCTGCCCCATTAACTTGCATTGGGTTTCGTGTTTCGGTCGATCCCGACTTTACGTCATAATCGGCCGATTTCACTCGACCCGACTTTTGAGATAGTCGGGTTTCGCGAAACCCGGCTCGACTCTAAAAAGGTCAAGGTCGCTCAACTCTAGTAAGGACGATTACAGCGGTTGGTGAGTGCTCTCCTTTCTTATTTGATTTTACCTTTGGAAAAGCTTTTTTTCTTTTGAGTAAGCACCCGAATACCGCTTGGGCAACTGCTTGTTTCTCCATTTGGACATGAGTGGCATTTTGGACTGATTGTGCGATATATTGTCTCTTCTAATCTTGCTCAGACCCCTGGCAGGCCCGCACAGACCCCCAAGAGGCCCGTACAAGCTTGGCAGGCCCGCACAGACCCCCGAGAGGCCTGTACAGGCCAGCACAGACCCCCGAGAGGCCAGTACAGGCCCCAGCAGGCCCGCACAGACCCCCGAGAGGCCCGCACAGACCCCTGAGAGGCCCATACAGACCCCCGGCAGGCCCGCACATACCCCTGAGAGGCCTGTACAGACCCCACCCACACACATAGACACGCACAGTCTCCACCCATGCACTGCCCACACAATTTTCCCCCTCCCGAACTGGATGTGCAAGGAAAGAAAGGGTTTATTTTCATTCCGATATTTGTATCCCATTGACTTGCATTGGTTTCCGGTATCAGAATCGGCAATACCCAATATTTTTGGGGTATTGGTCCGATCCAATCCGATCCGATGTTTCCCGATATCGGAAGGTATTGCTCAACACTACTGAGCAGTTGTTAGGAGAAGCTTTGCCCAACTTCCCTATTTGTTTCCATGTAGGAAAAATGAATAAGCCACAGATTATAATAACTGGCACACAAGCTAAAAATGAATCAAGCATACTGAGAAAAAGTGCAAGTTTTTTTCACCAATGAGATAACAATGGATGTCTTAATGAAATCTATTTTTGACATGCATTTCTTACCTAAACATTGTTGCAAACCAAGTAATCATTTTATGATAACAGCATTCTATGTCAGTGTCCCCTGTAATTATTAAAAGTTGCTCAAAATAAGCCAAATAGCTGACAGTTTCTATCAAGCAAAAAAAAAGTATTGTTGAAACCTTAGTAGTGTATGCAAAAAGATATATAGGATTAAAGGAGTATTCCCTTCTCCAAGATCCAATCCCAATATGTAGTAGGTGTAATAATAATATCAGCAAATACCTCCAATTAGAAATGTAGTACAGTTCTTCTATGTATCTTTCCTCATTTTCAGGACCTTAGGTATCCAGGGTTACAACCACTGATATAGCAACAGTTAGTTAGCTAGTTTTTGTGGTCATAACAATGGATACCTAAGGTCCTGCAATGCCGGCACATGAGGAAAGAGATACAGTGAATCAGAAAAACTATACTGCATTTCTACTTGGAGGTATTTGTTAATATTATTATCATTATTATACCTACTACATATTGAGATAGGATCTAGGAGATGGCAATAACCCTTTAATGGCTGACTAATATAAGACATAATATTTCATATTATTTGATTTTAAAAAAACTTAAAAATTAAAACTAAAATAAATTGATTAACAAATAAAAAAAGGCCTGTTAATTGAATCAGAAATTAAATCAAATTATGGGATATTGAATATAATAGCATATAATAGTAATTAAACATTATGAATTTAAAATACTTAGAAATAAATATAATTTCACACAAGTAGTTTTATTTGAAAATATATCTAAATACATTGATTTTGGTGAGTCCAATATACAAGTCTACATGAGCATCAGCACACAGCAGTTTATTTTATAGGAGGAAAACTGTTACCTTGCATGCTGTGAGGAAGGTAATAAATTCTGTAGTCTTGTAAGTGTATACCACATAGATATCAAAAGATTAGTAGTTCCCTTCAAGTAGCCTAAAGTCCTAAACCATTTATCTAAATGTGTTAAAATGTATTTTTCTGTAAATCATAAAATGATTTATCTTATTCCTAGCATGGTCGCTGTTACAACGAGTAGCTTATTGTTGAGAATTTGAATGTGGATCGTATAGCTCAGGGGAGCCGGTTATTTTTCAGTTATGAGGTTGTCCTACTTATACAGAAAAAGTGATAGTTTTAACTGTGGGGCAATTTAATGAAATGTTTCCATATATGAAATGGAAATTAGATTTTACTCAGTGCATTACTTTGTTAACTGCACACCTTATGGTTATGATATAACAAATACCATTAATAATAAAACTACTACTATTATTACTACTAATATTATATTATAAATAATAATAATGATAATAATAACAACAATTTGCATTATCATTGCAATACAATCTACTATATAATTGTCTAAGGGTCACTTCGGTCTGTCCTTCTGTCTGTCACGGATATCCATTGGTTGCGGCCTCTGTCTGTCATGGAATCCCGGGTCGCTGATTGGTCTCACCAGCTGCCTGTCATGGCTGCCGCGACCAATCAGCGATGGCCACAGTCCGATTAGTCCCTCCCTACTCCCCTGCAGTCAGTGCGCCCGCTCCATACTCCTCGCAGTCACCGCTCACACAGGGTTAATGCCAGCGGTAATGGACCGCATTATACCGCTTGTAACTCACGCCATTACCGCCGCTATTAACCAAGTTTTTACTATTGATGCTGCCTATGCAGCATCAATAGTAACAAGATATAATGTTAAAAATAATAAAAAAAATAAAAAATTATTATATACTCACCTTCCGCCGCCTTTCCCGCTCCTCGCGACGCTCCGGTGACTGCTCCATGCAAGTGGCAGGTTCCGGTGGCAAGGATGGTATGCGAGAAGGACCTGCCATGATGTCATGGTCATGTGACCGTGACATCATCACAGGTCCTGCGCTCATACCAACCCTGGGACCAGAAGGGACTACAAGGGGCCCTCGGAAGGTAATTATATGTTTATTTTTTAACCTGTGACATACGTGGCTGGGCAATATACTACATAGTTGGGCAATATACTACGTGACTGGCCAATATACTACATGGCTGGGCAATATACTACGTGGCTCTGTAACATAGTAACATAGTAACATAGTTAGTAAGGCCGAAAAAAGACATTTGTCCATCCAGTTCAGCCTATATTCCATCATAATAAATACCCAGATCTACGTCCTTCTACAGAACCTAATAATTGTATGATACAATATTGTTCTGCTCCAGGAAGACATCCAGCCTCTCTTGAACCCCTCGACTGAGTTCGCCATCACCACCTCCTCAGGCAAGCAATTCCAGATTCTCACTGCCCTAACAGTAAAGAATCCTCTTCTATGTTGGTGGAAAAACCTTCTCTCCTCCAGACGCAAAGAATGCCCCCTTGTGCCCGTCACCTTCCTTGGTATAAACAGATCCTCAGCGAGATATTTGTATTGTCCCCTTATATACTTATACATGGTTATTAGATCGCCCCTCAGTCGTCTTTTTTCTAGACTAAATAATCCTAATTTCGCTAATCTATCTGGGTATTGTAGTTCTCCCATCCCCTTTATTAATTTTGTTGCCCTCCTTTGTACTCTCTCTAGTTCCATTATATCCTTCCTGAGCACCGGTGCCCAAAACTGGACACAGTACTCCATGTGCGGTCTAACTAGGGATTTGTACAGAGGCAGTATAATGCTCTCATCATGTGTATCCAGACCTCTTTTAATGCACCCCATGATCCTGTTTGCCTTGGCAGCTGCTGCCTGGCACTGGCTGCTCCAGGTAAGTTTATCATTAACTAGGATCCCCAAGTCCTTCTCCCTGTCAGATTTACCCAGTGGTTTCCCGTTCAGTGTGTAATGGTGATATTGATTCCCTCTTCCCATGTGTATAACCTTACATTTATCATTGTTAAACCTCATCTGCCACCTTTCAGCCCAAGTTTCCAACTTATCCAGATCCATCTGTAGCAGAATACTATCTTCTCTTGTATTAACTGCTTTACATAGTTTTGTATCATCTGCAAATATCGATATTTTACTGTGTAAACCTTCTACCAGATCATTAATGAATATGTTGAAGAGAACAGGTCCCAATACTGACCCCTGCGGTACCCCACTGGTCACAGCGACCCAGTTAGAGACTATACCATTTATAACCACCCTCTGCTTTCTATCACTAAGCCAGTTACTAACCCATTTACACACATTTTCCCCCAGACCAAGCATTCTCATTTTGTGTACCAACCTCTTGTGCGGCACGGTATCAAACGCTTTGGAAAAATCGAGATATACCACGTCCAATGACTCACCGTGGTCCAGTCTATAGCTTACCTCTTCATAAAAACTGATTAGATTGGTTTGACAGGAGCGATTTCTCATAAACCCATGCTGATATGGAGTTAAACAGTTATTCTCATTGAGATAATCCAGAATAACATCCCTCAGAAACCCTTCAAATATTTTACCAACAATAGAGGTTAGACTTACTGGCCTATAATTTCCAGGTTCACTTTTAGAGCCCTTTTTGAATATTGGCACCACATTTGCTATGCGCCAGTCCTGCGGAACAGACCCTGTCGCTATAGAGTCACTAAAAATAAGAAATAATGGTTTATCTATTACATTACTTAGTTCTCTTAGTACTCGTGGGTGTATGCCATCCGGACCCGGAGATTTATCTATTTTAATCTTATTTAGCCGGTTTCGCACCTCTTCTTGGGTTAGATTGGTGACCCTTAATATAGGGTTTTCATTGTTTCTTGGGATTTCACCTAGCATTTCATTTTCCACCGTGAATACCGTGGAGAAGAAGGTGTTTAATATGTTAGCTTTTTCCTCGTCATCTACAACCATTCTTTCCTCACTATTTTTTAAGGGGCCTACATTTTCAGTTTTTATTCTTTTACTATTGATATAGTTGAAGAACAGTTTGGGATTAGTTTTACTCTCCTTAGCAATGTGCTTCTCTGTTTCCTTTTTGGCAGCTTTAATTAGTTTTTTAGATAAAGTATTTTTCTCCCTATAGTTTTTTAGAGCTTCAATGGTGCCATCCTGCTTTAGTAGTGCAAATGCTTTCTTTTTACTGTTAATTGCCTGTCTTACTTCTTTGTTTAGCCACATTGGGTTTTTCCTATTTCTAGTCCTTTTATTCCCACAAGGTATAAACCGCTTACAGTGCCTATTTAGGATGTTCTTAAACATTTTCCATTTATTATCTGTATTCTTATTTCTGAGGATATTGTCCCAGTCTACCAGATTAAGGGCATCTCTAAGCTGTTCAAACTTTGCCTTCCTAAAGTTCAATGTTTTTGTGACTCCCTGACAAGTCCCCCTAGTGAAAGACAGGTGAAACTGCACAATATTGTGGTCGCTATTTCCTAAATGCCCAACCACCTGCAGATTTGTTATTCTGTCAGGTCTATTAGATAGTATTAGGTCTAAAAGTGCTGCTCCTCTGGTTGGATTCTGCACCAATTGTGAAAGATAATTTTTCTTGGTTATTAGCAGAAACCTGTTGCCTTTATGGGTTTCACAGGTTTCTGTTTCCCAGTTAATATCCGGGTAGTTAAAGTCCCCCATAACCAGGACCTCATTATGGGTTGCAGCTTCATCTATCTGCTTTAGAAGTAGACTTTCCATGCTTTCTGTTATATTTGGGGGTTTGTAACAGACCCCAATGAGAATTTTGTTACCATTTTTCCCTCCATGAATTTCAACCCATATGGACTCGACATCCTCATTCCCTTCGCTAATATCCTCCCTTAAAGTGGACTTTAGACAAGACTTTACATAGAGACAAACCCCTCCTCTTCTCCGATTTTTACGATCCTTTCTAAACAGACTGTAACCCTGTAAGTTAACTGCCCAGTCATAGCTTTCATCTAACCATGTCTCGGTTATTCCCACTATGTCAAAGTTACCTGTAGATATTTCTGCTTCTAGTTCTTCCATCTTGTTTGTCAGGCTTCTGGCGTTTGCGAGCATGCAGTTTAGAGGATTTTGTTTTGTTCCAATCTCCTCACTGTGGATTGTTTTAGAAATGTTCTTACCTCCCTTCTGAGTATGTTTTCCTGGGTCGTCTTTGTTCGAGTCTAATGTTTTTCTTCCCGTCCCCTCTTCTTCTAGTTTAACGCCCTCCTGATGAGTGCTGTATACTACGTCACTGGGCAATATAGTACGTAACTGGGCAATATACTACGTGGCTGGGCAATATACTACGTCACTGGGCAATATACTACATAACTAGGCAATACACTACATGGCTGGGCAATATACTATGTGACTAGGCAATATACTATGTGGTTGGGCAATATACTACATGGCTGGGCAATATACTACATGGCTGGGCAATATACTACGTGGGCTGTGCAATATACTACGTGGAAATGTATATTCTAGAGCACCCGATGCATTAGAATCGGGCCACCATCTAGTAACAACATAATAATATGGTATAAGTTAAATTCAGATTTATATAGTACCTATTTAAAGTATTTTGAATAATTGAAAAATGTCCAGTGTTAATTTTTCTTCTTTTTGTCATTTAATACTATATTGTGTATATAGGATATAGAATATCTAAATATTGTTGTTAAACATTGACCAATTGATCCACTGATACTGAGGGAATGGAGGTCAGTAATTGGCAAACCATGTATCTCATATTCTTAGACTCTCTTGTAACAGGGGTGGTGCCACAGGATTGGAGGATGGCTGATGGGGTACTGATACTTAAGAAAGGTAAGAAGGTGGATCCAGGCAACTACCATCTTGTAATTTTGACATCAGTAGTGTGCAAAGTTTTTGAGGGCATCATAAGAGATGATCTGCAGAGATATATTTCAAATAATAATATAATGAGAACCAGGATGGTTTCAGGAAAGATAGGTTGTGTCTAACCAACATGTTCGGTTTCTATGAAAACTTAAATGAAAATCGGGATGTTAGTAATGCGGCTGATGTGATTTATCTGGACTTTGCAAATGCACTTGATACTGTACCACATAATATCCTTATACTGAAGCTACAGAAGCAAGAACTGGGGGAAACTATATGCAGATGGGTAAGCAATTGGCTGAATGATAGGAAACAAAGTGTCATCATAAATGGTATGCTTTCTAAATGGGATATACAGTAGTCAGTGGGGTAGCACAGGAATCTGTGCTAGGACCGATTCTTTTTAACTTCCTAATTAATGACCTAGCAGATGGGATTGAAAGTAAAGTGTCAGTCTTTGCTGACGACACCAAACTATGTATGGTACTAAAATCTGACCTTTATTTTACAATATTGCAAAACGATCTAGGTAAGATAACTGAATGGGCAAACACTTGGTAAATGATGTTTAATGTAGATAAAAGTAAGTAATGAACCTAGTCATATTGCTGCATAAAAATTAATGTAAGTATACTTGGGACCACAAATCAGGAGAAGGACTTGGGGATTCTGGTTACAAGTAAGCAAAGCAGCAGTGCTCAATGTCAAGCAGCGGCCACAAAAGCAAGTAAGAGTTTAGGTTGCGTAAAAAGAGAGATAAAATCCCACAATCCCAATGTATTTTTACCCCTTTATAAATCACTGGCGAGGCCACATGTAGCATATGGGCTCCAGTTTTGGGCTCCACATTTTCAAAAGGATATTCATAAGTTAGAGTCAGTTCAAAGGCGGGCAACTAGATTATTACAAGGAATGAAAGGCTCCTCCTATGATGAGAGCTTGGAAAAGTTGGGCTTGTTTACTTCAGAAAAAGGACACCTCAGATGAGAACTAATTTACATATATAAATAAATCTGTGGTCAGTACAAAGGACTTGCACATGACTTATTCCTACCAAAGGACGAGGGGCATTCATTACAGGTGAAAGGCGATTCTGTCAGCTAAATAGGAAAGGGTTATTTACATTTAGAGCAGTCACTGTGTAAGGCTTGGTTCACATTGCGTTCAGGGGCAACGTTAAATGGAGTACGTTACACCGCGGCACAACGCGGTGTAACGTACTCCGTTAACGCCGCCATTGAATGCAATGTCGGACGCATCGCCTAGCGGACGCCCAGGATGGGTGTGCGCTAGTGATGCGCCGTCATTGAGTGATGGACCCGAGACGCTGGCTGCAGCGTTTCCGGGTCCATCACTGCTAGCGCAGACGGAGCTAGCAGAAACTCCATCTGCACTAGCGTGATGTAGCGCAGGCACTTGCGCTAGCAGCAGCCCGTTAGCGTATGTGCTAAATGGGCTGCTGCTAACGCAATGTGACCCTAGCCTTATGCCCGACCACAAGAGGTAGTAATGGCAGACCTTATAACACCTTTTTAAAAAGGGCTGGATGATTTCCTCAATACACATAACATTGTGGGTTATAGCTAAAATAGTGACAAAATGTATAATTGATGGGGAAAGGTTGAAGTTGATGATCCCCAGGGTTTTTTCCAACCTATATAACTATGTAACCATCCTGTTAAACTTCTAATAATCGATCATGCAAAGTACATTTTCCTCAGCTAGCTGTTTGCTAGCATTGAGATTCTCTCAGATGTGTATAGAATGGTGCTTTTATTATGAGGTTGATGTTATGGAAAAGGGCACAACCTTCTTCATTACATTGCAGAGATTATACCAGGAAACAGTGGTGTGCTTATGTGCTGGCAACTCAAAAAAGCACTGTTCTCCAGGATGGTATATACAGAGGGCCAAAAGGAGAGAGATACTGCAGGATAATGCTCTATGTTAAGGGTATGATATGAGACATATAATGTAGGATGGGGTTGTATACAAAGGATGGAAAGGAGAGATATACTGCAGGAAGGAGATGTATACTGAGGCTAAGATTAGCTGAGTTGTGTATTATGCCTGCTGCTGAGAGACCAGTGATGTGGAACTTAAAATGCTCCATATGAAAGAGGATTATCTTCTGATATATGCATCAACAGAGCAGCATTTTTAAGTTTTACAAAACTGATCTGTCATTTATCCAGAGCATTATATGTAATGACATTACAGCACAGTTCTCCTCCTTTTAATGATTCTAGGAATAAAGTCAGTTCTGTGCATCTATTGGGGTTGCTTTTCAAACAGGTGAAAAAATAAATGAGTCTCTGTTACTGACTGCTTGGCTGAAGGGAAAATTAGCCATTATGTACCCCAAACTTTAAAGGATAATATCTATGCAACAGAGAAAATATATTAAAAAAGGAAAACTATGTTTATTTTTCAGCTTTTCAGCAAATTTATCATGAGCTTTGAATCAGTATATATAAATATACATCATTAGCTTTTAGAGTTAAAATTGTGCGTGCAAGTTAACTTTGTATATATTTGCTTTACATTCCATTTATAGTTTTCTTCACCCTGATCATGTGTTGAGGAAGAACAGGGGGCTCTGGATCTCCATAGGAGTCCTAGCAGAGGAAATGCTTTACTATTCATGGAGGATAAATGTTTGGCATGGGAAAACCCCTTTAACCCTAATATTATTAGTATTACTATTATTATTATTTATTTATATAGCAACATTGATTCCATGGTGCTGTACATGAGAAGGGGCTACATACAAATTACAGATATCACTTACAGTAAGCAAACTAACAATTACAGACTGATACAGAGGGGTGAGGACCCTACCCTTGCGGGCTTACATTCTACAGGAAGGTGTGGAAGGAGACAATAGGTTGAGGGCTGCAGGAGGATCGGTGTTGTTGAGGTGGTAGCTTCAGTAGTGTTGAGGAGGCAGCGGGGTCAGTGCAGGCTGTAGGCTTTCCTGAAGAGGTTGGTTTTCAGGTTCCGTCTGAAGGATACGAATGTGGTTCATAGTCGGACGTGTTGGGGCAAAGAATTCTAGAGGATGGGGGATATTCGGGAGAAGTCTTGGAGGTGATGGGGTGAGGAGCGAATAAGTGTGGAGGAGAGCAGATTACGTGAGGAAAGATATTGGGAGATTAGTTCAGAGATATATGGGGGAGACAGGTTATGGATGGCTTTGTAGGTTAGTATTAGTAATTTGAACTGGATAGGCTGAGGGAGTGAGAGCCAGTGAAGAGATTTGCAGAGGGGGAAGCAGATGAGTAGCGTGGAGAGAGATGAATTAGTCAGGCAGCAGAGTAAAGGATGGACTAAAGAGGTGCAAGGGTGTTAGCAGGGAGGCCACAGAAAAGGATGTTGAAGTAGTCAAGGCGGGAGATGATGAGGGCATGCACAAGCATTTTACTAGATTGACGACTGAAGAAAGGACGGGTTCTGGAGATATTTTTGAGCTGGAGGTGACAGGAGGTGGAAAGAGCTTGGATGTGCGGTTTGAAGTACAGGGCAGAGTCAAGGGTTACTCCGAGGCAGTGGACTTCCGGTAAGGGGGAAAGCGTGATGTCGTTAATTGTGATAGATAGGTCAGGTAAGGAAGATCTGTGAGATGGAGGAAAGATGATGAGTTCAGATTTGTCAACATTGAGTTTAAGGAAGCAAGTGTAGAAGAAGAAGGATATGGCTGATAGACACTACGGGATTCTGGACAGCAGAAAGGTGAAGTCTGGGCTACAAAGGTAGATTTGAGTGTCATCAGCATAAAGGTGGTACTGGAATCCATGAGATTTTATGAGTTGTCTCAGGCCAAGTGTATAGATTGAGAAGAGTAGGGGTCCTAGAACAGAGCCTTGGGGGACTCCAACAGAGAGAGGGTGCGATGAGGAGGTAGTGTGGGAGTGGGAGACGCTGAGTGTGCGGTTGGAAAGGTATGAGGAGATCCAGGATAGGGCAAGGTCTTTGATGCCAAAGGAGGAGAGGATCTGTAATAGGAGGCAGTGGTCAACTGTGTTGAAAGCAGAGGACAGGTCTGGAAGGAGGAGTACAGAGTATTGTCCATTAGTTTTGGCTGTAAGTAGGTCATTAGTGATTTTGGTCAGGGCTGTCTCAGTTGAGTGATGGGGCGGAAACCAGATTGTAGATTGTCAAAGTGCAAGTTAGATGAGAGATGGGAGGAAAGTTCAGCGTGGATGTGCTGCTCCATGAGTTTGGAAGCGAATGGGAACAGCGACATTGGGCGATAGCTGGATATAGCTGTTGGATCAAGAGTTGACTTTTTAAAGATAGGCGTCATTGTGGCATGTTTGAAAGCAGAAGGGAAGGTGCCAGAAGTTAGTGATAGGTTGAAGAGGTGGGTTAGGGATGGGATAAGAGTGGTGATGAGGTTGGGGAGGAGGTGGGATGGGATGGGGTCAAGCGCACAGATGGTGAGGTGAAATTTGGAGAGGAGACAATTAAGCCCCCCTTCAGTGATGTTGGATAGGGAGGTTATTGGGTTTGGGCATTGGTCTGGTATACAAAGGGGCTGTGGTTGTTGAACAATGATGACTTGCCTTGTTCGGTCGATCTTATTTTTAAAGTGTGTGGCAAAGTCCTCAGCAGCAATGAGGGAGGTTGGAGGGGGCAGTGGTTGGTTTAGGAGGGAGTTAAAGGTTTTGAATAACTGTTTGGGGTTGCAGGATAGGAAAGATATGAGGGTTGTGAAGTAGGCCTGTTTAACAGAGGTGAGAGCAGATTTAAAAGTGAGTGTTGCCTGTTTGAATGCAGTGAAGTCATCTTGCAAATGTGTTTTCTTCCAATGTCGCTCTGCAACCCTGGACACTTGCTGGAGCTTTTTAGTGGTGTTATTGTGCCAGGGTTGTCTATTGATATGTTGCACTCTGCCATGAACGAGAGGGGCAACCATGTCAATAGCTGATGCGAGAGTGGCATTGTAGAAAGCAGTGGCACTGTCTGTGTCATGGAGTGATATGAATGCCAGTGGTAGGATAGGGTGAGAGAATGTGTGGGTGTCTAGGTGTGCAAGATATCTGCGGGGGTGCGCATGTTGCTGGACATGGTTGACCGTTGAGGAGGACAAGGATGAGAAGGTGAGCAGATGGTGGTCGGATAGAGGGAGCGGGGAGGTGGTGAACTTAGATAGAGAGCAGAGACGGGTGAATACCAGGTCTAGTGTATGTCCATCTGTGTGGGTGGCTGCGGAGGACCACTGAGTAAGTCCAAAAGATGAAGTAGGGGACAGAAGTTTGGAGGCTGTTGACTGAAGGGTATCAGTGGGGATGTTGAAGTCACCCATGATGATGGTGGGAATGTCAACAGAGAGAAAGTGTTCACAGTGATCAAAATAAAAAAAATAACTCAAAACACCCTATGTCACCCCCTTAGGTAAAAGCAATAAAATAAAAAACATTGCACTTTTTTCCATTCTTTGCAGTTAGGGCTAGGGTTGGGGCTGGGTTTGGAGTTGGGGCTACGGCTAGGGTGGTGTCAGAGTTAGGGTTGTGCTGGGGTTATGGTTGGGGTTACTATTGTGTTGAGGTTATGGTTGGAGTTACAATTAGGGATGGGATTAGGGTTAGGGGTGTGTTTGGGTTAGTTTGGAGTTAGAATAGGGTTTTTTCCACAGTTTAGGCACATCAGGGGGTCTCCAAATGCGACATGGTTCCCGCAATCAATTCCATCAATTCCAGCTAATTTTGCCTTAAAAAGTCAAATGGTGAGGGAGCCCTGCCATGCGCTCAAACAGTGGCTTTCCCCCACATACAGGGTAACGGTGTACTTAGGAGACATTACACAATATATCTTTTGGTCCATTTTCTCCTGAAACCCTTGTAAAAATAAAAAACGTTTGGGTCTAAATTACATTTTTGTGACAAAAGTTTAATGTTATTTTTTTTCCTTCCACATTGCTTTAATTCTCATAAAGTATCTGAAGGGTTAATAGACTTCTTGAATATGGTTTTCCGCACCTTGAGGGTGCTGTTTTATGAATGGTGTCACTTTTGAGGATTTTCTGTCATATACACCCCCAAAGTCACTTCAAATGTGATGTGGTCCCTAAAAAATGGTTTTGTCAAATTTGTTAGAAAAATTAGAAATCGCTGGTGAAATTTTAACCCTTGTAACGTCCTGATAAGTAAAACTCATGTTTCAATAATTGTGCTGATGTGAAGTTAGCATGTGGGAAATGTTATTTATTACCTATTTTAGGTGGAACAACTCTCTGATTTAAGGGCAGAAAAATTAACTGTTTGAAAATTGCAAAATGTTCAAATTTTTCGCCAAGTGTCCATTTTATTCCATAAACAAACGCAAGTCATATCAAAGAAATTTTACCACTAACATGAAGTACAATATGTCATGAAAAAAACATTCTCAGAATCAGTGGAATTGTTTTAGAGCTATAACCTCATAAACTGCCAGTGGTACGAATTGTAAAAATTGGCTTGGTCATTGAGGTCAAATTTGGCTCGGTCACTAAGGGATAAAGCTAAACTTTACATTTTTAAAATAAGTAACAAGAGGCATTCAAGGCGTTCAATGATATTCAAAACCTCAAACACAACCTGTGATCCTAAATTAAATATCAAGTAGCAATTTGCTGTACAGACTTGAAGGAAGGTAACATTTACTTTTAAGAAAGAAAAGCAATTGTCAGATGCTGGTCTCATTTCATAACTGTGCATAACTGTATGACTTCCCACTGTTTATGAAACTAACAGCAAGGGCAGCACACACAGTTTAACACCCAGAGGAATGAAATCCACGATTGTTTTAATGACTGCTGTCCTGTTGCTCTTAGTCTGCTAAATTGAATAAATTGTAGTCTCATTACCCTGTGATGATTTCTAAATCCTTGGGGTACTTCCTTACTTTATTCTAGTTTACTGAACCCATTTCTGTTTCTTTTTGGCACAGGAGCAGCTAATCTTCAGTACAGTAGAGATAATAAGCAGTCCAGAAAGAAAAATGTCACAATTTTGCTTGCAGTTTTGCTGAAAGCTAAAACTAGTATATTAAAAGAAAATATTTTTTTCTCCCCTGATTGTGCCGTCTTGGTCATACTTATGTTTAATGCACAGTTTAGCAAATGAATCACATTTTCCCTTCACATCTCCAATTTACAAGAATAATTTAAGGCTAGCCAATAAACATTATTGTTTGTTACAAGTGCTGTGTATCAAATTTAAGTGTCGGAAGCACTCAATATAAACAGAGTATAATTAGAGCTATCTAAACAATTTTCCTTTTTGTGTATAACATACTCCTCTTTACTGTAGATAAGCTGTAGCAAAAGAAAACTCTTTGTGAGCAAAAAGCAATTACCGTACCTCTGTTTAAAATATTAATATGCCATGCTCTTAAACAGCAATAAAAATTGTTTATGCATTGCACTACATAATGGTAATTTTTACGCAAATTCTAAATAAATTGCTTTTCTTGCATTGATTTTTTTTAATCAGTTATGGAGGCATTAAATTCATTTTCTTTGGTGAAGAAGTTTTGCAATATCTTGATGTATTAAAGAGAAAACTATACAGCAGCTAGAGGAAACAGGTTAGATCATCTACTCAGAAATATTCAGGTATAGAAGACAAAATTGATAGGATGGGAATAGAATTGTTGTTACATTTTAGGAAATTCACTGGAGTTGAACTTCAACAATGTGTGATTTGGTTCACCCAAAAAATGTTCACCTCAATTTTACACAAAGCAGAAGACTGCATGATAACCCCATGCATGGCTGTGCAGGCTTCCCAAAAGTGCCTTGTATGTGTGCTGCCACACAGGTACTGCACAGTAATGCCATTGGCATGTACCCATGGAAGTCAGAAAAACATTACCATTAGGCCAGAAAATGCTATGCAAGAAAACATGGCATAGCACTCAGACCAGTTTTAATCTATCGGGCAGCTTAGATCAGCATTTATTTTCTCAAGCGTATTCGATGTGCATTAAAATCACAGCATGTTGCGATTGTATATTGTCCGAGACCGTCTGATTTTTACGCAACGGGTTCCTTTGAAAAGTCGACAATTCATGTGCCGCATACTGTAAAATCACACTGACAGGCTAGAATAGAACAGATAGATGTATACTCATATAACACATAGATATATAGATGTCAGTGACACACACACACACATATATATAGTGAGGCAGCGGTCAGTCGCTATGTGTCCCCCAGGATGTGCTCAGGAGCATATTAGATCAGCTGGAGGGTCTTGTGGTCACAGCAAGATGCCTGTGAGTCACAAGGAAGAATAACAGTAAGCCTCAACCTGGTCAAGCTATTTAACCAAGGAAATTGTTCAGGAAAACCTGGTATGGGCTTTCATTTTATAAACAGACTGCAGGAAGGTAGTGGAGCTGGTCCGTTTCCTCTAGGCCGGATCGAATAAGGGGCCTATGTCCACAGACTCGAGGTAGAGGAAAAAAAAACACTGCAGGAAGAGTTCGGGTGTGTCAGTTTGCAACATGCGGAGCAGTAGGCTCTGCAAAAGGCTCTGTCTGTGTGAGGAAACAAAAAGCCAAGCAGAGCAATCTCCTGGCACCCTGCAGGTGGATTTGGTGGTGCAGTTGCCGTCAGCAGCCAGACATTTATGAACTGTCTTGCTTCTCGACTGTGATCCGAGGATAGCGTGTGCCGTACACTGCGTGAGTTTTTGGACAATTAAACACGTTCTGCTGCCAACTTTTCCTGTGGTCCCACACTGACCCAAGCCCGCTGCACTACAATGTGTGTGTGTGTGTATATATATATATATATATATATAATATACATATATATATGTATGTAGATAGAAAAAGAGTAACAGCACCAGAAAAAATACCTTAAAGTGTGCACGCTTCCCTGACCAACATTCCAATGGCCTTTCAAACGTGGCAACGTATCAGATCAAGCAAATCCTTTCTCAATCTTCTTGTGCTGTTTCCCTTTTTGTTCAATACATATATATATATATATATATACATATATGTTTATAGATGTATATTAGATAGATACATAGATAGAAGAAAATCCAGCAATTCATCTGCCGTGAACTGTAAAATCACTGCAGGAGCCGACAGGATAGCAGAGATGGATTACATACAGTAAATGCCAATAGAATAGGTAGATATACAGATGCATGTGATAAATACAATTAGTACAGTGTGTGCAGCTTGCTGTACATGTATTTAATTAATAAAAGATTATTTTTCTGAAAAAATGGCGTGGGCTTCCGCACAATTTTCGTATCCAGCAGAGGGAAAGCTGATGGATGGGGGCCAATGTTTATAGCCTGGGAAGGGGGTAATACCCATTGAGATTCCCAGGCGATTAATATCAGCTCACAACTGTATATTTAACCTTTACTGGCTATTAAAATGGGGGACCCTAAAAAAAATTAAGTTGGGTCCCCCTATAATTAATAACCAGCAAAGGCTATGCAGACATCTGCGGGATGATACTAATAGCCTAGGAAGGGGCCATGGATACTTTGCCTTGCTCTTTCCACTTGCCCTGTAGTGGTGGAAAGTGGGATGATAGTTGGGGGGTGATGTCACCTATGCATTGTCAGGTGACATCAAGCCCCAAGGTTGGTAATGGAGAGGTGTCAATAAGATGCCCCCATTACTAACCCCATAGTCACATTGTTTGAAAACACAGACACCCAGAAAAAAGTCCTTTAATTGAAAGAATGACACAGACTCCTTTAAAAATCTTAATTAAACCATACATACGAGATCGTCCATTCCCCCGATGACCTCGTCATCTGCAAAAGAGATAAAGAAATAACAATATTCCTCAACTTTCCGCAGAGATGCTGCTAATCGATTTATCCCATGATGGGTCCAGCTCTGCTACATCTAGATGGCAGGCTGCATGGTTGCATGACACCATGTGCTCAGTGTCTCTCTGTGAACTCCTATTACCTATCTGACGGCACCACAAGCGTGAGAAAGTTCTCCTGCTTGCAGTGGTGTCAGACAAGTCCTACGAGTTCACAGTCAATGTACTCACTTAACCTTTCTAATGTCAGCGCGAACACTTTGCACATATATGTGCACATATAGATACATAACCATCTCGACTGTATATACATACACATGCACTCACAGCTCTGATGCATACATACAGTTGTGCTCAAAGGTTTACATACCCCAGCAGAATTTTGCCTTTCTTGGCCCTTTTTCAGAGAATATGAATGATAACATCAAAACTTTTTCTCCACTCATGGTTAGTGGTTGGGTGAAACCATTTATTGTCAAACTACTGTGGTTTCTCTGTTCAAATCATAATGACAACCCAAAACATCCAAATGACCCTGATCAAAAGTTCACATACCCCATTTCTTAATAACATGTTTTGCCCCTTCTAACAATAATGACACCTTGAAGTCTTTTGTGTTAGTTGTGGATAAGATTCTTTATTTTCTTAGATGGTAAAGCTGCCTACTCTTCTTGGCAAAAAGTCTCCAGTTTCTGTAAATTCTTAGGCTGTCTAGCATGAACTGCAATCTTGAGATCTCCTCAGAGTGGCTCAATGATATTAAGGTCAGGACACTGAGATGGCCACTCCAGAACCTTTACATTATTCTTCTGTAGCCAATGACAGGTCGACTTGGCCTTGTGTTTTGGATCATTGTCATGTTGGAACATCCAAGTACATCCCATGTGCAGCTTCAGTGCTGATGAGTGCAAATTTGCCTCCTGTGTTTGCTGATAAAGTGCTGTATTTATCTTTCCTTCAATTTTGTCCAAGTTTCCTTTGTGTTTGTAGCTCACACGTCTCCAAAATATCAGCAATCCACCTCCTTGCTTTACAGTAGGAATATTGTTTCTTTCATCATAGGCCTTATTGACCTCTCTCCAAATGTAATGTTTATGGTTATGGCCAAAAAGTTAAATTTTGGTCTCATCACCCCAAATTACCTTGTTCCAGAAGCTTTGAGGCTTGTCTCTGTGCTGTTTTGTGTATTTTAGGTGAGATATTTTGTGGCATTTGCACAGTAATGGCTTTCTTCTGATGACTCGGCCATGCAGCCCATTTTTCTTCAAGTGCCTCCTTATTTTGCATCTTGAAACAGCCACACCACTAGTTTTCAGAGAGTTGTATATTTCTGCTGATGTTAATTGTGGGTTTTTATTTGCATCCCTAACAATTTTTCTGGCATTTGTGGATGACATTTTCGTTGGTCTACCTGACCATGGTTTTGTTTATACGGAGCCCCTGATTTTGCATTTGTTAATCATAGTTTGAATGATGCTGCTTGGCATTATCAATTGTTTGTATATCTTTTTGTCTACCTTTCCTGTTTTATACAGCTCAACTACCTTTTCCTGTAAATCCGTTGACAATTGTTTTGCTTTCCCTATGACTCACAATCCTGAAATGTCAGTGGCTGGATGAAAGATGCAAGAGTCCACCTGGATCCCAGAAGCTCACTCAGCTTTTATGCACACATACTGATTACAAGCAAACAGATCACAGGTGAGGATGGTACCTTTAGTAGTCATTCAAACCCATTTGTCTCCACTTCTGTGCATGTTATCAGGCCAAAATCACCAGGTTATGTGGAGCGCCCCAACCAGAGCAGCAGAGTACTCGGTACCGGGTCCTGCCTTAATGGGGATGTCATGGTGGCTGTGACCCGGTCCGTGGCCCTGGGCATCCAATTAAAGGGAAAAGTCTTTAAAGGGGAATTGTAATGTCTATGTTCGTGACGCTACCTGTGGTGTTCGGTCAGTTGGGACTGACGCTGCTTAAAGGGATCCTGTGGGGTGATGTTGTTGCAGCAAGATAGTAACGCTTCCCGCAGGTGAAGCAGGGTCCCCAGGGCTCCCAAGGTGTGTGGCAAAGATGGTGTATGCTGACAAATAAGTGGAGGACACAGAGTTTGCAGTCTTTTACCTGGTTTACTGATGGTAGCAGTCCTCAGTCCAGGATACCAGATGTAGGGTAGCTGTAGTCCGGCCTGCTTGGAGGCAATAAGGGATCCCACTTCAGGTGAGGTCCATAAGCCTTTCCTACTTGCTCCAGATGGCGAGGTCCATGCGGCTTAAAGCTTGCTGACAGGGTCCCCTCTCTCCTGTCACAAGACAGATGTCTGTACGATAGGTAGTTTGAGCCTGTTTATAGGATCTCTTAGATGACCCAGCTCTTAGGGTTACTGCTTCACCTCAGACTTGTTACAGGCTAGTGACATATAGTACTATGCCCTCCAGTTCTGTTGCGCATCCTGGAGAACAACACGACCTCGGGCTCCCAGTACCTGGCTTCTGCGTTCTGGCTCTGAGGGTGTCCTTCCGCTGTTCCCCTCATGAGCCCTTTCCTCCACTGTGCTTCTTCCCTCTAAGCTTCTTCTCTATTCAACTCTCCTTCTAATTCTCGCTCTTTCCTGGGGTAGCAGCTCCCTCATGGCTGCTTGGCCCCTACGTCTGCTCCAGACGTCCTTCTCCTCTCCTCACTTCTCTACCACTGGGTGACTCCTCCTGCAGACCAGGAAACAAATTCCAAGGAAGCTCCCCTGAATCCAGGTCCTGAGCTCCCCCTCCTGGCCTAGATTCAGATGTGTTGAATGTAAGTGCCTTACCTGATAGAAAGAATCCCCCTTGCCTCAAAGCATGACATCACCCTCCCCGAAGGGAAGGCAACATCCCTGCAGCAACCGGCTACCTAGGGTGCTGCATATGCAAACTTTTGATCAGTGTCATTTGGATGTTTTGGGTTGTCATTATGACATAAAAAGAGAAAACACAGTTGTTTGACAATAAATGGCTTCGCTCAACCACTAACCATGAGTGGAGAATTTTTTTTTTTGTTGTCATTCATATTCTCTGAAAAAAGGCCACGAAAACAAAAGTTCTGCCGGGGTATGTAAACTTTGAGCACAACTGTATAAAGCCATACACAGCTTGGCTGCATGCCCAAATAGACATACTAATCTCTTCTACACTCCTATAGACATGCAAAGCTCTGCAACATGCACATTAAACATACACAAATTCAAACACTCTCACACACACACACACACACACACACACACTATACATTAACATATCCTGTAATTCCTGATTGGGATGTGTACAGAAGTTACAGCAGCAGAGCATTTTCATGGCCTTCCATTTTATTAACTCAAGCACCTTTAAAGTCAGGTCGTCAGTCACCTTAAAGGTCCTGGAATTACTTGTGCAGAAGGTCCATCAGTTGCTCAGCTCATGTAGCCTCCATTCTTTCCTGTTAGCTGCCTCTCCTGCTCTGAATTGATCACATGCATTTGTGTCAGGAGTAGTGTTGAGCGATACCGTCCGATACTTGAAAGTATCGGTATCGGATAGTATCGGCCGATACCCGAAAAATATCGGATATCGCCGATACCGATATCCGATACCAATACAAGTCAATGGGACATCAAGTATCGGAAGGTATTCTCATGGTTCCCATGGTCTGAAGGAGATGAAACTCTCCTTCAGACCCTGGGATCCATAGGGATGTGTAAAATAAAGAATTAAAATAAAAAATATTGATATATTTACCTCTCCGGCGGCCCCTGAACTCAGCGCGGGTAACCGGCAGGCTTCGTTGTTCAAAATCAGCACTTTTAGGACCTGAGAATCACGTCCCGGCTTCTGATTGGTCGCGGGCCGCCCACCGCAAGCTATTAACGAGCTCATTTTTAAAAATGAGCGCGTTAATGGCTTTCAAAGACGTAGCGGCTTGTGATTGGTCGCGGCCACGCGACCAATCACAAGCCGCGACGTCACCGCAAGCTATTAACGCGCTCATTTTTAAAAATGAGCGCGGTAATGACTTTCAAAGACGTAGCGGCTTGTGATTGGTCGCGGCCACGCGACCAATCACAAGCCGCGACGTCACCGCAAGCTATTAACGCGCTCATTTTTAAAAATGAGCGCGTTAATAGCTTGCGGTGACGTCGCGGCTTGTGATTGGTCGCGTGGCCGCGACCAATCACAAGCCGCTACGTCTTTGAAAGCCATTAACGCGCTCATTTTTAAAAATGAGCGCGTTAATAGCTTGCGGTGACGTCGCGGCTTGTGATTTTTCGCGTGGCGGTCACATGGGCGGCCCGCGACCAATCAGAAGCCGGGACGTGATTCTCAGGTCCTAAAAGCTCTGATTTTGAACAACGAAGCCTGCCGGTTACCCGCGCTGAGTCCAGGGGCCGCCGGAGAGGTAAATATATCAATATTTTTTATTTTAATTCTTTATTTTACACATCTCTATGTATCCGATACCGATACCCGATACCACAAAAGTATCGGATCTCGGTATCGGAATTCCGATACCGCAAGTATCGGCCGATACCCGATACTTGCGGTATCGGAATGCTCAACACTAGTCAGGAGGGAGACCACAGCTCTCTCTGTGATCAGGAAGAACTCTGTGTAAGCATTTTCCTCCATCATAGCATGCTACCCTCTGGACTAAAAGACAAAAACTTGTTAATGAGTTTTTCTTGTTAAAATTATATCATACAATCTGGAGAATATGGTATATAAAATTATCTCAATAGAATATCCATTGATACATAATTATTACATGACTGATTTTCCTATTTGAATACATTTCTCTGAAGTGAAATTCATTTTGTTGTACATGATGGAAGCATAAGGAAACAAGCTATACTGCTGGATAGAGATGGCAGCCATAAGATGCAACAAGGACAAGATTGAGTAGCAGAAAGGCCAAAAAGGTTAGCAATGAGGTGAGATAAAATATATATTTTTTATTTTTTTAACCATTTGAAGGCCAGAGTTTGTTAAAAAAGAAAATTTGCATCACTTTCCAAGACCCGTAGCATATCCAATTTGTTGTGATCTCTGGTTGTGGAGAATGCAGATTTTTTGCAAAATTTGGAATACAATTCTATTCCACTCAAATTTGTTCACTCAACTCTATTCTTGACACAGTGAAGTTAAAATGTGCCTTACTACCTTGTTGGCGTATGAGAAGAAATGTCCTGAATTTCATCAGAACCGGAAGTCCTGGTCTGCATTGAGGAGGACTAGGAATTCAGTACTCGCGGCGGTGATAACAAGATTCAACGATGACCGTTTGGGTTATCGTAAAGGACCCAAAGAGATAAGTGTTAATGTTAATATAACTTTTTTTTTATTTTTTAAGCTATTAACTCCTTCACCCTGAAACCATATTTCATCTGGCCCAAGCCAAATTTTACAATTCTGACCATTGTCACTTCATGTGATAATAACTCTGAAATTCTTCAACGAATCTCAGTGATTCTGAGAATGTTTTTTTTCATGACACATTGTCCTGTTTGATAGTGGTAAAGTTAGGTAAAAATGTTTTTTTCAATAATGTGTCAAAATATCGGAATTTTGGCAAACATTTTGAAAAGTATGCAAAATTCAAACTTTCAACTTTTACATCCGTAACCCCTTCACGACATGCACCCTACATGTACTGCACATGTCATGTCTCTCCCTTTGATGTGGGCTCCAGCAGTGAACCCACATATTTTCTGGCACATATCAGCTCTGTTTTGAACAGCCGCTGGTATGTGCCCAGAACCCCCGTCGGTGGAATCGCAATTCACCCGTGGCTATTATCCAAACTCTGACAGCAGCATTTAACTCGCATCATCGGGCCGAAAATACGCCCTCCAGTGACCCCTGTCATGTGATCGCGTGTCACCATTGGGTTGTCATGGCAACCAGAGGTCTTTTACAGACCTCTATGGCTGTTGTTGTCAGCATGCTATGAGCGCCATCTGGTGGTTGGCGCTCATAGCAATTCTGCTACATATAGGTGATCTAATCATCTCCTGCATGCAGCAGAGACAATCGGGTTATGGCAGTTTCTAGTCTCCCATGGATACTATTGAAGCATGCCAAGAGTGAAAAAAAAGTTTTTAAAAATATTAAAAAATGAAAAAATATAAAAGTTCAAATCACCCCTATTTAAAATAAAACAATTAAAAAATCAAACATATTTAGTATCCCCTCACTCAGAATCACCGAATCTATCAATAAAAAAGGATTAACCTGATCGCTAAAAAGCATAAAGAGAAATAAGTTAAAAAGGCCAGAACTAAGTTTTTTTGGCCACCGCCACACTGCATTAAAATGCAATAACGAGCGATCAAAAATCATATCTGCACCAAAACAGAATCAATTAAAAAATCAGCCCAGAATGCAAAAAATAAGCCCTCTCCCAACCAGAGATCACAACAAATTGGATATGCTACGGGTCTTGGAAAGTGATGCAAATTTTCTTTTTTAACAAACTTTGGATTTTTTTCACCACTTAAATGAAAAAAGAAAACCTAGACATGTTTAGAGTCTATGAACACGTAATAGTATAATATATATTTGGCACACATAGATGTGATGCAAAAGGGATATTTAATGCAATATATAAAGTAGTCACAAACATTTCAGTCTATGAGGACCTTCATCAGTGTACTGTTAGTAATGGGAATAGGGTATACAATTTAACCCATAAGCAGCATAGTGCATCAGTAAATTGAGTGTGCCGAGAATGCTGATAGTCAGGGGCCAAGCACTGGCCAATCAAGCTGCTGCTTATGGGTTAAATTGTATACCCTATTCCCATTACTAATAGTACACTGATGAAGGTCCTCATAGACCGAAACGTTTGTGGCTACTGTATGTGTTGCACATTACATTAAATATCCCTTTTGTGTCACATCTATCGGAGTGTGCCAAGTATATATTATACTATATTTCAAGGTTTGGGAACCTACTTTCAGGCACCTCCACCACAGGCTGTGCTGAACATTCTTTTTGCTATGAACACCTAATGACCTGGAGAATCATAATCGCATTTGATGAACATGGTAAAAACAAAATCCTAAGAAAAGTTGTGAAATTGCACTTTTTTTTTCAATTTCACCACAGTTGGAACTTTTTTTTCCTGCTTTTGAGTACACAATATGGTAAAACCAATAGTGTTTTTCAAAAGTACAACTTGTCCCACAAAACACAAGCCCTCATATGGCCATATTGATGGAAAAATAAAAAAGTTATTCCTTTGGGAAAAAGGGGAGCGAAAAACAGAAATGAAAAAACGAAAAAGAGCTCTGTCTTGAAGGGGTTAAGCCTCATGGTCATAGTGTACAAAACTATTTATAAATAACATTTCCCATATGTCTACATTACCTCAATATTATTTTTTTAAACATTTTTTTTTGTTAGGAAGTCAGAAGGTTTATAATTTATCATCAATTTATCATTTTTCCCTCATAATTTACAAAACCGTTTCCTTTAGAGACAACTTCACATTTGAAAGAAATTTGCGGGGCCTATATGAAAAAACTCAACAGTGACAAGATTTTAAAACCTGCACCCCTCAAAGTGCTCAAAACCACATTCAAGAAGTTAAATCATAATAAAAAAAAATTGTTCCCACAAAAATGCCCATTCAGCCCCAAATTTTGCATTTTTACAAGAGTAACAAAATAAAATAAACTTTACAATTTGTTGCAGCATTTCTCCTGAGTATGCAAATACTCCATATGTGGAGGAAAACGCCTGATGGGCTCATGACAGGGCTCAGAAAAGTAGGAGTCCCATTTGACTTTTGAATCGCAAAATTGGCTGGAATATATAGAGGACACAAAGTCACATTTGCAGAGTCCCTGATGTGCCTAAACAGTGGAAAATCCCCACGAGTGACCCCATTTTGGAAACTATGCCCCGCAAGTGAGTTGTAGTAAGGGTACCGTCACACTGAAACGACGCTGCAGCGATACGACAACGATGTCGATCGCTGCAGCGTCGCTGTTTGGTCGCTGGAGAGCTGTCACACAGACAGCTCTCCAGCAACCAACGATCCCGAAGTCCCCTGGTAACCAGGGTAAACATCGGGTTACTAAGCGCTGGGCCGCGCTTAGTAACCCGATGTTTACCCTGGTTACCAGCGTAAATGTAAAAAAAACAAACATTACATACTTACATTCCGTGTCTGTCCTCCGGCGCTCTGCTTTCCTCTGCACTGTCAGCGCCGGTCAGCCGTAAAGCAGAGTGGTGACACAGGATGCAGGAGGAGTGCAGAGAAGCAGAGCGCCGGGGACAGACAGCTGAAGGTAAGTATGTAATGTTTGTTTTTTTTACGTTTACGCTGGTAACCAGGGTAAACATCGGGTTACTAAGCGTGGCCCTGCCAGTGAACCAGTGGTTACCAGTGAAGACATCGCTGAATCGGCGTCACACACGCCGATTCAGCGATGTCAGCGGGAGATCCAGCAACGAAATAAAGTTTCAGACGATCTGCTACGACGTACGATTCTCAGCGGGGTCCCTGATTGCAGTAGCGTGTCAGACACAGTGAGATCGTAACTATATCGCTGGAATGTCACGGATCGTGCCGTCCTAGCGATCAAAGTGCCACTGTGTGACGGTACCCTAAGAGGTGTGGTGAGCAATCGCATTGTGCTGATCCAATTAGAGAGGAAGCTCTTTGCCTTTCATTCCACTCAAATAAATTTGCTCTTCTCCAAAATATAGTAATGGTGAAAAAACTTTGTGAGGATATATAACAGTGAAAAGCAGCAGCATAATCTGTTTTTGTCTCAATTACTCATCTGCTCCCTCCTGCCTTTTCTAGATATTTTTATGATAATACCTATTACAAAGAATCTTGTATTTTCTGGTACTGGTGATTAATGTAAAATCTATAGAAATAACAATGACCAATTAAAATCACTTTCCCATTTGCTGTTAAGGGTTTGTGTGTGCTTCTTCGTATTCGGTTATAAAAATGAAAAATCTTAAAATGTGCAAGTCCCTCAAGTTGTTGGTGTATATGCAGTAGAAAGTGGGAGTTAATGGAAACTCACAATTTTACTTTGCCCATGTTTTCAGTAATTACCATATAGGTGGGTGTAATGTAAAATAAATTAAAAAGTCAACTTAAAAATAAAACAGAGCAGCATTTTTATTGTGCATACTTTTGAGAAATCGGTTTTTATCAAGATCTCTAGACAATATAATGAAACATAAACATAAAGCAAAAGGAAGCAAAAACATTACTCACAAAATGCAAAATCAAATTTGCTGCATAATAATGTGAAGACTGTACGCAATAATGACTGAGATCCGACATAACACTAACTAGTTATTGATGATCTCGAGCTTGCAGAGCCTGGATAGCAGCTGTCATTCCAATACTTCCTAAGGGCTATCTTATAATAGCTTTTATGACATTTTACAATGGGATAATAAGAAATGAACGTTAGGGAGAATCATTAGTCTGGAAGCTTCACATTGGTTAACAAGAAACGTGTGACACTGTATAATCATTAGCTATAGCTAGCATACTATTTATAATAACACAGTATTTTCACTTTATCAAAATGGACAGGCAGCAAAATATTATATTTATGCTCTCATAGTGACAAGTGACAGCAAAACATTGCGTAAGAAAAAGGCAATATAGAAATTTAATATAGTACACATACATTTTTAGAGGTTAGAAATATTCAATATACAATACATGCCAATTTTACAGCAAGCTGTTCCCATAAATTATATTTACAGGTTCCTGCTTAGATGCATTTCGCCAGGCAGATTTCTGACCATTGAGCACTGATTGATGATTTAATAGGATTTAACACAAAGGCTGAAACAAACTATGTAGGGGCCAGGGGCTGACTGGCAAATTTTGGCCTGGGGGGCAAGCACACAGCAGTGGCCCATGAGTAGCGGCTCATCCTTAAAGGGGTTGTCGGATCTTATGCTACATGTCTACGGACACTATGTGTGAATCCTCATATCGTGCGCTGTGAAGATTCTCTGGTGCCGGCAACAGGTGGTCTTGTGACTGCAAGCATGCGATATATATATTGCCAGCCACATTTTGACTAGACTGTTTTGGGCCTTGTTCAATACAGTTGCATTAGGCCATGCAAGTCTAGTCGGCATGTGACCGCATGTATGCAAATCACAAACTTACAGCCACACACCCGCCAAATGACCACAGCACTGCCAGCAATGTGAGAAGCACAAGTCTGCAGTCCAAAGAATGACAGAGTGAATGCACCAATGGCACACACACACACACACAGCCCCACTGTATAATGACAGACACACGCACAGCCCCACTGTATAATGACACACACACACAGCCCCACTGTATAATGACACACACACACGCAAAGCCCCACTGTATAATGACACACATGCACAGCCCCACTGTATAATGACACAAATGCACAGCCCCACTGTATAATGACACAAATGCACAGCCCCACTGTATAATGACACACACACACGCAAAGCCCCACTGTATAATGACACACACGCACAGCCCTACTGTATGACACACACACGCACAGCCCCACTGTATAATGACACACACACACACACGCAAAGCCCCACTGTATAATGACACACATGCACAGCCCCACTGTATAATGACACAAATGCACAGCCCCACTGTATAATGACACACACACACAGCCCCACTGTATAATGACACACACACACAGCCCCACTGTATAATGACACACACGCACAGCCACACTGTATAATGACACACACACACAGCCCCACTGTATAATGACACACACGCACAGCCCTACTGTATGACACACACACGCACAGCCCCACTGTATAATGACACACACACACGCAAAGCCCCACTGTATAATGACACACATGCACAGCCCCACTGTATAATGACACAAATGCACAGCCCCACTGTATAATGACACACACACACAGCCCCACTGTATAATGACACAAATGCACAGCCCCACTGTATAATGACACACACACACAGCCCCACTGTATAATGACACACACGCACAGCCCTACTGTATGACACACACACGCACAGCCCCACTGTATAATGACACACACACACGCAAAGCCCCACTGTATAATGACACACATGCACAGCCCCACTGTATAATGACACAAATGCACAGCCCCACTGTATAATGACACACACACACAGCCCCACTGTATAATGACACACACGCACAGCCCTACTGTATGACACACACACGCACAGCCCCACTGTATAATGACACACACACACGCACAGCCCCACTGTATAATGACAGGCACATGCACAGCCCCACTGTATAATGACACACACACGCACAGCCCCACTGTATAATGACAGGCACATGCACAGCCCCACTGTATAATGACACACACACCCACAGCCCCACTGTATAATGACACACACACCCACAGCCCCACTGTATAATGACACACACACACAGCCCCACTGTATAATGATATAGCCACACAGCCCCACTGTATAGTGACACACACGTACAGCTCCACTGTATGACACACACACATGCACGGCCCCACTGTATGACACGCACGCAGCTCACACACACACACACGCACAGACCCACTGTATAATGACATACCCACACAGCCCCACTGTATAATGACAGGCACACGCACAACCCCACTGTATAATGACAGGCACACGCACAACCCCACTGTATAATGACAGGCACACGCACAAGCCCACTGTATAATGACACACATGCAGCTCACACACACACGCACGCAGCTCTCACACACACACGCACGCAGCTCTCTCACACACACACGCACGCAGCTCACACACGCACACAGCTCACACACACATGCATGCAGCTCACATGCACGCAGCACACACACGCACGCAGCTCACACACACACGCACGCATCTCACACACACGCACGCAGCTCACACACGCGCACGCAGCTCACACACACACGCACAGCCCCACTGTATAATGACATACCCACACAGCCCCACTGTATAATGACACACATGCAGCTCACACACACATGCACGCAGCTCACACACACACGCACGCAGCTCACACACGCACGCAGCTCACACACACACACGCACGCAGCTCACACACACATGCACGCAGCTCACACACGCACGCAGCTCACACACACACACGCACGCAGCTCACACACACGCAGCTCCCACACACACGCACGCAGCTCTCACACACACACACGCACGCAGCTCACACACACGCACGCAGCTCACACACACACACGCACAGCCCCACTGTATAATGACATACTTACACAGCCCCACTGTATAATGACAGGCACACGCACAAGCCCACTGTATAATGACACACACATGCAGCTCACACACGCACGCATGCAGCTCTCACACACACACACACAGCTCTCACACACACACGCACACAGCTCAGACACACATTCGCACAGCCCCACTGTATAATGACAGGCACACGCACAACCCCACTGAATAATGACACACACATGCAGCTCACACACACATGCACGCAGCTCACACACACACGCAGCTCACACACACATGCACCTCACACACAAGCACGCAGCTCACACACACACACGCACGCAGCTCACACACACAAGCACGCAGCTCACACACACACGCACGCAGCTCACACACACATGCACCTCACACACAAGCACGCAGCTCACACACACACACGCACGCACGCAGATCACACACACATGCACGCAGCTCACACACGCACGCAGCTCACACACGCACGCAGCTCTCACACACACGCACGCAGCTCACACACACACGCACGCAGCTCACACACACACGCACGCAGCTCACACACACACGCACGCAGCTCACACACACACGCACGCAGCTCACACACACATGCACACACACACGCACAGCCCTGCTGTATAATGACATACCCACACAGCCCCACTGTATAATGACAGGCACACGCACAAGCCCACTGTATAATGACACACACATGCAGCTCACACACACACGCACGTAGCTCTCACACACACACGCACGTAGCTCTCACACACACAAGCACGCAGCTCACACACACACGCAGCTCACACACACACGCACAGCCCCACTGTATGACAGGCACACGCACAACCCCACTGTATAATGACACACACATGCAGCTCACACACACACGCACGCAGCTCACACACACACACACGCACGCAGCTCACACACATGCACGCATCTCACACACATGCACACAGCTCACACACACACGCACGCAGCTCACACACACGCACGCAGCTCACACACACGCACGCAGCTCACACACACACGCACGCAGCTCACACACGCACGCAGCTCACACACACACGCACGCAGCTCACACACACACGCACGCAGCTCACACACACACGCACGCAGCTCACACACACACGCACGCAGCTCACACACACACGCACACACACGCACACAGCCCCACTGTATAATGACATACCCACACAGCCCCACTGTGTAATGACAGGCACACGCGCAAGCCCACTGTATAATGACAGGCACACGCACAGCCCCACTGTATAATGACACACACATGCAGCTCACACACACACGCACGCAGCTCACACACACACCTCACACACACACGCACACAGCTCACACACACACGCACGCAGCTCACACACACACACATGCACAGCCCCACTGTATAATGACATACCCACACAGCCCCACTGTATAATGACACACACATGCAGCTCTCACACACACACGCACGCAGCTCTCACACACATGCACGCAGCTCACACACACACGCATGCAGCTCTCACACACACGCACGCAGCTCTCACACACACACACGCACGCAGCTCTCACACACACACGCACGCAGCTCTCACACACACACGCACGCAGCTCTCACACACACGCACGCAGCTCTCACACACACGCACGCACGCAGCTCTCACACACACACACGCACGCAGCTCACATACACACGCACGCAGCTCACACACACACCAATTACCTCATACACACACCAGTTACCTCAAACACACAAGCACGCAGATCACACACACACACCAGTTACCTCATACACACATCACACACCAGTTACCTCATACACACATCACACACACCCGTTACCTCATACACACATCACACACTCTCCTCTGTGGTGCAGAGGCGGCTGATGTCCATGTGCAGCTCTTCAGTTTCTCCTGCTCACAGCTCTGCACTGTCCCGGGCCCCGGCACCTCCCCCGTCTCTCCTTCTCTGCCGGGATAGCAGATAAGAGCAGGAGAAGCCGGAGCTCCGTGCACACACAGGCCGGTATGCCGGTATACTGACCTTTCATCTTGGCTGCTGGCTCTCTCCCTCAGAGTGGCAGTGGTGCATAGGAGCTTGCTCATCACATACCCCTGCAGTCTGCATGTCAGGGCTGCTGGCCGCGGGATGACACCACCGCGCACTACAGGTGCGCTATGTATTACAGTCACTGCCAGTCCTCCAGCGGCCCTGTGCAGCTGCTTAGACACCGGCCCGGGGGGCATATGCATTTCTGCCACCCGCCCCAGCCCGCCCCAGTTAGGGGCTGATGGATTAGGGCCCCTTCACATTAAGCGACGCTGCAGCGATACCGACAACGATCCGGATCGCTGCAGCATCGCTGTTTGGTCGCTGGAGAGCTGTCACACAGACAGCTCTCCAGCGACCAACAATCCCGAAGTCCCCGGGTAACCAGGGTAAACATCGGGTTACTAAGCGCAGGGCCGCGCTTAGTAACCCGATGTTCACCCTGGTTACCAGCGTAAAAGTAAAAAAAAAACACTACATACTTACCTACTGCTGTCTGTCCCCAGCGCTGTGCTCTGCACTCCTCCTGTACTGGCTGTGAGCACAGCGGCCGGAAAGGAGAGCGGTGACGTCACCGCTGTGCTTTCAGGCTGACCGACGCTCACAGCCAGTACAGGAGGAGTGCAGAGAAGCACAGCGCCGGGGACAGACAGCGGTAGGTAAGTATGTAGTGTTTGTTTTTTTTTACTTTTACGCTGGTAACCAGGGTAAACATCGGGTTACTAAGCGCGGCCCTGCGCTTAGTAACCCGATGTTTACCCTGGTTACCAGTGAAGACATCGCTGGATCGGTGTCACACACGCCGATCCAGCGATGTCCACGGGAGATCCAGCGACGAAATAAAGTTCTGGACTTTGTTCAGCGACCAACGATCTCCCAGCAGGGGCCTGATCGTTGGTCGCTGTCACACATAACGATTTCCCTAACGATATCGTTGCTACGTCACAAAAAGCAACGATATCGTTAACGATATCGTTATGTGTGAAGGTACCTTTATAAACATGATCATTCTTTTTCCAGCATGCATAATTTTAGTAGAACATCTAGTTTACATGGTAAGAGGTGCTAAACACAACAATGATTTTTATTCCAACATAATTGGCTTTTATCCTAAATCAAATTACAAGACTCGTTAAAGGGTTGATTGTGACTTGTGTAGGATCACTACTTTCAACAGGTGGCGCTATATAGAGTTTATGTCCTTGTAACAACTCTGCTGGCATCACTACATGGCCTCCCATCCCTCACACACCATCTTACTCACTGCTCCATGTCATGTTGTGTTCTGTCTGTTGCCGGCTCCATATTCTGTACCTCTGCTCTCTGCATGCTTCCTGGCTGTGTGCATAGGGGGGCGGTGCCAGAACTCTCTGGTTGTTATGGAATCAGGGTGCACCTGTCTAATCTGTTCCTGAACAATTACCAAGAGACCTCCAGTATTTCGGGCAGCTCCACCCTGTGGACTGGGCCTGTGCAATGTCTAAACTCAGTTAGTGTCTAGCTTCTGAGCTGCCAGGCCTTATTCTGTGTTCCTCCTTCTCTGGAGGCTTTTCTCCTTGCCTTGCCTTGATCTTGTTTGTCTGCCCTCCAGGAGGCTGTATATCCTGGTCTTAGTGTCTGTGTCTTTGCTTTGCCTTGTTTTGGTCTGTCCGCCCTCCAGGAGGCAGAATATCCTGGTACCTGTCTCTTTGTTCTTGTGCCTTGTCTCATTCCATTACCTTGTCTGAGCTTTGTCCTATCTCTGTCTTCCTGTCTCCTTGTCTGTGGCTTCTTTCCCTGTTGTGTCTTTCCTTATGTCCTCTCTGTTTGCTTATGCTCCACACTCTTGCAGCTCTGCTTGCTCTGTACCCTTGTAACTTTGCCTGTGCTCCGCTCTCTTGTAGCTTTACCTGTGCACTGCACTCCTGTGGTTCTACTCCGTTCTACTCTGCTCTGCTTCTGCTGCTGCAGAAATTTCTTGCTGCAGCTCCTCTCCGCATTTCTTCCAGTTCCGCTCTGCTTAGCTTTTGCTGCTGCAGAAACCTCTTGCTGCAGCTCCTCTCTGCATTCCTTGTGTTTCCGCTCTGCTTAGCTTTTGCTGCTGCAGAAACTTCTTGCTGCAGCTCCTCTCTGCATTCTTTGCGGTTCCACTCTGCTTAGCTTCTGTTGCTGCACTATCTCTTGCTGCTCTACCACTCCAATCCGCAGCATTGCGGTTCTCTTCCTGTGTGACCAGGTCCCAAACTGTTCCTTCATACTTCTTTCCTTCCTGCTTGTTTCTGTACCTGCATCTCCTTTGTGAACAGGTCCCAACCTGTTACTTCATATTAAATTTCTTCCTGCTTGTTTCCATACCTGCACCTCCTGTGTGAACGTGTGAACAGGTCCCAACCTGTCCCTTCATACTTCATATCCGTACCTGCATCTCCTGTGTAAGCAGGTCCCTACCTGTTCTTTCATACACCACACCAACCTGCCGTGTGTCTCAGCCGTGCCTGCCTGCCCTGTGTTTAAGCTGTGCCTGCTTGCCCTGTATCTCAGTCGTGCCTGCCCTGTGTCTCAGCCGTGCCTGCCTGTCCTGTGTGTCAGCCATACCGGTGTAACAGGCCAGATTTATCCCCCCACCCAGAATATACCCGGGGTTAAAGTGGCCTAGTCCAGATTATACCCGGGTATATTCTGGCCTAGCCCAAACTATACTAGATTATACCCCTCCAGGTCAGAATAAACCCCAGCTGCTGTAGATCAGGCAGCGCACAGGGCCCCAGGCAGCACACAGGGACCCCAGGCAGCGCACAGGGCCCCAGGCAAAGTACAGGGCCCCAGGGAGCGCATAGGGCCCCAGGCAATGCACGGGGCCCCAGGCAGTGCACAGGGCCCCAGGCAGCCCACAGGAGCCCCAGGCAGTGCACAGGGCCCCAGGCAGCCCACAGGAGCCCCAGGCAGCACACAGGGGCCCCAGGCAGTGCAGGAAGCCTCAAACAGCGTACTGTGCCCAGGCAGTGCACAGGAAATCAGGCAGCCCACAGGGGCCCCAGGCAGCCCACAGGGCTCCAGGCAGCGCACAGGGGCCTCAGGCAGCGCACAGGGGCCTCAGGCAGCACACAGGGGCCCCAGGCAGTGCACAGGGCCCAAGGCAGCCCACAGGGGACCCAGGCAGCCCACAGGGCCCCAGGCAGCACAAAGGGGCCCCAGGGAGCGCACAGGGGCCCCAGGCAGCACACAGGGCCCCAGGCAGCGCACAGGGCCCCAGGCAGCACACAGGGGCCCCAGGCAGCACACAGGGGCCCCAGGCAGCATACAGGGGCCGCAGGCAGCACACAGGGCCCCAGGGAGCACACAGGGCCCCAGGCAGCATACAGGGGCCCCAGGCAGTGCACAGGGCCCCAAGCAGCACACAGGAGCCCCAGGCAGCACACAGGGGCCCAGGCAGCCCACAGGGCTCCAGGCAGCGCACAGGGGCCTCAGGCAGCACACTGGGCCCCTAGCAGAGCACAGGGCCCCAGGCAGGGCACAGGACCCCTGGCAGCCCACAGGGGCCTCAGGCAGCACACAGGGGCCCAAGGCAGCTTACAGGACTCCAGGCAGCCCACAGGAGAACCAAGCAGCCCACAGGACCCCAGGCAGCCCCCAGGGGGTCCCAGATAGCACACAGGGGGCAGAAACAGTGAGCAAGGGGGTAAGAGATAGCATGCAAGGGGGGGAAATAGACAGAGTGCATGTCCCCTGTGCACTGTCTGGCCCCCCCCTGTGAGCTATCTGGGACCCACTGTATGCTGTCTGAGACCCCCTGTGCGATGTCTGGGGCCCTGCTCTTGAGTATATCACTCAATCCTAGTTTCACATTACAGCCATGTGCATGTGTACGCTCTCAGTGAAGCCTTGACCACTGCTGTGCACCGCCGGTTAAGCTCCACTGACGTTCTTTTGATGGTGCTGCAACCCACGGTGAAGGCAACAAGTTGGATTTTCTTGTGTTCACTGAATCATCAAAACAACGCATGTGGATGCAAACGCAAACATCCGCAGGGCCTGCGCACCCAAAGATAAAGATAGGGTATGCAGGCCGCATGCGGCCGCATGTGCACCTGGGTGGAGCTTAATTGGTGGGTGCGACAATGGGCGGGGCTTCACTGAGAGCATACACAGCCGTGCGCAAATGTGAAACTAGCTTAAGATGTCTAGGGCCCCTGTGCGATGTGCGATGTCTGGGCCCCTGTGCGATGTCTGGGGCCCTATGTGCTGCATAGGGCCCTTTGTGCTACCTGGGGCCCTGTGATCTGCCTGGGACCCCTGTGTGCTGTCTGGGGCCCCTGTGTGCTGTCTGGGCCCCCGTGCTGTGCCTGGGGCCCCGTGTGCTGCCTGGGGCCCCTGTGCACTGCCTGGAGCCCCATGTGCTGCCTGGGACCCCTGTGTGCTGCCTGGGACCCTGTGCACTGCCTGGGGCCCCTGTGCTCTGCCTGGGGCACCGTGTGCTGCCTGGGGCCCTGTGTGCTGCCTGGGGCCCCTGTGCACTGCCTGGGGCCCCTGTGCGCTGTCTGGGCCCCCGTACTGTGCCTGGGGCCCCGTGTGCTGCCCGGGGCCCCTGTGCACTGCCTGGGGCTCCTGTGTGCTGTCTGGGCCCCCGTGCTGTGCCTGGGGCCCCGTGTGCTGCCTGGGGCCCCTGTGCACTGCCTGGAGCCCCATGTGCTGCCTGGAACCCCTGTGTGCTGCCTGGGGCCCTGTGCACTGCCTGGGGCCCCTGTGCTCTGCCTGGGGCACCGTGTGCTGCCTTGGGCCCTGTGTGCTGCCTGGGGCCCTGTGTGCTACCTGGGGCCCCTGTGTGCTGCCTGGGACCTCATGTGTTGGCTGGGGCACTGTGTGCTGCCTGGGGCCCCCTGCGCTGCCTGGGGCCCCTGTGCTCTGCCTGGGGCCCTGTGTGCTGCCTGGGGCCCTGTGTGCTGCCTGAGGCCCTGTGTGCTGCCTGGGGCCCCTGTGCGCTGTCTTGGCCAGATTAAGACCCAACTTGGAGTCTCCACATTTTTTCAATTGTTTGTAACATCAGCAGCAGTAGCAACAGCAGACACAGAAGCCACAACAAAGGTGTCACAGACTGCAATAACTTGAGATCAATGCAGCACAATAAAAACTAAATCATCGCCTAGTCTGACCAGTCTGCAACTGGGGTGCAAAAGTCATAGGAGTTCCATTACGTGTTCATCTTAATGAAAAACAGGCTGTCCACATTTTCAGTGGACAGGCGAATGCGCTTATCCGTGCATGACAAAACTTCCAAGACGTGACAGGCAAGCTCAGTCCACTATTACTTTTTTGAAGACCAAAATGCAAAGGGTCCAAACCCACTCACGAATATAATGCCATTAATTACATGGTTCTTCATAGACATTTTCGGTGCTGTCCCCATTGGGGCTCTCAATCTAAATTTCCTATCACTATATCTTTGGAATGTGAGACAAACACCCGAGTAACCAGAGGAAACCCACACAAATAAGGAAGAGAACATAAAAACTCCTTGCAGATGTTGTCCTTGGTGGGATTTAAACCCAGGATCCCAGTGCTGCAAGACTGCAGTGCTAACCACTAAGCTACCATGCTGCCTCTGCTGTTTACACTGTTGCTGCTAATACTTTTGCATTCACGACTTGATGTTACAGTGGTTGGAAGTACTGAGTGGGCCATTTATTTGGATACACCTAAATAAAATGGGAATTGTTGGTGAGATCAAATTCCTGTTTGTGGCACATTAGTATATTGGAGGGGGAAAACTTTTCAAGATGGGTGATGACCATGGTGGCCAGTTTGAAGTTGGCCATTTTGGATCCAACTTTTTTTTTTCAATGGGAAGAGGGTCATGTGACATCAAACTTATTGAGAATTTCACAAGAAAAACAATGGTGTGCTTGGTTTTAACGTAACTATTCTTTCATGAGTTATTTACAAGTTTCTCTTTGTTTACAGACATTAACATGTCGCAGGGCTTAACACTTGAGGAGCGGATAGAAATTGTGTTGATGTCTGGTGAAGCAGTACCCGAGTCATTGCAGCAGATTTCAATGCAATACACCCTACGAGACCAACCATCTTCCATGCTACAGTTAGCAAATTGCTTGCCAAATTTCGTGAGACAGCTTCAGTGTTGGATTTGCCAAAATGTGGACGTAAAAAAAACTGTCACTAATAGTGTTGAGCATTCCGATACCGCAAGTATCGGGTATCGGCCGATACTTACGGTATCGGAATTCCGATACCGAGATCCGATATTTTTGTGGTATCAGGTATCGGTATCGGAGGTGTAAAATAAAGAATTAAAATAAAAAATATTGTTATATTCACCTTTCCGGCGGCCCCTGGAACATCACCGCGAGTCACCAGCGTCCGGCAGGCTTCTTTGTTCAAAATGAGCACCTTTAGGAATGACGTTGCGGCTTCTGATTGGTCGCGTGCCGCCCATGTGACCGCCATGCGACCAATCAGAAGCCGCGACGTCATTCCTCAGATAAATTCCTAGAATGAGCGCCTTTAGGACCTGTGGAATGACGTCGCAGCTTCTGATTGGTCGCGTGGCGGTCACATGGGCGGCAGGCGACCAATCAGAAGCCGCGACGTCATTCCGCAGGTCCTAAAGGCGCTCATTTTGAACAAAGAAGCCTGCCGGACGCCAGTTCCTCGCGGTGATGTTCCAGGGGCCGCCGGAGAGGTGAATATAACAATATTTTTTATTTTAATTCTTTATTTTACACCTCACTATGGATCCCAGGGCCTGAAGGAGAGTTTCCTCTCCAACAGACCCTGGGATCCATCAGCATACCTTCCGATACTTGGTGTCCCATTGACTTGTATTGGTATCGGATATCGGTGTCACTTTCCCACAACACCTTAAAAGGTCATTACCAAAATCACAGTTTCACCGAGTCCAATACATAGTAACTGCTGATCATAAAAAAACTAAAGCCTGAAAGAAATGAAGAACAATTTTATACAACGCAAATACCCCAAGACTTTAACTAGAACAAGCACTACCTCCAGGAACCAACATCAAGTACCCTTTGTAAATTCTTTTCACCCTTATATGCAGATCATCAAGGGCTGCATTAATGAGCACTGGTCTCTACTCTAAAAGGCATACCCCAGTATTATTATTATTATTATTATTATACAGTTTTTATAGCGCCATTTATTCCAAGGCGCTTTACATGTGGATACGAGGCAAATATAGACAAGTACATTAAACATGAGCAAATAAGGCACACGGTTACATAAGGAGGGAGGACCCTGCCCGCGAGGGCTCACAGTCTGCAGGGGATGGGTGATGAAACACTAGGAGAGGGTAGGTGTTATGACCTGGTGGTCAGGACAATAATGGACCTGGTGGTTAAGAGCACACGGAATGAACTGATAGTTACTGATAATAAAGGACGAGCTCTGGGACGTGGGAACTCTGCTGACCGCAATCCCTAAACCTATCAACCACACTAGAAATAGCCGTGGATTGCGCCTAACGCCTAATGCAACTCGGCACAGCCTAAGAAACTAGCTAGCCCTGAAGATAGAAAAATAAAAGCCTACCTTGCCTCAGAGAAATTCCCCAAAGGAAAAGGCAGCCCCCCACATATAATGACTGTGAGTAAAGATGAAAATACAAAGACAGAGATGAAATAGATTAAACAAAGTGACTTACTGAACAGACCGAGGATAGGAAAGGTTACTTTGCGGTCAGCACAAAAACCTACAAAAAGACCACGCAGAGGGCGCAAAAAGACCCTCCGCACCGACTCACGATGCGGAGGCGCTCCCTCTGAGTTCCAGAGCTTCCAGCAAGCAAGACAACAAATTAAATAGCAAGCTGGACAGAAAAATAGCAAACCAAAGAAATACAAGCTGGAACTTAGCTTCTGATGGGAAAACAGGTCACAAGAATGATCCAGGAGTGAACTAGACCAATACTGGAACATTGACAGGTGGCATGGAGCAAAGATCTAAGTAGAGTTAAATAGAGCAGCAGCTAACGAATTAACCTCGTCACCTGTGAAAGGAAACTCAGAAACACCCACCAGAGGAAGTCCATGGACAGAACCAGCTGAAGTACCATTCATGACCACAGGAGGGAGCCCGACAACAGAATTCACAACAGGTAGGGCAGGTTGTGCGGCGGTTCAATGGTATAATGGAATTTAGCAACTTACCTCTAATATGCAATAAAAACCCTCCTAATTTAAAAATCTTTTAGTTAGGGCTGACATAGGCTCCAACAGAATCATCGATCCTAAGATATTCCTCGCTACACAAAAACAGGGCACCTTTCCATGCATACACTGCCTCCAGTGTTCAAATATCACCAAGGGTGATTCATTTACACACCATAGAATAGGCAAAAGTTTTACTGTAAAAGGGTTTTTCACATGCTATTCCACGCACATGGTTTACCTGATTAAGTGTCTATGCGGTCTTGGATATGTTTGGGAGACCACCCAGTGTATGTGAGACCACATTTCCCAACATAAATGGACTATTCAATGTTAAAAAATAATGTTACTTATTCCAGCAAATATTATCTCAGCAGGACACACAGTAGCCCAGCTTAGATATCACGTCATCAAAAATGTTACAATTCCAAGAATGGGTGGTGATAGCATTAAGTTACTGAGGAAAAGAGAAGCCCTCTGGATACATACTTTACAAACATTAAAGTTGTATGGGTTAAATAGAGAATATGAGGTTTTCTATTGAATAGGATCCTTTGATTATTGTGATTCCCAACTGATATTGTAGAATGTAATACTTATTTACTTTTTCATTTCTTCTAGATCACACAGAGAACTCTGAGTATAACCACAGGTTTTCCTCTTCAGTAATACATTTTATTTTTCCATGTCTCCTTGTTTCTCTTTTCCCCTTCTTTAATCAGTTTTTATCTATGCTCCTTTTTTTCTTTGCTACCCCATTTTCCCCCCTTTTTTCTCCTTCTAGAACTAAACATGACCAACTTTACATCCTCTTCCTTTTCAGTATTAACACTAATATTTGTTAATTTCTTACTCTTCTTTGGCTATTTCGTCAATTCCCCTTTCTTGTTATATCCCAGATGAGGTTCTCACTTACTTTCAATCTTGTTCTCTAGTGTGTTGCCGGATTACCCGACGCATGCGCACTACTGCGTTTTACCACTGGGAGACATTCAGGCTTTTTCCATTTCACCCAATATCTCCTCACTTCTTCCAGCACATGCACACTTTCACACATGGTCACTCGGAAATCTTTGGAACTCTTGACCTGCCTGAGCGCAGATTTGTTTATCAATCCAAGTGAATTGGAAGTGACACACTACACTGGTAAGATAAAAAGCCATGACCACGGGGTCCTCATTACACACACAACTCTGCTCCGGACAGTAAGCACACCAAATCCAAATCATCTTGGGAGAAGTAACCTCTTTTGCATTATTTATTTGTCACTTTGCAGTTCTATGGTGGCTCCATGCATACCTTCTCTAATGCAAATTTTGCTTTAAGCTATATACAAATACCCCCATATACCTTTGACCTCTCCACCCTGGGCTCTTGGTGAATCTCCCACTTGTGATCTTTAGAGATAATAAACATCCTTGTTCTTTCATCTTATACTCAGCTAAGGAGACTAATTTGCTGCATGATCACACTGGCTTGTTTTGGATTTATACATTTCTTGTTGAAATAATACACTCTTTTAAAAGAAGATTCACCTCATTATGAGATTGATGATTTATTGGTTTAGGCATATAGGATGGGTCATGTATTTTGATGTATTGAATAAATTTATAATTTTGACATATGACATGCAAGGCCTTAGACATGTGTAGTGAGCTGGCCGGCTGTGACTGTTCTGTTATCATTGACATAGAATCTGTGACAGACACTGCCCCCGTGTGGCCAGAAGTTATACCTATGCCAAATGTGATTACAGAGGGACAAACTGTATTGGCAAAACTTCCCCCTGTGATGTCATGTGAACAGGAAGGGGAGGGAAAAAGAGAGCCCGGGAAACTGGTGTGTGCAGAGAGAGGTCTGTGTGTGCTGGCGTCCTCCTGTAGATGCGATATAGAAGATTGCCTGGATGACCACTATCTCTTGGAAGCTGACATCCAGATTGTTCCCAGCTCCCACACTGCGGAGCACTCAACGGTGACATCTTCACAGATCCTGGAGCCCATGAACTGTAAGCGGGTCCTCTGTTGAGAGGCCGAACATTCCACCCTTACCTGTTGAACCCCAAGGACTACAGTCTGGACCTGAGAGACGGCGTTTTGTTTAATCCTTGTTGTTTTCTCTTCCGCCAGAGCATCCCCTTGCAGTGACAGACAGGCCTGCGACGTGGGAAGATAACCTCCTGGAGCAAAGGAACTGGTAACGTGTGTATAGGGAAAGTAAGGGACAGTTTGTTATTACACATTATCTCTGTGAATAGGCATATTTTGTACTGTCTATTATTGTGTTCCGCTGTGTTAAGGAAAATGTATAACCGTAAAGATACGTTTGTTAAAATGGAATCTGAGTGTGGAAGTTTTGCTGGGCCAGATCATGGATATACATGGGCGACCTTGCCCTCGGTCACTTCACATGACCTGAGCTTGTTATAGGTGTGATATTTATGTTCATTTGATCCTCGGTTTTCTTCTCTTTTTTTCCTTATTTGTTGAACTGTTTATATAGACAGCATTGATAAAGGCCAGAGAGCCGAAATGTTGGAATTTTGTTTTGCCCTTTTCATATGTCGGCTGTGAATAAAAACTCTTTAATCACACGAAATCTCTTCAGAAGTGTCAATTTGAGTGCCAAAGGTATCTACAACAATCTGTATGCTACTTTTCCTTCCGAGCACCCATGTCACCTGAGTGGGAGTGCAAAAGCCTCTGACTGTTTCTACTAGTGGTTTAGTTAACCAACTTTAGGTATTTAGTAGTGAGGAGTTCGCAGGCTGTTCACAATAATTAGTTATCAGAAAAATAATAGTGAGCTTATGGCATATACACTACCAGATTACAAAGCATGGAATATGTGTATACAACACTGTACGATGACTGCTAACTCCACAATAACCCCACACTCCTCACTGCTGCCACCTGTGTCTAAACAAATAAATAAATGCAGGACAATTGCACGCTATTCTTCTTTTGAAGTTCACTCCATCAGGGTCTTCCATCTCCTCTCCCACAGAATAGCGGTCATATATCATTCCCCAGTCTCACCCACCCACTTCCTTGACCCCATTTCTGCGTTGCTGCCACACTTCATGTCCTTCAGCAGCCCTACCTCTCCAACTGCATCCCAGCTTCTATCTCTACCCAGTGTTCATGGCCTCTCACAACTTTCAATCTCTGAGGCACACAAGGATGGTAACACCCCTGATCTGGTCTTTGTCTGGCTCTGTTCAATCGTCTACCTAGATAACGCACCTCTTACCCTTTCTACCCCATGAAATTAAGACTAGCCACAACTTACACATTTTTAGGCACTCTGTTTAGGACGGCCTATCACGTTCCATAATCAAAGCCCTTTATCTATTCCCCAATTTCCTCAAGATGGTTTTACCATCATTTTAAATAAGCACCTGTAATTTGTGTCACTCCCGCCTCATTGTAAGTTGTAAGCTCTGAAAAGCAGGGTTGTCATTATTTTTGCTTTAATTGTTTGATTATCTTAAACTTGGTAACTTTTGACTGTTTTATATGAACTGTTGAATTGTAAAGCTCTGCTAAATATGTTTGCGCTATATAAATAAAGGTTATTATTAGTAGACTGGTGAAGTTCAAGCTCTTAGCTTTGTCATGTGCAGGAGGAAACAATCCTGGGGGCTGGCTGCTGTGCTGACAGAGGGTGGAGTTGGATGAACACAATAAACTGCTGGACTGTGAGTGAGGTGCAGGACCAAATGTTATGGTGGATTTAGAAAGATGTGATGTGTTTGTTGTCCAAGATTGGTCAAAAACAACTGGCATGTCCACTTCCATAACAGCTGACGGGCTCTCCCTCACCACAACTGTAGCAGGTAAGTGGAGGTTCTGCAGAAGGAGAACTGTGCGAGAACATTTGCCACATTGAGGAGAAAGAAGCAGCAGATGTGGTTAATGGGCCGACCAGTGGTTGGCGAGGCCCGCTAGTCCACAGGGAGAATTTCAGACTGATGCATGTTAATTGTGCATGTTCCAGTACATGCATGCAATTTGCAAATTATTGGATTTTTAGCCTCTACTTAGTCGTTTTTTTATGAAGTTGGCAGATAATGTCAGTTAAGTCATCCTTTGTAGTCTCAAAAGGGCCAGGCTAGTCAACTCTTGCTGCCCCTGCAAACTTCAGACCTGCGACCACTGCTTGTCACAGTCAGAGTTGTGACTGAGGATGCAGTGCTTGTTGTGGTTGCATAACTCACTGTCTCTGTGGGAAACTGCGGTGTAACTTACTTGATTTCCTCCTCCTCCTCTGATGAACTACTCAGCTTCATGCCTATGAGTTCATACCAAGTGGGATCTACAACCTATTCATCCTCTCTGTTCTCCCACTCCTCGCTCTGAGAATCACCATGCTCCTCTTCCTGTCCTGATAGCAAAGTACAATCCACGTGCACCTCTGGTATCTGAGATGCATCAGGATCACCTTAGCCCCCTGTGGTTATTGTCTGGTGATGAGGGTCTGGATTCTGTTCAAGCCCTACTTAGTCCAGCCTTGGATCCAACTTCAAAAAATGTTGCCGAATGGTGCAGATGTTTCCCTCCTCATGAGTCTGTGAATCTTTGGAGAACTGTGATGCCCATGGAATAAGTATGCAAACAGATCAGAAGACTCGCCCATCTGTGGTTCCCCAAAGTCAGTTGGGCGGTTGGAGAGTTGTGACGCAGGGAAAGCAAAAGTAATTGGGGTGCCACTTATGAGGACTGTACTGTGTGTGATGTTAAGGTGGTGGAAAAGGAGGAGAGATCACTTGATTCAGAGCTTGACATCCACTGGAACACATTCTGGCTCCCATCTACAAGGCATACCCATGTGCGGCTGCCGAAGTAAGTGAGTCGAGTAGCCCGTTCAGTAATAAAAGTTGTCAAAATGCTGCTCAATTTGTCACTGCAGCAAAATAAACTCACTTCACATCTCTCAGATCATCCCTGTCTCACAGCATTAAACAGCTATTCAGTTTTCTCAATTCTCTCCTCGTCCTCCAGCTCCACCTCCCTATCCACTCATCTCAGCTGAAGACTTTGCCTCATTCTTTAAGCAGCAAATTGACAACATAAAGCAAAGCTTTTGCCTAACGTCCCCAAAGCCCTTTCTCATAACTACTCAACTCTCCTCCTCCAAAACCAATTTCACCATCACGGAAGATCAACTTTCCTCCTTACTTGCCAAAGCATTTTTCACTACCTATGAACTTGACCCAATCCCATCCCAACTCATTCCTAACCTTGCAACAGTGTTCATCATAAAAATTAACTCATCACTTCAACCTGTCACTAACAACTGTTGTCTTCTCTCATGCTTCAGACATACCTCTGTCACATCCATCCTCAAAAAGTCCTACTTTTACCCATCCTTTTTGTAAAGCTATTGCCCCATATCACTTCTCCCCTATGCCTCTAGTGGAACAAGATGTCCTTTTTGAACTGTCCTCAAATCTATCCTCCTGCTCTCTCTTTTACCACTTACAATCTGGCTTCCGACTGCACCATTTCACTGAAACTGCCCTGACTTAAGTCAACAATGACCTGCTAACTACCAAATCCAAGCGATACTACTTTGTCCTCCTCCTCCTCGACCTCAACAAAGTGGACCATTCCCTTTTAATACAGACTCTTTCATCTCTTGGCATCACAGACTTGGCCTTATCTTTGATCTCATACATAACAGACAGGACATTCTGTGTCTCCCACTCACACACCACCTCCTCATCTCGCAGCCTATCTGTCAGTGCCTCCCAAGGTTCAGTTTTAGGACCCCTGCTCTACTCCATCTACATCTTTGGCCTAGGGCAGCTCATAGTCTCACAGCTTTCAGTATCAGCTCTATGTTGATGACACACAGATCTAACTCTCTGAAACTGATATCACCTCCTTACCAGAATCCCACAATGTCAGTTCTCTTTTTCATCTCTCTTCTCTACTAGGTTTCTAAAACTTAACATGGATAAAACAAAATTCATCATCTTTACACCATCTCATTCAAACCAACTGAGCTATCCCTCAAAATCAATGGCTTGATTATGATCTTAACTTTAAATCTAAGATTCAATTCCCTTCCCCTTCCTGCCGACTCCAACTCAAAAATATCTCCTTAGTCCGCAGATTCCTTATCCATGAATCTGCAAAATCAATAGTACATGACCTCATCATCTCCTGCCTCGACTACTGCAAACTCCTGCTCTGTGGCTTCCATTGTAACACTATCTCACCCATCCAATCTAACTTAATCTCTGCTGCCCAACTAATCCACCTGTCATCCCGCTATATTTAGGTCTCCCAGCTAAAAATGCTTACACTGCTCCCTTAACCACCAGGTCCTCATTGAAACTTCAATTCCAAACTGTAAATTCTGGGCCAGGCCCTGATACCTCATGCATAGCCAATAGCTGACTGCTGCTGTGCCATTTGCAAATTTCTACTGTGGGTCAAATGATGCCACATTTCCTGGTGTCTGTCCCTAAGTTTAGCTGTTGGGGAAGCTTTTTGTCACCCCTTAAGGTGTTGTCTATCTGATTTGGTTTTGCCTCCCATTGAATCTAATGAGGTTTGGATATGTTTCCAGATTTTTATCCTCCAGTCTTTTGATGAGGAGCATTAAAACTTGAAGACTGGTTCCTTTCTGTCTAGGCTGTTAAGATTTGTTGATAAGACATGGAAAAGTATGTGTGTACATAATATGATGACCATTCACAATGGCTCTAAAATAGCCTAATTCAAAGACATTGTAGATACTGAGCCTTCTTCCACATCCACTCTAGATGAAGATGGAGATGAATAATTAAAGGGATGCATTCTCTAGGAAAATAAACCATTCTATTGTAAAACACTGTAAATGGTAATAAGAGAAACTATTTTTCTTTTGTCACTGCTGCAATGTCCCTAGCTAGGTCCCCTGCTGTATGCAGTCTGTGTCGTTGGTTAGAGAAAACAACTGTCTTTAGATATAGTAAACCTACTAAAGCTTTAAATAACATACCCACCTTGCCTATGCAATGCTCTCGTAATAACACTATTGGCAGAATATACAGCTCCTGGGACACAACCATGTGTGTTTCATTAGCCCAGAGATTGTAGTAATAACTGTAAAATATATAATTCTCATAATATAAAAGCAGCTTAAAAATGAATCTATAGGAATTAGAGAAGAGCAAATAATAAATGGTCTGCTTTTACGCTACTGTAGAGAATTAAGAAATTTGATCTGTTTATCAACAGAAGAAAGCAGACCTATTTGGAATCAATACTTGCTGTTTATTGCTAATTAGAAGTTTGTAAAAAAGGGAAAATTCAATAATATTTAGCATTCTAATTTAATTTTCCATTTAAATGTATGTGGAAGTCCACATTTAAGCATTTTTTACAGATGTCAATTGCCATTGATTTCCCTGACATCATGTTGGTTTAGGCACAAATGTAATGAAAAGTTTTGTTTTATCTGATTTTTTTCCCTTCTTATATTAATGAAATCTATATTCAAATGATCACAAAGCAAATAAAAAACTTGCAAGGTATGATAGAAACCTGTGAAAGGGTTGTCCAGTATCAAAAAAACCCTGTCCCCATGTGCAATTTGTTTAAAAAAAACTTAGGCACCATTTTCAGGTCCAGTGCTGAGTCCCTGTCGCTGATTCCGATGTCTGTTATTTTCTACAACACTGTCAATTTTTCCATTGATAGCTTTATCAATTGAAAAATATGAGGTCATTGGCTGTCATTTTTATTGGTCCTATTTGAGGTATGTACATATGAATGCTTTATGTTGCTTTTTTTGGGTGGTACATTAACAAAATAAATAGAAATTCTGTTTTTCGTTTTATATTTTGATTGCAGCATTTCACACATGGTTAAAATTAGAGATATCGGATCAAGCAAAATTTTAATTCCCCTCGTTGCATATTTTTCCTTGTAAATTCATTTTTCAAAGGAGTCATTTAAAAAATAAATATACTTTCCTCACTGTTGACCTTTCTGGCTCCTCCACTATTCACCCGCTATTCCCCACCACGTGTCCAGTCCTTGTCTCTGTCACACCTTGACCTCCATGCATGTGCGCAGATTATTCCCAGGTGCCATGACACCAAGAGATCCAGGCACAGTTCAAGAGGTACAAAGATTCCATGGCAGGGCTGTAGAAGTGAAACGGCCATAGCCTGCAGTTGTTTGCCTACACTCTCTCCACCTGAGTTATATTGCTTGCTGTAAGATAATAAGGAAGGTTTTTCCGTGATGTGGTGAGTTCCATGATCTTCACTGCTACTACTTGGGACTTATTGAAATTAATCATATTTTATGCAACCAAGCTTCATGCATGATGATGAAAATGGGAGCTATCAGTAGGTCCTCGGGTGCTAGGGTAAACGTGCAGGAAAAGGAAGGAAAATGTTCCAGCTTTTGGTAAAATTCCACAAATAATCTTTATTCCATCAAAAGTGAATTAAAAACAGTGGACAGGATCAATAGCAAGCGGCATGTTTTGAACACAGTTGTTCATTATCAAGCTTGACAGTGTTCAAAACGCATCCCTTGCTGTTGATCCTGTCCACTGTTTTTAATTCACTTTTGATGGAATAAAGATTATTTGCGGAATAACGTTTTCCTTCCTTTTCCTGTATTTGCCAACACGAGTGGTCGGCTCGTGGTTCCGTGCACGCTGGTTCTTAATGCACTTTAAATGGTGAGTTGGCATTATGTTTTTATGTTTTTACTAAGGTAAACAATACAATTGCATTGTGAAAGGCTGATGAATGACTAAATAAACTACTTCAATAGTTAGTAGACTGACAGCAACATCTAAGTAGATGTGAGCCCTCGCAGCAGGGTCCTCACTCCTCCTGTACTTGTGTGTGCCTTGTTTTACTCATGTCTATTGTACTTGTCTTTATTTGCCCCATTCGCATGTAAATTGCCATGAAATAAATGGGGCTATAAAAATGTATAATAATAATAATGATGGCGAACTCAGTCGGGTGATGGCGAACTCAGTCGAGGGGTTCAAGAGAGGCCTGGATGTCTTCCTGGAGCAGAACAATATTGTATCATACAATTATTAGGTTCTGTAGAAGGACGTAAATCTGGGGATTTATTATGATGGAATATAGGCTGAACTGGATGGACAAATGTCTTTTTTTCGGCCTTACTAACTATGTTACTATGTTACTATGTAATAATAATAATAATAACATCAGTGATAGGAACTTGCTTGATTTGCTGCTGTTAGAGTCAGATGCCAACTGTATAACACAGCTGGCTCACACCTTCACCATACATAAGACATATAACTTCTTCACTTGTAAAGAATTTGTAAGATTATCTTAGCCAAAGAATAGTTCTTTCAATATATGCAATAAATATTCTGAATATCACACTACTTGCAAAGGTGTCCTAATTTTATGAGATCTTCTTTACTTAGCCTGCCTTTTTATAGTGGACAGAAGTAGGGTTCCATTGACAACACGGATATCTGAAGATCAGAATATATTTGTAACCATGAGTATTGTACACATTTTTATTACTACCAAAACTAAATATATGTTTTTAAGAGGTCACCCACTTTAATACAGTGTGATCATGCGTCAGGTTGGCCATTTGGCTAAAGCAGTTTGTCAAGTGTAATTTATGACTCAAGTTTCTGGTGGTTTATTACAATAGTTTTGTCATCAATTTTTTGAAATGTAGTCATATCTAAAAATTGCCATTTTTCTATATATCCATAGATAAAGAAGTATGTTTGAACTGAAATCTGAAGTAGTGGAATGCTTTGTGGCTGAAAACTAACTAAAGTTTGATTTTATGTTAATTTCTATTGAAGATAAGACCATAGAAAAATGATACACCGAGGCATGCTTAATGTTACTTGCGCTTTTGCACTGATTAAGTGGATATTGATTCAAAGTCTGAATAAGAAACATAATAAACATCTGTCAGTGCACATTCATTATAATGTAACAAAACATAATTGATTACATTGTTTAGAAGTACATAATAGATGAATCAACTTAATAAAATGCTAATTACACAATTTCACTGCTTGATTTCATTTAAAATAGTATATTAGTATACTTACTATAAATTCATGGGTATATTTTTCAACAAACAATGAACAGTATTATGTGATTTGAGATGTGTAACCATTTCATATCCAACACAGGAACATATTTTTAGCTGAATATTTCATTTGTTTTAGGATATCAGGTTCAAAATGTCAGATGGCTTATGTTTTACCCATACTAAAGGGCACAACATACATTGCTCAAAAAATTGAAGGGAACAGTAAAATACCACACCCTATATATCACTAAATGAAATATTCCAGTAGCAATTCTTTATTCATTACATAGTGCATAAAGAGGAAGAGGACTAGAGCCCTAGTACCACCTATTGGAATTAGCAATCCTAATCGGTCAGATTCCTCTCACACAGCCACTACACTTCTTGTCCTCTTCCTCTCTGAAGAGACAATTTGCAGATCCCAGAGAATTGCGGCTTTAAGTTTCCTCATCTCCGCATGCATAACAAGTCACTCTCCGCAAGGAGAAATGATACTTCTTAAATTATTACATAGTGGAATGTGTTGAGAACAATAAAACAGAAAAATGATCAAAGTAAATCAAAATTACTATCCCATGGAGGTCTGGATTTGGAATGATGCTCAAAATCAAAGTGGAAAATTAAATTACAGGCTGATCCCACTTCAGATGAAATGCCCCAAGACAACATGCTCAGTAATGTGTATGGCCTCCACATGCCTGTATGACCTCCCTACAATGCCTTGGCATGCTCTTGTTGAGGTGGCAGATGTTCTTCTGGGGCATCTCCTCTCAGACCTGAATTAAAGCATCAGTCAACTCCTGGACAGTCTGTTGTGCAAAGTTTTGTTGGTTGATCAAATGAGACATAATGTCCCAGATGTGCTCAATTAGATTCAGGTCTGGGGAACAAGCAGACCAGTCCATAGTATCAAGGCCTTCATCAAGCAGGAACTGCTAACACACTTTAGCCATATGAGGCTTAGCATTGTCATGCATCAGAAGAAGCCCAGGGCCCACTGCACCTGCATGTGGTCTCACAATGGGTCTGATGATCTCATCCTGGTACCTGATGGCAGCCAGTAAACCTCAGACTAGCACATAAAAGGCAGTGCGGCTCTCCAAAGAAATACCTCCCCACACCGTTACTCACCCACAGCCAAAACAGTCATGCTGGAGAATGTTGCAGGCTGCAGAACATTCTCCATGGTGTCTCCAGGCTCTGTCATATCTGTCATATGTGCTCAGTGTGAACCTGCTCTCATGCGCGAAGAGCACAGAGCACCAGTGTCTAATTTTCCAATCTTGGTGTTCTCTGGGATGAGCCAATGGACTTGCATGGTGTTGGGCTATAAGCCGAATACTCACTTGTGGACGTTGGACCCTCATAACACCCTCATGAAGTCTGTTTCTAACAGTTTGAGCAGACACATGCATGTTACTGGCCTGCTGGAGATCATTTTGCAGGACTCTGGCACTGATCTTCCTGTTCTTCCTTGCACATAGGAGGAAAGAGCGATCCTGCTTCTGGGTTGTTACCCTCCTATGGCCCTTCCACATCTTCTTGTGTACTGGTCTGTCTCCTTGTATCTGTTCCATGCTCTGGACACTACGCTGACAGATACAGCTAACCTTCTTGCCCTACTCGCATTGATATGCCATCGTGGATGAACTGGACTACTTAAGCAAATTCTTTGGGTTGTAGACACTGCCTCATGCTACTGTACACTACATCTAGGGGTGAGAGCAATGACAAAATGTAAAAGTGACCAGAACAACAGCCAAGAAGGATGAGAACAGCAATATGGTCTCTGGTCACCCCCTGCAGAAACACTCCTTTATAGGGGTTGTCTAGCTAATTGCCTATAATTTCTACCTGTTGTCTGTTCCATTTGCACAATAGCAGGAGAAATTGATTCACAATTGGTGTAGCTTCATAACCGTTAAAGTAGTTTTCACAGAAGTGTGATCGACTTGGAGTTACATTGTGTTGTTTAAGGGAGGCCTTTTTTGACCACTGCAGTTAAACACTCAGATTGCAGCATCAGTTGTAGTATAATTTAGACCATAACTGATAAGTAAACTATAGATGTTGAAAGTCAAAAGGCAGAATAATAGACTGTCAGTTCAGTCATGTCCAAAGTGTTGAGAATTACATGAATTTTGGATTTCAAATAGTCTGCTGCTTCATTGTTTTTAGATATTTTAGTCAGATGATTCTATGGTATACTGAAGTACAATTATAAGCATTTCATACATTTTTCAGCTTTTATTGAGAAAAATCTCAAGCTTATGCAAAGAATCAACATTTACTGTGCTCAATGTTATTTTTTGAGACTCTCCCTGTTATTCTGGATATCATCTTCTGGGCAAAATCGTGACTGATAGCAATACATTCTTGTCTAATTAGAGCTTGAGTTTATCACTGTTTCTGTGGATAGTTTTGTCTATCTGCTTGTTGAATATTATTCATAGGTTCTAAGTGTAATTGAGATCTGGTAATTTTCCTGTCCATGGAACCAAAATTTAAATGTTTTGGAAACTAAATTATTTAGCTAAAGTATCTATTTTACCTTGTGACATGGTAAAGCCTCATGCTGGAAAAAGCATTGTTCATCAACAAATTTCTCCTGAATCTTTGAGATGAGTTGCTCTTGGAGGATTTTTAAATACCATTATTTATGTATGTGTTCTTGGCTTAGTTGGGAATGTGCCCACTCCTTTGGATGAAAAGTAGCCCCACATGTGAATCATCTCCAGATGTTTTCTTTTTTTGTCTGATACAGGACTTTTGGTAGCAATAATCTTTTTAAAGCAATAATTCTTCCTGATGTTGCAAACAGTCTAAAGAGTGCATTATCAGAGAAAATTATTTTACTTCCATTCCAGGCTGATTTCTCATTAAGAGACAGTCTGGACACTTGGTGGGCTTTATTTGTGGCCCTGGAGTTTTCTTCACTGTAATTGAACCTCTCTCTTTGAAGTTCTTGATGATTTGTTTAATGATAATAATTTAGTGGCAATCTGTAATAAGTAATATCATTGCCTGTAAAGCCCTCTTTAGGCAAGTAAGGATGACTGCATGTTTACTTGGATTGATCTATGGTTAACAGAAGACAACAATGATTTCAAGTAGGGTTGAGCGACTTTTACTTTTATAGGATCGGGTCGGGTTTCACGAAACCCGACTTTTTCAAAAGTCGGGTTGAGTGAAATCGGCCGATCCTATAAAAAAGTCGGGGTCGGGGTCGGCCGAAACACGAAACCCAATGCAGTGCATTGGGTTTTCAATGGTTCCCAGGGTCTGAAGGAGAGGAAACTCTCCATCAGGCCCTGGGATCCATATTTAAGTGTAAAATAAAGAATTAAAATAAAACATATTGCTATACTCACCCTCTGACGCGCCCTGGTACTAACCGGCAGCCTTCCTTTCTTAGAATCAGCGCGTGAAGGGCCTTAGATGACGTCGCGGCTTGTGATTGGTCGCGCGACCGCCCACGTGACCGCTCGCGCGACCAATCACAAGCCGCGACGTCACCGAAGGTCCTTCAAGCGCTGATTCTTATGAAGGAAGGCTGCCGGAAAGAAGCAGGGCGCGTCCTATTAGGTATATACTCACCCACGGACGCGCCCTGCTTCTTTCCGGCAGCCTTCCTTCCTAAGAATCAGCGCTTGAAGGACCTTCGGTGACGTCGCGGCTTGTGATTGGTTGCGCGAGCGGTCACATGGGCGGTCGCGCGACCAATCACAAGCCGCGATGTCATCTAAGGCCCTTCACGCGCTGATTCTAAGGAAGGAAGGCTGCCGGTTAGTACCAGGGAGTATAGCAATATTTTTTATTTTAATTCTTTATTTTACACTTAAATATGGATTCCGATACCGATTTCCGATATTGCAAACATATCGGAACTCGGTATCGGAATTCCGATACCAGATTCAGAAGATCGCCGACCTCATGGCCGACCGCACTCAGGGGTCGGGTCGGGTTTCATGAAACCCAACTTTGTCAAAAGTCGGCGACTTCTGAAAATGGCCGACCCATTTCGCTCAACCCTAATTTCAAGCATCAGCACTCTTTTAAACCAAGCAGTCTGCTTCTATAATTTAATCAGCATGACAGAGTGATATCAGGTGCCTTGTCCTTGTTAACACTTTCTCCTGAATTAATGGGAATATCACTTAAAGGTGCTTCTCATAAAATTTGAATATCATCAATAAGTTAATTTACTTCAGATCATCAATACAAAAAGTGAAACTCATATTATATAGAGTTATTACAAACAGAGTGATCTATTTTAAGTGTTTATTTCTGTTCATGTTGGTGATTATGGCTTACAGCCAATGAAAACCCAAAAGTTATTATCTCAGTAAATTAGAATACTTTATAACTCCAGCTTGAAAACTGATTTTAAAATCTGAAATGTTGGCCTACTGAAATGTATGTTCAGCAAATGCACTCAGTACTTGGTCAGGGCTCCTTTTGCATCAATTACTGCGTCACTGCAGCGTGGCATGGAAGCAGCCTTCAGCTCATCTGTGTTAAGGGACACATGGAGCTGTCCGTTAATATTTCTTGTAATGTCTTTGTAAGTGTCCATGTTGTACATTTCCCTGCTATGTATAATTACTGTTATAGTTGTAGGGAAAGCATAGTACCCTAGTTTGGCCACTAGATGGGGGTGTAGAGTTATTCTGTTTGTAAATAGTTAAGTGGGAGGGTCTAATGGCAGTTAATCTGGGAAACATCTGAAAATTTGAATCAGTTGGGCGGGAGCGCCCTGTTAGGGCAGTCAGCTCTGCAGCAGCCCAAGATCCAGTCAGCATCAGGGCCAGGAAGGCTATGAAAGAAATAAGGAAACCATTGAACCATTGAAAGGGTCACTGACAGCGCAGTATAAGTTGGACTGCGGCTGTGCTAGAAAAGAACTAAGCAGTACGGACAGGTCACTTAGAATGTGGTGGCTTGCTAAGTGGATGGATGTACTCGGCACTAGGACAAAATGGTTTAGAGGAATCCCTAGTAAAGTAAGACTGGGCACAGAAGACGCTGGAGGTCCAGTAAGCCTGGTCCTAAGTGGGCTTAGTAAAGATGAAGGAAAGACAGAGAAAGAGAAGAAGCTGTGTAATGCAAAGCCTGATATAAATGCTAACGAGGAAAGAGAGGAGACATAAGAAACTGTGTATTGTGAAGCCTGCTATGAATGCTGAAAAGAACCCTTATGTGCCTGTTTCAAGTAAAGTTCATTGTTCCAGCGTTCAATGGGACTGTGACTCTGATTTTTCTGCTTCGGCTGGGGAAAATGTGCAGATCTTTATAGTAAGCCCCAAGGAAAAAGGAGCTGCAGGTACGCTGACTGAGAGTCACAACTATCACCCTGCCCTACCCTTACACTTGTATTGTTGGGTCTGGTGTCTCTCATCTTCCTCTTGACAATACCCCACAGATTCTCTATGGGCATAAGGTCAGGTGAGTTTGCTGGCCAATCAAGCATAGTGATACTATTGTTTTTAAACCAGGTATTGGTACTTTTTGCAGTGTGAAATAGGTGTCAAGTCCTCATAAAGAATGAAATTTCCTTCTCCTAAATGCTTGTCGGCATTGGGAAGTATGAAGTGCTCTAAAAATTTTTGATAGACAGCTGTGCTAACTTTGGTCTTGATAAAACACAGTGGACCGACACCAGCAGATAACATGGCTCCCCAAACCGTCAATGATTGTGGAAACGTCATACTAGACCTCAAGCAGCTTGGATTGTGTGCCTCTCCACTTATCCTCCAGACTCTGGGACTTTGATTTCCAAATGAAATGCAAAATTTGCTTTAATCTGAAAAAAACACCTTGTACCACTGACCAACAGGCCAGTTCATTTTCTCTTTGGCACAGGTAAGATGCTTCTGGCATTGTCTATTGGTCATGAGTGGCTTGACACAAGGAATGCGATACTTGTAGCCCATGTCCTGAATACGTCTTTGTGTGTTGGCTCTTGAAGCAATATATAGCAAGAAAGTCTAGCACTCAACTTCAGTAACCGTAGAAACGATTTATTAGTAGCACTAGAAACGTTTCAGTCCCTTGGGACTTTCATCAGTCACTACAATATCATAACAAAAAATAAAATCAAAAGTACATCCAGTACAAAAATAACAAAAGTATATACAAAAACAAAGATAAACAGACAAGGTAAACATGAAGCAGGTCAAATTGAGAAATCATATATTTCACTTATAACTAGAAGGCAGAGGAGGCGGTAGCAAACAGCCAGGCTACGTGTCAATATAGTGAAAGGACGTGACTCCGCCAGCGGACGAGACGAAGAAAGTAGAAAAAAGTTGAAAAAACCAGGAAAGAACAGGACACACGTACCGTGCCTATGGAGGCCGTTAGGGCCAAGGTGATGGAGCAGAGAAAAATATACCTATATATTGCGCCTAATATAAAAGGGAACAGAGAAGTATATGAGTGACAATACATCAAACGGGACGGTGTAGAGATGAGATACCACCTAGATACTCACTTAGGTAGGATACCCCTACTAGCGCTAATGAGGGAGATAGTGAGAGCTGTAGAAAAGACATACAGGATGACATTAGATCCGTACCAAGATGGAAAATGCCCATGTGGGTAAAAGGGGTGAGATTCAAAACGGTACCTGGAGAGCAAGGCTGATACGGTGGGGAATGGCCACCCAATGGGTAGAATACCCGCAAGCTGTGGGAGAAAAAAGGGGGGAGAGGATGTTAGCGTCGGCTAAAGAGTGGGGTTCCCCTAGATAAAAAAAGGGATAACATTACCTGAGAATGCTGGACAGAGTGGAAAAGAACCGCCTCCAGACACGGCATCCACCGCAAGTCTGTGCGGTAGAAGGTCCAGCATGTTTAAATTGCGCGGGGAGCAGGAGCCGAGAAAAAGGGGGGGCGGGATCGTCCAACCGGAAGTGATGATGCGCCGGCAAGTGTGGAACGGAAGAAGATGGTGAAGCATTCTCAGGTAATGTTATCCCTTTTTTTATCTAGGGGAACCCCACTCTTTAGCCGATGCTAATGTCCTCTCCCCCCCTTTTCTCTCCCGCAGCTTGCGGGTATTCTACCCATTAGGTGGCCATTCCCCACCGTATCAGCCTTGCTCTCCAGGTACCGTTTTGAATCTCGCCCCTTTTACCCACATGGGCATTTTCCATCTTGGTACGGATCTAATGTCATCCTGTATGTATTGTCTACAGCTCTCACTATCTCCCTCATTAGCGCTAGTAGGGGTATCCTACCTAAGTGAGTATCTAGGTGGTATCTCATCTCTACACCGTCCCGTTTGATGTATTGTCACTCATATACTTCTCTGTTCCCTTTTATATTAGGCACAATATATAGGTATATTTTTCTCTGCTCCATCACCTTGGTCCTAACGGCCCCCATAGGCCGTGTGTCCTGTTCTTTCCTGGTTTTTTCAACTTTTTTCTACTTTCTCCGTCTCGTCCGCTGGCGGAGTCACGTCCTTTCACTATATTGACACGTAGCCTGGCTGTTTGCTACCGCCTCCTCTGCCTTCTAGTTATAAGTGAAATATATGATTTCTCAATTTGACCTGCTTCATGTTTACCTTGTCTGTTTATCTTTATTTTTGTATATACTTTTGTTATTTTTGTACTGGATGTACTTTTGATTTCATTTTCTGTTATGATATTGTAGTGACTGATGAAAGTCCCAAGGGACTGAAACATTTCTAGTGCTACTAATAAATCGTTTCTACAGTTACTGAAGTTGAGTGCTAGACTTTCTTGCTATATATACTGATGGTTTGGGAACCTAAGTGTCACGCTCACGCCCTGACTGGTGGGCGTGAGCTCGGGGGGTTTGTGGCCCCACTGTGCCACAAACCAGACTACCCTGGAAGGGGCGTGACTATGACAGCTGCCTGGGTTTTCACTGGAGCCTCTGATGGTGAGGACAGGCTTGTGCAGCAGGTAGCTGCCAGGTGCTACTCCAGGGTGGTGTCTGGCTGTGGCTGCTGATCCCACTTGGGAGACAGGAACACCAGGATTGGTGCGGGCATTAGGCAGGACTGGCAGGAGAGCACGGCTGGAACACAGACGAGTAGGCTGGCACGGCTGAGACAGGGCTGGCAGAGACACGGCAGAGAACTCAGGGCTGGCAGAGACACGGCAGGAAACAGGACTGGCTAGGACAGCAGGAACACAGGACTGGAAGGCAGGGCAGGAACGGCAGGACTGGCAGGAACATAGGACTGGGAGGCACTGCAGAGAACACAGGACTGGAAGGCAGGGCAGGAACGGCAGGACTGGCAGGAACACAGGATACACAGGACCGGCTGATGTGGTGCATGAATCAGGCTGCACTCAGATGACACCCGAGTGCAGTCCTATTGTGAGTGTGATGAAGGAACAGGTAGGGACCTGTACACACAGAAGATGCAGGTACGGAAACAAGCCAGAAGGAAAGGAGAATGAAGGAACAGGTAGGGACCTGTTCACACAGGAGGACCAAGTAACAAGTAGAAGGTGGAACTAAGAGAAGGAGAAGGCAGAGCCAAGGGCGGAGACGCTGGAGGCGGAGCCAAGAGCGGAGACACTGGAGGTGGAGCCAAGAGCGGAGACGCTGGAGGCGGAGCCAAGAGCGGAGACACTGGAGGCGGAGCCAAGAGCGGAGACGCTGGAGGCGGAGCCAAGAGCGGAGATGCTGGAGGCGGAGCCAAGAGCGGAGACGCTGGAGGTGAAGCCAAGAGCGGAGACGCTGGAGGCGGAGCCAAAAGCAGAGACGGAGCCAAGTGCAGAAACACAGGAGGCGGAGCCAGATAGAACCGCAAAGAGCGGAGCCACAGAGCAAAGCCAGAGAGTGCAAAGCAAGGTCTGAGTGCAGAGCCGCAAGAGTGCAGAGTGAAAGCAGACAGAAAACACAAGGAAAGAAAGCAGGGAAGGAAGCCACAGACAAGGAGACCGAGAAAAGACAAAGTACAGACAAGGCAAAAGAACAAGAGACAGGGACAAAGACACAGGGACCAGGATATTCTGCCTCCTGGAGGGCGGACTACAAGATCAAGGCAATAGCACAGAGAAAAGCCTCCAGAGAGGGAGCAACTCAGAGCAAGGCCAGGCAAACTCAGCAGCAAAACACTAACTGAGCTAACACATTGCACAGGCCCAGACCACAGGGTGGAGCTGCACTATATACAGGAGGCCTCTTTGTAATTGGTCAGGAACTGATTGGACAGGTGCACCTGATTCCTATAAGAACCAGAGAGTTCAGGCGCCGGCCCCCTATACACATAGCCATGAGGCATGCAGAGAGCAGAGACACAGAACATGGAGCTGGCATTAAAGAGAAAGCACATCATGGCCTGGAGCAGTGGGTAAGATTGTGTGAGAGATGTGAGGCCATGCTGCGATGCCAGCAGAGTTGTTACACTAAGTCTTAGCACCAGTTTGTAGCTGTGCACACGGTGTTTTCTTTCACGTGGGCTCTTGAAGCAATGACTCGAGCAGCAGTCCACTCCTTGTGATTCTCCCCCAAATTTTTGAATGACCTTTTCTTAACAATCCTTTCAAGGTTGCTGTTATCTCAGTTGCTTGTGCACCTTTTTTTTCTACCACACTTTTTCCCTCCAATCATCTTTTCATAAATATGCTTGAATACTGCACTCTGTGAACAGCCATCTTCTTTATCAATGACCTTTTGTGGCTTACCCTCCTTGTGGTAGTGTGTCAATGACTGCCTTCTAGACGTCTCTAAAGTCAGCAGCCTTCCCCATGATTTTGGAGCCTACAGACTAAGGGACTATTTTAAATGCTTAGGAAACCTTTGGAGGTGTTTTTGTTAATTATTCTAATTTAATGAGATAATTAAGTTGGGGTTTTCATTGGCTTTAAGCCATAATCATCAACATTAACAGAAATAAACACTTGAAGCAAATCACTTTATTTGTAATAACTCTATATAATATATGAGCTTAACTTTTTGTATTGAATAACTAAAATAATGTAACTTTTTTCATGATATTCTATGTGAATTGATCCATATTGCAATAAATAATTAACACCCTAGCTTTATAGTATTTACTTCTATGCATATTAATTTGTGGAATGCCATGTGAAAATAACTGTGTAGGCTGTAGGATATAGTTAAAACTTTTGCAAGATTGAAAAATATCATTGCACTGGTTACCCGTCCACTCCAGAATTCAATATAAACTTATTACTCTCACCCACAAAGCACTCCACAGTTCAGTATCACCTTACATCTCCTCCCTCGCCTCAGTCTACCACCCTACCTGCGCCCTACGTTCTGCTAATGACCTGATATTAACATCCTCAATAATCAGAACCTCCCAATCCCGTCTCCAAGAATTCTTACATGCTGCACCAATGTTTTGGAATGCACTACCCAAGAAAATTCGATTAATCCCAAATACCCACAGTTTTAAGCCTGCCCTAAACGCATTTCTTCAGACTGGCCTACCGCCTCAACACATCAATCTAAAATATCCCTGTGTTGCCCATTCAAAATGTTTACCATAATCAGGTTCCTCGTATCATGTTCTCACACACTTTATGCATTTTATAGCCCTCTGTATCTGTACTGTAACATATTCAGGCTGATTACCGGTTCATGGAGCATTACATGAACACCCGATCCTTACACGATGGCTGGTCCGAACAACGAAAGCAATTGCTGCCATCCACCTTTCGTGTCTCCCCTATTTCCTCATAGAATGAATAAGCTTGCGAGCAGGGCCTTCAATCCTCTTTGTATCTGTTGATTTATGTGATTATTGTTATCCTATAATGTCTTTTGTCTGTTCAATTCTTCTCTAAAATGTACAGTGCTGCGGAATATGTTGGCGCTATAGAAATAAAATCATTATTATTATATAAATTAGAATATGAATGGATAATTTATGAATCCTGTTTACCCCAAAATTTTCTAAAGAAAGGAGGTGAAAAAACATACGTGAGCTAATGTGTCACAGAATGGAAATATGTCCTTGACAATGTGGATCTTATTATCAGCACTTCATGATATGGTCAACTGGTCCAATAATGTAGGTAGTTTAGGCACATAAAAGCAGCAAAGATAAAAGCATGTTCAGCAAGAGAAAATAATAGTTAACTGCTATAGATTAACACTGTGAAGATTTACAAACCTAGCAAAGAGCAAACCGTGATAAATAAACACATATGAATTGATGTTCGGCAAGAGAAATGTATCTAGCATCATCTAGTGCTATAAAAGCTATATTTGTTTACTGTTTTGATAAAATGCAGTCATTACATAGGCTCATAACCTAAATCAATTACTTGTCATTATTATCAGTTTGCATATTAACCCATTAATGAAATGCAGCATGCCATTATGCCACTGGAATTATGGCACTACTGTGAACTGAAATAATATTATCTTTAACTGAAGGCACATGCGCTAATTTTTTTCCCTCACCATCACTTGCAGATAATAGTTGTGCATAGATGATAGTGCATTCTAATTACAGGGCTCAGAGATATCCCCATAATATCTGAGATGACACATTCAAAGTTTCCTGTGGTATCTCAGTGGTCACCAGGTACGGACTGGAGCTGAAATTCAGCCCTGGCATTTGAAATCACACAGGCCCATGTTGTCCCCATCTCCATGAACCAGATGGGAAATATCACTAATATTACCCTGGATGGAGGAAAGGATGATTTACAACAAGACCAATATTTCTAATGATAGCCATGGCCTGCTGGAGAAAGTGATGGAGTCAGCAACTTTGTGCTCCATCACAGCTCTTAACAGTATGGGCGTCTTGAGAACACTGATTCTGTTAACAACGTAGCAGACAAGGCAGCCCACGACCAGACAGGCCCTTCTGGAATTTGCCAGAATTGCCAGATGGCCAGTCCGGCCTTAGTGGTCACACATAGGAAGATAGCTTTTTCTGCCATTGTATTGATTCACGACTGCAACATTGTAAATGAGTTTTGATAAGTTGCCATGGCCAGAAATCTCATTCACAGCATGTACTCCTGGTTTTCCATGCCTATGTGCCTTTCATGCCCTACCACAACCAAGACCTGATATTTTGCCTGTCAGTAAACCACAGACAGATAATAAAACACTGGAACCCAGACATAATTTGAGTGATCAGAGGATTACACTTGCAAGCTCTCTATTTGGCCACAAAATCTATCATTATGTCAAACAATATATACATTTATACATAACTGGTATTGCCACATATGTAATGATCCTTAAAATGAGAGTAATATTTTCCAACATGGTAAGCATTGTATAAAAATAACTATGATGACAGCAGAAAAAAACAGCATGACATGTAATTCACAAAGACTAATAAAAACTACAAGCAATAGACGTTACCTCTGTCAGTGACACCGATTGTGCGAGTCAATGTTCTTCGCTGAAAAGAATGTCAGATCTTTTTACAAAGAGTGCACCACTGCTGTCCCAGCAATGTTGCTGCTTCTAGTTCCCTAAAAAAATGAAATGAAACAACATTTAATAAAATACAAATCTACCAAAGTATTTTTTTTTTAAACAGCACAGAAAACAATAAATAATTGCAACTACCTAGATAATTAAAAGCTGTAAAAAATACAATACATTATTTTAGTCATATTGTTTATGGTGTGAAAAGAAAAACGTACACAATAGCTACAATTTTTCCCTTTTTCCCTCCAACAGGTTTCTGTAACAAAAACAATAAATAAATAAAACACATGGCCACCTCACTATTCATTCTCCACCTGAAACCAGCTGATGACAGTTTCACATATGTGTTGTCAATGAAAATACACATTTCACCAAACAAACCAATTTATTTCTGTTCCTGAAAGGGCTTTTTTTTGCTAACTGCAGTTTAAATAAAAGTAAAAAAAAGTTTTAGTTCTGATATTCAAGTATTTTTTGTGTCTTTATCTGTGATACATGGGGGCTTCAATTTTATGTAGCCTTCATATTCTCTAATTTTTTTATTTACTGATATTGATAGTTTTTTTTATTGACCACAAAAGATCACTTACCCTATATTGACAGAGTCAATTTTGACCTTATTGAAAGGGACATTTTTTTTAAAAATCTGACTAGTGTCAGTTTATGTGGTAAAAAAAACCTCTAGAACACTTTCATGGATTCGAGTGATTCTCAGACTGTTTTTTCATGACATATTTTACTTCATAGTAGTGGTAAAAAAAAAATCGATATGACTTGCGCTTATTTGTAAAAGTATTGGAAATTTGGAGAAAATGTTGAAAAATACACAATTTACACAATTTAATTCTTATGCCTTTAAAACAAAGAGTTATGTCACATAAAAGAGTTAATAAATAACATTTCCCACATGTCTACTTTACATCTGAATCATTTTTTAAACATTTTTTTGTTAGGAAGTTAAAAGGGTTAAAATTCATCAGCAATTTCTCATTTTTACATCAAAATTTATAAAATCTTTTTTTAGGGACCGCATCACATTTGAGGTGACTGTGGGGGGTCTATATGAAAGAAAATACCCAAAAGTGACAACATTCTAAAAAACATGCAGCCCTAAAAGTCCTGAAAACCACATTCAAGAAGTTTATTAACCCTTTAAAGGGACACTGTCACCTGAATTTGGAGGGAACAATCTTCAGCCATGGAGGCGGGGTTTTTGGGTGTTTGATTCACCATTTCCTTACCCGCTGGCTGCATGCTGGCTGCAATATTGGATTGAAGTTCATTCTCTGTCCTCCATAGTACATGCCTGTGCAAGGCAAGATTGCCTTGTGCAGACATGTACTACGGAGGACAGAGAATGAACTTCAATCCAATATTGCAGCCAGCATGCAGCCAGCGGGTAAGGAAAGGGTGAATCAAACACCCAAAAACTCCGCCTCAATGGCTGAAGATTGTTCCCTCCAAATTCAGGTGACAGTGTCCCTTTAAGTGCATCACAGCAACTAAAGCAATGTGAAGGAAAAAAAATAAGTATTTCCCTTATTTTACAAAAATTTTACTTTAGCCCTAAGTTTTTATTTTCACAAGGGTAACAGAGAAAAATGGACACCAAAATTCTTTGGGCAATTTCTCCTGAGTATGTCAATACTGTTTGGGCGCATGACAGGGCTCTGAATGGAAGGGTCACTGTTTGACTTTTTGAACATGAAAATCGCATCTGGAGAGCTCTTTATGTCCCTAAACAGTGGAACCCCCCCAAAAGTGACCCCATTATGGAAACTTGACCCATAAAGGATTTATAATATATCTAGATGTGTGGTGAGCACCTCGCACCCCCAGATGCTTCACAGACATTTATAATGTAGATGAGTAAAAATGATAAATCACATTTTTCCCACAAAAATCTAATTTTATTCCCAAATTTATTATTTTTTGTTATTTGCCAGATAAGTTTTCTAAAACCTTTATTTTTTTTTCCTTTCATAACTTCTTTGTACGTAATGTTGAATTATTATTATTATTTATTTATATATCACCATTGATTACATGGTGCTGTACATGAGAAGAGGTTACATACAAATTACAGATATCACTTACAGTAAGCAAACTAACAATTACTGACTGATACAGAGGGTTGACGACCCTGCCCTTGCGGGCATACATTCTACAGGATGGTGGGGATGGAGATAATAGGTTGAGGGTTGTAGGAGCACCAGTGTTGGTGGGGCAGTAGCTTCAGTAGTAGTGAGGAGGCAGTGGGGTCAGTGCAGGCTGTAGGCATTCCTGAAGAGGTGGGTTTTCAGGTTTCGTCTGAAAAATCCGAATGTGGTTGATAGTCGGATGTGTTGGGGCAAAGAATTCCAGAGGATGGGGGATAATCTGGAGAAGTCTTGGAGGCTGTTGGGTGAGGAGTGGATAAGTGTGGAGGAGAGAAGGAGGTCTTGGGAGGATAGGAGATTATGTGAGGGAAGATATCGGGAGATTAGTTCAGAGTTATAAGGAGTAGACAGGTTATGGATGGCTTTGTAGGTCAGTATTAGTAATTTGAACTGGATACGCTGAGGGAATGGGAGCCAATGAAGTGATTTGCAGAGAGGGGAAAAAGAGGAGTAGCGAGGAGAGAGATGAATTAGTTGGACAGCAGAGATAAGGATGGACTGGAGAGGTGCAAGGGTGTTAGCAGGAAGGCCACAGAAAAGGATGTTGCAGTAGTCATGGCGGGATTGATGAGGGCATGCACAAGCATTTTAGTAGATTGAGGGTGAGGAATGGACGGATTTTGGAGATATTTTTGAGCTGGAGGCAACAGGAGGAGGAAAGAGCTTGGATGTACGGTTTGTAGGACAGGGCAGAGTCAAGTCATTAATTATGATAGATAGGTCCGGTAAGGAAGATCTATGAGATGGAGGAAAGATGATGAGTTCAGATTTATCCACATTGAGTTTGAAGAAGCAAGAGTAGAAGAAGGAGGATATGACTGATAGACACTCCGGGATTCTGGACAGCAGAAGATCTATCTTTATTTGTGGTTGATATTGCAATTTGGCAAAAAGTGACATGTCATAATTTTTGCCTCGGGACTAGGGTTGAGCGACTTTTGTTTTCTTCGGGTTGGGTCGGGTTTCACGAAACCCGACTTTCTCAAACGTCGGGTCGAGTGAAATTGGCCGATCCTATTAAAAAGTCGGGGTCGGGGTCGGTCGAAACACGAAACCCAATGCAGTGCACTGGGATACTAATGGTTCCCAGGGTCTGAAGGAGAGGAAACTCTCCTTCAGGCTCTGGGATCCATATTTATGTGTAAAATAAAGAATAAAAATAAAAAATAGGGATATACTCACCCTCGGACGCGCCCTGGTACTAACCGGCAGCCTTAATTCCTAAGAATGAGCACGTGAAGGACCTTCGATGACGTCGCAGCTTGTGATTGGTCACGTGACCGCTCATGTGACCGCTCACGCGACCAATCACAAGCCGCGACATCATCGAAGGTCCTTCACGTGCTCATTCTTAGGAATGGAAGCTGCCGGTTACAGCGGTTAGTACCAGGGCGCGTCCGAGGGTGAGTATATCCCTATTTTTTATTTTTATTCTTTATTTTACACATAAATATGGATTCCGATACCGCAAATATTGGCCGATATCCGATACTTGCGGTATCGGAATGAAACGCGACTTTTGCGCGAAGATCGCCGACCTCATGGCCGACCCCACACAGGGATCGGGTTGGGTTTCATGAAACCCGACTTTGCCAAAGGTTGGCGACTTCTGAAAATGGCCGACCCGTTTCGCTCAACCCTACTTGGGACTCCTAGAACTGGCATTGTGAATTTGGTCTTAAACAAAGACTCCACAAAAAAATCTGACTCCTGTACTTCAGATTGTATCAAAAACCACATACTCACTTGCAGAAGGGCAAAACCCTACACATGTGTTAATTACGTGTTTCTTTGAATCACAATCTTAGATTTTTTGTCATCTAATCATTCCAGTGAACAATGGGACAAGAAGATGGCACAGCTGAATGGATCAGTTCAGAAGCGAGTGCCAAAAGTAGAGATGAGGCCCCTTCAAAATGACCCTATCTGTACATGGATAAGCAGAATTTCCTTGCACCTATCATATGTCTGAGATTGTCAGTTCAAACCTTTATGCATTTTTTTTAATGACTTTATTCCCTTCTGACATTGGGTGTAATAATACTCCAATGTCGGACACCCTCCCTTGTCCCTCCAATGTCGGACACAATTGGTTTTACTATATCGTGTACTCAAAAATGGAAAAAAAAATCAAAGTGCGGTTAAAGTGCAAAAAAGTGTAATACATGTTTGGTGTATATGAAACTCATAATGACCTGGAGAATCATAAAGGCAGGTTAGTTTTAGCATTTAGTAAACATAGTAAAAAAAAGCTAAATAAAAAACAATCATGGAATTGCACTTTTTTTTGCAATTTCACCGCACTTGGAATTTTTTTTCCTATTTTTCAGTACACGATATGTTAAAACCAATGGTGTCATTCAAAAGTACAACTCGTCTTGCAAAAAGCAAGCCCCTCACATGGCTGAAACGACCAAAAAAATATAAAAGTTATAGCTCTGGGAAGAAGGGGAGCAAAAAATAAAAAAAACACAAAAACGAAAGGGGTTAATTTTTTAACCTAATCTTGTTTATCTTACCATGCAAAATTTTCATCATGGAACTGATAGCAACATAAGGGACAGGGAAAAAGCATCTGAGTCTAAGGTGGTGGACCCACCAAAGGTGGAATCAGGACCATTGGCTGGCCCAACAAGGGACCACGAACATGAGGATGAGGCACAGAGCAGCAGCCCCACCTTGCTACTTGACACGTCACCCTAAGTGGCACCTATACCCTGACGAGCATGCTGAAGGCGCGAGTCTGGACCACATGACTGAACATAGATAGTCAAGTCATCAAATATCCATCATTAACTGTGCAAGATAATGGGGAGGAGGCCTTTTGTTACAGTTTGGCAGAGCATCTGAGAGACACTCCTGCAAATATCAGGCTCTGCATCAAGTCAGCCATGCTGCACCTCCTCTATACAGCAATGCCAACAAATGAACCTTTACATGAAGTTTCAGTATAAATGCCCAATGACAGCTCCATTCATTCTCTATGGGACTTCAATAAAATTCTGTTGGCTCAGTATCCCCATAGGTAGTGAGAGCAGTTGGTTATGCCCACTGGCACTCTTTGGTAAAGAGGATAAAAGCGTCTCACTGGGTATAAAAGTGTTCTATTCTACAATGATATGGGTTCCAGTGGTCAACTTCCAACTGGTCATCACATGAGAATACTTTTAAGGTTTTAACCCCCTCACGACATGTGACCTACATGTCCAGCTCAAGACAGAAGTGGGTGTATGGAGCAGGCTGACACAGTAAATTAACCCTGTACTTGGAAGGTGAGAGCAAAATGCTTTAATTTTTTTGATTATGCTAATGAAAAGTATATATAACAACAAGTGAGACAATTAAGAATACTTCAGTTATGTGAGAAATGAACATGGGTGAAACTAATACCCAAAATAGAATTTATATTATTTTCTGAAATTGTATATTTCAATAGAGAAGGGTACATTTTTATTAAATAGTTTGCAAATAAAGGATTTTGACCGCAATGCTGCTTTTATTGTAATGGCAAAATTCAATTTTAAAAAGAGGGATTTAGTGTTTTTTTTAACTTTCTGTTATGTATTAAAATCAGTAATCATAACAGCAAGAAAATGATTATCCAGATTTGTAAAATAAATTTGTTTAATCATAATATTTTCATATTCTTATAATATTTTCATATTCTTATAATATGAATAGGATATCAACTCTAAAACATATAATTAGTAACATTTAAGCCGCTATAATTTTACTATAAAATGGAAGCAGTGAATATAATACATGAATGTAGTTTGTGAAATATAACTACATTGAAATGCAGATAATTTAGATTTTTCTCTAATACATTAAAGAAAATTGCAATTTAAATCAGTGTATTTAAAGTAATTTAAGAAATTAATTGGAAATGACCTCTGATTATCTATGTTTACATTATAAAACAGTATAACTCCTTGGCAATTACATTTGTTGCTTAGTCATTAAAGGGAATCTATTAAACATTTTGTTGTATTTGCATGCACTAAGTTTGAAATACGCAAATCAGACTGCATGTTCACCATGGAAAGATTCCATTAGGCCTTGTTCAGATGAGCATATGTAAAATCATTTGTTTTTTATCCAGGAAAAAAAAAAGATTTTTAATCTGCATGCTATTTATATGGCTTCCGTATTTCATTTGCATGTTTGTCTTTCACAGCTCTATGATATCCATATGCCATTTGATTTATCTGGTTTGTGTATCAACACTTTAAGATGTAGTAATAGATCAGTTTTCTTTGTTAATTGCAATGTATTTTTGAAAAACTAGCAATATGTTTTGGAGTTCAATTTGTCGAGTGATAACATTATCATGATATTTGAATTGTCTTATTACATTTGCATGGGTTTATTTTTATTTTTAAAACCCATAATGATAAAGATATAGCTGTTACCAACATAATGCATGTACCACAATGGAGAAGATCTTATTGCTCAAGTCTGCATATTGACAAGTAACTTGAAATATTCATTGTCTCCTGCAGTGTTATAGCTCCACCACAAGATTATTTTTTTTTAATTCCACCACTGGAGTAGTGCTACTAATGTACGTTCCCTGACCATTGTAATATTCTGACCAGCCACTGTCTTCTGCTCTTTTTGATATTGATCATTGACATTGATCATTGTCCTGATCAACCACCTTTTGACTGCAACTTCTGTCAGACCAGAAGGCAAAGATAATGGTCACAAGCTCTAAGTCAATGAGTGCCTTATTCTGGATTTGTTCGGGCTCTCAAAGACTTACATTGATTTGTCACTTCTGGATTGGCTAGCAAACAGTAGAGCAGACAGGGAAATAGACTAGTAACTTATCTCCAGGTACCACTGCCAAGCTCCACACCACAGAGGACACGAAAACAGGACCCTGAACTCCAGAAGTAGCTGATACAGCGTAGACACCAGATAGCTGCAGGACTGGTCTACATACAATAGCTCTTAACACCAACAGTCAGCTGATACAGCATGTAATTATTTAAAGGATGGTTGAAGTAGTCACCACCCACATCAGCTGACTTAGCAATTCAGCAGCTTGCCGTAAGGAAAGCTGACATTAACACAAGCTGGCGCGAAAGCAAAAAACAATGTGTAAATTAAAGTTAAGCCAAAGCTGTCACGACTCCAAAAAATGGATTGTGGCAACTTTGTTGCAGTCTATGGAGTGGATATGATAAGCTACAGATCACAGAATGAAGCCCCTTTAGGGTCTTAATCCTTATTTCCACTGCAAGGATATGTAATACAGCAGAATAACACACAAGCCCAGTGCAATGTGGGAGGTAAGGGTTAACCTTCACACACACAAAGGTGGGGAGGTAGCAGAGTGCATTGTGAGGCATTAGAAGAGCAGTTTGGGGAGCAGACATTACCAATGAAGGAGGGAGGAGCACATAGAATATCACATCTGAAGGCTGAATGTAATGGAGGTGCTGCACTGTTGGACCCAGAATTAATTAAGAATACTTAGACCAAGGGTATTATACCATATCAGCCACTCCTGAAAGGGGAAGTGTCAGGGAGATTCAGCTGCTACTAGTTAGCTTCTCTCCCTTAATGTAAACTGCAGACAGAGCTTTTATATGACAGTTAGGGGGTTAAGTGTGAATGGAATCAGCGCCAATGCTTTAATCTAATCATCATAGCTGAACACAATGTCTACCTCCTAGTTGTCACTTATTAGAATATCCAGGCTCCACTAAGTAGCTGACTACTTGCCCATTATGTGCAACAGATGGTGTGGCAGTCCCTGATTTCCTCCTCAATTCTACCAATGAAGTCGGAGCTTTGCCAACAAGATGCTCAGCAATACATCATCCACCAAAGAGAAGACAGCACCCACAGAAGCAGACCTACAATTGAAATTATTGTAGATCAGTCCCTTTCCAGCCCTTTGGCTGTGCGTGTCAGCTGGCCAGACAGCAGCATCCTGAGGGCCAGATGTGATCAAGTCTGCCCAGGCCTGATTTAGATGAGTCAGGGCCAAATTTACCATGCCACATAAGGGTCTTGCAATGCACAAAGCAATACTTAACATTAGGGTTGAGCGGGAAGGGGAACCTGACTTTCAGCAGGGTCAGATTCTGGCTGTGTAGTATGCAAGGGGAATGAAGTGGTCTGGGTCAATGTACCAGCAGACTCATCTAGCACTGGCTGGACAATGTGCAGGATGAGGAGGAAACACAGATATAAGCCCAAATAATAAAGTGGGCTAAATGCATTTCAAAATTGGTAACAGGACTAACCAGGCGGCATTGCTTTGTTCAGTGGAGGACAACTGTAATGAGAGGCTGACACAGTGAGTAGGCCCAAATTAGTAAGTAGGCTAAACGCAGTTCAAAATTGGTAACATGACTAACCAGGCGGCATTGCTTTGTTCAGTGGAGGACAACTGTAATGAGAAGCTGACACAGTGAGCAGGCCCAAAGAAGTAAGTAGGATAAATGCAGTTCAAAATTGGTAACATGACTAAACTGGCGGCATTGCTTTGTTCAGCGGAGGACAACTGTAAGGAGTGACTGACACAGTGAGTAGGCCCAAGGAAGTAAGTAGGCAAAATGCAGTTCAAAATTGGAAACAGTAGTAAACAGGTGGCACTGCTTTGTTGAGTGGAGGAGAACAGCAAGGAGCGGCAGACACCGTTAGTAGGCCCAACCAAAGTAGTAGCCCAAATGCAGTTTCATATTAAACATATAGGCCGAAAACCTGAAGATAGAAGCTCAGGAAAAAAAAAACAGTAGAACACCAAGGAGCGGCAGACACCGTTAGTAGGGCCCAAACAAACTAGTAGGCCAAATGCAGTTTCATATTCTAAATACAGGCCGAAAGCCTGAAGATAGAATCTCAGGAAAAAAAAAAACAGTAGAACACCAAGGAGCGTCAGACACTGTTAGTAGGCCCAACCAAACTAGTAGCCCAAATGCAGTTTCATATTCTAAATACAGGCCGAAAGCCTGAAGATAGAAGCTCAGGAAAATAAAACAGGAGAACACCAAGGAGCGGCAGACACCGTTAGTAGGCTGTTATGACCTGATAGTTAAACCTCATACAGGACGAGCTCTGGGATGTGGGCGCTCTGCTGACTGCAAGCCCTAATCCTATCACACACACTAGAAATAGCCGTGGAGCACTCCTGACCAGACCTAGGCGCCTCGTCACAGCCTAAGAACTATCTAGCCCTAGAGAAAGAAAATAAAGCCTACCTTGCCTCAGAGAAATTCCCCAAAGATAAAGGAAGCCCCCCACATATATTGACTGTGAGTAAAGATGAAAGTCACAAACGCAGAAATGAAACAGGTTTCAGCAAAGGGAGGCCAGACTTACTAAATAGACAGAGGATAGGAAAGGTAACTTTGCGATCAGCACAAAAACCTACAAAAGACCACGCAGAGTGTGCAAAAAAGACCTCCGCACCGACTCACGGTGCGGAGGGGCCACTCTGCATCCCAGAGCTACCAGCTAGCAAGACAAAATCATAATAACCAGCTGGACAAGAAAACAGTGAACAAGTAATGACTATCAGGAACTTAGCTTCTGCAGGAGAAGGCAGGTCACCAGAGAGATCCAGGAGCGAACTGAACAAATGCAAAAACATTGACAGCTGGTATGGAGTAACGATCTGAGAGGAGTTAAATAGAGCAGCCAACCAAAGGATAAACCACGTCACCTGTGTAAGGAACCTCAGAAGCAGCAGCTTCACTCATAGCCACCAGAGGGAGCCCATAGACAGAACTCGCCGAAGTACCATTCACGACCACAGGAGGGAGTTCGACAACAGAATTCACAACAGTAGGCCCAACCAAACTAGTAGCCCAAATGCAGTTTCATATTCTAAATACAGGCCGAAAGCCTGAAGATAGAAGCTCAGGAAAATAAAACAGGAGAACACCAAGGAGCAGCAGACACCGTTAGTAGGCCCACCCAAACTAGTAGCCCCAATGCAGTTTCATATTCTAAATACAGGCCGAAAGCCTGAAGATAGAAGCTCAGAAAAAAAAAACAGGAGAACACCAAGGAGCGGCAGACACCGTTAGTAGGCCCACCCAAACTAGTAGCCCCAATGCAGTTTCATATTCTAAATACAGGCCGAAAGCCTGAAGATAGAAGCTCAGGAAAATAAAACAGGAGAACACCAAGGAGCGGCAGACACCGTTAGAAAGGCCAAACCAAACTAGTAGCCCAAATGCAGTTTCATATTCTAAATACAGGCCGAAAGCCTGAAGATAGAAGCTCAGGAAAAAAAAAAAGGAGAACACCAAGGAGCAGCAGACACCGTTAGTAGGCCCAAACACACTAGTAGCCCAAATGCAGTTTCATATTCTAAATACAGGCCGAAAGCCTGAAGATAGAAGCTCAGGAAAATAAAACAGGAGAACACCAAGGAGCGGCAGACACCGTTAGTAGGCCCAACCAAACTAGTAGCTTAAATGCAGTTTCATATTCTAAATACAGGCCGAAAGCCTGAAGATAGAAGCTCAGAAAAAAAAAACAGGAGAACACCAAGGAGCGGCAGACACCGTTAGTAGGCCCACCCAAACTAGTAGCCCCAATGCAGTTTCATATTCTAAATACAGGCCGAAAGCCTGAAGATAGAAGCTCAGGAAAATAAAACAGGAGAACACCAAGGAGCGGCAGACACCGTTAGAAAGGCCAAACCAAACTAGTAGCCCAAATGCAGTTTCATATTCTAAATACAGGCCGAAAGCCTGAAGATAGAAGCTCAGGAAAATAAAACAGGAGAACACCAAGGAGCGGCAGACACCGTTAGTAGGCCCAACCAAACTAGTAGCTTAAATGCAGTTTCATATTCTAAATACAGGCCGAAAGCCTGAAGATAGAAGCTCTGGGAAAAAAAAACAGGAGAACACCAAGGAGCGCTAGACACCGTTAGTAGGCCCCAACCAAACTAGTAGCCCCAATGCAGTTTTCAAATTCCGATAGGCTGAAAACTTGACAATTGAAGCTCAGCTTTTTTAAGAGGAGGACAGCTGTATTGAGTGGCGCAGACAGACACAGGTAGTAGGCCTTAAACAAAAAAGTTGGCTCAATGCAGTTTAAAAAAGTTTACAGGGGTACACGGGCAGCATTGGTGTGGTCAGCGGAGGACAATTGGAAGGAGGGACTGCAGACAGACTTGCTAGGCCTAAAATAAAAAAAGTTGGCTAGATGCAGGTTTAAATAGGTTCCAGGAGTACACAGGCAGCATTGGTGTAGTCAGCAGAGGACAATTGGAAGGAGGGACCGCAGACAGACATACTAGGCCTAAAATAAAAAAAGTAGGCTCTATGCAGTTTTAAATAAGTTACAGGGGTACGCAGGCAGTATTGGTGTGGTCAGTGGAGGACAATTGGAAGGAGGGACCGCAGACAGACTTACTAGGCCTAAAATAAGAAAAAACACCAAAAACAGGCAAAGATGCTTACCTGTCTAAATAGGCCTCAATAGAAATGCACAAGCAGGGTGCAGCGGACCCAAACAAAATAGCAAATGCACAGGTGCAATACCTAATAAAACAGCCAGCCTTCAATAAGGGTTTGGCCGTGTGGTACACCAATGCACTAAGATAAAATACTCTGTATGTGGTGTGTTCACACAAGGAATACAAAGCATCTGGCTACAGCCTATTAATAACGCCCTATGGCGGGCTGCCCAGTGCTAAAATGCATCCCGTGTGAACAGAGACCACAGTGTACAGAACAATTTGGGCCCAGCTGCACCCTGCAAAAAATATACGTGCAAAAAAACAAACATATAAATATATGAAAGGTATTAGATGATATTAGGGCCATAATATGGAAGCTGGCAACCCACGCCAAGGGTCCTTACGTATTGCCAGTCCTACTCTAATATGAAAAACACCAAAAAAGGACACATTCAAGAAAAACACCAAAAACAGGCAAAGATGCTTACCTGTCTAAATAGGCCTCAATACAAATGCACAAGGAGGGTGCAGCGGACCCAAACAAAATAGCAAATGCACAGAGAGTGTAGGCTCTATGCAGTTTTAAATAGGTTACAGGGGTACACAGGCAGCATTGGTGTGGTCAGCGGAGGACAATTGGAAGGAGGGACCACAGACAGACTTACTAGGCCTAAAATAAGAAAAGTAGGCTCTATGCAGTTTTAAATAGGTTACAGGGGTACACAGGCAGCATTGGTGTGGTCAGTGGAGGACAATTGGAAGGAGGGACCGCAGACAGACTTACTAGGCCTAAAATTACAAAGTAGGCTCGATGCAGATTTAAATAGGTTCCAGGGGTACACAGGCAGCATTGGTGTGGTCAGTGGAGGACAATTTCAAGGAGTGTCTGACACAGTTAGTAGGCCAAAATAATAAAGTGAGGTTAATGTCTGGCAAAAATTTTTTTTCACAAATAAACAGGTGGCATACCTAGGTACAGGGGTGGGCTCCTCTGCTGACTTGCAGACAGTGGTAGTTGGCGCAAAGTATTAACTGGTGTAAATGTAGGACAGGGCCCCTGAATATTTTTACTAGCATCATACATGTCAACAAATTGGTATTGGCAGTGCCATTGAAGGATTTAACCGCATATATTAAACAGTGGTGGAGCAGTGAGAGATAATTTTGCAAGTGGTAGAGCACTGTTTGAGCTTGGGGGTGAACACTCTCTTGTGGCCGGCGGTACTGTCCCAGGGTCCCTCATGTTACGATGGTGTGTCTGATGTTCGGTGCGCACCACCACCGCCAGAGACACTTCATTGTACTATGATGGACCCTGTGCCAGTGCCGTTGCCCAAAAGTGGGCACACACTCCTCTTCAGCCAAACGGCACTCGCACGGGTGCTTGCGCTAAGTGGTGACCACGGCCCCGTGGGAGGAGTCAACCCATTTAGGAAGGTGTAAAAATGGCATAGGTTGGACATACAGCAGACGCAAATGGAGAAATTGGAACAGTCAGTAAGACCAGTCCAAAAGCAAGACCTTTTTACAGGAATGCTAGGTGTCAGCCGGGAAAGGTGGGGCAAAATAATTAGAAATCCATGCTTGGTTCATTTTAATGAAGGTTAGATAATCAACATTTTGGGTAGCCAGATGACTTCTTTTTTTCGGTCAGTATTGAACCAGCAGCACTGAATACTCTTTCTGATAGCACACTAGCTGCTGGGCAAGCAAGCTCCTGCAATGCATATTCTGCCAATTCAGGCCAGATGTCTATTTTGGATGCCCAGTAATCAAATGGGAACGACATGTGAGGGAGAACATCGATAAGGGAGGAAAAATAGTTAGTGTCCATACTGGACAAATGTTGTCTCCTGTCACTTTGAATTGATGCTGCAGTACCTGTCATGTCTGCGGTCATTACGAAGTCACTCCACAACCTGGTCATAAAACCCCTCAGTCCAACACCACTTCTGATTTGTGCACCTCTATCACCTCTGCCATGTTGGCCCCTGCAGCTCGTGTGAGAACCATCACCGCCGCTGTGTGCTGAGAATGCCTGAATCAAATGGTCTATAAGAGTTGCTTGTTTGGTTGCCAATATTTGCTCACGGTTCTCATGTGGCATGATATTTTGCAATTTGCCCTTATAGCGTGGATCCAGGAGGCAGGCCAACCAGTAATCGTCATCGGTCATCATTTTGATAATGCGGGGGTCCCTTTTTAGGATATGCAAGGCATAATCCGCCATGTGGGCCAATGTTCCAGGTGTCAATTCACTGCTTGTGCTGGGTTGAGGAGCACTTTCTGGCAAATCAACATCACTTGTCTCCCTCAAAAACCCTGTACCTGACCTTGCAACGTCACCAGTTTCTAATGCCCCCTGAGAAGCTTCCTCCTCCAAAAAATATTCATCCCCAACATCCTCCTCGTCCTCCTCCTCTTCGTCTGCCACCTCGTCCAGGAGACTTCCCTGAGCAGACAATGGCTGACTGTTATCAAGGGTTTCCTCGTCCTCGGCTGCAGACGCCTGCTCCTTTATGTGCGTCAAACTTTGCATCAGCGGATGCATTACGGGGATGCTCATGCTTATGATGGCATCATCTGCACTAACCAGGCATGTGCATTCCTCAAAACACTGAAGGACTTGACACAGGTCTTGTAGCTTCGACCACTGCACACCTGACAACTCCATGTCTGCCATCCAACTGCCTGCCCGTGTATGTGTATCCTCCCACAAATGCATAACAGCACGCCTCTGTTCGCACAGCCTCTGAAGGATGTGCAGTGTGGAGTTCCACCTTGTTGCAATGTCGATTATTAGGCGGTGCTGGGGAAGCTTCAAAGATCGCTGATGGTTCAGCATATGGCTGAAGTGTACGGGCGAACGGCGGGTGTGCGAGCAAAGTCTTCGCACCTTCAGGAGCAGGGCGGGTAACCCCGAATAACTTTTCAGGAAGCACTGCACCACCAGGTTCAAGGTGTGAGCCAGGCAAGGAATGTGTTTCAGTTGTGAAAGCGCTATGGCAGCCATAAAATTCCTTCCGTTATCACTGACTACCTTGCCTGCCTCAAGATGTACACTGCCCAGCCATGACTGAGTTTCTTGCTGCAAGAACTCGGACAGAAGTTTCAGGGTGTGTCTGTTGTCACCCAGACACTTCATTTCCAACAAAGCCTGCTGACGCTTTCCACTAGCTGTTCCATAATGGGACACCTCGTGTGGAACATTGGCTTCTGCGGATGGAGTGGTCGTGCGACTGTGGTCTGTGGACGAGCTCTAGCTTCTGCTGGAGGATGATGAGGAGGAGGAGGGAGCAAACGCCTTCAGCCAACTGTTTCCTAGACCGTGGGCTAGGCAGAACTGTCCCAATATGGCTGTCCACTGTGGACCCTGCATCCACCACATTAACTCAGTGTGCCGTGATGGACACGTAACGTCCCTGGCCATGCCTACTGGTCCATGCATCTGTTGTGAGGTGCACATTTCTACTGACAGATTGCCGGAGTGCATGGACAATGTGGTCTTTGACATGCTGGTGGAGGGCTGGGATGGCTTTTCTCGCAAAGAAATGTCAACTGGGTAGGTCATAGCGTGGTACTGCGTAGTCCATCAGGGCTTTGAAAGCTTCGCTTTCAACTAACCGGTAGGGCATCGTCTCTAGCAAGATTAGTCTAGCAATGTGGGCGTTCAAACCTTGTGTACGCGGATAGGAGGATGAGTACTTCCTTTTCATAATGAGAGTCTCTTCTAGGGTGAGCTGGACTGGAGAGCTGCATATGGTGGAACTAGCGGGGGTGATGGTGGACATGGCAGACTGAGAGAGGGTTGGTGATGGTATTCTTGCAGTTGGCCTACATACAGTGTTTCCTACCAAAAACCTGGTGATTACCTGACTGCTTTGGCCTTGCTACGATACCTCCACATTTGCTGCAGGTGGTGTGGTAAACAGTGGGCTTACAGTGAGGGAAGCAATGCAGCGTTCCTGACTAGCTTCATTGTGAGCGGGTGCAACAACATTACGGGACATTTGGTAGTTAGTCCAGGCTTGCAAGTGCATGGTGGTTAAATGTCTATGCATGCAAGTTGTATTTAAATTTTTGACCTTCTGACCTCTGCTAAAGGTCCTTGAGCATTTCTTACAGATGATTTTGCACTGATCATTCGGATCTTGGTTAAAAGATTGCCAGACTGCACTCTTCCTACTATCAAATACCTTTTCAGGCATTGCACAATGAGCTACTTTAACCGGATGGCCACGCTGTCCTACAACTGTTTTTGGTTTTGACACACGTTTTTGGCCAGATACGAGCCTGCCAGATGAAAGCTGTTGCGATGTTGATGCCTGCTGTGGCTCCTCCTCCTCCGCCTCAGAGCTACTGCTGGCGGCACCCTGTTCCCCCAATGGTTGCCAATTGGGGTCAACAACTGGGTCATCTATCACCCGATTCAGGCAGAGTCAGCAAGGAAGGCAGACTCAGCAGAGACAGAGTCAGCAAGGAAAGTTTCTGTGTCTGAAAGTGGCTGACAGATATGCCACAAACAGGACTGACGCCGATGCACTTAGTGGCAATAGAAATTTCCCTTTATAGGTGTTGGAGACTGCTGGGAAAATCAGGCCCACTGTATAACACTACACAGTTTCTGTGTCAGAAAGTGGCTGACAGATATGCCACAAACAGGACTGACGCAGATGCACTTAGTGGCAATCGAAATTTCCCTTTATAGGTGTGGGATACTGCTGGGAAAATCAGGCCCACTGTATTACACTACACAGCTTCAGTGGCAGACAGTGGCTGACAGATATGCCACAAACAGGACTGACGCAGATGCACTTAGTGGCAATAGAAATTTCCCTTTATAGTTGTGGAAGACTGCTGGGAAAATCAGGCCCACTGTATTACACTACACAGCTTCAGTGGCAGACAGTGGATGACAGATATGCCACAAACAGGACTGACACAGATGCATTTAGTGGCAATAGAAATTTCCCTTTATAGGTGTGGGAGACTGCTGGGAAAATCAGGCCCACTGTATTACACTACACAGCTTCAGTGGCAGAGAATGGCTGACAGATATTCCACAAACAGGACTGACACAGATGCACTTATTGGCAATAGAAATTTCCCTTAATAGGTGTGGGAGACTGCTGGGAAAATCAGGCCCACTGTATTACACTACACAGCTTCAGTGGCAGACAGTGGATGACAGATATGCCACAAACAGGACTGACACAGATGCATTTAGTGGCAATAGAAATTTCCCTTTATAGGTGTGGGAGACTGCTGGGAAAATCAGGCCCACTGTATTACACTACACAGCTTCAGTGGCAGAGAATGGCTGACAGATATTCCACAAACAGGACTGACACAGATGCACTTATTGGCAATAGAAATTTCCCTTAATAGGTGTGGGAGACTGCTGGGAAAATCAGGCCCACTGTATTACACTACACAGTTTCTGTGTCTGAAAGTGGCTGACAGATATGCACCAAACAGGACTGACACAGATGCACTTAGTGGCAATAGAAATTTCTCTTTATAGGAGTGGGAGACTGCTGGGAAAATCAGTGATAAACTCGGCACACACAAATTTGCTTGCAGTGAACAAAGGGGGATATTTATTAAATGAGGTAAAGTACATACAGACGTTTCGGTTTAAACAATAGACCTTCCTCAATGTACTGAAACAAAATACAAAAATTATAAATAAATAAAGTATATACAATAGTTGTCGGGTCACATGACAATGTAAACTTTTTTACAATATTTTAACTGGAATTTGCCTAAGGATAGGCACGGTGGAAAACATCAAAATATTACAGTAACAAGGAGTAAGGCCATGAGGATTTACAACAGGTTGGCCCAGATGAATTAACCAATAACAGGTGTATACATTGTATTTATTAAAAAGGAATTGAACCGCACCTACCCCTCACTTAGTTTGGTACTAGGGTGCCCCAATGTATATGCTGGACAAACTGTCCTGAAAAAGAGGAGAGGGGGAAGATGTGGTCTGTGTCCCCTGTGTAGTATGCCCATGACACCATGGGATGATTGAAAATCACATACCCTGAAGTAGAGGAATGGCTCCTAAGAATAGAGAAGGAGCAGACCGCTGAAACAACAAAGAGCGGTAAAGTGATCGTCAGTCAGGACTCCGGAGGTGCCGGCGAGATAGCGAGCGTAAGGCGAGGTACACTTACCACAGCGGGAGGAGGCCAGAGTGCGCACAACGTGGACGCAGTATCCACCGCTTGTCCAGTGTGCCCTGGTGTCCCAGCGGTGTGCCTTTTAAGGCGTCCTCTGTGCCCTGTGAGTGCGCGGCCGGAAATAGAAAACCGGAAGTGACGCAGAAAGGCCGGTGACGTTTGTGCGTTCCACTGGTAAAGAAGAGGGTGGGGATAAGACCCGGTGTGCGTTCCACTTAGCGGGCATGCGCACTGAGAGGAGGTGTAGAGTATATTGTGTCTCCTCCGGCGCTGGTGAAGTTATAAGGGATTCAGGCAGTGAAGACGTGATCCTATGAGCAGATCCTAAGGGAGGGTGCCTTAGTAGAGACGGTTCTGTGAAGAAAGGCCCAAATATGTTAGAATGTTGCACAGATAGTAAATGTACATAATAACCAGGCAATTATGAGGACAGAGCAATATATAAAACAAGTGTTTGACATCTATAAAGCTGATGTTAGTATATTAAAGGTATAGAGAGCTTGACATAGGATAAGGACTCAAGGAGCAGGAATTGGACCCATTATGGTAAGAATGACTGGATGTCATATTCCCTGTTTAGGCCTCGTGGGGCAAGAGTCTGGAGTTCATGCATCCAGTACGCTTCCCGTTTCTTGAAGAGGCGAACCCTATCTCCTCCCCTGCGTGGTTAAGCCACTGCATCAATGATTTGAAACCTCAATTGTGCTACGGTGTGTCCGTGGGTGACAAAATGATTGGGAATAGGTAAAAGGAGGTTTTTACACTTAATTGTAGACTTATGTTTTGAGATGCAATCTCGTATGGGTTGTGTTGTCTCACCCACATAGCCGAGACCACATGGGCATTTTATAAGGTAAACTACAAAGGCTGAATCGCATGTGTAGTATCCCTTGACCGTGTATTCTTTGTCTGTGAGAGGATGATGAAAGACCCCACCCCGTTGTATATTGTTGCATTGTGTGCATCTTAAAGGGCCACTGTCACCCCCCTGCAGCCGTTACAAACTAAAAGAGCCACCTTGTGCAGCAGTAATGCTGCATTCTAACAAGGTGGCTCTTTTAGTTTTGTGTTCAGGTATTATTAAAATAAAGCGTTTTGAAACTCTGCAGAAATACCTGTCTTTGTCCACGGAGGTGGGTCTGAAGCCTCCTCTGTGAAGTGCCCAACAGCCGTCACTCACATCTTCTGGGGCGATGGTCGCCGCCCCCTGCACGCTGTTTTCTTTTCAAATCCAACTCTCACCCATGTACCCCGTCCCCCGCCTTCCAGCCAGCTAGCAGGCAAGTTTCGTAGGTTGTTTCTTTCCCGGCGATTGCTATGAGCAGAAGGAGGAGGCGGCAGGATGAGCTCAGCTGAATAGCCAGAGGCTGGAAGGCGGGGACGTGGGTGAGAGTCTGAGACATGCAGTGCACATTCCCAGGAATCCTAGCCCCGCACTGTGCATAATGCATAACACATTGCGGGGCAGGGATTCCCGAGGTGGGTGGCCGCACTGCCAGCACAGGCGCAGTCTGCAAGCCTGGCTGTGACGTCAGAGAGCCAGAGCTTACTGCGCCTGCCCCACAAATATTTACACAGCATCGGCGTTGGATGTGAAAAGAAAACAGCGTGCAGGGGGCGGCGACCATCGCCCCAGAAGATGTGAGTGACGGCTGTTGGGCACTTCACAGAGGAGGCTTCAGACCCGCCTCCATGGACAAAGACAGGTATTTCTGCAGAGTTTCAAAACGCTTTATTTTAATAATACCTGAACACAAAACTAAAAGAGCCACCTTGTTAGAATGCAGCATTACTGCTGCACAAGGTGGCTCTTTTAGTTTATAACGGCTGCAGGGGGGTGACAGTGGCCCTTTAAGCAGGGGAAGGTACCAGATTTAGGGTTCATCAGAAAATGTTGTTTCGGTATCCGTGAGGGACCTATGTCAGCTTTAACCAGTCTGTCTCTAATATTGCGTGGTCTTCTGAAGCAAGGAAGGAATGGACAGTTAAACTCTTTGACCTGTGGATGGGCTGTACCCAGAATATGCCAGTGTCGCCGTATTGACTTGTGTATTAGGTAGGTCATAGGATGGAAACTATGGACAAAGGGTATGCGGTTCTCCTGTTTGGACCTGGACTGTGTAGCTATAGCGGTTTCTGTGGGGTTCAAGACATGGGGGATAACCCCTCTCTACAAATTTTGACCGCATTTCCTCGAGGCGTTGTGTGCGCAGGTCCTGTCTGGAGACTATCCTGTGTACCCTTTTGAACTGAGACTTAGGGATAGAATCTTTCATCCTGGTTGGATGAAAACTGTGGTAGTGGAGCAAACTGTTTCTATCAGTAGGTTTTGAGTAGATGTCTGTATGCAGTTCCCCTGTGTCATTTCTCACCACCAAAGTGTCCAGGAAGTTCACCTGTTCCAGACTGTACGTCATGGTGAAGTCTAAGCCAGGCCAGGATGTTTTCAGAAAATGAAAGAAAATTTGCAAAGTGTCAAGTGGGCCGTCCCATATGCAAAAAATGTCATCAATGTACCTCTTCCACAATATGGCATATTTGCGGAAGAGGTCATTGATGTAGATGGTGCTGTCTTCATAATCTGCCATGTAGCTATTTGCATAGGGGTGCGCAGCGTTTGAGCCCATCGCTGTGCCCCGCACTTGCAAATAGAAATTGTCCTCAAAAAGAAAAAAATTCTGTGTGAGTACTAATGTAAGTAAGTCACACACCAAGTTCACCTGTTCTGGAGTCCTATCTGATGTCTCGAGTAATTTTATGACCGATTTTATCCCTTCCGAGTGTGGTATGGAGGTATATAGATCTTTGACATCAAATGTCACTAAGTATGCTCCCTTGGGAATAGTTTTCATGTTCTCAATGAGGTGCAAGAAGGCTCCTGTGTCCAATAGGAAGGAGGTGGTTTCTTTAATGAGGGGTGTTAAAATTTTCTCTATATACATGGAAATAGGTGACAGAGAGTGGCTGACAGATATTCCACAAACAGGACTGACACAGATGCACTTAGTGGCAATAGAAATTTCCCTTAATAGGTGTGGGAGTCTGCTGGGAAAATCAGGCCCACTGTATTACACTACACAGCTTCAGTGGCAGACAGTGGCTGACAGATATGCCACAAACAGGACTGATGCAGATGCACTTAGTGGCAATAGAAATTTCCCTTAATAGGTGTGGGAGACTGCTGGGAAAATCAGGCCCACTGTATTACACTACACAGCTTCAGTGGCAGACAGTGGCTAGTATATATATATATATATATATATATATATGAAAAAAGGGACTGTGCTACAATAACAGTCTCCCTACAATGATCTCAGGACAAGTATGGCAGCCAGCAGTAAATAGGACTGCTGCACACAAAAGTGTGGACAAACAAAGAAACATGAGAACTGTGCAGAAAGAAGCAACAGGATGTTTGCTTTGACAAAAGCAGTTGGTTTGCACAACGGCGTACAAACAGCAATGCAGCTATCATGGAGCCTTATAAGCTACAGAGCTGATGCACAGAAATCTAGCCTCCACTGTCCCTGCAAAGAAAAGGTGGTGTTGGACAGTGGAAATCGCTAAAGCACAAGTGGTTTGGGGGTTTATATTCCCTCCCCAGCAATATCCCTGCTTCTGACGAAGCTGCAGCAACCTCTCCCTGTTCTCAGATCGGCAGAAGTAAGATGGCGGTCAGCGTGCACGCCCCTTTATAGCCCCTGTGATGCCACTGAATGCAAGCCAATCACTGCCATGCCCTTCTCTAAGATGGTGGGGACTGAGACCTATGTCATCACGCTGCCCACACTCTGCGTCCACCTTCATTGGCTGAGAAATGGCGCTGAATGCGTCATATGAAACGCGACTTTGGTGCGAAGATCGCCGACCGCATGGCCGATCCCACACTGGGATCGGCTCGGGTTACACGAAACCCGACTTTGCCAAAAGTCGGCGATTTATTAAATTGACCGATCCGTTCCGCTCAACCCTACTTAACATATCACAAACGCACTTGTCAAAGTAGGTGTCAAGTTACACTTTTTTGCATTCAGATTACTTATTTTGTCATTGTATGTGCAAATTGGTAAGAAATGCTGCAAATGTATCACAATATTAGTTTACCTGACAAATGATATATGACTAAAAGTGATATAAAGAAATCTACTGTATGACAATCTGTCAGCTGCCAACATAATACTGGGATCAAATTTCACCTGCAAAACTTAAACATTATTACTAGAATTACTATTTGTTTTAAACATTGTGCAGCCTATGAAATAGTCTTTGGTTATAAATTTATATTTTCATTGTACATACTATTAAAATGTTCAACATTGGATATTGTCTTTCATCATGATTTAGAAAATTATAAATGTGCATAAAGTACAATATTAAAAAATCATGAAAAGAGAGGAATGCAATGGCAATGTCAAAAACTGAACTCCTTGTGTTTCCTCCCTCTACTAACCTACCTATGCCCGACATTGCCATTTCCGTGTGTGGTTACACCATTACTCCACAGCAACATGCCCGCTGTCTTGGGATCATTCTTGATTCCGAGGTTTCATTCTCCCCCCCGCCTTCCCCCACACATCCGATCAGTGGCTCGTTCTTGTTATCTGCACCTCAAAAACATTTCTAGAATTTGACCCTTTCTTACTTTGACTCTGCAAAAACTCTTACTGTTTCTTTTATGTATTCTTGTCTGGACTATTGTAACTCTCCTCTACTAATCGTTCTCCCTCTTACCAAACTCTCCCCTCTCCAATCGGTCTTCAATGCTGCATCCAGGATCATATTCTTCACCAATCGTTATACCGATGCCTCTACCGTGTGCCAGTCATTAAACTGGTTACCATCCAGTCCAGAATCAGTGCAAACTTATTACCCTCACCCACAAAGCACTCCATGGCTCAACACCACCCTACATCTCCTCCCTCCTCTCAGTCTACCATCTTACTCCTGCCCTCCATTCTGCTAATGATCTGATTTTAATATCCTCAATAATCAGAACTTCCCACTCCCGTTTCCAAGACTTTTCACGTGCTGCACCATTTCTTTGGAATGCACTACCCAGGTTAATACGATTAATCCCCAATCCCCACAGTTTTAACTGTGCCTTAAAAACACAATTGTTCAGACTGGCCTACTGCCTCAATGCATTACCCTAACTATCCCTGTGTTGCCCATTCAAAATTTATACCATAACTAGGCTTCTCGTACCAATGTTCTCACATGATTTATGCATTTATTAGCCCTCTGTGTCTGTACTGTTACATACTTAGGCCGATAATCAATTCATGCAGCATTACATGGACACCTGATTCTTACACTATGGCTGGTCTGAACAACGAAAGCAATTGTTACCATTCACTTTTCATGTTTGCCCCTTTTTCCACATAGTTTGTAAGCTTGCAAGCAGGGCCCTCATTCCTCTTGGTATCTGTTTTGATCTATGTGTTGTAAGGGTTGTACTCACTCAGATTCGTAGGGGGAAATAGGAGGCACATTCTCATTAACGTTCATGTGGGTTTATTTCCTTCATAAACCATTAACATAGTAACATAGTAACATAGTTAGTAAGGCCGAATAAAGACATTTGTCCATCCAGTTCAGCCTATATTCCATCATAATAAATACCCAGATCTACGTCCTTCTACAGAACCTAATAATTGTATGATACAATATTGTTCTGCTCCAGGAAGACATCCAGGCCTCTCTTGAACCCCTCGACTGAGTTCGCCATCACCACCTCCTCAGGCAAGCAATTCCAGATTCTCACTGCCCTAACAGTAAAGAATCCTCTTCTATGTTGGTGGAAAAACCTTCTCTCCTCCAGACGCAAAGAATGCCCCCTTGTGCCCGTCACCTTCCTTGGTATAAACAGATCCTCAGCGAGATATTTGTATTGTCCCCTTATATACTTATACATGGTTATTAGATCGCCCCTCAGTCGTCTTTTTTCTAGACTAAATAATCCTAATTTCGCTAATCTATCTGGGTATTGTAGTTCTCCCATCCCCTTTATTAATTTTGTTGCCCTCCTTTGTACTCTCTCTAGTTCCATTATACCCTTCCTGAGCACCGGTGCCCAAAACTAAGTCAGCAACAAAAAGGTAAACAGTATTTACATCAGGCCGACACAGTATTAATGTCCATAGCAGATGCTCTCTCAGGCCTGTATGTACACATGCTGTGCAATGTCCAGCACTCAGGCTCTATCTGGAGCCACGGACACAGAAAAGCTTCTCCCTCTGAAAACACAGACCATTCTGTAATGTCCAGCCTGGACACATGGAAGTCTATCCACACTGGCAGACTCCCAAACATTCACGCACATGCGCCAAACACACCTCCATTAGGTAGCCTGTAACCACACCCACAGGTGAGGTAACATCACATGCACTGGTCACATGATCGTGACATCACTGCAGGTCCTCAAACCCCTGCAGGGAAAAGGCTACAGTGAGCACCCCCACTCAGAGGTGAGGTATATGGGTAGCCAGACCCTCCCATCTCTCATAGCTACCCATAACCCGGACCCAGGGGCACTAAATGACATCTTTAGTGCTCACGTGCACTAAAGACAAAATGCTCCGGGTTGCATCTCAGGGAGCATCCATCCCTGTGACACATACCTCCCATTAACCACGCGACCACCATTCACACCACATATTTTATTGTTATGCTGTAATGTCTATTGTCTGTACAAGTCCCCTCTAAAATGTAAAGTGCTGCAGAATATATTGGCGCTATAGAAATAAAATTATTATTATTATTATTATTACTATTATAATTCCTTGTGCATTACATCTGTGATATTTGAATGAAAGCAAACTAATTTTTTCCAAAGAAGACTTTTTAAGTCACTTGTTGCTGTATACACATCAAATTTTAGAGAACAGTACTAAAGTTTCTATTTAACTGTTGTATATAAGTATTTATTGTAAAATTTGCAAATGACTCAAAGGATTATAATATTTTTTTTACCTGCCACTCTCCAGGAAACATCCAGTCTCATATAAACCGCTGTACCTTATATCCTTCTAGATCAGCTGCATTAGTATTTACATCAATATTATGATTAGAAAATATGAAATATGCATCAAATGACTTTCTCTATGTCAGAAAACGTACATAACTATAAAGTACTTTCTGGTGCCAGAAGTAACAATGTGGCATCAGCTGCTCCAAGTTTTCCTTCAGCAATTCCTCAATTTAGATATTAATGAGCATCTTTTACAGTCCCATAACCGGATGCCAGCTGCTTTGATTATGAGACACCATTATGACTATTGAATACAACTATTTTTAATTATTCAATCCAGACACAGAAAAATCTAACTTCACTCCAAAAACTAGAAAACATAATAAACAATGCAGCAGTACAGTTTTTTGTAGATGTGTTGGCAGATATTATGTAGAAAAAAGTTCCTATTTCAAAGGCTCTAGATGACTGTTCAAAGATAATTTGTGACACAAATACAGTAAAAATTATTGCAAAAATAAAATAAATAATATAATAGGAAATTATGAAAAAAGTTTTCCAGAACCTTGTTTCAGTGTCCACTCAGGTGGCTGTGACTGCTGCATCAGAACCCTGCTAATATTCTCTCACCTTTCGACCTCCTCTGCACTTCTTATGATTAGTAGATGAGGCAATTTGACATTCATGCCACTGGGCTCACTAATCAGAAGAGGAGGTTCACTGCGCTCTTGTCCAGCAGCTTTTGCTTACTCTCCTCACTAAACATGAGCGAATTTGCTCTGGTTCCCTTTTATTCGGAAAGCTATAGTGCTTGCCGAATAAGCTGCGGAGGGAACCCGACTTCCTGGATCGCGCCGGCCGATCAGCTGATCGGTCGCCGCAGCTGATTTTGTCCAGCTGTGTCACAGTCATGGCACATGCATGGTAAGCCCAACAAACAGGCTCTCCATGCATGTGTCTTGACTGTGACATAGCCGGACACAATCAGCTGTGGCGGCCGATCAGTAGATTGGCCGGCGCGATCCAGGAAGTCGGGTTCCCTCTGCAGCTTATTCTGCAAGCGCTATAGAGCTTACCGAATAAGAGAGAACCCGAGCAAAATCTCTCATCTCTAATCCTCACCACCTGACAAGGAGGATTCTTCAAATCTCTAATATAAACCAAATCAGTTTCCTGCAGCAGACAGTAGCTGTTGCACTATTTTCCATTCTGATTTTGATAAAATAAATTTGCAATGTGATTTACTATTGATTGTAGCTTCAGTTTACCTTGGCAAAATGTTTACCTCAATCCCACTGATGCTGTTTTCAGTTCATGTTTTTATCCATTTAGCTTTAGGAGGTCTAAGAGTAATGACACTTTGAGAGTTTATGGAATTATGTAAACTAATTTCCTTGCTAAATTGCATAAATACCGTATATATTTTTCAATCAATAGGGCTTGGAAACAGTATCAATGGTGCTGTGGGCAGCAGAGCTTCTCAGGCAGTAGACATGTTGACAATGCAATCACAGTAAAATACAAAGCATCCAGATTATCACCATTTCCTGCTATTTACTGCCTGAAGTGGTCAAACATTACATTGCATAATAAGTTCAAAACAGCAGCAAAGGCAGTTGCCCAAAAATATAAATACATAGTTTGCCTCATTCTTTTTACAAGTTGCATGTGGTATTACAGCTGTGCTCTGTTTATTTCACATAATCTAATTGGCAGTACGATACATATCAAGTGGAATGGGATGTAGTATTTTGTAAGAAAAGTAATTTTTTTAAATATTTTTAATAATGATCACTATAGACTGATTAGAGAATGGCTGCATTTACAAACATTGAGGCAATATCAGGCAGCAATGAACTATGCCATAGGGCAGAGGTGGTCAAAGAACTGCCCACGGGGACATTCAGAACTTCGGCTGTTCTTGTGTGGTCTGCAGCCCGGGACAACCAAAGTGTTTTATGTTGTGGCGTCTTGCACCATGTTGCTGCCCCCCTGCCCGGCATCTCATATTCACTAATATCTGCATCCTGAGGATGAAGGTATTGATGAAAACAATGATGGAACATGGAGTTGATGGCTCCCTCTTCCATCATCAAGCTAGTGTGTTTGAACCTTCAGTACACAGAAAGAGGGAGATATAATACTTAAATGGTTTTACTGCTTTATTTAAAATGTAAAAAAAGCAGTAAATTGTTTGGTTTTGATTAGCTACAGGTCAGAATATCATTTGTCCATGCAAAATACTTGGAGACATGTTCAGTTTTTCCAGCAGAACAGATGACACGGGACAATATAAGTCTGCGGCTCCATGAGAAACAAGTACAGCACGTAAATTTCATCCATGTGCCATCCATGTGATGTCCGTGTTTAACATTGCAAACTATAGGTTAAGCACTGCAATTTAAATAAGTCTTTACCTATCTGTGAAAAATGCTGATGACACACTGATGGTAAAAGCTAACACCCTGATGACAAACTGGTACTAAAAGCGGACACATAGATGACTCTCTGATGACACAATAATGGAGATTACTGATGACATCGGTAGTGTCTTTTAACTTACGTGTTTTACATTGACATGTGAAGGAGGACTAAAACAATAATATTAAGCAGAATTAAAGGGAACCTGTCACATTAACACTATTAACCTGCAGATATAAAATTAATTAGCAGGTTGGTAGCCTTCCGAACCTGCCCAATGCTGAGACTTATACCTTTACTGCCAGTGGTAAAATTAACTTTATTCTTCCAGAAAGTGTTTTAGTCATGGGGGAAGCTAGCGCAGGTTCAATCACAGCTCTGTGTATAGAGAGCGATGGATTTAACTACGCCCTCCACGCTTTAACCCCTTTATGACCTCTGACGGGATAGTACGTCCGAGGTCAGAACCCCCGCTTTGATGCGGGTTCCGGCTGTGAACCCGCATCAAAGCCGGGACATGTCAGCTGTTTTGAACAGCTGACATGTGCTCGCAATAGCGGTGGGTGAAATCACGATTTATCCGCTGCTATTAACTAGTTAAATGCCGCTGTCAAACGCTGTTAGTGGCATTTAACCGGCGCTTCCGGCCATCCGGCTGGAAATGTACGCATCGCTGACCCCCGTAACATGATCGGGGGTCAGCGATGCTTCTGCATAGTAACCATAGAGGTCCTTGAGACCTCTATGGTTACTGATCCTGGCTAGCTGTGAGCGCCACCCTGTGGTCAGCGCTCATAGCACACCTGCATTTCTGCTGAATAGCAGCGATCTGATGATCGCTGCTATGTAGTAGAGGCAATCGAGTTGTGCCAGCTTCTAGCCTCCTATGGAGGCTATTGAAGCATGGAAAAAGTTAAAAAAAATGTGAAAAAGATGTGAAAAAAAAATAAAAGTTTAAATCACCCCCCTTAAGCCCCATTCAAAATAAATCAATTAAAAAAAATCAAACCTACACATATTTGGTATCACCGCATTCAGATTCACCCGATCTATCAATAAAAAAAAGCATTATCCTGATCGCTAAACAGAGTAGCGAGAAAAAATTCAAAACGCCAGAATTACTTTTTTTGGTTGCCACGACAGTGCATTAAAATGCAATAACGAGCAATCAAAAGAACGTATCTGCACCAATATGGTATCATTAAAAACGCCAGCTCGGTACGCAAAAAATAAGCCCTCAAGCGACCCCAGATCAGGAAAAATGGAGACGCTACGGGTATCGGAAAATGCACATTTTTTTTTTTTTAGCAAAGTTTGGTATTTTTGTTCACCACTTAGATAAAAAATAACCTAGTCATGTTAGGTGTCTACAAATTTGTAATAAACTGGAGAACCATAATGGCAGGCTAGTTTTAGCATTTAGTGAACCTAGCAAAAAAGCAAAACAAAAAACATGTGTGGGAATGCACTTTTTTTGCAATTTTACCGCACTTGGAATTTTTTTCCCATTTTCTATTACACAACATGCTAAAACCAATGATGTTGTTCAAAAGTACAACTTGTTTCACAAAAAATAAGCCCCAAATGGCTATATTGATGGAAAAATAAAAAAGTTATGGCTCTGGGAAGGAGGGGAGCGAAAAAACGAACATGGAAAAACGGAAAATCCCAAGGTCATGAAGAGGTTAAAGTTGGATGTCAGTCAGTGAACGATTACAGCCACTGCTCACTCTACACAGAGCAGTGACTGAACCCATGCCGGTGACACCTGTGTAACTGAAACATGAATGCTACCAGGAGAAATAAAGTTCATTTCCTACCAGCAGCAAAGGTCTAAGTGCCAGTGGCAGGCGGGATCAGAACACTAATAAAGTGCATATTAACACCATTTCTGCAGGTTAATAATGTTTTATCCTGTGACAGGTTCCGTCCAAGTTTGTCAAGTTGGTTCGGCCTTACATAACAATCAAAATTTCTCATATGGCAGATTGGAAAAATACAATTATTTTCTTATATTCTAGATAATTGCCTGGTTGAAATAATTTGATAATGATCAAAACTATAGGAACTGGGGAGCAAAGAATCACAAAAACTTAAGCCCTTATGGCAAAAAAAGAAAATAGCTCTCAGGAGATTGCTGCCTAGATAATTCTCCTCAATGATCTCTGATGCAAAGTTTGGAGAAAACAGAAGTCTCCATGGGTCTTTCTATTTGCAGAGAGAAGAAGAAAAATATATTTCCCTGCAAATAATATAAGGATTGCTCCCAAAAGCTGCACAAGTGATTACAGTCTACTCAGAGGTTCAAATTAGGGATGAGCGAACATGCTCGGTGATACTTGGATATGACTTGAGTATATGGGTACTCAGATGTGCTCAGCAATCGACAAGCATTAGCTGATGCTTTAATTTGAAATTCAAATCCCCACCCCACATGTTTGGCACCTGTTACCGATCGACCGATTGCTCAGATGTAATATTCCATACATGGTCAAATTGTCCCGGGTCACATAGATGGACTATTACGTCTGATGTCAAAGAGGGGTTAAATAAATTTCAGCAAGCGTGTTCAATTGTTTTTCCTTATATCATTACCTGTTAGTACACATAATTTAATTTATGGACATCTATAATTTGATGACTTTGCCTGTGTAGATAGATTGTTACTAGTGATGAGCGAACGTACTGTCCAGTACTCATTATTTGCCCGAGTATCACGGTACTTAGTGTATTCGGTGAGCACCGAGCATTTCCGGGATTATTCGTAGAGAGCTCAGGTCTCCACTTTGCTATTTTGGCACCAATTTACCTGCAGGGATTGTCTGCCATGCACTGTAATATCACAGCCATCTTTGTTGTGGTATTGCAGTGATTGGCTGGCCGCACAGCGTCATAAGGTCTATAAGAGACCGAACACTGCCCTACTTGACGTATTCTGCTCCGGACTCATCTAGTGTAGGGAGAGCTGCTGCTGAGTTAGGGTCATATTTGTTCTTTTATTAGTTAGTGTGGGTTTACCATCACAGAATCCACAAATTCAGATAAACCAACAGTCCTTTTTAGGGCTAATTAGGGGGTATATAGATTTTAGTGCTAGGTAGGCAGGTGAGTCTATGTGCACATATATACACATCAGTGCAAGGCATGCAGGTACTGTATATGAGTATATAGATCTCACTGGATACATCAAGCGGGTGTATTACTGTCTGGTGCTGGCTATGTTATATACACCTACTTGCAGGTATCTGTGGCTAGGATTATTTTTTTTGGCACCTGAATCCTGCTAATTTTATCACAAAGCAATCCAGAACCCTTTTTTTTCTACATTTATTTGCTTGGTCACACTGCAGACTACAGCCAGGTCATTTTAATACAACAGTGTGAAAATCTAGCAGCCAAAAACTGCTTTTTTTCCCAGGCATTAGATGTGAGTGCGTAGAAAACTCGGGCCTTTGTTTTTTGTACTGTAGTATTTTCTGGAGTGTCTTACAACATTTTTGGACTTCATTTTGCTGCCAAAAAAATCTTTATCGGGCAAAAAAATATTTAGCTACAGTTCTTATATTTATCACTATGTTTTGCACACCACATGCATTACATATCATTGCACTAAATATCTTACAATTTTAGTACTCCAACATTTTTTTGGTGTCATAGCCTACTTATTGACACAATTTTGGTGGGCCCAACAAAATACAGGCCACATATTTAACAGTGTTCTATCTCCATCAGACACCAGATCTATCTGTGCTCTAAAAATAGTTGCTTTTCAGGCTTACATTCCAGTTTTTTGGCTGTCTGCTACCATAGAGCTGTACAATATTTTGGGGCAAAAAATAAAAAAATACAGGCCATGTATTAAACAGTCTGTTATCTCCGTCAGACTCCTGGTCCATCTGTGCTCTCCAAATTGTTGCTTTTCAAGCCTACATTCCACTTTTTGGGCTGTCTGCTGCCCTAAGTCTTTACAGTATTTTGGGGTAAAAAATAAAAAAAATGCAGGCCAAGTATTGAACAGTCTGTTATCTCTGTCAGACTCCTGGTCTAGCTGTGCTCTCGAAATACCATATATACTCGAGTATAAGCTGACCCGAGTATAAGCCGAGACCCCTAATTTTGCCACAAAAAAATGGGAAACTTTTTGACTCGAGTATAAGCCTGGGGTGGGAAATGCAGCAGCTACTGGTAAATTTCAAAAATAAAAATAGATACCAATAAAAGTAAAATTGATTGAGACATCAGTAGATTAAGTCTTCTTGAATATCCATATTGAATCAGGAGTCATATAATGCTACATACAGTTCATGATGGGCCCCATAATATGCTCCATACAAAATACACCCCATATAATGCTCCATAAAGTTCGTGATGGGCCCTATAAGATGCTCCATATTAAAATATGCCCCATATATTGTTGCATGAAAGGTTAATGATGGCCCTACAGGATGCTCCATAGAATATTATGCCCCATATAATGCTGCACAAAGGTTGATGGCCCCATAAAATGCTCCATAGACTATTATGCCCCATATAATGCTGAACAAAGGTTGATGGCCCCATAAGATGCTCCATAGAATATTATGCCCCATATGCTGACATACTCACCTCTCATCGCTCGGGCCCTTGGCACTTGTGATATTCACCTGTCAACTGCCATGCGCCGCTGTGTTTAATGGGTTTCTGCAGCGACTATTCAGGCAGCGGGCATGCACTAACCAAGTCATCGTGCCCTCTGACCTGAACGTCACAGCCAGAGCACGCGGAAGACAGAGCTCAGCGCTGGAAAGGGGACAGGTGAATATCGCATGGCTCACCCTCCCCCGTCATACTCACCCCATTACTGGCACAGTCCCTGCTTCTGCAATGCGATGGTCTCTGGCACCGGCAGCTTGTTCCTGTGTTCAGCAGTCACATGGTACCGCTCATTTAAGTAATGAATATGCGCTCCACCCCTATGGGAGTGGAGTCACGTCCACATTGATTACTTTAATGAACGGTACCACGTAACCGCTGAACACAGGTACAAGCTGACAATCTGAGAAGCAGGGACCATGCCGGGAGCAGGTGGGTATGATGTGACAGCCACCGTTCCCCCTCCCCGCCATCCCCCTGGGACAATGACTTGAGAATAAGCTGAGAGGGGCACTTTTAGCCTAAAAAAAGGCTGAAAATCTCGGCTTATACTCGAGTATATACAGTAGTTGCTTTTCAGACCTACATTCCACTTTTTGGGCTGTCTGCTACCCTAGGTCTATACACTATTTGGGGGTAAAAAAAAAAATTCATACCACGTATTGAGCATTCTGTTATCTCTGTCAGACTCCTGGTGTATCTGTGCTCTACAAATACATAGTAAAAAAGGAACAGCACAATAATTCACAGCGGGTCCCAGGCCTCCAGGAAAACAGTCAAATACTTGCCAAACTAAACAGAAGAAAAAAATGAAGGCAGGACTCCAATTGTTTCAAGTGGAAAAAGTGAAAAAACTTTATTCTGCCTCACTCATCCTGGGCAATGTTTCGGCCCCTCCTGAGGCTTGATAAAGGTTGTTTTTCAGACCTACATTCCACTTTTTTGGCTTTGCGCTACCCTAGGTCTACGCAAAAAATTAAAAAAAACCTCCAGGCCACAATTTGAAGCGTGTGATATCTCTGTCAGACTCTTGGTCTATCTGTGCTCTCCAAATAGTTGCTTTTCAGGCCTACACTCCACTTTTTTGGCTGTCTGCTACCCTAGCTCAAAATACTATTTTGGGGTAAAAAATAAAAAAATACCAGCAACATATTGAACAGTCTGGTATCGCTCTGACACGCGTCATCTATCTGCGGCCTACAAGCATACAAATTGTTCATTAGATTAGAGTCGAGGCTTGCATTCACCTTTTTATTAAATTGGCCAAGGCGCATGGCAAGGGATAGGAAAGAGGACTTGATGGTGATCGTGCATGCAGAGGTCGAGGCCTTGGGCTAGCTGAAAGTGAGCCACAACAAACACCCACATCTCACTACAGATTCCTGTCAGAATTCATAGGGCATGGCAGAACAGCACTCTTGACACCAGAGCAGAGTGAAAAGGTAATTTGTTGGATGGCGGATAATGCTTCCATCACTTTGCCAAATCCACCACCCTGTTTTCCACACAGTCAAGTCTGAGTAGCCATGACTCTGGACCGCATATTCCTCACCTCTCAATGGAGATCGGGGGTCACACGCTCAGGTCCTGTAGCTGCTCCTATTGGTCCACTAGGAAGGTCCTGGAGTGCTGCAGCCGTAAAAGGTTTGCATGGCTGCACGGCCATGCGCTAGTATAAACCTGTTATCGTGTGTGTGTGGTTGTATGCCTGTTCTTGTGATTGCTCCTTAATCATTCCTATTCCTAGTGATGTTGAATGCTCACAAATGTTGGAGTTAACTAGCACCTGACAGGGCTATCTACACATAAGAGCACGATCTACACTGCGTCTAACCAGCATTGACCGCCAGTGCGGTGCTGTAATCACTCTGTGCAGCTATCTCCAGTTACTCCTGACAATCGGTCAGTGTAGGGTAGGAACTCCCGCTTGATCCTAGCATCTGACTCAGGGCATCCTCAGGCGCGGGCTCAAAAGCCACCGAGGGTCAGGGCGGAATCAATCACCAGCATAGTGGTGGTGAATTGCAGGGATCCCACTAGTATTCATTTGTTACACCCTGTGACTGCTAACAGGGCACAGCGTTTCCTTGATTCCCTTCGACTCTGTGAAGCAACAGAGTTTGCTCCTATACAGACCTGGTGATGGAACCCATGTCTATTCTGGTGTAATATCGCCATAGTACCGCCATTAACTAGCAGCAGGTTCCACTCCTGCACTGTGGACCCCGGGCTGCGAACGCACCTTTACTATCAATATATTTACTTGGTGCGGTCCGCCAGCCCTAACACCCGAGTATTACAAAATGTTTAAACTGAGCAATGTTACTGATATCTGGTGAGAATTTCATGTCAATAATATCTTTAAAAATATGTTTACTTGAAAAATTGATGACATGTTCAATACTTATTTAACCTGCTGTGTTTGTTATTGGATAGCAATAATAAAAAAAATAAAGTAGACATATAAAAGTCAGATAAATAAAATACTAAAGGTAGGTAAGTGTCAATAACAAAGCTCCCAAGTTTGAATACTACAAATCAGTACAAGAGTTACATTGTGTGCAATCACAGTATTGAGAAAAAATACTCAAAAGTTACGAGTCAAAATAGCGAGTGAAGTGTAATTTAAGGCTCTTTAAAGTACATATAGATATCACATAAAAGTTAACATAATGTTAATATTGCACAGGGGGTGGATTACACATTTTATATCAAAGAAAATGCACCTGACTTGTGTTTTGCATCAAGCTTCCTCAGGGGTATTGGGAGAATGTATCTTTGAGGCTATATAAGTGAAACATGGTTTTACTCAGGCTCTCTTTTCCTACATTATTCTGCTCTCAGATGCGGTAGCAAAAACCAGCGACAGATTCCTGTTAAAGAGATTTCATTGTATATATGCCTAAATAATGTGCAATATGCGGTAAATGTACATACACAAACATACACACTATATGTTATTCTTTTGTTTTGTTGTTGATTGTTTAGCTAAACATAATATTCCTTTCATACTTTGACTTCATGGGTAATTTAAGAATATAATTATTTTCTATTAAATTAAGTACAGAGATAATAGGAAATACTGCTTCATGGAAATCACTCTCTTAATGATGTACACATAGCACATTCTTTATCTAGAAATGCACCAGCAACAATGTATTCCTTTTAATTGAAAACTATTTAAAATCATTGTTTTTATGATTCTGTGTATTAAGAATTGTTTAATTAAAAACTATTCATCATTGTATTGCACGTCATCCAAAAATACTTCAAGTATTCCGATAGAAACTACAATTAGAAATTTAAAATATAATGTATTGTTTATTGAGAATGTTGATAATTTAATAGATTTTTTTAAGTAATGTTTGGAAAATTCGAGTAGTACGTTTTTATTTCATGTGGCATAACTACTAAAAATATATACCGTACATAGAGCAAAATAGTGTAAAAATGCAAATATGTGATTTATGTGCAAGAAAACAATTGTGGATACTTTTGCTGAAAAGCTGTACAGTAATTTCCTTTGTAGTGTTGTAAAGTAGGATTGCAATATAGTACAGTACATTCTTTTTTCATTAAGTTATCAAGAAATAATACATCATCTTTACCAAAAGAGAAATATTTGAATGTTATATGGATAATAATTGCAAATTTCATAGATGTTTAACACCAGCCTTCTGTAGATTATCTCAATCACACAACAAGAAAGTTGCAGTTTATGACATTGCATCTAACTATTGTTAATATTTAACAAAGGAAGGAATAAATTGCTCACTGTGCAGTGAATGACCAAATCTTTCCATTGTATGCAAAATACTGATGACCATCAGGAAATTAGTCCAAAAAAACAAAAGTTGATCGGCACACCCAAAAATAGATACAATCTTCAAATTTTATTCCATATACAGCTCTGGCAAAAATTAAGAGACCACTGCAAAATTTTCAGTTTGTATTTTTCTCTTCATAGGTATATTTTTGAGTAAAATGTAAATTGTCCTTTTATTCTATAAACTTTTGACAACATGTCTCCAAATTTTGAAGCAATAAATTTAGCATTTTTTTTCCGAAAGGGAGAAATGGTAAAAATTAAAAAAAAAAAACACAGTGCTTTCAGACCTCAAATAATGCAAGAAAAAAAAAAGTTCAGAATCATTTAGAAACAACAATACTAATATTCTAACTCAGGAAGAGTTCAGAAATCAATATTTTGTGGAATAACCATGATTTTTAATCACAGCTTTCATGCATCTTGGTATGCTTTCAACCAGTCTTTCACACTGCTTCTGGCACAAAAATGTAAGCAGTTCTTCTTTGTTTGATGACTTGTGACTATTCATCTTCCACTTGATTACATTCCAGAGGTTTTCAGTGGGGTTCAGGTCCGGAGACTGGGCTGCCCATGACAGGGTTTGGATGTGGTAGTCTCTCAATTTTTGCCAGAGCTGTATAACAAACAATTTAAATCCACATGCTGCCGATAGAAAAAACACACTGATGCATTTCTGTTACTGTGTGAGCCCTTATTCATAGGGCGCACACAGAGCTAGAAACATGTCAGAATATTTTTTCTTTCAATCACCAGCATGTGGATTTTAATTGTTTGATATTTATGGAATAAAATGTAAAGATTTTTTGTGAGAATTAAGCACTTGGAGCTAAATGACATACAGTGTATATCCATCATAAGCAGACATCAGTTTGTGCTCTATGGTAAAGACACTTCAAGGAGTTAACCACAGGCTGCAACTTCTGTAGGAGTGCAATCAGCTGCATGAGCCTTACTTATTTACATTACCTGGACCCTGCTATGACTGCTAAGATCAATGTTCTTGACCATTCTAGCAATTTAACCCCTTTTATGCTGCTTTCTAAAGTAAAAGTGGCACACAAGAAGTTTGTCAGAAGAAGACTGCTCTCACTGTCAGTTCATTGTCACCCCAAAGTATGATCAATTACTTTGGCAACTGAAGACTAAACAAAGGTCACAAATTATCCTTTACTCCCTATATCCGATCACTCACTTGCTCTTGTCACCTGCATCTTAAAAACATCTCCAGAATCCGACCTTTTCTCACCGTTGAAACTGCTAAGACTCTTACTGTCGCTCTCATTCATTCCCGTCTGGATTACTGCAACTCTCTTCTGATCGGTCTCCCTCTTACCAAACTTTCTCCACTCAAATCCATCTTGAATGCTGCAGCCAGAGTCATATTTCTGTCCAGCCGCTTCACCGATGCCTCCATCTTGGGCCAGTCATTACACTGGCTATCCATTCACTACAGGGTCCAGTATAAACTCATCTCTCTCACCCACAAAGCCCTCCACAGTTCTGCACAGCCTTATATCTCCTCTCTCATCTCTGTCTATCGCCCTACACGTTCCCTCCGTTCTACAAATGACCTAAGACTAACATCCCCCGTAATCCGAACCTCGCACCTCCGTCTCCAAGACTTCTCTCGTGCTGCGCCAGCTCTCTGGAATGCACTTCCCCAGACGATCAGACTGATACCTAGCCCCGACCTATTCAAGCGTGCTTTGAAAACCCATCTCTTCAAACAAGCCTACCACATCAACTACTCAGTAAACTAACTTTGCCCTGTTCCCGCCTTCCAAATATTATTCTGAATCTGCACCCTACTATTCATCTGTCTCCACACCCTCCATGCACACGATAACTGCGCTTGATGCTTGACTATTGCACTTAAACACACGGGCTGATGACCAGATCATGCAGCTTTGTATGAAAATCCCTATCTATATATATAATTGTCTAAGGGTTTTTCTGTCTGTCTGTCTGTCTGTCTGTCTGTCTGTCTGTCCAGGAAATCCCGGCTCTCTGATTGGTCGAGGCCGCCAGGCCTCGACCAATCAGAGACCGGCACAACATCGACGTAGAAATCCCGTGTCTCTGATTGGTCGAGGCCGCCAGGCCTCGACCAATCAGCAACGGGCACAGCGACGATGATGTCATAAAGGACGTAGACATCCCTCGTCTCTGATTGGTCGAGGCCGCCAGGCCTCGACCAATCAGCAACGGGCACAGCGACGATGATGTCATAGTGGTTGCCATGGCGACGATGATGTCATAAAGGTTGCCTCGACCAATCAGCAACGGGCACAGTCTGCCACAAATTCTGGAATCATCATTGTCCATATACTACGGGAACATGCATATTCTAGAATACCCGATGCCAGGTCTCTGATTGGTCGAGGCCACCAGGCATTTGACCAATCAGCGACGAGCACAGTATCGATGTAGAAATCCCGCGTCTCTGATTGGTCGAAGCCGCCAGGCCTCGACCAATCAGCGACGGGCACAGCGACAATGATGTCATAAAGGACATAGACATCCCGCGTCTCTGATTGGTCGAAGCCGCCAGGCCTCGACCAATCAGCGACGGGCACAGCGACAATGATGTCATAAAGGACGTAGAAATCCCACATTTCTGATCCAGCGACGGGCACAGTATCGACGTAGATGTCATAATGGTTGCCATGGCGATGATGATGTCATAAAGGTTGCCTCGACCAATCAGCAACGGACACAATCTTCCGCGAATTCTGGAATCATCATTGTCCATATACTACGGGGACATGCATATTCTAGAATACCATACCAGTAGAATACTGTACCATACTAATGTACAATATGTACAATACAATACATACAATTGTGTACTCTATATATATCATAAAGGACGTAGACATGCCGCGTCTCTGATTGGTCGAGGCCGCCAGGCCTCGACCAATCAGCAACGGGCACAGCGACGATGATGTCATAAAGGACGTAGACATCTCACGTTTCTGATTTAGCGATGGGCACAGTATCGACGTAGATGTCATAATGGTTGCCATGGCGACGATGATGTCATAGAGGTTGCCTCGACCAATCAGCGACGGGCACAGTCTGCCGCGAATTCTGGAATCATCATTGTCCATATACATATGCATATTCTAGAATACCCGATGCGTTAGAATCGGGCCACAGTCTAGTTTATTATAATTGCCAGACCTGAAATAACAATCACTTTTCACCTATTTTGTCCCCCCATTTCCTTGTAGATTGTAAGCTTGCGAGCAGGGACCTCACTCCTAATGTCACTGTTTAAATTGTCTTAACTCGTACCAAATTTATTGTTGTACATGTCCCCGCTTAATTGTAAAGTGCTGCGAATTATGTTGGTGCTATATAAATAAAAATTATTATTATTATTAAAGATCTCTAGGTCTGCCATACATTATAGTCTTTTAGATTCTTCCTGAGGTGGGCACTTTTAATCTTGCTTTCACTTAAAAACTGATAGGATAATGTAATGCACTGTTTTCCATAAGCAGAGTTGGGTATTATTCATACGATAATAATATAACATGCCCAAATTCATTTAACGGACTATTAATTAAAATCAAAAAGTGAATTAAAATATTTTTACGTATTTGAAAAAAAAATAAAACCACTCTCCCTAAATTACCAATTTTCCAAATAAAAAATTGCGTAATATGGAAAAGATAAATGTATTTAAGAAAAATTACATATTTACATATTTGATATTGCCACATTCGGAATCTTGTGTACTATAGCACTATATCATTATTTATCTCATTAATTGAACATTAAAAAAGCAAAGCCTGGAGTTGCCATTTTTGATAAATCTGCCTCACAAATACCTAAAATAAACAATGATAAAAAGCTGTATATATACCAGAAAAGTAGCAATATATTCTACAGATATTTACAGAGAGTAACAAACCCTAAAGCTGGAGTCACACACAACGTATAAAAATATGATCCATTTTTTACAGACCAACAGTGGTCCTTATGTCATCCGTTGGCAAGATGTGGCTGTGTATTTTGTGCATGTAAACCTCTGTATGGCACCCGTATGGCCTCCATACAGCGAGATTTTCTCGCCGGCTTTCAAAAAGGACATATACTGGATCCATGGGCTAAAATATTTGTGAAAACATATATATATATATATATATATATACTAGACTGTGGCCCGATTCTAACGCATCGGGTATTCTAGAATATCCATATGTATATGGACAATGATGATTCCAGAATTCGCGGCAGACTGTGCCCGTCGCTGATTGGTCGAGGCAACCTCTATGACATCATCGTCGCCATGGCAACCATTATGACATCTACGTCGATACTGTGCCCGTCGCTGAATCAGAAACGTGAGATGTCTACGTCCTTTATGACATCATCGTCGCTGTGCCCGTTGCTGATTGGTCGAGGCCTGGCGGCCTCGACCAATCAGAGACGCGGCATGTCTACGTCCTTTATGATATATATAGAGTACACAATTGTATGTATTGTATTGTACATATTGTACATTAGTATGGTACAGTATTCTACTGGTATGGTATTCTAGAATATGCATGTCCCCGTAGTATATGGACAATGATGATTCCAGAATTCGCGGAAGATTGTGTCCGTTGCTGATTGGTCGAGGCAACCTTTATGACATCATCATCGCCATGGCAACCATTATGACATCTACGTCGATACTGTGCCCGTCGCTGGATCAGAAATGTGGGATTACTACGTCCTTTATGACATCATTGTCGCTGTGCCCGTCGCTGATTGGTCGAGGCCTGGCGGCTTCGACCAATCAGAGACGCGGGATGTCTATGTCCTTTATGACATCATTGTCGCTGTGCCCGTCGCTGATTGGTCGAGGCCTGGCGGCTTCGACCAATCAGAGACGCGGGATTTCTACGTCGATACTGTGCTCGTCGCTGATTGGTCGAAGGCCTGGCGGCCTCGACCAATCAGAGACCTGGCATCGGGTATTCTAGAATATGCATGTCCCCGTAGTATATGGACAATGATGATTCCAGAATTTGCGGCAGACTGTGCCCGTTGCTGATTGGTCGAGGCAACCTTTATGACATCATCGTCGCCATGGCAACCACTATGACATCATCGTCGCTGTGCCCGTTGCTGATTGGTCGAGGCCTGGCGGCCTCGACCAATCAGAGACGCGGGATGTCTACGTCCTTTATGACATCATCGTCGCTGTGCCCGTTGCTGATTGGTCGAGGCCTGGCGGCCTCAACCAATCAGAGACACGGGATTTCTACGTCGATGCTGTGCCGGTCTCTGATTGGTCGAGGCCTGGCGGCCTTGACCAATCAGAGAGCCGGGATTTCCTGGACAGACAGACAGACAGACAGACAGAAAAACCCTTAGACAATTATATATATAGATATATATATATTCAGTATATTTAATACAGAGCTAGATAGCAGAAAAAATGGTGATTCAATTGCCGGTTGTTGCTATCTCCATGGTTGTTGCCCCCCGGCTAATAACATCTGCCCCCAGCCACCCCAGAAGAGGCACTCTCTCTCTCTTCCCACTCCCGAGTAGTGGTGGGATATGGGGTAGTAAGGGGTTAATGTCACCTTGCTAATGTAAGGTGACATTAAGCCTGGTTAATAATGAAAAGATGTCAATAAGACACCTATCCTTTATTAATCCAATAAATAGTAATAAAGGGTTAAATAAACACACCCACATATTGCAAAGAAAGTATTTTAATGAAATAAATAAACACATGGGGTTTTAATACCCCATTAAAAATTTAATAATTGTACTCTCAATCCAACTGACAACCCTCTATCTGAAAAAAATTGAAAAATAAAAAAACACCAATATCCCATACCTGTCCACTGTACAGTCATGTTCCACAATTTAAATACATCTGAAGAGGTTAAATAATGTTTGCAACCAGGAGCCTGCTAATGCAGCTGCCCCTGGCGGTAAAAACTGGGGAATAAATGGAATGCAACTTTGTTGACTTGTGGTGCTGCACCCCCTGGTGACATAAACTCATATGAACTCTAGCGTGGGAATTTTTCTGAATTTTTTCTCATGCTAGAGTTCATATGAGTTTCTGCCACCAGGGGGCGCAGCATCACTAGTCACCGAAGCTGCATTCCATTCATTCCCCAGTTTTTACAGCCAGGGGCAGCTGCATTAGCAGGCTCCTGGTTGTAAAATTATTTAACCCCTTCAGATGAATTTACATTGTGGGACTTGACTGTACGGCGGACAGGTATGGGATATTGTTTTTTTATTTTCAATTTTTTTCAAAATATCGAGGGTCGTCAGTTGGATTGAGAGTACAATAAAGATATTTAAACTCCATGTGTATTTATTTCATTAAAATACTATTATTATTGCCTTCATCTACTAATCTGATTGCCTTCATACCCCTGCGTTTAGTGTCCCCCACTGAGTTGGAGGGACGATACATTAGTTTCCCCTGATGAGTCTTACATAACGAAACGCATAGGGAAATGTGTCTTGTACTTCGGGGTTAAATTATTTTCCTGACAGCGTGGATGGGTATGTGTGCAGCCAGAATTGTGCCACCCCCCCCCCCCCCCCGCCCAGATGCTGTGGATATACTGAGTGGTCTTAACCCTACTGAAAAAGGAAGTCTGGAGGTGAGATCGTTCCAATTTTTATACATTAATTACCGTCACTGCATCTTCATATGATTGATGGAGACAAGAGATATGCGGTTTGTGATTTATATGTGATTTATATGTGTCATGTGCTCCCTTATAGGATTTGACTTTTTCCCTTAAGAGATTTACATATTAATGGTCGTTTAGATGGTCTCGGGGATTTGGTAATTTTTGTCATTCCCTTTGTATGGGAATTTTTTCTGTGAGTCCTTTATGTTAATTTTGTTGTTCTTATGTGGTTGGTTATACAATTATTAGCAAAAATACATTAAAAGTTACATTTTATATTAGTCACACCCTGTTTTGACATGCTGTTAAGTCACCAAGTCAGGAGGACTAGGGTGCGGCAGTGAAAGCCGACATGGTGGAAGGCAAAGTCACTGAACCAAACTGGGAAGTTAACATGCAGAGTGAGGCCAAGAGTGCGGAGGGTGAAGTATGGCAGCAGAAAAACAGGTAAGAAGAGGCAGTGGGTTGACCAAAAGGTGAAGGCCAGCATCTCATTTGCAGATCATTGACACTTGTGAATTTCTCTGTCAAAAAGATAGGTGTTCTCCATTTTGGGATTTTTATCAAAAGAGTTCTGAGACAAAAAAAAATGGTAATTAGCAAACTTCGCCATGCCATGATCAGCAGGGGCATGATCACTAAAAGCCTAACCACCAGTATGATCAGGTACATGTCATCTAAGCATCCAACTCAGTGAGTCCAAAGCCTGGGTCCACAATTGGTGTCATTGGGTGACATCACTGCCTTTTCCTCAATGCTAGGTTTACTTGTGCCAAGTGCTCAACTTGTTAGTTCAGTGGTTTCTGAAAACCTACCAACATTTGCTAGAGCTTCTGGTAAAAGTATGTTGCGTCAGTGCCCATTTCTGCAAGTCAGCTACAGCTGCTGCCACTCTGGCAATGCTGCAGCAGCGCAAGCAAGTGCATGCTCATGGACTGGTGTGCGACATGACAGTGGAACTACACTGCACATGATGGCAAGGTTTTGTGAGTAGTAGAGGCCAGTTTTTGAATCCCAGCTTTACACGATTGTCCTCATTCTGGTCAGCTTCTGCACATAACAACTGAACACTGGACATTTGCGTGGTTTTCCAAGACATTTAGGACTTCACAAAGATGATGCATGGAGATGATGCCATGATCAGTGCAATGAAAGTAAAGCATGACTGCTGTGCTTAAAAAAGGCCACGCCTCTTAGCTCTGCAAACCCCTTCATCAAACACGCGCAAAACGCTCATGATTCATGATACAACATCATTATCATTGCTAAAGTGCAGGAAATATTTTGGTGGCAATGCAAATATTTTCAAGCACTTTTACCAAATGTTACCGATTTTATGAAATTTTGCTTGGATTTACAATCACAAATCCAAATGTGACATATTTGTGCTGAATTTATGTTTGGTAATCATTTTACGAACAAATTCACTCAACTCTAGTCATTATGATTTAAAAGAGAAAACACAATAGTTTGACAATAAATGGCTTCACCCAACCACTAACCATGAGTGGAGAATATGTTTGGTGTTATCATTCATATTCTCTTAAAGGTCAAAAAGGCAAAAATTCTCCCAGTATTTTCATGACTATGAAAATTGTACATTCACACCCAAGGCAACAAAACTATGAATTAACACATGTGGAATTATATACTTAGCAAAAAAGTGTGAAACAACTGAAATTATGTCTTATATTCTAGGTTCTTCAAAGTAGCCACCTTTTGCTTTGATGACTGCTTTGCACACTCTTGGAATTCTCTTGATGAGCTTCAAGAGGTAGTCACCGGGAATGGTTTTCACTTCACAGGTGTGCCCTGTCAGGTGTAATAAGTGGGATTTATTGACTTATAAATGGGGTTGGGACCATCAGTTGTGTTGTGCAGAAGTCTGGTGGATACACAGCTGATAGTCCTACTGGCTAGAATGTTAGAATATGCATTATGGCAAGAAAAAAGCCGCTAAGTAAAGAAAAACGAGCGGCCATCATTACTTTAAGAAATGAAGGTTAGTCAGTCCGAAAAATTGGGAAAACTTTGAAAGTGTCCCTAAGTGCAGTGGCAAAAACCATCAAGCGCTACAAAGAAGCTGGCTCACATGAGGACCTCCCCAGGAAAGGAAGACTAAGAGTCACCTCTGCTTCTGAGGGTCAGTTTATCTGAGTAACCAGCCTCAGAAATCGCAGGTTAACAGTAGCTCAGATTAGAGACCAGGTCAATGCCACACAGAGTTCTAGCAGCAGACACATCTCTACAACAACTGTTAAGAGGAGACTTTGTGCAGCAAACCTTCATGGAAAAATAGCTGCTAGGAAACCACTGCTAAGGACAGGCAACAAGCAGAAGAGACTTGTTTGGGCTAAAGAAAAAAAGGAATGGACATTTGACCAGTGGAAATCTGTGCTTTGGTCTGATGAGTCCAAATTTGAGATCTTTGGTTCCAACCACGGTGTCTTTGTGCGACGCATAAAAGGTGAACGGAATACATGCCTGGTTCCCACCGTGAAGCATGGAGGAGGAGGGGTGATGGTGTGGGGGTGCTTTGCTGGTGACACTGTTGGGGATTTATTCCAAATTGAAGGCATACTGAACCAGCATGACTACCACAGAATCTTGAAGCAGCATGCTATTCCATCCGGTTTGCGTTTAGTTGGACAATGACCCCAAACACACCTCCAGGCTGTGCAAGGGCTATTTGACCAAGAAGGAGAGTGATGGGCTGCTACGCCAGATGAACTGGCCTCCACAGTCACCAGACCTGAACCCAATCGAGATGGTTCGGGGTGAGCTGGACCGCAGAGTAAAGGCAAAAGGGCCAACAAGTGCTAAGCATCTCTGGGAACTCCTTCAAGATTGTTGGAAGACCATTCCCAGTGATTACCTCTTGAAGCTCATCAACAGAATGCCAAGAGTGTGCAAACCAGTCATCAAAGCAAAAGGTGGCTACTTTGAAGAACCTAGAATATAAGACATATTTTCAGTCGTTTCACACTTTTGTGTTAAGTACTTAATTCCACATGTTTTAATTCATAGTTGTGATGCCTTCAGTGTGAATTTATAATTTTCATAGTCATGAAAATACAGAAAAATCTTTAAATGAGAAGGTGTGTCCAATCTTTTGGTCTGTACTGTATGAAGATAGTCATTGCTGCAGAATCAAATTTGTACACATGTAGCAGGTCAATTTTGGTTTTGATTTCAAAGCAACAAAATTTAACACAAACCAAGTTCTACATTACATCTGACAATAGTCAATTTTTAACCAACTGTAATTTAACACAAAGCACATTAAACCATACAGATAACTAATTGAATTCAGGAAAAAAATATGAACTTTTTTTTGGAGTTTTAGATACTACCCTAATGTAACAATACCTGTGTTGCATTTCATGGATGACTAATTGAATATAGAAACATTTTTTGAAAATAAATATTTTAAATGTGTAGTAGATGTACTTATACACTCATAAAAGCTTAGTAGAAAGTGCAAAGCCAGGAAAAAATTATAAGGAGGGTCATACAGTCATCCATAGACCCTGAAAAGCAACAACTTTTGGGCCTTATTTAAATATTTTTAAAGTGTAGTTGCTGTACTCATGCACTCATAAAAGCTTTACCTAAAGTGCTAAGCCAGGAAAAAATTATAAGGAGGATAGTACAGTAATCAACTTCAAGTGTCCGTTTCTTCTTCTCCTTCCTCGGGATGCTGGGTGACTCCATGTGCTTCTTGGAGCCCGATTCCTAGGTGTCTGGGCTGTAAGTGACCAGGCTTTGGGCATTGAAGGAGCCCCTAACATATAGAAATGAGTCCCCTGAGTCAGCAAGGAAAGCCAAAACTTGTTCTTGCTGCTCCGGCTTTAAAAGCGGTTTTCCTATTCCCAGAAAAGGGAGCGTTCGAGGCCTTGTGCAGCCAGATGATGAGCCTGGCTCAACAACTCAAGACTTAGGTGCTATATTGCTTTTCCCACGACCACCTGATGCTCCACCACCACTACCATCATTACCAGCTTGCAATGACCGCCCACGGCCACGACCTCTTCCACCAGACTTCCTCATTGTTTGAAAAATGTAACCAAACTAACGGTATTTGTTACTGTAAAACCAGTTACAAGGTGAACTCAAACTTCTGTTGGATTTATATATCCCTTTATAGGTGGGTGAGACTGCAGGGGAAATCAGGCCCAATGTATAACAGTACACAGCTTCAGTGGCAGACAGATATGCCACTAACAGGACTGACGCAGATGCAGACACTACCAATAAAAATCTCCCCCTTTTTATTTTTTCTGGGAGAATATTGAAGAAATGTGGCCCACTCTTACACAATATATGGTCTGTGGCATAAAATGAAAGACAGATGCCACACACACGACTGGCACTGAGGCAGAATTGCCAATCTTAATCTCCCACTATTTTTTTTTATTTATTGGAGAATTGGCAAGAAATCAGGCCCACTGTTAGACTGTATGTTTTCTGTGACACAAATTGAGAGACAGATGCCACACACAGGACTGGCACTGAGGCAGAAATGCCAATCTTAATCTCGCACTTTTTTTTTTAATTTATTGGAGAATGGGCAAGAAATCAGGCCCACTGTTAGACTGTATGTTTTCTGTGGCACAAAATGAGAGACAGATGCCACGCACAGGACTGGCACTGAGGCAGAAATGCCAATCTTAATCTCCCACTATTTTTTTTTTCCTGGGAGAATTTTAAAAAAATCTGGCCCAGTATTACACACTAGGTTTTCTGTGGCAAAAAATTAGAGACAGATATCACACACAGCACTGCCACTGAGGCAGAATTGCCAATCTTAACCCCTATCTGACCTCAGACAGGATAGTACGTCCGAGGTCAGATACCGCGCTTTGATGCAGGGCTCCGCTGTGAGCCCGCACCAAAGTCGGGACATGTCAGCTGTTTTGAACAGCTGACATGTGCCCATAATAGGCGCGGGCAGAATCGCAATCTGCCCGCACCTATTAACTAGTTAAATGCCGCTGTCAAACGCAGACAGCGGCATTTAACTACGGCATCCGGCCGGGCGGCCGGAAATGACGTCATCGCCGACCCCTGTCACATGATCGGGGGTCAGCGATGCGTCTCCTTTGTAACCATAGAGGTCCTTGAGACCTCTATGGTTACTGATCGCCGGTGGCTGTGAGCGCCACCCTGTGGTCGGAGCTCACAGCACACCTGCATTTCTGCTACATAGCAGCGATCAGCAGATCGCTGCTATGTAGCAGAGGCGATCGTGCTGTGCCTGCTTCTAGCCTCCCATGGAGGCTATTGAAGCATGGCAAAAGTGAAAAAAAAAAGTTGAAAAAAATGTTAAAAAAATAAAAAAAATTTAAAAGTTTAAATCACCCCCCTTTCACCCCAATCAAAATAAATCCATAAAAAAAATATCAAATCTACACATATTTGGTATTGCCGCGCTCAGAATAGCCCGATCTATCAATTAAAAAAAAGCATTAACCTGATCGCTAACCGGCGTAGCGAGAAAAAAATTCGAAACGCCAGAATTACGTTTTTAGGTCGCCGCGACATTGCATTAAAATGTAATAACAAGCGATCAAAAGAACATATCTGCACCAAAATGGTATCATTAAAAACATCATCCCGGCACGCAAAAAATAAGCCCTCAACCGACCCCACATCACGAAAAATGTAGACGCTACGAGTATCAGAAAATGGCGCAATTTTTTTTTTTTTTAGCAAAGTTTGGAATTTTTTTTCACCACTTAGATAAAAAAAAAAACTAGTGATTTTAGGTGTCTATGAACTCGTAATGACCTGGAGAATCATAATGGCAGGTCAGTTTTAGCATTTAGTGAACCTAGCAAAAAAGCCAAACAAGAAACAAGTGTGGGACTGCACTTTTTTTTGCAATTTCACCGCACTTGGAATTTTTTTCTTGTTTTCTAGTACACGACATGCTAAAACCAATGATGTCGTTCAAAAGTACAACTTGTCTCGCAAAAAATAAGCCCTCACATGGCCAAATTGACGGAAAAATAAAAAAGTTATGGCTCTGGGAAGGAGGGCAGCGAAAAACGAACACGGAAAAAGAAAAAATCCCAAGGTCATGAAGGGGTTAATCTCCCACTAATTTTTTTATTTATGGGAGAATTGGCTAGAAATCAGGCCCACTATTGGACTGTATGTTTTCTGTGGCACAAAATGAGAGACAGATGCTACACACAGGACTGGCACTGAGGCAGAAAAGCCAATTTTAATCTCCCACTATTTTTTTCTTCCTGGAAGATTTTTAAAAAAATCTGGCCCAGTATTACACACTAGGTTTTCTGTGGCACAAAATTAAAGACAGATGCCACACACACGACTGGCACTGAGGCAGAATTGCCAATCTTAATCTCCCACTATTTTTTTTTATTTATGGGAGAATTGGCAAGAAATCAGGCCCACTGTTAGGCTCTATGTTTTCTGTGGCACAAAATGAGAGACAGATGCTACACGCAGGACTGGCACTGAGGCAGAAATGCCAATTTTAATCTCCCACTATTTTTTTTTTCCTGGGAGAATTTAAAAAAAATCTGGCCCAGTATTACACACTAGGTTTTCTGTGGCACAAAATTAAAGACAAATGCCACACACACGACTGGCACAGAGGCAGAATTGCCAATCTTAATCTCCCACTATTTTTTTTTATTTATGGGAGAATTGGCAAGAAATCAGGCCCACTGTTAGGCTCTATGTTTTCTGTGGCACAAAATGAGAGACAGATGCCACACACAGGACTGGCACTGAGGCAGAAATGCCAATCTTAATCTCCCACTTTTCTTTTTCCTGGGAGAATTTGAAAAATATCTGGCCCAGTATTACACACTAGGTTTTCTGTGGCACAAAATTAGAGACAGATGTCACACAAGCACTGGCACTGAGGCAGAATTGCCAATCTTAATCTCCCACAATTTTTTTTATCTATTGGAGAATTGGCAAGAAGTCAGGCCAACTGTTAGACTGTATGTTTTCTGTGGCACAAAATGAAAGACAGATGCCACACACAGGACTGGCACTGAGGCAGAAATGCCAATCTTAATCTTCCACTATTTTTTTTTCCTGGGAGAATTTAAAAAAAAATCTGGCCCAGTGTTACACACTAAGTTTTCTGTGGCACAAAATTAAAGACAGATGTCACACACAGCACTGGCACTGAGGCAGAAATGCCAATCTTAATCTTCCACTATTTTTTTTTCCTGGGAGAATTTTAAAAAAAATCTGGCCCAGTGTTACACACTAAGTTTTCTGTGGCACAAAATTAAAGACAGATGTCACACACAGCACTGGCACTGAGGCAGAATTGCCAATCTTAATCTCCCACAATTTTTTTTTATTTATTGGAGAATTGGCAAGAAGTCAGGCCAACTGTTAGACTGTATGTTTTCTGTGGCACAAAATGAAAGACAGATGCCACACACATGACTGGCACTGAGGCAGAAATGCCAATCTTAATCTTCCACTATTTTTTTTTCCTGGGAGAATTTAAAAAAAAATCTGGCCCAGTGTTACACACTAAGTTTTCTGTGGCACAAAATTAAAGACAGATGCCACCCACACGACTGGCACTGAGGCAGAATTGCCAATCTTAATCTCCCACTATTTTTTTTTATTTATGGGAGAATTGGCAAGAAATCAGGCCCACTGTTAGACTCTATGTTTTCTGTGGCACAAAATGAGAGACAGATACCACACACAGGACTGGCACTGAGGCAGAAATGCCAATCTTAATCTCCCACTATTTTTTTTATTTATGGGAGAATTGGCAAGAAATCAGGCCCACTGTTAGACTGTATGTTTTCTGTGGCACAAAATGAGAGACAGATGCCACACACAGGACTGGCACTGAGGCAGAAATGCCAATCTTAATCTCCCACTATTTTTTTTTCCTGGGAGAATTTTAAAAAAATCTGGCCCAGTATTACACACTAGGGTTTATGTGGCACAAAATTAAAGACAGATGCCACACACTCGACTGGCACTGAGGCAGAATTGCCAATCTTAATCTCTCGCTATTTTTTTTATTGATGGGAGAATTGGCAAGAAATCAGGCCCACTGTTAGACTGTATGTTTTCTGTGGCACAAAATGACAGACAGATGCCACACACAGGACTGGCACTGAGGCAGAATGGCCAATCTTAATTTCCCACAATTTTTTTTCTGGGAGAAGTTTTAAAAAAATCTGGCCCAGTATTACACACTAGGTTTTCTGTGGCACAAAATTAAAGACAGATGCCACACACACGACTGGCACTGAGGCAGAATTGCCAATCTTAATCTCCCACTATTTTTTTTTATTTATGGGAGAATTGGCAAGAAATCAGGCCCACTGTTAGACTGTATGTTTTCTGTGGCATAAAATGACAGACAGATGCCACACACAGGACTGGCACTGAGGCAGAAATGCCAATCTTAATCTCCCACTTTTTTGTAACTTTATTGTGGGAGAATTGTCAAGAAATCAGGCCCAGTGTTACACACTAGGTTTTCTGTGGCACAAAATTAGAGACAGATGCCACACATAGCACTGGCACTGAGGCAGAATGGCCAATCTTAATCTCCCACTATTTTTTTTTATTTATGGGAGAATTGGCAAGAAATCAGGCCCACTGTTAGACTGTAAAGTTTCTGTGCCAGAAAATGAGACACAGATGCCACACACAGGACTGCCACTGATGCAGATTTGCCAATTTTAATCTGCACCTTTTTTTTTCTTCAGGGAGACTAGTGAATAAATCTGGGCCACTGTATTAGAGTATATTTTCTGTGGCAGAAAGTGGCTTGAAGAGATATAGCGAAAAAAAAGGGACTGTCCTACAATTACTATCTCCCTGCAGTAATCACAGCAAAGTATGGCAGGCAGCAAAAACAAGGAGTGGACCAGGCAGCAAAAACAAGGAGTGGACTGCTGCACAAAAAAGTCAAAAGTGTGGACAAACAAACAAGATAGCTGTGCAGAAAGGAAGGATCAACAGGATTTGTGCTTTGAGAAAAGCAGTTGGTTTGCACAGCGGCATACAAACAGCAATGCAGCTATCAGGGAGCCTTCTAGGGCAGCCCAATGAGGTACAGCGCTGAGGAAAAAAATGTAGCCTCCACTGTCCCTGCAAACAAAAGGTGGTGTTGGACAGTGGAAATCGCTACAGCACAAGCGGTTTGGGGGTTAATGTACCCTGCCTAACGCTATCCCTGCTTCTGAAGAAGCGGCAGCAACCTCTCCCTATACTCAGATCGGCAGCAGTAAGATGGCGGTCGGCGTGCACGCCCCTTTATAGCCCCTGTGATGCCGCAGAGAGCAAGCCAATCACTGTAATGCCCTTCTCTAAGATGGTGGAGACTGAGACCTATGTCATCACGCTGCCCACACTCTGCGTCCACCTTCATTGGCTGAGAAATGGCACTTTTTGCATCATTGAAACGCGACTTTGGCGCAAAAGTCGCGTACCGCGTGGCCGACCCCACACAGGGATCGGGTCAGGTTTCATGAAACCCGACTTTGCCAAAAGTCGGCGACTTATGAAAATGACCGATCCGTTTCGCTCAACCCTACCCGCAAGTATGAAGCAGTGTGTTTTATACGTTTATAAAAGCAAAGACACAATATTGTAAAAGTTTAAAAGATTTTATTGTTGCAAAATAAATACATCTCAAAGACAGTTCAATAATATAAAAATTCTTACAGAATATAAAAAGTAAAAATATCCAGTACATTCTTTACATCATGAGCCACATGGTTTGTAGCATCGGTAGAGACCTTTTTTTAGGTAGCAGAGTTCCGCACGTGGTACCTAATGACGGGGAATGTAAAGATTGAATTGTACATGGCGTTGGGGCTAGCTTCTGTGGTGTAGGTACAGCGTGTGTCTCACTGCCGGAAATTTTTAATTCATCTAAAAGCTTCTTAGTAGTATGATTACCCACAACTGTAGACGGTATATTTAGCTCGGCCATAGCCTGTATAAATGAATCACAACCCGGTGGTAAATTTCTGCCGGTCAGCGCATGTGTTGTACTATGCACCAAATCCGGTAAGTTAAACCCTGGTATTATGGATCCTTTGAAAATAAATTCCCTGTCATTAGGTACCACACGCGGAACTCTGCTACCTAAAAAAAGGTCTCTACCGATGCTACAAACCATGTGGCTCATGATGTAAAGAATGTACTGGATATTTTTACTTTTTTATATTCTGTAAGAATTTTAATATTATTGAAATGTCTTTGAGATGTATTTATTTTGCAACAATAAAATCTTTTAAACTTTTACAATATCGTGTCTTTGCTTTTATAAACGTATAAAACACACCGCTTCATACTTGCGGGTGTTGTAACATGGGTCATATACATGATATGCCCCATATAATGAGACTGGTGTTATAAACCACATGTAAAAATGAGAATCTCAGTGTCAAATAAGTACACAACTAGGATATAAAATATATAAAACGGCATGGTGTGTTATAAAACACAATTTTGCACTATATGTGAACACTGTGAATAAAATACACGGCTCTGATTACAGAATGCAATCTCACAACAACTACATATAAAAATGAAAATCTAATATAAAAACAAACAAATACTGGGATAATAATCACTGTATCAAATTAACAATATCAAACTATATCAAAAGGGGAAATATGCTGAGCATTATGGAATGCCGGCAGAAACACTGGTTCTAAATTACATATTACAGAAGCAAACTCACAAACAACTACATATAATATGAAAATCTAATAGGATATAAAATAAACAGCATGGTGTGTTGTAAAACACAATTTTGCACTATATGTGCTCATTGGTAATAAAACACACTGCCCTGATTACAGAATAATCGCACAGCAGCTACATATAAAAATCTAATGTAAAAACAAACAAAGACTGGGATAATAATCATCGGATCAAATTAACAATATCAAACGATATCAAAAGGGGAAATCAGCCAGACACACAGGGACAGCTGGCTGACAGGGGCTGGGAGGGGTTACACACTTTGATACACTCTGATAGGGGCGGGTCCACCTGTCAAATTGAGTTTGACGAAACCACCCGATGATACACTACTACACTGGCTTCTCTTTAGGTTTCGAATTTGGAATACAACCGAAATGTGAGTATAAAATGATTTGATTTAGGTGAACCTAATATCATAGCTACAGACAGTGCATCATGGTCTTCATAAGTTGTCATGTTTCACACTGTTGTGGTTTTGTAAGATTGGGTACTATAATCTTTACAAACAATTTGTACCAATATTTTGAATGCTTTTTCTCTACAATAAGATCATTTCAACCAGGTTAATTTGGATGCTGGAAATTTCCATTCTTTGACATTAACTTTTTTAGGTGGCACGTTGTAGTAGCGGTGTGTTTAGATTGCCTGATTGCAACTTACATTACTTTAGCTCAGATTATGCAAAGAAATTCAACATTTACCAGCACAAACATACTAAACAGTGGGTGTATCTAGAATTTAAGCTCTCCTCTACCAAACAGTAAGTCTTACCTTGGAGGCTCATCCACATACTTTGAACTTACGAACATATACAGAGAATTACTCAAAATTTGATATATCCCCTACACCTGGACTGAAGGCATAATTGTATAATAACTGCTAGTATCTCCACATTTTGGGGGTTGATGGAAGTCAAATAACCTTGTCTTGGTCTAAAATTATTCTGTCCTTATCGTTAAAAATAGCTAATTTTTCTGGTTCAGTTCCACATTACAAGATTCGATATAAACAGCTGTTACATTTTTAAAGCTCATTATCTCCCCATTAATGCCTTCTTAGATCTTTAACTTTGCTTGAAATTTTCAGTTCACAATCTGGGCATCTCCTGTGCAGTTTTGTGCAATATTAAACTTCTGTTTTTTCCAAATGAAAAGAGGGACTTCAAAAAATCCCACCAACAGTGCATCTATCTCCTGTAGAATTCAACAGCACAACCTCAGAATAATCTCTATTTTTCATATCAGATGCAAAAATTATTGCCTTCATTATCTAAGAATTGCTGGAGGTGTGATGAAGATACCGTATATACTCGAGTATAAGCCGACCCGAGTATATGCCGACCCCCCTAATTTTGCCACACAAAACTGGGAAAACTTATTGACTCGAGTATAAGCCTAGGGTAGGAAATGCAGCAGCTACCGGTGAATTTCAAAAATAAAAATAGATGCTCCATACCGTTCATTATTGCCCCATAGATGCTCCATATAAAGCTGTGCCCCATATAATGCTCTGCACCGTTATGGCCCCATAGATGTTCCATAGAAAGCTGTGCCATATAGAATGCTCTGCACCGTTCATTATTGCCCCATAGATGCTCCACATAAAGCTGTGCCACATATAATGCTCTGCACCGTTCATTATGGCCCCATAGATGCTCCATATAAAATTGTGCCATATAGAATGCTCTGCACCGTTTATATGGAGCATCTATGGGGCCATAATGAAGCTGTGCCATATATAATGCTCTGCACCGTTCATTATTGCCCCATAGATGCTCCATATAAAACTGTGCCATATAGAATGCACTGCCCAGTTCATTATGGCCCCATAGATGCTCCACATAAAGCTGTGCCATATGGAATGCTCTGCACCATTCATTATGGCCCCATAGATGCTCCACATAAAGCTGTGCCATATATAATGCTCTGCACCGTTTATTATGGCCCCATAGATGCTCCACATAAACCTGTGCCCCATATAGAATGCTATGCACCGTTCATTATGGCCCCATAGATGCTCCACATAAAGCTGTGCCCCATATATAATGCTATGCACCGTTCATTATGGCCCCATAGATGCTCCATATAAAGCTGTGTCATATATAATGCTCTGCACCGTTCATTATGGCCCCATAGATGCTCCACATAAAGCTGCACCCCATATAGAATGCTATGCACCGTTCATTATGGCCCCATAGATGCTCCACATAAAGCTGTGCCCCATATAGAATGCTATGCACCGTTCATTATGGCCCATAGATGCTCCACATAAAGCTGTGCCCCATATATAATGCTCTGCACTGTTCATTATGGCCCCATAGATGCTCCATATAAAGCTGTGCCATATGGAATGCTCTGCACTGTTCATTATGGCCCCATAGATGCTCCATATAAAGCTGTGCCATATGGAATGCTCTGCACCGTTCATTATGGCCCCATAGATGCTCCACATAAAGCTGCACCCCGTATAGAATGCTCTGCACCATTCATTATGGCCCCATAGATGCTCCACATAAAGCTGTGCCATATATAATGCTCTGCACCGTTCATTATGGCCCCATAGATGCTCCACATAAAGCTGCACCCCATATAGAATGCTCTGCACCATTCATTATGGCCCCATAGATGCTCCACATAAAGCTGTGCCCCATATAGAATGCTATGCACCGTTCATTATGGCCCATAGATGCTCCACATAAAGCTGTGCCCCATATATAATGCTCTGCACTGTTCATTATGGCCCCATAGATGCTCCATATAAAGCTGTGCCATATGGAATGCTCTGCACTGTTCATTATGGCCCCATAGATGCTCCATAGAAAGCTGTGCCATATATAATGCTGCTGCTGCAATAAAAAAAAATCACATATTCACCTCTCTTGCTCAGGACGCTGGCGCTTTCAATATTTACCTGCTCCTCGTGCGGCTCCGTCACCAGCACTGACGCTCAGCAGAGGACGCGCACTGACTACGTCACCGCGCCCTCCGACCTGAGCGTCACTGCCAGAGGACGATGGAGACAGAGCCGCACCGGAGCGAGGAGCAGGTAAATATCGCGCAGCGCTCCCCTCCCTGTATACTTACCTGCTCCCGGCGCGGTCCCTGCAGTCCCGGCTTCTCCCGGAGCTGCATCTTCTTCCTGTATTGAGCGGTCACAGTTACCGCTCATTTTCAGTCATGAATATGCGGCTCCACCTCTATGGGAGGTGGAGCCGCATATTCATGACTGTAATAAGTGGTACCATGTGACAGCTCAATACAGGAAGAAGATGCAGTGTCAGGAGAAGCCGGGACTGCAGGGACCGCGCCGGGAGCAGGTAAGTATAACTAGACAGCCTCCGCCCCCCCTCCCCTGCCGACCCCCGGGTATGACTCGAGTATAAGCCAAGAGGGGGACTTTCAGCCCAAAAAAATGGGCTGAAAATCTCGGCTTATACTCGAGTATATACGGTAAGTGCTCATCTTACATATTTGGCAACACTGTCCCATATTAAAACAGTTCTGTAGGTTATTATTCATGATATATAATCAGCTCTGACCATATCTTTTTATCTCCTGAATTTACATTAGTTTCATTTTTTTCCTGGGTCAGGGCAGAAGGCTAGTAAATTTCTGTTTCGACATTTCATGAAGGTTGTCAAGTTGATCATTGAAAATCCTGAAAGATGTCTAATATACAGTGTAAACTAGAAGTTTACATCTACTATATAAAGCTGAATGTGTGTATGTGTGCGTGTGTGTATGTGTATGTGTGTATGTCCGGGATTGGCATCTGCACCGTCGCAGCTACAGCCACAAAATTTTGCACAGTCGCATGTCTGGACCCCGAGAGCATCATAGGCTATATTGTGAGGCGAAATTTTAACCCCGCGCGTTCCAATTCACCAAACAATTTTGCCCCTATCTACATAATGGGGAAAAAAGTGAAAGGAAAAGTGTTGGAGGCGTCGCAGCTACATAAACAAAATTTTGCACAGTCACACGTCTGGACCCTGAGAGCATCATAGGCTACGTTGTGAGGTGAAATTTTAACCCCGCGCTTTCCAATTCACCAAACAATTTTGCCCCTATCTACATAATGGGGAAAAAGTGAAATGAAAAGTGTTGGAGGCGTCGCAGCTACAGCCACAAAATTTTGCACAGTCACACGTCTGGACCCTGAGAGCGTCATAGGCTATGTTGTGAGGTGAAATTTTAACTCCGCGCTTTCCAATTCACCAAACTATTTTTCCCCTATCTACATAATGGGGAAAAGTGAAAGGAAAAGTGTTGGAGGCAAATTGACAGCTGCCAGATGTGAACAAGGGGGACTTAAAGAGTGAGAGCGATGGCGCCAAAGAGTATATACCGTACAGTTGCTAAGGTGGGACCCCGACATGGGATACTCACCACACACGGGGATATGAACACACACACAAAATGCGCCACACACTACCATGTGCTTGAACACATATACCACCCTCAGCACACATTTCACCACACATACACCAACCTCGCCACATAAAAGTCGAAACACAAAAGTCGCCGCTCAAAACTCACCACGTGCAAAACTCGCCACATGCAAAAAATAGGCTCACGCAAAACTCGCCACAAGTGCAAAACTCACCTCATGGAAAACTCGCCACACGCAAAACTTGCACATGCGGAAAAATTGCCACATGCACAAAATTTGCAACACATGCAAAAGTTGCCTCGCACAAAACTTGCACATACTCAAAAGGCACCAGACATAAAACTCACCACGAGCAAAACTCGCCATGCGCAAAACTTGCTGCACACAACTTGCTACACTAACCTGTCACATGCAACTCGACACACAAAAAGTTGCTACACGCATGTTGCCACACAAAACTCATCTCACAAAAGTCGCTACATGCATGTCACCACACACAACTCAACACACACAACTTGACAAACGAAACTCGCCCTAAAACACACACAAGTCTGGTATTAGCCTTCAAAAATAAAAATCTGATTAATAAGCAGACAAACTACAAGAGCAACAAATGTACCATATAGGAAATACGGCAGCTGTCAGTCACATGACCTGTCTATTATGTGTATGTGTGAGCTAATATATACTGGCAGGGGGAGGGCTTCCTGTTGGCTGGGGATTTATCAGGCTGCCAATTTAGCTTACAAATACTGAGGTAAAAATACTGAGCAAATAACGTGTTAACGAGGTCTAATACAGGAGATCACACAGGTATATACTATATACAGGGGAGATGACACACAGTTATATACTATATAAAGGAGGAGATGACATACAGGTACATACTATATACAGGAGGAGATGACATACAGGTATATACTATATACAGGAGGAGATGACACACAGGTATATACTATATACAGGAGCAGATTACCTACAGGTATATACTATATACAGGAGGAGATGACATACAGGTATATGCTATATATAGAAGATGACATACAGGTATATACTATTTACAGGAGGAGATGACACACAGATATATACTATATACAGGGGAGATGACACACCGGTATATACTATATACAGGAGGAGATGACATACAGGTATATACTATATATAGGAGGAGATGACATACAGGTATATCTATATATAGGAGGAGATGACATACAGGTATATGCTATATATAGGAGGAGATGACATACAGGTATATACTATATACAGGGGAGATGACACACAGCAGGTATATACTATATACAGGGGAGATGACATACAGGTATATATTATATACAGGAGATGACATACAGGTGTATACTATATATAAGGGAGATGACAAACATGTATATACTGAGGTGAAAATGAGAGGTGTGAGGTGAAAATGAAAAGGTGTGAGTGCAAAATGAGAGGAGTGAGGGAAAATAGTGTAGTGATCGGAAAATGACAGATGTGAGGTCGAAAAGACAAGTGTTAGGCGGGAATGAGAGGAGTGAGGGAGAAAATGAGATGTGTGAGGGAGAAAATGAGAGATGTGAGGGGGAAAATTAAAGATGTGATTGGGAAAATGAGAGGCGTGATGGGAAAATAAGAGAAGTGACGTGCTATAACTAACCACAGATATTTACTATGCCCAGGCAACGCCGGGCTCTTCAGCTAGTACATTATATAAAAAGACACATATGCATGTTTTATCAATATCTGACATGAAATCAGAATAAACCTTTCCCGTTTTCGGTCAATTAGGATTACCATAATAATTAATATTTGCCAAATGCCAGCATAATGAGAGAAAGAGAGAATGTTTTATTAAGGCATTTTTATTACTTACTGCAAAGTCAAAAGTTTACATACATTTCATTAGTATTTGGTACCATTGCCCTTAAACTGAATGACATGGGTCAAACATTTGGGATATCCTTCCACAAGCTTCTTACATTAGTTGGTCAGAATTTGGGCCCATTCTTCCTGACAAAACTGGTATAACTGATCCAGGTTTGTAGGTCACCATGTTCGCATCTGCCGTTTTTCAGATCAGGGCTTTGTGACGGCCATTCCAAAACACTAATTTTTTTTATCCTTAAGACTCTTTGTTTTAGCAGTCTGCTTCTAGTCATTGTACATTTGGGAGACCCATTTTTGCCCAAGCTTTAACTTCCTGGCTGATGTTTTTAGATGTTGCTTCAGTATTGTCACATAATCTTCTTTTCTCATGATGACATCTATTTTGTGAAGTGCACCAGTCCCTCTTGCAGCACAGCAACCCTACAATATGATGCTGCCACCCTAGTGTTTCACAGTTGGGATGGTGTTCTTAGGCCTCCAAGTTTCTCCCTTTTTCCTCCAAACGTAATGATGGTCATTAATCTGGCTTTTTATGATTATTTTGGAGTAATGGCTTCTTCTTAGTAGAGCAGCATTTCAGCCCATGTTGACACAGTACTCCTTTCACTGTGGATATTGACGCAATATTGCCAACTTCCGCCATCATCTTCACAAGTTCTTTTTCTTTTGTCCTTGGATTAATATGCACATTTCATACCAAAGCATGTTCATCTCTGGGACACAGGACCTGTTCCTTTCTCAGTAGTATGATGGCTGGACATTCCCATCTTGTTTTTACTTGCATATAATTGTTTGTACAGATGAACCAGGCACGTTCAGGTATCTTTAAATTGTACCCAAGGATGTATCAGACTTGTTCAAGTCCAAAATTATCTTCCTGATAACTTGGCTGATATCTTGAGACTTTTCCAGGATGCTACACAAAGAAGGAATGTGTTTCAGGTGTGCATTAAAATACATCCACAAGTGTGTCTCTAATTAACTCAGATGTTGCCAAAAACCAGAAGCTTCCAAACAAATGACATCATCATATGGGCAGATTAGAATTGTTTAAAGGCATAGTAACCTTAGTGTATGTAAACTTTTGACTTTGCAGTAAGTAATAAAAATGCCTTAAAACATCATCTCTTATTATTCTGGCATTTGGCAAATATTAATCAGAATGGTAATCATAATTGACCTACAATGGAAAATTTTATTCTGAATTCATGCCAGATATAGAAAAAAACATGCATACCGTTGTGCTGAAAAGTCTACTTACCCTGGCACAGTTTTTGCTTTACTGGCCTTTTTTCAGGGAATATGAATGACACTACCAAAACTTTTTCTCCACTCATGGTTAGTGGTTGGGTGAATCCATTTATTGTCAAACTACCATGTTTTCTTTTTCAAATCATAATGACAACCCAAAACATCCAGATGACACTGATCAAAAGTTCACATACTTCATTTCCTAATACCAAGCATTGCCCCTCTAACATCAATGACAGCTTGTAGTCTTTTGTAGTAGTTGTGGATAAGGTTCTTTATTTTCTCAGATGGTAAAGCTGCCCACTCTACTTGGCAAAAAGCCTCGAGTTCATGTAAATTCCTGGACTGTCTAGCACAACCTGTGCACTTCAGTGGTTCAATGATATTGAGGTCAGGATATTGAGATGGCCACTCCAGAACCTTCACTTTGTTCTGCTGCAGCCAATGACAGGTCGACTTGGCCTCGTGTTTTGGATCGTTGCATTGTTGGAACGTCCAACTATGTTCCATGTGCAGCTTCCGGGCTGATGAGTGCAAAATTGCCTCCAGTATTTTCTGATAACATGCTGCATTTAGCTTTCCCTCAACTTTGACCAAGCTTCCTGTGCTTTTTAGTTCACACATCCCCAAAACATCAGCGATCCACGTCCATGTTTTACAGTAGGAATGGTGTTCCTTTCATCATAGGCCTTGTTGACCTCTCTCCAAATGTAACATTTATGGTTGTTCCAAAATGTCAATTCTAGTCTCATCACTTCGAATTACCTTGTTCCAGAAGTTTTGAGGTTTGTCTTTTTGATGTTTTACATATTGTAGGAGTGATACTTTGTGGCATTTGCACATTAATGGCTTTCTTCTGGCGACTCGACCATGAAGGAGATTTTTATTCAAGTGCCTCCTTATTTTGCATCTTGAAATAGCCACACCACTAATTTTCAGATAGTCATGTATTTCAGCTGATGTTATTTGTGGGTTTTTCTTTGCATCCCAAACAATTTTCCTGACAGTTGTCGGCGATATTTTTATTGGTCTACCTGTCCGTGTTCTTGTTTTTACAGAGCTCATGATTTTCCATTTATTAATCACAGTTTGAATGCTACTGACAGGCATTATCAATTCTTGGATATCTTTTTGTGTCCCTATCCTGTTTTATACAGTTCAACTACCTCTTCCCTTAGATCCAATGACAATTCCTTTGCTTTCCCCATGACCACATCCAGGAACATCAGTGGCTGGATGAAAGATGCAAGAGTCTGTCTGGATCCCAGAAACTCAATCAGCTTTTATGAACACACACTGATAACAAGCTAACAGGTCACAGGTGAGGATACTATCTTTAGTAGCCATTCAACCCATTTATGTCAACTTCTGTGCATGGTATCAGGCCAAAATCCCCAGGGTATGTGAACTTTTGATCAGGGTCATTTGGATGTTTTGAGTTGTCATTATAAGTTAAAAAGAGAAAACATGGTAGTTTGACAATGAATAGCTTCACCCAACCACTAACCATGAGTTGGGGAAAAGTTTTGATGCTATCATTCATGTTCTCTGAAAAAAAGCCAAGAAAAATTTTTGGAGCACAATTGTATGTGTCTATTTATATAGTGTACTTAAACTTCTAGCTTCAACAGTACCTTCTAATGTGGAATTGATTGACACCAAAAAAAACACACATGAAAAGGAAGAGATGCTTGTCTTAGATATCATAGTAACATAGTAACATAGTAACATAGTTAGTAAGGCCGAAAAAAGACATTTGTCCATCCAGTTCAGCCTATATTCCATCATAATAAATCCCCAGATCTACGTCCTTCTACAGCACCTAATAATTGTATGATACAATATTGTTCTGCTCCAGGAAGACATCCAGGCCTCTCTTGAACCCCTCGACTGAGTTCTCCATCACCACCTCCTCAGGCAAGCAATTCCAGATTCTCACTGCCCTAACAGTAAAGAATCCTCTTCTATGTTGGTGGAAAAACCTTCTCTCCTCCAGACGCAAAGAATGCCCCCTTGTGCCCGTCACCTTCCTTGGTATAAACAGATCCTCAGCGAGATATTTGTATTGTCCCCTTATATACTTATACATGGTTATTAGATCGCCCCTCAGTCATCTTTTTTCTAGACTAAATAATCCTAATTTCGCTAATCTATCTGGGTATTGTAGTTCTCCCATCCCCTTTATTAATTTTGTTGCCCTCCTTTGTACTCTCTCTAGTTCCATTATATCCTTCCTGAGCACCGGTGCCCAAAACTGGACACAGTACTCCATGTGCGGTCTAACTAGGGATTTGTACAGAGGCAGTATAATGCTCTCATCATGTGTATCCAGACCTCTTTTAATGCACCCCATGATCCTGTTTGCCTTGGCAGCTGCAGCCTGGCACTGGCTGCTCCAGGTAAGTTTATCATTAACTAGGATCCCCAAGTCCTTCTCCCTGTCAGATTTACCCAGTGGTTTCCCATTCAGTGTGTAATGGTGATATTGATTCTTTCTTCCCATGTGTATAACCTTACATTTATCATTGTTGAACCTCATCTGCCACCTTTCAGCCCAAGTTTCCAACTTATCCAGATCCATCTGTAGCAGAATACTATCTTCTCTTGTATTAACTGCTTTACATAGTTTTGTATCATCTGCAAATATCGATATTTTACTGTGTAAACCTTCTACCAGATCATTAATGAATATGTTGAAGAGAACAGGTCCCAATACCGACCCCTGCGGTACCCCACTGGTCACAGCGACCCAGTTAGAGACTATACCATTTATAACCACCCTCTGCTTTCTATCACTAAGCCAGTTACTAACCCATTTACACACATTTTCCCCCAGACCAAGCATTCTCATTTTGTGTACCAACCTCTTGTGCGGCACGGTATCAAACGCTTTGGAAAAATCGAGATATACCACGTCCAATGACTCACCGTGGTCCAGCCTATAGCTTACCTCTTCATAAAAACTGATTAGATTGGTTTGACAGGAGCGATTTCTCATAAACCCATGCTGATATGGAGTTAAACAGTTATTCTCATTGAGATAATCCAGAATAACATCCCTCAGAAACCCTTCAAATATTTTACCAACAATAGAGGTTAGACTTACTGGCCTATAATTTCCAGGTTCACTTTTAGAGCCCTTTTTGAATATTGGCACCACATTTGCTATGCGCCAGTCCTGCGGAACAGACCCTGTCACTATAGAGTCCCTAAAAATAAGAAATAATGGTTTATCTATTACATTACTTAGTTCTCTTAGTACTCGTGGGTGTATGCCATCCGGACCCGGAGATTTATCTATTTTAATCTTATTTAGCCGGTTTCGCACCTCTTCTTGGGTTAGATTGGTGACCCTTAATATAGGGTTTTCATTGTTTCTTGGGATTTCACCTAGCATTTCATTTTCCACTGTGAATACCGTGGAGAAGAAGGTGTTTAATATGTTAGCTTTTTCCTCGTCATCTACAACCATTCTTTGCTCACTATTTTTTAAGGGGCCTACATTTTCAGTTTTTATTCTTTTACTATTGATATAGTTGAAGAACAGTTTGGGATTAGTTTTACTCTCCTTAGCAATGTACTTCTCTGTTTCCTTTTTGGCAGCTTTAATTAGTTTTTTAGATAAAGTATTTTTCTCCCTATAGTTTTTTAGAGCTTCAATGGTGCCATTCTGCTTTAGTAGTGCAAATGCTTTCTTTTTACTGTTAATTGCCTGTCTTACTTCTTTGTTTAGCCACATTGGGTTTTTCCTATTTCTAGTCCTTTTATTCCCACAAGGTATAAACCGCTTACACTGCCTATTTAGGATGTTCTTAAACATTTCCCATTTATTATCTGTATTCTTATTTCTGAGGATATTGTCCCAGTCTACCAGATTAAGGGCATCTCTAAGCTGGTCAAACTTTGCCTTCCTAAAGTTCAGTGTTTTTGTGACTCCCTGACAAGTCCCCCTAGTGAAAGACAGGTGAAACTGTACAATATTGTGGTCGCTATTTCCTAGATGCCCGACCACCTGCAGATTTGTTATTCTGTCAGGTCTATTAGATAGTATTAGGTCTAAAAGTGCTGCTCCTCTGGTTGGATTCTGCACCAATTGTGAAAGATAATTTTTCTTGGTTATTAGCAGAAACCTGTTGCCTTTATGGGTTTCACAGGTTTCTGTTTCCCAGTTAATATCTGGGTAGTTAAAGTCCCCCATAACCAGGACCTCATTATGGGTTGCAGCTTCATCTATCTGCTTTAGAAGTAGACTTTCCATGGTTTCTGTTATATTTGGGGGTTTGTAACAGACCCCAATGAGAATTTTGTTACCATTTTTCCCTCCATGAATTTCGACCCATATGGACTCGACATCCTCATTCCCTTCGCTAATATCCTCCCTTAAAGTGGACTTTAGACAAGACTTTACATAGAGACAAACCCCTCCTCCTCTCCGATTTTTATGATCCTTTCTAAACAGACTGTAACCCTGTAAGTTAACTGCCCAGTCATAGCTTTCATCTAACCATGTCTCGGTTATTCCCACTATGTCAAAGTTACCTGTAGATATTTCTGCTTCTAGTTCTTCTATCTTGTTTGTCAGGCTTCTGGCGTTTGCGAGCATGCAGTTTAGAGGATTTTGTTTTGTTCCAATATCCTCACTGTGGATTGTTTTAGAAATGTTCTTACCTCCCTTCTGAGTATGTTTTCCTGGGTCTTCTTTGTTCAAGTCTAATGTTTTTCTTCCCGTCCCCTCTTCTTCTAGTTTAACGCCCTCCTCATGAGTGTAGCGAGTCTTCTGGCGAATGTGTGTTTCCCAGGTTTGTTGGGTTCTGTGGAATTTGATGTTGTCGATACCCCTTATGGAGATCATAAAAAACTCTGTCTTGCATTTCTTGTGATGCTTATATGTGACAGTATGTCAGTACATTATTTATTCACTGTAATCAAAATTAAGCCAATATGCATTAAAAATGTTTACACAGGTGGTAAAAATTGTTGTTATCCCTCATTTAGTGACAGAAAAACCCACAATGGTCACAGAAATAACTTGAATCTGACAAAAGTAATAATAAATAAAAAATCTATGAAAATGAACAAATGAAAGTCAGGCATTGCTTTTCAACCGTACTTTCATAGAATTTTTTTTTAAAAAATTCAACACATGAAATAGGCCTGGACAGAAAGGATGTACCCTTAACTTAACATTTTACTACACTACCTTTTGAGGCAATCACTGCAATCAAACGATTGCTGTACCTGTCAACGAGACTTCTGCACCTCTCGACAGGTATTTTGGCCACTCCTCAAGAGTAGTGATGAAAGAGTATACTCGTTACTCGGGTTTCACCGAGCATCCTCGGGTGGTCTCCGAGTATTTTGCAGTGCTCATAGATTTAGTTTCTGTCACCTCAGCAGCATGATTTGCAGCTGCTAGACAGGCTGAATACATGTGAGGAATGCCTGTTTGTTAGGCAATCGCCTCATGTATTCAACCTGTCTAATAGCCGCAAATCACACAGCTGCAGCAATGAAAACTAAATCTCCAAGCACTACAAAATAGTCAGAGACCACCCGAGCATGGTCTGAGAAACCTGAACAACGAGTATACTCGCTCAATACTGCTCAAGAGCAAACTGCTCCAAATTTCTTGTGTTTGAAGATTGCCTTTTCCAGGTTGCATATTTCAGTTCTTTCCAAAGATGCTCAATAGGATTTAGGTCAGGGCTCATAGATGGCCACTTCAGAATAGTCCAATGTGTCCCTCTTAGCCATTTTTGGGTGTTTCTAGCTGTGTGTTTTGAGTCATTATCCTGTTGCAAGACCCATGACCTGTGACTGAGACCAAGCTTTCTGACACTGGGCATCACATTGCTCTCTAGGATCCCTTGATAGTCTTGAGATTTCATTGTACCCTGTACAGATTCTAGACACCCTGAGCCAGATGCAGCAAAGCAGCCACAGAACATAGCAGAGCCTCCTCCATGTTTCACAGTAAGGACTGTGTTCATTTCTTTATATGCTTCATTTTTCCATCTGTGAACATAGAGCTGATGTGCTTTGCTAAAAAGTTCCATTTTTGTCTCATCTGTCCATAGGACATTCTCCCAGAAGCTTTCTGGCTTGTCAACATGTAGTTTGGAAAAATCCAGTCTGGCTTTTTTATGATTTTTATTCAACAATGGAGTCCTCCTTGATCGTCTCCCATGAAGTTGCCTTTGGCTCATACAACAATGGATGGTGTGATCTGACACTAATATTCCTTGAGTTTGAAGTTCACCTTTAATATGTTTAGAAGCTTTTCTGGGCTTTTTTGTTACTATTTGTATTATCCTTCTCTTTGATTTGCCATCAATTTTCCACCTGCGGCCACATTCAAGGTGATTGGCTACAGTCCCATGGTGTTGTGAATTCTGCTCTTGGGCTCCCTCCAGCGGTTATGAGTTGTAGTGCTGTGGTAGTTGGATCGCAGGATTTATCAGGTTTATCTATTTTTTGCAGTTTGGGCTGGGCTATATAGCCTTGCTTGATCCTTTAGTCAGTTCCAGTTGTACATTGTTTTTGGAGGATTCACATCTCTTCTGGTCTCTCCTGTTTGCTGTGCTTTTCTTCAAAGATAAGTCCTGGCTTTGTTTTTGATGTCCACCTGCTGTGGACCTTATAGTTCTGTGCATTTTCATGTTTTTTGTCTTGTCCAGCTTAGTCTGTGAAGGATTTTTTTTGCAGCCTAGCTATTTCTCTGGAGATGCAGATATACCCTCCATGTCTTTAGTCAGATGTGGTGTTTTGTATTTTCTGTGGTGGATATTTTCTAGTGTTTTAATACTGACCGCATAGTACTCTGTTCTATTCTTACTTTTTAGCTAGTATGGCCTCCTATGCTAAAATCTGATTTCATTTCTGCGTATGTTATTTCCCTCTCCTCTCACAGTCAATATTTGTGGGGGGCTGTCTTTCCTTTGGGGATTTTCTCTGAGGCAAGATAGGTTTCCTGTTTCTATCTTTAGGGGTAGTTAGTTCTTAGGCTGTGTCGAGGGGTCTAGGGAGTGTTAGTTACCCCCCACGGCTACTTCTAGTTGCGCTGTTAAGTTCAGGGTTTGCGGTCAGTACAGGTTCCACTTTCTCCAGAGTACGTCTCATGCTGCTCCAAGGCCACCAGATCATAACACATGGATCTTAAATTTCTGAATAAAATTTGCAACTGTAGTCACAGCCAGGAACATCAAGCTGCTTGGAGATGGTCTTATAACTTTTAACTTTAACATGTTTATCTATAATTTTCTTTCTAATCTCCTGAGACAACTATTTCCTTCCCTTCCTCCAGACCATATTGAGTGTGATGCACAACATGTCACCAAACAGCACAGTGAGTATCTGTAGCCTTATATACCGGCCCACTCACTGATTCCAAGATTATAGACACCTGTGATGCTAATTAGTGGACACACCTTAATTTAACATGTCCATTTTGTCACATTATTTTCAGGTGAACCATCATTTCTGTCCAGGCCTATTTCATGTATTTAATTTTATTTTTAATTCTGTGGAAGCATGGTTGAAAATAAATGTCTGACTTTCATTTTTTCATTTTCATAGATTACGTTTGTGAGATTCAAGATATTTCTGTGACCATTGTGTGTGTTTTTCTGTCATTAAATGAACTGTACCAACAATTTTGACCACATAGGAAAGTGTAAAACCTCTTTATCTGCATATAGGCATGGTCTCTGCCAGAGTTGAATCAGATTTTTATCTCCTGATTATCTTATCCCCCATTCCATTATTTTCTTCTTTCCCTCTCTCTTTTAAACATTTGTGCTTGTAAAAATGTATGTGATTATAGTCTACTAATCTGGGCTTTTACAAGTTTTTTGAAGTACACTGCTCAAAAAAATAAAGGGAACACTTAAACAACATAATATAAATCCAAGTAAATCAAACTTCTGTGAAATCAAACTGTCCACTTAGGAAGCAACACTGTTTGACAATCAATTTCACATGTTGTTGTGCAAATGGAATAGACAATAGACATAAATTATTGGCAACTATCAAGACACACTCAATAAAGGAGTGGTTCTGCAGGTGGGGACCACAGACCACATCTTAGTACCAATGCTTTCTGGCTAATGTTTTGGTCACTTTTGAATGTTGGCTGTGTTTTCACACTCGTGGTAGCATGAGACGGACTCTACAACCCGCACAAGTGGCTCAGGTATTGCAGCTCATCCAGGATGGCACATGAATTAAATTTTGAGTTGTGGCAAGAATGTTTGCTGTGTCTGTCAGTGTAGTGTCCAGAGGTTGGAGGAGCGACCAGGAGACAGGCCAGTACACCAGGAGTGTAGGGGGCCGTAGGAGGGCAACAACCCAGCAGCAGGACTGCTACCTCAGCCTTTGTGCAAGGAGGAACAGGAGGAGCACTGCCAGAGCCCTGCAAAATGATCTCCAGCAGGCCACAAATGTTCATGTGTCTGCACAAATGGTTAGAAACCAACTCCATGAGCATGATTGAGTGCCCAACGTCCACAGATGGGGGTTGTGCTCACAGCCCAACACTGTGAAGGACGCTTGGCATTTGCCACAGAACACCGTGATTGGCAAATTTGCCACTGGTGCTCTGTGTTCTTCACAGATGAAAGCAGGTTCACACAGAGCACATGTGACATACGTGACAGAGTCTGGAGATGCCATTGAGAGGGATCTGCTGCCTGCAACATCCTTCAGCATGACTGGTTTGGCAGTGGGTCAGTAATGGTGTGGGGTGGAATTACTTTGGAGGGCCACACAGGCCTCCATGTGCTCGCCAGAGGTAGCCTGATTGCCATTAGGTACCGAGATCAGATCCTCAGACACCTTGTGAGACCATATGCTTTGAGGTTGGCCCTGGATTCCTCCTAATGCCTGACAATGCCAGAAATCATGTGGCTGGAGTGTGTAAGCAGTTCCTGCAAGATGAAGGCATTGAAGCTATGGACTTGCCCACCTGTTCTCCAGACCTGAATCTGATTGATTACATCTAGGACATCATGTCTAGCACCTTCCACCAATGTCACGTTGCACCACAGACTGTACAGGAGTTGGCGGATGCTTTAGTCCAGGTGTGGGAGGAGATCCATCAGGAGACCATCCGCCACCTCATCAGGAGCATGCCCAGGCATTGTAGGGAGGTCATACAGGCACGTGGAGGCCACACACACTGCTGAGCATCATATCCTTGTCTTGAGGCATTTCCACTGAAGTTGGATCAGCCTGTAACTTCATTTTCCACTTTGATTTTGAGCATCATTCCAACTCTAGACCTCCGTGGGATATTAGTTGTGATTTACATTGATGATTTTTAGGTTTTATTGTTCTCAATACATTCCACTATGTAATGAATAAAGATTTACAACTGAAATATTTCATTCAGTGATATCTAGGATGTGGGATTTTAGTGTTTCCTTAATATTTTGAGCAGAGTATATGCCTTCTCCCAGATTTCATACTACTTCATTAAATGAAAGTTGCTACAATATTCAATATCTATTTTTCAGTTTCATTCTATTTTTGTATTAAGCTGCTTTGTTAATGATAAATGTTTTTCTTGTTTAGTAATTTACGTTTGTGAAAGATAAAAAAAGAAAGAAATATAAAAAAATATAGATTTACAGAAAAATTTTCCCTTTTTAGCTTTTAAAATGAAATATTTTGTATGCTAATGTAAGACATGAAAATAATAATACACTGAATATAGGTATCTAACATTTCTTTGAAACTCAAGAACTTTACTAGAACGCGCAGCAGGGATTGACTTGTCTACCATTCTAGAGTACAAAGGCAAACTGTGAGGATGAAAATAATGCAAAAAAGGAAACAAAACAAGCAAGGATTCCTAATTAAAATGTATTAAACATTCTCCTGGTAATAAATAATTTATCCAATTTATCACTATATTCCATAATCCTAAAAAGACACACAAAAATATGTGACAACTAGTTGAGCTCTATGGAAAATAAAATAATTAAAATAAAATAAAAACGGAAACTTCATGTAATTAGACATTTTCCTTTTTGTGCATGCTAATTGCTTATATGCAAAGCCCAATGGGTTTAATTAAAGATAATTTATAAGAAGACATATAAGAAAAACACTGGTTTCCATTAAACATACAGTTTTAAAATGATTGCATTAGATCTCACACACAATTTAAAGTCCATTTTGATTTTTTTACATTAACAATGTAAAAACAGGTATTAAGATCTATAGCTACATGCCCTGATGAGCTTATTAAAACAACCACAATAAAATGTCTATATAAATAGTAAAAAAATTATAAAAATGGTTTTCTACTCTGAGTTTTTTGGCCTTTATTGTCCAGCGCTGTGTTAAAATAATCAAATCAGGCAATACTCAACCGTGAGTCTAACACTGGCTCTTCACGACTACTTTAGTCTCTGTGCATTGGCTGCAGTGAAGATGTCACAACGAGAGTTGAGCGACTTTTACTTTTTTCGAATCGAGTCAGGTTTCGCAAAACCTGACTTTGTTAAAAGTCGGGTAGGGTGAAATCGGCCGATTATTGCGAAAAGTCGGGGGCCGACTGAAACACGAAACCCAATGCAAGTTAATGGGGAATCAAAGTCGTCAGTGAGTGGAGGACAGGAAAACACCTACAGTGCCCATTTTAATGCCAAAAACATAAATTCTTATTACTTAAGCTTGTCAATCTTAATTTACTTTATAATAATAGTTAGGCATTGAAAACTGGGGGTCATTTGGCTAAAGTTGTGGGGGGTAGGACTGGCTCAAGATTTTTGTGGGCCCAGGAAACGCGGAATACGACACGGCGGTGGAGCAGGGAGAGGTAAGTATTTTAACTTTGCAAGTGCTGTGATCCTGAGCAAGCAGGGGGCCCACTCGATGGCACTGTCACAGGGCCCCTCATAGTACGGCGGTATGTTTGACGGCGGGTGGCGCCTCCCACTGGCAGAGACCCTTTTGCGTACTATGAGGGGCCCTGTGCCAGTGATGTCATCAACGAGTATGCCCCCCACCACCTAATGAAGGAACCTGCACATTCATCTGCACATTCCTCTTTGCCCCGTGTAAGGTGGTATAGTATGCGGGAAGGGGAACCTGACTTTCAGCAGGGTCCAATTCTGGCTGTGTAGAGTGCAAGGGGAATGTAGTGGTGTGGGTCAGTGTGCCAGCAGACTCATCTAGCAGTGGCTGGGCAATGGGCAGGATGAGGAGGAAACACAGATATAGGCCCAAAAAATAAAGTAAGCTAAATGCAGTTCAAAATTGGTAACAGGACTAAAAAGGCAGCATTGCTTTGTTCAGTGGAGGACAACTGTAATGAGTGGCAGACACAGTTAGTAGGCCAAATACTAAAGTAGGCTAAATGCAGTTCAAAATTGGTAACAGGACTAAACGGGCGGCATTGCTTTGTTCAGTGGAGGACAACTGTAATGAGTGGCAGACACAGTTAGTACGCCCAAATACTAAAGTAGGCTAAATGCAGTTCAAAATTAGTAACAGGACTAAACGGGCGGCATTGCTTTGTTCAGTGGAGGACAACTGTAATGAGTCGCAGACACAGTTAGTAGGCCCAAATACTAAAGTAGGCTAAATGCAGTTCAAAATTGGTAACAGGACTAAACAGGTGGCATAGGTAGGTACTGCGGTGGGCTACTCTGCTGAGTAGCAGACAGTGGTAGTAGGTGCAAAGTATTAACTGGTCTAAATGGAGGCCATGTCCCCTGTATATTTTAACTAGCATCTATCATTTCAACAAATTAGTATTGGCAGTGCAATTGAAGGATTTAACAGTACAGACTACAAAGTGGTAGAGCAGGAAGAGGTAAGTATAGCAAGTGGTAGAGCACTGTTCAAGCTGGGGGGGGCACTCTCGCGGACCCCTCATATTACGACGGTGTGTCTGACATTGGTTGTGCACCACCACCATCAGAGACACTTCATTGTACTATGAGGGACCCTGTGCCAGTGCTGTCGCCCAAGAGTGGGCACACCCACCTGTCCAGGCAAACGGCACTCGCACGCGTGCTTGCGCCAGGTGGTGACCACGGCCCTGTGGGGGGAGTCAGCCCATTTAGGGAGGTATAAAAATGGCCTATGGTGGACATTTAGCAGCTGCAAATGGAGGAATTGGAGAAGTCATTAAAAGGAGGCCAAAAGCAAGACATTTTTCCGGCAAGCTACGTGTCAGCAGGGGAAGGTGGGGCAAAATAATTTGAAAACCATGATTGGTTCATTTTAATGAAGGTTAGATCATCAACATTCTGGGTAGCCAGACGTGTCCTTTTTTCAGTCAGTATTTAACCAGCAGCACTGAAGACTTTTTCTGATATCACACTAGCAGCAGGGCAAGCGAGCTCCTGTAATGCATATTCTGCCAATTCTGGCCAGGTTTCTATTTTAGATGCCCAGTAATCAAAGGGGAATGTCCTGTGAGGGAGAACATCGATAAGGGAGGAAAAGTAGTTCATAACCATACTGGACAAATGCTGTCTCCTGTCACTTTGAATCGAAGCAGCAGTACCTGTCGTGTCAGAGGTCATTGTGAAATCACTCCACAAACTCGTCATAAAACCCCTCTGTCCAATGCCACTTCGGATTTGTGCACCTCTAACACCTCTGCCATGTTGGCCCCTACGGCTCGTGTGAGAACCATCACCGCCGATGTGTGCTGGGAATGCCTGAACCAAACGGTCTACAAGAGTTGCTTGTTTGGTAGTCAATATTTGCTCAAGGTTCTCATGTGGCATGATATTTTGTAATTTTTCTTTATATCATGGATCCATGAGGCAGGCCAACCAGTAATCGTCATCGGTCATCATTTTTGATAATGCGGGGGTCCCTTTTTAGGATACGCAAGGCATACTCAGCCATGTGGGCCAATGTTCCAGGTGTCAATTCACTGCTTATGCAGGGTTGACGAGCACTTTCTTGCAAATCAACATCAGTTGTGTCCCGCAAAAACTCTCTACTGACCTTGCAACGCCACCAGTTTGTATTGCCCCCTGAGAAGCATCCTCCTCCCATAAATATTCATCCCCATCATCCTCCTCCTCCTCTTCATCCACCACCTCGTCCAGGAGAAATCCCTGAGCAGACAATGGCTGACTGTCATCAAGGCTTCTTTCCTTCTCGGCTGCAGACGCCAGCTCCTTAATGTGCATCAAGCTTTGCATCAGCAGACACATTAGTGAAATGCTCATGCTTATGATGGCATCATCTGCACTGCACTTACCAGATATGTGCATTCCTCAAAACACTGAATGACTTAACAGAGGTTTTGTAGCTTCGACCACTGCACACCAGACAACTCCATGTCTGCCATCCAAGTGCCTGCCCATGTATGTGTATCCTCCCACAAATTAATTACAGCATGCCTCTGTTCGCACAGCCTCTGAACCATGTGCAGTTCCACCTTGTTGCAACATCGATTATTAGGCGGTGCTGGGGAAGATTCAGCGATCGCTGATGTTTCAGCATACGGCTGGAGTGTACGGGCGACCGGCGGATGTGCAAGCAAAGTCTTTGCACCTTCAGGAGCAGGGCTGGTAACTCCGGATAATTTTTGAGGAAGCACTGCACCACCAGGTTTAAGGTGTGAGCCAGGCAAGATATGTGTTTAAGTTCTGAAAGGGCTGTGGCAGCCATAAAATTCCTTATGTTAATAATAATAATAATATTTATTTATATAGCGCCAGCATATTCCGCAGCGCTTTACAGTTTAGCAGTTTTAAAATCTGACCAGCATCACTTTATGAGGTAATAACTCTGTAAAGCTTCAACGAATCTCAGTGATTCGGAGACAGGTTTTTTTTTTGTGACATTGTTTTTTATGTTAGTAGTACATTTTGGTCGCTATGATTTGCATTTATGTAAATATTGAAAATTTGACAAAAGATTCGAAAATTTCAATTGTCAAACTTTTAATTTTTTTGCCCTTAAATCAGATAGTAATACAACACAAAATAGTTAATGAATAATTCCCGTTTGTCTACTTTTCATCTGCACCATTTTGTACACAATTTTTTTTATAAAGTTAAAAGGGTTAAAGTTTGATCAGCAATTTTTCATTTTTTTCCAACAAGATTTACAAAAACTATTTTTTTTTAGGAACCACATCACATTTGAAGTGATTTTGAGGGGCTAAATGACAGAAAACACCCAAAAGTGACATCATTCTAAAAACTGCACACTCAAAGTGCTCAAAATCGCATTCAAGAAGTTTATGAATCTATTACATGCATCACAAGAATTTTAAAAATGTGGAAGGAAAAAATGAAAGTTTAATTTTTTTCTCACAAAAATTTAGCTTTTTCCCCAAGTTTTTCATTTTCACAAGTATAATGAGAGAAAATGGACGTACAATTTGCTGTGCAATTTCTCCTGAGTATGGCGATACCCTATATGTCATGGAAAACTAGTGTTTGGGAGCATGGCAGGGCTTGGAAGTCAACCATTTGGCTTTTGAAATGCAAAATTGGCTGGGTTAGGCTACTTTCACACATCCGTCCCGCATAATCCGGCGGAAGGGACGAATTGCTGGATTTTTTTACATTATATCTTTATCCTGGATCCAGCAGCAAAGCCGATCCGGCGCAATCAGTTTTTACACTAATTGCACCGACTCAGCTTCTCTTCCGGATCCGGGACAAAGATATAATGCAAAAAAATAATAAAACACGTCATCTTGGGTCATTGCTGCGATGCATTACTGGGACCGCGAGCATCGCGAATAGCGGGAAGCCTGCGGGGGAAGCCGGAAGGTGAGAATATCACAAATTTTTATTTCTGTTTATTATTTTTTATATTATATCTTTTTACTCTTGATGCTGCATAGGCAGCATCAAGAGTAAAAAGAGAGAGAGAGAACAGGGGATGCACAGTTTGGAGGCCGGACTCCGGTGCCGAATATCGTCATGTGGTTCATCCGGCTCCCATAGGCGTCCATTGTCAGAAAAGCCTCAGGAACCCACAGCTACATCACAGAATTTTAAAATATTAGACTGTGTAAATTAAAAATTATGTTTTTTCCCCAAAAATGTTGTTAGCCCTAAATTTTTCATTTTCGCAAAGATAATAGGAGAAAATGGACCATGTTATGCACTCAAAGGGGTTGTCTGCTCATAGAATATCACCTTTGAGTGCTTTTTTTTTTTCATTTTAGCTATAGTACTGCACGACTCAATCATATTTTCAGACCTTCACCTTTCTCGTCAATAACCTGAATAGACTCCTGTATGATTGCCATTGAAATTTCAGATGTCATTATCAGATCTTAGTTCTGGGAGAGTGTGATTTCAAATAATCAGCTGCAGCTCAGTTTTCTTAATCTAGTATGTAGCAAACCTAATCCAACATAATAATATGGAGACAATGCAGGTATCGCTACTACTTAAAGAGGTTGTCCTATCTCAGAAGAAAAGTCTGACGTTCCTATGTGACTGCTCATTTGTGAAAGTGTGTCACAATTCCCCTGTACCCCAGTGTGGTACCCCAAGGTGGGTGGTCACCTTGATTGCATGTATGTATTGGCATACTCCGTGATGTACTGACTAGACTCTTGCACTTTTCTAAATTCACTTCCAATAAGAGAAGCTGGTTTAGACTAGTCGTCATTCGACTGTATGTAACTGAAAAATCACATGTTATATTATGACTACCTTGCCTGCCTCAAGATGTACACTGCCCAGCCATGACTGAGTTTGTTGCTGCAAGTACTCGGCCAGTACCTCCGCGGTGTGTCTGTTGTCGCCCAAACACTTCATTTGTAACACAGCCTGCTGACGCTTGCCACTAGCTGTTCGATAATTGGACACCTCGTGTGCAACACTGGCAGCTGTGGATGGAGTGGTCCTGCGACTGCGCTATGTGGACGAGCTTTCGCTTCTGGAGGAGGAGGAGGAGCGGTGGTGAACGCCTACAGCCAACTGTTTACTAGACCATGGGCTAGGCAGGACTGTCCCACTATGGCTTTCCCCTGTGGACCCTGCATCCACCACATTAACCCAGTGCACCGTGATGGACACGTAATGTCCCTGGCCATGCCTACTGGTCCTTGCATCTGTTGTGAGGTGCACCTTTCCACTGACTGATTGCCTCAGTGCATGGACAATGTGGTCTTTTACATGCTGGTGGAGGGCTGGGATGGCTTTTCTCGCAAAGAAGTGCTGACTGGGTAGGTCATAGTGTGGTACTGCGTAGGCCATCAGGTCTTTGAAAGCTTCACATTCAACCAACCGGTAGGGCATCATCTCTAACGAGATTAGTACAGCAATGTGAACGTTCAAACCCTGTGTACGCGGATGAGAGGATAAGTACTTTCTTTTCCTAACGAGAGTCTTTTGTAGGGTGAGCTGGACTGGAGAGCTGTATATGGTGGAACTAGGGGTGGTGGTGGACATGGCGGATTGAGAGAGGGTTGGTGATGGTATTCTTGATGTTGGCCTACATACAGTGTTTCCTACCAAGAACCTTGTAATTCCCTGACTGCTTTGGCCTTGTGACGATACCTCCACATTTGCTGCTGGTGGTGTCGTAATCGGTGGCCCTACAGTGAGAAAAGCAATGTAGCATTGCTGACTACCTTTATTCTGAGCAGGTGCACCAACGGTACGGGACGTTTGGTAGTTAGTCCAGGCTTGCAAGTGCATGCTGGTTAAATGTCTAAGCATGCACATTGTATTTAAATTTTGAAGATTCTTCCCTCTGCTAAAGGTCTTTGAGCATTTCTTACAGATAACTGCACTGATCATTCGGATCTTGGTTAAAAAATTCCCACACTGCACTTTTCCTACTATGGAATACATTTTCAGGCATTGCACGCTGTGCTACTTTCAAGGGATGGCCACGCTGTCCTAAAACTGTTTTTGTTTTTGACAAACGTTTTTGGCCTGATACGGGCCTGCCAGATTACAGCTGTTGCGATGTAGATAGCTGCTGCGGATCATCCTCCTCCGCTTCTGAGCTACTGTCAGCGGCACCCTCTTCCCCCAATGGCTGCCAATCTGGGTCAACAACTCGGTCATCTATCACCTCCTCTTCAACGTCATGTGCACCTTCCTCTGTGTCACCGTGTAAGGTGCTATAGCGTTCGGGACGTGGTACCATAGTCTCATCAGGGTCAGATTCTGGCTCAGTACACTGCAAGGGCAATGTAGTGATCTGAGTGAATGGAACAGCATAATAATCTAGCTGTGCATCAGTGCACTCCATGTCCGATTCATCTTGTAATGGGCAGTAAACAATTTCCCTTTCTAACCCAGGCACGGTATGTGTAAAGGGCTCCATGGAGTAACCTGTAGTGTCGCCTGATGCATCCTTCACTTTTGGTTTGGGTGAAGGACACAAGGAAACATCTTGTTCCTGACAGGGAGCATCCACTGACGACTCGCTGCTTTTATATTTGGAACTTTCTGAAGAGGAGGCGAAAGAGCTAGAGGCTGAGTCAGCAAGGAAAGCCAAAACTTTTTCCTGCTGCTCCGGCTTTAAATGCTGTTTTCCTACTTCCAGGTAAGGGAGCTTTCCAGGCCTTGTGTAGCCAGACAATGATGCTGGCTTAACACCTCCAGCCTTAGGTGCTATTGTGCTTTTGTCACTACCACCAGATGCACCATCACCACCATCAGTACCAGCTGGCAACCACCGTCCACGGGCTCTTCCACCAGACTTCCTCATTTTTTGGAAAATCTAACCAAAATAACAACCGTTATATGGTACTGTAAAACAAGGTAGAAGGTGTATATAAACTTGTTGAGAATTTAAATCTCCCTTTTTTTGGGGAGACTGAACCAAAACTCAGGCCCAGTGTATATAACAACACAATCTAAGTGGCAGAAAGTGACTGGAAGATACATGAAAAAATACAAGGACTGTAGTACAATTTCAATCTCCCTACAACGATCTCAGGAAAAGTTTGGCAGCAATTAAAAGGACTGGTGCACACAAAAGTGTGGACATATAAACAAGATAACTGTGCAGAAAGAAGCAAAAGGATTTTTGCTTTTAAATAAGCAGTTGGTTTGCACAGCAGCGTGCAAACAGCAATGCAGCTATCAGGGAGCCTTACAAGGCAGCCCAATAAGCTACAGAGCTGATGCACAAAAATATAGCCTCCACTGTCCCTGCAAAAAAATGGTGGTGTTGGACAGTGGAAATCGCTACAGCACAAGCGGTTTGGGGGTTAATCTTCCCTCCCTAACTATATCCCTTCTTCTGATGAAGCTGCAGCAACCTCTCTCTATGCTAAGATCGGCAGAAGTTAGATGGCGGCCGGCGTGCATGCACCTTTATAGCCCCTGTGATGCCGCAGAAAGCAAGCTGATCACTGTCATGCCCTTCTCTAAAATGGTGGGGACCGAGACCTATGTCATCACACTGCCCACACTCTGCGTCCTCCTTCATTGGCTGAAAAATGGCGCTGAAAGCATTATACGAAACACGACTTTGGCGCGCAGATCGCCGACCTCATGGCCGATCTCAAACTAGGATCGGGTCGGATTTCATGAAACCCGACTTTGCCGAAAGTCGGCGATTTTTGAATTTTTCCGATCTGTTTCGCTCAACCCTAGTCACAACTACAGTGCACATCAGAGCTGCAGATAATTACTGACCACACAATCTTGAGCTGTCTGCATTGGCAGTGATGCTGAACTTAGCGGTCAGCTGCATCAGAGACTGTGTGCTGTAGTTGTGCTCTCGCTATTGGCAATTACAAGCAGGAAAAGATTGAGTAATGGGAAAAAGGTGAAAAAAAAATAGTTTTAACCAGATTATGTGCAAAAAGATAATAAGGTAATGTACATACATGACATTAAGTGAGTAGAAGATTGCAATGGTAGTTTGAGATAAAATCAAATTTCAATTTTTCGGAGCAGACAAAATGGATGCCTTGTGCTAAATTACAACAAAATATCATATAAGTCGAGGTCATATATTGTGAATTCTGCTCTTGGGTTCCCTCCAGTGGTTGTAGGTGGGAATGCAGTTGTCTCTGACTCGCAGACCTGGCCAGGTGTATCGGATGATTACAATTCTGACTGGGATATTTAGGTGTGCAGGATCCTTTAGCCCTAGCCAGTTGTCAATGTTCCTTGTGAAGTGTTGGATCTCTTTCTGGCTTCTCCTGCTTGCTGCCAAATTCAGCAAAGATAAGTGTTTTGTTTTTGTATCTGTGGCACACTGCTGTGTGCTTGTCTCAGTTTTATTCCTGCTCTGTTTGTAGGATTCACTGGAGTTGCAGATATACGCTGTTGTAAATTCTGTTGTCGGGCTCCCTCCTGTGGTCATGAATGGTACTTCGGCTGGTTCTGTCCATGGACTTTCTCTGGTGGCTGTGGGTGTTTCTGAGTTTCCTTCCACAGGTGACGAGGTTAATTCGTTAGCTGGCTCCTCTATTTAACTCCACTTAGATCTTTGCTCCATGCCACCTGTCAATGTTCCAGTATTGGTCTAGTTCACTCCTGGATTGTTCTTGTGACCTGTCTTCCCAGCAGAACCTAAGTGACTGCTTGTTTTTCTCTGGTTTGCTATTTTTCTGTCCAGCTTGCAATTTGGATTGTTGTCTTGCTTGCTGGAAGCTCTGGGACGCAGAGGGAGCGCCTCTGCACCGTGAGTCGGTGCGGAGGGTCTTTTGGCACCCTCTGCGTGGTCTTTTTGTAGGTTTTTGTGCTGACCGCAAAGCTACCTTTCCTATCCTCAGTCTGTTCAGTAAGTCGGGCCTCACATTGCTTAATCTATTTCATCTCTGTGTTTGTATTTTCATCTTTACTCACAGTCATTATATGTGGGGGCTGCCTGTTATGAACAGGTAATTCAGAACCACAATGGACCTTGAAGTTCAGAGCACACAAAGTGACCTGACAATTACCAAAAACATAGGACGAGCTCTGAGACGTGGGAACTCTGCTGACCGCAATCCGCAATCCCTAATCCTATCCAACCACACTAGAGGTGGAGCGCTCCTGACCAGTCCTATGCGCCTCGAGCACAGCCTGAGAAACTAGCTAGCCCTAAGAAAGAAAAATAAGCCTAGCTTGCCTCAGAGAAATACCCCAAAGGAAAAGGCAGCCCCCCACATATAATGACTGTGAGTTGAGATGAAAATACAAACGCAGAGATGAAATAGATTTAGCAAAGTGAGGCCCAACTTACTGAACAGACCGAAGATAGGAGAGATTGCTTTGCGGTCAACACAAAACCCTACAAACAACCACGCAGACGGGGCAAAAAGACCCTCCGCACCGACTAACGGTACGGAGGTGCTCCCTCTGCGTCCCAGAGCTTACAGCAAGCAAGAAAAACCAATATAGCAAGCTGGACAGAAAAAATAGCAAACAAAAATAACACAAGCAAAACTTAGCTTATGCAGGAAGACAGGCCACAGGAACGATCCAGTAGAAAGCAAGACCAATACTAGAACATTGACTGGAGGCCAGGATCAAAGCACTAGGTGGAGTTAAATAGAGCAGCACCTAACGACTTAACCTCATCACCTGAGGAAGGAAACTCAGAAGCCGCAGTACCACTCTCATCCACCAAAGGAAGCTCAAAGACAGAACCAGCCGAAGTACCACTCACGACCACAGGAGGGAGCTTGGCCACAGAATTAACAACAGTACCCCCCCTTGAGGAGGGGTCACCGAACCCTCACCAGAGCCCCCAGGCCGACCAGGATGAGCCACATGAAAGGCACGAACCAGATAGGCAGCATGGACATCAGAGGCAAAGACCCAGGAATTATCTTCCTGACCATAACCTTTCCACTTAACCAGATACTGGAGTTTCCGTCTCGAAACACGAGAATCCAAAATCTTCTCCACTACATACTCCAACTCCCCTTCAACCAAAACCGGAGCAGGAGGATCAATAGATGGAACCACAGGTGCCACGTATCTCCGCAACCATGACCTATGGAACACGTTATGGATGGAAAAAGAAGCTGGAAGAGTCAAATGAAAAGACACAGGATTAAGAACCTCAGAAATCCTATATGGACCAATGAAACGAGGCTTAAACTTAGGAGAGGAAACCTTCATAGGAATATAACGAGATGACAACCAAACCAAACCCCCAACACGAAGTCGGGGACCCACACAGCGCCTGCGGTTAGCGAAACGTTGAGCCCTCTCCTGGGACAATGTCAAATTGTCCACTACATGAGTCCAAATCTGCTGCAACCTATCCACCACAGTATCCACACCAGGACAGTCCGAAGACTCAACCTGCCCTGAAGAGAAACGAGTGTGGAACCCAGAATTGCAGAAAAACGGCGAAACCAAAGTAGCCGAGCTGGCCCGATTATTAAGGGCGAACTCAGCCAAAGGCAAAAAGGACACCCAATCATCCTGATCAGCAGAAACAAAACATCTCAGATATGTTTCCAAAGTCTGATTGGTTCGTTCGTCTGGCCATTTGTCTGAGGATGGAAAGCCGAGGAAAAAGACAAATCAATGCCCATCCTAGCACAAAAGGCTCGCCAAAACCTCGAAACAAACTGGTAACCTCTGTCAGAAACGATGTTCTCTGGAATGCCATGTAAACGAACTACATGCTGTAGAAACAATGGCACCAAATCAGAGGAGGAAGGCAATTTAGACAAGGGCACCAAATGGACCATCTTAGGCTATGTTCAGACTAGCGTTGTGCTAGTCTGCGTCGGCGCCGCGTCGGGCGACGCAGCGGCGAAGCACGCGTCATGCGCCCCTATGTTTAACATGGGGGACGCATGCGTTTTTGCTTGTTGCGTTTTGCGACGCGTGCGTCTTATTTGCCGCAAGCGTCGGACCAAGAAAACGCAACAATTTTTCTTGCGTCCGATTTTCGGCAAAAAACGACGCACGCGTCGCAAAATGCAGCGTTTTTGCGTGCGTTTTGCAGCATTTTTCGGTGCGTTGTGCGTCGCGTCGCCGACGCAGCGGCGCACAACGCTAGTCTGAACGTAGCCTTAGAGAAGCGATCACAAACCACCCAAATGACCGACATTCTTTGAGAGACGGGGAGATCCAAAATAAAATCCATAGAGATATGTGTCCAAGGCCTCTTCGGGACCGGCAAGGGCAAAAGCAACCCACTGGCACGAGAACAGCAGGGCTTAGCCCGAGCACAAATCCCACAGGACTGCACGAAAGAACGCACATCCAGAGACTGCCACCAAAAGGATCTAGCCACCAAATCTCTGGTGCCAAAGATTCCAGGATGACCAGCCAACACCGAACAATGAACCTCAGAGATAACTTTATTCGTCCACCTATCAGGGACAAACAGTTTTTCCGCTGGGCAACGGTCAGGTCTATTAGCCTGAAATTTTTGCAGCACCCGCCGCAAATCAGGGGAGATGGCAGACAAAATTACCCCCTCTTTGAGAACACCCGCCGGCTCAGGCAAACCCGGAGAATCGGGCACAAAACTCCTAGACAGGGCATCCGCCTTCACATTTTTAGAGCCCGGAAGGTACGAAACCACAAAGTCAAAACGGGAGAAAAACAGCGACCAACGAGCCTGTCTAGGATTCAACCGTTTGGCAGACTCGAGATAAGTCAAGTTCTTGTGATCAGTCAAGACCACCCCGCGATGCTTAGCTCCTTCAAGCCAATGACACCACTCCTCGAATGCCCACTTCATAGCTAGCAACTCTCGATTGCCAATATCATAATTTCGCTCAGCAGGCGAAAATTTCCTGGAAAAGAAGGTGCATGGTTTCATCACCGAGCAATCAGAACTTCTCTGCGACAAAACAGCCCCTGCTCCAATTTCAGAAGCATCAACCTCGACCTGGAACGGAAGCGAAACATCTGGTTGGCACAACACAGGGGCAGAAGAAAAATGACGCTTCAACTCCTGAAAAGCTTCCACAGCAGCAGAAGACCAATTGACCACATCAGCACCCTTCTTGGTTAAATCAGTCAACGGTTTAGCAATACTAGAAAAATTATTGATGAAGCGACGATAAAAATTAGCAAAGCCCAGGAACTTCTGAAGACTCTTCAGAGATGTTGGCTCAGTCCAATCATAAATGGCCTGAACTTTAACAGGGTCCATCTCGATAGTAGAAGGAGAAAAAATGAACCCCAAAAATGAAACCTTCTGAACAACAAAGAGACACTTTGACCCCTTCACAAACAAAGAATTAGCACGCAGGACCTGGAACACCATTCTGACCTGCTTCACATGAGACTCCCAATCATCCGAGAAGACCAAAATATCATCCAAGTATACAATCAGGAATTTATCCAGGTACTCTCGGAAGATGTCATGCATAAAGGACTGAAACACTGATGGAGCATTAGAAAGCCCGAATGGCATAACCAGGTACTCAAAATGGCCTTCGGGCGTATTAAATGCTGTTTTCCATTCATCGCCCCGTTTAATACGCACAAGATTATATGCACCACGAAGATCTATCTTGGTGAACCAACTAGCCCCCTTAATCCGAGCAAACAAATCAGACAGCAGCGGCAAGGGGTACTGAAATTTGACAATAATTTTATTTAGAAGGCGGTAATCAATACAAGGTCTCAGCGAACCATCCTTCTTGGCCACAAAAAAGAACCCCGCTCCCAATGGCGACGATGACGGGCGAATATGACCCTTCTCCAAAGTCTCCTTCACGTAACTCCGCATAGCGGCGTGCTCAGGTACAGATAAATTAAAGAGTCGACCCTTAGGAAACTTACCACCAGGAATCAAATCGATAGCACAATCACAATCCCTATGCAGAGGTAGGGCATTGGACTTGGGCTCATCGAATACATCCCGGTAATCAGACAAGAACTCTGGGACCTCAGAAGAGGTGGATGATGAGATAGACAGAAATGGAACATCACCATGTACCCCCTGACAACCCCAGCTGAACACAGACATTGATTTCCAATCTAATACTGGGTTATGGACTTGTAGCCATGGCAACCCCAACACGACCACATCATGCAGATTATGCAACACCAGAAAGCGAATATCCTCCTGGTGCGCAGGAGCCATGCACATGGTCAGCTGGGTCCAATACTGAGGCTTATTCTTGGCCAAAGGCGTAGCATCAATTCCTCTCAATGGAATAGGACACTGCAAGGGCTCCAAGACAAACCCACAGCGCCTAGCAAACTCCAAGTCCATCAAATTCAGGGCAGCGCCTGAATCCACAAATGCCATGACAGAATAGGAAGACAAAGAGCAGATCAAAGTAACGGACAAAAGAAATTTCGACTGTACCGTACCAATGGTGGCAGACCTAGCGAACCGCTTAGTGCGCTTAGGACAATCGGATATAGCATGAGTGGAATCACCACAGTAGAAACACAGCCCATTCTGACGTCTGTGTTCTTGCCTTTCAGCTCTGGTCAAAGTCCTATCGCACTGCATAGGCTCAGGTTTATGCTCAGATAATACCGCCAAATGGTGCACAGATTTACGCTCACGCAAGCGTCGACCGATCTGAATGGCCAAAGACATAGACTCATTCAGACCAGCAGGCATAGGAAATCCCACCATGACATCCTTAAGGGCTTCAGAGAGACCCTTTCTGAAAATAGCTGCCAGCGCACATTCATTCCATTGAGTGAGCATGGACCACTTTCTAAACTTCTGACAATAAATCTCTATCTCATCCTGACCCTGACACAGAGCCAGCAAATTTTTCTCTGCCTGATCCACTGAATTAGGTTTATCGTACAGCAATCCGAGCGCCAGAAAAAGCGCATCAATATTACATAATGCAGGATCTCCTGGCGCAAGGGAAAATGCCCAGTCTTGAGGGTCGCCACGTAATAAAGAAATAATGATCTTAACTTGTTGAACTGGGTCACCAGAGGAGCGGGGTTTCAAAGCCAGAAATAGTTTACAATTATTTTTAAAATTCAAAAACTTAGCTCTATCTCCAGAAAATAACTCAGGAATAGGAATTTTAGGTTCTAACATAGGATTCTGAACCACTAAATCTTGAATATTCTGTACATTTATAGCGAGATTATCCATCAAAGAGGACAGACCCTGAATGTCCATGTCCACACCTGTGTTCTGAACCACCCTGATGTAAAGGGGAAAAGAAAGACAGAACACAGTGCAAAGAAAAAAAAATGGTCTCAGAACTTCTCTTTTCCCTCTATTGAGAAGCATTAGTACTTTGGGCCTCCAGTACTGTTATGAACAGGTAATTCAGAACCACAATGGACCTTGAAGTTCAGAGCACACAAAGTGACCTGACAATTACCAAAAACATAGGACGAGCTCTGAGACGTGGGAACTCTGCTGACCACAATCCCTAATCCTATCCAACCACACTAGAGGTAGCCGTGGAGCGCTCCTGACCAGTCCTATGCGCCTCGAGCACAGCCTGAGAAACTAGCTAGCCCTAAGAAAGAAAAATAAGCCTAGCTTGCCTCAGAGAAATACCCCAAAGGAAAAGGCAGCCCCCCACATATAATGACTGTGAGTTGAGATGAAAATACAAACGCAGAGATGAAATAGATTTAGCAAAGTGAGGCCCAACTTACTGAACAGACCGAAGATAGGAAAGATTGCTTTGCGGTCAACACAAAACCCTACAAACAACCACGCAGAGGGGGCAAAAAGACCCTCTGCACCGACTAACGGTACGGAGGTGCTCCCTCTGCGTCCCAGAGCTTCCAGCAAGCAAGAAAAACCAATATAGCAAGCTGGACAGAAAAAATAGCAAACAAAAATAACACAAGCAAAACTTAGCTTATGCAGGAAGACAGGCCACAGGAACGATCCAGGAGAAAGCAAGACCAATACTAGAACATTGACTGGAGGCCAGGATCAAAGCACTAGGCGGAGTTAAATAGAGCAGCACCTAACGACTTAACCTCATCACCTGAGGAAGGAAACTCAGAAGCCGCAGTACCACTCTCATCCACCAAAGGAAGCGCATAGACAGAACCAGCCGAAGTACCACTCACGACCACAGGAGGGAGCTTGGCCACAGAATTCACAACAGCTGCCTTTTCCTTTGGGGAATTGCTCTGAGGCAAGGTAGGCTTATTTTTCTATCTTTAGGGCTAGCTAGTTCCTTAGGCTGTGCCGAGTTGCATAGGTAGCGTTAGGAGCGATCCACGGCTATTTCTAGTGTGGTTGATAGGATTAGGGATTGCGGTCAGCAGAGTTCCCACGTCTCAGAGCTCGTCCTATATTATCAGTAACTATCAGGTCATTCCATGTGCTTTTAACCTCCAGGTCCATTATTGTCCTGACCACCAGGTCATAACAGTACAGGTGGCCAAAAGTACTAACGCATCTCAATAGAGGGATAAGAGAAGTTCTGAGACCATTTTTTTTTTTTTGCAGTGTGTTTTGTCTCTCTTTTCCCCTTTACATCTGGGTGGTTCAGAACACAGGTGTAGACATGGACATTCAATGTCTGTCCTCTTTGATGGATAATCTCACTATAAGTGTACAAAACATTCAAGATTTTGTGGTTCAGAATCCGATGTCAGAGCCTAGGATTCCAATTCCTGATTTGTTTTTTGGTGATAGATCTAAGTTCTTGAATTTCAAAAATAATTGTAAATTGTTTCTTGCCTTGAAACCTCGCTCCTCAGGTGACCCTGTTCAACAAGTAAAGATCATTATTTCTTTGTTACGTGGTGACCCTCAAGACTGGGCATTTTCCCTTGCGCCAGGAGATCCGGCATTGCGTGATGTTGATGCGTTTTTCCTGGCGCTTGTATTGCTTTATGACAAACCTAATTCAGTGGATCAGGCAGAGAAAATCTTGCTGGCTCTGTGTCAGGGTCAGGATGAAGCGGAGATATATTGTCAAAAGTTTAGAAAGTGGTCTGTGCTCACTCAGTGGAATGAATGTGCCCTGCTAGCAATCTTCAGAAAGGGTCTCTCTGAAGCCCTTAAGGATGTCATGGTGGGATTTCCCATGCCTGCTGGTCTGAATGAGTCTATGTCTTTGGCCATTCAGATCGATCGACGCTTGCATGAGCGTAAAGCTGTGCACCATTTGGCGGTACTATCTGAGCATGGGCCTGAGCCTATGCAATGTAATAGGACTTTGACCAGAGCTGAACGGCAAGAACACAGACGTCGGAATGGGCTGTGTTTTTACTGTGGTGATTCCACACATGCTATCTCCGATTGTCCTAAGCGCATTAAGCGGTTCGCTAGGTCTGCCACCATTGGTACGGTACAGTCTAAATTTATTTTGTCCGTTACTCTGATTTGCTCTCTGTCGTCCTATTCTGTAATGGCATTTGTGGATTCAGGCACTGCCCTGAATTTGATGGACTTGGAGTTTGCCAGGCACTGTGGTTTTTTCTTGGAGCCCTTGCAGGATCCTATTCCATTGAGAGAAATTGATGCTACGCCTTTGGCCAAGAATAAGCCTAAGTACTCGACCCAATTGACCATGTGCATGGCTCCTGCACATCAGGAGGATATCCGCTTTCTGGTGTTGCATAATCTGTATGATGTGGTCGTTTTGGGGTTGCCATGGCTACAGGTTCATAATCCAGTGTTGGACTGGAAATCTATGTCTGTATCCAGCTGGGGTTCCCAGGGGGTACATGGTGATGTTCCATTTTTGTCTAGTTTTTGTCGGATTATCGGGATGTATTTGATGAGCCCAAAGACAGTGCCCTACCTCCTCATAGGGATTGCGATTGTGCAATTAATTTGATTCCTGGTAGTAAGTTTCCTAAGGGCCAATTGTTCAATTTATCTGTGCCAGAACACGCCGCTATGCGGAGTTATATAAAGGAATCCTTGGAGAAAGGCCATATTCGCCCGTCGTCATCACCGTTAGGAGCAGGGTTCTTTTTTGTGGCCAAGAAGGATAATTCTTTGAGACCTTGTATTGATTACCGCCTTCTCAATAAAATTACAGTCAAATTTCAGTATCCTTTGCCGTTGCTGTCTGAATTGTTTCCTCGTATTAAAGGGGCTAGTTGGTTCACCAAGATAGATCTTCGAGGGGCGTATAATCTTGTGCGTATTAAACAAGGCGATGAATGGAAAACAGCATTTAATACGCCCGAGGGCCATTTTGAGTACCTGGTTATGCCATTCGGGCTTTCCAATGCTCCATCAGTATTTCAGTCCTTTATGCATGACATCTTCCGAGAGTACCTGGATAAAATCCTGATTGTGTATTTGGATGATATTTTGGTCTTTTCGGATGATTGGGAGTCTCATGTGAAGCAGGTCAGAATGGTGTTCCAGGTCCTTTGTGCAAATTCCTTGTTTGTGAAGGGGTCAAAGTGTCTCTTTGGAGTTCAGAAGGTTTCATTTTTGGGGTTCATTTTTTCCCCTTCTACTATCGAGATGGACCCTGTTAAAGTCCAAGCCATTTACGATTGGACTCAGCCGACATCTGTGAAGAGCCTGCAAAAGTTCCTGGGCTTTGCTAATTTTTATCGGCGCTTCATCGCTAATTTTTCTAGTGTTGCTAAACCGTTGACTGATTTGACCAAGAAGGGTGCTGATGTGGTCAATTGGTCTTCTGCAGCTGTAGAGGCTTTTCAGGAGTTGAAGCATCGTTTTTCTTCTGCCCCTGTGTTGTGCCAGCCAGATGTTTTGCTCCCGTTTCAGGTTGAGGTTGATGCTTCTGAGATTGGAGCTGGGGCTGTTTTGTCGCAAAGAAGTTCTGATGGCTCGGTGATGAAGCCATGTGCTTTCTTTTCTAGAAAGTTTTCGCCTGCTGAGCGCAATTATGATGTTGGTAATCGAGAGTTGTTGGCCATGAAGTGGGCATTCGAGGAGTGGCGTCATTGGCTTGAAGGAGCCAAGCATCGCGTGGTGGTCTTGACAGATCACAAGAATTTGACTTATCTTGAGTCTGCCAAACGGTTGAATCCGAGACAGGCTTGATGGTCGTTATTTTTCTCCCGTTTTGATTTTGTGGTTTCGTACCTTCCGGGCTCTAAGAATGTGAAGGCTGATGCCCTGTCAAGGAGTTTTGTGCCTGACTCTCCGGGTGTTCCTGAGCCGGCGGGTATTCTCAAAGAGGGGGTAATTTTGTCTGCCATCTCCCCTGATTTGCGGCGGGTGCTGCAAAAATTTCAGGCTGATAGACCTGACCGTTGCCCAGCAGAGAAACTGTTTGTCCCTGAGAGATGGACTAGTAGAGTTATCTCTGAGATTCATTGTTCAGTGTTGGCTGGGCATCCTGGAATCTTTGGTACCAGAGATTTGGTGGCTAGATCCTTTTGGTGGCTGTCTTTGTCACGGATGTGCGTTCTTTTGTGCAGTCCTGTGGGACTTGTGCTCGGGCTAAGCCCTGCTGTTCTCGTGCCAGTGGGTTGCTTTTGCCCTTGCTGGTCCCGAAGAGGCCCTGGACGCATATTTCTATGGATTTTATTTCGGATCTCCCCGTCTCTCAAAAGATGTCGGTCATTTGGGTGGTTTGTGATCGCTTTTCTAAGATGGTCCATTTGGTACCTTTGTCTAAATTGCCTTCCTCCTCTGATTTGGTGCCATTATTTTTCCAGCATGTGGTTCGTTTACATGGTATCCCGGAGAACATCGTTTCTGACAGAGGTTCCCAGTTTGTTTCGAGGTTTTGGCGAGCCTTTTGTGCTAGGATGGGCATTGATTTGTCTTTTTCCTCGGCTTTCCATCCTCAGACAAATGGCCAAACCGAACGAACTAATCAGACTTTGGAAACATATCTGAGATGCTTTGTTTCTGCTGATCAGGATGATTGGGTGTCCTTTTTGCCGTTGGCTGAGTTCGCCCTTAATAATCGGGCCAGCTCGGCTAGTTTGGTTTCGCCGTTTTTCTGCAATTCTGGTTTCCATCCGCGTTTCTCTTCAGGGCAGGTTGAGTCTTCGGACTGTCCTGGTGTAGATACTGTGGTGGATAGGTTGCAGCAGATTTGGACTCATGTGGTGGACAATTTGACTTTGTCCCAGGAGAAGGCTCAACGTTTCGCTAACCACCGGCGTTGTGTGGGTCCCCGACTTCGTGTTGGGGATTTGGTTTGGTTGTCGTCTCGTTATGTTCCTATGAAGGTTTCCTCTCCTAAGTTTAAACCTCGTTTCATTGGTCCGTATAAGATTTCTGAGGTTATCAATCCTGTGTCATTTCGTTTGGCCCTTCCTGCTTCTTTTGCCATCCATAATGTGTTCCATAGGTCGTTGTTGCGGAGATACCTGGTGCCTGTGGTTCCATCCGTTGATCCTCCTGCCCCGGTGTTGGTTGAGGGGGAGTTGGAGTATGTGGTGGAGAAGATTTTGGATTCTCGTATTTCGAGACGGAAACTCCAGTGCCTGGTCAAGTGGAAGGGTTATGGTCAGGAAGATAATTCCTGGGTTTTTGCCTCTGATGTTCATGCTGCCGATCTGGTTCGTGCCTTTCATTTGGCTCGTCCTGATCGGCCTGGGGGCTCTGGTGAGGGTTCGGTGACCCCTCCTCAAGGGGGGGTACTGTTGTGAATTCTGTTGTCGGGCTCCCTCCTGTGGTCATGAATGGTACTTCGGCTGGTTCTGTCCATGGACTTTCTCTGGTGGCTGTGGGTGTTTCTGAGTTTCCTTCCACAGGTGACGAGGTTAATTCGTTAGCTGGCTCCTCTATTTAACTCCACTTAGATCTTTGCTCCATGCCACCTGTCAATGTTCCAGTATTGGTCTAGTTCACTCCTGGATTGTTCTTGTGACCTGTCTTCCCAGCAGAAGCTAAGTGACTGCTTGTTTTTCTTTGGTTTGCTATTTTTCTGTCCAGCTTGCTATTTAATTTGTTGTCTTGCTTGCTGGAAGCTCTGGGACGCAGAGGGAGCGCCTCCGCACCGTGAGTCGGTGCGGAGGGTCTTTTTGCACCCTCTGCGTGGTCATTTTGTAGGTTTTTGTGCTGACCGCAAAGCTACCTTTCCTATCCTCAGTCTGTTCAGTAAGTCGGGCCTCACTTTGCTTAATCTATTTCATCTCTGTGTTTGTATTTTCATCTTTACTCACAGTCATTATATGTGGGGGCTGCCTTTTCCTTCGGGGAATTTCTCTGAGGCAAGGTAGGCTTTATTTTTCTATCTTTAGGGCTAGCTAGTTCCTTAGGCTGTGCCGAGTTGCATAGGGAGCGTTAGGAGCGATCCACGGCTATTTCTAGTGTGGTTGATAGGATTAGGGATTGCGGTCAGCAGAGTTCCCACGTCCCAGAGCTCGTCCTATATTATCAGTAACTATCAGGTCATTCCGTGTTCTCTTAACCTCCAGGTCCATTATTGTCCTGACCACCAGGTCATAACAATACGCTCCTACATCTTTAGTTAGATATAGGAAGTTTTTGTATATTCTGCTGTGGATTTTTTGAAGGGTTTTAATACTGACCGCACAGAATTCTGTCCTATCCTGTCCTATCTAGCTAGAGTGGCCTCCTGTGCTAAATCCTGTTTTTTCTGCCTGTGTATGTTTTTTCCTGTCCGACTCACCGCCAATATTTGTGGGGGGCTGTCTATCCTTTGGGGATTTTCTCTGAGGCAAGATAGTATTCCGATTTCCATCTTTAGGGGTATTTAGTCCTCCGGCTGTGACGAGGTGTCTAGGTGTGTTAGGTACACTCCACAGCTACTTCTAGTTGCGGTGGTAAGTTCAGGATTGCGGTCAGTATAGTGGCCACTTTCTCCAGTGAAAGTTCTCATGCAGCTCCAAGGTCACCGGATCATAACAGTACAACTGGCCAACAATGAGTTAAATGCATCTCAGAAGAAGGGGAGGAAGCTCTTGAGCCATTTTTTTTTCTCCAGTCTGTTTTGTGTTCTCTTCCCTCTTAATATCTGGGTGGCTGAGGAGCCTGGTGCAAGCATGAATGTTCAGGAATTAGCTTCTCGTGTAGACCAGCTTGCTGCTAGGGTGCAAGGTATTTCTGATTATATTGTTCAGACTCCCGCTTTAGAACCAAAGATTCCTACTCCTGATTTGTTTTCTGGTGACAGGTCTAAATTTTTGAGTTTTAAAAACAACTGTAAACTGTTTTTTGACCTGAGACCTCGATCCTCTGGTGATTCCATTCAGCAGGTAAAAATCGTAATCTCCCTGCTGCGTGGCGACCCGCAGGATTGGGCGTTTTCCCTGGAATCTGGGAATCCGGCTTTTCTTAATATTGACTCCTTTTTTCAGGCTTTAGGACTATTATATGATGAACCTAATTCTGTGGATCAAGCTGAGAAGACCTTGTTGGCCCTGTCTCAGGGTCAAGAGGCGGCAGAATTGTATTGTCAGAAATTCAGAAAATGGTCTGTGTTGACTAAATGGAATAATGATGCTTTGGCGGCAATTTTCAGAAGGGGGCTTTCTGAATCCGTTAAAGATGCTATAGTGGGGTTTCCCACACCTTCCGGTCTGAGTGATTCTATGTCTCTGGTCATTCAGATTGACCGATGCCTGCGGGAGAGCAGAACTGTGCGTGCTGTGGCGTTATCCTCAGAGCAAATTTCTGAGCCTATGCAATGTGATAGAATTCTGTCTAGAACGGAATGACAAGGTTTCAGACATCAAAATAGGTTGTTATTATTGTGGCGACGCTTCTCATGTCATTTCTGTCTGCCCTAAGCGGACAAAGAGGATCGCCAGTTCAATTACCTTCAGTACTGTACAACCTAATTTCTGTTATCTGTGTCCTTGATCTGCTCATTGTCATAATTTTCTGTCATGGCGTTTGTGGATTCAGGCGCTGCCAAGCGTTGTGGTTTTCCCTTGCAGCCTTTGCAGAACCCTATTCCTTTAAGGGGCATTGATGCTACACCGTTGGCTAAAAATAAACCTCAGCTGACCATGCGCATGGCGCCAGCCCATCAGGAAGATTGTCGTTTTCTGGTGTTGCATAATTTGCATGATGATATTGTGCTGGGTTTTCCATGGTTACAGCTACATAATCCGGTGTTAGATTGGAAATCTATGTCTGTGACTAGTTGGGGTTGTCAGGGGGTTCATGGTCACGTTCCTTTGATGTCAATTTCCTCTTCCCCCTCTTCTGAAGTTCCTGAGTTTTTGTCAGATTTCCAGGATGTATTTGATGAGCCCAAATCCAGTTCCCTACCACCACATAGGGACTGTGATTGTGCTATTGACTTGATTCCAGGTTGTAAGTTCCCTAAGGGCCGACTTTTCAACCTGTCTGTGCCAGAACATGCCACCATGCGGAGCTATATTAAGGAGTCTTTGGAGAAGGGGCATATTCGGCCATCTTCTTCACCATTGGGAGCAGGGTTTTTTTTGTTGCCAAGAAGGATGGCTCCTTGAGACCCTGTATTGATTATCGCCTCTCGAATAAGATCACGGTCAAATTTCAATACCCGTTGCCTTTGCTTACTGATTTGTTTGCTAGGATTAAGGGGGCTAGCTGGTTTACTAATGCTCCATCTGTGTTCCAATCCTTCATGCATGATATCTTTCGGAGTTATCTTGATAAATTCATGGTTGTATATTTGGATGATATTTTGATTTTTTCCGATGATTGGGAGTCTCATGTGAAACAGGTCAGGATGGTATTTCAGATCCTCCGTAATAATGCTTTATTTGTGAAGGGGTCAAAGTGCCTCTTTGGAGTGCAGAAGGTTTCTTTTTTTGGGCTTCATTTTTTCTCCCGCATCTATAGAAATGGATCCGGTTAAGGTTCAGGCCATTCATGATTGGATTCAGCCCACATCGTTGAAGAGCCTTCAGAAATTCTTGGGCTTTACTAATTTTTATCGTCGTTTCATTGCCAACTTCTCCAGTGTGGTTAAACCTCTGACCGATTTGACGAAGAAAGGCGCTGATGTGACAAACTGGTCCTCTGCGGCTGTTTCTGCCTTTCAGGAGCTTAAACGCTGATTTACTTCTGCCCCCTGTGTTGCGTCAGCCGGATGTTTCTCTTCCATTTCAGGTTGTGGTTGACGCGTCTGAGATTGGGGCATGGGCCGTTTTGTCTCAGAGGAATTCTGATGGTTCCTTGATGAAACCGTGTGCATTCTTTTCTCGAAGTTTTCGCCTGCGGAACGCAATTATGATGTCGGCAATCGGGAGTTGTTTGCTATGAATTGGGCATTTGAGGAGTGGCGACATTGGCTTGAGGGGGCCAAGCACCGTATTGTGGTCCTGACCGATCATAAGAATCTGATTTACCTCGAGTCTGCCAAACTGCTGAATCCTAGACTGGCTCGATGGTCCCTGTTTTTCTCCCATTTTGATTTTGTGGTCTCGTACATTCCTGGTACTAAGAATGTTAACGCAGATGCCCTCTCTAGGAGTTTTTTTCCTGTTTCACCTGGGGTTCTTGAGCCGGTCGACATTCTGAAGGAAGGGGTGATTCTTTCTGCCATCTCCCCTGATTTACAACGGGTTCTTCAGGAGTTTCAGGCTGATAAACCTGACCGCTGTCCAGTGGGGAAACTGTTTGTTCCTGATAGATGGACTAGTAAAGTGATTTCTGAGGTTCATTGTTCTGTGTTGGCTGGCCATCCTGGGATTTTTGGTACCAGAGATTTGGTTGGTAGGTCCTTTTGGTGGCCTTCTTTGTCGCGGGATGTGCGTTCTTTTGTGCAGTCCTGTGGGATTTGTGCGCGGGCTAAGCCTTGCTGTTCCCGCGCTAGTGGGTTGCTTTTGCCTTTGCCGGTCCCTGAGAGACCTTGGACGCATATTTCTATGGATTTTATTTCAGATCTTCCGGTTTTCCAGAGGATGTCGGTTATCTGGGTGGTTTGTGACCGGTTTTCTAAGATGGTTCATTTGGTACCTTTGCCTAAATTGCCTTCCTCTTCTTATTTGGTTCCGTTGTTTTTTCAGCATGTGGTTCGTTTGCATGGCATTCCGGAGAATATTGTGTCCGATAGAGGTTCCCAGTTTGTTTCTAGGTTTTGGCGGGCCTTTTGTGCTAGGCTGGGCATTGATTTGTCTTTTTCTTCCGCATTTCATCCTCAGACAAATGGCCAGACCGAGCGAACTAATCAGACTTTGGAAACTTATTTGAGATGCTTTGTGTCTGTTGATCAGGATGATTGGGTGGCTTTCTTGCCATTGGCCGAGTTTGCCCTTAATTATCGGGCTAGTTCTGCTACCTTGGTTTCGCCTTTTTTTTGTAATTTGGGTTTTCATCCTCGTTTTTTTTTCAGGGCAGGTTGAGCCTTCTGATTGTCCTGGTGTGGATTCTGTGGTTGACAGGCTGCAGCAGATTTGGGCTCATGTGGTGGACAATTTGGTGTTGTCTCAGGAGGAGGCTCAACGTTTTGCTAACCGTCGTCGGTGTGTTGGTTCCCGGCTTCGGGTTGGGGATTTGGTCTGGTTGTCTTCCCGTCATGTTCCTATGAAGGTTTCTTCCCCTAAGTTCAAGCCTCGGTTTATTGGTCCTTATAGGATTTCTGAGATTATCAATCCAGTGTCTTTTCGTTTGGCCCTTCCAGCCTCTTTTTCCATCCATAATGTGTTCCATAGATCTTTGTTGTGGAAGTATGTAGTGCCCGTTGTTCCCTCTGTTGATCCTCCGGCCCCGGTGTTGATTGATGGGGAGTTGGAGTATATGGTTGAGAAGATTTTGGATTCTCGTTTTTCGAGGCGGAGGCTTCAGTATCTGGTCAAATGGAAGGGTTATGGCCAGGAGGATAATTCTTGGGTTGTTGCCTCTGATGTTCATGCTGACGATTTGGTTCGTGCCTTTCATTTGGCTCGTCCTGATCGGCCTGGGGGCTCTGGTGAGGGTTCGGTGACCCCTCCTCAAGGGGGGGTACTGTTGTGAATTCTGCTCTTGGGCTCCCTCCGGTGGTTATGAGTGGTAGTGCTGCGGTAGTTGGATCGCAGCATTTATCAGGTGTATCTATTTTTTGCAATTTGGGCTGGGCTATATAGCCTTGCTTGATCCTTTAGTCAGTGCCAGTTGTCCATTGTTTTTGGAGGATTTGCATCCCTTCTGGTCTCTCCTGTTTGCTGTGCTTTTCTTCAAAGATAAGTCCTGGCTTTGTTTTTGCTGTCCACATGCTGTGGACCTTATAGTTCTGTGCATTTTCATTTTTTTGTCTTGTCCAGCTTAGTCTGTGAAGGATTTTTTGCAGCCTAGCTATTTCTCTGGAGATGCAGATATACCCTCCATGTCTTTAGTCAGATGTGGTGTTTTGTATTTTCTGTTGTGGATATTTTCTAGTGTTTTAATACTGACCATATAGTACTCTATTCTATTCTTTCTTTTTAGCTAGTATGGCCTCCTATGCTAAATCCTGATTTCATTTCTGCGTATGTTATTTCCCTCTCCTCTCACAGTCAATATTTGTGGGGGGCTGTCTTTCCTTTGGGGATTTTCTCTGAGGCAAGATAGGTTTCCTGTTTCTGTCTTTAGGGGTAGTTATTTCTTAGGCTGTGTCGAGGGGTCTAGGGAGTGTTAGGTACCCCCCACGGCTACTTCTAGTTGCGCTGTTAAGTTCAGGGTTTGCGGTCAGTACAGGTTCCACCTTTTCCAGAGTACGTCTCATGCTGCTCCAAGGCCATCAGATCATAACAGAGAACATCGATAAGGGATGAAAAATAGTTTGTAACCATACTGGACAAATGCTGTCTCCTGTCACTTTGAATAGATGCAGCAGTCCCTGTTGTGTCAGAGGTCATTGATAAAATCACTCCCCAACCTTGTCAGAAAACCCCTCTGTCCAATGCCACTTTGGATTTCTGCACCTCTAGCACCTCTGCCATGTTGCCCCCTACGGCAAGTGTGAGGACCATCACAACCTCTGTGTGCTGGGAATGCCTGAACCAAACGGTCTACTAGAGTTGCTTGTTTTGTAGCCAATATTTGCTCAAGGTTCTCATGTGGCATGATGTTTTGCATTTCCCTTTATAGCGTGGATCCAGGAGGCAGGCCAACCAGTAATCGTCATCGGTCATCATTTTGACAATGCGGGGGTCCCTTTTTAGAATACGCAAGGCATACTCAGCCATGTGGGCCAATGTTCCTGGTGTCAATTCACTGGTCCTGCTGGGTTGAGGAGCACTTTCTTGAAAATCCACATCACAAGTGTCCCGCAAGAAACCTGTACCTGACCTTGCAACGCCACCAGTTTCAAGTGGCCCCTGAGAAGCATCCTCCTTCCATACATAGTCATCCCCATCATCCTCCTCCTCATCCTCTTCAACCGCCACCTCGTCCTGGACAGTTCCCTGACCAGACAATGGCTGACTGACATCAATGATTCCCTCCTCCTCAGCTGCAGACGCCAGCTCCTTGATGTGCGTCAAACTTTGCATCAGCAGACGCATAAGTGGGATGCTCATGCTTATGGTGGCGTCATCTGCACTTGCCAGCCGTGTGCATTCCTCGAAACACTGAAGGACTTGACAGAGGTCTTGTAGCTTTGACCACTGCGCACCAGACAACTCCATGTCTGCCATCCAACTGCCTGTCCGTGTATGCGTATCCACCCACAAATACATGACAGCACGCCTCTGTTCACACAGCCTCTGAACCATGTGCAATGTGGAGTTCCACCTTGTTGCAACGTTGATAATTAGGCGGTGTTGTGGAAGATTGAGCGATCGCTGATGGTTCAGCATACGGCTGGAGTGTACGGGCGACCGGCGGATGTGCGAGCAAAGTCTTCGCACCTTCAGGAGCAGGGCAGGTAACTCTGGATAATTTTTAAGAAAGCACTGCACCACCAGGTTCAAAGTGTGAGCCAGGCAAGGTATGTGTTTGAGTTGCGAAAGGGCTATGGCAGCCATAAAATTCCTTCCATTATCACTGACTACCTTGCCTGCCTCAAGATGTACACTGCCCAGCCATGACTGAGTTTCTTGCTGCAAGAAATCGGCCAGAACTTCCGCGGTGTGTCTGTTGTCGCCCAAACACTTCATTTCAAACACGGCCTGCTGACGCTTCCCACTAGCTGTTCCGTAATGGGACACCTCGTGTGCAACACTGGCAGCTGCGGATGGAGTGGTCGTGCGACAGCGCTCTGTGGATGAGCTTTCGCTTCTGGTGGAGGAGGAGGAGGTGGGGTGGCGAACGTGTACAGCCAACTGTTTCCTAGATCGTGGGCTAGGCAGAACTGTCCCACTATTGCTGTCCCCTGTGGACCCTGCATCCACGACATTAACCCAGTGCGCCGTGATGGACACGTAACGTCTCTGGCCATGCCTACTGGTCCATGCATCTGTTGTGAGGTGCACCTTCCCACTGACAGACTGCCTCAATGCATGGACAATGCGGTCTTTGACATGCTGGTGGAGGGCTGGGATGGCTTTTCTCGCAAAGAAGTGGCGACTGGGTAGGTCATAGCGTGGTACTGCGTAGGCCATCAGGGCTTTGAAAGCTTTGCTTTCAACCAACCGGTAGGGCATCATCTCTAACGAGATAAGTCTGGCAATGTGGGCGTTCAAACCCTTTGTACACGGATGACAGGATGAGTACTTTCGTTCCCTAACAAGAGTCTCTTCTAGGGTGAGCTGGACTGGAGAGCTGTCTATGGTGGAACTAGCGGTGGTGGTGGTTGTGGACATGGCAGATTGAGAGTGAGTTGTTGATGTTGGCCTACATACAGTGTTTCCTACCAATAACCTTCTGACTCCCTGACTGCTTTGGCCTAGCGACGATCCCTCCACATTTGCTGCTGGTGTCCTAACCGGTGGGCTTACAGTGAGGGAAGCAATGTTGCAGTGCTGACTACCTTCATTCAGACCTGGTGCACCAACGGTACGGAACGTTAGGTAGTTAGTCCAGGCTTGCAAGTGCATGCTGTTTAAATGTCTACGCATGCAAGTTGTATTTAAATTGTTAAGAATCTTCCCTCTGCTAAAGGTCTTTGAGCATTTTTTGCAGATCACTTTTGACTGATCATTGGGATCTTGGTCAAAAAAATGCCACACTGCACTCTTCCTACTATGGAATTCCTTTTCAGGCATTGCACACTGTGCAACTCTCACAGGATGGCCACGCTGTCCTAAAACTGGTTTTGTCAAACGTTTTTTGCCTGATACGCGCCTGCCAGATGACAGCTGTTGTGATGTAGATTGGTGCTGCTGTGGATAACCCTCCTCCACTTCTGAGCTAGTGGCAGCGCCACCCTCTTCCCCAATGGCTGCCAATCTGGGTCAACAACTGGGTCATCTATCACCTCCTCCTCCTCAATGTCATGTGCACCTTCCTCAGTGTCACTGTGTAAGGTGCTATAGCGTTCGGGACAGGGCACCATAGTCTCATCAGGGTCAGATTCTGGCTCAGCAAACTGCGAGGGAAATGTAGTGATCTGACTCGATGGAAAAGCATCATAATCTACCTGTGGCTGTGCATCAGTGCACTCCATGTCCGATTCTTCTTGTAGTGGGCAGGGTACAATTTCCCTTTCTAACCCAGGCACGGTATGTGTAAAGAGCTCCATGGAGTAACCTGTTGTGTCGCCTGACTCATCCTTCACTTTTGGTTTGGGAGAAGGACACGAGGAAACGTCTTGACCGGGAGCATCCACTGATGACTGGCTGCTGTGACATTTTGAACTTTGGGAAGAGGAGGCCAAAGAGCTAGAGGCTGAGTCAGCAAGGAAAGTCAAAACTTTTTCCTGCTGCTCCGGCTTTAAAAGCTGTTTTCCTACTCCCAGGTAAGGGAGCCTTCGAGGCCTTGTGTAGCCAGACGATGACGCAGGCTCAACACCTCCAGCCTTAGGTGCTACTGTGCTTTTGGCACTACCACCAGATGCAGCACCACCATCAGTACCAGCTGACAACCCCCGCCCTCTTCCACAAGACTTCCTCATTTTTGGGGGGGAGACACAGAAGCATAACTCTGGCACAGTGGTATAACAGTAAACTATGAACGTGGCAGAAAGTGGCTGCCTGATATATACGACACACTGGCAGTACAGCAGAATATAGACTGTGTGCAAATTTTAATCTCCCTTTTTTTGGGGGGGGAGACACAGAACCACAACTCTGGCCCAGTGGTATAACAGTAAACTATGAACGTGCCAGAAAGTGGCTGCCTGATATATACGACACACTAGCAGTACAGCAGAATATACACTGTGTGCGAATTTTAATCTCCCTTTTTTTGGGGGGGGGACACAGAACCACAACTCTGGCCCAGTGGTATAACAGTAAACTATGAACGTGCCAGAAAGTGGCTGCCTGATATATACGACACACTAGCAGTACAGCAGAATATACACTGTGTGTGAATTTTAATCTCCCTTTTTTTTGGGGGGGAGACACAGAACCACAACTCTGGCCCAGTGGTATAACAGTAAACTATGAACGTGCCAGAAAGTGGCTGCCTGATATATACGACACACTAGCAGTACAGCAGAATATACACTGTGTGCGAATTTTAATCTCCCTTTTTTTGGGGGGGGGACACAGAACCACAACTCTGGCCCAGTGGTATAACAGTAAACTATGAACGTGCCAGAAAGTGGCTGCCTGATATATACGACACACTAGCAGTACAGCAGAATATACACTGTGTGCGAATTTTAATCTCCCTTTTTTTGGGGGGGAGACACAGAAGCACAACTCTGGCCCAGTGGTATAACAGTAAACTATGAACGTGGCAGAAAGTGGCTGCCTGATATATACGACACACTAGCAGTACAGCAGAATATACACTGTGTGCGAATTTTAATCTCCCTTTTTTTTTGGGGGGGGGAGACACAGAACCACAACTCTGGCCCAGTGGTATAACAGTAAACTATGAACGTGGCAGAAAGTGGCTGCCTGATATATACGACACACTAGCAGTAAAGCAGAATATACACTGTGTGCGAATTTTAATCTCTCTTTTTTTTGGGGGGGGGAAACACAGAACCACAACTCTGGCCCAGTGGTATAACACAACACTATAAACATGCCAGAAAGTGGCTGGAATTATTATTTAAAAAAATAAAAAAAATAAAAAAAATAACAAGCTCCCTGCAATGAGCTCAGGACAGGTATGGCAGCAATAAAAAGGACTGCTTAACAAAAAATGTGGACAAATAAACAAGATAGGTAACTGTGCAGAAAGGAGCAACAGGAATTTTGCTTTAAAAAAGCAGTTGGTTTGCACAGCACCGTGCACACAGCTATGCAGCTGCTGCACTAAAATACGATCTCCACTGTCCCTGCACAAAAAGGTGGTGTGGGACAGTGAAAATCGCTCCAGCACAAGCGGTTTGGGGGTTTATATTTCCTCCCTAACTCTGTCCCTGCTTCTGACTAACTGCAGCAACACTTCTCCCTATGGTCAGATCGGCAGAAGTAAGATGGCGGTCGGCGTGCATGCCCCTTTATACCCCCTGTGACGCCACAGACAGCAAGCCAATCACTGCCATGCCCTTCTCAAAGATGGTGGGGACCGAGACCTATGTCATCACGCTGCCCACACTCTGCGTCCTCCTTCATTGGATGAAAAACGGCGGTGACAGCGTCATATGAAACGCAACTTTGGCGCTCTGATCGTGTACCGCATGGCCGATCCCACTGTAGGATCGGTTCGGGTTTCATGAAACCCGACTTTGCCTCAAAGTCGCCGATTTATGAAAATGACCGATCCGTTTCGCTCAACCCTAATTTTGACCAATCGGTGGATTGATACTGCATCTACGTGTTCGTTGGATTTTATTAAAATTATAATTGAGCATAATACGGCTATGTTGAAGGCTATTGATTTGGAGTTGGAGACAATATACAGTATAAGACATTTCATACAAGCCTGACGGCTGAACAGATGGAGGTTTGGTTAAAAGAGTTGAGTAAAGATGAAGATAAATGGAAAGAGGAAGTGAGTCAAGGTAAATTGAAGAAATTTTTACGAGAATCAAAGGATTATGTGATGAACAAAATATTTCGTTGGCAACAAACTAAGGGAAAGGCAAAAAATTATACCCTGACAGGGGAGAAATCAGAAACATCTAGTATCTCAGGAAATGAGCGTGGTATGTCCACATGAGAGGTTTCACATACCCGAGACTTTCATCTACATAGTGGGGAATGTAAGAAATTCTCTGATATGTTCAATAAATCTGGGAAACAGAGGAAACATAGGGATCAAATGAAAGTATTAAATTTATCAGTACATTCATTATCCAACACACAGGAAGAGCTCTTATGTAGGGGACTCACTTTTTCACCTTCCTCTCATCTAGATACCTTTAGTACGGTAAAGGATGTGATCCTTTTTCTAAAAAGATTATACTTCAAAAACTCCATTTTAAACCAGAACTGACAACTAATCTCGAGTCAGAGGAAGACAGGGAAGCCATTCAAATTTTGTAATCTTTACAACAAGAAAATGAACCATGTGAGTTCAGTATGATTCCTAATAGTTTGGTAGCAAAATCTAAAACCTTTCCCTCTTTGGGATTATGTCCTGCAGTGAATATATTCACAAAATTAGTGATACAGGATGTAGAAGAGCTAGCCTTAAATCAGAAAGGGAGGAACAATTTGTTGAAGGAAAGAAACTAAAAGAATTAAGAACTTGGGATGACGTTGTTAGGAGTCGAGTTTCCTCTGCTGCACAGGGGGAATCTCGATCCGTGTCTGCTGTGGTCTCCCATTCAGCATCGGCCGCAGTGGGGTCTGCTCAGCGGAGACGTCGCTTCGGTGCATAGGGTCACTACTGCCTTTTCTGGCTTTCCTATGGTACCCTGCACTGATCTGCGGCGAGCAGGCCTCTCTGGGACTAAGTCCTTATTTACACACACTGAGCATGCCCAGGGCAAGGTCTCCCATTGGAGGTCGAGGGTCACATGTTCGGTCACATGTTCAGGTACTGCAGCGCATCCCATTGGTCCTCCAGGAAGGTCCTGAAAGGGCAAAACTTTGGTAGCAGCTTCCTGTGCTGTAACTATATAAACTGCGCATGACCTCACGGCCATGCGCTAGTATTGTCTTTTGTCATATGCTTTGCGCCAATGTGGTCATGCGTTTGTGTGTGTTCAGGGACCCGGCTGAAATAAGCCCCTAGAATGCTGGCACCTCCGGCGAGGAGATTGTGTATAAGTGTGTTCAGGGACCCGGCTGAAATAAGCCCCTAGAATGCTGGCTCCTCCGGCGAGGAGATTGTGTATGCATGCATGACCACTCACTGCTCACATCTGGGTAGTTGGCCTGTGCCTCTGTGAAAGTCTAACAGGGCGCAGAGCCTGCCTCTCGCGGTTACTCTGTGAAGCTAACAGAGTTGGTATATACCGCCATATAGAGCCGCCATTATTTAGCAGCAGGTACTTTCCTGCACGGTGGATCCCGGGTTGCGAACGCACCGATTCCATTTAATAAACAATATATTTGGTGCGTTCCGCCAACCCTAACAGACGTGGTCTTTAAACAGGCAGATAAGGGGGTAACCTCTTTATCTGGCCTGTATTGATGTATGAAAAACAAGCCTATAAATTGCTGGAAGATGGTCAATGTTATAATAGATTAACGTAACCCATTACCTTCTTTTCAACAGACCCTAGTAAATATTTTAGAAAAGGCATTTGCTGATGGACTGATATCTTAGAATTTTTTGGAGAGAATTCATGACCTTCATCCAAGACTATCCACCTTTTACCTCATTCCCAAGGTACATAAAAATCCGATAGATCCTCCAGGAAGACCGATCGTGGCGGGAAATGGGGGATTGTGTGAGATAGTCTTGGAAGTTATCGATTATTTTTAAAAACCTATTGTTTCTTCTCTCCCGTCATTCATTAGAGATACAAATCATGCATTGCAACACATTGATCAATTGGAATTAGAGGATAATATGCTTTTGGTAAATGGCGGACGTTGAGTCCTTGTATACTTCGACTAAATACAGTGATGGCCTAGCATCTACTTCTTGGTTCCTGAGGTCAAGTAACATTGATGGGCAACTGGTGGATTTAATTTTGGTACTATTGGACTTTGTCCTGAGGCACAACGCTTCCATCTTCAATGGCAAAATCTATTTGCAGTTACAAGGCATGGCCATGGGGGCATCTTTTGCCCCCTCTTATGCCAACCTTTTCTTAGGGGCATGGGAGAGAAAAATATTTTTGGAGGATGACATTGCAGAAATGGGCAAAGTACATAATTGGATGAGATTTTAAGAACATGTCTTTTTTGTCTAGGAGGGTTCTGTACAGGAATTGGAGTGTTTGATGCGGAAATTGAATGATAATGACCGTAACATACACCTCACCTTTAAATCTGGTAGGAGTTTGGAATTCCTGGATATATGGATTGAGGCATCAGAAAATGGCATGATACATACGGATGTCTGTAGAAAACGCACGGCCACAAATTCCTATCTTAGAGCAGACTCTTCACATCCGAAAAGCACCATTCGAGGAATCCCAATTGGTCAATTCCTCCGAATAAGAAAAATTTGTTCTGATCAAAAATCCTTTGAAAGACACTGTATAGACCTGGCTGAAAGATTTGAAGAAAAAGGATACAGCCAAAAATTGATCCAAAGTGGATATAATAGAGCAAAACGGACTCCAAGAGATGAGTTACTATATGGTTCTAAAAAGAAGGTGGAAAAAGAAGAAACCAAACAGGTATGGTTGATATCCACTTATAATAACCAATGGCAAGGTGTGGTGAACATTTTAAATAAGCATTGGAAAGTTTTGTTATCTGATCCACTATTGAAGCAGGTTTTGCCTCAAGCTCCACAATGTGTGGCGAAACGTGCAGCTAATTTCAAAGATCTTTTAGTTCACAGCCATTATGAACCTCAGAACAATAAAAAAGGGTATCTACTTCTGGGATTCCACAGGGATTTTATCCATGTGGTCTATGTAAAGGTTGCCTCAATTTGGTCAAAGGAAAGTATTTTGAAAATTGGGATGGATCAAGGATGTATGAGATTCGGAAACACCTCACACGTACATCGAAGGCTGTTATCTATCATGCTGAGTGCCTGTTTGGTAAAATATACGTGGGATTTACCACATGGAAACTGAAGATCCGAGTGAGAGAACATGTCCTAGACATTGAAAAGGCATGGACAGTGGAGGATGGCACACGATTAAAGACCTTGCCAAGGCATTTTAAAAAGTTTCATAACTGTAATTCCCGCAGTATAAAAATTAAGGCTATTGACCAAATTGATTTGGGTTCACGGGGAGGTGATATAGGTAAAGTTTTGGCACAATTAGAGTGCCGTTGGATCTACCAGTTGGGTACAATTAGTCCTTCAGGCCTCAATGAAACTGGCATCCTTATAATAGATGCATCATTTTTAGGGGTGGGGGGTATCCGGTTCATTATTGTGTGTTTTTATGTGGTTTTATGATTTTTAATAGTTTTTTCTCATTTCAGTTATTCATTTAGTAGTCCCAAGGGATGGAGGATGCTGGCTAGTAGAGATCACCAGTCCCATGGTGGAATTAGATTTTCTACACCTAGAAGACACCGGGACATGTGTGAGGATGTCTTCTAATATCAGCTATATCTGGATTTTTGAACTATTGGTCTTACATGGACATTTATGCTTGTTATATGTATATGGAAGGAGTTTAGTGATGTTTATAAATTCTGCTATATGTCTAGGGTTTAGGCCATTTCACTATGGATTGTATTACTACTATTAATTATTTATATTTATTTTCAATTGTAGGGGTGTAAATTGGGGTTATCATAAATTGGTCGGAGTAAAATTTTGCAATAATGATCAAATTGTATGCATTATCACTTAAAAAATATATGTACGTTTGTAGTATTGCATGGTATTTAGCTAGAATATGCACAGGGTTTTAGATAATTTTGTCATTATCAACTTTTAGGAGTGTAATATGAGGTTACTAAAGTTTAGTAATAGTGACCAATTTCTATGCACTGTCACTTTAAATATGATTTATTACATGATGTAGTAAAATTTAGTAATAGTGATTCATTTGTATGCACTGTCACTTTAAATTTGTAATTTCGTAATATTACACAATATTTATTATTAATTTTTGCATTAAAAAATAGGGAGTTAAGTATTAGTATAGATTATATTTTAATACTTATATTTAAATATAGATGAGTCATTGGAAATCATGATTTATAGGATTTATGCACTGTCACTTTAAATTACAATTTTGACTATATATGATAGTAAATGTATTATTAATTAGTATATGTGGTATATATATAGAGAGAGATTTTGTCTTTTTGGTTATTTATGGGGTATATTGATTTTGTCTTTTTGGTTATTTATGGGGTATATTATATGATAATTGAATTATGTAGGATATGTGTATTTAAAATTTGTTTATTATCTCTTTCACTATTAAAGACTTTGTCACTTTAATGGTGGTTATTTCACGCTATATTTTGTTATAAGGTGGTTAATTCACCAATCATTTCCTTTTTTTATGTAGATTCACTTTGTTTTCCATTAATGGTTCTCTTAACCCCTTTCTGACATCGGACATACTATCCCGTCCATGTGGGGTGGCCCCTATGACCATGGACGGGATAGTACGTCCAGCGCGATCGGCGGCGCTCACGGGGGGAGCGCCGCCGATCGCGGCCGGGTGTCAGCTGCCTATCGTAGCTGACATCCGGCACTATGTGCCAGGAGCGGTCACGGACCGCCCCCGGCACATTAACCCCTGGCACACCGCGATCAAAGATGATCGCGATGTGCCGGCGGTGCAGGGAAGCATCGCGCAGGGAGGGGGCTCCCTGCGGGCTTCCCTGAGCCCCCCGCAGCAACGCGATGTGATCGCGTTGCTGCGAGGGTCTTATCTCCCTCCCTCCCTGCTCGAGCCCCGGATCCAAGATGGCCGCGGATCCGGGTCCTGCAGGGAGGGAGGTGGCTTCACAGAGCCTGCTCAGAGCAGGCACTGTGAAGCAGCCTGCACTGCTATCAGATCGGTGATCTGACAGAGTGCTGTGCAAACTGTCAGATCACCGATCTGTGATGTCCCCCCCTGGGACAAAGTAAAAAAGTTAAAAAAAAAAATTCAAATGTTTAAAAAAAAATAAAAAAAAATATTCCAAAATAATGAAAAAAAAAAAATATTATTCCCATAAATACATTTCTTTATCTAAATAAAAAAAACAAACAATAAAAGTACACATATTTAGTATCGCCGCGTCCGTAACGGCCCGACCTATAAAACTGGCCCACTAGTTAACCTCTTCAGTAAACACCGTAAGAAAAAAAAAAAAAAACGAGGCAAAAAACAACGCTTTATTATCATACCCCCGAACAAAAAGTGGAATAACACGCAATCAAAAAGACAGATATAAATAACCATGGTACCGTTGAAAACATCATCTTGTCCCGCAAAAAACGAGCTGCCATACAGCATCATCTGCAATAAAATAAAAAAGTTATAGTCCTGAGAATAAAGCGATGCCAAAACAATTATTTTTTCTATAAAATAGTTTTTATCGTAATAAAAGCGCCAAAACATAAAAAAATGATATAAATGAGGTGTCGCTGTAATCGTACTGACCCGAAGAATAAAACTGCTTTATCAATTTTACCAAACGCGGAACGGTATAAACGCCTCCCCCAAAAGAAATTCATGAATAGCTGGTTTTTGGTCATTCTGCCTCACAAAAATCGGAATAAAAAGCGATCAAAAAATGTCATGTGCACGAAAATGTTACCAATAAAAACGTCAACTCGTCCCGCAAAAAACAAGACCTCACATGACTCTGTGGACCAAAATATAGAAAAATTATAGCTCTCAAAATGTAGTAACGCAAAAAATATTTTTTGCAATAAAAAGCGTCTTTCAGTGTGTGACGGCTGCCAATCATAAAAATCCGCTAAAAAACCCGCTATAAAAGTAAATCAAACCCCCGTTCATCACCCCCTTAGTTAGGGAAAAATTAAAAAAATGTATTTATTTCCATTTTCCCATTAGGGTTAGGGCTAGGGTTAGGGCTAGGGTTAGGGTTAGGGTTAGGGCTAGGGTTAGGGCTAGGGTTAGGGCTAGGGTTAGGGCTAGGGCTAGGGTTAGGGCTAGGGTTAGGGTTAGGGCTAGGGTTAGGGCTAGGGTTAGGGCTTGGGTTAGGGCTAGGGTTAGGGCTAGGGTTAGGATTAGGGCTAGGGCTACAGTTTGGGTTGGGGCTAAAGTTACAGTTAGGGTTTAGATTACATTTACAGTTGGGAATAGGGTTGGGATTAGGGTTAGGGGTGTGTCTGGGTTAGAGGTGTGGTTAGGGTTACTGTTGGGATTAGGGTTAGGGATGTGTTTGGATTAGGATTTCAGTTATAATTGTGGGGTTTCCACTGTTTAGGCACATCAGGGGCTCTCCAAACGCGACATGGATTCCGATCTCAATTCCAGCCAATTCTGCGTTGAAAAAGTAAAACAGTGCTTCTTCCCTTCCGAGCTCTCCCGTGTGCCCAAACAGGGGTTTACCCCAACATATGGGGTATCAGCGTACTCAGGACAAATAGGACAACAACTTTTGGGGTCCAATTTCTCCTGTTACCCTTGGGAAAATACAAAACTCGGGGCTAAAACATATTTTTTGTGGGAAAAAAAAAGATTTTTTATTTTCACGGCTCTGCGTTATAAACTGTAGTGAAACACTTGGGGGTTCAAAGTTCTCACAACACATCTAGATTAGTTCCCTGGGGGGTCTAGTTTCCAATATGGGGTCACTTGTGGGGGGTTTCTACTGTTTAGGTACATTAGGGGTTCTGCAAACGCCATGTGACGTCTGCAGACCATCGCATCTAAGTCTGCATTCCAAATGGCGCTCCTTCCCTTCCGAGCTCTGCCATGCGCTCAAACGGTGGTTTCCCCCAACATACGGGGTATCAGCGTACTCAGGACAAATTGGACAACAACTTTTGGGGTCGAATTTCTCCTCTTACCCTCGGGAAAATACAAAACTGGGGGCTAAAAAATAATTTTGGGGGGAAAGATTTTTTATTTTAATTTTCACGGCTCTGCGTTACAAACTGTAGTGAAACACTTGGGGGTTCAAAGCTATCACAACACATCTAGATGAGTTCCTTAGGGGGTCTAGTTTCCAAAATGGTGTCATTTGTGGGAGGTTTCTACTGTTTAGGTACATTAGGGGCTCTGCAAATGCAATGTGACACCTGCAGACCATTCCATCTAAGTCTTCATTCCAAATGGAGCTCCTTCCCTTCCGAGCCCTCCCATGCGCCCAAACAGTGGTTCCCCCCCACATATGGGGTATCAACGCACTCAGGACAAATTGGACAACAAATTGTGGGGTCGAATTTCTCCTGTTACCCCCGGGAAAATACAAAACTGGGGGCTAAAAAATAATTTTTGTGGGAAAAAATTTTTGTTGTATTTTTACGGCTCTCCATTATAAACGTCTGTGAAGCCCTTGGTGGGTCAAAGCGCTCAGCACACATCTAGATAAGTTCCTAAGGGGGTCTACTTTCCAAAATGGTGTCACTTGTGGGGGGTTTCTACTGTTTAGGTACATTAGGGGCTCTGCAAACGCAACGTGACACCTGCAGACCATTCCATCTAAGTCTACATTCAAATGGCACTCCTTCCCTTATGAGCCCTCCCATGTGCCCAAACAGTGGTTCCCCCCACATATGGTGTAGCATCGCACTCAGGACAAATTGGGCAACAAATTTTGGGGTCCAATTTCTCCTGTTACCCTCAGGAAAATACAAAACTGGGGGCTAAAAAAATAATTTTTGTGGGAAAAAAAATTTGTTTTATTTTTACGGCTCTGCATTATAAACTTCTGTGAAGCACTTGGTGGGTCAAAGTGCTCACCACACCTCTAGATAAGTTCCTTAGGGGGTCTACTTTCCAAAATGGTGTCATTTGTGGGGGGTTTCAATGTTTAGGCACATCAGTGGCTCTTCAAACGCAACATGGCGTTCTATCTCAATTCCTGTCAATTTTGCTTTGAAAAGTCAAACGGCGCTCCTTCCCTTCCGAGCTCTCCCATCCGCCCAAACAGTGGTTTACCCCCACATATGGGGTATCAACTTACTCAGGACAAATTGTACAACAACTTTTGGGGTCCAATTTCTTCTCTTACCCTTGGGAAAATAAAAAATTGGGGGCGAAAAGATAATTTTTGTGAAAAAATATGATTTTTTATTTTTACGGTTCTACATTATAAACTTCTGTGAAGCACTTGGTGGGTCAAAGTGCTCACCACACCTCTAGATAAGTTCCTTAGGGGGTCTACTTTCCAAAATGGTGTCACTTGTGGGGGGTTTCAATGTTTAGCCACATCAGGGGCTCTCCAAACGAAACATGGCGTCCCATCTCAATTCCAGTCAATTTTGCATTGAAAAGTCAAATGGCACTCCTTCGCTTCCGAGCTCTGCCATGCGCCCAGACAGTGGTTTACCCCCACATGTGGGGTATTGGCATACTCAGGACAAATTGTACAACAATGTTTGAGGTCCATTTTCTCCTGTTACCCTTGGTAAAATAAAACAAATTGGAGCTGAATTAAATTTTTTGTGAAAAAAAGTTAAATGTTCATTTTTATTTAAACATTCAAAAAATTCCTGTGAAGCACCAGAAGGGTTAATAAACTTCTTGAATATGGTTTTGAGCACCTTGAGGGGTGTAGTTTTTAGAATGGTGTCACACTTGGGTATTTTCTATCATATAGACCCCTCAAAATGACTTCAAATGAGATGTGGTCCCTAAAATAAAATGGTGTTGTAGAAATGAAAAATTGCTGGTCAACTTTTAACCCTTATAACTCCCTAACAAAAAAAAAATTTGGTTCCAAAATTGTGTTGATGTAAAGTAGACATGTGGGAAATGTTACTTATTAAGTATTTTGTGTGACATATCTCTGTGATTTAATTGCATAAAAATTCAAATTGCGAAATTTTCATAATTTTCGCCAAATTTCCGTTTTTTTCACAAATAAACGCAGGTACTATCAAAGAATTTTTACCATTGTCATGAAGTACAATATGTCACAAGAAAACAATGTCAGAATCACCAGGATCCATTGAAGCGTTCCAGAGTTATAACCTCATAAAGGGACAGTGGTCAGAATTGTAAAAATTGGCCCGGTCATTAAAGTGCAAACCACCCTTGGAGGTAAAGGGGTTAATGATCGGTGGTAAGCAATCACAGGGTCACTATTTTCACCTCTCAATTACAACAGGCATTTTTATTTTTAATCCAGAGCAGCGCCCTTGCATGACGTTCTAAAGCCCTTGCGCATGCGCATTCATCCTGACCATCTGGGACTTCCCAAGACGCTCATACACTGACACGCAGACATCATAGCTTGCGTGTCATTGAGCGTCGGTAAGGAAGTTCCGTTCTAGGAGGTGGGCTGAAGCGCTATGCGCTACGATGGGCAGGCATCGACTTGTTCTCTTGGGTAAGCATTGATTGGTGGTGTGTCATTTAAATAGCCGGCCGCCTCTCACCCTGACACGCCCCCGGAAGAAGCTGGAGGCGAAACGCGCATCGGGATGTGACGCCATGTGATATAGCACGGGTTATTCAGGTAATTATGATTTATTTATGTATTTATGGTACCAGTAATCAAGCTGTTAGGGTATGGTAAAATGATAGTATTTGCGCGGTTGCCAGCCTTATGTCCATTTAGGCATATATAGGAAGAGGAAACAAGTTGTATACATAGCTGTATTGGTGTACAACAGGGAGTTATCCTCAGTTAGCCTACATTTGTACGGAACATCAATACTATTATGCTGGCTAGATTATGGTAATTGATTTGGTCTTGGTCCATTAACACTGATAGGGGGTCTCTATATATAATTTTTTTCTTGGTAGTAACTAACATCCTCATGTTGAATATATAGATATGTATGCTGTATTGACAGTAATTGTCATTTAGATATTTAAGAGTTTTAGTGGGGTGAATAATAATTATATAGATATATTTATGAACATCCCTTGTATTTATAACGTCAGTGATATTTTGGTGCGATTATTCACTTGGTGTCCTTTTGACAGTAATTTTGCTTTTTTATTTTTGTTGTTCTTAATGTATATTTAAATAAAAGTTATTTTTTATCTGAATATGGGATCTCTTCTTATTTCTACAAATACAGTGTAAGGTGTAAGTGGCGTGATATGGTATGTTGAAGTGTCGTCTGTAGTGTTGAGCGATACCGTCCGATACTTGAAAGTATCGGTATCGGATAGTATCGGCCGATACCCGAAAAATATCGGATATCGCCGATACCGATATCCGATACCAATACAAGTCAATGGGACATCAAGTATCGGAATGTATCCTCATGGATCCCAGGGTCTGAAGGAGAGGAAACTCTCCTTCAGGCCCTGGGATCCATATTAAAGTGTAAAATAAAGAATTAAAATAAAAAATATTGTTATATTCACCTCTCCGGCGGCCCCTGGACATCAGCGGGAGGATCCGGCGTCCGGCACGGCTTCTTTCTTCAAAATGCGCGCCTTTAGGACCTGTGGTATGACGTCCCGGCTTCTGATTGGTCGCGTGCCGCCCATGTGACCGCCACGCGACCAATCAGAAGCCGCGACGTCATTCCTCAGGTCCTAGAAGGCGCTCATTCTAGGACTTTAGCTGAGGAATGACGTCGCGGCTTCTGATTGGTCGCGTGGCGGTCACATGGGCGGCACGCGACCAATCAGAAGCCGGGACATCATACCACAGGTCCTAAAGGCGCGCATTTTGAAGAAAGAAGCCGTGCCGGACGCCGGATCCTCCCGCTGATGTCCAGGGGCCGCCGGAGAGGTGAATATAACAATATTTTTTATTTTAATTCTTTATTTTACACTTCCGATACCGATACCCGATATCACAAAAATATCGGATCTCGGTATCGGAATTCCGATACCGCAAGTATCGGCCGATACCCGATACTTGCGGTATCGGAATGCTCAACACTAGTCGTCTGTATTATTTAGGATATTTGGTGGTTGATAACATGATGTGCATGTGTAGTTATACTACTTTCTAACTGTGTGTTACATATTACGGTTTATGCATCTTACAAATGAGTGTTTCATTCAATTTGGAGTGCAGCTGATTTGAAAAAATATTATTTATTCATTTACCCACCTTTTCCTTCCTGTTCTTGGTTGTCCCCCTCCTCTTCATTCTATTTATTTTTATAGGAAACACTTGTTCTTATAATTAAACGTGTTTATAAATTTGAATCTTGGCAGATCTGATTATCTCTGTTGGACAATATTCTCAAACCCAATTCTTCCTCCCTTGACGAAAAGCACGTACTAAGGAAAGCCAGGTAAGTAGGTACACAAACAGTAAAAATGTGGCAGCAGATTGTAGTGACATATACTGTTGTGAAATTTGACTTCTGAAACAGGTGTGAAAAAATGTTTTAAAAAATGTTTTCAACAAATTTCAACATCTAACCCAAAAATCTCAGAATAAATTCTAGGTAGATACAAATGCAAAAAGAAAACACCTCTGTATGTGTGGCTTGTGGATGGATGTAAAAAATAACTAGTAAAACACATATACAAGAAAAAAGTTGGTTAGGTTTCACATTCACGTTGTGAGTTAAATGGTCACTGGAAAAAATCTGGATTTTAGCCAGTCTGATGTTAGATTTTTAAAAATAATTATTTTCACCTTTACAAAAATGATTGCACAAGAAATTCAATAACTTTGTATAATCACTTGAGAAAAGCAAGCACACATTCTGACACTAATGTTAGATTTTTTTCAGCAAAAACTATTATGCTTTCTTGCTTGGCAATCCATTATAATTATCATTTAAATTCAGAAGGCCAAATGTCAGCTAGAGATGAGCGGATCATGCAAACTTCGAATTCACCTGTTTTTGTTGAGTTTACTGGGAGATTTGATTCACAGAGAAGTTATACTGGGAACATTTAATGTCCCTTATTTTGCTTTGGTGGCTCTCCACAATCCTAGAGCTTCATAAACATGAGATATAAAAGTAAAAAAAAGATTGTTATACACACCTCAACATTTAACTCTCCAACCTCTCTGACCTCACTTTAACAAGCCCAGTCCTTGTTGAATCTGTCATTGCCATGAGTTCTGGAACAGGCTTCAACTAGCTTGAGTAGGACTTTGGGCTCTGATGAGGCTCGAAAGTGTTTTGTGCAAGCACACATAAGGTTACCACATGCACTATGGCATTACGGGTGCTTGTACAAGACCATCACAGGCTTCAATAGAGCCAGAAGTCCTGGCCTTAGAAACAGAGAGAACAAAGCTTTTGGTGGTGGTGACAAGATGTAATTAGGACAAGATGGATGACAGTGAGGAGCTAGGGAATTGAAGACATGAGTGTTAAGGTGAGTATAAGCTTTTTTTATTTTTAACTCTTTAGGTGGCTCTTTATGAATCAGCAAATTTTGGCAAATGTGGTGTGAGATAGTGCTTACTGAAAGTATTGGGGGACACTCGCTTAGCTTGGGATTCAGTCACACAGGCATGACTTTCCACTTAAATAGACTATCTGGCTTACTTTATGCAGCATAAACCAGCTCATGCACAGTTCATTATATACATTTTATACAGCTTCAACTCACAGTCACTAAACACTCCGGACTTTTCACTTCCTCCAGTTACCATGGGTGACCATAAGCCGAACAGTTCATCAATGTCCATGGAACACAAAAGCACCAACAGTCTGTTCCACTGGCAGATACTTCTCTGTCGTATGGGAGCCCCCTTCCTGGGTGTTACCTTTCTGGAGCTCCTGCTCCACATGCTGACCTCCTGTCAGTCCTCTCTCCTCCAGGGAAGCTTGCTGAACTGGGATCACTGTCCCTGACAATGCCTTGCTCACTAGGCAACCTGACAGTCCAGATCCTCAGACGGGCTGCAGCTCCCCTTTCCGTGTGCTCTTCAGGACATCTGTCCCCACCTGGGACAGTCCAACACACAGGCAACAGCATGTGCTGTTCAGGATGTATGTCCCCACCTGGGACCATCCAACAGACAAGTCTCTTAGTGAGCTATTCAGGAATCCGATATTACTCCCAGGATCTCTCAACACACAAGTCTCTCAGATCCACAGCCTCTCAGTGCGCTATTCAGGTATCCGTTCCACACACAGGATCTCCCAACACACAAGCCGTTCATGATCTACACACTCTCCATCACAGAGACCATGTGACCACACCATGGTCACATTATGCAGTTGTAACCACCCCCATAGATGGGTGGTGTGTGGTTAGCCAGACCCGCCCAGCTCTCTAGCTAACCCTGCAAGCCTCCATTTACAAACTATACAAACACATGTGGGACTACAGGTCCCAGAACAACAACATTACTGGCTTACAGCGCAGACTACCTCTGCAACACATCCCAGCCATTTACAATCCTGCCAGTCGCTGTTTCACCATCATAAACACAGATACGCCTCCATGCGCATCCCGAGGAGCACCTACAGTGCCCACTAGCTGTAACAGGGGTCACTGCATCACAGTGGATTCTTGTAATTTTCAAGCAGCATCAAATTCCATTCTAATATGTTCACTTATCTGTAATTTCAGATACACCATATCACTAATCAATCATACTGAGTCTGTCACTGCAGCTGGCTTCTCTTTTATCTGTCTTTCCTCCAATCAATCTCTATGAATTATTCAGGGATTATTAAACTTTTCTTCACTTTCACATTTTTAGAACATATTATTAGAGTATTTGTCCAATTTCTAAACTATGTGGGGCATCGGGGACATTACTACCTGGACAAGGTCATATACCCTTTACCCATCTATGCACTATTGTTACTTTTACTTGCTGCTATATGTCTGGTGTTTTACAATTGCTGCCTCACTTGAGGTATTTATCTATTATGCATACAGTTAGGTCCATATATATTTGGACAGAGACAACATTTTTCTAATTTTGGTTATAGACATTACCACAATGAATTTTAAACAAAACAATTCAGATGCAGTTGAAGTTCAGACTTTCAGCTTTCATTTGAGGGTATCCACATTAAAATTGGATGAAGGGTTTAGGAGTTTCAGCTCCTTAACATGTGCCACCCTGTTTTTAAAGGGACCAAAAGTAATTGGACAGATTCAATAATTTTAAATAAAATGTTCATTTTTAGTACTTGGTTGAAAACCCTTTGTTGCCAATGACTGCCTGAAGTCTTGAACTCATGGACATCACCAGATGCTGCGTTTCCTCCTTTTTGATGCTCTGCCAGGCCTTCACTGCGGTGGTTTTCAGTTGCTGTTTGTTAGTGGGCCTTTCTGTCTGCAGTTTAGTCTTTAACAAGTGAAATGCTGCTCAATTGGGTTGAGATCAGGTGACTGACTTGGCCATTCAAGAATATTCCACTTCTTTGCTTTAATAAACTCCTGGGTTGCTTTGGCTTTATATTTTGGGTCATTGTCCATCTGTAGTTTGAAACGACGACCAATCCATTTTGCTGCATTTGGCTGGATCTGAGCATACAGTATGGCTCTGAATACCTCAGAATTCTTTTGGCTGCTCCTGTCCTGTGTCACATCATCAATAAACACAAGTGACCCAGTGCCACTGGCAGCCATGCATGCCCAAGCCATCACACTGCCTCCGCCGTGGTTTACAGATGATGCGGTATGCTTTGGATCATGAGCTGTACCACGCCTTCTCCATACTTTTCTCTTTCCATCACTCTGGTAGAGGTTGATCTTGGTTTCATCTGTCCAAAGATTGTTCTTCCAGAATTGTGCTGGCTTTTTTAGATGTTTTTTAGCAAATTCCAGTCTAGCCTTTTTATTCTTGATGCTTATGAGTGGCTTGCACCATACAGTGAACCCTCTGTATTTACTTTCAGGCAGTCTTTTCTTTATGGTAGATTTGGATATTGATACGCCTACCACCTGGAGAGTGTTGTTCACTTGGTTGGCTGTTGTGAAGGGGATTCTCTTCACCATGGAGATTATTCTGTGATCATCCACCACTGTTGTCTTCCGTGGGGGCCCAGGTCTTTTTGCATTGATGAGTTCACCAGTGCTTTCTTTCTTTCTCAGGATGTACCAAACTGTAGATTTTGCCACTCCTAATATTGTAGCAATTTCTCGGATGGGTTTTTTCTGTTTTCTCAGCTTAAGGATGGCTTGTTTCACCTGCATGGAGAGCTCATTTGACTGCATGTTTAGTTCACAGCAAAACCTTCCAAATGAAAGCACCACATCTCAAATCAACTCCAGACCTTTTATTTGCTTAATTGAGAATGACATAACAAAGGGATTGCCCACACCAGTCCATGAAATAGCCTTGGAGTCTATTGTCCAATTACTTTTGGTCCCTTTAAAAACAGGGTGGCACATGTTAAGGAGCTGAAACTCCTAAACCCTTCATCCAATTTTAATGTGGATACCCTCAAATGAATGCTGAAAGTCTGAGCTCCAACTGCATCTGAATTGTTTTGTTTAAAATTAATTGTGGTAATGTTTATAACCAAAATTAGAAAAATGTTGTCTCTGTCCAAATATATATGGACCTAACTGTATGTGATTTCTAGATGTGCACTGTGTTTTTGTGTATGGGGTTCCAGTGTATCCCTACCAGTGAGTCATTTTATATACCCACCAAGCTAATATTAGGATAGTTATATAAGCAACAGGAGGATTTTTTCCTATGTACCTTGGATACACCAATTTGATGATTCATTTTGGGGACTAGCCCCATTCACTTTTACTTTCTATCTTGGCTTTGTTGGGGTTATATATGCACCTATACTTCAGATCTGAGCAGTGAGCCATTTGATATTTTTGACAGTTACTGGTTGTAGTTGGGTCACTTTAGCTTTTCATATGCAGGGTATATGGGGTTGTCAGGCAGCATTTATTGGACATGTACTCCTTTTTTAATTTTAATTTATTTTATTCTGCATTTTTCCAATAAAATTGATTAATTTTATTCCATGACTCATACTTCCTGCTCAGGTTGGATTTGCTTGCATTTTTGGGAAGTACCATTGAATTAGGCCATTTTTTCTATAGGTTTTTTTTTATTATTATGCAACTATATTAATCCCTCCAGATAGGCTGCACCATGCCATGTGATGTGATTGTTGCAAAGAATTATGAGAAACCACCCTCTGCTGTGCCATGGGCAGTGTGTAATAAGGTGGTGAGCATTTTTTTTAATAGTAATTCACACAAACTGACTACAAGTTCTTTTAACTAGACTGAAATTCGATTTCCCTCAAATTAATTTTATCATCTGTAGGAGAGATATGGCACTCTAACTAAGCATGTTGACATACCCATTGGATGCAGCATTTTAGGCAAACATTCATGTCGGTAATTCAGGAGTCAATCTTTGATTCATAATGTCCATAGTTTGTGCAGCATGAATCATGTGACCGGTTTAAATTTTAAAGCATTATGTGCATTGTCATTTTTATGCAGTTGTTAATGTACATGCCAATCTCTATTAAAAGCAGTAGATTAAAAAAAATAGAGCTTTGTAGGTCTGAATGCAAGTATATTTGGCCCTTGAGCTGATTATAATGAGTCTTTTGATAAGGCATTGATTTTTTCTTAATGAGGTAAAAGGTTTATGTTTAGCACATTAAGATAAAGCAGTTAAATGCCAAAAAATTGCAAATAAAAATGGCTAAATATAATGAATGTTGACATTTATAAACCACTTAACAGTGGAAAAGTGTCATGGAACATAATATAATCTCACATGTTATGTGACCTGTTTTATTTTTGTAACAATTACACTGATAATACCCAGCAAAATAATAAATGCATAGGAAGAAATGTCTGGACTGTAAATACACAATACAAAAGAATAATAATTGGAAGAAATTGATTATTGGCAGTAATCAAATTCCACTCAGGAATCCACTACTAAGGAACACGAGCTATACAGCTAGGTCATTATTCTTAGGTATTTAACTTATTCTGTGTTCATATGGAGGTTACGCAAGCACTTACTTGCTGCTAGTAAGCAATGCACCTTAGAATTAAACTCGTTGTATATATATATATATACATATATATATATATATATATATACTAGCTATTGAACCCGTTCTACGCCCGGGTGGCGAGCATTTATATTGGTATATGGTCTCCATCCTATCATGTGCTGCTCCATCCTGCGTCCCCATCCTGTCATGTGCTGCTCCATCCTGTGTCCCCATCCTGTCATGTGCTGCTCCATCCTGCGTCCCCATCCTGTTATGAGCTGCTCCATCCTGCGCCCCCATCCTGACATGTGCTGCTCCATCCTGCACCCCCATCCTGTCATGTGCTGCTCCAGCCTGTGTCCCCATCCTGTCATGTGCTGCTCCATCCTGCGTTCCCATCCTGTCATGTGCTGCTCCATCCTGCGTCCCCATCCTGTCATGAGCTGCTCCATCCTGCGCCCCCATCCTGTCATGTGCTGCTCCATCCTGCGTCCCCATCCTGTCATGAGCTGCTCCATCCTGCGTCCCCATCCTGTCATGAGCTGCTCCATCCTGCGTCCCCATCCTGTCATGTGCTGCTCCATCCTGCGTCCCCATCCTGTCATGTGCTGCTCCATCCTGCGTCCCCATCCTGTCATGTGCTGCTCCATCCTGAATCCCCATCCTGTCATGTGCTGCTCCATGCTGTGTCCCCATCCAGTCATGTGCTGCTCCATCCTATGTCCCCATCCTGTCATGTGCTGCTCCATCCTGCGCCCCCATCCTGTCATGTGCTGATCCATCCTGCGCCCCATCCTGTCATGTGCTGCTCCATCCTCCGTCCCCATCCTGTCATGTGCTGCTCCATCCTGCGTCCCCATCCTGTCATGTGCTGCTCCATCCTGCATCGCCATCCTGTCATGAGCTGCTCCATCCTGCGCCCCATCCTGCGCCCCCATTCTGACATGTGCTGCACCCATCCTGCGCCTCTATTCTGACATGTGCTGCTCCCATCCTGCGCCCCCATCCTGTCATGTGCTGCTCCCATCCTGCGCCCCCGTTCTGTCATGTGCTGCTCCCATCCTGCGCCCCCGTTCTGTAATTTGCTGCTCCCATCCATATGCCCCATATGCTTCTCCATAAAGGTTTATGGCCCCCATAAGATTCTCCATAGTATATGCCCCGTACACTGCTCCATAAAGGTTTATGGCCCCCATAAGATGCTCCATAGTATATGCCCCGTACACTGCTCCATAAAGGTTTATGGCCCCCATAAGATGCTCCATAGTATATGCCCCATACATGGCTCCATAAAGGTTTATGGCCTCCTAAGATGCTCCATAGTATATGCGCCGTACACTGCTCCATAAAGGTTTATGGCCCCCATAAGATGCTCCATGGTATTATATGCCCCGTACACTGCTCCATTATGGTTGATGGCCCCATAAGATGCTCCATGGTATTATATGCCCCCGTACACTGCTCCATTATGGTTGATGGCCCCATAAGATGCTCCATGGTATTATATGCCCCCATACACTGCTCCATTATGGTTGATAGCCCCATAAGATGCTCCATGGTATTATATGCCCCCGTACACTGCTCCATTATGGTTGATGGCCCCATAAGATGCTCCATGGTATTATATGCCCCCGTACAGTGCTCCATTATGGTTGATGGCCCCCATAAGATGCTCCATGGTATTATATGCCCCATATGCTGCTGCGATATATATAAAAAAAATACCATACTCACCTATCGTCGCTGGGCGCCGAGTGCTGGGGGGCCTGAGCAGGCGGGGACACCGGCACGCTGTGGGGGTCAGGTGCCGGTATCGCCACTAGCTCAGGCCCCCGACACTTGCTATATTCACCTGGCCCTGATCCAGCGCTGAGTCCACTCTGTGTTCCGGCTCCTCTGGTTGTGACTGTTCAGTCAGAGGGCGGCGCGCATTAAGCGCGTCATCGCACCCTCTGAACTGTGAATGTCACAGGCAGAGGACCCGGGAGACGGAGCACTGGAACAGGGGACAGGTGAATATACTTACCCTCCTGGCGTGTCCCTGCCTCTCTGGTGGAGATCGCGGTGTGCGTTCAGTGTTTACGCATACTGCGATCTCCTAGAAGCGTCACTCTGTGGGGTCCAGACTGCGCCGGCGCTTGCGCAGTCTATAAAGGCTTCGGACAGAGTGAAGCTCCCAGCGTTATATTATAGATATATATATATATATATCTCCAGCATTATCTCCAGATCTAATGTATCAAATGATTTTTAAAGAGTACCACCAAGGGAAACCAGAGGGTGGGACCTAGAGTGGGGACTATGTCATCAGACAAATATTGAACTCCATTGTGCAACCCTGACAGAGGTTAAAGTTCAGCATGACCCAGGGGTCTAAGAGTGCCCATACACCCTACACTATTCTGCGGCCAACCTGAATATTGCACAATATTCGAACAGATCCTCAACAAGTGCTCATTTGACCTCATGACATTAACCATTGAATTCTTACAGAAGGCTATAGTTTCGTCTAAGGAATTGATTAAGAATATTGAAATCCAACTAGCAACAATGGGTACTACCAAGGAACTACAGACCATGAAAACTAAGATCAAAACGAACACTGACCAACATAGGAGAGATACAAAGATTAAGAAGTGGAACAAATTTGCATGGGATGCTGAAGACTATTAAATAAATCATGTATATCGCTGGCAGAACACAGTGGACTCTAGGCGAGATTATACACGCACGTTTAATCATTCATCTACCAATGTATCCACATCCAGCCCTGAGGCCAACAGACGGGATATACTTAGTGGTTGTTTTTTAAGGACAATGAAGGTACCCAAGAAGAAGAGGAAGACTGGGAGAGGTAAGCGTCCCAAGACATGATACACACCAAGCCAGAGTGACTCGATCCCAGGTACATGTCCCCTGGTGGAAAGTATTTCCTCCAGGACACTTGGGATTGCAGAATGTAACTTGCTTCAAAATGGTTTATCTTTCTGTCCATCATACAGGATTAAGACCTTTGATATGGAGCTGGAACGCTAATGCTTTTATAGAAAACTTAGATTAAGGGAACATTTCATTAAAACACCTGAACCTCTATCTTCTGATAGGACAGATGACTCCACACTATTAACAGCCAATTTACTGGGCCTTCGTCCTAAAAGCACCTATAGACCTCCCCATGGCTCACATGCCTTAGATACCTTTATTGGCTTTTTTTAGATGATTCATTTCACCAAATATGACAGGATATCGACAGGGGTCTACTACACTTTCACTCTAACATGTCCACTTCTGAACTACAAGCCCCTCGAACACTGCAGGATGACAAAAATCTAATAATAAAACCAGCAGATAAAGGGGGTGCAATTGTAGTGATGAACCGATCTGATTATGTTCAAGAAATACAAAGACAACTCAATGATGATAGGGCATATCTGAAACTGTCTAGGGATCACAGACAATCTTTAAGAGATTTAATCTCTAACAGTGACTTATATACCTGTAAGACCCACATTTTGTTTGTTATGTAATGTTGGTATACTTGTGCAAGATTTGTGTCCTAATTAGTGTTGAGCATTCCGATACCGCAAGTATCGGGTATCGGCCGATATTTGCGGTATCGGAATTCCGATACCGAATTCCGATACTTCCCGCGTATCGGATACCGGAATCGGAAGTTCCCAGAATTCAAATTGAACGCAGCAGCCAATGAGGAATGAATGAAAGTGTGGGCACATCCTGTTTAGCATGGTGGGCATGTAAGTACTGGCAAGGCTTGGATTGGCTGCTGAAATGATGTCACTCTGCACTATAAAAAAGCGCTGCCGCCATTTTGCGCTCACTCTGCTGTGATTTCAGTTAGGGACAGGACGCTGTGTTCTAACTGAGGGCCAGTTGAGCTAGCTAATTGCTTTATTTTCCTTTCCAAAGGCTAATTTAGCAAAACGCTGTGTGTTCTTCACTGTTCACCTTGCTCTTGCCTTGCAGCGCTGTTTTAACAGCGTTCTGCAAGGTCTCTGTGTGTGTGTGTGTGCAGCTCACTCTGTAGTCTGTGTGCAGCCATATACCCGGTTGTATTCAGCTCAGGGGGGGTTCACACTGCCTCACACAGTTGTTCTTTTTTGCTCTTAGTGCAGCCTGCTGCACATTTTTTCTCAAATTTCCTATTAGTGTTTTTCCACCAGTCTCCAGCTCTATTGTGGAAAAACACTACATAGGATAACCTAGAGGGGGGTTTTTGGGCCTTGCAGCGCCGTTTACGGCTGTCTGCACGGTCTCCGTGTGAGCCCAGCTCGCCCTGTAGTCTGTGTGCAGCCATAGCCGGTTGGATTCAGCTCAGGGTTCGTTACTGGCTCATACCTTGAGAAAAATTTTCCTTTTTTTCAAATAGTGCAGCCTGTTTAAAATTTGAAAAAAAAAATTCCTATTAGTGTCTTTCCACTCGTATCCAGCTAAATAGTGGAAAAACACTATATAGGATAACCTAGAGGAGGGTTTTTTGGCCTTGCAGCGCCGTTTACGGCTGTCTGCACGGTCTCCGTGTGAGCCCAGCTCGCCCTGTAGTCTGTGTGCAGCCATAGCCGGTTGGATTCAGCTCAGGGTTCGTTACTGGCTCATACCTTGAGAAACATTTTCCTTTTTTTCAAATAGTGCAGCCTGTTTAAAATTTGAAAAAAAAAATTCCTATTAGTGTCTTTCCACTCGTATCCAGCTAAATAGTGGAAAAACACTATATAGGATAACCTAGAGGAGGGTTTTTTGGCCTTGCAGCGCCGTTTACGGCTGTCTGCACGGTCTCCGTGTGAGCCCAGCTCGCCCTGTAGTCTGTGTGCAGCCATAGCCGGTTGGATTCAGCTCAGGGTTCGTTACTGGCTCATACCTTGAGAAAAATTTTCCTTTTTTTCAAATAGTGCAGCCTGTTTAAAATTTGAAAAAAAAAATTCCTATTAGTGTCTTTCCACTCGTATCCAGCTAAATAGTGGAAAAACACTATATAGGATAACCTAGAGGAGGGTTTTTTGGCCTTGCAGCGCCGTTTACGGCTGTCTGCACGGTCTCCGTGTGAGCCCAGCTCGCCCTGTAGTCTGTGTGCAGCCATAGCCGGTTGGATTCAGCTCAGGGTTCGTTACTGGCTCATACCTTGAGAAACATTTTCCTTTTTTTCAAATAGTGCAGCCTGTTTAAAATTTGAAAAAAAAAATTCCTATTAGTGTCTTTCCACTCGTATCCAGCTAAATAGTGGAAAAACACTATATAGGATAACCTAGAGGAGGGTTTTTTGGCCTTGCAGCGCCGTTTACGGCTGTCTGCACGGTCTCCGTGTGAGCCCAGCTCGCCCTGTAGTCTGTGTGCAGCCATAGCCGGTTGGATTCAGCTCAGGGTTCGTTACTGGCTCATACCTTGAGAAAAATTTTCCTTTTTTTCAAATAGTGCAGCCTGTTTAAAATTTGAAAAAAAAAATTCCTATTAGTGTCTTTCCACTCGTATCCAGCTAAATAGTGGAAAAACACTATATAGGATAACCTAGAGGAGGGTTTTTTGGCCTTGCAGCGCCGTTTACGGCTGTCTGCACGGTCTCCGTGTGAGCCCAGCTCGCCCTGTAGTCTGTGTGCAGCCATAGCCGGTTGGATTCAGCTCAGGGTGCGTTACTGCCTCATACCTTGAAAAACAATTTCCTTTTTTTCAAATAGTGCAGCCAGTTTAAAATTTGAAAAAAAAAATTCCTATTAGTGTCTTTCCACTTGTATCCAGCTAAATAGTGGAAAAACACTATATAGGATAACCTAGAGGAGGGTTTCTTGGCCTTGCAGCGCCGTTTACGGCTGTCTGCACGGTCTCCGTGTGATTTAAACTAGCTCTGTAGCCCGATCTGCACCAAAAAAAAGGTTAAGTTCACCAAACACAACTTACACTTGTGTAGGCCACATTTGAAAAATAATAAAGTTTAGTCCACAATTTACAACATTAGTGTTTCTTACACCTGTTAGGAGGAGCATTACAGGAATAAGCACACTAAGGCCTTAGTACTTTTCTGCTTATCTTTATCTGTCAACCAAGATGAAGAGGGCAGGGAGTAAGGCACGTGGGCGTGGGCGCGGAGCAGGGAGAGGAGCAGGGAGAGGACGTGGTGATTCTGTGCCTGCTGCGGGCGCCGGTGACTCGTCGTCACTCAGTTTCAGCAGGGAACAGTCCTTCATGCGCAGCTTTGTCGGAGAGCGCCGTGCACCGCTGCTGCGTGAAGACCAAATTGAAGCCGTTGTCGGGTGGATGGCAGCTAACGCCTCGGCATCGACTTCAGTTAGTGCCACATCCTCTCAGGCACAGAGCACTGGAGAGCAGCCATCTGTCTCTTCACCACCTGCCAAATTGGCCAGGCAGTCAGAGAGCCCAGGACAGGAGCCGTCTCTACTTCTGTTCTCTGAATCTCTTGGCTTGGAAACAGGGGGCCAGCCAAGCAGCATTGGAGAAATGGAAGAAGAGGCAGTGTGCAGTGATGCCCAAAAGCTTTATCTCTCTGACTCTGAAGAGGCAGGTGGGCCAGTGCCTCCGGTGACCACAGCGCAGTACGCATCTGATGATGAAACTCAGGTGCCGCTTTCTCGTGCGTACTGTGCTGCTGAGACTACCCAGGAGGAGCAGTTGGTGGCAGAGGGTAGTGGAGATGATGAGGTCCTTGACCCATCGTGGCGTGAGGAACAGGAAGGTGGTGGGAGCAGCTCAGAGGAAGAGCTTCCTCTTACGGGCCAAAGAGGGAGAGGGAGGGGGAAGACTGCGGAGCCTGTAGCCTCCACTTTGGCACCCGTTAGGAGCCTGTCTCTTTCCAAAGCCAAAAAGGGCGCTCCCAAGACTTGCAGTGCCTGGTCCTTTTTTGACACAGTTGCAGATGACATTTGTTTTGTCAAATGCAAGCTGTGTCATCATAAAGTAAAAAGAGGGAAAAATGTCAGCAACCTCAATACCACAAATATGTGGAAACATGTGCGGACCAGGCACGCGGTGGAGTTACAGAAACACACTGAAGATGTAGGCCAACCAACAGCGGCAGCTACCACCTCTTCAGCTCGTGTTGCCTCTTCCTCCAGCTCACGCACAGCTGGTTTGGCTTCCTCCCAGAGACCTTGTGTAATTCCACCCACAGCACCACCTTCCCAGTCATCCTCACACTCCCAGTCTACTCTACAGCCATCGGTAGTACAGGCATGGGAGAAAAGGCGGGCATTCTCGGCCAACCACCCCCGAGCACAGGCTCTGAATGCAGGCATTGCCAAACTGTTGTCCCTGGAAATGCTCTCGTTCAGGCTGGTGGAGACTGACAGCTTCCGTGACTTGATGGCATTGGCAGTCCCACAGTACAAGGTGCCCAGCCGCTTTTACTTCAGCAGGCAGGCTGTCCCTGCCCTGCACAGGCATGTTGAGGCAAACATAAAACATGCGCTACTGAACGCCGTCAGTAGCAAGGTCCACCTCACCACCGATGCGTGGACCAGTCAGCATGGACAGGGGCGATATGTTTCCCTCACTGCCCATTGGGTTAATGTTGTTGAGCCAGGTACAGATCGTGCGAGTGGCGCAGGACGTGTCCTGCCCACTCCAAGGATTGCAGGAATCCAGTCTGTACGCATCGACTCCTCCTCTTACACCAGTTCCTCTGATTCCTCTCTGCAGGATCCGTCACAGTCCACCCCCACATGGACCCGTGAACGTTTACCTATGACCGACATGAGCACAGCCGTGGCCAAACGTCAGCAGGCCGTCTTGAAACTAGTTTCATTGGGGCATCGAAGCCACACAGCGCAGGAGCTCTGGAATGCCATAAAGCAGGAGAGCGATGTGTGGTTACTGCCAGCGAATCTCCAGCCAGGCATGGTAGTGTGTGACAATGGCCGAAATCTGGTGGCAGCTTTGGCCCTTGGCAACCTCACTCACATCCCATGTCTGGCACATGTGCTCAATTTGGTTGTGCAGAGTTTTCTGAGGGACTATCCGGATCTTGATGCCCTGCTGCACAAGGTCCGCCTAGAGTGTGCTCACTTGCGGCGTTCCAGCTTGGCCAGATCCCGCATTGCTGCTCTGCAGCGCCGATTCCGCCTTCCGGAACACCGCATCATATGTGACCTACCTACCCGGTGGAATTCCACGTTACATATGTTGGAGCGGTTGTGTGAGCAGCAGCAAGCAGTTATGGAGTACCAGCTGCATCAGGCGCAAAGAAGTCGCAGTCAGCGCCGATCAGACTTCACAACCACAGAGTGGGCCACTATGAAGGACGTCTGCCAGGTTTTGCGTCCTTTTGATTATTCCACGCGGATGGCAAGTGCAGATGATGCACTAGTCAGCATGACTGTCCCCCTTATCTGCCTGCTTCAGCAAACTTTGCAAGGGTTAAGGGATGATGTGGTGGAAGAGGTGGAGGATGAGGAGTCACCTTTTCCATCAGCTTCTGGAGAGTCAGCGCCACGTGGTTCCTCACAAAGGGGTACGCAGGGGCCAATTTGTGAGGAGGATGAGGAGGAGTCAATGGAGGAGGAAGAGCTCCGTCCAGAGGAGGGAGCGACACAATTGTCCAGTGGTCAGTGTGTACAGCGAGGGTGGGGTGATGACGAGCGGGCAGAGATCATGTCTCAAGCAGGGGACAGCGTTTCTGGGCCGGTTGGCACTCTGCAGCACATGGTGGATTTCATGCTGCAGTGCCTGAGAAACGACCGCCGCATCGACCACATTCTCAACATGCCTGATTATTGGGTGTTCACCCTCCTCGATCCTCGCTACCGGGACAACGTCCAAAACCTCATCCCTGCGTTGACCCGGGAGCGTAAATTGCGGGAGTACCACGACACACTGGTGAATTCCATCATCTTCTCCTGTCCAACTGAGAGGAGTGCTGCTAGTGCTTTACAAAGCAGCTCAGTGCGTCGAGGCAGTGGGGGAGGCTCTGCCCAAAGAGGGAGCAGAAGCAGTGCCTCTGCCCAAGGCAAGCCCAGTATGGCACAACTCTGGCACACTTTTGTGTGCCCGCCCCAAATGTCTACACCATCACCGGCGGCTCCAGTCAGCAGGAGGCAACGGTTCCGTCAGATGGTGACAGACTACATGGCTTGCCCTCTTACTGTACTCCCAGACGGCTCTTCCCCGTTCAAGTTTTGGGTCTCTAAGCTGGATACATGGCCAGAGCTAAGCCAGTATGCATTGGAGGTGCTGGCTTGCCCTGCGGCTAGTGTCTTATCGGAACGTGTCTTTAGTGCCGCAGGTGGTGTACTAACAGACCGTCGCATGCGACTATCCTCCGATAACGTTGACCGGCTTACTTTCCTGAAAATGAACCAGGCCTGGATCTCGCAGGAATTTGCCACTCCTCTGCCTGATTAAGTAATTGGGTGTCATCCAGGTCTCCTGCTGTGTTCATCTTTCTACCACCTGAACTGCTATTCCTGGGCTCCAACACCGCCAGTTGCGGCTCAGAAGTGCAGGCTGCACAGTAAAAACATACGACCCAGTGTTATTGGGTTTCAGTAACGTCAGCTGATCCCCAGCTGTGTAGCCGGCAATGTGTCCTGCGACCGCCACGCTGGCACAACAACCTAAATGTAAGGGAACCTGTCCCCCCCCCCCCCGTCGTTTGTTACTGAAAGAGCCATCTTGTGCAGCAGTAATGCTGCACAAGGAAAAGGTAGCTCTTTTTTTTTAGCTCTTTGCACACGCAGAACTTAACACTTATAAAATGTGTTCACTGATACCGTTATACCGTCCCGGAGCTGGGACTTTCCTTCGTAATGTGACGCAGCACAGCCGTCATTCCTACCCCCTTGGTGCCATGCGCTGCCTCCTCAGCGTTGTTTTAAGCTGTCACGGAGCCTGCGCTGTTCTGTTATCCCTTGGGCATGCCCTATTTGCGCTGCCTGTCTTCTGACATAATTTGGTGTCAGGCTGGCTGCGCCTGTGCGGCCGCGCTGCCCGAGATCCCGCCTCGCAGTGTCTTCTGATTGAGTCACACTGCGGGCCTGGGATCCATGGGCATGCGCAGTGCATATCTTCCCCTCGGGCTCTCGCTCATTTCCCTCCGCCTTCTTTAGACTGTGCGCCGTCAGCTGATCCCTAGCATGCCACGGCCGTGACACCGCACAGTCTGAAGAAGAGGGAAGGAGGGGAGTGAGAGTCGAGGTTATGCACTGTGCATGCCCATGGTTCCAAGGCCCGCAGTGGGATTACGTTAGATGAGACTGCGAGGTGGGATCTGGAGCAGCGTGGACGCACAGGCACTGACAGCCTGACACCAAATTATGTCAGAAGACAGGCAGCGCTAATTGGGCATGGCCAAGGGCTAACAGAACAGCGCAGGCTCCGTGGCAGCTTAAAACAACGCTGAGGAGGCAGCGCACGGCATCAAGGGGATAGGAATGACAGCTGTGCTGTGTCCCATTACGAAGGAAATTCGCACCTCCGGAACGGTTTAACGGTATAAAGGGACACATTTTTAGTGTTTACTTCGGTGTTTGCAAGGAGCATAATTAAAAGAGCAACCTTTTCCTTTTGCATCCTTAGTGCTGCACAACATGGCTCTTTCAGCTACAAACGTCTTGGGGGGGGGGGTTAAAGGTTTCCTTTCAACTTGCTCCAATCAGGCTTCGGCCTACACTCTGTTCCTCTGCTCCTCCTGCTGTCCCTGGGCTCTAACACCGCCAGTTGGTGCCTGGAAGTGCTGTGTGCACAGTCAACAGTCGCTCCTCTGTTATTGGGGTTCAGTAACGTCAGCTGATCCCCAGCTGTGTGTGCGGCAATACCTCCAATCTGCTCCTCCTGCTGTCCCTGGGCTCTAACACCGCCAGTTGGTGCCTGGAAGTGCTGTGTGCACAGTCAACAGTCGCTCCTCTGTTATTGGGGTTCAGTAACGTCAGCTGATCCCCAGCTGTGTATCCGGCAACGTGTCATGCGACCGCCACGCTGGCACAACTAAAATGTAAGGGGACCTGTCCCCCCCCCCCCCTAGGCGTTTGTTACTGAAAGAGCCACCATGTGCAGCACTAATACTGCACAAGGGAAAGGTCGCTCTTGAAATTATGCTCCTTGCAAACGCTGAACTACACACTCATGTAATGTGTCCCCTCACACCGTCCAACCGTCCCGGAGGTGGGACTTTCCTTTGTAATGTGACACAGCACAGCCGTCATTGCTACCCCCTTGGCACCGTGCGCTGCCTCCTTAGCGTTGTTTGATTCCGTCATGGACCCTGCGCTGTTATGTTATCCCTTGGCCATGCACAGTTTGCGCTGCCCGTCCTCTGACATCATTTGTTGTCGTCCTGGCTGCGCCTGTGCGTCCACGCTGCCCGAAATCACACCTCGCAGTGTCGTCTAATGTGATCCCACAGTGGGCCTGGTATCCATGGCCATGCGCAGTGCATATACTAGCCTCTCACTCCCCTTCTTCACGCTTCTTCAGACTAGGCGGCGTCAGCTGATCCCTAATAGCATGCCACGGCCGTGACGCCGCACAGTCTGAAGAAGCAGGAAGGAGGTGAGTGAGAGGCGATGATATGCACTGCGCATGCCCATGGATCCCTGGCCCGCAGTGGGACTACATTAGATGACACTGCAAGGTTGGATCTCGGGCAGCTTGGACGCACAGGCACTGCCAGCCTGACACCTACATGATGTCAGAAGACGGGCACCGCTAACTGTGCATGGCCAAGGGATAACATTACAGTGCGGGCTCCGTGACAGAACCAAACAACGTTGAGGAGGTGGTGCCCGGCACCAAGGGGGTTGGAATGACGGCTGTGCTGTGTCACATTACAAAGGAAAGTCCCACTTCCGGGATGGTTTGACGGTGTGAGGGGACACATTATATGAGTGTGTACTTCAGCGTTTGCAAGGAGCATAATTTTCGGAGCCACCATTTTCCATGTGCAGTATTACTGCTGTACAAGATGGCTCTTTCAGCAACAAATGCCTGGGGGGGGGGGGTTAAAGGTTCCCTTTCAACTTGCTCCACTGCAGGCTTCGGCCTACACTCTGCTCCTCTTTGATTCCCTGGGTTTCAACACTGTCAGTTGCCACCTGGAAGTGTTGTCTACACAGAAAAAAACACTAGGTGATGTGTCAGTGGGGTTCAGCACCGCCAGCTGTTCCCCTGCTGTGTAGTCGGCAACGTGTCCAGCACAAGCCACGCTGGCACAACAGAACAAAAGCTGCCACCAGTGCAGGCTTCGGCCTACACTCTGCTCCTCTCCTCCTCCTGCTGACCCTGGGCTCAAACACCGCTAGTTTTTGCCCGGAAGTGCTAGCTGCACAGAGAAAAACACCAGCCAATGTGTTAGTGGGGTTCAGCAACGCCAGCTGTTCCCCTGCTGTGTAGCCGGCAACGTGACCTGCAAACGCCATGCAGGCACAGGAACTGAAATTAAAAGGGAACCTGGCCCCACCCCCCCAGGTGTTTCTATGTATAACAGCCACCTAGTACAGCAGTACTGCTGCATTTGTACAAGGTGGCTGACTTTTTCTCCTTGCCCACGTGGAACTCAACACGTACAAAATGTGTCTCATTGAGACCATTCCACTGTCCCTGAGGTGTGACTTTCCTTTGTAATGATACGCAGCACCCCCCTTGGTAGCGTTTCCCGTCTTTTGTCATCATGGTTAGCTGGCTGCGCCTGTGCATCCGCCCTGCTAGAAACAACGCCCCTCGTTGTCATATTTATTTTGTCAGCGAGGGTGTGGTTTATGGGCACGAGCAGTGCATATGTTCGCCTGTCTTAACTCATCTCCTTCCGCCTTCTTCAGACTGTGCGGCCTCCTGGCCGTGGTAGGCGATAAGGGATCAGCTGAGGCCGCCCAGTCTGGAGCAGGTGTAAGGACATGTGTAAGCGGCCAACCTATTTACTGCACAAGGCCACGAATCCCAGCCACGCAGTGTGATTTTTTGAAAACACACTGTGGGTCTGGGATTCATGTCCATCGCTAACCGCAACGGCCGACATGAAATGAGGTCAGAAGACAGGAAGCGCTCACAGCGCATGGCCAAGGGATCACAATAGCGCAGACTCCTGTACAGCAAATAAGAACGCTCAGGAATCTGCGCCCAGTACCTAGGTGCAAATTTTGACACCTGTGCTGCGTCTCGTTAAAAAGACAAGTCACGCCTCCACAACTGTTTGACAGTATAATGGGCTAAATAGTGTACGTGTTTTAGTCAGCGTGTGCAAGGAGCAAAACAAATAGAGCAACCTTTTACTTGTGCAGCATTAATGCTGCACAAGGTGTGGCTCTTGTACCTTGCAACACCTGAGGGGGGGGTTAAAGGTAACCTTTGAAATTGGTTCAACTAGGCTTCGGCCTACACTCTGCTCCTCTACTCCTCCTGCTGACCCTGGGCTCAAACACCGCTAGTTTTTGCCCGGAAATGCTAGCTGCACAGAGAAAAACACCAGCCAATGTGTTAGTGGGGTTCAGCACCGCCAGCTGTTCCCCTGCTGTGTAGTCGGCAACGTGTCCAGCACAAGCCACGCTGGCACAACCGACCAAAAGCTGCCACCAGTGCAGGCTTCGGCCTACACTTTGCTCCTCTCCTCCTCCTGCTGACCCTGGGCTCAAACAACGCCAGTTTCTGCCCGGACATGCTAGCTGCACAGAGAAAAACACCAGCCAATGTGTTAGTGGGGTTCAGCACCGCCTGCTGTTCCCCCGCTGTGTAGCCGGCATCGTGTCCAGCACAAGCCACGCTGGCACAACCGACCAAAAGCTGCCACCAGTGCAGGCTTCGGCCTACACTTTGCTCCTCTCCTCCTCCTCCTGCTGACCCTGGGCTCTAACACCGCTAGTTTTTGCCCGGACATGCAATCTGCACAGAGAAAAACACCAGTCAATGTGTCAGTGGGGTTCAGCAACGCCAGCTGTTCCCCTGCTGTGTAGCTTGCAACGTGACCTGCAAACGCCACGCAGGCACATGAACTGAAATTGAAGGGAGCCTGCCCCCCACCCACAGGTGTTTCTATGTATATCAGCCACCTTGTACAGCAGTACTGCTGCATTTGTACGAGGTGGCTGACTGTTTCTCCTTGCCCACGTGGAACTCAACACGTACAAAATGTGTCTCATTAGAGACCATTACAATGTCCCTGAGGTGTGACTTTCCTTTGTAATGACACGCAGCACCACCCTTGTTAGCGCTGCCCGTCTTTTGACATCATTGGTTAGCTGGCTGCGCCTGTGCATCTCCCCTGCTCGAAACAACGGCCCTCGGTGTCTTATTTTTTTGGACAGCGAGGGTGTGATTGATGGGCATGTGCAGTGCATATGTTTGCCTGTGTTCACTCATCTCCTTCCGCCTTCTTCAGACTGGGTGTCCTCATGGCCGCGGCAGGCGATAAGGGATCAGATGAGGCCGCCCAGTCTGAAGCAGGTGTAAGGACATGTGTGAGCGGCAAACATATTTAGTGCACCAGGGCACGAATCCCAGCACCGCAGTGTGATTTTTTAAAAACACACTGTGGGTCTGGGATTCATGTCCATCGCTAACCGCAACGGCCGACATGAAATGAGGTCAGAAGACAGGAAGCGCTCACAGCGCATGGCCAAGGGATCACAATAGCGCAGACTCCTGTACAGCAAATAAGAACGCTCAGGAATCTGCGCCCAGTACCTAGGTGCAAATTTTGACACCTGTGCTGCGTCTCGTTAAAAAGACAAGTCACGCCTCCACAACTGTTTGACAGTATAATGGGCTAAATAGTGTACGTGTTTTAGTCAGCGTGTGCAAGGAGCAAAACAAATAGAGCAACCTTTTACTTGTGCAGCATTAATGCTGCACAAGGTGTGGCTCTTGTACCTTGCAACACCTGAGGGGGGGGTTAAAGGTAACCTTTGAAATTGGTTCAACTAGGCTTCGGCCTACACTCTGCTCCTCTACTCCTCCTGCTGACCCTGGGCTCAAACACCGCTAGTTTTTGCCCGGAAATGCTAGCTGCACAGAGAAAAACACCAGCCAATGTGTTAGTGGGGTTCAGCACCGCCAGCTGTTCCCCTGCTGTGTAGCCGGCATCGTGTCCAGCACAAGCCACGCTGGCACAACCGACCAAAAGCTGCCACCAGTGCAGGCTTCGGCCTACACTTTGCTCCTCTCCTCCTCCTCCTGCTGACCCTGGGCTCTAACACCGCTAGTTTTTGCCCGGACATGCAATCTGCACAGAGAAAAACACCAGTCAATGTGTCAGTGGGGTTCAGCAACGCCAGCTGTTCCCCTGCTGTGTAGCTTGCAACGTGACCTGCAAACGCCACGCAGGCACATGAACTGAAATTGAAGGGAGCCTGCCCCCCACCCACAGGTGTTTCTATGTATATCAGCCACCTTGTACAGCAGTACTGCTGCATTTGTACGAGGTGGCTGACTGTTTCTCCTTGCCCACGTGGAACTCAACACGTACAAAATGTGTCTCATTAGAGACCATTACAATGTCCCTGAGGTGTGACTTTCCTTTGTAATGACACGCAGCACCACCCTTGTTAGCGCTGCCCGTCTTTTGACATCATTGGTTAGCTGGCTGCGCCTGTGCATCTCCCCTGCTCGAAACAACGGCCCTCGGTGTCTTATTTTTTTGGACAGCGAGGGTGTGATTGATGGGAATGTGCAGTGCATATGTTTGCCTGTGTTCACTCATCTCCTTCCGCCTTCTTCAGACTGGGTGTCCTCATGGCCGCGGCAGGCGATAAGGGATCAGATGAGGCCGCCCAGTCTGAAGCAGGTGTAAGGACATGTGTGAGCGGCAAACATATTTAGTGCACCAGGGCACGAATCCCAGCACCGCAGTGTGATTTTTTAAAAACACACTGTGGGTCTGGGATTCATGTCCATCGCTAACCGCAACGGCCGACATGAAATGAGGTCAGAAGACAGGAAGCGCTCACAGCGCATGGCCAAGGGATCACAATAGCGCAGACTCCTGTACAGCAAATAAGAACGCTCAGGAATCTGCGCCCAGTACCTAGGTGCAAATTTTGACACCTGTGCTGCGTCTCGTTAAAAAGACAAGTCACGCCTCCACAACTGTTTGACAGTATAATGGGCTAAATAGTGTACGTGTTTTAGTCAGCGTGTGCAAGGAGCAAAACAAATAGAGCAACCTTTTACTTGTGCAGCATTAATGCTGCACAAGGTGTGGCTCTTGTACCTTGCAACACCTGAGGGGGGGGTTAAAGGTAACCTTTGAAATTGGTTCAACTAGGCTTCGGCCTACACTCTGCTCCTCTACTCCTCCTGCTGACCCTGGGCTCAAACACCGCTAGTTTTTGCCCGGAAATGCTAGCTGCACAGAGAAAAACACCAGCCAATGTGTTAGTGGGGTTCAGCACCGCCAGCTGTTCCCCTGCTGTGTAGCCGGCATCGTGTCCAGCACAAGCCACGCTGGCACAACCGACCAAAAGCTGCCACCAGTGCAGGCTTCGGCCTACACTTTGCTCCTCTCCTCCTCCTCCTGCTGACCCTGGGCTCTAACACCGCTAGTTTTTGCCCGGACATGCAATCTGCACAGAGAAAAACACCAGTCAATGTGTCAGTGGGGTTCAGCAACGCCAGCTGTTCCCCTGCTGTGTAGCTTGCAACGTGACCTGCAAACGCCACGCAGGCACATGAACTGAAATTGAAGGGAGCCTGCCCCCCACCCACAGGTGTTTCTATGTATATCAGCCACCTTGTACAGCAGTACTGCTGCATTTGTACGAGGTGGCTGACTGTTTCTCCTTGCCCACGTGGAACTCAACACGTACAAAATGTGTCTCATTAGAGACCATTACAATGTCCCTGAGGTGTGACTTTCCTTTGTAATGACACGCAGCACCACCCTTGTTAGCGCTGCCCGTCTTTTGACATCATTGGTTAGCTGGCTGCGCCTGTGCATCTCCCCTGCTCGAAACAACGGCCCTCGGTGTCTTATTTTTTTGGACAGCGAGGGTGTGATTGATGGGCATGTGCAGTGCATATGTTTGCCTGTGTTCACTCATCTCCTTCCGCCTTCTTCAGACTGGGTGTCCTCATGGCCGCGGCAGGCGATAAGGGATCAGATGAGGCCGCCCAGTCTGAAGCAGGTGTAAGGACATGTGTGAGCGGCAAACATATTTAGTGCACCAGGGCACGAATCCCAGCACCGCAGTGTGATTTTTTAAAAACACACTGTGGGTCTGGGATTCATGTCCATCGCTAACCGCAACGGCCGACATGAAATGAGGTCAGAAGACAGGAAGCGCTCACAGCGCATGGCCAAGGGATCACAATAGCGCAGACTCCTGTACAGCAAATAAGAACGCTCAGGAATCTGCGCCCAGTACCTAGGTGCAAATTTTGACACCTGTGCTGCGTCTCGTTAAAAAGACAAGTCACGCCTCCACAACTGTTTGACAGTATAATGGGCTAAATAGTGTACGTGTTTTAGTCAGCGTGTGCAAGGAGCAAAACAAATAGAGCAACCTTTTACTTGTGCAGCATTAATGCTGCACAAGGTGTGGCTCTTGTACCTTGCAACACCTGAGGGGGGGGTTAAAGGTAACCTTTGAAATTGGTTCAACTAGGCTTCGGCCTACACTCTGCTCCTCTACTCCTCCTGCTGACCCTGGGCTCAAACACCGCTAGTTTTTGCCCGGAAATGCTAGCTGCACAGAGAAAAACACCAGCCAATGTGTTAGTGGGGTTCAGCACCGCCAGCTGTTCCCCTGCTGTGTAGTCGGCAACGTGTCCAGCACAAGCCACGCTGGCACAACCGACCAAAAGCTGCCACCAGTGCAGGCTTCGGCCTACACTTTGCTCCTCTCCTCCTCCTGCTGACCCTGGGCTCAAACAACGCCAGTTTCTGCCCGGACATGCTAGCTGCACAGAGAAAAACACCAGCCAATGTGTTAGTGGGGTTCAGCAACGCCAGCTGTTCCCCTGCTGTGTAGCTTGCAACGTGACCTGCAAACGCCACGCAGGCACATGAACTGAAATTGAAGGGAGCCTGCCCCCCACCCACAGGTGTTTCTATGTATATCAGCCACCTTGTACAGCAGTACTGCTGCATTTGTACGAGGTGGCTGACTTTTTCTCCTTGCCCACGTGGAACTCAACACGTACAAAATGTGTCTCATTAGAGACCATTACAATGTCCCTGAGGTGTGACTTTCCTTTGTAATGACACGCAGCACCCCCATTGTTAGCGCTGCCCGTCTCCTGACATCATTGGTTGGCTGGCTGTGCCTGTGCGTCCCCCCTGCCCGACACAACGCCCCCCGTTGTCTCATATATTTTGACTGCGAGGGTGTGATTGATGGGCACGAGCAGTGCATATGTTCCCCTGTTTTCACTCCCCTCCTTCCGCCTTCTTCTGACTGTGCGGCCTCATGGCCGCGGCATGCGATAAGGGATCAGCTGAGGCCGCCCAGTCTGAAGCAGGTGTAAGGACATGTGTGAGCGGCGATCATATTTACTGCACAAGGCCACGAATCCCAGCACTGCAGTGTGACTTTAGGAAAAGCCACTGTGGGTCTGGGATTTATGGCCATCGTTAACCGCACCGGCCAACATGAAATGAGGTCATGAGACGGCCTGCACTAACAGGGTATTGCCAAGGGATAACACAAGAGCGCAGACTCCTGTACAGCAAATAACAACGCTCAGGAATCTGCGCCCAGTACCTAGGTGCAAATTTTGACACCTGTGCTGCGTCTCGTTAAAAAGACAAGTCACGCCTCCACAACTGTTTGACAGTATAATGGGCTAAATAGTGTACGTGTTTAATTCAGCGTGTGCAAGGAGCAAAATTAAATAGAGCAACCTTTGACTTGTGCATCATTAATGCTGTTCAAGGTGTGGCTCTTGTACCTTGCAACACCTGAGGGGGGGGTTAAAGGTAACCTTTGAAATTGGTTCAACTAGGCTTCGGCCTACACTCTGCTCCTCTACTCCTCCTGCTGACCCTGGGCTCAAACAACGCCAGTTTCTGCCCGGAAATGCTAGCTGCACAGAGAAAAACACCAGCCAATGTGTTAGTGGGGTTCAGCACCGCCAGCTGTTCCCCTGCTGTGTAGTCGGCAACGTGTCCAGCACAAGCCACGCTGGCACAACAGAACAAAAGCTGCCACCAGTGCAGGCTGCGGCCTACACTTTGCTCCTCTCCTCCTCCTCCTGCTGACCCTGGGCTCTAACACCGCTAGTTTTTGCCCGGACATGCAATCTGCACAGAGAAAAACACCAGTCAATGTGTCAGTGGGGTTCAGCAACGCCAGCTGTTCCCCTGCTGTGTAGCTTGCAACGTGACCTGCAAACGCCACGCAGGCACATGAACTGAAATTGAAGGGAGCCTGCCCCCCACCCACAGGTGTTTCTATGTATAACAGCCACCTTGTACAGCAGTACTGCTGCATTTGTACAAGGTGGCTGACTTTTTCTCCTTGCACACGTGGAACTCAACAAGTACAAAATGTGTCTCATTACAGACCATTACAATGTCCCTGAGGTGTGACTTTCCTTTTTAATGACACGCAGCACCCCCATTGTTAGCGCTGCCCGTCTCCTGACATCATTGGTTGGCTGGCTGTGCCTGTGCGTCCCCCCTGCCCGACACAACGCCCCCCGTTGTCTCATATATTTTGACTGCGAGGGTGTGATTGATGGGCACGAGCAGTGCATATGTTCCCCTGTTTTCACTCCCCTCCTTCCGCCTTCTTCTGACTGTGCGGCCTCATGGCCGCGGCATGCGATAAGGGATCAGCTGAGGCCGCCCAGTCTGAAGCAGGTGTAAGGACATGTGTGAGCGGCGAACATATTTACTGCACAAGGCCACGAATCCCAGCACCGCAGTGTGACTTTAGGAAAAGCCACTATGGGTCTGGGATTTATGGCCATCGTTAACCGCACCGGCCAACATGAAATGAGGTCATGAGACGGCCTGCACTAACAGGGTATTGCCAAGGGATAACACAATAGCGCAGACTCCTGTACAGCAAATAACAACGCTCAGGAATCTGCGCCCAGTACCTAGGTGCAAATTTTGACACCTGTGCTGCGTCTCGTTAAAAAGACAAGTCACGCCTCCACAACTGTTTGACAGTATAATGGGCTAAATAGTGTACGTGTTTAATTCAGCGTGTGCAAGGAGCAAAATTAAATAGAGCAACCTTTGACTTGTGCATCATTAATGCTGTTCAAGGTGTGGCTCTTGTACCTTGCAACACCTGAGGGGGGGGGTTAAAGGTAACCTTTGAAATTGGTTCAACTAGGCTTCGGCCTACACTCTGCTCCTCTACTCCTCCTGCTGACCCTGGGCTCAAACACCGCTAGTTTTTGCCCGGAAATGCTAGCTGCACAGAGAAAAACACCAGCCAATGTGTTAGTGGGGTTCAGCACCGCCAGCTGTTCCCCCGCTGTGTAGCCGGCAAAGTGTCCTGCAAACGCAACGCAGACACAAAGCTGCCTCCAGTGCAGGCTTCGGCCTACACTCATCTCCCCCTGCTTACCCTTTGCTCCAACACCGCTAGTTGGGGCTCTAGGAAGACAATCTTTAATAGGCAAGGCAACGCATCCGGGTTCCAGCACCGCCAGCTGGTTCTCGGCAGTGTTCTTGTCACAGGTACTCCCTCGTGCCAAGCCTGGTTTCAGCACCGTCAGCTGTTTCCGGGTTGTGTCAAGCTCACTGAGACACCTATGCTTGCCTCGTCGTGGTGCGGTCGGGTTAGCCAACTCCAGGGTGCCTCCAGTTTAGGAGCTTCCTATGTGGGCTGCGTGAACTGGTAGTCAAGGCTGGTTCTGTAGTGCCAGTAGGCCCAGCTCCCCCTGTAGGACTGTTGGGGTTCGGTAACTGCGGCTGCCTCGCGGCCTAGCTGTTCTCTCCTCTCCTGTGGGCCTTGGGGTCCACCACCTGGTTCCAGCACCGTCAGCTGGTTCCGGGCCGAGCCTTTGGCTTAGGTGCCTCCTCCTGGGTATCCGAGTTCCGCCAACGCCAGGCGGTCCTTGGTAGTGCTTTTAAGCGCGGGCACCTACAGCTTAGTAACCGGGTTCCAGCACCGTCAGCTGGTCCTCGGTCGTGCCATTGGCTCTTGCACACTGGGGCAACGCATCCGGGTTCCAGCACCGCCAGCTGGTTCTCGGCAGTGTTTTTGTCACAGGTACTCCCTCGTGCCAAGCCTGGTTTCAGCACCGTCAGCTGTTTCCGGGTTGTGTCAAGCTCACTGAGACACCTATGCTTGCCTCGTCGTGGTGCGGTCGGGTTAGCCAACTCCAGGGTGCCTCCAGTTTAGGAGCTTCCTATGTGGGCTGCGTGAACTGGTAGTCAAGGCTGGTTCTGTAGTGCCAGTAGGCCCAGCTCCCCCTGTAGGACTGTTGGGGTTCGGTAACTGCGGCTGCCTCGCGGCCTAGCTGTTCTCTCCTCTCCTGTGGACCTTCGGGTCCACCACCTGGTTCCAGCACCGTCAGCTGGTTCCGGGCCGAGCCTTTGGCTTAGGTGCCTCCTCCTGGGTATCCGAGTTCCGCCAACGCCAGGCGGTCCTTGGTAGTGCTTTTAAGCGCGGGCACCTACAGCTTAGTAACCGGGTTCCAGCACCGTCAGCTGGTCCTCGGTCGTGCCATTGGCTCTTGCACACTGGGGCAACGCATCCGGGTTCCAGCACCGCCAGCTGGTTCTCGGCAGTGTTTTTGTCACAGGTACTCCCTCGTGCCAAGCCTGGTTTCAGCACCGTCAGCTGTTTCCGGGTTGTGTCAAGCTCACTGAGACACCTATGCTTGCCTCGTCGTGGTGCGGTCGGGTTAGCCAACTCCAGGGTGCCTCCAGTTTAGGAGCTTCCTATGTGGGCTGCGTGAACTGGTAGTCAAGGCTGGTTCTGTAGTGCCAGTAGGCCCAGCTCCCCCTGTAGGACTGTTGGGGTTCGGTAACTGCGGCTGCCTCGCGGCCTAGCTGTTCTCTCCTCTCCTGTGGACCTTCGGGTCCACCACCTGGTTCCAGCACCGTCAGCTGGTTCCGGGCCGAGCCTTTGGCTTAGGTGCCTCCTCCTGGGTATCCGAGTTCCGCCAACGCCAGGCGGTCCTTGGTAGTGCTTTTAAGCGCGGGCACCTACAGCTTAGTAACCGGGTTCCAGCACCGTCAGCTGGTCCTCGGTCGTGCCATTGGCTCTTGCACACTGGGGCAACGCATCCGGGTTCCAGCACCGCCAGCTGGTTCTCGGCAGTGTTTTTGTCACAGGTACTCCCTCGTGCCAAGCCTGGTTTCAGCACCGTCAGCTGTTTCCGGGTTGTGTCAAGCTCACTGAGACACCTATGCTTGCCTCGTCGTGGTGCGGTCGGGTTAGCCAACTCCAGGGTGCCTCCAGTTTAGGAGCTTCCTATGTGGGCTGCGTGAACTGGTAGTCAAGGCTGGTTCTGTAGTGCCAGTAGGCCCAGCTCCCCCTGTAGGACTGTTGGGGTTCGGTAACTGCGGCTGCCTCGCGGCCTAGCTGTTCTCTCCTCTCCTGTGGACCTTCGGGTCCACCACCTGGTTCCAGCACCGTCAGCTGGTTCCGGGCCGAGCCTTTGGCTTAGGTGCCTCCTCCTGGGTATCCGAGTTCCGCCAACGCCAGGCGGTCCTTGGTAGTGCTTTTAAGCGCGGGCACCTACAGCTTAGTAACCGGGTTCCAGCACCGTCAGCTGGTCCTCGGTCGTGCCATTGGCTCTTGCACACTGGGGCAACGCATCCGGGTTCCAGCACCGCCAGCTGGTTCTCGGCAGTGTTTTTGTCACAGGTACTCCCTCGTGCCAAGCCTGGTTTCAGCACCGTCAGCTGTTTCCGGGTTGTGTCAAGCTCACTGAGACACCTATGCTTGCCTCGTCGTGGTGCGGTCGGGTTAGCCAACTCCAGGGTGCCTCCAGTTTAGGAGCTTCCTATGTGGGCTGCGTGAACTGGTAGTCAAGGCTGGTTCTGTAGTGCCAGTAGGCCCAGCTCCCCCTGTAGGACTGTTGGGGTTCGGTAACTGCGGCTGCCTCGCGGCCTAGCTGTTCTCTCCTCTCCTGTGGACCTTCGGGTCCACCACCTGGTTCCAGCACCGTCAGCTGGTTCTCGGCAGTGTCTTTTGCTCTTGTACCTTCTGCTCCCCATCCTGGTTCCAGTACCGTCAGCTGGTTCCGGGCAGAGCCTTTGGCTTAGGTGCCTCCTTCTGGGTATCCAAGTTCCACCAACGTCAGGTGGTCCTTGGTAGTGCTTTCAGGCACGGGTACCTCCTGCTTAGTAACCGGGTTCCAGTAACGTCAGCTGGTCCTCGGTAGTTCCATTGGCTCTTGGACCTTCGGCTACCCATCCGGGTTCCAGTACCGTCAGCTGGTTCTCGGCAGTGTCTTTTGCTCTTGTACCTTCTGCTCCCCATCCTGGTTCCAGTAACGTCAGCTGGTTCCGGGCAGAGCCTTTGGCTTAGGTGCCTCCTTCTGGGTATCCGAGTTCCGTCAACGTCAGGCGGTCCTTGGTAGTGCTTTTTAGCACGGGTACCTCCTGCTTAGTAACCGGGTTCCAGTAACGTCAGCTGGTCCTCGGTAGTTCCATAGGCTCTTGAACCTTCGGGTAGCCATCCGAGTTCCAGTTCCATCAGCTGGTTCTTGGCATTTTCTCAGCCTTCTTGTACCTTCTGCTACATTTCCAAGTTGAAGACCCTAACGTCGACGACCCGGAAGACCACCACGATGACGACGACACGGAAGACCACCCCGATGACGACGACGACGACGGCGGAGACGACGACGGCGGAGATGACGACACTGGAGACGACGACCCTGGAGACGACAACATGGAAGACCGAGAAGCAGAAGAACAAGAGGCTGCAGAACAAAGAGCAGAAGAACATTAAGCATAAGACTTAATATCAGAGCAAAAGATATTATCTAAATTATATGCAGAAGAAGACTAAGCAGTGTATGGGGGTGAGTCCGTTCCTCCTCGTGGTGCCCCTGGATAAAGCCTGATGCTGCAGGCCAAACTGAACGCGGACAAATGTAACTTTTGTGACTGGCAGAACGGAAGGTGTAATCTTCAAACTTTTATAGATAACAACTACGGGAATGCCTGTCACAAATGAGAATATGATGAAGAAGTAGAATAGGAAGAATAATAACAGTGGAATAAAAAGAATATGTAGAATAAGAAGAATAATAATAGTTGAATAAAATGAATATGAAGAATGTAATAAAAAAAAAAAAATAGGTAGAAGATGAAGAAGAAGATGAATAAGGTGAAGAAGTTGATGTCAAAGATGCTGATGATGATGAAGATGAAAGTGTGGGAAAAGAAAAAAAAAAAGAAAAAAAAGAAGGGGAAGGGCGTGGAATAGTGAAACATCAATATCTGACAAAATAAAAAAAAAATTTACATAGTCAATATCTTTGTCACTCCGAACGTCTTAAAAAAAAACAAAAAACATGCTATTCTATTTGATTGGGATAAACCTCTATGACTTTAATGTCTCCGCCACCTCCCCAAATACATCCGGCATTATTCTTAGTTGTTTTCCTTCATGTAGAATGAACCTACAAGGAAAGAAAGGGTTTATTTTAATTCCGATATTTTGGTCCCATTGACTTGCATTGGGATCGGGTATCGGTATCGGCGATATCCGATATTTTTTGAATATCGGCCGATCCAAACCGATACCGATACTTTCCGATATCGGAAGGTATCGCTCAACACTAGTCCTAATATTTTATGTACTGCTGTTTGTATTGATGCTGTAATACCGTAATTTCCCCTGGGATCAATAAAGTGTATCGTATCGTATCTTAGCGAAGTATAATACTGAGTAGATTATTGACAATCTCACAAAGGAATACCTCACCAAAAATCATCCCATAACACCAGTGTTTTACACTATCCCCAAGAGACACAAAAATCTTGAACATCCACTGGGTAGACCTATAGTTGCATCAACTGAGTCAATATTATCCCCATTATCTATCTTTCTAGAAAAGATTCTCGCTCCACATATAAAGAAATCTCCATGCTTCCTGTTGGACACAGGTGACTTTTTAAGGGATAAAAGGGACTTAAGCCCTGTCCCCAGTGGTGCCATTATTATGACTTTCGATGTCAAAGATCTTTACATCTCAATCACACATACAGAACAATCACACATACAGAAGGGATTGAGTGAGTGTGACATCTATTGATGACCACTGAGATGGATCCCAAAAAAATTTAATTCTGTCTTGAACTGCTAACATTGGTTCTGACTAGAAATGATTTCCTATTTGAAGATTCCATTTATCTACAAATTAAGGGCACAGCCATGGGTACTAACATGGCACCTCCCTTTGCCCATTGTTATATGGCACATCTTGAATATACTGTTGTCTATACCGATTCCCTCTTTCAAGAGAATGTGATCACATGGAAATGCTTCCTAGATTAAATTTTTTGTGTTTGGGGTGGTTCACCTGGGTCTGCACTTCACCATGACCATAGATACTCATCAGGTTAATTTTTTAGATACCCTAGTACTGAAGGACCCAGTATACTGACCTATACACGAAAACAACTGATCGCAATAGATTATTGCACTACATTAGTGCACATCCAACCAACATGAAAAACTGTATTCCCATATCACAATTGGAGAGAGTTAATAGGATAGTCCTTAATACCACATTACAGGAACAAAGGATTAAAGAAATGCATCAAAAATTTGAGGATCGAGGTTATCCATCTACTGCATTAAATCAAGCTATGGTTGCTACCACCACTACACCTAAAAATATGATTAAACTTATATCATTTGTACATACGGTCATGGCCAAAAGTATTGACACCCCTGCAATTCTGTCAGATAATACTCATTTTCTTCCTGAAAATGATTGCAATCACAAATTCTTTGGTATTATTATCTTCATTTAATTTGTCTTAAATGAAAAAACACAAAAGAGAATGAAGCAAAAAGCAAAACATTGATCATTTCACACAAAACTCCAAAAATGGGCCAGACAAAGTATTGGCACCCTCAGCCTAATACTTGGTTGCACAACCTTTAGCCAAAATAACAGCGACCAACCGCTTCCGGTAACCACCAATGAGTTTCTTACAATGCTCTGCTGGAATTTTAGACCATTCTTCTTTGGCAAACTGCTCCAGGTCCCTGATATTTGAAGGGTGCCTTCTCCAAACTGCCATTTTTAGATCTCTCCACAGGTGTTCTATGGGATTCAGGTCTGGACTCATTGCTGGCCACCTTAGAAGTCTCCAGGGCTTTCTCTCAAACCATTTTCTAATGCTTTTTGAAGTGTGTTTTGGGTCATTGTCCTGCTGCAGTGCATTGGGTTTCCAATGGTTCCCAGGGTCTGAAGGAGAGGAAACTCTCCTTCAGGCCCTGGGATCCATATTTAAGTGTAAAATAAAGAATTAAAATAAAAAATATTGCTATACTCACCATCTGACGCGCCCTGGTACTAACCGGCAGCCTTGCTTCCTTAGAATCAGCGCGTGAAGGGCCTTAGATGACGTCGCGGCTTGTTATTGGTCACGCGACCGCCCATGTGACCGCTCGCGCGACCAATCACAAGCCATGACGTCACCGAAGGTCCTTCAAGCGCTGATTCTTAGGAAGCAAGGCTGCCGGTTAGTACCACGGCGCGTCAGAGGGTGAGTATAGCAATATTTTTTATTTTAACTCTTTATTTTACACTTAAATATGGATTCCAATACCGATTTCCGATATTGCAAACATATCGGAACTCGGTATCGGAATTCCGATACCAGATTCAGAAGATCGCTGACCTCATGGCCGACCCCACACAGGGGTCGGGTCGGGTTTCATGAAACCCGACTTTGCCAAAAGTCGGCGACTTCTGAAAATGGCCGACCCGTTTCGCTCAACCCTAGCCATGACCTCTGAGGGAGACCCAGCTTTCTCACAATGGGCCCTACATTATGCTGCAAAATTTGTTGGTAGTCTTCAGACTTCATAATGCCATGCACACGGTCAAGCAGTCCAGTGCCAGAGGCAGCAAAGCAACCCCAAAACATCAGGGAACCTCCTCCATGTTTGACTGTAGGGACCGTGTTCTTTTCTTTAAATGCCTCTTTTTTTCTCCTGTAAACTCTATGTTGATGCCTTTGCCCAAAAAGCTCTACTTTTGTCTCACCTGACCAGAGAACATTCCACAGGTAAGTTACAGGTGCTGTTAATTACACAAATTAGAGAAGCATCACATGATTTTTCGAACAGCGCCAATACTTTGTCCACCCCCTTTTTATGTTTGGTGTGGAATTATATCCAATTTGGCATTAGGACAATTCTTTTTGTGTTTTTTCATTTAAGACAAATTAAATGAAGATAATAATACCAAATAATTTGTGTTTGCAATCATTTTCAGGAAGAAAATGAGTATTATCTGACAGAATTGCAGGGGTGTCAATACCTTTGGCCATGACTGTATGTACCACCCGTACTTCTATATTATTCACAAAACAATTAGGAAACACTGGAATTTATTACAGATGGCACACACTGATATACCTGAGTTTCAAAAACCATTTCTACCCTGTTCTAAGTGAGCACCCAATCTGAGGGACTCCTTGATCAGGGCAGATATGGGCACAGCAAAACCTACACTGACACAATGCTTTTGCTTAAATCAAAGACTGGCACTTTACCTTGCTTGAAGTGACATCAGTGTAACAAAGTTCTAAAAGGGATATGATACATCATCCACATTCTGGGAAAAGGTATCCCATAAGGAATATTTTTACTTCTGTTATATCTTATGTTGTATATATCATGAAATGTCCATGTGGTTTACTATATCTCAAAACATAAGAGCAATATAAGATGTAAGAATCTCCTTTTACCGATACTCTATCATTTCATTACAACAGGTCAAAATGTGGCATGATTTCGCTTTCAGGTCATTGAACAAACACCAACTGTGAGACAGGGAAGGGACCACATTAAGGTTCTCAAAACGCAAGGAAGCCTTTTGGATATATGAATTACAAACCTTAACCCACAATGGCATTCCCTTTTTGGAAGTGCATTGAGCAGCAAGGTGGATTGCTGCTGAGGGGAAGGAGGAAAAAAAATCTCTTTAAATCTTCAGCTTAGCGAGTGTGAACGAGCTGAGTGTGAACTGATCGTAACTGTGAACAACGGTAAGTGTGTGACTTGAGATTCTGTGACTTTGGATTCAGGGAGTTTCCAAGGGAGGAATTACTGAATTGCTGTCTGTATTTTATTGATACTTTGCATTTATTTTTTTATTTAACTTCTGGTGCAATCCCCATTAGCGAATGTTCTCCACTATTGTTAATGCCATCCAGTGCACATCTTGCCACATATATGCAATCCTTGAGCAGCTGGTCGAGGGTGCATACTGCTGTGCGAGATGTGAGCATGTTGAGCATTTGGAAACCCAGATTCAGAATCTAAATGTGCAGCTGGTAACACTGAGATCTATTGAGAATATGGAAAGGAGTCTTCTGCTCACTGAGCAGATGCTCAATGGGATAGATGGGGATGGTAGGATGGAGTTGCAGGACAGTGAAGAAGCAAGTTGGGTGACAGTTAGGAAGCGGGGTAGAGGGAAGAGTGCCAGGGAGGCTAGTCCTGATCTGGCACACCCCAATAAGTTTGCTAAGTTGGCAGATGAGGGGTGGTGCCAGTACAGAGGTAGCACTGCTGCAGCCAGGAATGTCCTCTGAAAGCCGGAGGAGTGACTGCTACAGTAAGGAGGGAAATAGGAGAGCAGGGCAGGCCAGACAGGTGCTGGTATTGGGGGACTCAATTATTAGTGGAACAGATAGGGCAATCTGTCACAAAGACAGGGATCATCGAACAGTGTGCTGCCTACCTGGAGCTCAAGTCCAACACATCGCTGATCGGGTTGACAGATTACTGGGAGGGGCTGGTGAGGACCCAGCGGTCATGATGCACATTGGCACAAATGACAAAGTTAGAGGTAGCTGGAAGGTCCTTAAAGATGATTTCAGGGAATTAGGCTTCAAGCTGAAAGCAAGGACCTCCAAGGTGGTATTTTCCGAAATACTGCCTGTACCACGTGCCACACCAGAGAGGCAACGGGAGATTAGGGAGGTTAATAAGTGGCTCAAGAATTGGTGTAGGAAGGAGGGGTTTGGGTTCCTGCAGAACTGGGCCAACTTCTCAGTTGGCTACAGGTTTTATGCTAGGGACGGTCTGCACCTCAATGGGGAAGGTGCAGCTGTGCTGGAGGAGAAAATGGCTAGAAGGTTTGAGGAGTGTTTAAACTAGGGAATGGGTGAGGGTATTCATATTATAGGACAGGAAGATAGTGCAGATAGAGACCTGGGCACAAATAAGGAAGTTAGGGGTGGCGGTGTCATGGGGGGTGGGGTTAGAACAATTAATAATTTAACAAAGAATAGAGGTGCAGAGAGATACATAAAGTGTATGTATACTAATGCCAGAAGCCTCGCCAACAAAATGGACAAATTTGAATTAATGTTGGAGCATAATTATGACATGGTGGGGATATCTGAAACATGGCTGGATGAGAGCCATGACTGGGCTGTTAATTTACAGGGTTATAGTCTGTTCAGAAATGACCGAATGGATAAGCGAGGGGGAGGCATGTGTCTATATGTAAAATTATCCTTAAAACCCATCCTGCGTGATAATATAGGTGAATCTAATGAAAATGTAGAGTCCCTGTGGGTGGCGATAAGGGAAGGGGGAAAATATAATAAATTACTGATAGGGGTTTGTTGTAAGTCTCCAAAAATAATGGAAGCAACTGAGAATATCCTCATAAAGCAAATAGATGAAGCTGCGACTCAAAGAGAAGTCATTATTATGGGGGACTTCAACTACCCTGAAATAGATTGGGGAACAGAAACCTGCAGTTCCAGCAGAAGTAATCGGCATTTTGACAACTATGAGAGACAATTACTTTTCACAACTGGTTCAGGACCAACAAGAAGGGGGGCACTGCTAGACCTAATATTAACCAACAGGCCAGACCGCATAGCAAATATAAGGGTTGGGGGTCACTTGGGGAATAGTGATCACAAAATAATAAGTTTTCATGTATCCTGTAATAATATGTGTAGTAGAGGGGTTACAAGGACTCTAAACTTCAGGAGGGCAAATTTCCAATGGATGAGAGAGGATCTTGGTGAAATTAATTGGGACAATATCCTGAGACATAGAAATACACAAAGAAAATGGGAGACGTTTATTAGCATCCTGGATAGGACCTATGCACAGTATATACGGTATGAGAATAATTATACTAGAAATAGGAGGTAACCAATATGGCTAAATAGAGCTGTAAGGGGCGCAATAAGTGACAAAAAGAAAGTATTTAGAGGATTAAAGGAAGTAGGTAGTGATGAGGCATTAAATAAATACAGAAAATTAAATACATTCTGTAAAATCAAAATCAAAATCAAAATCAAGGCAGCGAAGATTGAGACAGAGAGACTCATTGCCATAGAGATTAAAAATAATCCCAAAATATTCTTTAACTACATAAATAGTAAGAAACTAAAAAATGATAGTGTTGGCTCCCTTAAAAATAGTTTGGGTAAAATGGTGGATGAGGATGAGGAAAAAGCCAGTATGCTAAATGCCTTTTTTTTCATCAGTATTTACACAAGAAAATTCCATGATAGACAATATGATCAGTGATAACAAAAAATCCCCATTAAATGTCACCTGCTTAACCCAGCAAGAAGTACGGCGGCATCTAAAAATCACTAAAATTGACAAATCTCCGGGCCCGGATGGGATACACCCTCGAGTACTGCAGGAATTAAGTACAGTCATTGATAGACCATTATTTTTAATCTTTAAAGACTCCATAATAACAGGGTCTGTACCACAGGACTGGCGTATAGCAAATGTGGTGCCAATATTCAAAAAGGGGACAAAAACTGAACTCGGTAATTATAGGCCAGTAAGCTTAACCTCTACTGTGGGTAAAATCCTGGAGGGCATTCTAAGGGATGCTATACTGGAGTATCTGAAGAGGAATAACCGAATGACCCAGTATCAGCATGGGTTTACTAGGGACCGTTCATGTCAGACTAATCTGATCAGTTTTTATGAAGAGGTGAGTTCTGGACTGGACCAAGGGAACCCAGTGGATGTAGTGTATAAGGACTTTTCAAAAGCTTTTGATACGGTGCCACACAAAAGGTTGATACATAAAATGAGAATAATGGGAATAGGGGAAAATATGTGTAAGTGGGTTGAGAGCTGGCTCAGGGATAGGAAACAAAGGGTGGTTATTAATGGAGCACACTCGGACTGGGTCGCGGTTAGCAGTGGGGTACCACAGGGGTCAGTATTGGGCCCTCTTCTTTTTAACATATTAATTAATGACCTTGTAGGGGGCATACAGAGTAGAATTTCAAAATTTGCAGATGACACTAAACTCTGCAGGGTAATCAATACAGAGGAGGAAAATTTTATATTACAGGATGATTTATGTAAACTAGAAGCTTGGGCTGATAAATGGCAAATGAGTTTTAATGGGGATAAATGTAAGGTCATGCACTTGGGTAGAAGTAATAAGATGTATAACTATGTGCTTAATTCTAAAACTCTGGGCAAAACCGTCAATGAAAAAGACCTGGGAGTATGGGTGGATGACAAACTCATATTTAGTGGCCAGTGTCAGGCAGTTGCTACAAATAAAATAATAGGATGCATTAACCCCTTCCCCCCCCCCAGAGCTTTTTCCGTTTTTTCATTTTCGTTTTTCGCTCCCCTCCTTCCCAGAGCAATAACTTTTTTATTTTTCCGTCAATATGGCCATGTGAGGGCTTCTTTTTTGCGGGACGAGATGTTCTTTTGAAAGACACCATTGGTTTTACCATGCTGTGTAACAGAAAACAGGAAAAAAATTCCAAGTGTGATGAAATTGCAAAAAAAGTGCAATCTCACACTTGTTTTTTGTTTGGCTTTTTTGCGAGGTTCACCAAATGCTAAAACTGACCTGCCATTATGATTCTCCAGGTCATTACAAGTTCATAGACACCTAGCATGTCTAGGTTGTTTTTTATCTAAGTAGTGAAAAATAATTCCAAAATTTGTTAAAAAAAAAATGCGCGATTTTCCGATACCCGTAGCGTCTCCAATTTTCATGATCTGGGGTCAGGTGAAGGCTTATTCTTTGCGTGCCGAGTTGGCGTTTTTAATGATACCATTTTGATGTAGATACGTTCTATTGATCACCCTTTTTTTCATTTTAATGCAATGTTGCGGCGACCAAAAAAACATAATTTTGGCGCTTTGATTTTTTTTCTCGCTACGCCATTTAGCGGTCAGGTTAATCCTTTGCTTTTATTGATAGATCGGGCGATTCTGAAGGCAGCGATAGCAAATATGTGTATGTTTGATTTTTTTTTTTTAATTGTTTTATTTTGATTGGGGCGAAAGGGGGGTGATTTGAACTTTTATATATTTTTTATTTTTTTTATATTTTTAAACACTTTTTTTTTTAATTTTGGCATGCTTCAATAGCCTCCATAGGAGGCTAGAAGCATGCACTACACGATCGCCTCTGCTACATAGAGGTGAAGTACAGATCACCTCTACGTAGCAGAAATGCAGGTGTACTTTGAACGCCGACCACAGTGTGGCGCTCAAAGAAATCGGCTAGCTGAACTAGAGCGGGTGCAGAGAGGAGCGACCAAGGTTATTAGAGGACTGGGGGGTTTGCAGGACCAAGATAGGTTATTACACTTGGGGCTATTTAGTTTGGAAAAACGAAGACTAAGGGGTGATCTTATCTTAATGTATAAGTATATGGAGGACAGTACAAAGACCTTTCTGATGATCTTTTTAATCATAGACCTGAGACAAGGACAAGGGGGCATCATCTACGTCTGGAGGAAAGAAGGTTTAAGCATAATAACAGACGCGGATTCTTTACTGTAAGAGCAGTGAGACTATGGAACTCTCTACCGTGTGATGTTGTAATGAGCGATTCATAACTAAAATTTAAGAGGGGTCTGGATGCCTTTCTTGAAAAGTATAATGTTACAGGGTACATACACTAGATTCCTTGATAGGGTGTTGATCCAGGGAACTAGTCTGATTGCCGTATGTGGAGTTGGGAAGGAATATTTTTCACTAATGTGGAGCTTACTCTTTGCCACATGGGTTTTTTTCTTTGCTTTCCTCTGGATCAACATGTTAGGGCATGTTAGGTTAGGCTCTGGGTTGAACTATATTAACTTAAAGTCTTCCTTCAACCTAAATAAATATGTTACTATGTTATTATGTTAAAATAGAATATGACCTACTTTTCTTTATTTGACCAATGAGATCTTGAGCACTGAAATAGCCATTATTTAAACAACACATTGTATCTACTGTCTGTTTTACTGCCATTTATTATATTTATAGAGATATTGCATTGTAGTAGACCATTGAGATCTACAATCACCACAGAAGGCTATAGACTGTCCTAGTACCTTTCTATATATGGAGTGCTCCTGAACTGTTTAACAATGATTGTATTATTGTAGGATAGTATATGTAATACTAATTCTATGTATCCTTGTTTCACAGCTGGCTGTATTGAGTGTCAACATTCAAATCACTGCTATGTGTTCCTCTCCCTTGGATTTTCCCTTCTCATTCCTCCCTGCTCGACTTCTCCACTTATAGATTGTAACGGTCTCCAAGTTTCCGTTTAGTACACAATGGGGCAACTCCATTCCCATAGTAAGCACTACTGTGTTACTCCAGCACTTTACTTTACACCCCAGTCCAAGGAATCTAACAAGGTGGAATGCAAGCGTGCATACAGCATTGAACTGTGACTGTTCCCCTGACGTCATATCCGGTTGTTGCTTCCTTCGCGGTGGAACGAATGATCTGACCTCCATGGAGGTGTAACGCAAGCACTGTGACACTTCCGTTTTCACTTACGAAGCGGCATTTCACATCTGACATGACATCTCAGGTCCCGACCACACCAGCTTCCTTCTGATTGGTCCACATCACACATGTAAACCTGCCTCATGCCTACATAAACCCGGCGACGGACATAGGTAGCAAATTGGACTAATGGTGGATACCACGTCCCATAAGAGGTCCTATTATACTCCGGTAAGTCTAATTGATCCTTGACAGAAGGTGGCGGTTTTTCAGCGGTAACCTTGTTATTAACTAGAGGATTGCCACTTGAGCAATTATATGTACACCTTTTTCTTACAGACTTATTACAATGGCCTATTTCATAGGCATCACTCTGATTCCTAGACGTATGAGCCTCAGGTGGGTGTAAAAGATTGCTATATTTTGTTTCCTATATTTTTATGAGACTATACCTCACTATTAGGCACGTAGTTTAACGTCTTATTTTACTTTATATAAACATGACAGGATGCTACTAGCCATTATTTTTCTCATAACCTACATATATAGATATATAAAGGTGTCGGGTAGGTTAATTACCTCATCCCCTCTTTCCCTACCTCACAGACATAAGTGAAAATGTATTTATCAGTGTTTTATAGCTCGTGACTATTTTGCATAATGATGCAGGGACCTAAGGTTCATGGTACTGATCTAGTTTACTTAAGAATATGGTCATATATTCACCATTATTTTATTTTTTATTTTATTTTTATCTATTAGAAATCCACTCATGGATATTGTATGCTTATTCTTTTTTTACCCTGAAAATTTATTCTCAGATCATGATTTATCCATTTAATCAGATGTATAATTAGTTTCATTATTTGCATGTAGTGCCTATTTTCTTCTTATAATACACTGATGAAGGTTACTATTGTATGACCGAAACATCTACATCATTTGTACTGAATTACATGGAGTTGTACCACTTTTTGAACCACCTTAAACTGTTCAATTTTCATCCACTTGTGTGTCAAGTTTTATTCAGTTAAGTCTAACGGTCTGGGACCCTAATTGAGCACCACCAGATAAGGCTGTTCCACATTATATATTACTAGCTATTGAACCCGTTCTATGCCCGGGTGGCGAGCATTTATATTGGTATATGGTCTCCATCCTGGTATGTGCTGCTCCATCCTGCGTCCCCATCCTGTCATGTGCTGCACCCATCCTGCACCCCCATTCTGACATGTGCTGCTCCCATCCTGCACCCCCATTCTGACATGTGCTGCTCCATCCTGCGCCCCCATCCTGCCATGTGTTGCACCCATCTTGCGCCCCCATTCTGTCATGTGTTACACCCATCCTGCGCCCCCATTCTGTCATGTGCTCCTCCCATCCTGCACCCCCATTCTGTCATGTGCTGCTCCCATCCTGCACCCCCATTCTGACATGTGCTGCTCCATCCTGTGCCCTCATCCTGCCATGTGTTGCACCCATTTTGCGCCCCCATTCTGTCATGTGTTGCACCCATCCTGCGCCCCCATTCTGTCATGTGCTGCTCCCATCCTGCGCCCCCATTGTGACATGTGCTGCTCCCATTCTGCGCCCCCATTCTGACATGTGCTGCACCCATCCTGCGCCTCCATTCTGACATGTTCTGCACCCATCCTGCGCCTCCATTCTGTCATGTGCTGCTCCCATCCTGTGCCCCCATCCTGTCATGTGCTGCTCCCATCCTGTGCCCCCGTTCTGTCATGTGCTGCTCCCATCCTGCGCCCGTTCTGTCATGTGCTGCTTCCATCCTGCACCCTCGTTCTGTCATGTGCTGCCCTATTCTGTCATGTGCTGCTCCCATCCTGCGCCCCCGTTCTGTCATGTGCTGCTCCCACCCTGCGCCACCATTCTTTAATTTGCTTCTCCCATCCATAAGCCCCATACGCTGCTCCATTATGGTGGATGGCCCCCATAAGATGCTCAATAGTATATGCCCCCTTACACTGCTCCATTATTGTTTATGGCCCCCATAAGATGTTCCATAGTGTATGCCCCCGTACACTGCTCCATAAAGGTTTATGGCCCCCATAAGACGCTCCAGTGTGTATGCCCCCGTACACTGCTCCATAAAGGTTTATGGCCCCCATAAGACGCTCCAGTGTGTATGCCCCCAAACACTGCTCCATAAACGTTTATGGCCCCTATAAGATGCTCCAGTGTGTATGCCCCCGTACACTGCTCCATAAAGGTTTATGGCCCCCATAAGATGCTCCAGTGTGTATGCCCTGTACACTGCTCCGTAAAGGTCTATGGCCCCCATAACACGCTCCAGTGTGTATGCCCCCGTACACTGCTCCATAAAGGTTTATGGCCCTATAAGACGCTCCAGTGTGTATGCCCCCGTACACTGCTCCATTATGGTTTATGGCCCCCATAAGATGCTCCATAATATATGCCCCTGTACACTGCTCCATTATGGTTTATGGTCCCATAAGATGCTCCATTGTATATGGCCCGTATGCTGCTGCGATATATAAAAAAAAAATACCATACTCACCTATCGTCGCTGGGCGCCGAGTGCTGGGGGGCCTGAGCAGGCGGGGACACCGGTGCTCTGTGGGGGTCAGGTGCCGGTATCGCCGCTAGCTCAGGCCCCCAGCACTTGCTATATTCACCTGTCCCCCGTTCCAGCGCTGCGAGCCGCCATCTTCCGGCTCCTCTGGCTGTGACGCATTAAGCGCGTCATCGCGCCCTCTGAACTGTGAACTTCACATCAGAGGACCCGGGAGACGGAGCCGCACGCAGCGCTGGAACGGGGGACAGGTGAATATACCCACCCTCCTGGCGCGTCCACGGTCCCTGCCTCTCCGGTGGAGATCGCGGTGTGCGTTCAGTGTTTACGCATACCGCGATCTCCTGGGAGCGTCACTCTGTGGGGGCCAGACTGCGCCGGCGCTTGCGCTTGCGCAGTCTATAAAGGCTTCGGACAGAGTGACACTCCCAGCGTTATATTATAGATTATACATTGTATATTCTTATTGCATTGCTTAAATTTGCTACCATGGGCTGAAGAATCTCCAAACTTGACTCAAATCGAGCACATCATAGACATCATTGATAGATAATTAGAAAGGCAAGTGTCAGAAGGGAATCTTAATGATTAGTATGTCCAAAGGCATTCAGCATGGAAGAACTTTCTTTAGAAAATTATTAATTAACTCACTGATAGCATCTTAAAGCATGTAGATGAATTTATTTCTGTGAATTTTTGAGTGATACCAACTAAATAAAAATGTTTTGAAAATGTATTTCTATTTTGTAATCATTTGCATATTCTTGTCAATTGTTCCTGTGATTCTCATGATTAGTGTTGAGCGATACCGTCCGATACTTGAAAGTATCGGTATCGGATAGTATCGGCCGATACCCGAAAAATATCGGATATCGCCGATACCGATATCCGATACCAATACAAGTCAATGGGACATCAAGTATCGGAAGGTATTCTCATGGTTCCCAGGGTCTGAAGGAGAGGAAACTCTCCTTCAGGCCCTGGGATCCATAGGGATGTGTAAAATAAAGAATTAAAATAAAAAATATTGATATATTTACCTCTCCGGCGGCCCCTGAACTCAGCGCGGGTAACCGGCAGGCTTCTTTGTTCAAAATCAGCGCTTTTAGGACCTGAGAATCACGTCCCGGCTTCTGATTGGTCGCGGGCCGCCCATGTGACCGCCACGCGACCAATCACAAGCCGCGACGTCACCGCAAGCTATTAGCGCGCTCATTTTTGAAAAATGAGCGCGTTAATGACTTTCAAAGACGTAGCGGCTTGTGATTGGTCGCGGCCACACGACCAATCACAAGCCGCGACGTCACCGCAAGCTATTAACGCGCTCATTTTTAAAAATGAGCGCGTTAATGGCTTTCAAAGACGTAGCGGCTTGTGATTGGTCGCGTGGCCGCGACCAATCACAAGCCGCGACGTCACCGCAGGCTATTAACGCGCTCATTTTTAAAAATGAGCGCGTTAATGGCTTTCAAAGACGTAGCGGCTTGTGATTGGTCGCGTGGCCGCGACCAATCACAAGCCGCGACGTCACCGCAAGCTATTAACGCGCTCATTTTTAAAAATGAGCGCGTTAATGGCTTTCAAAGACGTAGCGGCTTGTGATTGGTCGCGTGGCCGCGACCAATCACAAGCCGCGACGTCACCGCAAGCTATTAACGCGCTCATTTTTAAAAATGAGCGCGTTAATGACTTTCAAAGACGTAGCGGCTTGTGATTGGTCGCGGCCACGCGACCAATCACAAGCCGCGACGTCACCGCAAGCTATTAACGCGCTCATTTTTAAAAATGAGCGCGTTAATGGCTTTCAAAGACGTAGCGGCTTGTGATTGGTCGCGTGGCCGCGACCAATCACAAGCCGCGACGTCACCGCAGGCTATTAACGCGCTCATTTTTAAAAATGAGCGCGTTAATGGCTTTCAAAGACGTAGCGGCTTGTGATTGGTCGCGTGGCCGCGACCAATCACAAGCCGCGACGTCACCGCAAGCTATTAACGCGCTCATTTTTAAAAATGAGCGCGTTAATGACTTTCAAAGACGTAGCGGCTTGTGATTGGTCGCGGCCACGCGACCAATCACAAGCCGCGACGTCACCGCAAGCTATTAACGCGCTCATTTTTAAAAATGAGCGCGTTAATGGCTTTCAAAGACGTAGCGGCTTGTGATTGGTTGCGTGGCCGCGACCAATCACAAGCCGCGACGTCACCGCAGGCTATTAACGCGCTCATTTTTAAAAATGAGCGCGTTAATGACTTTCAAAGACGTAGCGGCTTGTGATTGGTCGCGTGGTCACGACCAATCACAACCCGCTACGTCTTTGAAAGTCATTAACGCGCTCATTTTTCAAAAATGAGCGCGCTAATAGCTTGCGGTGACGTCGCGGCTTGTGATTGGTCGCGTGGCGGTCACATGGGCGGCCCGCGACCAATCAGAAGCCGGGACGTGATTCTCAGGTCCTAAAAGCGCTGATTTTGAACAAAGAAGCCTGCCGGTTACCCGCGGACTCACCAGGGGCCGCCGGAGAGGTAAATATATCAATATTTTTTATTTTAATTCTTTATTTTACACATCTCTATGTATCCGATACCGATACCCGATACCACAAAAGTATCGGATCTCGGTATCGGAATTCCGATACCGCAAGTATCGGCCGATACCCGATACTTGCGGTATCGGAATGCTCAACACTACTCATGATTAAACATCATATCATATTGTTGGTCACGCAATTTCAATGTTAAGGAGTGCAAGTGTATGAATTATTGTGGAAAGTCCTTCCTCATTTTATGCAACTCTCTTAGCTATCAGTGCTTTGGAAGAACAATCATTCTTAAAGTCCACTGTATTGAAATCTTTGTACTGCCATCAGACTAACATTCTGCAGGAAGGACAGTGGCTTGACTGCAGAGGACTGTGGAAAAGGTTTTTTTTAGATGAAGCACCCTTCATACTTTTTGGAACATCTGCAAGAAAGATTGTCTAGCTAAGAAAGTGAGAGTGATACCATGGATCCTGCTTCATGCCAAGAGTAAAGCAACCTGAGACTATTCATGTGAGGGTTAATTTTCTTCTAAGGGAATGGGAATGGGATCACTCACAATGTTACCTAAGAAGAATGCCATTAATAAAGAATAATATTGAATGGAGATAAGTGGATCGTTCCGCAAATAATTGAGTCCAAGATGAATTTCTTGAAATTCACGGGTTCTTGCAAATGTGAAAATTTTGAAATCCGGTTTGTGTTTTGATAACAAAATAAAATATAAAAACAATTGCTGGCACCATTCCCACACTGCTGAAGCTGGGTAACATCATTTGGCATCTCTGTGCAAGGCTCCTCATTATGATATGATATCATACCTTGTACAGTGGTGGTCAGTACCTGGGCCATTTAGGATCAACAGTTCCTTGTGAATCGAAGTTTGTACATTGGCTTGTAAAAGATTTAGCACTCCTGGGCAAAATTACTTTTATTGTGAACAGTTAAGCAAGTTGAAGATGAAATTATCTCTAAAAAGCTGGCTATTAACATTAGAGGGCACTTCACGTCATTTTTAAAAATTTATTTATTTATTAATAAGTTCAGTAAACTGCACATGCAAAGCACTGCTCCCCTCCTCCACTTGCACCTCCGCCTCCTGATTCAAGGTTATTTTTTTATTCTATGTTATTTAAAATAATTTCCCCATGCACATTTGTTTCCAGCGCAATTGTCCTGCTTTTATCCCCATTTTGCTTTCTTTTGCAGCCCCCCTAGCCCATAATATGACCATTTTACAGCACCAAAGATTGGGCCCCCATTTACTTGTATGGGTTTCTGGGTCAAGTTTAAGGCAAGTTGTTTTACTCGAACTGAACTTTGGACTAAAGTTTGCTCAAACATTCACGGTCCCTACTCATGAAAGATTGAGATTGAGTCCAATTTCTTTAAAACTAACATGTTCAGATTTGATTTTCAGTTTTGAAAAAAACAAAAACCTTGCCAAACAGCATTTCCCACATTGTTGATGCATCAGACAGCAGGCAAATTTTATTTTGCGTTGCTCTAATTTTGCATTGCAGCACAGGCCTCACCATAATGCACTGTAACTTACAGATTATCATACATTGTACAGTGCTAGTAAGGGAGAGCCAGACACCCTCATTACTAAGCCAGTATTTAAATATAAAAAAAACACCAACAGGAAATACAAATACATTTGAATAAAGACACCCCACTCATTCCCTGGCTTACTCATTTATTCTTTTTTTTTAAATCCCCTCAGTGCTGACATAATCCATTGTAGTTCCCATGATGTTGAGTGATTATGTCATTCAACATATGGAGCGTTGTTCTGTGGACGATGCTCCACAGGTTAGTCGCAGTCATAGGTCACTTACGGTTACTTTCGGTGAGACATGACTAGGAATTACCTATGAACTTATGAAGTGTCGCTCTCAGAACGATGCTCCATAGATTGCAGAAAAAATTTGCTAGACATCGTTGGAACCACAATGGATTATGATGGAGCAGCTGGGATTATTTTTTAATAAGAAATGGGTAAACCAGAGAATGTGTGGGGAAGTCTTTATTCAAATAAACTTTTTTCATGATAGGCGCTTAAGAAATGATTAAGCGAAATAATCAAAAAAACTTGAGAAATTGCTGTTTTTGAGCTTCTTTATCTCATTAGAATATTGTTTTAACTTATTAATTTCCAAAGCACACAACTTAGAGTTAAGTCTGCATGCATAGCGGACCTAAAATAAAGCTTGTACATAATTTGATCAAGCCTTATTCCTTCAATCTAAGAGGAATTCAATCTAGACATTTTTTGTTTACATGTAGAAGACCAATTTACTATTTGGGTGTACACCTGGTTTCGCCATGCCATTGACAGATGAGAACACACACCTCTCTATGCTGCATTACAATTTTTATTGAAATTTATTTCCACAAAATCAGACAATAATATCGAAAAGGGTTTTTTTGTTGTTGGTTTAAATTAGATTGAATTCAGTGTTTTTGTAAATATAAACATTGAACAAAATAAAAAAAATAACAGATAGATATAATCAATTTTGTAGCGATATGTTTCCCTAAGAAGAAACAAAAATGAAAGTCACTTTATCTATGAATATGATATTCAAGTCATACCCCACTGTATATTTTCTCATGAATTATTAACCAAACATGTGAAGTAATAGATGAAACTTTTCAGTTTGTTTTGATTTTGCTCACATTAGAACAAATAATAATATATTCAACCCCTGCAGAGTAGCCAGAGGACATGTTGTTCTCACTTTTGCTGTCAATCAGTGGCAGGCAGAACTCTACTTAAAATACTGTAAGTTGTATTACTAAAGTCATGTCAGTTTGTAAAGGAAATATTTGAATCTTGAATAGAATTCGATGTAGTAATGTTTAAGTATTGATATACATTCTTTACAAAATTACACAAAGATATGTTTTATTCATTTTTAGCTCTTTGTTCGTACGCATTTCTCAATATATTGACGTGAAAGAAAATAATGGGCAAATACGGAGAATAAAAAAAAAACTTCCATTCCTTTTCTCAAAAATTGACTTGACCGAGCAGTGACATTTCATTATCAGTATGACATTTCAGCAGCTGTATACTTCTAAAAGGGTCTAGTGAATGCTCAAATATTGTCTTTTTTCTATCTCACAGTAAAATCATGTTTAGCGTGCTGTTCCAATATTCTGTGAGGTATTCAGATTTGTTTCAGCACTAAAAAAAGATGTTAAATTATAATAGTTTTCTCATGCTTGTAAACTTACTGATTTTTGTTTAAAGGTTAAAATGAACTGACATGAACGAATTACCAAAAATGCTTTGGTAATAAGTAATGAAGTCTTAGGAGAGATATGTAAATGATTATTCTCTAATATAGTATTTATTAATTGATAATGAACTGAGTTTATATCATAGATTTCTTTGTAAATGATGTTCATTCATGTAGCAGGAAGCTGTCAAGTGAAAGTGAGTAGTGATTAACAAAATGTTATCTTACATAAAGATATATAGAGAATAGTTTCTTCATATACACATATAGTAAATTTCCTAAGAATGGAGGAGCTCTGAAATGCCCCATTTGAATGGATCTGTGACTATCACTTAATTTATTATTCATAGGACTGGAAATAGCTGAGCACAGAATTTGGCTGTCTCTCTCCAGCAGTCCTATGGACAATCAATGGAGCATGCTTGGCTATTTATCCATTCTAATGCCAAGTTTTATGATGGGGAGCATGGTGGCTCAGTGGTTAAACTGTTGCTTTGCATCGCTGGATCCTGGGTTCAAATCCAGGGCCGGCTAAAGGGTTTTTGAGGGCCCCGGGCAAAAGAGTCTCAGTGTCCCCCCCCTTTAACACATACCACGATTCATGATGCACAGATACAGCAGAGAAATATAGGTATAGTACAATGCCAGATTTCACTTCTTACATGAGTGATAGCTATTGTAAATTCTGCAATACCATACAGCAGAGGGGCTTTATATAAGTCAGCCTCTTATATGTCAAATATGCAAGAGCGATGCGCGAGCCTTGCATTGCATCACCCGAAATGTCCGTATTTCTATGCAGCTGCACACTCCAGTCCAAAGAACGGGCAGCTTTGCAGGGTGAAGTGATGTGAGGCTCCCGCAAGTCAAACTCCGAGTCTGACCTAATATATAGTAATGTTTGGTCACTTAGTTAGTTACTAATCCACGTGTGTGTTCGGGAAAATAACTCCTGATAGTGAAGTTTCTGCACTGTGTCACTCTTGGAGTAGGTGACATGTAGATCCTGTGCTTTAGCAGATGGCTAACTCTGGTGAGCTAACTCACATATATAACCAGCAGCCTTTGTTTTGGCCAAAAGATTTTTTAAGCAGCCACCACGACACGGTAAACTATTTAGGACGTGACCTACTCTACTCTAACCTATTAAACATTTGTTAGAATATTCAATGCAATTAAGGTGTATTTTAACCCCTTCACCCCAAAGCCTGTTTTCACCTAAGTGACAGGGCCAATTTTTACAATTCTGACCACTGTCACTTTATGAGGTCATAACTCTGAAACGCTTCAACGGATCCTGGTGATTCTGACACTGTTTTCTCGTGACATATTGTACTTCTTGATAGTGGTAAAACTTCTTCGATATGACTTGCATTTATTTGTGAAAAAAACAAAAATTTGTTGGAAATTATGAAAATTTAGCAATTTTCAAACTCTTAGTTTATATGCCCTTAAATTAGAGAGTTATATCACATAATATAGTTAATAAACAACATTTCCCACATGTCTGCTTTACATCAGCACAATTTTGGAAACATAATTTTTTTTTGTTAGGACGTTATAAGGGTTAAAAGTTGACCAGCGATTTCTCATTTTTGCAACAAAATTTGCAAAACCATTTTTTTACGGACCACCTCACACTTGAAGTGACTTTGAGGGGTCTATATGACAGAAAATGCCCAAAAGTGACACCATTCTAAAAACTGCACCCCTCAAGGTACTCAAAACCACATTCAAAAAGTTTATTAACCCTTCAGGTGCTTCACAGGAATTTTTTGAATGTTTAAAAAAATTGAACATTTAACTTTTTTTTCACAAAATTTTTACTTCAGGTCCTATTTGTTTCATTTTACCAAGGGTAACAGGAGAAATTGGACCACAAAAGTCGTTGAACAATTTGTCCTGAGTACGTCGATACCCCATATGTGGGGTAAACTACTGTTTGGGCACATGGCAGAGCTCGGAAGGGAAGGAGCGCCATTTGACTTTTCAATGCAAGATTTGCTGGAATTGAGATCGGAGCCCATGTCACGATTGGAGAGCCCCTGATGTGCCTAAACAGTGGAAATCCCCACAAGTGACACCATTTTGGAAAGTAGACCCCCTAAGGAACTAATCTAGATGTGTGGTGAGCACTTTGAACCTCCAAGTGCTTCAAAGAAGTTTATAATGTAGAGCCGTAAAAAAAAATTTATATTAATTTTCACAAAAAATGATCTTTTTGCCCCAAATTTTTTATTTTCCCAAGGGTAAAAGGATAAATTGGACCCCAAAAGTTGTTGTGCAATTTGTCCTGAGTACGTCGATACTTCATATATGGGGATAAACCACTGTTTGAGCGCATGGCAGAGCTCGGAAGGGAAGGAGTGCCATTTGACTTTTCAATGCAAAATTGGCTGGAATTGAGATCGGACGCCATGTCGCATTTGGAGAGCCCCTGACGTGCCTTAACAGTGGAAACCCCCCACAAGTGACCCCATTTTGGAAAGAAGACCCCCTAAGGAACTTATCTAGATGTGTGGTGAGCACTTTTAACCCCCAATTGTTTCACTAAAGTTTAGAATGTAGCATTGTGAAAATTAAAAAATCATTTTTTCTTTCCACAAAATGATGTTTTAGCCCGCAATTTTTTTTCCCAAGGGTAACAGGAGAAATTGGACCACAAATGTTATTGTCCAATTTGTCCTGAGTACGCTGATACCCCACATGTGGGGGGGAACCACCGTTTGAGTGCATGGCAGAGCTCGGAAGGGAAGGAGCACCGTTTGAAATGCAGACTTAGATGGAATGGACTGCAGGTGTCATGTTGCATTTGCAGAGCCCCTGATGTACCTAAACAGTAGAAACCCACCACAAGTGACCCCATATTGGAAACTAGACCCTCCAAGGAACTTATCTAGATGTGTTGTGAGAGCTTTGAACCAACAAGTGTTTCACTACAGTTTATAACGCAGAGCCGTGAAAATAAAAAAAAAAAATTTTTCCACGAAAATGATATTTTATCCCCCATGTTTTTATTTTCCCAAGGGTAACAGGACAAATTGGACCCCAAAAGTTGTTGTCCAACTTGTCCTGAGAACGCTGATACCCCATATGTTGGGGGGAACCACTGTTTGGGTGCATGGCAGAGCTCGGAAGGGAAGGAGCGCCATTTGAAATGCAGACTTAGATGGATTGGTCTGCAGGCGTCATGTTGCATTTGCAGAGCCCCTGATGTACCTAAACAGTAGAAACCCCCCCACAAGTGACCCCATATTGGAAACTAGACCCCCCAAGGAACTTATCTAGATGTGTTGTGAGAGCTTTGAACCAACAAGTGTTTCACTACAGTTTATAACGCAGAGCTGTGAAAATAAAAAATATTTTTTTTTCCACGAAAATGATATTTTATCCCCTATGTTTTTATTTTCCCAAGGGTAACAGGACAAATTGGACCCCAAAAGTTGTTGTCCAACTTGTCCTGAGAACGCTGATACCCCATATGTTGGGGGGAACCACTGTTTGGGCACACAGGAGAACTCGAAAGGGAAGGAGCCCTGTTTTACTTTTTCAAAGCAGAATTGGCTGGAATTGAGATCGGACGCCATGTCGCGTTTGGAGAGCCCCTGATGTGCCTAAACAGTGGAAACCCCCAATTATAACTGAAACCCTAACCCCAACCCTAACCCTAACCCTAACCCTAGCCCTAGCCCTAACCCTAGCCCTAACCCTAGCCCTAACCCTAGCCCTAATGGGAAAATGGAAATAAATACATTTTTTTACATTTTATTATTTTTCCCTAACTAAGGGGGTGATGAAGGGGGGTTTGATTTACTTTTATAGCGGGTTTTTTAGCGGATTTTTAGGGTTGGCAGCCGTCACACACTAAAAGACGTTTTTATTGCAAAAAATAGTTTTTGCATCACCACATTTTGAGAGCTATAATTTATCCATATTTTGGCCCACAGAGTCATATGAGGTCTTGTTTCTTGCGGGACGAGTTGACGTTTTTATTGGTAACATTTTCGGGCAGATGTCATTTTTTGATCGCTTTTTATTCTGATTTTTGGGAGGCGGAATGAACAAAAACCAGCTATTCATGAATTTCTTTTAGGGGGGGCGTTTATACCGTTCCACGTGTGGTAAAATGGATAAAGCAGTTTTATTCTTCGGGTCAGTACGATTACAGCGATACCTCATTTATGTAATTTTTTTTATGTTTTGGCGCTTTATATAAAACTATTTTATATAAAAAAATAATTGTTTTTGCATCGCATTATTCTGAGAGCTATAACTTTTTTATTTTTCTGCTGATGATGCTGTATGGTGGCTTTTTTTTTGCGGGACAAGATGACGTTTTCAGCGGTACCATGGTTATTTATATCCGTCGTTTTGATTGCGTGTTATTCCACTTTTTGTTCGCCTGTATGATAATAAAGCGTTGTTTTTTGTCTTGTTTTTTTTTTTTTTTTTTGCGGTGTTCACTGAAGGGGTTAACTAGTGGGATAGTTTTATAGAGCGGGTCGTTACGGACGCGGCAATACCAAATATGTGTACATTTATTGTTTTTTTTTTTTTTACATAAATAAATGGATTTATTGGGAAATGTTTATTTTTATTCTATTTGGGGAGTTTTTTTATTTTTTTTTACACATTCTATTTTTTTTTTTTACTTTCTAACATTGTCCCAGGGTGGGAAATCTCTGTATTAGATCAGATCGTTGATCTGACACTGTGCATAGCACACTGTCAGATCAACGATCTGACAGGCAGTTTAGGTGGCTGTTATGGCTGGCAATCAGGCAACACAGCGTGCAGTAATCAGCGCACATACAGAGATCTGGCAAAAACCCAAAACAATAGGACGAGCTCTGAGACGTGGAATCTCTGTAGACTGCAGTACCTGAACTGTCCTCACACAACTGGAAGCAGCAGTGGATTGCGCCTATCACTACCTATGCAACTCGGCACTGCCTGAGGAGCTGACTAGCCTGAAGATAGAAATACAAGCCTGACTTACCTCAGAGAAATACCCCAAAGGAATAGGCAGCCCCCACATATAATGACTGTTAGCAAGATGAAAAGACAAACGTAGGAATGAAATAGATTCAGCAAAGTGAGGCCCGATATTCTAGACAGAGCGAGGATAGCAAAGAGAACTATGCAGTCTACAAAAAACCCTAAAACGAAAACCACGCAAAGGGGCAAAAAAGACCCACCGTGCCGAACTAACAGCACGGCGGTGCACCCCTTTGCTTCTCAGAGCTTCCAGCAAAAGATAAAAACAAGCTGGACAGAAAAAACAGAAAACAAACTAGAAGCACTTATCTAGCAGAGCAGCAGGCCCAAGGAAAGATGCAGTAGCTCAGATCCAACACTGGAACATTGACAAGGAGCAAGGAAGACAGACTCAGGTGGAGCTAAATAGCAAGGCAGCCAACGAGCTCACCAAAACACCTGAGGGAGGACGCCCAGAGACTGCAATACCACTTGTGACCACAGAATTCACAACAGTACCCCCCCCTTGAGGAGGGGTCACCGAACCCTCACCAGAACCCCCAGGCCGACCAGGATGAGCCACATGAAAGGCACGAACAAGATCTGGGGCATGGACATCAGAGGCAAAAACCCAGGAATTATCTTCCTGAGCATAACCCTTCCATTTGACCAGATACTGGAGTTTCCGTCTAGAGACACGAGAATCCAAAATCTTCTCCACAATATACTCCAATTCCCCCTCCACCAAAACAGGGGCAGGAGGCTCCACAGATGGAACCATAGGTGCCACGTATCTCCTCAACAACGACCTATGGAATACATTATGTATGGAAAAGGAGTCTGGGAGGGTCAGACGAAAAGACACCGGATTGAGAATCTCAGAAATCCTATACGGACCAATAAAACGAGGTTTAAATTTAGGAGAGGAAACCTTCATAGGTATATGACGAGAAGATAACCAAACCAGATCCCCAACACGAAGTCGGGGTCCCACACGGCGTCTGTGATTAGCGAAAAGCTGAGCCTTCTCCTGGGACAAGGTCAAATTGTCCACTACCTGAGTCCAGATCTGCTGCAACCTGTCCACCACATAATCCACACCAGGACAGTCCGAAGACTCAACCTGTCCTGAAGAGAAACGAGGATGGAACCCAGAATTGCAGAAAAATGGAGAGACCAAGGTAGCCGAGCTGGCCCGATTATTAAGGGCGAACTCAGCCAACGGCAAAAATGACACCCAATCATCCTGGTCAGCGGAAACAAAACATCTCAGATATGTTTCCAAGGTCTGATTGGTTCGTTCGGTCTGGCCATTAGTCTGAGGATGGAAGGCCGAGGAAAAAGATAGGTCAATGCCCATCCTACCACAAAAGGCTCGCCAGAACCTTGAGACAAACTGGGAACCTCTGTCAGAAACAATATTCTCAGGAATGCCATGTAAACGAACCACATGCTGGAAGAACAAAGGCACCAAATCAGAGGAGGAAGGCAATTTAACCAAGGGCACCAGATGGACCATTTTAGAAAAGCGATCACAGACCACCCAAATGACAGACATCTTTTGAGAAACGGGAAGGTCAGAAATGAAATCCATCGAAATATGTGTCCAAGGCCTCTTCGGGACCGGCAAGGGCAAAAGCAACCCACTGGCACGTGAACAGCAGGGCTTAGCCCTAGCACAAATTCCACAGGACTGCACAAAAGCACGCACATCCCGCGACAGAGACGGCCACCAAAAGGATCTAGCAACCAACTCCCTGGTACCAAAGATTCCTGGATGACCGGCCAGCACCGAACAATGAAGTTCAGAGATAACTTTACTAGTCCACCTATCAGGGACGAACAGTTTCTCGGCCGGACAACGATCAGGTTTATTAGCCTGAAATTTCCGCAACACTCTCCGCAAATCAGGGGAGATGGCAGACACAATGACTCCTTCCTTGAGGATACTCGCCGGCTCAGATAACCCCGGAGAGTCGGGCACAAAACTCCTAGACAGAGCATCCGCCTTCACATTTTTAGAGCCCGGAAGGTATGAAATCACAAAATCAAAACGAGCAAAAAATAACGACCAACGGGCCTGTCTAGGATTCAAGCGCTTGGCAGACTCAAGATAAGTAAGGTTCTTATGATCAGTCAAAACCACCACGCGATGCTTAGCACCCTCAAGCCAATGACGCCACTCCTCGAATGCCCACTTCATGGCCAGCAACTCTCGGTTGCCCACATCATAATTACGCTCAGCAGCAGAAAATTTCCTGGAAAAGAAAGCACATGGTTTGAACACTGAGCAACCAGAACCTCTCTGTGACAAAACCGCCCCTGCACCAATCTCAGAAGCATCAACCTCGACCTGGAACGGAAGAGAAACATCAGGTTGACACAACACAGGGGCACAGCAAAAACGACGCTTCAACTCCTGAAAAGCTTCCACGGCAGCAGAAGACCAATTAACCAAATCAGCACCCTTCTTGGTCAAATCGGTCAATGGTCTGGCAATGCTAGAAAAATTACAGATGAAGCGACGATAAAAATTAGCAAAGCCCAGGAATTTCTGCAAACTTTTTAGAGATGTCGGCTGAGTCCAATCCTGGATGGCCTGAACCTTAACCGGATCCATCTCGATAGTAGAAGGGGAAAAGATGAACCCCAAAAATGAAACTTTCTGCACACCGAAGAGACACTTTGATCCCTTCACAAACAAGGAATTAGCACGCAGTACCTGGAAAACCATTCTGACTTGCTTTACATGAGACTCCCAATCATCTGAGAAGATCAAAATGTCATCCAAGTAAACAATCAAGAATTTATCCAGATACTCACGAAAAATGTCATGCATAAAAGACTGAAAAACAGATGGAGCATTGGCAAGTCCGAACGGCATCACCAGATACTCAAAATGACCCTCGGGCGTATTAAATGCCGTTTTCCATTCATCTCCCTGCCTGATTCTCACCAGATTATACGCACCACGAAGATCAATCTTAGTAAACCAACTAGCCCCCTTAATCCGAGCAAACAAGTCAGAAATCAATGGCAAGGGATACTGAAACTTAACAGTGATCTTATTAAGAAGGCGGTAATCAATACACGGTCTTAGCGAACCATCCTTCTTGGCTACAAAAAAGAACCCTGCTCCCAATGGTGACGACGATGGGCGAATATGTCCCTTCTCCAGGGACTCCTTCACATAACTGCGCATAGCGGTGTGTTCAGGTACGGACAAATTAAATAAACGACCCTTAGGGAATTTACTACCAGGAATCAAATCGATAGCACAATCACAATTCCTATGCGGAGGAAGGGCATCAGACTTGGACTCTTCAAATACATCCTGAAAGTCCGACAAGAACTCTGGGATGTCAGAAGGAATGGATGACGAAATAGACAAAAATGGAACATCACCATGTACTCCCTGACAACCCCAGCTGGTTACCGACATAGAGTTCCAATCCAATACTGGATTATGGGTTTGTAGCCATGGCAACCCCAACACGACCACATCATGCAAATTATGCAGTACCAAAAAGCGAATAACTTCCTGATGTGCAGGAGCCATGCACATGGTCAGCTGGGCCCAGTACTGAGGCTTATTCTTGGCCAGAGGTGTAGCATCAATTCCTCTCAACGGAATAGGACACCGCAAAGGCTCCAAGAAAAATCCACAACGTTTAGCATAATCCAAATCCATCAGATTCAGGGCAGCGCCTGAATCCACAAACGCCATGACAGAATATGATGACAAAGAGCACATTAAGGTAATGGACAAAAGGAATTTGGACTGTACAGTACCAATAACGGCAGAGCTATCGAACCGCCTAGTGCGTTTAGGACAATTAGAAATAGCATGAGTAGAATCACCACAATAGAAACACAGTCTGTTCAGACGTCTGTGTTCTTGCCGTTCTACTTTAGTCATAGTCCTGTTGCACTGCATAGGCTCAGGCTTACTCTCAGACAATACCGCCAGATGGTGCACAGATTTACGCTCGCGCAAGCGACGACCGATCTGAATGGCCAAGGACATAGACTCATTCAAACCAGCAGGCATAGGAAATCCCACCATTACATCCTTAAGAGCTTCAGAGAGACCCTTTCTGAACAAAGCCGCTAGTGCAGATTCATTCCACAGAGTGAGTACTGACCATTTTCTAAATTTCTGACAATATAGTTCTACATCATCCTGACCCTGGCATAAAGCCAGCAGATTTTTCTCAGCTTGATCCACTGAATTAGGCTCATCGTAAAGCAATCCCAGCGCCTGGAAAAATGCATCAATATTACTCAATGCAGAATCTCCTGGTGCAAGAGAAAACGCCCAGTCCTGTGGGTCGCCGCGCAAAAAAGAAATAATAATCAAAACCTGTTGAATAGGATTACCAGAAGAATGAGGTTTCAAGGCCAAAAATAGCTTACAATTATTTCTGAAGCTCAGGAACTTAGTTCTGTCACCAAAAAACAAATCAGGAATCGGAATTCTTGGTTCTAGCATCGATTTCTGATCAATAGTATCTTGAATCTTTTGTACATTTACAACGAGATTATCCATTGAGGAGCACAGAGCCTGAATATCCATGTCCACAGCTGTGTCCTGAAGCACTCTAATGTCTAGGGGAAAAAAAAGACTGAAGACAGAGCTAAGAAGAAAAAAAAATGATGTCAGGATTTCTTTTTTCCCTCTATTGGAAATCATTGAATAGGCTCCTTGTACTGTTATGGCTGGCAATCAGGCAACACAGCGTGCAGTAATCAGCGCACATACAGAGATCTGGCAAAAACCCAAAACAATAGGACGAGCTCTGAGACGTGGAATCTCTGTAGACTGCAGTACCTGAACTGTCCTCACACAACTGGAAGCAGCAGTGGATTGCGCCTATCACTACCTATGCAACTCGGCACTGCCTGAGGAGCTGACTAGCCTGAAGATAGAAATACAAGCCTGACTTACCTCAGAGAAATACCCCAAAGGAATAGGCAGCCCCCACATATAATGACTGTTAGCAAGATGAAAAGACAAACGTAGGAATGAAATAGATTCAGCAAAGTGAGGCCCGATATTCTAGACAGAGCGAGGATAGCAAAGAGAACTATGCAGTCTACAAAAAACCCTAAAACGAAAACCACGCAAAGGGGCAAAAAAGACCCACCGTGCCGAACTAACAGCACGGCGGTGCACCCCTTTGCTTCTCAGAGCTTCCAGCAAAAGATAAAAACAAGCTGGACAGAAAAAACAGAAAACAAACTAGAAGCACTTATCTAGCAGAGCAGCAGGCCCAAGGAAAGATGCAGTAGCTCAGATCCAACACTGGAACATTGACAAGGAGCAAGGAAGACAGACTCAGGTGGAGCTAAATAGCAAGGCAGCCAACGAGCTCACCAAAACACCTGAGGGAGGACGCCCAGAGACTGCAATACCACTTGTGACCACAGAATTCACAACAGGTGGCTTTCTGGCGCCTGCTCTCAGCAGGCGCCGGCTAGCCAGGTCACTTCATGACCCGGAAGGAGTCCGGCGGCCATGTTGGATCCGGGGACTCCTTCCAGGTCACCGGAGCAACGCGATCTCATTGCGTTGCTCCGGTGGGAGAGCGCAGGGAGCCCCCGTCCCTGCGCGATCCCCCTCTATGCCGCTGTCACTACTGACAGTGGCATCAGAGGGGTTAAATGCCCGCTATCGGCGATAGCGCCGATCGTGGGCATTGCTGCGGGGTGTCAGCTGTCATATACAGCTGACACCCGCACCCGATCACCGCGGCGCTCAGCACGAGACCGCGGTGATCGGTGCGCCGTACTAGTACTGCTGCTGGCACTAATGCAGTGCCGGCAGCGCAGTACTAGTACGGCGCATGTCACGAAGGGGTTAAAATCTTTAAAATGACCAACAATATCACACACAAGGGACAAATACCACCGTACCATGACCAGACACCATATTACCACCACATAGTGACCTATAATACCACATACAAAGAACAAATATGCCGCATCATGTCCAGACCACATATTAAAACCACAGTGACCAAATAATATCACATACAAGGGACAAATACCGCCACACCATGACCAGACGACATATTACCATCACATGGTGACCAATAATATCACATACAAGGAACAAATACCATCACACCATTGCCAGACAACATATTACCACCACAAAGTGACTAAATACTGCAATACTGATCAGTAATAAAAAAATCACAATACTAATATCACCACATGTACCATTATACATGGGAGATCTGTACGGTGTCAGGGTAAAGATAATACATTGATCACTGATGACATTGTACACAGGACCACTGTATATAGAATACAGTGTATAGTGTCAGTGTATAGGTAACACACTGACTCACCAGTGACACCTCTAGGTGAAGTCTGTCGTCCAGCACAGATCGACACAACGTCTTCCAGCCAGGGCTCGTCTCTGCAGGATATAACACCGTTATCTAGAGCACCGCTTGCAGAACACATTACTTTTTTCCCCAACTTCTACATTACACCAAAGAAGAAAAAAAGGCAACATAGTGTCACTCTGCACAGTAACAGGATCGTCTCCCCATTTAAAACAGTATACTCAAAAAATAAAATAAATACATCACTGCAGTAATAATATCCCTTAATTAGCCCCTATGGTAATAATATCCCCGATCCTGGCCCTTGTGTGTCTCATTCCTTTCTCCAGTCATATGATCTCCCATTCGGCTCTCATGAGTATCCATTCTGCCCCATATGGCCTCCCCATCCTGCGCCATCTGTCCCATGATCCTGCCCCATCTGTCCCATGATCCTGCCCCATCTGTCCAATGAACGTGCCCCATTTGTCTCCATCCTGCCCCATCTGTTTCCATCCTGCCTAATCTGTCTCCATCCTGCACCATGTCCCCAATCCTGCCCCCTGTATCTCTAATCCTGCCCCCATATCTTTCATCCTGCCACCAGGTCTCCCATCGTGCCCCCATATCTTTCATCTTGCCACCATATCTTTCATCCTGCCACCATGTCTCCCATTCACCCCCATATTTTTCATCCTGCCACCATGTCTCCCATCCTGCCCCCATATATTTCATCCTGCCACCATATCTTTCATCCTGCCGCCATGTCTCCCATCTTGCTCTCATATCTTTCATCCTGCCACCATGTCTCCCATCCTGCCCCCATATCTTTCATCCTGCCACCATGTCTTCCACCCTGCCCCATTTCTTTCATTCTGCCCCTATGTCTCCAATCATGCCCCCTGTGTCTCCATTCTGCCCCGTGTCTCCTTTCTGCCCCCTGTGTCTCCAATCATGCCCCGTGTCTCCATTATTCCCCCTGTGTTTCCAATCATGCCCTGTGTCTCCATTATTCCCCCTGTGTCTCCAATCATGCCCCCTGTCCCCATTCTACCCCGTCTCTATTCAAATTCCTGCCCCGACAGGATGGACACTTGTCTCCATCCTGCCGGCTTGCAGGTTACAATAAAAACAAAAAAACTAAAAAAACTTTCCTCTTACCTTGCCACACTCCTGAGGCGAGCGATCTTCCCTCCTGGCTGAAAGCGCACACTCGCCAGCGAATGACGATGACATCAGATGCCAGCGACGTGCGCGCTGATGTCAGTTGCCAGCCTCCTGTTGGCTGGTGGCTTTAACTATTGCCATGCGGGCTCGGGCCTGGGCCCACATGGGAATAAAGTGTAACTGAACCCTGCATCTCAGATGCAGGGTTCAGTTACTGTACCAACAAAATCCTGCTGCTGGGGCCTGATCAGCAGAAGAGACGGGGCCCGATGCTGGCCCCCTCTGCTGACCAGGCCCCATACGCCAGTCAGGGCAGTAATGCCCTGATGGCGGCCCAGGCTGTATCCCAGACAATGTGAATGGGCCCCCAATCTAACCAGGACCCCTGCATTTCTCCGGGTGTGCCGGGTGCTCATGCTGGCCCTGTTCAAATCCCACCAATGACATCATCTGCAAAAAGTTTGTATGTTCCCACCAAGTTGCATTGGTTTCTTCTCACATTCCAAATACATGCTGCAAGGGAATTGGTATTGTTAGCTTCAAAAGGGGACAGTGATGATAATGTCTGTAATGTAACATAGTAACATAGTAACATATTTATTATGGTTGAAGGAAGACTTTATGTCCATCTAGTTCAACCCATAGCCTAACCTAACATGCCCTAACATGTTGATCCAGAGGAAGGCAAAAAAAACCATGTGGCAAATAGTAAGCTCCACTTTGGGGAAAAAAAATCCTTCCCGACTCCACATACGGCAATCAGACTAGTTCCCTGGATCAATGCCCTATCAAGGAATCTAGTATATATACCCTTCAACATTATACTTTTCAAGAAAGGTATCCAATCCCCTCTTAAATTTAAGTAATAAATCACTCATTACAACTAGGGTTGAGCGAAACGGGTCGAAATTTTTCAAAAGTCGCCGACTTTTGGCAAGGTCGGGTTTCATGAAACCCGACCCGACCCCAGTGTGGGGTCGGCCATGAAGTCGGCAATCTTTTGAATCTAGAATCAGAATTCCGATACTGATTCCCGATATGTTTAAGATATCGGGAATTGGTATCGGAATTCAGATTTAAGTGTAAAATAAAGAATTAAAATAAAAAATATCGCAATACTTACCCTCTGACGTGCCCTGGTACTAACCGGGAACCTTCCTTCTTTAGAATCAGCCTTCCAGGACCCTGCGGTGACGTCGCTTGTGATTGGCCGCGCGGCCGCCCATGTGACCGCTCGCGCGGCCAATCACAAGCCGCGACGTCACCGTGACATCACAGAAGGTCCTGGAAGGGCTGATTCTTAGGAAGGAAGGCTGCCGGAAAGAAGCAGGGCGCGTCCGAGGGTGAGTATATACCTAATAGGAATATACTCACCCTCGGACGCGCCCTACTTCTTTCCGGCAGCCTTCCTTCCTAAGAATCAGCCCTTCCAGGACCTTCGGTGACGTCGCGGTGACGTCGCGGCTTGTGATTGGCCGCGCGAGCGGTCACATGGGCGGCCGCGCGGCCAATCACAAGCCTGGAAGGCTGATTCTAAGGAAGGAAGGTTCCCGGTTAGTACCAGGGCGCGTCAGAGGGTAAGTATTGCGATATTTTTTATTTTAATTCTTTATTTTACACTAAAATATGGATCGCAGGGCCTGAAGGAGAGTTTCCGCTCCTTCAGACCCTGGGAACCATCGAAACCCAATGCACTGCATTGGGTTTCGTGTTTCGGCCGACCCCGACCCCGACTTTTTTATAGGATCGGCCGATTTCACTTGACCCGACTTTTCAAAAAGTCGGGTTTCGTGAAACCCGACCCGATCCTATAAAAGTAAAGGTCGCTCAACCCTAATTACAACATCATACGGCAGAGAGTTCCATAGTCTCACTGCGCTTACAGAACCCGCGTCTGTTATTATGCCTAAACCTTCTTTCCTCCAGACGTAGAGGATGCCCCCTTGTCCCTGTCTCAGGTCTATGATTAAAAAGATCATCAGAAAGGTCTTTGTACTGTCCCCTCATATATTTAAACATTAAAATAAGATCACCCCTTAGTCTTCAAACTAAATAGCCCCTAGTGTAATAACCTATCATGATATTGCAGACCCCCCAGTCCTCTAATAACCTTGGTCGCTCTTCTCTGCACCCGCTCTAGTTCAGCTATGTCTTTCTTATACACTCGAGACCAGAACTGTACACAGTATTCTAAGTGTGGTCGAACTAGTGACTTGTATAGAGGTAAAATTATGTTCTCCTCATGAGCATCTATGCTTCTTTTAATGCATCCTATTATTTCATTTGCCTTTGTAGCAGCTGCCTGACACTGGCCACTGAACATGAGTTTGTCATCCACCCATACACCCAGGTCTTTTTCATTGACGGTTTTGCCCAGAGTTTTAGAATTAAGCACATAGTTATACACAGGGCCGCCATCAGGGCATGACAGCCGTGACTGGCGTATGGGGCCCGGTGAGCAGAGGGGGCCCGCATCGGGCCCCGTCTCATCTGGTCACCGGGCCCCCCCTGCAGGCGCTGCGGCAGCGGCACACTATTGACGTGCGGGCCCGCGCCCGCACGTCAATAGTTAACAGCCACCAGCCAGTCTGAGGCTGGCGGCTGAATAAGGGCCGCAGTGCGCACTCGCCGCCGCCGGTATCTGACGTCATTGTCAGCCGCCGGGCCCGGCGGCGAGTGCGTCTGTGTGGAGCCTGGAGAGGGAGCTTCACCCGGCGCTGGAGCTTGGCCAGGTAAGAAGTTGTGTTTTTTTTTTCTTTGAGAGCTGCTGCGATCCAGGGGGGCCCGGGGGGCAGGATGATGGACACACAGGGGCAGAAATGCTGGACACACAGGGGCAGAATGGTGGACACACAGGGGCAGAAATGCTGGACACAGTGGGGCAGAATGCTGGACACACAGGGGCAGAAATGCTGGACACAGTGGGGCAGAAATGCTGGACACAGTGGGGCAGAATGGTGGACACACAGGGGCAGAATGGTGGACACACAGGGGCAGAATGGTGGACACAGTGGGGCAGAATGCTGGACACACAGGGGCAGAAATGCCGGACACAGTGGGGCAGAATGGTGGACACAGTGGGACAGAATGCTGGACACAGTGGGGCAGAAATGCTGGACACAGTGGGGCAGAAATGCTGGACACAGTGGGACAGAATGGTGGACACACAGGGGCAGAATAGTGGACACAGTGGGGCAGAATGCTGGACACAGTGACACAGGGGCAGAAATGCCGGACACAGTGGGGCAGAATGGTGGACACAGTGGGGCAGAATGCTGGACACAGTGGGGCAGAAATGTGGACACACAGGGGCAGAAATGCTGGACACAGTGGGGCAGAAATGCTGGACACAGTGGGGCAGAAATGCTGGACACAGTGGGGCAGAAATGCTGGACACAGTGGGGCAGGATGCTGGACACAGTGGGGCAGGATGCTGGACACAATGGGGGCAGGATGCTGGACACAGTGGGGCAGAAATGCTGGACACAGTGGGGCAGAAATGCTGGACACAGGGGCAGAAATGCTGGACACAGTGGGACAGAATGGTGGACACACAGGGGCAGAATGGTGGACACAGTGGGGCAGAATGCTGGACACAGTGACACAGGGGCAGAAATGCCGGACACAGTGGGGCAGAATGGTGGACACAGTGGGGCAGAATGGTGGACACAGTGGGGCAGAAATGTGGACACACAGGGGCAGAAATGCTGGACACAGTGGGGCAGAAATGCTGGACACAGTGGGGCAGAAATGCTGGACACAGTGGGGCAGAAATGCTGGACACAGTGGGGCAGGATGCTGGACACAATGGGGGCAGGATGCTGGACACAGTGGGGCAGAAATTCTGGACACAGTGGGACAGAAATGATGGACACAGGGGCAGAAATGCTGGACACAGTGGGACAGAATGGTGGACACACACAGGGGCAGAAATGCTGGACACACAGTGGGGCAGAAATGCTGGACACACAGGGGCAGAAATGCTGGACACAGTGGGGCAAAAATGCTGGACACAGGGGCAGAAATGCTGGACACAGTGGGACAGAATGGTGGACACACACAGGGGCAGAAATGCTGGACACACAATGGGGCAGAATGCTGGACACAGTGGGGCAGAATGCTGGACACACAGGGGCAGAAATGCTGGACACAGGGGCAGAAATGCTGGACACAGGGGCAGAAATGCTGGACACAGTGGGGCAGAATGCTGGACACACAGTGGGGCAGAATGCTGGAGACAGGGGCAGAAATGCTGGACACACAGTGGGGCAGAATGCTGGACACAGTGGGGCAGAATGCTGGACATACAGGGGCAGAAATGCTGGACACAGTGGGGCAGAAATGCTGGACACAGTGGGGCAAAAATGCTGGACACAGGGGCAGAAATGCTGGACACAGTGGGACAGAATGGTGGACACACACAGGGGCAGAAATGCTGGACACACAGTGGGGCAGAATGCTGGACACAGTGGGGCAGAATGCTGGACACACAGGGGCAGAAATGCTGGACACAGGGGCAGAAATGCTGGACACAGGGGCAGAAATGCTGGACACACAGTGGGGCAGAATGCTGGACACACAGTGGGGCAGAATGCTGGACACACAGTGGGGCAGAATGCTGGACACACAGTGGGGCAGAATGCTGGACACACAGTGGGGCAGAATGCTGGACACACAGTGGGGCAGAATGCTGGAGACAGGGGCAGAAATGCTGGACACAGTGACAGGGGCAGAATGCTGGACATTGGGGCAGAATGCTGGAGACAGTGGGGCAGAAATGCTGGACACAGTGACAGGGGCAGAATGCTGGACACAGGGGCAGACTGTGAGACCCAGGGGCAGAATGCGAGACACGGGGCAGAATGGAGATACGGGGCATGATTGGAGACACGGGGCAGGATGAAAGACATGGGGGCATGACTGGAGACAGATGGGGCAGGATTGGAGACAGATGGGGCAGAATGGAGACACAGGGGGCATGATTGGAGACAAGTGTCAGGATTGCAGACATGGGGGCATGGTTGGAGACATAGGGGGCAGAATGGAGACATGGGGCATGATTGGAGACACTGGGGGCAGAATTGGAGACAGATCGTGCAGGATCATGGGGCAGGATGGATATGATGGAGACAGATGGGGCAGGATGGAGAGATCACATGGGGCGATCATATGGGGCAGGATAAGGAGATCATATGGGGCAGAATGGATACTCATGAGGGCAGGATGGGAGAATATCTGGCTGACGCCAGGAATGAGACACACGGGGCCAGGCTGGGTGATATTATTAATACCATAGGGGCTAATTTAGGGATATTATTACTGCAGTGATGTAATTATTTTATTTTTTGAGTATACTGTTTTAAATGGGGGGCGGTCCTGTTACTGTATAGAGTGATACTATGTCGCCTTCTTCATGTGGTGTAATGTAGAAGTTGTGAAAAATTAAGTAATGTGTTCTGCAAGCGGAGCTCGAGATAACTGTGTTATTTCCTGCAGAGAGAAGTCCTGGCTGGATGAAATGATGGCGGTCTGTGCTGGATGAAAGATGAAGGACTTCACCTAGAGACGTCACTGGTGAGTCAGTGTGTTACCTATACACTGACACTATACACTGTATACAGAGCTCCTGTGTATAATTTCACTAGTGATCACTATATTATCTGTACACAGACACTGCATACTAAGTACAGATCTCCTGTGTATAATGGCACTTATGGTGATAGTATGGTGCTTTTTTAAAAATTACTGATCAGAATTGTAGTATTCAGTCACTATGTGGTGGTAATATGTGGTCTGGACATGGTGTTGTGGTATTTGTTCCTTGTATGTGATATTATTCGATCACTGTGGTGGTAATATGTCATCTGGTCATGGTGTTGTGGTATTTGTTCCTTCTATGTGATATTATTGGGCATTTTAAAAATTGAAAAATAAATAAAAATATACCTAAATTGTATTGCATATTTTATCAAATATTTAATAGGTTACAGCAGAGTAGGGCCCGGCCAAAAGTGTCTACCGTGTTATGGTGGCGGCTTAAAAAATCTTTTGGCCAAAACAAAAGCTGCCTGCTATATGTGTGATCTGGTGATGGGAACTGTTAATGTGTGATTGGTGAGAAGTGGAGTTTTTCCAAGAGAGAGCGGTGGGACTGTGGACAGTTCGAGGGGTGGAGCCTGGAGGCGGGGCTGGGGTGGAGCCTGGGCGGAGTCTCAAGGGGGCCCCGAAAATTTTGCCAGTATGGGGCCCCGAAATTTCTAGTGGCAGCCCTGGTTATACATCTTATTACTTCTACCCAAGTGCATGACCTTACATTTATCCCCATTAAAGCTGCTCATTTGCCATTTATCAGCCAAAGCTTCTAGTTTATATAAATCATCCTGTAATATAAAATTGTCCTCCTCTGTATTGATTACCCTGCAGAGTTTAGTGTCATCTGCAAATATTGAAATTCTGCTCTGAATGCCCCCTACAAGGTCATTAATAAATATGTTAAAAAGAAGAGGGCCCAATACTGACCCCTGTGGTACCCCACTGCTAACCGCGACCCAGTCTGAGTGTGCTTCATTAATAACCACCCTTTGTTTCCTATCCCTGAGCCAGCTCTTAACCCACTTACACATATTTTCCCCTATCCCCATTATTCTCATTTTATGTATCAACCTTTTGTGTGGCACCGTATCAAAAGCTTTTGAAAAGTCCATATACACTACATCCACTGGTTTCCCTTGGTCCAGTCCGTAACTTACCTCTTCATAGAAGCTGATCAGATTAGTCTGACATGAACGGTCCCTAGTAAACCTGTGCCGATACTGGGTCATGAGGTTATTTCTCTTCAGATACTCCAGTATAGCATCCCTTAGAATGCCCTCCAGGATTTTACCCACAGTAGAGGTTAAGCTTACTGGCCTATAATTACCGAGTTCAGTTTTTGTCCCCTTTTTGAATATTGGCACCAAATTTGCTATACGCCAGTCATGTGGTACAGACCCTGTTATTATAGAGTCTTTAAAGATTAAAAATAATGGTCTATCAATGACTGTACTTAATTCCTGCAGTGTTCGGGGGTGTATCCCATCAAGGCCCAGAGATTTGTCAATTTTAGTGATTTTTAGACGCCGCCGTACTTCCTGCTGGGTTAAGCAGGTGACATTTAATGGGGAATTTTTATCACTAGTCATTTTGTCTGCCATGGAATTTTCTTGTGTAAATACTGATGAAAAAAAGTCATTTAGCATATTCGCTTTTTCCTCATCCCCATCCACCATTTCACCCAGACTATTTTTAAGGGGGCCAACACTATCATTTTTTAGTTTCTTACTATTTACGTAGTTAAACAATATTTGGGGATTATTTTTACTCTCTCTGGCAATGAGTCTCTCCGACTCAATCTTTGCTGCCTTGATTTGCTTTTTGCATGATTTTTTTAATTTTTTGTAGTTATTTAATGCCTTATCACTACCTACTTCCTTTAAATCTTTAAATGCTTTCTTTTTGTTACTTATTGTGCCCCTTACAGCTCTATTTAGCCATACTGGTTTCCTCCTATTTCTAGTATGTTTATTCCCATACAGTATATCCTATCCAGGATGCTAATAAATGTCTCCCATTTTCTTTGTGTATTTTTGTGTCTCAGGATATCATCCCAGTTTATTGCACCAAGATCATCTCTCATCTGTTGGAAATTTGCCGCCTGAAGTTACGTGTCCTTGTAACCCCTCTATTACACATCTTATTAAAGGTTACATGAAAACTTATTATTTTGTAATCACTATTCCCCAAGTGACCCCCAACCCTTATATTTGATATGCGGTCTGGCCTGTTGGTTAATATTAGGTCTAGCAGTGTGCTGCGGAATATGATGGTGCTATAAAAGCAAAGTATAATAATGTGTAGAGCTATATTGCCAGGATTGATGGGGATTGCAGCAGTCAAATTCCCGATCACGTTCTGGTTTAGGATGCCCATTTAATTACAGAACTACAGTATCTGAATCTGCAGCAGAAATAAAGGGAACTAATAGTAAATTTTTTTTTTTTTATATTAAATCATACCTTTAATTTTAAAAGACAAATTCATAGAAAAACTTGGCCCTCAACAGTTTTATACTATTTTGTAAAGTTTTTATTTCACATCCTGAGAATTTAGTCAATGCTGAACATTTTCGGTCCTATTAGGACCTTCGTGAATCCCACAGCGTCACAACACGCCATCACCGCTTTAACCGCACACTGCGCACAGTGTGAGCCAGTCTTCCCCTAGCGACATAGAGCGCTCCTCATCAGGGACCACATACATCGCATATAAAGTTGATAATACAGTTGGTGATATCTTATCACACCAGAAAGGCTCTTTACCAGGTCATGCACACTGACCTGACACTCCAGATAAAGTCAAAGTTGCTCTGAGGAAGGTCCTAATAGGACTCCCTTGATGTAGTCCACATTCTCCAATGTCTTTGACATCTGTGAATAGCTTTAAAAGCATTGCTATTCACAGGTGCCAGGTAGTGATGATAAGTCTCATTAGAGCCATTGGCTTAATGCTGCTCTCATAGAGCCAGCGGCTCTTATGAGAGTTTTCCTCACTACCTGACGACTGTGAACAGCAGTACTGTACTGCTATTCACAGGCATTGGGAAGTAAGGACAACTCTCATCAGAGCTTCTAGTTCTCGCTTTCATAGATACCAAAGCCACATGGAAGAATCGTGGACTACATTGGAGAAGCTTTGTGGGAACACTATTTTTTAATACATTGGACAGTGTTGGGAAGTCTTTATTCAAATAAAGTATTTTTCTTTGTGTATGTTTTTATTTTTTATTAAAAGGTTAAAAGGTTAGTAATGGGGGTGTATGATAGATGCCTCTTCATTACTAACTCCTGGGCTTGATACCAGCTGACAATAGAGAGCTGGCTGACATCAATCCTCAAAAATATTACCCCGATTGCCACCACACCACTTTTTGTGTCTCAGGATATCATCCCAGTTAATTGCACCAAGATCATCTCTCATCCGTTGGAAATTTGCCGCCTGAAGTTACGTGTCCTTGTAACCCCTCTATTACACATCTTATTAAAGGTTACATGAAAACTTATTATTTTGTGATCACTATTCCCCAAGTGACCCCCAACCCTTATATTTGATATGCGGTCTGGCCTGTTGGTTAATATTAGGTCTAGCAGTGTGCTGCGGAATATGATGGTGCTATAAAAGCAAAGTATAATAATGTGTAGAGCTATATTGCCAGGATTGGTGGGGATTGCAGCAGTCAAATTCCCGATCACGTTCTGGTTTAGGATGCCCATTTAATTACAGAACTACAGTATCTGAATCTGCAGCAGAAATAAAGGGAACCAATAGTAAAGTTTTTTTTTTTTTTATATTAAATCATACCTTTAATTTTAAAAGACAAATTCATAGAAAAACTTGGCCCTCAACAGTTTTATACTATTTTATAAAGTCTTTATTTCACATCCTGAGAATTTAGTCAATGCTGAACATTTTCGGTCCTATTAGGACCTTCGTGAATCCCACAGCGTCACAACACGCCATCACCGCTGAAACCGCACACTGCGCACAGCGTGAGCCAGTCTTCCCCTAGCGACATAGAGCGCTCCTCATCAGGGACCACATACATCGCATATAAAGTTGATAATACAGTTGGTGATATCTTATCACACCAGAAAGGCTCTTTACCAGGTCATGCACACTGACCTGACACTCCAGATAAAGTCAAAGTTGCTCTGAGGAAGGTCCTAATAGGACTCCCTTGATGTAGTCCACATTCTCCAATGTCTTTGACATCTGTGAAGAGCTTTAAAAGCACTGCTATTCACAGGTGCCAGGTAGTGATGATAAGTCTCATTAGAGCCATTGGCTTAATGCTGCTCTCATAGAGCCAGCGGCTCTTATGAGAGTTTTCCTCACTACCTGACGACTGTGAACAGCAGTACTGTACTGCTATTCACAGGCATTGGGAAGTAAGGACAACTCTCATCAGAGCTTCTAGTTCTCGCTTTCATAGATACCAAAGCCACATGGAAGAATCGTGGACTACATTGGAGAAGCTTTGTGTGAACACTATTTTTTAATACATTGGACAGTGTTGGGAAGTCTTTATTCAAATAAAGTATTTTTCTTTGTGTATGTTTTTATTTTTTATTAAAAGGTTAAAAGGTTAGTAATGGGGGTGTATGATAGATGCCTCTTCATTACTAACTCCTGGGCTTGATACCAGCTGACAATAGAGAGCTGGCTGACATCAATCCTCAAAAATATTACCCCGATTGCCACCACACCAGGGCAATTGGGAAGAGCAGAGTAAAATGCCAGAATTGGTGCATTCAATGTGATGAGCCAATTCTTGGGAGGCTGGCGGTTGAAAACATCAGCCCTCTGCTCTCTACTTTACCTTCGGGTAGGAGGGACACCATGTCTTCTTTTTCATTATTTATTTATTAGGTTAAACATAAGCTCTCCCTCCTATAACAACTCTCTCTGAACTGATTTCTGAACACAGTGTGCTGAGCATCGCGTCACTGCATCCTATATATAAGTCTATAAGACCCCATGATGTGATGCGGCTGGCCAATCACAGTAATGCCAGCAGCCAACATGGCTATGGCATTACTGGGAATGGCAGGCAATCTCCACAAATTTATTGGCTAACAGCCACAAAACATGACTTGAGCATTGCTGTCCAGCACCCATAGTACTCAATTGAGTAATGATGGTATCCGAGTACCTCGAAGCTCGATAGAGTATCAAGTAGTGCTGAGCATGCTTGCTCAACACTAGTTTTAGCAACTTTGTATCTCGATTCTCCACTAATCATTACAGAGCTCAATTGGGTAAATATTAACATTTTTGCATTCGTAAAAATCATGCAACTCCAAAGATAATGCAGTATTTGGGCTTTCACATTCCCAACAGTGAACTTAGCAATGAAATGTATATTTCTTTTGGAGCAACAACTTAAATCCATAGAGTAGTATAAATTGAAGCAACTGTTTAAGGCAATTCCTGGCTGTAAGATACAGTCTCACCCCATGAGCTAGTTCCACACACCCGATACCGACTTTTACCATAAATGAATGATGGATGTCATTAACCCCTCTGTGACCTTAGACGTACTATCCCGTCGAGGTGCCCTGGGCTTATCTGACCCTGGACGGGATAGTACGTCATAGCCGATCGGCCGCGCCCGGGTGTCAGCTGCTTATCGCAGCTGACATCCGGCACTATGTGCCAGGAGCGGTCACGGACCGCCCCCGGCACATTAACCCCTGGCACACCGCGATCAAAGATGATCGCGATGTGCCGGCGGTGCAGGGAAGCACCGCGCAGGGAGGGGGCTCCCTGCGGGCTTCCCTGAGCCCCCCGCAGCAACGCGATGTGATTGCGTTGCTGCGAGGGTCTCACCTCCCTCCCTGCTCCCTCCAGCCCCGGATCCAAGATGGCCGCGGATCCGGGTCCTGCAGGGAGGGAGGTGGCTTCACAGAGCCTGCTCAGAGCAGGCACTGTGAAGCTTGCAGCGCTGCATGTCAGATCAGTGATCTGACAGAGTGCTGTGCAAACTGTCAGATCACTGATCTGTGATGTCCCCCCCGGGACAAAGTAAAAAAGTAAAAAAAAAATTTTCCAAATGTGTAAAAAAAATAAAAAAAAATATTCCAAAATAATGAAAAAAAAAAAAAATATTATTCCCATAAATACATTTCTTCATCTAAATAAAAAAAAAAACAATAAAAGTACACATATTTAGTATCGCCGCGTCCGTAACGACCCGACCTATAAAACTGTCCCACTAGTTAACCCCTTCAGTAAACACCGTAAGAAAAAAAAAAAAAAACGAGGCAAAAAACAACGCTTTATTATCATACCGCCGAACAAAAAGTGGAATAACACGCGATCAAAAGGACAGATATAAATAACCATGGTACCGCTGAAAGCGCCATATTGTCCCGCAAAAAAAGAGCCACCATACAGCATCATCAGCAAAAAAATAAAAAAGTTATAGTCCTGAGAATAAAGTGATGCAAAAATAATTATTTTTTCTGTGAAATAGTTTTTATCGTATAAAAGCGCCAAACCATAAAAAAATGATATAAATGAGGTATCGCTGTAATCGTACTGACCCGAAGAATAAAACTGATTTATCAATTTTACCAAACGCGGAACGGTATAAACGCCTCCCCCAATAGAAATTCATGAATAGCTGGCTTTTGGTCATTCTTCCTCACAAAAATCGGAATAAAAAGCGATCAAAAAATGTCACGTGCCCAAAAATGTTTTCAATAAAAATGTCAACTCGTCCCGCAAAAAACAAGACCTCACATGACTCTGTGGACCAAAATATGGAAAAATTATAGCTCTCAAAATGTGGCATTGCAAAAAATATTTTTTGCAATAAAAAGGGTCTTTCAGTGTGTGACAGCTGCCAATCATAAAAATCCGCTAAAAAACTCGCTATAAAAGTAAATCAAACCCCCCTTCATCACCCCCTTAGTTAGGGAAAAATAAAAAAAAATGTATTTATTTCCATTTTCCCATTAGGGCTAGGGTTAGGGCTAGGGTTAGGGCTAGGGCTAGGGTTAGGGCTAGGGTTAGGGCTAGGGTTAGGGCTAGGGCTAGGGTTAGGGCTAGGGTTAGGGCTAGGGCTAGGGTTAGGGTTAGGGCTAGGGTTAGGGCTAGGGCTAGGGTTAGGGCTAGGGTTAGGGCTAGGGTTAGGGTTAGGGTTAGGGCTAGGGTTAGGGCTAGGGTTAGGGCTAGGGTTAGGGCTAGGGTTAGGGTTAGGGCTAGGGTTAGGGCTAGGGTTAGGGTTAGGGTTGGGGCTACAGTTAGGGTTGGGGCTAAAGTTAGGGTTAGGGTTTAGATTACATTTACAGTTGGGAATAGGGTTGGGATTAGGGTTAGGGGTGTGTCAGGGTTAGAGGTGTGGTTAGGGTTACCGTTGGAATTAGGGTTAGGGGTGTGTTTAGATTAGGGTTTCAGTTATAATTGGGGGGTTCCCACTGTTTCGGCACATCAGGGGCTCTCCAAACACGACATGGCGTCCGATCTCAATTCCAGCCAATTCTGCGTTGAAAAAGTAAAACAGTGCTCCTTCCCTTCCGAGCTCTCCTGTGTGCCCAAACAGGGTTTTACCCCAACATATGAGGTATCAGCGTACTCAGGACAAATTGGACAACAACTTTTGTGGACCAATTTCTCCTGTTACCCTTGGGAAAATACAAAACTGGGGGCTAAAAAATAATTTTTGTGGGAAAACAAAAAGATTTTTTATTTTCACGGCTCTGCGTTATAAACTGTAGTGAAACACTTGGGGGTTCAAAGTTCTCACAACACATCTAGATAAGTTCATTGAGGGGTCTAGTTTCCAATATGGGGTCACTTGTGGGGGGTTTCTACTGTTTAGGTACATTAGGGGCTCTGCAAACGCAATGTGACGCCTGCAGACCAATCCATCTAAGTCTGCATTCCAAATGATGCTCCTTCCCTTCCGAGCCCTCCCATGCGCCCAAACGGTGGTTCCCCCCCACATATCGGGTATCAGCGTACTCAGGACAAATTGGACAACAACATTTAGGGTCCAATTTCTCCTGCTAACCTTGGAAAAATACAAAACTGGGGGCTAAAATATAATTTTTGTGGAAAAAAAAATATTTTTTATTTGCATGGCTCTGCGTTATAAACTGTAGTGAAATACTTGGGGGTTCAAAGCTCTCACAACACATCAAGATGAGTTCCTTAGGGGGTCTACTTTCCAAAATGGTGTCACTTGTGGGGGGTTTCTACTGTTTAGGTACATTAGGGGCTCTGCAAACGCAATGTGACGCCTGCAGACCATTCCATCTAAGTCTGCATTCCAAATGGCGCTCCTTCCCTTCCGAGCCCTCTCATGCGCCCAAACGGTGGTTCCCCCCCACATATGGGGTATCAGCGTACTCAGGACAAATTGGACAACAACTTTTGGGGTCCAATTTCTCCTGTTACCCTAGGGAAAATACAAAACTGGGGGCTAAAAAATAATTTTTGTGGGAAAAAAATTTTGTTTTATTTTTATGGCTCTGCATTATAAACTTCTGTGAAGCCCTTGGTGGGTCAAAGTGCTCACCACACATCCAGATAAGTTCCTTAGGGGGTCTACTTTCCAAAATGGTGTCACTTGTGGGGGGTTTCAATGTTTAGGCACATCAGTGGCTCTCCAAACGCAACATGGCGTCCCATCTCAATTCCTGTCAATTTTGCATTGAAAAGTCAAACGGCGCTCCTTCCCTTCCGAGCTCTCCCATGCGCCCAAACAGTGGTTTACTGCCACATATGGGGTATCAGCGTACTCGGGACAAATTGGACAACAACTTTTGAGGTCCAATTTCTTCTCTTACGCTTGGAAAAATAAAAAATTGGGGGCAAAAATATAATTTTTGTGAAAAAATATGATTTTTTATTTTTACGGTTCTGCATTATAAACTTCTGTGAAGCACTTGGTGGGTCAAAGTGCTCACCACACCTCTAGATAAGTTCCTTAGGGGGTCTACTTTCCAAAATGGTGTCACTTGTGGGGGGTTTCAATGTTTAGGCACATCAGTGGCTCTCCAAACGCAACATGGCGTCCCATCTCAATTTCTGTCAATTTTGCATTGAAAAGTCAAACTGCGCTCCTTCCCTTCCGAGCTCTCCCATGCGCACACACAGAGGTTTACTGCCACATATGGGGTATCAGCGTACTCAGGACAAATTGGACAACAACTTTTTGGGTCCAATTTCTCCTGTTACCCTTGGTAAAATAAAACAAATTGGAGCTGAAGTAAATTTTTTGTGTAAAAAAGTTAAATGTTCATTTTTATTTAAACATTCCAAAAATTCCTATTAAACACCTGAAGGGTTAATAAACTTCTTGAATGTGGTTTTGAGCACCTTGAGGGGTGCAGTTTTTAGAATGGTGTCACACTTGGGCATTTTCTATCATATAGACCCCTCAAAATGACTTCAAATGAGACGTGGTCCCTAAAAAAAAATGGTGTTGTAAAAATGAGAAATTGCTGGTCAACTTTTAACCCTTATAACTCCCTAACAAAAAAAAAAATTGGTTCCAAAATTATGCTGATGTAAAGGAGACATGTGGGAAATGTTACTTATTAAGTATTTTGTGTGACATATCTCTGTGATTTAATTGCATAAAAATTCAAAGTTTGAAAATTGTGAAATTTTCAAAATTTTCGCCAAATTTCCGTTGTTTTCACAAATAAACGCAGGTACTATCAAAGACATTTTACCACTATCATGAAGTACAATATGTCACGAGAAAACAATGTCAGAATCACCAGGATCCGTTGAAGCGTTTCGGAGTTATAACCTCATAAAGGGACAGTGGTCAGAATTGTAAAAATTGGCCTGGTCATTGACGTGCAAACCACCCTTGGGGGTAAAGGGGTTAAGGGGTGAGATGACAAAAATTTAATTGATAGAGAAAAATAAATAAAAATGTTTAAATCATATTTTTTCACAATCCAGAACTAAAGCAATAAAAATAGCAATAAATATATTTGGAATTGATAAGTAATGAAAGTCCAATCCAAAAATAATTTAAAAAAATGGAATAAATTAACAGTAAAACATTGTATGTACCAAAGATGGTAGCTGTTAGGGCTAGCGGAATGCACCAAATAATTAGAGAGAAGGTATGAGGTGCATTCGCAGCCCGGGGTCCATCGTGCAGAGATAGAACCTGCTGCTGAGTAAAGACAGACTATATGGCGGTACAATGTGGATACACACATGGGTTAACTTCACCCTGTATAAAGGAAGCGAACCCTGTTGCATCACAGGGCCGTGGTACCGCACAATGAGCGCAAGCATGGAATCACAGAACTCTATCCCAGGACACAGGATTAGAGTTCGTGTAGACCTTTTGCGCTCAACACCACAATTGGGGTAATAGAGTAACTGAAAAAGTAACTTTATACACAAGAGAGCGTGCTGTGCCACTCTGGTGGACGCCACTAACCACCCAGACTTGGGATAGGAAAGCGCTCTAATAGTGCACGGTGCCGCACTGGCGGTCACAGCAATTAGACGCTGTTTTGTGTGTTTTTGTGCTGATAGCTCAGCCAGGCGCTAGATAGCAGACATCCACATTACGCGAGCAATCATACACAAGGGAGGGGATGATTAAAGAACGACTTGCACTCATTAACATACACACGTTTTCAAATGTACACTAGTGCATAGCCGAGTGGCCATGCAAACCTTTTATAGCAGCAATGCTACAAGACCTTCCAGATGGTCCAATAGGATATGCAACAGGACATGAGCATGTGACCCTCGACCTCCAATGGGAGGTCACTCTGTGGGCATGCTCAGTATGAGAAAAGCAGGACTTAGTCCCAGAAAGATCTGCTCGCTACTGTTCAGTGCTGGCTGCAAAGGCAGAACCTGGAAGGACAGTAGTAACCAGTCGCCCAGTATCAGCCTGAGCTAGACGCTGAGACCGAAGTCCCCACTGCAGCTGGAAAAGAATGGGAGACCGCAGTGATTTCCTTAATCACTCAAATATGAAAAACATGTTCAAAAGATATATTTAAGTTTGGGTCCAATATAATCACACTAGTCGAAGCAATCATTATTCTTGGTCATTTTTACAATAAAATCAAGGGCAGAAATACCTCATGTATGGCGGGCGGTAAGTGATCCGTCCAGCTTTGTTGCCTTCAGGAGAAATTGGCAATGTAGCTGCAAGAATCTGTACTCAGAAAGCTTCCTGCCTGGCACTTTCTCTGTGATACAGGAATGTGTCGCTGGATGACGTCAGCATGCTGTGTGCACCTATGCCAGTGAGATGAGGTGAGTGCACGAGAGATCACAATGATGGAGGTGGGAGAACAATGATGGAAGTGAGAACAATGATGAAGGTGGGGGAGAACAATGATGGGAAGGGGAAGAGCAATAATGGAGGTGGGGGAAAACTATGATGGATGTAGGGGAGAACAATGTTGGAGGTGCAGAAGAAGAAGAATGAGGGAGGTGGGGGAGAGGATAATGATGGGGATGGGTGAGATAACAATGGTGGGGTTGGGGAAAGGACAATGAGAAGGGTGGGGGAGATGACTTAAAAGTTGAAACTTATCAATACAGTTACAAATATATAAAATGATGGCCAATAAAGTGTCAAAAATGAACATCTAAGACCCTTAGAGAAGCAGTCTAATCTATACATTTCTATAAATGTGTTCATATATGCATGTAATATATTGTGAATGTATTCATTTACTCACCTAACATTGCTCTCAATGGTGTCCAGCGCCATTCTTCTCTTCTTCTCAGTGGCATCATCCCACTACACATTTTTCGTTTCATGTAGTCCTCATTGTAAAAGAGACTTCAGATTCACGCATAGAGCATAGAGTGAGCTGATTAGTGACAATTACAGTGACATCACTGAAAAGAGGAGCAGAACAGCGCTGGATACCGAAGAGAGCAGCGGTAGGTGAGTATATTAATACACTCACACTAAATTTTATGCATATATACACACTTAATAAATAAATCTAGATTGGAGTGCTTCTTTAAGTGCTTTTTTATTGGATTGTAATAAATTATTTCAGAAATATAATTAAGAACATTGCTATAAAAATACTATATAGGGTAACTTAGTCTTATATGCAGTTTTACTTTTTTACTGGTTTCTGTAGGAAGGGAAGCTTTCCGTGTGGTGACCAACTAAATGAGTTTTGTATAGTTCGGCACATCGCTATTGATTCATGTTGTCTCAAGAGTACATGCTCTTTATGTCAGAAAGGGACATTCAGCATCCATCAACAGCACAGAATTATGGCAGTAATGAAAACAGGACAAATGCTGAACACAATACAAATCTAGATCAAATTAAATAAACTAAGCTATATGTTACTGACAGGCATCTGATAAAAAAAGTAAATATAAGACATACTCCTAATTATAGCGTGAAATAGTTCTCTATTTGTTTTCCATTCAAAAGTCACCAGTTGACACAGTGCAGATTAAGAAATGTAGCTCTCAACCTCAGAAATAATACAGAAGCTCACGAGAATCAATCTTTAAAATAAGAGAAGCAGAGATATGAAAACAAGAGACCAATATATCAACAAGCGCATATTAGCCTACAGCAAGAGATGACAGAAATGATAAAGGGCTAGTCTTTAAAAATAAGAACACTGTGGCCAGAGCTCTTGAGAAATGCAGACATGACATCTTTTCAGAAATGTTAATGTGTTTTAAGTAATGTATCAAATGCATTTCCCTCTGATTGCTAAACTTATGAAATACTTTAGTGTTTAAGCCATAATGGAAAGAATTATGTTATTTACATCATTTTCGTAAATATATTGGCATTTCCTTTTGCAAAATTCCTCGAGTTAATTAACAATTTTAGGCTGGAATCATGCAAGGAGATTTTGGTGCAAATTGTGGTGCAATTTTTAAGGATATTTTTTCAGATTGTCACCGGAACATGGTGGCTCAGTGGTTGGCACTGTTGCTTTGCAGCGCTGGGATCCTGGGTTCAAATCCAACCAAGTACAACATCTACAATGAGTTTCAAAGTTCCTTTTGTGTTTGTGTGGGTTTCTTCTGAAAATTCCGGTTTCCTCCCACACTCCAAAGATATAGCGATAAGGAATTTAGATTGTGAGGCCCAATGGGGACAGTGATGATAATGTCTGTAAAGTGCTGTGGAATATGAAAGTGATATGTAAGCAAAACATAATAAATAAAGGTTGCAGCTACTTTTACATTTATTTTACTACTTCATATTAAAGGTTTTCCTGTACTTGTCACTGCAGCCTTCCGTACAGACTAAGCAGCTTTCTCATGCACAAAATCAGTTCTAGTGTAGGATCCTGTGCTTACTTCTGTGCATCAGTCTCTTCCAATTGTTATTCAACTTTTCCATGTGATTAGTTTTTTTTCAGTAAGAGTAGGCTTATAGGCCAATAAGCAACCAATTTGCTTTTATATCATTATTAGGACATTTTTATTCTTCATTTTTGTACCATGAACATATATTTTGAAGATAACTTTAATTATATTATATTTTTAGAAAAATATTTAGAATTGAGAGTCCTCAGTGGTTGATACCCTTTAATGGCCAACTGAATAGATGGTAAGAAATTGGAAGCTTTCGAGACTACATACGTCTCTTCATCAGGCAAAGACTGATGAAGAGACGTATGTAGACTGATGAAGAGACGTATGTAGTCTCGAATGCTTGCAATTTGTTACCATCTTTTCAGTTGGCCATTAAAAGGTATCAACCACTGAGGACTCTCAATTCTAAATATTTTTCTATCTACTGGCTAACATGGTACCAAGATATATTTCTTTCCTATATTATATTTTTAGTAATGTATTATCTGTGCATAAAAAATTTGTAAGCATCTGTTTATGCATACCTATGTGATTTCCTTTTGATCAGACAAACTTGACTAATTTTACACCTCTCCCAGTCTGTCAATTGTGACTAAGGAGGGGTGCAATTGAACGCCTGACACTCATAGCTTTAAAGCACAGTTTATATTCAGCAATTTTATGGCATTAATTAGTGATGAGCAAGTGAACGCGTAGCTCAGGTTTTCCCGAGCACACTCGGGTGACCTCCGAGTATTTATGACTGCTCGGAGATTTAGTTTTCATTGCGGCAGCTGAATGATTTACAGCTACTAGCCTGCTTGATTGCGTGTGGGGATTCCCTAGCAACCAGGAAACCCCCACATGTACTCAGCCTGGCTAGCAGTTGTAAATCATTCAGCCGCCGCGATGAAAACGAAATCTCCGAGCAGTCATAAATACTTGGCGGTCACCCGAGCGTGCTTGAGAAAACTCGAGCAACAAGTACACTCGCTCATCACTAGTATAAATACTACTGTATAAATGCTTTTACCTTGCCCAAATTATTGTATACTTTATTGTAAGGTGACCATTATATGAACGCCTGAACCCAATAGGCTATCTATTGCTACCTAAGCATCAAAAATATTCCATAAACAACATTGATATTCATTCTAGCAGCGCTAGAATTTACCTTATATAATTGGGGTTGCTAAGCCAGGTAAACATGCTATTTTGGGGGCCAGTTTATATATTAATAAAGGGGCCCCATTTCTATAGATCCTTTCTTCTCTGTAAATTAAGCTAAAGCACAAATAAAATGTACTAGTTTCAGTTATCAATCCTAGACAAATTTGTAGTTATTGTCCTATTTGCTGCTAGGTTGCATTACCTATACAAGCACCACTATCTATCTACCTATATATATTATTTATCTGCAAAACCACTCCTAAATAGTTTTAAATCAGCCTTTAATATAATGCTCAAAACTGAAATGAATATATCTAAGGGTGGTTTTCTTTACTACTATATGTGGAAAATTTAAAATATTGATGCAGTTCTGTGTGTGTGAATAATTTATTCCGACTTCCCTACATCTAAGTATTCTATTGCACAAGGTAAATATACTGCCTATTTATATTAACTATTATGTGTATTAGATAACACAGTTCGCATCCATTTGTAAGCATAGGAAATACATTTATGACTTGAGGATGAAGATTGCTATAAATCTGTGTATGTATTCAATTCATACTTGATCATTAAATATCTTTCACTTTTCATTTTTTCAGTTTGCCGGAGTTCCGTACCTAGTATTTTACACCTACAACATATCTTTCAGACATTTCTTTGGCATGCCACTGAAAATCATGAACAATAAAAAAATGTTACCAGAAAAATATTCAGTTGATCTCTGGCCCGACTCTGTACAGCTAATAAATGAACTCATTTGTTCCTTGTTTTGAAGCTATGGCATATTTGAAATTTATAGTAGGTAATAAATTAGAACCAGCGCCCCATGCAATTTCCAGATAGAGTAGTGGCTTCATACTTTACTATAAAATTCAAAGCCTTTTTTGATGTGGCAGTGATTTGTATATATTAACAATATATAATACATTTCGGTATTGAATAAAAAAAATAAATCATGTATTTTTTTTTTTGTTTTCTGTAACCAAAGGCCTATTAAAATATTAATCAGGAATGTACAGTGTATGACACAATGTAATATTCGCTTATTCATAATATAATAGTTGTATGGTTGCGACTGTGATTTAGAATACAACTTGCAGTTTAATGTTTGACAAGTGTATTAGTAAACGGAATTATTTTCAAGTATATAGTCTTATAAATAATATGCTAAAATTTCTTTGTGTGGGAAGGTGTTAGATTATGATGAATATTAATAGAAATTAATATTATTAGTTTAAAACAAGAAAAAAAACATAATCTGTGTGATTTGGCAAATTTGAATCGTTATTATGCAGATATGGGAGTCTTTTTTTAGCTGTTCTGAGTTATTTTACATACTTTTTTTTCATAGTTTTTTCTACTGAGCTGCACGGATACCAATATTTCTTTATTAGGGAAGCAAAACTACTTTCTACAATAACTCATGGCAATCTACAACATCAAATAGGAGCGCCTTTATTTTTTGTGTATTGATCCAAGTATTCCTTCCATAGCATTATTTGATGTATAGTAGGAAATAATGATGATTAGTTGCTAAGAGACAGCACATATTATTTCAATGCTAATATACTTAATTGTCATATAATATGTCCTAAAGAGACAACTCTATACACTTTGTATTAAAAATAATAAAAATATTCAACATAAAACGTCAGTATGTTGCTTCAAGTGCAAGTTACTCATTTCACTCTAAAATGGGTTGGATTATATTTTATTCCACAACTGAATGTAAAAGGCATCTTGAACACAAATAGTGGACCTATATGAGTATATTATAGTTGTTTTAATATATATTAACTGCAGTGAGTGATTTTGTATCTATTTTGTTAAGACAGAATTGAAGTATGTTTACCAGTAAATCATTTATTAAAAGTCTAAATTGTATTAAAAAAAACAATAACAACATGATTGGTACATTGTCAGTGATATATGAAGTTAATATTTCCAGAATTACAAACTAAGAAAAGTTCAGCTATATTTTTTCATAAATAATACAAATATCCTATTTTGTATTGTGGCATTGACTCAATGCAAATCTGAATACAAAATGTGTGAATGAATGGTGATAATAAGATTATTTAAAACAATTTAAAATTAGAGACAGTGTTAGGTGTCGAGTTCCTGCCGCTGCACAGGGGGAATCTCGAACCACCTCCACTGTGGTCTCCCATTCTTCTCCAGCCGAGGTGGAGCCTGCTCAGCAGAGACGTCTGTCCCAGTGTTTTTGATCAGACAGATACTGTGCGCTTGGTTGCTGCTGCTCTTCCAGGCTCAGCTATTGTAACCAGCACTGATCAGCGGCGAGCAGACGCTCCTGGGACTAAGTCCTGCTTTTCCTCTACTGAGCATGCCCAAGGGACAACCTCTCATTGGAGGTTGGGGGTCACATGCTCAGGTCCTGTAACAGCCCTACTGGACCACATGGAAGGTCCCGGAGAGCTTCCGCTATAAAAGGGTCGCATGGCCGCACGGCCATGCGCTAGTTGAAACATATTATCATGTGCACTTTCCTAGCCCTAGCTAGGATGCTAAGTGGCGTCCGCCAGAGCAGCGCTGTACGCACTCTGTGCTGTAATCTTTAATCATTCCTGACAACCGGTCAGTGTAGGGTGGGAACTCCCGCTTGATCTCAGCATCTGACTCAGGAAGTCCTCAGGCATGGGCTCAAAAGCCACTGAGGGTCAGAGCGAGATCAATCACCAGCATAGTGGGGGTGAGTTTCAGGGATCCCACCAGCGTCCATCTGCTGCACCCTGTGACTGCTAACAGGGCACATTGTTTCCTTTGCTTCCCTGTGACTCTGTGAAGCAAAAGAGTTTGCATCAGTTCATACCAGGTCACGGAACCCATGTTTATTCTGGCGTACTACCGCCATATAGTGCCGCCGTTACCTAGCAGCAGGTTCCATTTCTGCACGGTGGACCCCGGGCTGCGAACGCACCTTTTACTATCTTTATATTTATTCGGTGCGTTCCGCCAGTCCTAACAGACAGTCTTCATAGTTCTTCTTGAGAGATAATATTTTGATTTGCTGGCAGCTACAATTAGCATGTCATACAGACTGGATTGTAAGCTGAAAGTTTTATTTAATACCACTTAAAATGTTATATTAAAATGGGACAGTGTCTCTGAAGATATTATATCCAGTGAAAAACATTTTCTTAACACCTGTCATGAGTAAGAACATTCAACCAGTTTTATAATATACAGATGTAGCATTTATTAACAACGCAAAATGCATCACCTGTTCTAATATACCAAAAATATATTGAAGCAAACAACTATAAAATTGAAATGTGTATTCACTATAATAACACAAATACAATTTCAAACATAAATAGATTAAAATGACCAAAAATTATGTGGCAAAACCTTGTCAGCATGTTTCAAGTGCGCTATCAAATGTAAAATAGCTATAAATAAAGCAAGCTGATATTAAATGCATCGCAAATCTCAAAAACATTAAAGGGAACCTGATCGCTGATACATGCTGCTTGGTCCACACAAAGCATGTATCAAACACTGGCTATATGATTTCAGCATTTCAGCCCTGTTTGTTTGACTCTGAAATGCTATGGCATTTCAGAACGAAACATACTTTGAAAACCCTTCAAGGACCAAGCTGCATGGATGACTAGTCGAAAAGGCAGGTCTTTGGTGGATTCTCCCTGCACACTGATAATCAGTAGTAATAATTAGTGATGAGCGAGCATACTCGCCACTATTCGATGCTTGATTGAGCATCGCAGTGCTCGCAATACTCGGAGCTCGCCGAGTATTTCCGGGTTTGCTCGACGGGAGCTCGTGTCTCCGCCCTGCATGTTTGGTGCTCTTTAGATAGCTAATGAACATGCAGGGATTGTCTGTCACACACTGTAATGCCGCAGCCTTGTTGGTTGTAGCATTACAGTAATTGTCTGGCTGCACAGCATCATCAGGTCTATATCAGACCTGGCGCCACCCTGCTCATCACAGTCAGCTCTGGAATCACGCAGTGTAGGGAGAGTTGCTGCTGAGCTAGAGAGAGATTTGATTGCTTTGTAGATAGTGTGGGTATACCACATTTAAACCAGTACTTGACAAATTAAAATTTTTACAAGTACGGATTTTTCAGAAAAGGGCGTCCCAATATTCAATTGAAAATGGCAATGACATGATTTCCTATTTTGAAAACATTCATTTTACAAACACAACGCAAAAATTGGACCTAATTATAAAAATTATAACATTTTAGCTGCTAGAAGCTAAAGATTAGGCGTCCCAAAAAAAGGACATTGGTAGATAATACGCTAATACACATATCCATCTCAACTAACAGTCCTCCTGAGTACTAATAGCTGCATATATATCAGTGCTAGGCAGGCAGGCAGTGTATGTGGAGACTGAAGTGCATATAGTAATAGGGTCCATTCCCATTCTGTCTGCTACTGCTGCCTATCACAGATATTTATAGACATAGCCCCAAGAATCAGGAGCCAGGAATATTTTTTTTTATCTTAATACTGATTATATGCTTTAAAAGCAATCCAGAGAACACAGTTTTTCTGCTCCATTTGCTTGTTGGCACTACAGAATACAGCCAGATCCTTTCCAGCCATAAAAAACAGCTATTTTACGCTGGGGTTTGTCTGCCACACGGATCGCATATCAGTGTAAATTTTGCTGCAGTGTCTTAGGCAAGTTATTGACAACAGTTTGCTGAAAAAAAAATTACCTACAGGCCAGATGTTTTAAACTGGGGTTTTCCCTGACAAGGATCACATATAAGTTCACTCCAAATTCAGCCATTTATAGTGAATGTTGAAAACACTGTAATCCTTTTAAAATGGGCAAGGCGCATGGCAAGGGATGGGGATGTGATGGTGATGGTACATGCAGAGGGCAAGGCCAAAGCTCTGGGTAAGCTGAAATTGTGCCACAACAAACACCCACATCTTCTTGCCCGACCATCCTGTCCCAATTACTAGAGGACTGCAGCAGTACACCACTTTTGAACCCAGAGCAGTGTCAAAAGGTTGTTGGTTGGATAGCGGATAATGCTTCCAGTCACTTTGCTGCCACCACCACCCTGTCTTCCACATGGTCAAGTCTGGAAGCCGTGAGTGTGGACCGCATATTCCTCACCCTGATTCTCCTTCCTCTCGCCATACTGAGTGCTGGGAGACAACTATCCCCACACTTGGACAATCCAAAGAGCTGTTCACTTTTCCATTTATAGATTTGGGCCTCCTGAGGTAATCGCATATAGCGATGCCCAAATATTTGAGCAGTCACAGTCACACGTAGGTGATGGTGGGAAGTGTCACAAGAGGTGGAAGATGATGAGACAAAATTGCCAGAAAGTCCGGAGGAGGACCAGGGTGCAGAAGTGTAGGACAAGGTGGTGGATGATATAGTAACTAACCCAACTTGGCAGTAAGACATGCAGAGTGAGTACAGCAGCACACAGGGGGAGGGAGGTGTAGCATCCAAATAGGCAGGAAGAAGCAGTGTGGTGGCTGCAGACAGAAGGAGGGCAACTGTTGCAGACAGAAGGAGGGCAACTCTTCCTCATAACACCAACATGGTGGAAGTTTCCAGTACAACTGTTAGGTCTTCCCAAGCTTGGATGTTTTTTAAAGACTCTGCTGATGACCCCCCAAAAGGCCATTGCACCACCAGGCCAGCATCAGCAGGGATAGCAAAACTACCAGCCTGACCACCACCAGCATGATCAGGCACATGGCAGTAAAGCACCCGACTTTGTAGGCTGAACCCCAGGGTCCAGGAACAGTGTCTGCGGGTGACACCACTGCTTATTCCACTGTTGTGCGTGCAAGCGAATCCCCTGTCCATGATGCATGCAAAAATGCCTCCTGCCCTGCACCTGTCATTGCACACACAACTAGCACCATCGGCAAGCACATCCATGTCCTTGTTCCAGTGAAGCTTCAGTTGTTCATACCCCAGGCCTTGGAATGCAAGCACATATACGCAGCCAACGCCCCAGAGGCCACACTACTAAATACACACATTTCGCTAATAGTTGGATTTCAAAATGTTTCCTTTTAGGCTTGTGGAGATGGCAGCTTTCTGCAACCTGATGTCGGTGGCCGTCTCTAGGTACTCTTCATCCCAAGACACCACTATTTCACATGGTGTGCCATCCCTGCATTACACACAAGCACGTGTCCAACAACATTAGCCTTGTCCTCAACAATGCAGTTACAATGCAGCCCTTGCATTCACTACATAGGCAATCACTATAGGTGACCCAGTTCCTAATAATGGTAAAATTGTTTTCATTATGCCCTCCTGTACGTCTCATCAAAGGGTCATTGGGGTGCGCCCACAATTTTGGCAGCAATTACATTCACTGCATAGGCAAGCAATATGGGTGCCCCAAACCCTTTTGGGACTCTACCCCCTGTTGGGACCACCAATATGGAGTGGGCTGCTTTCCCATGGAACCTTCCATCCCCTGGTATTTCTCAGCCAGTCCAACCAGTTCATCAGCATTCCGGAGATCACCCTGGGCAACCCAAGTCTGTACGGGCCTCGGCAGTGAGTACACAATCCGGTCCATCTCCACCCTTTCTACCATCTGCACAGGCATAATGGACTCTGACTGCCTGCACTTCTGGACCAAGTGCAACAGGTCAAACATTTGAGAGCACAGTGGTTTCTCCCGGTGATACGTCCAATGGTGAACCCACTGTGCCCTGAGAGTCATTGTTACCCACAAGCGTGCAAGAATCTCCATTTTTAGCTTGACATACTCTTTAGCATCCTGCAAAGCTAAAATATAGTATGCTTTCAGGGGTTCCCCATTAAGTATGGTGCCAGAACCTGTGCTCACTGCTCTGGCAGCAGTTTCTCCCTCTCAGCGACTCATTAAAACACCATTAGGAAACCATCTAATTGCAATTCTCCATTGTAGATTCTTCAGCCTCAACAATGCAGTTCTCCACTGCATGTTGTTCAGCTTCAACATTGAAATTCTCCACTGCTGGTTCTTCAGCCTCAACACTACAATTTTACACTGCCGCTTCTTCAGCCTGAACACTGCAATTCTCCACTGCATGTTCTTCTGCCTCAACAATGCAAATTTCCACTGCAGGTTCTTCAGCCTCAACAATGCAATTATCTACTGCATGTTATTCAGCCTGAACACTGCAATGCTTTACTGCAGGTTCTTCAGCCTCAACACTGCAATTCTACACTGCAGGTACTTCAGCCTCAACACTGCAATTCTTCACTCCCGATTCTTCAGCATCAACACTGCAATTCACTGCAGGTTATTCAGCTTCAATACTGCAATTCACTGCAGGCTCTTTAGCTTCAACACTGCAATTTTACACTGCCGGTTCTTCAGGCTCAACATTTGCATTGTCCACTGCAGATTCTTTAGCCTCAACTCTGCAATTCACTGCATAGGTAAGCAGTGTGGGAGTCCCACTTCCTAATAATGGGAACATTGCTTTCAGATGGCCCTCCTGTACGTATCTTCTAAGGGGTATTGGGGTGTGTCTAAATTTGGTACAGGGCAGGCCTTGCATTCAATGCACAGGCAAACAGTATGGGAGGACCAAATTCCAAAAAAATGGGAACATTGTTTTCAGGAGTCCCTCCTGTATGTCTCGTCAGAGGGGTATTGGGGTACATCTAAATTTGGTGCATGGCAGGCCTTGCATTCAATGCATAGGTAAACAGTATGGAAATACCAACTTCCTAATAATGGGAACATTGTTTTCAGATGGCCCTCCTGTATGTCTCTTCAAAGGGTTATTGGGGTGGGTTTAAATTTGGGGCAGGTGTTCCATTCAATGCATAGGCAAACAATGGGAGGACCAACTTCCTAATAATAGGAACATTGCTTTCAGGAGGCCCTCATGTACGTCTGTTCAGAGAGTTATTGGGGTGCGTCTGTGAGCAGGTGCTGTAATGCAGTTACGCAGGGATTGCAGAACAAAGCTGTATAGCAATGCTATTTAATTATTAACAAGAAGGATGGCAATGGTCTCTGCACAGGGAGCTAATAAACAATAAACAAGGGAAGTAAAAGGGTTAAGGCAACAGTCTGGTATTGAAATTACACTTATCGTCGTCTTCTCTGGGCCTCATCCACATAAAGTCTGATGGCAGCTGGAGCATGAGCAATGGCCGGTGTCGTGTCCTCAGTAGGGTTGAGCGAAACGGATTGTTCATTTTCATAAGTCACCGACTTTTGGCAAAGTCGGGTTTCATGAAACCCGACCCGATCCCTGTGTGGGGTCGGCCATGCGGTACGCGACTTTCGCGCCAAAGTCGCGTTTCAATGACGCAAAAAGCACCATTTCTCAACCAATGAAGGTGGACGCAGAGTGTGGGCAGCATGATGACATAGGTCTCAGTCCCCACCATCTTAGAGAATGTCATTACAGAGATTGGCTTGCTTTCTGCGGCGTCACAGGGGCTATAAAGGGGCGTGCACGCCGACCGCCATCTTACTGCTGCTGATCTGAGTATAGGGAGAGGTTGCTACCGCTTCGTCAGAAGCAGGGATAGCGTTAGGCAGGGTACATTAACCCCCAAACCGCTTGTGCTGTAGCGATTTCCACTGTCCAACACCACCTTTTGTTTGCAGGGACAGTGGAGGCTAAATTTTTTTTCCTCAGCGCTGTAGCTCATTGGGCTGCCCTAGAAGGCTCCCTGATAGCTGCATTGCTGTTTGTACGCCGCTGTGCAAACCAACTGCTTTTTTCAAAGCACAAATCCTGTTGCACCTTCCTTTCTGCACAGCTATCTTGTTTGTTTGTCCACACTTTTGACTTTTTTGTACAGCAGTCCACTCCTTGTGATTACTGCAGAGAGATAGTAATTGTAGGACAGTCCCTTTTTTTTTTTTCGTTATATCTCTTCAAGCCACTTTCTGCCACAGAAAATATACTCTAATACAGTGGCCCAGATTTATTCACTAGTCTCCCTGAAGAAAAAAAAACATAAAGGGTGCAGATTAAAATTGACAAATCTGCATCAGTGGCAGTCCTGTGTGTGGCATCTGTGTCTCATTTTCTGGCACAGAAAACATACAGTCTAACAGTGAGCCTGATTTCTTGCCAATTCTCACATAAATAAAAAAAAAAATAGTGGGAGATTAAGATTGGCATTTCTGCTTCGGTGCCAGTGCTGTGTGTGGCATCTGTCTCTAATTTTGTGCCACAGAAACCCTAGTGTGTAATACTGGGCCAGATTTTTTTAAAATTCTCCCAGGAAAAAAAAAATAGTGGGAGATTAAGATTGGCATTTCTGCTTCGGTGCCAGTCCTGTGTGTGCCACATGTCTCTAATTTTGTGCCACATTAAACCTAGTGTATAACACTGTGCCAGATTTCTTTTAAATTCTCCCAGAAAAAAAAAATAGTGGGAGATTAAGATTGGCATTTCTGCTTTGGCGCCAGTCCTGTGTGTGCCACCTGTCTCTAATTTTGTGCCAAATTAAACCTAGTGTGTAACACTGGGCAAGATTTCTTTCAAATTCTCCCGGAAAAAAAAAATAGTGGGAGATTAAGATTGGCATTTCTGCTTCGGTGCCATTCCTGTGTGTGCCACCTGTCTCAAATTTTGTGCCACATTACACCTAGTGTGTAACACTGGGCCAGATTTTTTTCAAATTCTCCCTGGAAAAAAAAATAGTGGGAGATTAAGATTGGCATTACTGCTTCGGTGCCATTCCTGTGTGTGCCACCTGTCTCTAATTTTGTGCCACATTAAACCTAGTGTGTAACACTGGGCCAGATTTTTTTCAAATTCTCCCTGGAAAAAAAAATAGTGGGAGATTAAGATTGGCATTACTGCTTCGGTGCCATTCCTGTATGTGCCACCTGTCTCTAATTTTGTGCCACATTACACCTAGTGTGTAACACTGGGCCAGATTTCTTTTAAATTCTCCCGGAAAAAAAAATAGTGGGAGATTAAGATTGGCATTTCTGCTTCGGTGCCAGTCCTGTGCGTGCCACCTGTCTCTAATTTTGTGCCACATTAAACCTAGTGTGTAACACTGGGCCAGATTTTTTTCAAATTCTCCCTGGAAAAAAAAATAGTGGGAGATTAAGATTGCCATTACTACTTCGATGCCATTCCTGTGTGTGCCACCTGTCTCTAATTTTGTGCCACATTAAACCTAGTGTGTAACACTGGGCCAGATTTATTTCAAATTCTCCCTGGAAAAAAATATAGTGGGAGATTAAGATTGCCATTACTGCTTCGGTGCCATTCCTGTGTGTGCCACCTGTCTCTAATTTTGTGCCACATTAAACCTAGTGTGTAATACTGGGCCAGATTTCTTTTAAATTCTCCCTGGAAAAAAAAAATAGTGGGAGATTAAGATTGGCATTACTGCTTCGGTGCCATTCCTGTGTGTGCCACCTGTCTCTAATTTTGAGCCACATTAAACCTAGTGTGTAACACTGGGCCAGATTTTTTTCAAATTCTCCCTGGAAAAAAAAATAGTGGGAGATTAAGATTGGCATTACTGCTTCGGTGCCATTCCTGTGTGTGCCACCTGTCTCTAATTTTGTGCCACATTAAACCTAGTGTGTAACACTGGGCCAGATTTCTTTCAAATTGTCCCGGAAAAAAAAAAAAATAGTGGGAGATTAAGATTGCCATTACTGCTTCGGTGCCATTGCTGTGTGTGCCACCTGTCTCTAATTTTCTGCCACATTAAACCTAGTGTGTAAGACTGGGCCAGATTTATTTTACATTCTCCCTGGAAAAAAAATAGTGGGAGATTAAGATTGGCATTTCTGCTTCGGTGCCAGTCCTGTTTGTGCCACCTGTCTCTAATTTTGTGCCACAGAAAACCTAGTGTGTAACACTGGGCCAGATTTCTTTTAAATTCTCCCTGGAAAAAAAAATAGTGAGAGATTAAGATTGGCAATTCTGCCTCAGTGCCAGTGCTGTGTGTGGCATCTGTCTCTAATTTTGTGCCACAGAACATATACTGTATAAGAGTGGGCCACATTTCTTCAATATTCTCCCAGAAAAAATAAAAAGGGGGAGATTTTAATTGTTAGTGTCTGCATCAGTGTCAGTCCTGTTAGTGGCATATCTGTCTGCCACTGAAGCTGTGTACTGTTATACATTGGGCCTGATTTTCCATGCAGTCTCACCCACCTATAAAGGGATATATAAATCCAACAGAAGTTTGACTTCACCTTGTAACTGGTTTTACAGTAACAAATACCGTTAGTTTGGTTACGTTTTTCAAACAATGAGGAAGTCTGGTGGAAGAGGTCGTGGCCGTGGGCAGTCATTGCCAGCTGGTAATGATGGTAGTGGTGGTGGAGCATCAGGTGGTCGTGGGAAAAGCAATATAGCACCTAAGTCTCGAGTTGTTGAGCGAGGTTCGTCGTCTGGCTACACAAGGCCTCGAATGCTCCCTTTTCTGGGAGTAGGAAAACCGCTTTTAAAGTCGGAGCAGCAAGAACAAGTTTTGGCTTTCCTTGCTGACTCAGCCTCTAGCTCTTTCGCCTCCTCTTCTGATACTGCTAAATGTAAAAGCAGCACGTCCTTAGTGGATGTTCATGGTCAGGGACAAGTCGCTTCCTTGTCTTCTTCAACAAGAACAACAGAGAAGGATGCATCAGGCGACACAACGGGTTGCTCAATGGAGCTCTTTACACATACCGTTCCTGGGTTAGAAAGTGAAACAGTTAACAGGCCATGCCCATTACAAGTTGAATCGGACATGGAGTGCACAGATGCACAGCCACAGCCAGATTACTATACTGTTCCTTTGACTCAGACCAGAACATTGCCCTCGCAGTGTACTGATCCAGAATCAAACCCTGATGAGACTATGGTGCCCCGTCATGAACGCTATACCACCAGCTTACACGGTGACACAGACGAAGTTGCACACAAGATAGAAGAGGAGGTCATAGATGACCCAGTTGTTTACCCCGATTGGCAGCCATTGGGGGAACAGGGTGCAGGCGGCAGTAGCTCTGAAGCGGAGGAGGAGGAGCCGCAGCAGGCATCAACATCGCAACAGGTTCCATCTGCCGGGCCCGTATCTGGCCAAAAACGTGAGGCAAAACCAGTTGTAGGACAGCGTGGCCATCCGTTTAAAGAAGCTCAGTCTGCAATGCCTGAAAAGGTATCCGATAGTAGAAAGAGTGCAGTCTGGCATTTTTTTAAACAACGTCCAAATAACCAGCGCAAAGTCATCTGTCAAAAATGTTCAACTACCTTAAGCAGAGGTCAGAATCTTAAAAGTCTAAATACAAGTTGCATGCGTAGACATTTAACCACCATGCATTTGCCAGCCTGGACTAACTACCTAACGTCCCTTAAGGTTGTAGCACCCTCGGCCAATGAAGCTAGTCAGCCACACTACATCCCTTCCCTCACTGTAAGCCCACTGTTTACCGCACCACCTGCATTAAATGTGCAGGTTTCGTCGCTAGGCCAAAGCAGCCAGGGAATCACCAGGTTTGTGGTAGGAAACACTGCATGTAGGGCACCAGCAAGAATACCATCTCCAACCCTCTCTCAGTCTGCCATGTCCACAGGAACCCCCGCTAGTTCCACCATCTGCAGCTCTCCAGTCCAGCTCACCCTACATGAGACTCTCGTTAGGAAAAGGAAGTACTCATCCTCACATCCGCGTACACAGGGTTTGAACGCCCACATTGCTAGACTAATCTCATTAGAGATGATGCCCTACTGGTTAGTTGAAAGCGAAGCTTTCAAAGCCCTGGTGGACTACGCTATACCACGCTACGAGCTACCCAGTCGACACTTCTTTTCGAGAAAAGCCATCCCAGCCCTCCACCAGCATGTAAAAGACCGCATCGTCCATGCACTCAGGCAATCTGTGAGTACAAAGGTGCACCTGACAACAGATGCATGGACCAGTAGGCATGGCCAGGGACGTTACGTGTCCATCACGGCACACTGGGTTAATGTGGTGGATGCATGGCCCACAGGGGACAGCAATATTGGGACAGTTCTGCCTAGCCCACGGTCTAGGAAACAGTTGGCTGTAGGCGTTCTCCCCCCCTCCTCCTCCTCCTCGTCCTCCTGCAGAAGCAAGAGCTCGTCCACAGACCGCAGTCGCACAACCACTCCATCCGCAGCTGCCACTGTTGCACACGAGGTGTCCCATTATGGGACAGCTAGTGGCAAGCGTCAGCAGGCTGTATTGGCAATGAAGTGTTTGGGCGACAACAGACACACCGCGGTAGTTCTGTCCGAGTTCTTGCAGAAAGAAACTCAGTCATGGCTGGGCACTGTACATCTTGAGGCAGGCAAGGTAGTGAGTGATAACGGAAGGAATTTTATGGCTGCCATAGCCCTTTCACAACTGAAACACATTCCTTGCCTGGCTCACACCTTAAACCTGGTGGTGCATTGCTTCCTGAAAAGTTATCCCGACCTGCTCCTCAAAGTGCGCAGACTTTGCGCGCATATCCGCCGTTCGCCCGTACACTCCAGCCATATGCAGAACCATCAGCGGTCTTGGAACCTTCCCCAGCATCGCCTAATCATTGACATTGCAACAAGGTGGAACTCCACACTGCTCATGCTTCAGAGACTGTGCGAACAGAGGCATGCTGTTATGTATTTGTGGGAGGAAACATATACACGGGCAGGCAGTTGAATGGCAGACATGGAGTTGTCAGGTGTGCAGTGGTCGAAGGTACAGGACCTGTGTCAAGTCCTTCAGTGTTTTGAGGAATGCACATGGCTGGTTAGTGCAGACAACGCCATAATAAGCATGAGCATCCCCCTAATGCGTCTGCTGATGCAAAGTTTGAAGCACATAAAGGAGCAGGCGTCTGCAGCCGAGGAAGAGGAAAGCCTTGATGACAGTCAGCCATTGTCTGGTCAGGGCAGTCTACAGGACGAGATAGCGGGCGAAGAGGAGGAGGACGAGGAGGATGATGGGGATGAGTATTTTTTGAATGAGGAAGCTTCTCAGGGGCAAATAGAAACTGTTGGCGTTGCAAGGCCGGGTTCAGGTTTTTTGAGGGAGACAAGTGACGTAGATTTGCCTGAAACTGCCCCTCAACCCAGCAAAACCACAGATTTCACAACTGGAACTTTGGACCACATGGAAGATTATGCCTTACATATCCTCAAAAGGGACCCATGCATTATTAAAATGATGACGATTACTGGTTGGCCTGCCTTCTTGGTCCTCGCTATAAAGGCAAATTGCAAAATATCATGCCACATGAGAATCTCGAACAAATATTAGCAACCAAACAAGCAACTCTGGTAGACCGTTTGATTCAGGCATTCCCAGCACACAGCGCCGGTGATGGTTCTCACACGAGGTGCAGGGGGCAACAGGGCAGAGGTGTTAGAGGTGCACAAATCAGAAGTGGCGTTGGACAGAGGGGTTTTCTGACCAGGTTTTGGAGTGATTTCGCAATGACCGCAGACAGGACAGGTACTGCAGCATCAATTCAAAGTGACAGGAGACAACATTTGTCCAGTATGGTTACTATTTTTCATCCCTTATCAATGTTCTCCCTCAACCGTCATTCCCATTTGATTACTGGGCATCCAAAATAGATCCCTGGCCTGAATTTGCAGAATATGCATTGCAGGACCTTGCTTGCCCAGCAGCTAGCGTGCTATCAGAAAGATTATTCAGTGCTGCTGGTTCAATATTGACCGAAAAAAGGACTTGTCTGGCTACCCAAAATGTTGATGATCTAACCTTCATTAAAATGAACCACTCATGGATTTCAAATTATTTTGCCCCACCTTTCCCGGCTGACACCTAGCTTTCCTATAAAAAGGTCTTGCTTGTGGACTGGTCTTACTGACTGTTCCAATCTCTTAATCTGCAGCAGCTGTTTGTTCTCCTGGTTGCCTTTCCTGAGCTTCAATCTTCAGGCTCTTGTTAAATAGTTTTTTAATCGAACAACTGCAGTGGGGCTACTAGTTGGGTTGGGGCCTACTACCAGTGTATGCCGCTACAAGGTGTTCTCCTGGTTGCCTTTCCTGAGCTTCAATCTTCAGGCTCTCGTTAAATAGTTTTTTAATGGAACAACTGCAGTGGGGCTACTAGTTGGGTTGGGGCCTACTACCAGTGTCTGCCGCTCCAAGGTGTTCTCCAGGTTGCCTTTCCTGAGCTTCAATCTTCAGGCTCTTGTTAAATAGTTGTTAAATGGAACAACTGCATTTGGCCTACTAGTTGGGTTGGGGCCTACTAACGGTGTATGCCGCTCCAAGGTGTTCTCCAGGTTGCCTTTCCTGAGCTTCAATCTTCAGGCTCTTGTTAAATAGTTTTTTAATGGAACAACTGCAGTGGGGCTACTAGTTGGGTTGGGGCCTACTACCAGTGTCTGCCACTCCAAGGTGTTCTCCAGGTTGCCTTTCCTCAGCTTCAATCTTCAGGTTCTTGTTAAATAGTTGTTAAATGGAACAACTGCATTTGGCCTACTAGTTGGGTTGGGGCCTACTAACGGTGTCTGCTGCTCCAAGGTGTTCTCCAGGTTGCCTTTCCCGAGCTTCAATCTTCAGGCTCTTGTTAAATAGTTTTTTAATTGAACAACAGCAGTGGGGCTACTAGTTTGGCTGGGGCCTACTAACGGTGTCTGCCGCTCCAAGGTGTTCTCCAGGTTGCCTTTCCTGAGCTTCAATCTTCAGGCTCTCGTTAAATAGTTTCTTAATCGAACAACTGCAGTGGGGCTACTAGTTGGGTTGGGGCCTACTACCAGTGTATGCCGCTCCAAGTTGTTCTCCTGGTTGCCTTTCCTGAGCTTCAATCTTCCGGCTCTCATTAAATAGTTGTTGAAACAACACTGCATTAGGCCTACAAGTTGGGTCTGGGTTCTACAAACGGTGTCTTCCGCTCCAAGGTGTTCTCCAGGTTGCCTTTCCCTAGCTTCTATCTTCAGGCTCTCGTTAAATTGTTTTTAATATAACACTGCATTTGGCCTACTTGTTTTGTTGGCCCTACCAACGGTGTCTGCCGCTCCTTGATGTTCTCCTACACTGAACAAACCAGTGCCACCTGTTTACTACTGTTATCAATTTTGAACTGCATTTAGCCTACTTACTGATTTGGGCCTACTCACTGTGTCAGCCTCTCATTACAGTTGTATTCCACTGAACAAAGCAATGCCCCCTGGTTAGTCCTGTTACCAATTTTGAACTGCATTTAGCCCACTTTATTCTTTGGGCCTATATCTTTGTTTCCTCCTCATCCTGCCCATTGCCCAGCCAGTGATAGATGAGTCTGCTGGTACATTGACCCAGAACGCTACATTCCCCGTGCATGCTACACAGCAAGAATGTGACCCTGCTGAAAGTCAAGTTCCCCTTCCCGCATACCATAACATTTTACACTGGGACAAAGAAGAAGGTGCAGATGAAAGTGCAGGTTCCTTCATCAGGTGGGGGGGAATACTTGTTGGCGACGTCACTGGCACAGGGCCCCTCATAGTATGCAAAAAGTGTCGATGTCGGTGGAAGGCGCCCCCGCCGTGCAAACACCCCGCCGTACTTTGAGGGGCCCTGTGCCAGTGCCAATGCCAACAAGTGGGCCCCCCCTGTTTGCTCAGGATCACAGCACTTGCAAAGTTTAAATACTTACCTCTCCCTGCTCCACTGCCGTGACGTGGTCCAGATTACCTGGGCCCACTAAATACTTGAACCAGCCCTACCCCCCACAACTTTAGCCAAATGACCCCCAAATTCCAATGCCTAACTATTATTATAAGGTAAATTAAGATTGACAAGCTTCAGTAACAAGAATGGATGTTTTTGCCATTAAAATGGGCACTGTAGGTGTTTTCCTGGCCTCCACTCACTGCCGACTATGCTTCCCCATTGACTTGCATTGGGTTTCGTGTTTCGGTCGATCCCCAACTTTTCGCGATAATCGGCCGATTCCACTCGACTTGACTTTTGAGATAGTCGGGTTTCGCGAAACCCGACTCGACCCTAAAAAACTAAAAGTCGCTCAACCCTAGTCCTCAGCTGAATTACAACAAATCACAGTACAGCTTCTGGCGGCAACAGACGGTCGACGGTTTTGCCTACTGAGCCCCTAGTCCATAAATCTGTGCAGCCAAAGTGGGGAGCGCTGCAGGAGTCTCTGTCTCACACGTGTGCTGCTGCACATCTATCAGCAATGGGGAACATATCTCAGTGTCCTGCTACTGGCACCAGCTCCTCTGGGCAAGCACTGCACTCTGCTTGGCCAGGCATGCGGTGCTCTGAACACTTACTGGCTCACTGGAGCATTTGTCTAAGCTCTGCCAGGGCATGTCTCCATGCACTTCTGTCTGCTCTCACTGCCGGCGGTAAACTGTGACCTCTTTCAAGGGCTTCCTGCTTACTGCCTGGCTTAGCCACGCCACCTATGCCTGGGTCATGGGACCTGTCCGTTTCCCCATTCTTTATCCCCTGCAACACTGGATGCAGCCTTGGCAGTTCCAGACCCGGCATGACGCAGGTACCCGCAGCCTGGTCTTCCACCTTAAACATCCAAATTTGGGGCAAGCCTTGCATTCACTGCATAAGCAAACAATATGGTAGTGCCAACTTCCTAATAATTGGAACATTGATTTCAGGAGGCCTTACTGTACATCTCTTCAAAGGGATATTGAGGTGTGTCTTAATATGGGGCAGGCATTGCATTCAATGCATAGGCAAACCGTATAGGAGGACCAAATTCCTAATAATGGGAACATTGTTTTAGGGGGCACTCCTGTACGTCTCTTCAAATGGGTATTGGGGTGCGTCTAAATTTGGTGCAGGGCAGGCCTTGCATTTAATGCATAGGCAAGCAGTATGAGAGTACCAACTTCCTAATAATCATAGAATCATAGAATGGTAAAGATGGAAGGGACCTCCTGGGTCATCTGGTCCAAACCCTGCTCAAAGCAGGATTCACTAAATAATTTCAGACAGATGTCTGTCCAGCCTCTGTTTGAAAACATCCATGGAAGGAGACCTCACCACCTCTCGTGGCAGCCTGTTCCACTAATTGATCACCCTAACTGTCAAAAAGTATTTTCTAATATCTAATCTGTGTCTCCCCCCATTCAGTTTCATCCCATTTCTTCTAGTCTTTACTTGTGCAAGTGAGGATAAAGATGATCCTTCTACAATGTGACAGCATCAAAAACGCTACGTGTGAACAAAGCCCAAGGTGTGGAAGAGCATTTTTGGTTTTGATTATTTATTTTGCCTTATATACAAGTCATTATTCCTTAAGATATTTCCAAGGAAACTCCATTTTGTTTTTGTTTTTTATGTTTTATTGTGAGTGTTGTGAATTCCGATCTTGGGCTCCCTCCGGTGGTTGTAAGTGGCACTTTTGTGAGTTCTGCTCTTGGGCTCCCTTTTGTGGTTTCTAGTGGTATGGCTGCTCCTTGGAGTTAGCTGTCTTCAGCTGCTTCCACTGATCGTCTTTTCTGCTCGGCTATTCATGCCTGGCTCTGTCCTTCAGCCAGTGCCACTTGTAAATGGTTCCTGGTTGGATTCACATCTCTTTGGAGTTCCCTGTTATCCTGACCAGTTCAGCAAAGCTAAGTTTTTGCTTGCTCTTTCTTGTTCACAGTTTGTGGACTTATCCGTTCTGTGCTTCTATGTTTGTCCAGCGTTATCAGTATGAATTACTTCTGTCTTGCTGGAAGCTTTGGGAAGCAGATTTACCCTCCACACCTTTAGTCAGGTGTGGAGATTTTTAGTAAACTCTGCGTGGATTTTTGTAGTGTTTTATACTGACCGCACAGTATTCCATCCTGTCCTATCTATCAAGTTAGACTGGCCTCCTGTGCTCATCCTGGTTTCATTCTATGTATGTCTTTTCCCTCTCCACTCACAGTCATTATTTGTGGGGGGCTAATCTATCCTTTGGGGATTTTCTCTGAGGCAAGATAGTTTTCCTGCTTCTATCTTTAGGGGTAGTTAGCTCTTAGGCGGTGACGAGGTGCTTAGGGAGAGTTAGGAGCACCAGACGGCTACTTCTAGTGTTGTGTTGAGCTTAGGGACTGCGGTCAGTACAGTTACCACTTCCTTCAGAGCTCGTTCCATGTTGCTCCTAAACCACCGCATCATAACATGTGAGTCTGTAAAAGTGGCGTAAGACTCGGACAACATTGTTCACAGCAGGGACCTGGTAGTCAGAAAAGCTTCCAGGGGTCTTCCTCAGGGATGTTCCCATGTCATTTGAGCACTGTTCCAATCAATTTCAGGTATTTCTAGTCCCTCTAAAGCCTGCCGGGGCGCCATGGTAAAAATGCTTGAATTTCCCATAGATTTACATTGGGCTCATTACTCGGGTCAAGCACCCAAGCATTCCTATTTGCTCAACCCGAGCAAGGGGCACCCGAGCATTTTAGTGCTCACCCATCACTAGTAATAATCCATATTATATTATAATCCATATCAGTGCACCTGTTACTTAGGGAGAGTGGGCAGGGAGAAGCTGCTGGGGACTGGCCATTTCTACTAGTCACAAGAGCATTTCATAGTCAAGCATGAATGGCTGGAACATACAGCCGCTTCTCGTTCATGGATTGAAGTGAGTATTTTTTTTTTACTTTTTGTTGGCTTTCTATGGTTTATCAAAATGGCAGCCAGCTGGCCACAATTTTGCTGAATTTAATAAGTTTAAAGGGAACCTGTCACCCCCAAAATCGCGGGTGAGGTAAGCCCACCGGCATCGGGGGCTTATCTACAGCATTCTGGAATGCTGTAGATAAGCCCCCAATGTATCCTAAAAGATGAGAAAAAGACATTAGATTATACTCACCCAGGGGCGTTCCCTCTGTTGGTCTGGGTCTGGTGCCTCCCATCTTCATCAGATGACGTCCTCTTTGAATCTTCATGTTGCGGCTCCGGCGCAGGCGTACTTTGTCTGCCCTGTTGAGAGCAGAGCAAAGTACTGCATTGTGCAGGCTCCGGGCCTCTCTGACCTTTCCCGGCGCCTGCTCACTGCAGTGCTTTGCTCTGCCCTCAACAGGGCAGACAAAGAATGCCTGCGCTGGAGCTGCAGCGTTAAGACCAGAAGAGGATGTCATCTGATGAAGATGGGAGGCGCCGGACCCAGACCAACAGCGGGAACGCCCCTGGGTGAGTATAATCTAACATCTTTTTCTCATCTTTTAGGATACATCGGGGGCTTATCTACAGCATTCCAGAATGCTGTAGATAAGCCCCGATGCCGGTGGGCTTACCTCACCTGCAATTTTGGGGGTGACAGGTTCCTTTTAATTATTTCCACTCGCAATTCTTAATAGGGATATTCTTGGATTGGTTTAGCTACAGTCACTACATTTAAAAATAGACATCATCCTTTAACCCTTGTACAAAAATGAGTTTCTTGGACCATTTTCATGGAGTAGATGTTGGCTGGTAAAGACATCTGTCAGATGAGGTACTCTAGATGGGTCATAACAAGAGGTGGAAAACAGGACAAAATTTGAATTAGAAAAGGGGAAAATTAATATCAGGAGGATGGAGTCTGGGACAGAATAGTTAAGAAAGTAGCCAAACGGATCAAGGTCAGTAACAACCGTCACCAACAAAATCGAGCACCAAGGTATTGCTAACAGCAGACCAGGGTAAATATAAAATTAGAACTAAAAGCTTGCATCTGACTGCTGGTGGTTTTAACAGGGTGTGACCCCGCCCAAGGCTCATAGCAGAGAATTAAATAAATCTTATAATAAGTTTTTTGTAGCAAGGTTTAACTTGATTACGCCCGCATTGTTCAGTGGCGCAGTTAAGTGGGAGTATCTTCAAACATGGATGCAGCAAAATAAGCCTTTGTGAGCAATGGCCTGCAGTTTATAAATATTGTTGGATTGACAACAGAGAAGTACAACATAGTACACGTCTGCGCAAGGAAAGATTGCTTTGTGCAGGCGTGTACTACGGAGGACAGAGAATGAACTTAAATCCAATATTGCAGCCAGCATGCAGCCAGCGGGTAAGGAAAGGATGAATCAAACACCTGAAAACCCCGCCTCTATGGCTGAAAATTGTTCCCTCCAATTTCTGGTGACAGAGTTCCTTTAAGAGAGGATATGATTTTCTTGCACAAACTTGGAAAAGGATACAAATAATAGCAAATGCATTTAATGCAACTAGAGATATGTTTGGATGGACAGTTTGCAAATTCACAGTTAAAGTAAAACTGGGTGCACCTCTTGGAATTGTCAGAAAGATTAAACTATAACTAGTTGCCATCAAACTCCTGAGAAGGCAGGAGGTCAAAAACCCTTGAGTAACTGCACATGTACTACAGCAGAATTTGGTTACACCTTTCCTGACTCAAAAACTAGAAAAAAAGTTGTCTGTATTATGCAAAAAATCATATAAATAAACTACACGCATTTTTGGTGCTTGTTCTATTGAACATTATCATTAAATTTTAATATTTTGGCTTGTGGATAGAGATGGGTGAACACCTTCATGGTTGGGTCTGGCAGGTTCGGCTGAACAGTTACAAAAAGTTCAGTTTCAGGTACTAACAGTACCCATACCCAAACCCGGACTCCATTTACTTGAATGGGGGATCCGGACCCGAGCATCCAGTATTTGCTGCGCTGTCATGTGCATGAGAGCGCAGCAAACACCATTTCTGATCAGCGGTGAAATAATCTCCGCTGGTCAGAGAGCCGCGGTTCCTATGATGTCAAAAGACAGGGGGAGCACTCAGCTGTGATCAGAGGTATAAAGTTTACCTCCGGGCACTGGTGTCAGCTGATGGGACAGCTGATCACATTATCTGATACCTGCTGCCGCTAATTACAGTGAGAGCTAATAGCAGCTCATTCACCAGTGGTTCTCAGACTGGACAGTCACATCTTGGCATCTCTGAGGTTGAAAACTATTTCTCACCCAGAAATGGATAACGGAGTTGCACAAAAGACGGACAAGTATGGCATATTGTTGTTTTTTTATTTAACTTTTATTACAGGAGATCGAGGGCTTTGCTGGAATTAGACGCTTAAATTAAAATGGAAAACTGTGCTTAGTTTTATTTCAAATAAAAGACTTTATTCTTATTGTGTCTTTATTTACCACACAACTGTAGAATTAGTAATGGATAGGTGTCTTTTAGATGCCTCTCCATTGCTAAGTCGTGGGCTTGATGTCACCGAACAATACAAAGGTGACATCAACCCCACAAATATGAACCCCACTTGCCACCGCTACAGGGCAAGTGGAAAGATCTGGGCAAAGTGCCAGAATTGGTGCATCTAATAGATGTGCATTTTCTGAGCAGCTGCAGGCTGCTATTTTTAGGCTGGAGGGCCTATATCTATGGCCCCTTACCAGCCTGAGAATACCAGCCCCAAGCTGTCAGCTTTAGCAAGGTTGAATGTCAAAAATAGGGGGACGCCACGCTGCTTTTTTAAGTATTTATTTAAATAATTTAAAAAACAACATGGGGACCCCTCTATTCTTGATAACTAGCATTGCTGAAGCTGACAGCTGAGGGTTGCCCCCAGCTGTGAGTTTTGTCTGGCTGGTTATCAAAAATACAGAGAATCCATGCCATTTTTTTTATTTATTTACAACACAGGAGCAACTAATAAATACTCCCATCCACCGCTCCTGCGCTTGCTGTTATTAGTGGCAGCAAGTGGCAGCTGATGGGAGCTGTAGTCCCATCAGCTGACACCAGTGACCTAAGGTAAAGTTTATACCTCCGATCACAGCTGAGCTCTCCCACTGTCATTTGACAGGATATGAACCGGTTCTCTCTGACTGGCGGGGATGATTTCCACACTGATCAGAAGCGGTGTTTGCCACGCTGCAATGCACATGAAAGCTCAGCAAACACCCGGTGTTCAGGCAGCCAAACAGTAACACGGACTTCATCAGGACACTTTGGTGTCCGTGGTCGAACAGTAGGTGTTCGGTACGGACGCTGAACTTTACTGTTCGGGTTCACCCATCTCCACTTGTGGTTCAATAGTTAGTCTGTAGGAGGAAGAATGAAGTACCATATATGCTGAAAGGAACACTCTGCTTATAGAGAAGTATGCAAGGCTCTGGGACATCTTTATGTTGTCTGCCACTTACAAGCGGCAGCATGTGGAGGGAAAATTTGATTCAATCAAGTATCAAGAATCCCTATAAGAAAATGTCATGTCTTCTATGAAGAAGCTGAATTTTTGGTATAATTGATCTTTAAGAACAGGATAATGATCCAAAGCATACTTCAAAGTTCATTAAGGCTTGTCTTATGAAGCAGTCCTGGAATATTCTAGAGTGGACTTCACAGTCTCCTGACTTGAATTCAATAGAAACGTTTTATAGGATTTGCACCTTAATTTAAAATACAGTGCTGCTCTGCAGACATCAATGCACAATGTTTTCTGTTCTTTCGTTTCTACATGGTTTTGCAATTTGGAATTTTCTGGCCATTCATCAAAAATATTATGTGGTCACATACTTTTATTGAATTAGAAGGTTCCAATCCCCAAATTGCAATCTTCTAGTTTATTTCAATGGTGGATAGGGTTGAGGTCTGGGCTTTATGTCATCCAGCCAAGTTTTTCCATTCGAAAACACACCCAACCATGCCTTTCTTGAACGGCAAATAAGCCTCCTTACCTTGACAAGCCAGAGCTGGTATGTCACTCTCCATAAGGAGAAACGTTGCCCCTTAGATCCCAGTCCAGAGCCTTTCACCTAGCCAAATTAGTTATCATGCTTCGCACTGACAAGGGCCAACAGTCTGAAACACTGTGTCTGCGAATTGAGATACTGATTTGGCTTTTCTCCTAAGTCATACTGCACAACTCGTTAAAGGGTTGTCTGTGACTTGTAGGATTGCTACTTCCAACAGGTGGCGCTATAGAGTTTAAGTCCTCTTTTTCTCTGAACAGACAATTTGCATATTATATTTCCCAGAGGAGCATTGAATGGTGAATAAGCCTCCTTCCTTTTACAAGCCAGAGCTGGTATATCACTCTCCATAAGGAGAAACGTTGCCCCTTAGATCCCAGTCCAGAGCCTCTCATCTAGCCAAATTAGTTCTCATGCTTCACACTGACGAGGTCTAGCAGCCTAAAACACCATGTCTGCAAATTGAGACACTGATTTGGCTTTTATCCTAAGTCATATTGCACGACTCGTTTAAAGGGTTGATTGTGACTTGTAGGATCGCTACTTCCAACAGGTGGTGCTATAGAGTTTAAGTCCTCTTTTTCTCTGAAGAGGCAATTTGCATAGGTGAATCTAGGCATATTTATGCTGGATCAGAAAAGGACCTTACTCACACTGTTTCAACAAAGTTGGAAGCATAGAGGTGGACAAAATTATTTGGTGCATTGACCAAAATGTTTTATATACCCTCCACTAGGTGATTGACATGCTGCAGTAAAGATAACTAACCAATAATCACCCATTGGAGGCAGGAGTTAGACTGAGAATGGAGAATGGAAGGATTTCTACTGCCCAGAGAACTTCCAGATTCATTCAACTTGACTTCACATTGTTTCTCACCATATTAGTTCTCTGGCTACTAGAATTATCATTTTAAAGGCCACTTTTATATCCCAACAGCTAAAGGCATGCCCCCAATCCAGGCCTCAGGTTTTCTTCAATTGTGAACAATTCATTTTATATGATTCATCTTGACTGACAGGCCCTTATAGCAATAAAACAAGAAGAAGTCATTTTGCAAAATTCAAAGAATGTGTATTATGAAATTTAAATTCCGATGAACACACAATTTTTCATATCTGTCAGCTATTCATAAATTTGCCAATTTGCCTTTTTAATTACATTTCACAAAAGAACAAAACAGGACATAACATATTTCCCTTGATTGCATTTATTGTTTTATTTCAAGGACTTCCTAAAACCAGAGAATATTGGCAGTTTTAGTATATTCTCACTTTATCATTGGAAAATAATCTGCTATCTGGAAATGAATTAAATATAACTAATGCTTTGTAGGTTTTTGAGATGTTCTATTGTCACTGGATCATTATCGTTTGCTATATATTATAGGTAGAATCTATTGCCAACTGTAACTAAAACAAAAAATGGGATTCTTTCATTAAAAATTACATTTGCATGATTCAATGACACAAAAATAATATTACACTGATCACAACATATGGTCAGACCAATGGACATGAAAACTCTACAGAGCTTCAACAAGTACAGTATTTGTCCTGCTATAGATATGCTGCTAAAAGTTTAAAATAGATTAAATGGATGGATTAAGATTTTCTACTAGCGATTATAGTTAGTGATGATCGCATAGTGAAATATTCAGATACGGTAATAATTTCTAATATCCGTGTATTTGTACTGAATAACGAATCCAATGCAAGTCAATGAGAAAACACCAAATATTTGGTCGGGGCTCCTTTTGCAACAATTACTGCATCAATGAGGCATGGAATGGAGGCAATCAGTCTGTGGCACTGCTGAGGTGTTATGGAAGCACAGGTTGCTTTGATGACAGCCTTTAGCTTGTCTGCTTTGTTGGGTCTGGTGTCTATCATCTTCCTTTTGACAAGGTCAGACGAGTTTGCTAGCCAATCAAGCACAGTGATACTGTTGTTTTTAAACCAGGTATTGGTACTTTTGGCATCTGAGACAGGTGCCAAGTCCTGCTGGAGAATAAAATTTCCATCTCCGAAAAGCTTGTCGGCAGCGGGAAGCATGAAGTGCTCTAAAATTTCCTGGTAGACGGCTGCGCTGACTATGGTCTTGATAAAGCACAGTGGACCTATACTAACAGATGGATGACATGGCTCTCCAAACCGTCACTGATTGTGAAAACTTCGCACGAGACCTCAAACAGCATGGATTGTGTCCCTCTCCACTCTTCCTCCAAACTCTGGGACCTTGATTTCCAAGGTTTCACATTTAGCTAGTGAAAAAATAAGATTTATAATGGTAGATCCGTGCATGGAGCACAACCACAACAGAATCAGTGCACAACATACTTGTATGACATGTGCCCCGCTGTGTTTGTCTGTGGACTTCAGTAATGGAAAAAAAATAAATAAATAAAAAATATTGCTGGATGGTTGATTTCACAGCCACACAGGACACTACCTAGCTAAACTATCTGAGTTAGAAATAACTACCTAGCTAACTACCGTATATATTCGAGTATAAGCTGACCCGAGTATGAGCCGACCCCCTAATTTTGCCACATAAAACTGGGAAAACTTATTGACTCGAGTATAAGCCTAGGGTAGGAAATGCAGCAGCTACCGGTGAATTTCAAAAATGAAAATAGATGCTCCATACCATTCATTATTGCCCCATAAGATGCTCCATATAAAGCTGTGCCATATATAATGCTGCATACCGTTCATTATTGCCCCATAAGATGCTCCATATAAAGCTGTGCCACATATAATGCTGCATACCGTTCATTATTGCCCCATAGATGCTCCATATAAAGCTGTGCCACATATAATGCTGCATACCGTTCATTATTGCCCCATAGATGCTCCATATAAAGCTGTGCCATATATAATGCTCCATACTGTTCATTATTGCCCCATAGATGCTCCATATGAAGCTCTGCCACATATAATGCTCCATATTGTTCATTATTGCCCCATAGATGCTCCATATAAAGCTGTGCCATATATAATGCTCCATACTGTTCATTATTGCCCCATAGATGTGCCATATAAGGCTGTGCCATATAGTGCTCTGCACCGTTCATTATTGCCCCATAGATGTGCCATAGAAAACTCTGCCATATAGTGCTCTGCATCGTTTATTATTGCCCCATAGATGTGCCATAGAAAGCTCTGCCATATAGTGCTCTGCACCGTTCATTATGGCATTATGGACCCATAGATGTGCCATAGAAAGTTCTGCCATATAGTGTCTGCACCATTCATTATTGCCCCATAGAAAGCTGTGCCATAAAAAGCTCTGCCATATAGTTCTCTGCACCGTTCATTATTGCTCCAAAGAAAGCTGTGCCATATAAAACTGTGCCATATAGTGCTCTGCACCGTTCATTATTGCCCCATAGATGTGCAATAGAAAGCTGTGCTACCGGTATATATAATGCAGCGGCTGCTGCAATAAAAAAAAATGCCATACTCACCTCTCTTGCTTGCAGCTCCTCAGCGTCCCGTCCCGGCGTCTCTCCGTGCTGATTGATCAGGTAGAGGGCGTCGCGCACACTATACGTCATCGCGCCCTCTGACCTGAACAGTCAGAGCCAGAGGATGGGAAGATGGAGCGGCGCCCAGCGTGTGGAGCGTGGACAGGTAAATTTGTAATAATTACCTGCTCCCAGCATCCCGCTCCTTCTCCCGGACAGCTGGTCTCCGGGTGCCGCAGCCTCTTCCTCTATCAGCAGTCACAGTTACCGCTCATTAGAGAAACAAATATGCGGCTCCACCCCTATTGGAGTGGAGTCCATATTAATTTCTCTAATGAGCGGTCCCACGTGACCGCTGAACAGGGGAAGAGCTGCGGCACCCGAAGACCATGGGACTGCAGGGACAGCGCCAGGATCGCCGGGACTACGTGAGTATGCCTCACCCCTCTCTCCCCCTCACCCGCTGACCCCACCGCCGACCATGACTCGAGTATAAGCCGAGAGGGGCACTTTCAGCCCAAAATTTGGGCTGAAAATCTCGGCTTATACTTGAGTATATACGGTACCTAAAATCTATCTGCTAACAGTGCCGGCATCAGGAGCAGACTCTCTGCACTGTTATACTGGTTAAGTGCGAAAACAAGATGTCCGCTTTTTATGTAGAGAGGGATATGTGATTTCAGCAGCCAATGACACAAGCCAATGTGTCAGGATATTGTGGATGTTTCCTACACCATGATTGGCTAGTTAAAATGTGCACACATAAAGTTAGGAAAAGAAAATTACTGTTTACAAGCATCAGCAAAGTGTTAATCTGCACAGCGGGTAAGCCCACTCAGTGCTTTGGTAATTGCATGAACTGATGCTGCAAGCATGTATACAGCAGTAAGTGCTCCGTTAGCCGCGGTGCCACTCCAAAGAAAATAGCCACAATGGATACAAAAATTGAAAGGAACGGATGGCACTCACTGGTTAAAAAACTTCTTTATTCCAATACTTTAAAACATCAGTGTCGGGAGGATAGGAGCAGGAGTGGAATGGACGACAGCCGTTTCGCGCTGCAGTGGCACTTCTACTGGTCACCCGTAGAAGCGCTGCTGCAGCGTAAAACGGCTGTCATCCATTCAACTCCTGCTCCCATCCTCCCGACGCCGATGTTTTAAAGTATTGGAATAAAGACGTTATTTAACCGGTGAGTGCCATCCGTTCCTTTCAATTTTTGTATTTATTGTTTACAAGCATGCTGTGCCTCTGAGCTCTGCAACCCCCTCGTCTCATCAATCACATGCCTCATGCTCATGATGCACCACCATTATCATAGTCATAGTGCTGAAAATACTTTAGTGGCAATGAAAATATTTTCCTGCACTTTTTACCGAATAATACCAATTATTTTCAATTTTATTAAATTTTGCTTGTGTTTCGTATCACAAATCCGAATGTGCCATATTCATGCCGAATTTATATTTGGCAGTTGTTTTTGAACAAATTTGCTCATCACTAGTTAGCAACAGCAATTTTTTTTTACTGTAAAATATATCTACACAAAGCAGAATTTCACTGCCACTAAATTACAAGATTAGATAGGGTGTGCTGAATCACGTTTACAAGTGTCAAGATTTTTTTTACTGGGCAACATCTCAAGTCAAAGAACAAAGTCGCCGCCACTAAATGACAAGGTGAGATATGATATGGTGAACCCCGTTTGCAACCGCAAAAATATTTTTTTTTACTGTAAAACAGCTCTGCAGAAAGTTAATTGGCCCTCCAGGCTGCACCCCAATATTATGCCTAATGATTTTAAGTGGAAATCTGGCCTTCTGATTTGCCAGTGAAACACAGTTTTATGGGGCCTTCCGGAGAATGCAACACAGATTTTGCACATTCTGCTTTGATACTGGAAGATTGATTTCACAAAGGACAGGATCCTATCTATTCAACTGACAAGTTCACTTTTAGCACTGGCACTAGCTTAGGAGCGACTTCTCTGCACTGTGACACTGGGGCAACTATTCCACCAAAACAAGATGTCTGCTTTTTATATGGCCAGCAGGGCTGTACTGGCCATTGGGCAGTTCTGGCAAATGCCAGAAGGGCCGGTGTCAGTAGTAGGCCGCTGCACACTGTGCCATTGTTAGCGGCGCCAGCGCCGACTCGCCCCCCCTCCAGCTCCGCCGCATTCAACTATACCGGCGTCAATGATGCCGGTACAGTTGAATGCAATGATGGAGGAGAGAGCATCTCACGACATCATATCATCACGCACCTGCTGTGTGGCCGGGCAGGGAAGCGGCAGCCACTGAGACTGGAGCAGGGAGCAGCGCGGGCATAAGGAGAGGTGAGGAGAGAGTTTTTTTAACTGGACTGGGGCCAGTCTTGGGGGGGCTGTGCTTTTTACTACTACGTGGGCTGTGTGTGCTGTATACTACTGTGTGGGCTGTATACTATTACGTGGGCTGTGTGTGCTGTATACTACTGCGTGGGTTGTGTGTGCTGTATACTACTGTGTGGGCTGTGTGTGCTGTATACTACTCTGTGGGCTGTATACTACTACGTGGGCTGTGTGGGCTGTATACTACTATGTGGGCTGTGTGTGCTGTATACTACTGTGTGGGCTGTGTGTGCTGTATATTACTCTGTGGGCTGTATACTACTACGTGGGCTGTGTGTGCTGTCTATTACTGTGTGGGCTGTACTGTATACTACTACGTGGGCTGTGTGTGCTGTATACTACTGCATGGGCTTTATGTGCTGTATTCTACTCTGTGGGCTGTATACTACTACGTGGGCTGTGTGTGCTGTGTATTATTGTGTGGGCTGTATACTACTACGTGGGCTGTGTGTGCTGTATACTACTGCGTGGGCTGTGTGGGCTGTATACTACTGTGTGGGCTGTGCTGTATACTACTATGTGGGCTGTGCTGTATACTAGGTGGGCTGTGCTATATTATGCAGGCTGTGCTATATACTATGTGGGCTGTGCTATATACTATGTGGGTTGTGCTATATACTATGTGGGTTGTGCTATATACTATGCGGGTTGTGCTATATACTATGCGGGTTGTGCTATATACTATGCGGGCTTTGAATTATACTATGGGAGGTATATTATAGTCTATGGGGGAGGCCGTGTTATATACTATGTGGCTGTGTTATATACTATTGTGGGGGTATATTATATTCTATGGGGGAGGCTGTGTTATATACTATGGAGGGCTACATTATATATTATGGGGAGGTGGGCTGTATTATCTTCCATGGGGGGCTGTATTAGATTTTATAAAGGATGATTGCATCATACTCTTTAATGGGGCTGCATTATATTTTATGGGGAGGTGGGCTGTATTATATTCTATTCGGGGCTACATTATACTCTACGGGGGCTGTATTATATTTATATTCTATGAGGGGTGATTGCATCATACTCTGAGGGGGCTGCGTTAAACTATGAGGGGGGCTGCATTATTTTCTATTGGGGTTACATTATACTCTGTGTGGTGGCTGCATTATACTATATGTGGGCTGCATTATACTGTATCGAGGACTATGGGGAATACGTTATACTATATGAAGAACTATTGGGTGCATTAACCTATGGGAAGTGAATTGTACTACATGGATGACTATGGCGGGGCATTATACTATATGGAGCACTGTGAGGAGTGTATTATGCTATATGGATGACTATGAAGAGTGTATTATACTATGTGGAGGACTAAGCAGTGTATTTTAATATAAGGAAGACTATAGAGAGTGTATTATACTATATGAAGGACTGTGGTGCACATTATAATGTATGGAGGACTATGGGGTGTATTTTACTAAACAAGTAAAATGCTGCATATTTAGATTATTTTTGCAGGAACAAAAATCATTGTTCTCTGCAGCACATCGTCGACGTAAACTGTAGATGTGCTGCTGATAAAATGATACTGTATGGTGATCTGTTAGTGATCTATTAGTGATCGTTCTGTCCCATCATTATTCCTCAGCTGGTAGAAAGAGGCCAGGAAACAAGCGTTGAATAACTTCAGTATTGTCGATCAAACTCATTTAGCGGCCTGAACTCAGCGCATGTAAATACAACCAAAATGCTTTTGCGTGATGTGCAGTATGTTAGCATTTGGGGCCCCATTATAAACTTTGCCTATTGCTCCACTTTGCCTAAAACCGGCCCTGCCTACAAGTGCACAAAGATATTATACAGTCACCATTTGACAAGTGGACCTGTGTAACTTCAAATGCCAGGGCTGAATTTTAGTCCTAGTCCGGACCTGATGGCCAGGAACATGTGACATTAGCAGCCAATCACAGAAGACCTTGTTTCATAATTTTGTGGATTGTTTCTGTGCCCTGATTGGCTGCTGGCATCAACACACATAAAGTTAAGGAAAAAAAGAGCAAGCCGGTTTTGTCACCTATCCACACACTCTTCTACCCTGACCACACCCCTTCCCCTCATCACTCCACTCATCATACAGCACCACTATCTTAGCCAAAGTAATGACAGAACCATTAGTGGAACAATGAACGAGTTTTCCCAACTTTGAGTAAAAATGCTTGTGAATGCGACATGAATCCGAATGTGCTACATTTGTGCCGAATTTGAATTTGGTGAATGTTTTCCTAATATGTTCGCTCATTTTTAGTTGCGAACTTTGACAGCAGGTCGGGGCACCATTGTTGTGGCGATGAGCACAGTTCACGCTCCAGGGCTTTAAGGTACCTTCACACATAACGATATCCTTAACGATATCGTTGCTTTTTGTGACGTAGCAACGATATCGTTAAGGAAATCGTTATGTGTGACAGCGACCAACGATCAGGCCCCTGCTGGGAGATCGTTGGTCGCTGAACAAAGTCCAGAACTTTATTTTGTCGCTGGATCTCCTGTGGACATCGCTGGATCGGCGTGTGTGACGCCGATCCAGCGATGTCTTCACTGGTAACCAGGGTAAACATCGGGTAACTAAGCGCAGGGCCGCGCTTAGTAACCCGATGTTTACCCTGGTTACCAGCGTAAAAGTAAAAAAAAACAAACACTACATACTTACCTACCGCTGTCTGTCCCCGGCGCTCTGCTTCTCTGCACTCCTCCTGTACTGGCTGTGAGCGTCGGTCAGCCGGAAAGCAGAACGGTGACGTCACCGCTCTGCTTTCCGGCCGCTGTGCTCACAGCCAGTACAGGAGGAGTGCAGAGAAGCTGAGCGCCGGGGACAGACAGCGGTAGGTAAGTATGTACTGTTTTTTTTTTTTTACTTTTACGCTGGTAACCAGGGTAAACATCGGGTTACTAAGCGCGGCCCTGCGCTTAGTTACCCGATGTTTACCCTGGTTACCCGGGGACTTCGGGATCGTTGGTCGCTGGAGAGCTGTCTGTGTGACAGCTCTCCAGCGACGCTGCAGCGATCCGGATCGTTGTCGGTATCGCTGCAGCGTCGCTGAGTGTGAAGGGGCCTTTAGAGTTTACTTAATCCAGCAGTAAGAATAGATCTGGCAGCCTACCATTGTATTACCTGTGACAGGTTGCCTAGCCTGTCATCAAAGGAAGATAAAGTCACAATGACAGCCCTGGTGCAAAATCGGCTGTTACTGCACACTAAGAATTTGCAAAGCGTAACCACTTGTGAACACTGTAAGAAGTGATGAGTGGTAAGGGAGACTGCAGGACAGCACATAGGGATCCCCAAAATGAAGTTCATGCAGCAGCATAAAAATATCAGGTCAGAGACTCTCCTATGGCCTGTATCTGACATACAGTATTTGCCGTCTGCAAATGTCGTGCTCTGTCACGTTGCACATATACAAATGCAAATGGCAGCTAACATTGGATGAAAAAAAATGTACAAAAATAAACTATTATGCCTGTTCATTTTAAACTGTTATAAATATTTATGTTCCTATAATTACAAATAATTTATGTAAAATAAGTGATATATCCTTTTTAAGGTCTCTCAAATTATAAAACAAAAAATTTCAGTAATACTTTGTTTTAGGGCAGTCTGTAAGGGCAAAGTTACATTATGAAGTATGCATATATCCAAGTAGTGCATGGAAAGCATATCGAAATGTGAGGACTTCTTTTTAAGAAACTTTAAAGGGAGTCTGTCACCCCAAAATCGTATATGAACTGTGGCCACCGACATCAGGGGCTTATCTACAGCATTCTGTAATGCGACGCCCATCGGACCCGGACCGCACCTGGGTGAGTATAATCTAACCTTTATTTCTCATCTTTCAGGATACATCGGGGGCTTTTCTACAGCATTACAGAATGCTGTAGATAAGCCCCTGATTCCGGTGGCCGCAGCTCATATACGATTTTGGGGGCGACAGATTCCCTTTAAAGTAATATGATATATTATGAAAGCAATACTAATTTGCTTATTTGAAATGATATACAAATTTATGGCTACTTTTTTAGCCGTTCTAATGGAAATTTGCAGGTGATCTTGGGGTCAATGTCCCGTTGCATGACCCAATTAAGGCCAATCTATAGCTTTTGCATAAATATTCCTATATTTCATTAGTTTGATGTACATTGATGATGAATAACTAGAAGGAAACCGTAAAGCAAAACAGAAAATGAATGCTGTAACTCCAAATCAAATCGTAGCACACATTGTGAACACCTCAAGAACCCCTAAAGACCGAGCTCATACCATAGAAGTTAAAAATAAGTTACTAAAATCATCTGTGGCATCAACTGAAGAATATTCCCGACCTTTTACAACTTGTGACATTGAAATTGCCCTTGTTGATACTAAAAGTAACAAAGTTCCTGGATTTGATGGGATTCATTCCGAATTTCTCAAAAATTGTGGACCTTTAGCGACAAAATGGCTGGCAAAGTTCTTCTCAGATATCATGGAGAATGCTCAAGTCCCCAGTAAATTAAAACACGCCAAGATCATTGCATTGTTAAAACCTGGGAAGACTGAAGATAATCCATCAAGCTATAGACCCATTCATTTATTGAATTGCCTATACAAGCTGTTAGAATGCTTAATAACAAGATCAATTTAAAGATTTTCGACTCAGTACCTGTAGAGAAAGCCGGCTTTAGAACTGCTCGACACCTCATTGACCAAGTTTTAGCCTTGACAATGTTAATTGAAGCTGAATTTCAAAAGAACAAGAAGGTTTCAAAGGCGTTTATCGATCTTTCTGCAGCATATTACACTGTGTGGAGGGAAGGACTTTTATATAAATTTCTGAAGGTGCTTCCATGTAAGAAAATGATGTACCTCTTGAATAATATGATTGCAAATTGAACCTTTCAACTTATCATGGGTGATTTAACCAGTTGTAAGAAAACCTTAAACAATTGTTTGGCCCAGGGATCAGTGCTGGCACCTCTTCTGTTTGCTTTGTACCTAGCTGACATTCCTGACACACTATCGCAGAAATTTGGATATGCCGATAACTGGGCACTTGCTATAGTAAGCAAAACAATGGAGGAAGCAGAGGAGGTTCTAACAAAAGATCTTAGTGTAATGGGAAAGTATTTTCAACAATGGAGGCTAAAGCCCAATCCATCAAAAAGGAAAGTATGTTGCTTTAATTTACACAACGTAAGTGCTAAGACTGAACTCAAAGTATATTTTGAAGGTCAATTTGTCAAACACAACTTCAATCCCAAGTATTTAGGCGTAATCCTGGATAGAAGCCTAACCTTCAAATCTCACTTGGATATGACAGCACAGAAACTGTAAGGTGTCGAGTTCCCACCTCTGCACAGGGGGAATCTCGAACCATCTCTGCTGTGGTCTCCCATTCTTCTCCAGCCACAGTGGAGTCTGCTCAGCGGAGACATCGGTCCCAGCGTTTTGCTCAGTCTCACTCTGTGCATAGGGTTACTGCTGCTTTTCCTGCTTCTGCCATTGAAGCCAGTGCTGGGCAGCGGCGAGCAGACGCTTTTGGGACTAAGTCCTGCTTTTCCCCTTCTGAGCATGCCCAGGGCAAGATCTCCCATTGGAGATCGAGGGTCACATGCTCAGATACTGCAGCAGATCCCATTGGTCCTCCAGGAAAGTCCTGAAGGTGCTCAACTTCTGTGGCAGCCTCCCATTGGTCCTTCTGGGAAGGTCATGTATATGCTGCAGCTATATAAGGTTCGCATGACCGCATGGCCATGCGCTAGTATACAATTGTAATCGTGTGTGTGTTGATGAGTGCAAGTCGTTCCTTAAAAAAACCATCCTTTGTGTATGACTGTTCGCGTAAGGTGTATGGCTGCAATCTAGCGCCTGGCTGAACTCACAGCTTTAACACATGAAACAGTGCCTACTGCTGTGACCGCCAGTACGGCGCCACGCGCCATTTGAGCGCTTCTTTAACCCAAGTCTGGGTGGTTAGTGGCGTCCGCCAGTACGGCACAGTTCGCACTCTCGTGCTATTTAATTATTAGTTTTGTTACGTGCGGTACTGCGGCCCTGTGATGCAACAGGGTTCACTTCCTTCACACAGGGTGAAGTTAACCCGTGTGTGTATTCACATTGTACCGCCATATAGTCCGTCATTACTTGGCAACAGGTTCCATCTCTGCACGGTGGACCCTGGGCTGCGAATGCACCTTATTCTATCTTATCATTTGGTGCGTTCTGCTAGCCCTAACAGAAACTGAAAGTACGCAATAATATTATTCAGAAACTCTGCGGATCCTCCTGCGGTTCCTCAACACCTGTCGTGCGAATGTCTACACTTGCCTTGGTGTACTCTGCTGCAGAATATTGTTCTCCAGTATGGCTGAATAGATGTCATATGAATGCAATCGACAATCAGCTGAACAACTCTATGCGCATAATTTCTGGTGTTATCAGACCTATACCTGTACACTGGTTACCTGTCTTGTGCCATATTACATCTGCAGATCTGAGAAGACAAAAGCTCCTGCTTAAAGAATACACCAAAGTAGTGAATAACAAAAACCTAACAGTGCATCAAAATATCCAAGATGTTCAAATACAGCCACTGAAATCAAGACATCCACCCATCCGGACCGCAATTACCCAGTATGAACATGATTTCAATTTAGAAGAGAAATGGCGTGAACTTTGGGTCAGTGCACTAGACGGTGAGCCTCAAAGGTTTCCTCTCTTACAAAATCCACCTCCAGGCTTCAATCTACCAAGGAAAACATGGGTCACTTTGAATCATATCAGATCAAACTTTTGTGTCTGTGCAGATCTTATGCATAAGTGGGGAAAATCTGACTCTCCTACCTGTGACTGTGGAGCTGACCATCAAAGAATTCAGCACATTGTCGAGGAATGTCCCCTCAGATCTTTTACTGGTGACAAGAATGATTTCTACACTGGAAATGACAATGATATTGCATACATAGAAAACCTTGATATCCGACTGATATCTGTTCCTTTGTTGTTTTTCAACCACTGTTTATTGTTTGTTATTTATTCTTATATGATGTTAAATATATGTTCATATGATTAACTCCTTAGCGACCGCTGATACGCCTTAGCGACCGCCGCTAAGGGTACTTAAACCACAGCGCCGTTAATTAATGGCACTGTGGAAAAAGTGAATAGCCCCCCCCAGAGTCGGATTTTCTCCGGGGTCTCGGCTGCCGGGGGTAGCCGAGACCCCAGAGAACATGATTCGGGGTTTTTTTTACCGACCCCGCATTTGCGATCGCCGGTAATTAACCGTTTACCGGTGATCGCAAAAAAAAAATACGCGATCTCTTTTTAATTTCTCTGTCCTCTGATGTGATCGCACATCAGAGGACAGAGAAAGGGGGTCCCAGATAGCCCCCCGATACTCACCTGTCTCCCCCTGTGCTCCTCGTGGCTCCCGGTGGGTACCGCCATCTTCAAAATGGCGGGCGCATGCGCAGTGCGCCCGCCGGCCGAAACCGGGAGAGTCTTTGGGGTCTTGGCTGCCGGGGGTAGCCGAGACCCCAAAGAACATGATCGGGGTCGGTTTTACCGACCCCTGTTTTGCGATCGCCGGTAATTAACTGTTTACCGGTGACCACAAAAAAAAAAAAAAAAAATCAAAGTGTAATTCTCTGTCATCTGATGTGATCGCACATCAGAGGACAGAGAAATAGGGGGATTCGGGGACCCTATTATACTTACCGGTGTCCCTGGATCCTCCTGCTGCTCCTCCTGGCTGCCGGGGAAAAGGAAATGGCGGGCGCATGCGCAGTGCACCCGCCATCTATCGCCATCTACCGGCAGACAGGAGAAGAGCAGTTGGGGCTAAAATTAGGGTTAGGGTTAGGGTTAGGGCTAGGGCTAGGGTTAGGGCTAGGGCTAGGGTTAGGGTTAGGGCTAGGGTTAGGGTTAGGGCTAGGGTTAGGGTTAGGGTTAGGGTTAGGGCTAGGGTTAGGGTTAGGGTTAGGGCTAGGGCTAGGGTTAGGGTTAGGGTTAGGGCTAGGGTTAGGGCTAGGCTTAGGGCTAGGGTTAGGGTTAGGGCTAGGGTTAGGGTTGGGGCTAAATTTAGGGTTAGGGTTGGGGCTAAATTCAGGGTTAGGGTTCTTTCACACTTACGTCGGTACGGGGCCGTCGCAAAGCGTCGGCCCGACATACCGACGCACGTTGTGAAAATTGTGCACAACGTGGGCAGCCGATGTAGTTTTTCAACGCATCCGCTGCCCAATCTATGCCCTGGGGAGGAGGGGGCGGAGTTACGGCCACACATGCGCGGTCAGAAATGGCAGACGCGACGTACAAAAAAATGTTACATTGATCGTTTTTTGTGCCGACGGTCCGCCAAAACACAACTGATCCAGTGCACGACGGACGCGACGTGTGGCCATCCGTCACGATCCGTCAGCAATACAAGTCTATGGGCAAAAAAAACGCATCCTGCGGGCACATTTGGAGGATCCGTTTTTTGTCCAAAACGACGGATTGCGACGGATGCCAAACGACGCAAGTGTGAAAGTAGCCTTAGGGCTAGGGTTAGGGTTGGGGCTAAAGTTAGGGCTAGGGTTGGGGCTAAAGTTAGGGATAGATTTGGGGTTAGGGTTTGGATTAGAGTTGGTATTAGGGTTAGGGTTGGCATTAGGGTTACGCTTGGGATTAGGGTTAAGGTTAGGGTTGTGATTAGGGGTGTATTGGGATTAGGGTTAGGTTTGAGGTTAGGATTGAGATTAGGATTAGGGGTGTGTTGGATTTAGGGTTTTGATTAGGGTTATGGTTAGGGTTGACATTAGGGTTGTTTTGGGGTAAGGGTTGTGATTATCGTTAGGGTTAGTGATTAGGATTATGGATCGGGTTGGGATTAGGGTTAGGGGTGTGTTGGGGTCAGGGTTGGTGCTGGAATTGGGGGGTTTCCACTGTTTAGTTACATCAGGGGGTCTCCAAACACGACAGCCAATTTTGCGCTCAAAAAGTCAAATGGTGCTCCCTCCCTTCTGAGCTCTGCCGTGCGCCCAAACAGTGGGTTACCCCCACATATGGGGCATCAGCGTACTCGGGATAAATTGGACAGCAACGTTTGGGGTCCAATTTCTCCTGTTACCCTTGTGAAAATAAAAACTTGGGGGCTACAAAATCTTTTTTGTGGAAAATTTTTTTTTATTTTCACGACTCTGCATTCTAAACTTCTGTGAAGCACTTGGGCATTCAAAGTTCTCACCACACATCTAGATAAGTTCCTTGGGGGGTCTAGTTTCAAAAATGGCGTCACTTGTGGGGGGTTACTACTGTTTAGGTACATCAGGGGCTCTGCAAACGCAACATAACGCCCACAGACCATTCTATCTAAGTCTGCATTCCAAAACAGCGCTCCTTCCCTTCCGAGCTCTGCCGTGCGCCCAGTGGTTTACCCCCACATATGGGGCATCAGCATACTCGGGATAAATTGGACAACAACTTTTGGGGTCCAATTTCTCCTGTTACCCTTGTGAAAATAAAAACTTGGGGGCTACAAAATCTTTTTTGTGGAAAAAAAAATATTTTTTTATTTTCACGACTCTGCATTCTAAACTTCTGTGAAGCACTTGGGCATTCAAAGTTCTCACCACACATCTAGATAAGTTCCTTGGGGGGTTTAGTTTCCAAAATGGGGTCACTTGTGGGGGGTTACTACTGTTTAGGTACATCAGGGGCTCTGCAAACGCAACATTACGCCCACAGACCATTCTATCTAAGTCTGCATTCCAAAACAGCGCTCCTTCCCTTCCGAGCTCTGCCGTGCGCCCAGTGTTTTACCCCCACTTATGGGGCATCAGCATACTCGGGATAAATTGGACAACAACTTTTGGGGTCCAATTTCTCCTGTTACCCTTGTGAAAATAAAAACTTGGGGGCTACAAAATCTTTTTTGTGAAAAAAAAAATATTTTTATTTTCACGACTCTGCATTCTAAACTTCTGTGAAGCACTTGGGCATTCAAGGTTCTCACCACACATCTAGATAAGTTCCATGGGGGGTCTAGTTTTCAAAATGGGGTCACTTGTGGGGGGGTTCCACTGTTTAGGCAAATCAGGGGCTCTCCAAACGCGACATGGCGTCCAATCTCAATTCCAGACAATTCTACATTGAAAAAGTAAAACGGCACTCCTTCTCTTCCAAGCTCTGCGGTGCGCCCAACCAGTGGTTTACCCCCACATATTGGGTATCGACGTACTCAGGAGAAATTGCACTACAACTTTTGTGGTCTAATTTCTCCTGTTACCCTTGTGAAAATAAAAATTTGGGGGCAAAAAGATCATTTTTGTAGAAAAAATGCAATTTTTTTATTTTCACGGCTCAACGTTATAAACTTCTGTGAAGCACATGGGGGTTCAAAGTGCTCACCACACATCTAGATAAGTTTCTTAAGGGGTCTAGTTTCCAAAATGGTGTCACTTGTGGGGGGTTTCCACTGTTTAGGCACATCAGGGGCTTTCCAAACGCGACATGGCGTCCAATCTCAATTCCTGCTAATTCTACATTGAAAAAGTAAAACGGCGCTCCTTCACTTCCAAGCTCTGCGGTGAGCCCAATCAGTGGTTTACCCTCACATATGGGGTATCGACGTATTCAGGAGAAATCGCACAACAACTTTTGTGGTCTAATTTCTCCTGTTACCCTTGTGAAAATAAGAATTTGTGGGCGAAAATATCATTTTTGTGTAAACAAATGCGATTTTTTATTTTCACGGCTCTACGTTATAAATTTCTGTGAAGCTCTTGGGGGCTCAAAGTGCTCACCACACATCTATATAAGTTCCTTAAGGAGTCTAGTTTACAAAATGGTGTCACTTGTAAGGGGTTTCCACTGTTTAGGCACATCAGGGGCTCTCCAAACGTGACATGGCGTCCGATCTCAATTCCAGCCAATTCTGCATTGAAAAAGTCAAACGGCGCTCCTTCACTTCCAAATTCGGTGGTGCGTTCAAACAGTGGTTTACCACCACATATGGGGTATTGACGTATTCAGGAGAAATTCCATAACAAAATTTATGGTTACATTTCTGTTTTTACACTTGTGAAAATAAAAAAAATGGTTCTGAATTAAAATGTTTGCATAAAAAAGTTAAATGTTCATTTTTTCCTTCCACATTGTTTCAGTTCATGTGAAGCACGTAAAGGGTTAATAAACTTCTTAAATGTGGTTTTGAGATCCTTGAGGGGTGTAGTTTTTAGAATGGTGTCACACTTCGTTATTTTCTATCATATAGACCCCTCAAAATGACTTCAAATGTGATGTGGTCCCTAAAAAAAAGGTGTTGTAAAAATGAGAAATTGCTGGTCAACTTTTAACCCTTATAACTCCCTAAAAAAAAAAATGTTGTTTCCAAAATTGTGCTGATGTAAAGTAGACATGTGGGAAATGTTATTTATTAACTATTTTTTGTGACATATCTCTCTGATTTAAGGGCATAAAAATACAAAGTTTGAAAATTGCAAAATTTTAAAAATTTTCGCCATATTTCCATTTTTTTCATAAATAATCGCAAGTAATATCGAAGAAATGTTACCACTAACATGAAGTACAATATGTCATGAAAAAACAATCTCAGAATCAGCGGGATCCGTTGAAGCGTTCCAGAGTTATAACCTCATAAAATGACAGTGGTCAGAATTGCAAAAATTGGCCTGGTCATTAAGTAGCAAATTGGCTCTGTCACTAAGGGGTTAAATAAACTGTTAAATGCCCAGGTGCTGTGGCGTCAGAACAAGTCTACATAATCACAGCTCAAACACTGACTTTGACAGTTGGTATGAATTATTTTTCTAATATGTTATGATTGGTTTTCAACAATTTTGGAATAGAGAATTTTGGTCAAACATATGCGCTTTAGAATTAACTGTCCAAAATTACGTTGGGCTTGAATATTGCATTTGCACTCTTTTATGTCTGTCTAGTTTTCAGTGTTATTTAGTGTTTTTTGACATTTTTTGCTCCTTATTCTTTTCTTTAAAAGAGCCCTTCAAAAGTCTATTTTATATGTGTTTTCCCGATTGTTTTTATGCTCATTATTGTGTAGTTTCCAGACCACTGAGGCTGATTCATCAATGGCAACTTTTAAAAAAAATTACATTTTTGTGCAAATATACTGCAGTTTCCTATTATGATATTATCCATACCTGGAAGTCAAAAAATGGTTAAGAACAAAAACAAAAAGTGAAATACACAATATATATATATATATATATATATATATATATATATATATATATATACATATACATATAAAGGTGCACATAAAAGATAAGAGCACATATGTGCCTGTTTTCAGCTGAGTTTTTAGTGTTTTGCACAATTTTTTTATTCTCACCATATTTATCCTTCTATTTGCACCTTTTTGAAAGTCTGCTAAATGTATTTGCCGGCTTTTTTAATTTTGAAATTGTGAGCGGAGTTTAGGGTTTCCAGCTGTTTTTTTTAACTTATTCCTCATTTGCAGCTTTTTGAAAAGTGAAAAAAATTGTTGAAAATATTGTACTGTGTCCCTCTTCAGTGAATTCATGTATGCCAGTTTATTTTGGCATAATCTTTGAACTGTTTTGTGAAATGTCCACTTTTTTGCCCTAAAAAGTGGTAATAAATTTTGAAGACAAAAATAAAGAACAATTTAAAATTATAATTAACCATATCAATAACTATATAATCAAAAACAATAACAAATATCCAAGACAAAAAAAATAAAAGCACCTTAAAAATTAAGAAATTGTAAATGTTGAATCGCCTTTAATTTTTTTAATTTATGTCATCGGCTTTTTTGTCTGAAATAAACAAAATAAATCCTGATATTGTATAATATTGGACTTATTTTTATAATATCAATAATATTAGAATAAAGAACTTCAGATAAATGGACAATGCAGAAAGCAGTTTTATCCATATCCATGAAAGCTTTTAAGTGAAGAGGATAAAAAGAGATAAGAGCCATCTGCAGTGCTCAGCAATTTCCTCCCATGCCCAGACTTTTGTCTACATGATGAATATTTTAGAGGTACCGTATCTTGCGATCCTTACATTTTTCAATGACAAGGAGACAAGATGCATTTTACATTGTTAAAGACCACTGATTGGCATGCATGCAGGAGCAGTGTTTTAAAACTGAAAGGCGTAATGTTACTCAAAAGCTAGGACATAAAATATTAATCCTCTTTCCTTCTTACTTTCAACGAAAATAGTTTGAAGCAGATGACACAAAGTGCTATTAATAGTCTTTGGAATGAGCTTTTGGAAAATATATACAATTATTATTAAAATACTTCTTGGGTGGATGTGATGTGATGTAGAAGGTTTTATCATGTTGATAACATTTTAAAAAATTATTTTCTTGTGGAGAAGGGAAACATCTTGATATTTCATTATTTATCAGCCTTGTATAATACAACTTAGCTTAATTGCAAATCATCGGAGAACTGTTAATGTTATCTCTTTCCATTATATGAATGATATTTTTTCAATGATTTTGAGTTTCAGCACAGAAGCATATATCCTTTGATAGTAATTGTCATGAAATCATACATGACCCACTCACACTACTGTAAAAAGTTAGCAAATGTTATGTTACACTCAATGAAATATAATTCCAACCCAAGAGAAACACTATACATAGTGGGATGCCTAGAACATGCATCACAATTTGACACATTGCCTAAAACAGTCTCAATGCGAGAGGACACTCCTGCATACAATAAGAACCATGAGAAAAAATACGGAGTACTCAGTCCATAAAATATGTACCCTTGTATGTCACCTTGAAAAAGAGCAGCGAAACGCGCGTCGGTGGCTGCGATACACAGGTCCGGCACTACACCTCAGCATGGGTAAGCATCACCGCTAGAATTTGATCATATGCCATTGTGCTGTTACTGGATTTTTTTGAATATGTGATGTGGCACTGTGTCTAATGGTAGGGACACAGCGCAGATGCTTCCCTGATTAACATGTGAGCACTTAGCACTTTATTTCATGTTACCTTGCTGGATATACACCTGTGGCTGACTTGTTCCCTTATTATTATTATTTTTTGTGATTGTTATTTCTGTACGTGTTGTTATTTTGATTTATGGAATTAATTAAATAAAGCTATATATTTTTATACATATTTTTTGGACTGAGTACTCCGTATTTTTTCTCATGGTTCTTGTTACACTCAATGAAGTTGACATTGAAGACTCCCAAGGCATATTCTGATTCAAGAAGACAACAATGATTTCTCTCTTCTGGGCAGAACTTTCAGGACAAAGGTGAAAATACTAACCTTGAGCAAATTAAACTTTTACATCAGTCACAAATCACTTCTGAACGTCTTCTCTGAAATGTTGAAATGAAACCTATGTGCTAGGGCAACACGCACATGAAGATCTCTTGATATGCAAAGATTCTTTAGCTAACAGGCTTTATAACCTGCCTCCATTGCAGTGTTTATTATAAAGTACTTAGCAAGGGACTGTTAAGCTATTCATCGTAAAGTTTTCTTCATTATTTTGAAAGAAGCTGAAAGGGAAACCAAGAATGCTCTGCAAAGTACTAACAATTGAATAATTATCAATTTTAAAGAGATGGTTTGATATTAGAAAAAAAATAGACTAGAGTGTCATAAAAGTGTACCAAAGAAGGGCGACCGGTGACAGGGTTAACAAGGCTTATTGATGTGCATGAGTAGCGTAGGCATCACCGCTTGCGCTTGCTCCATATGTAACTATCTAGCTGCAAAGTTCTCAGTTTGACCAAAATCACTCCTGTCTGTCGACCTTTGAAAAAACATAAACTAGGCACGTCAGCATCAGAAACGAGATGGACCATGGAGCAGAAGAAAAAGATGTTCTTTTTGTTTTTATCAAGCTTTGTTAATCATGTTGATTGCTAGTAGAATGTATGCTCCTTACATGGGAGCAGAAGGCAGTATGCACTATGAGATGACATCAATCTAGTAGAGGAACTGCGCAATCTTTTGGTGAGAATTTTTTTGTCCCCAACAATCATATTATTTTTATTTGACACACATACTTCCCACCACTTGTTGTAAACTAAGTAAATCCCGTTGTGGCAGAGGTTTTCTCTTTTGGCAATTTTTTCTTATAGCAGGATGATATATCCTGTAAATAATTGTAAAATTGTTTGTGGAATATGACACAGAGTTGAAGCTAAGGTTTCTGCAATATGGCAAAGATTAGAATACAAGGTATGTGGCTTGTTACTGCTTTTTTTTCCTTTTTTAATTCAGATCCAACATGCAGAAATTACACTCAGGTGCTTTACCACAAAACTTGACTAGAGATAAACATTTTCTGCCTGCACTATGCAGAAGTCTATTACATATACAAATACCTGCAAAACAGCAGAATATGGTAAGGGTATGTGCACACGCTGCGGATTTTGCTGAGGATACGCAGCTGCGGGTCCGCAGCGGTTTCCCATGCGTTTACAGTATAATGTAAACCTATGGGAAACGAAATCCGCAGTGCACATGCTGCGGAAAAAACCACGCGGAAACGCAGCGGTTTACATTCCGCAGCATGTCAATTCTTTGTGCGGATTCCGCTGCGGGTTTAAACCTGCTCCAATAGAAAACTGCAGGTGTAAACCCGCAGCGGAATCCGCAATAGAAACCACGATAAATCTGCAGGAAAAACTGCAGCTGTTTTGCACTGCGGATTTATCAAAAATCTGCAGCCCTCACACATACGTGTATACAGCGGGTCATTATTTGCCATAAATTAGATCAAAAGAAATCTCAATATCTTTCAATATGAAACTGAGGTGTACCAAGGTACAGAAGAGGCATACTCTATCTTAATGAAAGCCTTACTGTGGCTTTTAGCATAACTCAATTTAAATATGTTAGTGTGTATGAGCCCTTACAGTGATGTTTGGTTAAACAGGGCTAGGTAGATATAATATCTTGCAGCGAATAAAATATATTAAAGGACCTACTGAAAAAAATACTTAATATTCACAGTTTTTAACAAAATCCTAAAACAAATATGATGGAGTGAAACTGCAATTTTTCACAATGAATCCAATCAAGGGTGGATATCAAAAGGCATGCATAGCTGAATAAAATGATACCTTGATAAATGTGACCTAATGTCTTATTCCCGAGAAATCCAAATTTATTTTAATATGTAAATGAGCTGTTAAGGTCTATGGGTCAGAGACACAGATCTCCATGAGAATTTATCTTCAGAGCTTACTTTAAATGAAAGGGAGCATAACCATTATGAGACATGTTGTAGATAAAGAGAGTAGACTGTCAGTCACTACATGTCTCACACTGGTAACGTTGTAAGCAATCAGACAGGAGAGATTTTGTCATCAAAATTATTTTTATCAGAGTTAATTAAAAATGCATTTTTCATTCAAAATCATTTTCAAATGGTGAACAAAAATACTTTGTTATATATTTGTTAGACCGCAATGATGTAGTATTCATGCTAGTGGAATGTTAGTACTTGTGGGTTACTTTGTTTTCTATGAATGTAACATCATGTGGCCTACAGAAATGGAACAATGTGGCCATGTCCACATCATCTCATCTCTTTGTGTCGAATAGGGTGTGTTCCTATATACATAGACATTTTCAGAAATGAACTAGACATGCAATGCTTTTTTTGTACAAATGCAATAGTACTTACATGTGCCGCTCCAACCTTGTTTTGTCCTAGGAATATGTGAATTTTTATTATAATTTATATAATTATTATTACTTCATTGGATTACAGAAATGCTGCTACAATCCATTTTTTCTAGAGAAAATTACCTCCCATATAATTAGTCCATCATATGACGGAACACAGAATTTATTTGTGAACAGGCTTGAGCGAAACGGATCGGACAAATTCAAAAGTCGCCGACTTTTGGCAAAGTCAGGTTTCATGAAAACCGACCCGATCCTAGTGTGGGATCGGCCATGCGGTCGGCGATCTTCGAGCCAAAGTCGCGTTTCGTATGACGCGCTTGGCGCCATTTTTTCAGCCAATGAAGGAGCGTGGGCAGAGTGATGACATAGGTCTTAGGGGCGTGGACGCCTATCGCCATCTTGTCACTTGTGCGCTGTAGCGATTTGCAATGTGTAACACCAGCTTTTCTGTTCAGGGACGGAGGAGAGAGAGAGAGAGAAAAAAGATAGATTTCCCATTGACTTTGCATTGGGTTTCGTTTTTCGGTCGATCCCCGACTTTTCGCCATAATCGGCCGATTTCACTCGACTCGACTTTTGAGATAGTCGGGTTTCGCGAAACCCGACTCGACCCTAAAAAAGTAAAAGTCGCTCAACCCTATTTGTGAACATTAAACAGACACTTGCACATGACCTCATGCATGAGGACTTATTATTTTCTGATGAGTACATGACTTGCTTATTTCTATAACTTATAATTATATATAATGAAATTTAAAGTCAATTTAAAGTTAGTTTACAAATAAGCCTATAATTTTCCAATTTACCTTGTCAGATGAAATATAAATTTTGCCGACTCCTATTACACATAAGTGGGACAGAGCAGGAAAGATCAGATTTGCTGGCCAAGCAGGTGGTAAAAAGAGATGAAATGAGACATGAAGAGGAAGAGATAAATGTGCTGCTTTCAAGTGAAAAACGACAATGTTTTACAAGGTATTACTTATCACTTGTTAAAAGATAGATTTCAATAGCATTGAGATAAGAAATACAATGATGTGCTCAGCTGCTTTAGGGTCATATCGCAATGCACAAGGAAGTGACACATGAATGATAGCAAAGTAATATTTTTTCAGCTTTTAAGGATACAGCAAATTTTAACTTTTGTGCTTTTGCTTCTTTTTCTCTTCCTCCTCAAAGAGCAATATATATTTTTATTGTATGAGGACGTTTTTGTGGGACAAGAAATATTTTTGACTTTACAACATTTCTCATACATGTTAAAAATTTTTTGTCAAGGTAGATCAGATTTTTGCAGATGTGGCAATACCAAATATACTTATTTTGTATTTATTGTGATTCCCCTGAGGAAAAAGTCTGTTCGACCTGCATACAAGATGGGACGGGGAGCCATGCAAACAAGATGGGATGGGGAGACATGCATACAAGGATGAGACGGGGGAGCCATGCATACAACAGGGGTAGCCACACAGAGCTGGACTGGATGGGGAACCACGTATACTGGGATAGGAATGAGGGGACAGTACATACCCAGCTTATAATCGAGTCGATAAGCTTACCCAATTTTCCATGGCAAAATTAGGTGCCTCGGCTTATACTCGAATCAGCTTATACTCAAGCATATACGGTATGTAAATTCTCACACATTGCATAAGGCCTGATACAGTATTGTCACTGATAAAACAATCACCTTATGGATGGTGATATGATGAGAAGCAAAAATAAAAATATGTATTCCTTTTTTAAATAACAGTCTAGGTCAGAGTTAGCTGAGACAAATGCAAAAGAGTATTGTAAAACGAACCAGCATTACTTGTGTAACATAGTAACATAGTAACATAGTTAGTAAGGCCGAAAAAAGACATTTGTCCATCCAGTTCAGCCTATATTCCATCATAATAAATACCCAGATCTACGTCCTTCTACAGAACCTAATAATTGTATGATACAATATTGTTCTGCTCCAGGAAGACATCCAGGCCTCTCTTGAACCCCTCGACTGAGTTCGCCATCACCACCTCCTCAGGCAAGCAATTCCAGATTCTCACTGCCCTAACAGTAAAGAATCCTCTTCTATGTTGGTGGAAAAACCTTCTCTCCTCCAGACGCAAAGAATGCCCCCTTGTGCCCGTCACCTTCCTTGGTATAAACAGATCCTCAGCGAGATATTTGTATTGTCCCCTTATATACTTATACATGGTTATTAGATCGCCCCTCAGTCGTCTTTTTTCTAGACTAAATAATCCTAATTTCGCTAATCTATCTGGGTATTGTAGTTCTCCCATCCCCTTTATTAATTTTGTTGCCCTCCTTTGTACTCTCTCTAGTTCCATTATATCCTTCCTGAGCACCGGTGCCCAAAACTGGACACAGTACTCCATGTGCGGTCTAACTAGGGATTTGTACAGAGGCAGTATAATGCTCTCATCATGTGTATCCAGACCTCTTTTAATGCACCCCATGATCCTGTTTGCCTTGGCAGCTGCTGCCTGGCACTGGCTGCTCCAGGTAAGTTTATCATTAACTAGGATCCCCAAGTCCTTCTCCCTGTCAGATTTACCCAGTGGTTTCCCGTTCAGTGTGTAATGGTGATATTGAGTCCCTCTTCCCATGTGTATAACCTTACATTTATCATTGTTAAACCTCATCTGCCACCTTTCAGCCCAAGTTTCCAACTTATCCAGATCCATCTGTAGCAGAATACTATCTTCTCTTGTATTAACTGCTTTACATAGTTTTGTATCATCTGCAAATATCGATATTTTACTGTGTAAACCTTCTACCAGATCATTAATGAATATGTTGAAGAGAACAGGTCCCAATACTGACCCCTGCGGTACCCCACTGGTCACAGCGACCCAGTTAGAGACTATACCATTTATAACCACCCTCTGCTTTCTATCACTAAGCCAGTTACTAACCCATTTACACACATTTTCCCCCAGACCAAGCATTCTCATTTTGTGTACCAACCTCTTGTGCGGCACGGTATCAAACGCTTTGGAAAAATCGAGATATACCACGTCCAATGACTCACCGTGGTCCAGTCTATAGCTTACCTCTTCATAAAAACTGATTAGATTGGTTTGACAGGAGCGATTTCTCATAAACCCATGCTGATATGGAGTTAAACAGTTATTCTCATTGAGATAATCCAGAATAACATCCCTCAGAAACCCTTCAAATATTTTACCAACAATAGAGGTTAGACTTACTGGCCTATAATTTCCAGGTTCACTTTTAGAGCCCTTTTTGAATATTGGCACCACATTTGCTATGCGCCAGTCCTGCGGAACAGACCCTGTCGCTATAGAGTCACTAAAAATAAGAAATAATGGTTTATCTATTACATTACTTAGTTCTCTTAGTACTCGTGGGTGTATGCCATCCGGACCCGGAGATTTATCTATTTTAATCTTATTTAGCCGGTTTCGCACCTCTTCTTGGGTTAGATTGGTGACCCTTAATATAGGGTTTTCATTGTTTCTTGGGATTTCACCTAGCATTTCATTTTCCACCGTGAATACCGTGGAGAAGAAGGTGTTTAATATGTTAGCTTTTTCCTCGTCATCTACAACCATTCTTTCCTCACTATTTTTTAAGGGGCCTACATTTTCAGTTTTTATTCTTTTACTATTGATATAGTTGAAGAACAGTTTGGGATTAGTTTTACTCTCCTTAGCAATGTGCTTCTCTGTTTCCTCTTTGGCAGCTTTAATTAGTTTTTTAGATAAAGTATTTTTCTCCCTATAGTTTTTTAGAGCTTCATTGGTGCCATCCTGCTTTAGTAGTGCAAATGCTTTCTTTTTACTGTTAATTGCCTGTCTTACTTCTTTGTTTAGCCACATTGGGTTTTTCCTATTTCTAGTCCTTTTATTCCCACAAGGTATAAACCGCTTACACTGCCTATTTAGGATGTTCTTAAACATTTCCCATTTATTATCTGTATTCTCATTTCTGAGGATATTGTCCCAGTCTACCAGATTAAGGGCATCTCTAAGCTGTTCAAACTTTGCCTTCCTAAAGTTCAATGTTTTTGTGACTCCCTGACAAGTCCCCCTAGTGAAAGACAGGTGAAACTGCACAATATTGTGGTCGCTATTTCCTAAATGCCCAACCACCTGCAGATTTGTTATTCTGTCAGGTCTATTAGATAGTATTAGGTCTAAAAGTGCTGCTCCTCTGGTTGAATTCTGCACCAATTGTGAAAGATAATTTTTCTTGGTTATTAGCAGAAACCTGTTGCCTTTATGCGTTTCACAGGTTTCTGTTTCCCAGTTAATATCCGGGTAGTTAAAGTCCCCCATAACCAGGACCTCATTATGGGTTGCAGCTTCATCTATCTGCTTTAGAAGTAGACTTTCCATGCTTTCTGTTATATTTGGGGGTTTGTAACAGACCCCAATGAGAATTTTGTTACCATTTTTCCTTCCATGAATTTCAACCCATATGGACTCGACATCCTCATTCCCTTCGCTAATATCCTCCCTTAAAGTGGACTTTAGACAAGACTTTACATAGAGACAAACCCCTCCTCCTCTCCGATTTTTACGATCCTTTCTAAACAGACTGTAACCCTGTAAGTTAACTGCCCAGTCATAGCTTTCATCTAACCATGTCTCGGTTATTCCCACTATGTCAAAGTTACCTGTAGATATTTCTGCTTCTAGTTCTTCCATCTTGTTTGTCAGGCTTCTGGCGTTTGCGAGCATGCAGTTTAGAGGATTTTGTTTTGTTCCAATCTCCTCACTGTGGATTGTTTTAGAAATGTTCTTACCTCCCTTCTGAGTATGTTTTCCTGGGTCGTCTTTGTTCGAGTCTAATGTTTTTCTTCCCGTCCCCTCTTCTTCTAGTTTAACGCCCTCCTGATGAGTGTAGCGAGTCTTCTGGCGAATGTGTGTTTCCCAGGTTTGTTGAGGTGTAGTCCGTCTCTGGCGAGGAGTCCATCATACCAGTAATTCACACCGTGGTCCAGGAATCCAAATCCTTGTTGTCTGCACCATCGTCTTAGCCAGTTGTTTGCATCAAGGATCCTGTTCCATCTCCTGGTGCCATGCCCGTCTACTGGAAGGATAGAAGAAAAAACTACCTGTGCATCCAGTTCCTTTACTTTCTTCCCCAACTCTTCAAAGTCCTTGCAGATTGTCGGTAGGTCCTTCCTTGCCGTGTCATTGGTGCCAACATGTATCAGAAGAAATGGGTGGACGTCCTTGGAGCTGAAGAGCTTTGGTATCCTATCGGTCACATCCTTGATCATCGCACCTGGAAGGCAGCATACTTCTCTTGCAGTTATGTCCGGTCTGCAGATGGCTGCTTCGGTGCCTCTCAGTAGTGAGTCTCCCACCACCACCACTCTTCGTTGCTTCTTGGCTGTACTTTTTGCTGTCACTTGTTGCTGTGTGCCCTTTTCTTTTTTGCTTGCTGGTATTGCTTCATTCTTAGGTGTGCCATCTTCATCCTCTACAAAGATTTGATATCGGTTCTTCAGTTGTGTGGTTGGTGATTTCTCCATGGTCTTCTTGCTTCTTTTGGTCACATGCTTCCACTCATCTGCTTTTGGAGGTTCTCTGACACTTTTTGCACCTTCTGTGACCAGTAGAGATGCTTCTGTTCTGTCTAGAAAGTCTTCATTCTCTTTGATGAGTTTCAAAGTTGCTATTCTTTCTTCCAGACCTCGCACCTTTTCTTCTAAAAGGGCCACTAGTCTACACTTCTGACAGGTGAAATTGGATTCTTCTTCTGGTCGATCTGTGAACATGTAGCACATGCTGCAGCTCACCATGTAGGTTGTCACATCTGCCATGTTGCTCCTAGATCCTGCTGACTTGCTGTGTGTTTTCCTTCTTGTGTAATCTACTCAGCCAAGCTCTCTTGCAATAATGTCCTACAGGCAATTGTGTGGCCCAAATACCTGCTCATTGCTGACCCCCAACTCCATCTAATAATTGTCTTTCTTGGACTAGCCCTTGAATCAACTAAGCACTGTTTCAAAACGTCAGATAGCTGACCAATATTCTCAAATGAATATGCAGAAAATGTGGCGATTTTTATTTTGAAAACATGTCAAGTAAATTTGTAAAACTCACTGTGCACTACATTTATTTTTACCTGCTCACAAACCTTTTAAAAATGGAAAACAAAGAAAAATGGTGAATAAAATATTGTTTGTCCAGTGAACCAGTGTATTTCCCTTATGTTTTCCATGCTGCAGGTTAAGAGCCATTTCCAGCTGGGATTAGACAACAGTAATAAACCATACGGCCGTTGAACCCAAGATTTTTGCAAATTTATGTTGTTATAGCCATAAACCACTTGCTGCTAATCAATCTGCCTAGGAGTTCTCACCATGCAGACTGGATTTGGCACTGAAACATTAACAAAGATTCACAAATTTACATAAAAATTATGTCAGTGTGTGATACAATAAAACAGTATGATATGATAAAACAAGCTGAGATCCAGATGTTTTTAAGCTGTGGCTGATAATAATGATTATAATAATTTATGCACTTCTCACACTGATTTGCAAAGTTAAATGCAAGAGCTTACAGATTCCATTTTAGCAGTCCCATAAGTGCCCTTTAGGAAATCACAGTATGAAAAAAATAAAAGCTGTAGTCTGTAGCTCTCTGGTAATAATCTGGCAAAATGACAAATGAGCTATATTCCCTTATGAAACAAAAAGTATGCATGTTCTAATTCATAAGCAGTCAATTGCAGGCTTTGATTGACTTCACACTTGCGATGTTCTAACATAGTTACATTAAAATACAGTATGAAGTATGCTAGTTAACTATATGCTGTCAAATAATTAATAATATCTCTAGTCTCATTTAATTCTTGCCCAACATTAGACATGGTTGAGCATATTTTGCGTGGGTTCTTTGACACATTGAATGGGGTGACATTTTTGATCAGTTTCTGTGGGGTTACGACAGTTTCACATTAGAGTTTCTGTGCACAGCATAGGCCTGTGTACTTCTTTCCTTAAGATCCGAATAGATCCGCATACATCTTTCGCAACATGTTGCATTCAGTGGGCACATCAAAATGACGCACGGGGACACAGCCACATACAACGCATGTCCCTGCATACACAATGTTAAATATAGGTATGCATGACGCATGCGAATCTCTTCGGATCTTAAGGAAAGAAGTAAGCAGGCCTATGCTACACACAGAAATGTTAATGTGAAACCGGCCTTACTCTGCCTTATGGTAATGTTTGTGAACAAAATCATGGGTGCACTGTGCATTGCTTACGTTCTGTGTAATTTCGTAGGCCCACTGTACTAATGGTGAGGTGCAGAACAAGTAGAGGCAGATTGAGATTGGATAGGTGCGAATAACTCCAGTTCCATTCCCCCCTTAATCATGGCCCCAGTTCTACCAAACAAGAAAATAGGAATGTAGCACAATTCCATTATCCTTAGCTGGAAAATTCAGGTTGCCTACTTTGAAATACATATTTTCAAGGTAAGCCCATGGGACCCTTAGGCAATAGCATTAGGCGTCCCAACGCAAAGGTGCTGGGACTGCCGAAAGCAAGCACTGCGACGGGCCACCAGCTTTTTGCAGAATAAAACTGTTAGCTTTTTAGCTGCGACTGCTTTTCTGTATGCTGCTGAAGGTAAATATTTGTGATATTTCTGGTGGAACTGTTAAAATGTAATGCTCATCACTTCTCACAGACAGACCGTGAAGCAGAGAAGTCAGATTTTCCAGGGTTAGTACCTAGAGAGCATGTAGAATACCAAAGGTAAAGACATAGCCATCAGTCTGGTCTCAGTCCAGGGTCAAAATTCCAGGCGATAGCAAATCAAGCAAAAGGACAAGACAAAGGGAAAGTCAGAACGCATGCCTAAGGGTCAGGTAGATAAGAATTCAACACAGCAGAAAGAGGAAACAACTGGAAACAACTCTCCAGGAAGCATAAACTACATGTGGCAGGGATCAGAGGTAGAAGTTCAGTTAAGTAGCTGAAATGTCAATCAAAGTACTGACAGCTCATAACACTCATAACAGTATTGGACTGCCAAGCCATCAATCAAAACATTGACAACTCAATATGATCCAGATGCCATAGGGCAGCAAAATAGTCACCAACTAAGCAGAGGAATCATGACAGAAAACATACTCTGTGGGTGAAAATGTAACCCCTTTATGACATATGACGTACTATCCCGTCGAGGTGGGGTGGGCCCGTATGACCACCAATGGGATAGTACGTCATATGCGATTGGCCATGCTCACGGGGGGAGCGCGGCCGATCTTGGCCGGGTGTCAGCTGACTATCACAGCTGACATCTGGCACTATGTGCCAGGAGCAGTCACGGACCAAAGATGATCGCAGTATTCCGGCAGTATAGGGAAGCATCGCGCTGGGAGGGGGCTCCCTGCGGGCTTCCCTGAGACACTCGGTACAAGGCTATGTGCTCACCTTGTACCGAGCGTCTCCTCCCTGCACACCCTGGATCCAAAATGGCCACAGGGGTGCATCCGGGTCCTGCAGGGAGGTGGCTTACCAGCGCCTGCTCAAAGCAAGCACTGGTAAGCCTGCAGCCCTGCATGTGAGATCGCTCATCTGACACAGTGCTGTGTAAAATGTCAGATCAGCGATCTGACCCTATAACATGATGCCCCCCTGGGGCAATGTTATAAAGTAAAAAAAAAAATGTTCACATGTGTAAAAAAATTAAAAAATTCCTAAATAAAGAAAAAAAAATATATATATATATATTGTTCTCATAAATACATTTCTTTATCTAAATGAATAAAAAAACAATAAAAGTACACATATTTAGTATCGCCGCGTCCGTAACGACCCAACCTATAAAACTGTCCCACTAGTTAACCCCTTCAGTGAACGCCGTTAAAAAAAAAAAAAAAAAACTAGGCAAAAAATAACGCTTTGTTATCATACCGCCGAACAAAAAGTGGAATAACACGCGATCAAAAAGACGGATATAAATAACCATGGTACCGCTGAAAGCGACATCTTGTCCCGCAAAAAACGAGCCGACATACAGCATCATCAGTGAAAAAATGAAAAAGTTATAGTCCTCAGAAGAAAGTGAAGCAAAAATAATTATTTTTTCTATAAAATAGTTGTTATCGTATAAAAGCGCCAAAACATAAAAAAGATATAAATGAGGTATCGCTGTAATCGTACTGACCAGAAGAATAAAACTGCTTTATCAATTTTACCAAACGTGGAACGATATAAGCGCCCCCCCCCCCCCAAAAAAAAAGAAATTCATGAATAGCTGGTTTTTGGTCATTCTGCCTCACAAAAATCAGAATAAAAAGTGGGGGTACTATGCCCCATGCTCTTTGGGTGAAATTTGTAAGCTGCTTCTGTGGGGGTATTGTGCCTCATAATCTGTAGGTGAAATTTGTCAACTTGTCTGCTGCTTCTGTGGATGTACAATTTAAAAAGATTCAATGGTGTTACTTTGCTTCATGCTCTGCGGATGAAATTTTTAATAAGATTCTGTGCAGGTATTCTTACCCCATGCTCAGTAAGCAAATCTTTTAAGCTTTCTGTGGGGGTACTGTGCCCCATGCTTTATGTGTGAAATCTTTAACTAGACTGCCGGTAGCAAGCCATGCAGAGACCGTCAGCTTTATTTAGATCATACAACCAGCTTTTCATCAGCGGCTGCTGTAATGTATGCTAACAGAGCTGAAATTTTGAAGCTTTGAGGGTACTCTCCCTAATGCTCTGTGAGTGAAATTTACAATAACATTCTGTGGGGGGTACTCTGCCCCGTGCTCTGTGGATGAAATCTTTAATAAGATTCTTTTTGGGTACTCTGCACCATGCTGTATGGATGAAATTCTTAAGCTGCTTCTGCGCGGGTATTCTGCCCAATGCTCTGTGGGTGTAATATTAATAAGATTTTGTGGGGGTGCTCTGCACCATGCTGTGTGGATGAAATTTGTAAGCTGCTTCTGTGTGTACACTTTCCTTCATGCTTCATGCGTGGGTAAGATTTGTAAACTGCTTCTGTGAGGGTACAATGGGACAGTGACGCATTTCCGGTCTATGACTCAAAGCCGAAAGCGGATATATGGTATTTGGAACACATCGGCCAGGTGAAATGCAAACATCTCTTACTGCGCATGCGTTAGTCAAACATCGCTCCACTGGTCACTATTGTCGTAATGATGAAGTTGTTTAAGCGGGAAACAATACCGGATAAGAAATCAAGGTATATAGGTGTTAAGCCCAGGGAGAATGTTAATTATCCATTGTTTGTGATATCTCTACAGCAGATCAATATCATGCGTCAAGTGAGAATAAAGATTTGTATAATCTTAACAGCACCAATGAGCATTTTGCAGGATAAGTATCATGTACTGGATGGATAATCTTATGAGGACTACTGAAAGGAATCTATGTGCGAGAGAGAGGTACAGAGTGAGAGTGATGTGGTCAGAATGGAACTATATAACCATCACAGTCAGGCAAAGACAAGAGAAGAAAATCATGTGTACAGCTACCTGACATTCAGAGTATTAGGTTTGTGTATGTCATTGCCCTGAGTGTATGTAAAACGACAGGACCGACCTTCATGCTAAAGCAAACAATCGGAGAGGGATAGGGGTAGGGAAAACTGTGGCAACTACATATATAATCATGCTGGGTATATGGACCTAATATGCTATACTTCCTAACCCATTGTTGAAGTTCAAACTGTCAGTTCTCTGTCCAGAGACATTGGATGGTCTTCTCTGGATTAATAGTTGTTGGCTGTAAAAGGTGATGCTACTAAATTAACAGTATAGCTATACTCAACAGACTTGTGTATTCAATGAATAAAGCACAAAGAAGAGGGGTGAAAATAACCTTGCTTCCCATATTTTTTTCATACAATCACTGCAGTGGGAATTTCACTGCACGCTCATCCAATTTTAACAGTGTATTCTTTTATAATAATTATAGATATAATACAGCCAATATTGACCCACACATCATCGTTTTAAAGTGCAATTGAAAACTCTTGTGCTGTTCAATGAATTTATTAACAGGGTTTAGTACAATGGATTTACTAATATTGCTGGATGCTGCTGTACATTCTTGGTTGTGAATACCTTTTGAAGCCCAGAGGGAGCATTGGTCTATATAACCTACGTATCCAACTGTTTTCCTCACAGCCTGTGCTGTTCTCACTTTATCCTAAGATAATAATTCAGAGATTTGTGACTGTGTAAGTGTATTCATTGTTGACCACCCCAGTTGGTATGCATAACAAACATCACAAATTCGTCTTCGTGCCTATGGATGGATAAATATCTCAAAATCTCCACACACAGAGCATGTATAGTATACTGTATTATAAAAAAAATGATAAAAAAGCATTACCTGGATGTTCCAAGTAATCACTTCAAAATAACAATATAAATAGCACTAAAGTAATTATTGACCTACAGTATCATACACATTATTCTATTGTGGACATTGCTAGGGACAGTGCCATAAAATTCGTTGTTTGTCCATTTTCTAAAATATATCATCAGCTTCTAAAGAAATAAAAGACATACATACAAGTAAGTTTACTCAAGAATTACTATATAAGGAAAACTGTCATTGACCTTCTATACTATATACAGTCATGGCTGAATGTGTTGGCACCCTTGTAATTGTTTCAGAAATTGAAGGATTTCTCCCAGGATGTTATTGCAATTACACGTTTTGTTAAAACACATGTTTACTTCCTTTGTGTATATAGGAGCAACATAAAAAAACTGTGGAAAAAGGCAAACTGGACATACTTTCACACAAAACCCCAAAAACGGGCTAGACAAAATTGTTGGCAATTGTCCAAAATTGTGGGTAAGAACTTTGTTTCATGTGATGCTCGTTGAAACACACCTGTGACAATAACATGTTACATGTCTTTCCCAAGAGATCTTGATGTTCCTTTGTGCAAAATAATCAAGACATTTACAACCCATGGCATTGTAGCTAATGTCCCTGGACGTGGATGGCAGAGAAAAATTGATCAAAGGCTGCAAAGCAGGATACTCTGGATTGTGGATAAGCAGCCACAATCAAGTTCCAAAGAAATTCAGCTGCCCTGCAGGCTCAGGGTGTATCGGAGTCAGTGAAAATTATCCATCAATATCTGAATAAAATGAAACGCTCTGGTAGGAAGCCATAGAGAACCTCATTGCTGAAACAGCGACAAAAAGCAAGACTGCAATTTGCCAAAAGGTACATGAGTATGCCAAAATCCTTCTAGGGAAGTGTCTTGTGAACAGATGACACCAATATAGTTCTTTTTGGAAAAGCACATCATTCTATTGTTTACTGAAATCAGAATGAGGCCTATAAAGAAAAAAATACAGTACCTACAGTCAAATATGAGGGAAATTCAAAGATTTTGGGGATTGTTTTGCTGCCTCTGGCACTGGGTGCCTTGTGTGTGCAAGGCGTCATGAAATCTGAAGCTCACCAAAGTATTTTGGGTCTCAATGTTGTGCCTAGTGTAAGAAATCTAAGTTTGCGTCCTAGGTATGAGTCTTCAAGCAGGACAATAAACACAAACATACTTCATGAAGCTCTCAGAAATGGATGAAAATAAAGTGCTGAAGAGTTCTGAAGTGGCCAGCAACGAGTCTGGATCCAAATCTCGTTGAACACCTGTGGAGAGATCTTAAAGTTGTGGTGGAGAGAAAAACCCTTCAAATGTGAGAGACCAGGAGCAGTTTGCAAAAAAAGAGTGGCCCAAAATTCTAGTTGAGAGGTGTAAGAAGCTTGTTGATGGTTACAAGAAGTGACTGATTCTAAAAGGTGTGCAGCTAAATATTAAGTTGAGGGTGCCAAGCAGGACAATAAACTCAAACATACTTAAGAAGCTCTCAGAAATGGATGAAAATAAAGTGCTGAAGAGTTCTGAAGTGGCCAGCAACGAGTCTAGATCCAAATCTCATTGAACACCTGTGGAGAGATCTTAAAGGGAACCTGTCACCCCGTTTTTTGAGATTGAGCTATAAATACTGTTAAATAGGGCCTGCGCTGTGTGTTCCTATAGTGTATGTAGTGTACCCCGATTCCCTATGTATGCTGAGAAATAACTTACCAAAGTCGCCGTTTTCGCCTGTCAATCAGGCTGGTCAGGTCGGGAGGGCGTGGTGACATCGGTGGTTCTTCCTCAGCTTTACGTTGGTGGCGTAGTGGTGTAGTGGTGAAGACACAGCGCGCGATCTGCGCTGTAATCCCTTGCATCGGTGGGGGCGGCCATCTTCCTGGGGCCGCGCGTGCGCAGATCGAGTGCTCTGCTGCACGGGGCTTCAGGAAAATGGCCGCGGGATGCCGCGCGTGCGCATTAGAGATCGCGGCGGCCATTTTCCCAAAGCCGAGTTTGCATCTCGGCTTTGGGAAAATGGCCGCCGCGATCTCTAATGCGCACGCGCGGCATCCCGCGGCCATTTTCCTGAAGCCCCGTGCAGCAGAGCACTCGATCTGCGCACGCGCGGCCCCAGGAAGATGGCCGCCCCCACCGATGCAAGGGATTACAGCGCAGATCGCGCGCTGTGTCTTCACCACTACACCACTACGCCACCAACGTAAAGCTGAGGAAGAACCACCGATGTCACCACGCCCTCCCGACCTGACCAGCCTGATTGACAGGCGAAAACGGCGACTTTGGTAAGTTATTTCTCAGCATACATAGGGAATCGGGGTACACTACATACACTATAGGAACACACAGCGCAGGCCCTATTTAACAGTATTTATAGCTCAATCTCAAAAAACGGGGTGACAGGTTCCCTTTAAAGTTGTTGCTGAGAGAAAAACCCTTCAAATGTGAGAGACCTGGAGCAGTTTGCAAAAAAGAGTGGCCAGAAATTCTAGTTGAGATGTGTAAGAAGCTTTTTGATGGTTACGGGAAGTGACTGATTCTAAAATGTGTGCAGCTAAATATTAAGTTGAGGGTGCCAAGCAGGACAATAAACTCAAACATACTTAAGAAGCTCTCAGAAATGGATGAAAATAAAGTGCTGAAGAGTTCTGAAGTGGCCAGCAACGAGTCTAGATCCAAATCTCATTGAACACCTGTGGAGAGATCTTAATGTTGTTGTTGCGAGAAAAACCCTTCAAATGTGACAGACCTGGAGCAGTTTGCAAAAAAGAGTGGCCAGAAATTCTAGTTGAGATGTGTAAGAAGCTTTTTGATGGTTACGGGAAGTGACTGATTCTAAAAGCTGTGCAGCTAAATATTAAGTTGAGGGTGCAAACAATTTTATCAGGTCCATTTTTAGGGATTTGTGTAAAGTTAAGTCCAATTCACCCTTTTTTCTTTTTTTGTGTGTTGTTCCAAAACACACACAAAAATTACAGGTGTACAACAAAATTTGCAATTGAAATTATTTTTTAGGAGAAAAGCTTCATTTCATGGAGCAATTTTAATGGTGCCAGCACTTTCAGCCATGACTGTATATAGACTAATATGAAATATTAGAATGCCTTTCTACTGTTGCTTGTATTAGAATGATTAGATGACTGGTTATATGATTTATGTAGGACCAAGAGCTTTAACGGTACCAGGGCTCAACATTCCACTAAGGTTTCTTGTATCAAACCCTTGATTACACCTAAATACCTTAATACATTTTGCATTGGAGGAATATGGCAGTAATTCACCTTCATTTAGAAATATTTTATAAATGTCACAAAGTCAGCAAATTAAACTTGAAGCTATGAAGAAAGAGAAGGATAATTGTTACTGGCTGGTACAATTTGACAAATAACTATTAGGCTACGTTCAGACTAGCGTTGTGCGCCGCTGCGTCGGCGACGCGACGCACAACGCACCGAAAAATGCGGCAAAACGCACGCAAAAACGCTGCGTTTTGCGACGCGTGCGTCGTTTTTTGCCGAAAATCGGACGCAAGAAAAATGCAACTTGTTGCGTTTTCTTGGTCCGACGCTTGCGGCAAAAAAGACGCATTTGTCGCAAAACGCAACAAGCAAAAACGCATGCGTCCCCCATGTTAAGCATAGGGGCGCATGACGCGTGCGTCGCCGCTGCGTCGCCCGACGCGGCGCCGACGCACACTAGCACAACGCTAGTCTGAACGTACCCTTAGCTGGTACCCTAAAACTTCTAATGCCAAACCATTGTAGATTTATATGGTTCAAACTGAAAATAGTCACATTCCAAGTACCGTAGTTATAAAATTAGAATAATTGACAATGTCTGCTGTGCTGAAGGTATAAATATTATTTACAGTATATTAAATTGGAGGCCACTCTTATATCATTACACATTTGTAGCATTCAATACTGAATTTAGCACAGTTTAAACAAAACTTTGCAATATTTAGAAATACTAATGGTAGTGATCCCTATTAACATCTCTATGGTGGTGAATGATAAATCATTATCTTAAAATATTCTGTATTACATAGCCAATATGCCAAAGGATTATTCTTTAAAATTAATGTTTAATCATTGTGTTTCCCTCTGACATTTTTACATTGCCTGAAGTGTGAAAATTACATCAATTTATATAAAAACAAAATATGACAGTGTCACTTGTATTGATTTGTGTCTTACTGTTTAGATGAGAAATATTGCAAGCACAAGTATTGTTCTACAAGCAGTCTAGAAACACCACCATGTGGACAGAATCTACATTGAAACACTTCACAGTCCTGCAGTGAACGTCTCAGCATTTAGCTAAAACATTTGTTACCGTTCCTTTGCATCAGCTCTTGCTACAATGAAAATAAAAATAGAGAGCATAGAGCTCTCTTGCTAGCGTGATATAAATATAAGCATAATAAAAAGGTGAGAAAATTCAATGCTTGAATACATTAGCTGCTAGCTGCTTAGCCTTTTCTACAGAGGGAACACAAGAAAACTTTTTTTGGCCCATTACTAAATCATGATATAGGCCAAGCACACTCGAATGTATTTTTTGGATCATGTGCTGTCTAAGAAAAAAAAAGTACAACACATTGAAAGCTTTCTTACCAATATTAAACAATGGGACAGTGCAGATAAACATTTTTTTAGCTCAGTAGCTCTGGCCACACTAGCACTTGATATCAGACGAGCGTATGAGAAATTGTCCAAGTTTATCCAGAAAACTCAGATGATTTTTTTTGTAATTTAGATCCGATTTCCATCCATGTGCAATCTGCATGTTCATTTTCCACATCCACGAGATACCTGTGTGTGATCCATTTTCAAGCAACTACATTTAAAAAAATGTACATAGTTAAATAATTTCCTAAGTTTATAATAGAAAGTTATCTGTAAAAAATGGATGCAACTAGAACGTTTCCTGTGGGATCTGCTTTTTTTTTGGCTTCTTTGATTCGAAAGAAAACTAACATTTTAGATTTCAATAACATATTTTGGATGAACGTCATTAAAAAAATAAGAACATAATGAGGTTTAAGTTTTGCAAATGTTTGAGTAGTTGCATGTAGCGATCATAGGCACCACAACAATAATGTTGACTGCTACTGAAAATTACTTACCATGCTTGTGCTTACATAGCAACTAGTAATGAGCAAACATGCTAGGTGATAGTCAGTTATCACGCAAGTATCACGGTGCTCGGCTGTGCTTATTACTTGGCAAGTAAAGAGAGTTACTGTTAGGGGTTGAGTTCCCGCCTCTGCACAGGGGGAATCTCGGGCCATCTCCGCTGCGGTCTCCCATTCTTCTCCTGCCGCAGTGGAGCCTGCTCAGCGGAGACGTCAGTCCCAGCGTCTTGCTCAGTCCCACTCTGTACAAAGAGTTAATGCTGCTTTTCCTGCTTCTGCCATTGAAGCCAGTGCTGGGCAGCGGCGAGCAGACGCTTCTAGGACTAAGTCCTGTTTTCTCGTTCTGAGCATGCCCAGAGTAAGATCTCTCAGTGGAGATCGAGGGTCACATGGTCAGATACTGCAACTAAGTCTATTGGTCCTTTCAGGAAGGTCCTGTAGGTGCTCTGGCTTTGTGGCAGCCTCTCATTGGTCCTTCTAGGAGGGTCTTGTACTTGCTGCAGCTATATCAGGCTCGCATGGCCGCACGGCCATACGCTAGTATCAATCCAAATATGTGCTTTGCGCCAGTATGGTTATGCATGCATGTGTTCAGGGACTTGGCTGAAATAAGCCCCTAGAATACCGGCACCTCCGGTGAGGAGATTGTGTGAACGTATTCAGGGACCCGGCTGAAATAAGCCCCTAGAATACTGGCACCTCTGGTGAGGAGATTGCGTGTGTTCATAACCACTGACTGCTATCAGTTCGGCAGTAAGCTTGTGCTCCTGTGAGGCTAACAGGGCGCAGTGCTTTCCTCTCACGGCTGCTCTGTGAGGTAACAGAGTTAGTCTATACCACCAAACAGTGCCACCATTCACTAGCAGCAGGTTCCTCCTGCACGGTGGACCCCGGGCTGCAAACGCACCATTTATAATAAACATCTATTTTTACTCAGTGCGTTCCGCTAGCCCTAACAGTTACTTGATGTAAAACTCAAATCCCCACTACGCAAACCCACCCCGCTCCTGTTAAACAGCCAATAAGCATGTAGAAATTGCCTGTGATTCACTGTAATGCCGAAGTAATCTTGGTTGTGGTATCTATGTGATTGGCTTGCCATTGGACATCATATGGATTATAAAAGGACAGGCTTCACCCAGCTTGGCACACTGACGCCATTGCACAGCTCTGCAACACTTTGTACTGGAGGTAGATAGTGCTTATCTAGGCCTGTGTGCACATTTTAATGAATCAAAGGCCTGTAGTGTTGATACTGGTGATGAAGAACCACCATACTTACAGTCCTTGGGGCTAATCGTTTCTATAACATACAATCTGCATTTAGCCTAGGGAGGGAGAGAGAGTTGCAGGAGCAGCAAGAGTGAGAGTATCCAGTCTGTAGACATGGATTAGGCCTGTGCAGTCCATTGGTAAATATATACAGTAGCTGTAACTTTTTTGGTGGAGACTGACAAATTTTTATATATTTTGATCCATAAAAAATTACGTGCATTGAGGTCCTTCTTTGTGTTATATAACACAGCCAAAAATTGTTCAAATATTTTTCTGCTTTAAATTTGTCACCCATACACTATTCCATAGTTTGTAGAACATTTTTGTGATATCTAAAACTGAGAAAAAAACATTTTCCATTTGTCATCCATACAGTGTTACTTGGTCTGGGAAAATTTGTGGAATCTCTAAAACTGAAAAATAAAGCTTTTACATTTTATGAACATTTCTGTCATATCTAAAACTGAAAAAAAAACTTTAAAAATTTTTTAGGCTTCCATTTGTCAGCGATACATTGTTAAAGGGAACCTGTCACATGAATTTGGCGGGACTGGTTTTCGGTCATATGGGCGGAGTTTTCGGGTGATTGATTCATCCTTTCCTTACCCGCTGCTGCACGCTGGCGCAATATTGGATTGAAGTTCATTCTATGTCCTCCGTAGTACACGCCTGCGCAAGGCAAGATTTCCTTGCGCAGGCGTGTACTACGGAGGACATAGAATGAACTGCACTAGCGGTATAGCATGACACGATGGCTATAGCATTAATGCAGCCCATCAACGCTATGCATTGAACGGGCTGCTTTAACGAAGTATGAACCTGGCCTTACTCATTCCCTATGGGACTTATGAACTTGTGCGGCACTTGCGGTGAGACAAAAAACACTGCTAGCAGCGTTTTTTTCCCGTTGCTGCAAGTACAGCTGCAAGTGCCTCACATGTCTGCAAGTCCCATAGGGAATGAATGAGGCCGACCGCAGTGTTGCTGTGAGTGATACGTTATGTGGCAGATGCAGAAAAACTGCCGGATCTGCGGCAGGTGACCCATATGGTTCTGTTCATCAGCAGAATATATGAGGATATCATCCAAATAAACTACAATGAAGTGTCCAATAAAATAGGAAAAAATATGATTAATACAATTGTGAATTACCGCTGGCATGTTAGTCAGGCCAAAGAGCATAACCAAGTTCCCAAACAGACTCTCAGAGGTGAGGAATGCAGTTTTCCACTCATCCCTCTCGCGCATACAGATGAGATTATATGCACCCCTCAGGTCTAACTTAGAGAAACACCTGGCCCCAGACAATTGATTATACAAATCAGGAATAAGTGGAAGGGATAAGAATTCCTTACAGTGATTTGATTGAATTCTTGAAAATCGAGGCATGGGCGTAAACCACAATGTCCCGAACTTCCCAGTCAATGACCGAGTTATCCCGCAGGAAGATTGTCCAGCACAAAACATGTAGTACGTTCTTGATGATAGAACCCCATCTTAAGGATAAATTCCTCGGAGACCCACTTAACCTCATTTAAGGAGTTTTATCAATGGCCACGATATTGATGGAGGTTCCCAACCTGACAGTCCGTAACTTACATTTGGCCACCAAGTCAGAGTCAATCAAGTTCACAGAAGACCCACTGTCCACAAAAGCTGAAGTGGAAATATAACAGTTCTCAACATAAAGTTCCACTTCCATCTGAAACTAAAGCAATGAGGAAAAAGGTTACCTAAGCATCTGGGCACCCTTCTCGAGAGCTACCCAGACTTAGGCATTTCCCGAAGCCTTGAAAATCGGAGGAGGGGGGACAGTCCTTCTTCCAGTGTCCTGGACTTTCACAGTAAAAGCAGAGTCTCCCTTCCCGTCATTGTCTCCTCTTCTTTTCCTTGATGTGGGGGCCCCCACCTCCATGGGCTCGGAATGTGGCATAGCGTTGGGATTACTTAGGAGTAGAGGAACTTCTCGCTGCAAAACACCCCTCTCCCATTGTCTACAATCCATCTGGATGGCCTGAGTCATAGCCCCACACAGGGAACTAGGAGGTGGATAGAGAGCCAGAGGATCCTTCAGATATTCAGACAGTCCCCTCCAGAACTGACACCTGAGTGCAAAGTCATTCCAGGACACCTCCGGAGACCATCGTCTAAACTCCGAGCAATACCACTCGGCTGAGAGCTTCCCCTGAACAAGACCCATGATAGTGTCCTCTGCCAACCTGACACAGTCTGGTGCATCATAGATAAGTCCTAAGGCCTCAAAAAATCTATCCACCGTCATCCATTCAGGGGCAGTAGGGGGCAGCGAGAAAGCCCAAGATTGGGGACTGTTGTGAATTCTGTTGTCGAACTCCCTCCTGTGGTCGTGAATGGTACTTTGGCGAGTTCTGTCTATGGGCTCCCTCTGGTGGCTATGAGTGAAGCTGCTGCTTCTGAGGTTCCTTACACAGGTGACGTGGTTTATCCTTTGGTTGGCTTCTCTATTTAACTCCACTCAGATCATTACTCCATGCCAGCTGTCAATGTTTTAGCATTGGTTCAGTTCGCTCCTGGATCTGCCTGGTGACCTGTCTTCTCCTGCAGAAGCTAAGTTCCTTATTGTTATTTTTGCTTGTTGTTTCTTTGTCCAGCTGGTTATCCTGATTTTGTCTTGCTAGCTGGAAGCTCTTGGATGCAGAGTGGCCCCCCCACACCGTGAGTCGGTGCAGAGGTCTTTTTTGCACACTCTGCGTGGTCTTTTGTAGGTTTTTGTGCTGACCGCAAAGATTCCTTTCCTATCCTCTGTCTATTTAGTAAGTCTGGCCTCTCTTTGCTGAAACCTATTTCATTTCTGCGTTTGTGACTTTCATCTTTTCTCACAGTCATTATATGTGGGGGGCTGCCTATTCCTTTGATGAATTTCTCTGAGGCAAGGTAGGCTTTATTTTCTATCTCTAGGGCTAGCTAGCTCTGAGGCTGTGACGAGGCGCCTAGGGAGCGTCAGGAGCGCTCCACGGCTATTTTTAGTGTGTGTGATAGGATTAGGGCTTGCGGTCAGCAGAGCTCCCACATCCCAGAGCTCGTCCTGTATGAGTTTAACTATCAGGTTGGGTGCTCCTAACCACCAGGTCATAACAGTACAGCTGGCCCAAAGTATTAATGCATCTCAATAGAGGGATAAGAGGACTTCTGAGACCATTTTTTTTCTTTGCACTGTGTTTTGTCTTTCTTTTCCCCTAGACCTTTGGGTGGTTCAGGACACAGGTGTAGAGATGGACATTCAGGGTCTATCCTTTTGTGTGGATCATCTCACTGCAAGGGTACAAAACATTCAAGATTTTGTGGTTCAGAATCCTATGTTAGAGCCTAGAATTCCTATTCCTGATTTATTTTCTGGGGATAAATCTAGATTCTTGAATTTCAAAAATAATTGTAAACTGTTTCTAGCTTTGAAACCTCGCTCCTCTGGTGACCCCGTTCAAAAAGTAAAAATAATTTCTTTGTTGCGTGGTGACCCTCAAGACTGGGCATTTTCCCTTGCGCCAGGAGATCCTGCATTGCGAGATGTAGATGCGTTTTTTCTGGCGCTTGGATTGCTTTATGATGAACCTAATTCAGTGGATCAGGCAGAGAAAATCTTGCTGGCTTTGTGTCAGGGTCAAGATGAAGCGGAGGTGTACTGTCAGAAGTTTAGAAAGTGGTCTGTGCTTACTCAGTGGAATGAATGTGCCCTGGTGGCAATTTTCAGAAAGGGTCTTTCTGAAGCCCTTAAGGATGTCATGGTGGGATTTCCCACGCCTGCTGGTCTGAATGAGTCTATGTCCTTGGCCATTCAGATCGATCGGCGCATGCGTGAGCGCAAAGCTGTGCACCATCTGGCGGTATTCTCTGAGCATAGGCCTGAGCCTATGCAATGTGATAGGACTTTGACTAGAGCTGAACGGCAAGAACACAGACGTCGGAATGGGCTGTGTTTTTACTGTGGTGAATCCACTCATGCTATCTCCGATTGTCCTAAGCGCACTAAGCGGTTCGCTAGGTCTGCCACCATTGGTACGGTACAGTCTAAATTTCTTTTGTCCTTTACTCTGATTTGCTCTTTGTCGTCCTATTCTGTAATGGCATTTGTGGATTCAGGTGCTGCCCTGAATTTGATGGACTTGGAGTTTGCCAGGCGTTGTGGTTTTTTCTTGGAGCCCTTGCAGTATCCTATTCCATTGAGAGGAATTGATGCTACGCCTTTGGCCAAGAATAAGCCTCAGTACTGGACTCAATTGACCATGTGCATGGCTCCTGCACATCAGGAGGATATTTGCTTTTTGGTGTTGCATAATCTGCATGATGTGGTCGTTTTGGGGTTGCCATGGCTACATGTTCATAATCCAGTGTTGGATTGGAAATCTATGTCTGTGTCCAGCTGGGGTTGTCAGGGGGTACATGGTGATGTTCCATTGCTGTCAATTTCGCCTTCCACTCCTTCTGAAGTCCCTTAGTTTTTATCAGATTACCGGGATGTATTTGAAGAGCCCAAATCTGGTGCCCTACCTCCTCATTGGGATTGCGACTGTGCTATTAATTTGATTCCTGGTAGTAAGTTTCCTAAGGGCCGTCTGTTTAATTTATCTGTGCAAGAGCACGCCGCTATCCGGAGTTATATAATGGAATCCATGGAGAAGGGTCATATTCGTCCGTCGTCGTCACCATTGGGAGCAGGGTTCTTTTTTGTGGCCAAGAAGGATGGTTCTTTGAGACCTTGTATTTATTACCGCCTTCTTAATAAGATCACAGTCAAATTTCAGTATCCTTTGCCGCTGCTGTATGATTTATTTGCTCGGATTAAGAGGGCTAGTTGGTTCACCAAGATAGATCTTCGAGGGGCGTATAATCTTGTGCGAATTAAACAGGGTGATGAATGGAAAACAGGATTTAATACGCCCGAGGGCCATTTTGAGTACCTGGTTATGCCATTCGGGCTTTCTAATGCTCCATCTGTGTTTCAGTCTTATATGCATGACATCTTCCGAGAGTACCTGGATAGATTTATGATTGTATTTTTGATGACATTTTGGTCTTTTCGGATGATTGGGAGTCTCATGTGAAGCAGGTCAGAATGGTGTTCCAGGTCCTTCGTGCGAATTCCTTGTTTGTGAAGGGGTCAAAGTGTCTCTTTGGAGTTCAGAAGGTTTCATTTTTGGGTTTCATTTTTTCCCCTTCTACTATCGAGATGTACCCTGTTAAAGTTCAGGCCATTTACGATTGGACTCAGCCGACATCTGTGAAGAGCTTGCAGAAGGTCCTGGGCTTTGCTAATTTTTCTCGTCGCTTAATCGCTAACTTTTCCAGTATTGCTAAACCGTTGACTGATTTGACCAAGAAAGGTGCTGATGTGGTCAATTGGTCCTCTGCGGCTGTAGCGGGTTTTCAGGAGTTGAAGCGTCGTTTTGCTTCTGCCCCTGTGTTGTGCCAGCCAGATGTTTCGCTCCCTTTTCAGGTGGAGGTTGATGCTTCTGAAATTGGAGCAGGGGCTGTTTTGTCGCAAAGAAGTTCTGATGGCTCGGTGATGAAACCCTGTGCCTTCTTTTCTAGAAAATTATCGCCTGCTGAGTGCAATTATGATGTGGGCAATCGGGAGTTGTTGGCCATGAAGTGGGCATTCGAGAAGTGGCGACATTGGCTTGAAGGAGCTAAACATCGCGTGGTGGTCTTGACGGATCACAAGAATTTGACTTATCTCGAGTCTGCCAAACGGTTGAATCCTAGACAGGCTCGATGGTCGCTCTTTTTCTCCCGTTTTGATTTTGTGGTTTCATACCTTCCGGGATCTAAGAATGTGAAGGCTGATGCCCTGTCAAGGAGTTTTGTGCCTGACTCTCCGGGTGTTCCGGAGCCGGCGGGTATTCTCAAAGAAGGGGTAATTTTGTCTGCCATTTCCCCTGATTTGCGGCATGTGCTGCAAAAGTTTCAGGCTGATAGACCTGACCGTTGTCCTACGGAGAAACTGTTTGTCCCTGATAGATGGACTAGTAGAGTTATCTCGGAGATTCATTGTTCAGTATTGGCTGGTCATCCTGGAATCTTTGGTAACAGAGATTTGGTGGCTAGATCTTTTTGGTGGCATTCTTTGTCACGGGATGTGCGTTCTTTTGTGCAGTCCTGTGGGATTTGTGCTCGGGCTAAGCCCTGCTGTTCTCGTGCCAGTGGGTTGCTTTTGCCCTTGCCGATTCCGAAGAGGCCCTGGACGCATATTTCCATGGATTTTATTTCTGATCTCCCTGTTTCTCAAAAGATGTCGGTCATTTGGGTGGTTTGTGATCGCTTCTCTAAGATGGTCCATTTGGTACCCTTATCTAAACTGCCTTCTTCCTCTGATTTGGTGCCATTGTTTTTCCAGCATGTGGTTCGTTTGCATGGCATTCCGGAGAACATCGTCTCGGACAGAGGTTCCCAGTTTGTTTCGAGGTTTTGGCGGTCCTTTTGCGCTAAGATGGGCATTGATTTGTCTTTTTCTTCGGCTTTCCATCCTCAGACTAATGGCCAAATCGAACGAACTAATCAGACTTTGGAGACATATCTGAGATGCTTTGTTTCTGCTGATCAGGATGATTGGGTGTCCTTGTTGCCTTTGGCTGAGTTCGCCCTAAATAATCAGGCCAGCTCGGCTACTTTAGTTTCTCCTTTTTTCTGCAATTCTGGTTTCCATCCTCGTTTCTCTTCAGGGCAGGTTGAGCCTTCGGACTGTCCTGGTGTGGATGCGGTGTTGGACAGGTTGCAGCAGATTTGGACTCATGTGGTGGACAATTTGACATTGTCCCAGGAGAAGGCTCAACGTTTCGCTAACCGCCGGCCTTGTGTTGGTCTCCGACTTCGTGTTGGGGATTTGGTTTGGTTGTCATCTCATCACGTTCCTATGAAGGTTTCCTCTCCTAAGTTTAAGCCTCGTTTCATTGGACCATATAAGATTTCTGAGGTTCTTAATCCTGTGTCATTTCGTTTGGACCTTCCAGCTTCTTTTGCCATCCATAATGTGTTCCATATGTCATTGTTGCGGAGATACGTGGCGCCTATGGTTCCCTCCTTTGATCCTCCTGCCCCGGTGTTGGTCGAGGGGGAGTTGGAGTATGTGGTGGAGAAGATTTTGGATTCTCGTGTTTCGAGACGGAAACTCCAGTACCTGGTCAAGTGGAAGGGTTATGGTCAAGAAGATAATTCCTGGGTTTTTGCCTCTGATGTTCATGCTGCCGATCTTGTTCGTGCCTTTCATTTGGCTCATCCTGATCGGCCTGGGGGCTCTGGTGAGGGTTCGGTGACCCCTCCTCAAGGGGGGGTACTGTTGTGAATTCTGTTGTCGAACTCCCTCCTGTGGTTGTGAATGGTACTTCGGCGAGTTCTGTCTATGGGCTCCCTCTGGTGGCTATGAGTGAAGCTTCTGATTCTGAGGTTCCTTACACAGGTGACGTGGTTTATCCTTTGGTTGGCTTTTCTATTTAACTCCACTCAGATCGTTACTCCATGCTAGCTGTCAATGTTTTAGCATTGGTTCAGTTCGCTCCTGGATCTGCCTGGTGACCTGTCTTCTCCTGCAGAAGCTAAGTTCCTTATTGTTATTTTTGCTCATTGTTTCTTTGTCCAGCTGCTTATCCTGATTTTGTCTTGCTAGCTGGAAGCTCTGGGATGCAGAGTGCCCCCCCCCCGCACCGTGAGTCGGTGCAGAGGTCTTTTTTGCACACTCTGCGTGGTCTTTTGTAGGTTTTTGTGCTGACCACAAAGATTCCTTTCCTATCCTCTGTCTATTTAGTAAGTCTGGCCTCTCTTTGCTGAAACCTATTTCATTTCTGCGTTTGTGACTTTCATCTTTTCTCACAGTCATTATATGTGGGGGGCTGCCTATTCCTTTGGGGAATTTCTCTGAGGCAAGGTAGGCTTTATTTTCTATCTCTAGGGCTAGCTAGCTCTGAGGCTATGACGAGGCGCCTAGGGAGCGTCAGGAGCGCTCCACGGCTATTTTTAGTGTGTGTGATAGGATAAGGGCTTGCGGTCAGCAGAGCTCCCACATCCCAGAGCTCTTCCTGTATGAGTTTAACTATCAGGTCGGGTGCTCCTAACCACCAGATCATAACAGGGGACCCTCCCTGACTAAGGAAATAATTATGCGCACCCACTGGCTCTCATCCCCAGATGATCGAGGTCTAAGTGAAAATAATAATTTACAATTCTCCCTGAACGTACAAAACTTATGTCAGGAAGTTTAACCGAGTGTTCCAGAGAGTGCAAGGCAACATAAACAGAATCACCAGACCTACTGACAACATGAGGGGTGGTACCCTGCAGTGTCTTAACAATCTCTGTCAACTCTTTCTGCAATTGAGTATGGGACGTGGCCAGGGCCCTTTGTTCCACCAACAATTTCCGCATCATCTCCGTCAAACTGGATACCTGATCTGCAAGGTAACGAAGCGGATTCATGACCAGAGAAAAAAAAATCCCATTTAAATGTAAGGGTCAGCTATAATGTAATGCTGCTGCAGTGCAGTGTAGTACGTCATATCCCAGGGTGTGCTAGAGAGGGAAGATTGGTACCAGTCATGGCGTAAACTTCAGTGAGGCAGCTCAGGTGCCACTAGGTGGCGACAGAGAGGTCAGACACGCTGGGTCAGGAACGGACAGGAAACACAGTACCAGAGGAAACAGCAATACATGTGGTCAGATACAAGCCAAGAAAGTCAGAGCCAGTCGGGAGCGGAGATGCCAGAGATGTAAGACAGAGAAACAGGTCGGAAGAAAAGCTGAGTCAGATACCAGCATGGGGAGCACACAGCAGAACAAGCAGGGAAGCAGGAATGGGATGGCCGGGGAACAGAGAAAACAGGCAGAGGACAAGTTAGGGTGTAACGGTGTCATACGCTCAAGCCGGGGGCAAGAACTACAGTTGGACTGAAATAGCAAAACAGATCCCAAAATGAGGCAAAGAAGGTTAACCCCCGTATGACCAGACTGGGGAGAAAATAGCAAGAACCAAACCTGGCCTGTATCATGACAGTGCACACATAAATTTAGGTTAAAAAAATGACAGTTTACAAGCACGCTGCACCTCTGAGCTCTGCAAACCCACTCCCCTCATCAAACACATGCCGAACGCTCATGATGCTCCACCATTATTGTTGCAAAAGTGCTTTTGTGGCAACACAAATATTTTACCGCACTATTTACCAAATGTTACCTATTTTTCCAATTTTTATAAAATTTGCTTGGGTTCTGATCACAAATCCAATTGAGCCATATTCATGCCAAATTTGCTTATCACTAGTGATGACTACAAAGAGAAAATACTAACTTTCAAATAAGAGACGAGTTCTGGCGCAATGAGCCTAAGAAGCCACAAAGGTCAAGTCTGCTCTCGAGAAGGTCTGCTGTAACACTGTGAGATAAGGTTTCAAAGAGCATGTATATACATTAAATCACTGAAAGGGGGGAGATTTTCTGACAATTTGGAGAGGATAGTCAAACAAAATTAATTGAGTTGTGCCTGTCACATCAACTGCGCTTGATGGAGGGTAAGTAATGTATATGACAAATGTAGAATTTATTATTCTCTTAAATTCATTTGTCTGACATGCTCATTTAGGATTCTGAGAGCTTTTTTTTATAAAGAAGGTATCTATTATTGGAGAGATCATTGTACGATATTATCTTCTGCCCTTTGGCATAGTTAAGTATTAATATTCTCTAATGTGCATTTCAGTTGTTTGCTTCAATAAAATACTCTGCACAGAAATTAACAGAAAGAAAATTAAGTTCACCCTGCAGACAGTTTCCTCTATCTGAGTCTTTAAACTAATTTTGTTGGTTTGCTGGTTACCCATGCGGTTTTATCAAATAGAGGTAATTTTAAAACGTATTTTGTTGAAAAAAGACTAATTAGAAAACACAAGGGTTTATTGTCTCATAACTTGCATCTCAACCTATCACATTGTTATTATATCAACACTAGATGGTGGCCTGATTCTAACGCATTGGGTATTCTAGAATATATATGAAGTTTATTTATGAAGGTTTTCGCTTAGTATATTGCACAGCGACGTAGTATATAGCACAGCCCATGTAGTATATAACACAGCCACGTAGCATATAGCAAAGCACGTAGTATATAGCACAGCACATGTAGTATATAACACAGCCCACGCAGTATATAAGAAAGCCCACGCAGTATATAACACAGCCCATGTAGTATATTGCACAGCCCATATAGTATATAACACAGCCCACGCAGTATATCACACAGCCCATGTAGTATATAGCACAGCCCACATAGTATATTACACAGCCCATGCAGTATATCACACAGCGACGTAGTATACAGCACAGTCCACATAATATATTGCACCATCCATATACTAAATAACACAGCCACGTAGTATTTTGCACAGCCACGTAGTATATAGCACAGCCCACGTAGTATATAGCACAGTGACGCAGTATATACCACAGCCCACGCAGTATATAACATGGCCCACATAGTATATAACACAGCGCATGTAGTATATATCAATGAGGGCCCCATACCCCTGTTAAAAAACTATTAAAATACAAAATAGTTATATACTCGCCTTCCGTCGGCCCCCGGATCCAGCCCATGCCTTTAGCGATGCTCCTCGTGACGCTCCGTTCCCAGTGATGCTTTGTGGCAATGACACGTGATGATGTAGCGGTCTCGTGAGACTGCTATGTCATCTCCGGTCATTGCCGCAATGCATTCTTGAGACCAGAGCATCTCGAGGAGCGGGACAGTATACCGAGAACGCCAGAAGGTGAGAATATAATGATTTTTTGTTTTTTTTTAATTATTTTTAACAATATAGGCAGCATCAATAGTAAAAAGTTGGTCACACAGGGTTAATGGCAGCGTTAACGGACTGCGTTACACAGCATTATGCCGTGGTGTAACGCAGTCCGTTTAACGGACTGCTAAAACCCTATGTGGCCGCTGACTGGAGGGGAGTATGGGTGGGTCACTGACTGGAGGGGAGTACGGATTGGCCAATTCGTGGCCGGACAGTGCCTGTCGCTGATTGGTCATGGCCAGCCAGGCGCGACCAATCAGCGACCTGGGATTTTCATGACAGACAAACAGAGAGAAGGACCCCTTAGACAATTATATAGATAGATGAGATAGCAAGAACATATTTTCTTCTTAAAGATTCTAATTTTTCGCACACAACAGCATGCAAGCAGAACTTTAATTCTTTGAAATGTACATGCCAAAGGCTTTTTCATAACATTTCAAAATTGCTTTAACCCTTTAAAGACCGCGGATACGCCTTTTAATGGCGGCAGTTAAGGGTACTTAAACCACAGCACCGTTAATTAACAGTAGTGTGAAAAAGTGCATAGCGTCCCCCAGAGTAAGATTTTCTCTGGGGTCTCGGTTGCTGGGGGTAGCCGAGACCCCAGAGAACGTGATTTGGGTCAGTTTTTACCAATCCCCGAGTTGTGATCACGGTAATTAACCGATTATCGGCGGTCGCAAAAAAGAGCGATTTGCCATTTAATTTCTCTGTCCTTCGATGTGATTGCACATCAGAGGACAGAGAAATGTGGTCCCTGATCGCTCTCCGATACCCATCCGTCTCCCCTGGTGCTCCTCGTGGTTCCCCATGGGTGCTGCCATCTTCTTCCAGCAAAAAAATGGCGGGCGCATGCGCAGTGCGCCCGACAACCAGCACCCAAAAGATCTTTTGGTTCTCGGCTGCTGGGGGTAGCCGAGACCCCAAAGAACATGATCGGGGTCGGTTTTTACTGATCCCTGCTTTGTGATGGCCGGTGTTATGATCTGGTGGTTTAGGAGCAACATGGGACGAGTTCTGAAGGAAGTGGTGCCTGTACTGACCGCAGTCCCTAAGCTCAACACAACACTAGAAGTAGCCGTGGGATGCTCCTGACACTCCCTAGGCACCTCGTCACAGCCTGAGAACTAACTACCCCTAAAGATAGAAACAGGAAAACTATCTTGCCTCAGAGAAAATCCCCAAAGGATAGGTAGCCCCCCACAAGTAATGACTGTGAGTGGAGAGGGAAAAGACATACACAGAATGAAACCAGGATGAGCACAGGAGGCCAGTCTAGCTTAATAGATAGGACAGGATGGAATACTGTGCGGTCAGTATAAAACACTACAAAAAATCCACACAGAGTTTAAAAAAATCTCCACACCTGACTAAAGGTGTGGAGGGTAAATCTGCTTCCCAGAGCTTCCAGCTACACAGAATTAATTCATACTGACAAGCTGGACAAACATAGAAAGCACAGAACGGATAAGTCCACAAACTGTGGACAGAAAAGAGCAAGCAAGGACTTAGCTTTGCTGAACTGGTCAGGATAACAGGGAAATCCAAAGAGATGTGAATCCAACCAGGAACCATAGACAAGTGGCACTGGCTGAAGAGAGAGCCAGGCATAAATAGCCGAGCAGAAAGACAATCAGTGGAAGCAGCTGCAGACTGCTAAATCCAAGGAGCAGCCATACCACTTAAAACCACCGGAGGGAGCCCAAGAGCAGAACTCACAAAAGTGCCACTTACAACCACCGGAGGGAGCCCAAGAGCGGAATTCACAACAGGTCGGTAAATAACAGTTTACAGGCAGCGGCGACCACAAAAAAATGTGGTGTGCTATTCTCTGTCCTCTGATGTGATCGCACATCAGAGGACAGAAAAATAGAGGGATTGGGGACCCTGTTATAATTGCCAGTGTCCTTGGGTCCTCCTGCTTCTTCTCCTGCCTGCCAGCATCATCCTATGCGAAGAAAATGGCGAGTGCATGCGCTATGCGCCTGCCGTAATTTGCCGGCAGGCGGAGGAAGATTCTTCCTCTTTTTTATTTTGGTCACTGTGAGATCCTATCACAGTGATCAAAATAAAAAAAAATAGTAAATAACCCCCATTTATCAACCCCTTAGTTAGGAAAAAATAATAACATTTAAAAAATTATGTATTTCCATTTTCCAATTAGGGTTAGGGCTAGGGTTAAGGTTAGGGCTAGGGTTAGGGTTGTGGCTAAAGTTAGGATTAGGGTTGGGGCTAGGGTTAGGTCAAGGTTAGGGTTGGGGCTAAAGTTAGGGTTAGAGCTAGGATTAGGGCTAGGGTTATGATTGGGGCTAAAGTTAGGGTTAGGGTTGGGGCTAAAGTTAGGGTTAGGGCTAGGGTTAGGGTTGGGGCTAAAGTTAGGGTTAGGGCTGGGGCTAGGGTTAGGGCTAGGGTTAGGGTTAGGGCTAAAGTAAGTGTTAGGGTTGCGGCTAAGGTTGGGATTAGGGTTTGGATTAGGGTTAGGGTTGGCATTAGGGTTACATTTGGGATTAGGGTTAGGTTTGGGATTAGGGTGAAGGTTAGGGTTGGGATTAGGGGTGTATTGGTATTAGGGTTTGGTTTGAGATTAGGGTTGAGATTAGGATTAGGGGTGTGTTGGGTTTAGAGTTTTGATTGAGGCTATGGTTAGGGTTGGCATTAGGGTTAAGTGTGTTTTGGGGTTAGGGTTGTGATTAGGATGATGAATCGGGTTGGGATTAGGGTTAGGGGAGTGTTGGGGTTAGGATTGGAGTTAGAAGTGGGGGGTCTCAACTGCTTAGGTACATAAAGGGGTCTCCAAACGAGACAGCCAATTTTGCGATCAAAAAGTTAAATGGTGCTCTCTCCCTTCTGAGCTCTGCCGTGCGCCCAAACAGTGGTTTACCCCCACATATGGGGAATCAGCGTACTAAGTAATAGTTGGACAACAACTTTTGGGGTCAGTTTCTCCTGATACCATTGCAAAAATTAAAAAAATTGTGGGCTAACATATAATTTTTGTGGAAAAAAAATATTTTTTTAATTTTCACGGCTCTGCGTCAAACTTCTGTGAATCACTTGGGCGTTCAAAATGCTCACAACACATCTAGATAAGTTCTTTGGGGGGTCTAGTTTCAAAAATGGGGTCACTTGTAGGGGGTTTCTACTGTTTAGGTACATCAGGGGCTCTGCAAATGCAACATAACACCCGCAGACCATTCTATCAAAGTCTGCATTCCAAAACAGCACTCCTTCCCTTCTGAGTTCTGCCATGCGCCCAAACAGTGGTCCCCCCACATATGGGGTATCAGCATACTCAGATTAAATTGCCCAATAAAATTTGGCATCCAATTTCTCCTGTTACCCTTGAGAAAATAAAAAATTGCGAGCTAAAAAATTATTTTTGAGGAGAAAAAAAGGATTGTTTATTTTCACGGCTCTACGTTATAAATTTCTGTGAAGCACTTGGTGGTTAAACGTGCTCACCACACATCTAGATAAGTTCCATAATGGGTCTAGTTTCCAATATGGGTCCACTTGTGGGAGGTTTCCACTGTTTAGGCACACTAGGGGCTCTCCAAATGCGACATGGCATCCGATCTCAGTTCCAGCCAATTCTGCATTGAAAAGTCAAACGGAACTCCTCTTCCAAGCTCTGCCATGAGCCCAAACTGTGGTTTACCCCCACAAATGGGGTATCGACATACTCAGGACAAATTCCTCAACAACTTTTGTGGTCGAATTTCTCCTGTTACCCTTGTGAAAATAAAAATTTGGGGGAGAAAATATAATTTTGTAGAAAAATGTGATTTTTTATTTTCACGGCTCTACGTTATAAACTTCTGTGAAGCACCTGGGGGTTTAAAGTGCTCACCACACATCTAGATAAGTTCCTTAAGGGGTCTATTTTCCAAAATGGTGTCACTTTTGGGGGATTTCCACTGTGTAGGCACATCAGGGGCTCTTCAGACGCGACATGGCGTTTGATCTCAATTCCAGCCAATTCTGCATTGAAAAAGTCAAACGGCGCTCGTTCTCTTCCAAGCTCTGCCGTGCACCTAAACAGTGGTTTACCCCCACATATGGGGTATCGGCGTATTCAGGAGAAATTTAGCAACAAACTGTGTGCTTCATTTTCTCTTTTTATCTTGTAAAAATAAAAAAATTGGTTATGAAATAAAATGTTTGCAAAAAAAGGAAAATGTTCATTTTTTCCCTCCACATTTTTTCAGTTCCTGTGAAGCATGTAAAGGGTTAATAAACTTCTTGAAGGAGGTTTTGAGCACCTTGAGGGGTGTAGTTTTTAGAATGGTATCAAGTTTGGGTATTTTTGTCATGTACACCCCTCAAAGTGACTTTAAATGTGAGATGGTCCCTAAAAAAATGGTTTTGTAAATTTTGTTGTAATAATGAGAAATCGCTTGTCAAATTTTAACCCTTATAACTTCCTAACCAAAAAAATTTTTGTTTCCAAAATTGTGCTGATGTAAAGTAGACATGTGGGAAATGTGATTTATTAACTATTTTGTGTGACATATCTCTCTCATTTAAGGGCATAAACATTCAAAATTTAAACATTGCAAAATTTTAAAAAATTTTCGTAATTTTTCCATTTTTCATAAATAATCGCAAGTAATTTCAAAGAAATGTTACCACTACCATGAAGTGCAATATGTAAAAAAAAAAAATATTCTCAGAATCAGCTGGATCCATTAAAGCATTCCAGAGTTATAACCTCATAAAGGGACAGTGGTCAGAATTGTAAAAATTGGCCTGGTCATTAAGTACCAAATTGGCTCTGTCACAAAGGGGTTAAAGCATTCTATGGCTACGTTCACATTTGCGTTGTGCGATGTTGCGTCGGAGATGCAACGCACAAAGCAAACAAAAACGCAACAAAACGCACGCTAAAATGCAGCGTTTTGCGACGCATGCGACCTTTTTTGCCGAATTTTGGACGCAAAAAAAATGCAACTTGCTGCGTCCTCTGCGCCCTACGCTTGTGGCAAAAAAACCACATGCGTCGCAAAACGCAGCACAACGCATGTCCATGCACCCCCCATGTTAAATATAGTGGCGCATGACGCATGCGTCGCTGCAGTTGCGCCCGACGCAACGCAAATGTGAACGTAGCCTTACTGTTCCCGAACTGAGTTTTTTTAGTATTATTCAAAGCTGTTTGGCCTGCATTTTTTTACTAAAAAAACAAAGCCAATGAAGAAGACATTTCTTGATTAAAAGTGATTCCAATGTTAAATTATACATGCACATTATCACAATAACATAACTTTTTTACATTTTTACTCAGACTAAAACCAAAAACAACAATGTTTCAGTTGTTCAGAAAGATTTTTATAAAAAAGGCAAAAACTGAATTGTTAAGCAGTACCATTCTTCACCCTACTTAAACGAGATTTTTTCATTAAAGTGTAAATAAATGAGAGAAACCTGTTAATATACTAGAGCAGGAAGACAGGAGACAAGCAGGAACATTGCCTGCCTAGTTAGATTTCTAATTTTGGTCTCCAGCTAACTTTTAACCTTCGTCCGGCTGAGTAGGTACAATTGTAACTATTCCGTTTTGAAAGGGCTGAAATTTCGTGACATCTCTGCAGTTTTGGTCCAGAATATATTGGCCAAATTTCAATATAATATATATGAAGGTACAATTGTACCTCTGCAGCCTGTTAACGTAAAATTATGCAGCCTGATGAAGGTTAAGCTATATTTTCTATGAAATGGAATTTTAGAGCGCACTTCTGGAAACACCTATAATATATATAATATCTAATTATCTCAATTTTAGAACTCTAAAAGTATTTAGTGACCTTCAAAGGGATGTATTAACCCCTTAACAACCAGAGGTTTTTTGGTTTTGCATTTTCATTTTTTGCTCCCCATCTAACCAGAGCCATAACTTTTTTATTTTTTGATTAAAATAGCCATATGAAGGCTTACTTTTTTGCGGGACAAGTTGTACTTTTGAACGACACCATTGGTTTTACCATGTTGTGTAATAGAAAATGGGGAAAAAAATCCAAATGTGTTGAAATTGCAAAAAAAGGGCAATCCCACACTTGTTTTTATTTGACTTTTTTACTAGGTTCTCTAAATGCTAAAATTGACCTGCCATTAAGTGATGAAAAAAAATTACAAACACTGTTGTATAAAATACAATAAAATTCCGCCATTTTCCAATACCCGTAGCTTCTGCATTTTTTGTGATCTCGAGTTAGTTGAGGGCTTATTTTTTGCAGGCTGAGCTAGCATTTTTAACCCCTTCATGACCGGGGGATTTTTCGTTTTTCCGTGTTCGTTTTTCGCTCCCCTCCTTCCCAGAGCCATAACTTTTTTATTTTTCCGTCAATTTGGCCATGTGAGGGCTTATTTTTTGCGGGACGAGTTGTACTTTTGAACGACATCATTGGTTTTAGCATGTCGTGTACTAGAAAATGGGAACAAAATTCCAAGTGCGGTGAAATTGCAAAAAAAGTGCAATCCCACATTGGTTTTTTGTTTGGCTTTTTTTGCTAGGTTCACTAAATGCTAAAAATGACCTGCCACTATGATTCTCCAGGTCAGTACGAGTTCATAGACACCTAACATGACTAGGTTATTTTTTATCTAAGTGGTGAAAAAAAATTCCAAACTTTGCTAAAAAAAAAAAAAAAAAAAAAAAATTGCGCCATTTTCCGATACTCGTAGCGTCTCCATTTTTCATGATCTGGGGTCGGTTGTGGGCTTATTTTTTGCGTGCCGAGATGACGTTTTTAATGATAGCATTTTGGTGCAGATACGTTCTTTTGATCGCCCGTTATTGCATTTTAATGCAATGTCGCAGCGACCAAAAAAACGTAATTCTGGCGTTTCGAATTTTTTTCCCGCTACGCTGTTTAGCGATCAGGTTAATACTTTTTTTTAATTGATAGATCGGGCGATTCTGAGCGCGGCGATACCAAACATGCATAGATTTGATATTTTTTTTATTGATTTATTTTGATTGGGGCGAAAGGGGGGTGATTTAAACTTTTATGTTTTTTTTATTTTTTTCACATTTTTTAAACTTTTTTTCTTAACTTTTGCCATGCTTCAATAGCCTCCATGGGAGGCTAGAAGCTGGCACAGCACGATCGGCTCTGCTACATAGCAGCGATCTGCTGATCGCTGCTATGTAGCAGAAATGGAGGTGTGCTGTGAGCGCCGACCACAGGGTGGCGCTCACAGCCACCGCTCATCAGTAACCATAGAGGTCTCTGGGACCTCTATGGCTACAATATACAAGCATCGCCGACCCCCGATCATGTGACGGGGGTCGGCGATGACGTCATTTCCGGCCGCCTGGCTGGAAGTGGTAGTTAAATGCCGCTGTCTGCGTTTGACAGCGGCATTTAACTAGTTAATAGGTGCGGGCAGATCGCGATTCTGCCCGCACCTATTGCGGGCACATGTTAGCTGTTCAAAACAGCTGACATGTCCCGGCTTTGATGCGGGCTCACCGCGGAGCCCTGCATCAAAGCAGGGGAGCCGGCATCGGACGGTATAGTACGTCCGATGCCGGTAAGGGGTTAAAGATACCATGTTAGTGCAGATATGATGTTTTGATTGCCCGTTATTGCATTTTAATGCAATGTCGCGGCAACAAAAAAAATGTAATTCTGGCATTTTGACTTTTTTCTCGCTACACTGTCCTTTTTTTATGATAGTTTGCGGCGATACCAAATATGGGTATGTTTTTTTTTTTTATTGTTTTATTTTGAATGGGGTGAAAGGGGGGTGATTTTAACTTTTATATTTTTTTTAAAACTGAGGACTAAGAACACTACACGTGTTCGAAATGCGTCCAGTTGACCAAAGCATTTCTTCCTCCGGTATGTACCAGCTTGTCAAGCAGCTTATTTTTAAAAGTTGTTCAAAAAAGACTTTTTATTTTAATTCCAGAGCTGGATACCTTTGTTTTCAAGCATAAGTGCTTGGTGTCAAGCAGAGACGTTTTCCGTGCTCGGATCAATCTCATGGGCTGTGACGATAACATCACAAGGGTGAGCTGAATTTCCATTTTTTCCATGCAGTGTACACTAACCTTGTGGATTTAGTGAGTGTTGTAGCATTGGATTGTAGAGAAACTGCCTTTACAAATGTTTCTTTAAGGTGAACATACAAATACTAGTGATAAAACCAAATTGCACTAACACTTCTACTAATCGACTAGTGCAGAAAGCTGCATATAACAAAGCACTGTTTGCCTTAATGCATATGGTACAATAAACATGCAAAAATAAGTTAACATGTAGTAATGCGCACAGAAGTTGTGTAAGTTGGCAGTGCCATATACAGTAGGTCTAAATGAGAAGCCAAGTACGTCTACCTACTGGTATTTAGATCTGAAATAGAATGTCATTAGATTCCCTCGATGACTGGTGGTCCCAGGAACTGAATGGCAGCTGTTCAGAGTGAATCAATACTGCTCAACAGTAATACTACACGGGAAATCAGTTCTTAGTGTTCGTAATACTCTGGCCAGCCATGCTTGCTGAAAAATTGAGGGTTTTTTGCATTCAGTGCTTCAAAAAGTGTGGTCTGCTGGAGCACATGTAATTAGTTAAAAATGTCTGTTTGGTAATACTACGTGTGATGAGTACTCAAAATCAGTTCAATGATGCTTGTAGTGTTCACAGCACTGCAGGCCAGCAACATTTGCTAAAACTCTGAGAAATTTTTTTTCGTTCAATGTTTCAACACGCGTGGACAGCCCGAGTGCAACGAACACTACGAAGATCATAGCACTTATTTTGAACTGAGAACTCATTGCATGCAGTAATACTATTGGACAGCATTGATTCTATCTGATTAGTTGCCATTCAGTTCCTGTGACCACCATCACCGAGTGCATCTTTCTGGTGCCATTCTATTCCAGATCTACATACCAGTAAGTAGTCATACTTTGCTTTTCATTTAGACCTATATGGAACTATTTTGTGTCACTTTCTATTTATTAGCACACAGCTTTTATGCACATTAGCACATTTTAACATCTTTCTGTAACATACAAATACAATCTTGAGCAAGGATAGTAATTTTTTTTCATGCATGGTTTGGATATATAGTAATCATTTAACAGACTTTCAAGACCTTAAAACATTCTTCAATACATATTTTATATTTACTCTTTTTAGGTATTAAAAGTTGCTTATTTATCTTGTCATATTTTTATTGTATTTTATTTCTGACCTTTCATTCACCCCCTACATCCGATCACTGGCTCGCTCTTCTTACCTGCATCTCAAAAACATTTCTAGAATTCGCCCTTTTCTTACTTTCGACTCTACAAAAACTCTGACTGTTTCACTTATTCATTCTCGTCTGGACTATTGTAACTCTTTACTAATCGGTCTCCCTCTTGCAAAACTCTCCCCGCTCCAATCTGTCCTGAATGCTGCAGCCAGGATCATATTCCTCACCAACCGTTACACCGATGCCTCTACCCTGTGCCAGTCATTACACTGGCTACCCATCCACTCCAGAATCCAGTACAAAACTACTACCCTCATCCACAAAGCACTCCATGGCTCAGCACCACCCTACATCTCCTCCCTAGTATCAGTCTACCACCCTACCCGTGCCCTCCGCTCCGCTAATGAGGTTAGCATCCTCAATAATCAGAACCTCCCACTCCCGTCTCCAAGACTTTACACGTGCTGCGCCGATTCTTTGGAATGCACTACCTATGTTAATACGATTAATCCCCAATCCCCACAGTTTTAAGCGTGCCCTAAAAACTCATTTGTTCAGACTGGCCTACCGCCTCAATGCATTAACCTAACGATCCCTGTGTGGCCTATTTATAATAAAAAAAAAAAAAAAAGGTTCCTCGCATCATGTTCTCATACACTTTATGCAGTATTAGCCCTCTGTGTCTGTACTGCTACATACTTAGGCAGGTAACTGGTTCATGCAGCTTTACATGAACACCTGAGCCTTACACTATAGCTGGTCCGAATAACTATAGCAATTGTTACCATCCACCTCTCGTGTCTCCCCTTTTCCCCATAGTCTGTAAGCTTGCGAGCAGCAGGGCCCTCACTCCTCTTGGTATCTATTTTGAACTGTATTTCTGTTATGCTGTAATGTCTATTGTCTGTACAAGTCCCCTCTATAATTTGTAAAGCGCTGCGGAATATGTTGGCGCTATATAAATAAAAATTATTATTATTATTATTATTATTGTGACCTGTTGAGCTCAATGCAGGACAAATTGTTATGTCGATTACAATGTACGAAGTGTGTACAAACACACACATATTGCAGCTTGTCAAAATTTAAAACAAAATAATTTCTCCTGAAAAGATTATGCTAAAATCTGTCACAGTGGTTTTTAATACTCAGGAATACAATTTATTAGCATCAAATTATTTAGTTCTGTAAATAATATTTAACCTTTTTTTTTCCCTCTGCTTAGAAATTGGATTTCACTTTGAGTCTCTTTCTAACAAAAATTTTTTTGGGGAAATTTCCAAGACCGAGAAACAAACCAAGATTTATTATTTGAAACAAGGAAATATATGATAAAAAAAGCATATAGAGTTTCAAGAATATTGTCCCAGATGTTTTATCCTTTATTAACATACAGAGGAAAAACTATTTGATGTTTGAGCACCAATGCACAAATATGTACAGCTGTGCAGATTTTACATTTAGAGTTTGATGTGAAAGAAAAATGATGCAACGATAGCTTAAACGACCTGTGCTTGTTTTGTTGTCACCTAGTCTTTTGTAAATGAGATAAACAAGAGAATTTGGAAATATTCTCCAAGTGAAAACATAAATGTTAATCTTTTTATGGTTGAAAACCTGCTGTGATTGGAAGGATTTGTTTTTATGAAGTTTGCAGTAGCAAAGAGCTTGCGTTTTACAACTAAACTACAAATGCAACTAAACTACAAATGCAATTTACTTTATATAACACTCAGCAAATAAATCTTGGATTTAAGCTAAAAGCATGAGCATGAAATGGGAATGGTCTTGTTTTAGAGCTGTTACCTCCACCTTAAAGGGAATCTGTCAGCAGGTTTTTGCTACCTCATCTTAGAGAACCTTGATGTAGGCAAAGAGAAGCTGAATCCAAAGATGTATCACTTAGATTGTTGGGTGCAGCCATTCTGACACAATCAGTATTTTTATATTTAGCAATACAGCAGAGCTGAGGAAGCTAACCACAAACACACCAAGCTCTGTAGAAACAATGTACATAGACAGTGTGTTGTTTATCAGGGAAGGGGTCATGTCAGACTAGCATGCAGGAGTTGCTGTGTACCAGCAATGATAAGCTACTGGTGGCAAAACAATCATTGCAAGCATTCAAAAAGTGACAGTAAAGTGATACTAGTCAGAATTGAGAAAAAAAAAACCTGGTCAGGAAGGTCAAAACAAGCTGGGTGGTGAAGGAGTGCTGTTACTTCAGATCCATCAATCCACAGTCATTCTGCAAGAGATTATAACTACAGCAGTTCAAGATATATCACTGGAAAGATATATTGTTGTACCATGTTCGCCAGTAAATAGAGAAACATTAAGACTTGAGAGTTCTTAATGGTTGATACCTTTTAATGGCCAACTGAAAAGTTGCTAAGAAATTGCAAGTTTTCGAGACTACACAGGTCTCTTCATCAGACCTTGTTTCTGTACCTGATGAAGAGACCTGAATAGTCTTAAAAGCTTGCAATTTGTTACTATCTTTTAGTTATGCATTAAAAGCTGTAAGCAACTGAGGACACTAAAATCTTAATATTTTGAAATATCTTATAAATCTTTTAGCTAATAGTCACAGACGTAAACTATGACTCCCATTATCAATCTGGTATTTTAAGACACATGTAATATACTATAATTGCAATAAAACTTTTACTATCGCTATGCTGTCTGCTCTGAGCTCCTATCTCTATAGACTAGAGGCTTAAAGTGGTGTTTTATTCACCACAAACTACATCCTCCACTCAGCTTTAAAATTATATGTATCCCAAATAAGCTGCTTACATGCTAAAACATCAAGTTGATTATGCAGAAAGTTCCATTGTGTTCAAAGAATTAACAGCAGGAGGAGAATGGCGTCATCATATATAGAGACAAAATAAAGGGCTCCTTTCTATCCCATGAGCAAACCTTTAGGACTTAACAGTGGTACAGTATGGTGTAGCAGGTGCCTTTGCCAGTAGCATAGCTATCGGGGTGGGGGCAGATGGGGCAGTCACCCTGAGCCCCGGTAGCTTTGAGGGGGCCCACCCAAAACAACGCTACTATAACTGTTTTTCGGCATGCGCAGAGCACCTATCATTACATTCTGCAGCAGAGCAGGGAGAATCGATCTTCCTGCACTGCCACCTGACCGCTATAGGGCCCAGAGGCAGCAGTGGGACCCCACCCATCATCACAAGTTCAACTGTTTTGGCTAGATGCCGATAGAGTTGACCGCATTTATGAGAGTGGGAGTGACAAGCTCCCTCTCCCATCATCCCCCTCTCAGCATCTGACATCCCTGATGCAGACACTCACAGGGGGCTGCAATAATGTCATTACTCGGCACCTGCTGTCAGGACATGTGCAGGTACACGGAGCAGTGGAAGAACCAGGAGAAGAGGTGAGTATTGGATTTATTTTTTATGGGGGTGCATAATACACTATAGAGTTTCCATAAGGGGGTGCGTGCATTATACAATATAGAGTCTGCCTATGGGGTGCATTATACAATATTGAGTCTCGCTATGGGGGGTGCATTATACAATATGAAGTCTGCCTATGGGGTGCATTAGGCAATATAGAGTTTGCCTATGGGGGGTGCATTATGCAATATGAAGTCTCCCTATGGGGATAACAATATAGAGTTTGCCTATGGGGGTGCATTTTACAATATAGAGTCTGCTTATGGGGACTGCATTATCCTCTAAAGAGTCTGCTTATGGTAAGTGCATTATACAATACAGGGTCTGCCTATGGGGTGCATTATTCTATATAGAGTCTGCCTATGGGAGTGCATTATACTATAGTGTCTGCCTATGGGAAGTGCATTATACAATACAGAGTCTGCCTATGGGGGTGCATTTTTCTTTATAGAGTCTGCTTGTGGGGACTGCATTATTCTATATAGAGTCTGCCTATGGGGACTGCATTATTCTATATAGAGTCTGCCTATGGGTGGTGCATTATAGAATATAGAGCTTGCCTATGAGGTGTGTATTATACTATAAAGAGTCTGCCTATGGGGTCTGCATTATTCTATATAGTCTGCCTATATGTGGAGCATTTTATAATATAAATTCTGCCTATGTGGTGTGTATATTATACTATATAGAGTCTGCCTATGTGGAGTGCATTACACTATAGAGGCGTATGAGGAGAGCATTATACTATATAGAGGCCATTTGAGAAGAACATTAAACTATAAGGAGGCCTATGGGGGACTGCATTATATTATACTGATAACTATTTGGCACATCATACTATATGGAGGCTATCTAGGGGGCCATCATAGAGTGCGGACCTTACAGTGATGGGGCATCACACAATGTTGGAGCCATCAAACAGTTTGGGGGCTACTAAGGGGTCAATATACTGTGTGAGTGGTACTATACAGTGAAGGAGATTATACTGTGTATAAGAGAACATTATATTGTGTGTAGGGGAGCTGTACAGGGGGAGATTAGGGACATTATTAAATGTTAAGTGGGCACTTATTGTTATGGGGGAACTCAGGTTACTGTAACTGTCAAAGGGGCACACAGGACATTATTGCTTTCTATGTTTTGGACACTGTTTTCTAGAACACTTGCACATGGCATTACTATATTCTAGAGGGTTGCTTTAGAATTTAGAGGGCAAAGAGAACCACACAGCAGGTACAGTAATAGGGACACATACTACAGTATCAGCTCAGCATTGGGGAATCAGCAGGATAAGGAGTTTGTGCAGGTAAGGAATAGTCCCATTGGGGACAGTGCTGAAAATATGAGATGTGAAATTAGTCTTTGTTGTAATCTCCGCAGCCGAGTCATGGCTGGAAGAAGTTGCCTTGAAAGTCTGGTCCAAATGGAAAAGCCATGAAAAGTGAACGATTCCATCAGAAAGAATGTCCTCTCTAAGTCACTATCTGAGACTGTGCTGTTATCTCTTATATGTTCCATAGGACTGGTGTCTACCACTGACCATAAGGCAGTAATATCAATGTTGAGCATTGTATAGAGATTATTTTCAGCAACAGTGCAGTCATCTACTGAGGTTCTCCATTATTAGGGTGCGTCACCCAGCTGTAATCAAAGTTACCTGGTTATGGGCCCATTCAGAAGAGTTGCCCCCCTAATCCAAAACCCAGACTACAGCTCTAGCCTTTTCAAATTAATGAGAGCACTATATACTGGCATACATAAAAAAAAGGTTTTTTATAAGATTACAAAGAGAAAACTAGATAAAAGGAATTTGTCAGTTGGTTAATGCTGCCAAACCTATGGACAGCATGAATCAGAGACTATCTACAGTACCTCATTACAGAAATCTATGCCTTGATGTGAAACACTGCAGTATTTCTGAGAATACATACCTTGAACAGGAAAACACGGACAGTGACTATATTGCCATTCCAGGTGACATCTATGCCATTTTTAAAAAGAGGATGGAGTTTCATTAGCAGTAGGTGTAGATGAGCGAGGAGAATAAATCCCACAGAATTTATGCCACAAAAGTGTTGTAAATATAAAAGAAATGTAAGTCAATCTCTAACAGTAGTATATTTTTGTAATGGCCCAACAAGATGTTGCTTTGCATTGCCAAAAAGCTCTATTTTTGTTTCATCTGTCGACAGAACATTTTTCCAGAAGGATTGTGGTTTGTCAAGGTACTCTTTGGCAAAGATCAGTTGTTACTTTTTATGTCTTTACTTCAACAATGGTTTCTTCCTTGGTTTCTGTCCATAATGCTCTGCTTTATTTAGTGTGTGGCATATGGTACTTGTGAAACCATGACCCGATACTGTTCCAGGTTGGCTTTCAGGTCTTTGGATGTTTAACGTGATGTTTTTTCCACCATTCGCACCAACCTTCATAGGCATCTCGTGTCAATTTTCCTCTTTTCCCCATGGCCAGGGAAGTTCTTGACAGTACCCTGCTTGGCAAACTTCTTAGTAACATTGTGCACTATTGAGAAACTGGGAAACCAAGGCCTTTGGAGATGGCCTTGTACCCTTTGGAAGTCATGATTTTGCTAATATTAGCACTTCTCATGTCCTCATACAGCTCCTTTGTCTTCACCATTGCGAGAAAAAAACAGGGCCTACCATGTGGCTTTGTAAAACACTGAAGTCATGATTCATTGACTAATTCATGTCACATGGGCATCAACAATTAATCACAGGTGATTCTCATTTGTGATTTACTACAGGCGATTAAAAGTGTGTTTCCATACAAATTTAATGTAAGTTTGCCAATACCAGCATCACATCATGGTTTAGATACAGTATTTCTGTTTTTACACACCATTGTTTTCTGTTTTAAATTATTGTTTATAATTTGCTCTTTTGTATTTAACACGAGTGCTCTATGCAAAAAAATAGTTTCACTTGATTAATTTTTTCAGGAGATATTCCACATTGCGTACATAAACTTCATGGGTGCCAATAATGATGAGCAGGAATGTATATATGCCATAGGTGCCCCCCCTTTGGTGCGGGCTCTGGTACAGAGTCCACACCTTTTCCGGAACATGACATCTGATCTGATCAGCTTTCATCTGCTCATAGCAGATGAGCATTTTTGCTACACTTAGCAGGGCTTCAGGCCTGCGATGTGTAGCACAAGCGATCAGATGATCACAGATTCAATTCTCCTAAAAGTCTATAGAAACAAATAAAAAGTGTAAAGAAAAGTTTCTAAAAATATAAAAAATAAAAGTTCAAATGACCCACCTTTTGCTCCATTCAAAATAAAACAGTGAAAAAAAATACACAAATTTAGTCTTGCTGTTTTTAGAAATGCCCGTTCTATCAAAATATAAAAATAATTAATTTGGTTGGTAAATGTCGTAACAAGAAAAAAATCAAAGCACCAGAATTATGTATTTTTGGTCGCCGCAACATTGCAATAAAATGCAATAACAGGCAATCAAAACATCCTATCTAACTCAAAGTGGTATCAATTAAAATGTCAGCTCATTGCTAAAAATATAAGTCATCACCCGGCCACGGATTTAAAAAAAATGGACATACTATGGATCTCGGAAAGTGATGATTATATTTTTATTTGCCTCTTAAAAAAATAACATACATGTTTGATATCTGTGAACTCATAATAATCCGGAGAATCATAATGGCAGGTCAATTTTAGCATTTCTTGAACTTGGTAAAAGAAAGAAAAATGTGGAATTGCTCTTGGAATTTTTCTCCCATTTTCCAGTACACTATATGGTAAAATCAAAACTGTTTTTCAAAAGTACAACTCGTCCAGCAAAAAAACAAGCCCTAATATGGCCATATTCATGGAAAAATAAGTTATGGCTCTGTGAAGAAGGAGAGCAAAAAAGAAAATGCAAAAAAAATGGAAGAACCCAAGGTGGTAAAGTAGTTAAGCCATTTGCAATAATAGGTATGTAATAAAAAAGATACATAAGTTGAGACGTATTCTGAGATCACTTATTGTAAGACTGTGAAGCAGAAATACAATTGAATTTCTTGATCTATTCAAGTGGGTATTAAAAGAGAACCAGGCATACAAAATTAAGCTATTAATCTGCAAATATTGGATTACTCTGCTGGTTAATAGTGTTCTAACACTGTGCCGCGCTGGCACTGAATGGAGGAAATGAACTTTATTTTCCTTCTGGCAGCATTCGGCTTCCAGTAAAAGGGGAGATGCCGGCAGGGTTACAGTCACTGGTCTGTGTATAGAGAGCAATGGCTGTATCCGCACCCATGGCACTGAATGACAGTCAACCCTAAAGACAATCCAGCTGTCAGTCAGTGCTGGGGGTGCAGGTAAAGCTGCCACTCTCTATACACAGGGCGATGACTGAAACTGTGCTGGCGCCACCACTATGACTTAAAGTTGAATGATACAAGGCAGAATAAAGTTCATTTCCTGCTGGCAATGGGGCTCTCAGTGCCTCTGCTGCTTAGTGTGAGGATGCTATTAACTTGCAGGTTAACATCATATCTGTAGGTTAATAGTGTTACTTTACATGACAGTTTCCCTTTAAAGGGAATCTGTCAACAAGTATTTGTTGCCCAATCAAGAGGAAGAGAACCTGTTGATTTGATAAAATCACTGTTTTATCTGCTACATATTTACCAGTTCACTTAATTCCGAGCTGTGTATAACCCGCCCACACCATGAATCGACAGCTTGCAGAGTTCTGCATATATTGTGCATAGCCAGAATGTTGCAAATTAGTAGTGAGACAGGGTTATACAGAGCTCATAAACATGGAGGACTACGTGCCAGCAGGTTTCCCAGTCTTCTGATTTACTACTCAGGTTTACTAGTGATAATCTATTGCTGATAAATCAGTGATTTTATCAAAACCACAGCAAGTAGTCTAGTTATTGACACATTGCTGTAATAAGGGTGTCTGTCCCAACATTATGTTGCACCCAGATTAGGTGGCACAAACATAATGACAGATTTCCTTTTCAAAAAAATCTCCTGGAATTGTATGTGTAAATAGACAATAGAAAGCTATTTTTCTGCTTGTGGATAAGTTGTGTCCCTACATGGTCTCATACTTTTTTTTAATCAAGCTAATTGAAAGGAAACCGTTAATGTTCCCGGTTACAACCAATGATCAAGAATTAGTACCATAAATGAGAAAAAAAAATCCTTATCCAATGAAAGATGCCACAAAAATACACAGGGTATTAAACAAATGGGGAGGGAAGTGGAGAGAAAACCTGAATACTTTCCCATGCATCTGTTTTGTATTGATACCCCTACCTTGCCACAGAGATTGGCTCCCTAATAATGCTCACAAGTTTTGGCTCTCCCGCTCACCATCGTCTCCCCTTGGTATACCCTGGATGGCCCTAGGTATTAGAGACCCCTTACAAAAAGGAAGATATAAATTACCAAATTAAACAACCCCTAATAGGCAAATATATAAAAGCCAAAATTTTGTGACAGTGCAAAGGGCAAAAATATTGGTAGCACCACAATATATTCTACCTTAAATGTAAAAAAGAACCCAAATAATCCAATTGGAAACAAAATTATTAATAGTCAATATCCATATAAAGAATGTTATTTATACTTAAATGTTTATCACATAGGAGATGAATTCCATCTTCCACACAAATTGTAGTGAACCTCAGCCTTTCAATTAGGGTAAAAACCTCCACATAGCTACTAGTTCACCATAGTCTTGATAAAGTAGCAGTGCAAAAGGAAAAAGTGTTATTAATACCCACATGTGTACCATCACAAATGTCAAAGGGAAGGATCCCAAAAGATCCTACTAAATACAAAAGCAAAGGTGTCAGAGTCCACTGCCCAGTATACAAAGCGCTAATTCTGCTAAAGTGCTTAAAGCGAACCTTTCAGCAGGATGTAGATATTCAATTTGGTTTCAAGAAATCATAACAATGTCAATTTCTCAGCATGCTTTCATACCCTAAAATGACTGAGCCGAGGCTTATTGCATTTACTATCAATTGATATGTGACAAATATTGAAGTATTATCAACATTCTGTACATGCATATTGACTGTTCATGTTTGTGTCTCCAATAGGACCATTTGGGATCTTTATGGCATTTATTGTAGGATTTATTGTGCTGCTACTAGTGATGAGCGAATATACTCGTTACTCGAGATTTCTCAAGCATGCTCGGGGGTCCTCTGAGTATTTTTTAGTGCACGGAGATTTAGTTTTTCTTGCCACAGCTCAATGATTTACATCTGTTAGCCAGCATAAGTACATGTGGGGGTTGCCTGGTTGCTAGGGAATCCCCACATGTACTTATGCTTGCTAACAGATGTAAATCATTCAGCTGCGGCAAGAAAAACTAAATCTCCGAGCAATAAAATACACTCGGAGAACCCCCGAGCATGCTTGAGAAATCTTGAGTAACGAGTATATTCGCTCATGACTAGCTGCTACCAATGTCTTTGTCATTTACATTGTCACTTTATTGTTGAATTTACAACTTTGCTCATTAAGGATTGTTTCATTTGGTTGTTTATATCTCCCGTCTTGTAGGGGGTCTCTAGTACCTAAGGCCATCCAGTGCATACCAGAGCGAAATGATGGGGAGTGGAGGCACCATAAATTGTGTGCATTATTAGAGTGCCAATCTCCATGACAAGGTAGAGGTATTGTTAGGAATAAGATATGAGACAGTATTCTGATTTTATTTCCACTTCCCTCCTGTTTGTTTAAAACTCTGGGTATTTATGTGACATCTTTGATTGGATATGGATTTTTTTTTCTAGTGGATGCCACTATTTGTTTTTATGATTGGTTGTAACCAGGATCATTAACTGTTTCCTTTTAAAAACTATAATAATAAAATTTTGACTTTAATTGGATAAGATTAGCCTATTGTTAGACATTTGCACTAGGGTTGAGCGAAACGGATCGTTCATTTTCAAAAGTCGCTGACTTTTGGCAAAGTCGGGTTTCATGAAACTCGACCCGATCCCTGTGTGGGATCGGCCATGCGGTACGCGACTGTCGCGCCAAAGTTGCGTTTCATATGATGCGCTTGGCGCCATTTTTTCAGCCAATGAAGGAGCGTGGGCAGAGTGATGACATAGGTCTTAGGGGCGTGGATGCCTATCGTCATCTTGTCGATTGTGCGCAGTAGCGATTTACAATGTGTAACACCAGCTTTTCTGTTCAGGGATGGAGGGTGGAGAGAGAGAGAGAGAGAGAGAAAAAAAAAAAAAATAAAACAAAACAAAACAAAAAAAAATTCCCATTGACTTTGCATTGGGTTTCATGTTTCGGTCGATCCCCGACTTTTCGCCATAATCGGCCGATTTCACTCGACTCGACTTTAGAGATAGTCGGGTTTCGCGAAACCCGACTCGACCCTAAAAAAGTAAAAGTTGCTCAACCCTAATTTGCACCACTCTCCACCTCATTTATATGTTACCTTATTCAGTAACGTACCCTACTGACAAAGGGATTGATATAACCAGACTGTTAATATATGTATACATTTCTAGGGCAAATGAGAACAGCACAATGTAAAGATTTAGCAAAAGATGCTCCTGAATTCCTATTGTATACAGAATACAAGCATTTACTTAAGAGACATTATTCCTCTTTAACATGCATATGCATGCACTTCAATGCACTTTTTGATAAACATTTTCATTAGTATTATGTCATGAAAATATTTAAAATTTTTAAAGCTTAGAATAATGTAAGAAATAGTTTCAAAATATTTATTCATTGACACTATAAAATGTCAGCAACACTGTATTGTATGAATTATGACATATTTTTAACTGAAAAAACCCAACAACTTCCGATTGCAGTTTAGACAGTTGGTGCATGGATTGGTGAATCTCTATTTCTGATGGTTAGCCTTCTGAAGTTTTCATTTGAATGTCTATCCATATAGCATTAAATGGAGACTCGGATACCCTTCAGTTGGCACAGATAATAGTCAAGGTGAATAGAATTTGCATGCATAAAAGACCAACATCAATATTAATGGATCGCTCAGATCACATGCAATCCATCCATGCCTATAAAGCACACATGGCTGCTAACATTTCACCCTACTAATTTGTTTGTGCAGCCTCAGATCTACAGAATAAATACATTAACCTTCAGTGTTTTCAGAGGTCAGCATAATTCTTTTAAATATTATGTCCCAAATGAAATTCTATTTGAAAAAGTATTTCTATTACAGGCAGGGCACTTTCAACAATTTGATATGACAAAAGTAATTGCGTAAAGGGATTCATTACTAAAAGGATCATCTCAGAATCACATTATTTTTTAGAAAGCACAGTAAACTAATTTACATACTTATTGTTAATATGCAGACTAAGCCTGGTATAGTTTTTCTTTCGAAGAGATCCCTTTCTGATGAGCACTTTATCACATACAAGCAGTCCCTGGCTAGCTTCAAGTCCATGCTCACAGCCACAAAACAAACTTACTTCTCATGACTCATATCTTCCCTGCCTCAGAACCTTTACCAGCTTTTCAACACTTTCAATTCCCTACTCTGTCCTCCAGCACCTCCTCCCTCTCCTCTCATTTCTGCTGAAGACTTTGCCTCTTTCTTTAATCAGAAGAGCGATAACATCAGAGAAAGCTTTGGCCCACAGCCCCAATGCCCGTCCTCTTAACTGCTCAGCCCTGTTCTTCCAAAACCAGCTTCTCCACCATGACAGAAGATCAGCTCTCCACCCTTCTTTCAAGATCACATCTCACCTCTTGCATGCTTGACCCACTCCTGTCCCACCTCATCCCTAACTTCGCTATAGTCATCATCCCAACATTAACACATCTCTTCAGCCTTTCACTTGCAAATGGGGTCTTCCTCTCATCCTTCAAACATGCCTCAATCACACTCATCCTCAAACAACACTCCCTAGACCCATCCTCTGTGTCTAGCTATCGCCCAATATCATTTCTCCCTTATGCTTCAAAACTACTGGAACAGCATGTCCATCTTGAACTATCCTCCCACCTCTCCTCCTGTTCCCTCTTTGACTGGTTACAATCTGGCTTCCGACCGCATCACTTAACTGAAACTGCCCTAACTAAAGTCACCTACTAACTGGGAAGAGCAAGTAACAGTACTCAGTTCTCCTTCTCCTGGACCTGTCTTCTGCCTTTGACACTGTGGACCATTCCCTCTTGTTACAGATTCTCTCATCTCTTGGCATCACAGATTTGACCCTATCCTGGATCTCATCACATCTAACAGACCGAACATTCAGTGTCTCCCTCTCACACACCACCTCCTCACCTCACCCCTGACTGTCGCTGTTCTCCAAAGCTCAGTTTTAGGACCCCTACTCTTCACCTTCGGCCTGGGACAGCTCATAGAATCCCACAGTTTGCAGTGTCATCTCTACGCTGATGACTCGCAGATCTACCTATCTGGACATGACATCACCTCCTTACTGACCAAAATCCCACAATGTCTGTCCACTTATTCATCTTTCTTTTCTGCTCGCATTCTAAAGCTAAACATGGACAAAACAGAATTCATAATATTTCCTCCATCTCACTCTACCCCTTCACTAGATGTATCCATCAATGGCTGCTCACTTTCCCCAGTCCAGCATGCTTGGTGCCTCGGGGTGATCCCCGACTCTGCCCTCTCCTTCAAGCCACATATCCAAGCCCTTGCCTCTTCCTGCTGACTCCAACTCAAAAACAATTACCAGATCTGTACATTCCTCGTCTAAGAAACTGCAAAAAGCTCATGCATGCCCTCATCATCTCCCACCTCGTATATTGCAACCTCCTACTCTCTGGCCTCCCCTCTAGCACTCTTGCACCACTCCAATCTATCCTAAACTCTACTGCTCTACTAATCCACCTGTCTCCCCATTACTCCCCAGCCTCTCCTCTCTGCCAAGCCCTTTACTGGCTTCCTCTTGTCTTAAGGCTCTAATTCAAAACTCTAACTATGACATACAAAGCAATCCACAACCTACCTCCTTCATACATCTGTGACATGGTCTCCTGGTACTTACCTACACGCAACCTTCGATACTCTCAAGATCTCCTTCTCTACTCCACTCTTACCTCTTATTCCCACAACCGCATACCAGACTTCTTCCGTGCTTCCCCCATACTCTGGAGCTCTCTGGCCCAACACATCATACTTACGCCTACCATGGAAACCTTCAAAAGGAACCTAAAGACCCACCTCTTCTGACAAGCCTACAATCTGTAGTGATCCTCAGTCTGCTAAACTGCCGCACAACCAGCTCTACCCTCTCCTCGTGTATCTTCACCCATCCCCAGTAGACTATGAGCCCTTGCGGGCAGGGTCCTCTCTCCTTCTGTACTTATGTGTGCCTTGTATTGCTCATGTTTATTGTACTTGTCTCTGTTTGCCTCTTTTTTCACATGTAAAGCGCCATGGAATAAATGGCGCTATAAAAATTAATAATAATAATAACAATAATAATAATGTTTGTGTATCTCTGCAGGCTTTGCGCCATTTTCACAACTGCTAGATAAATGTACGCCATTTATTTAACCAATAACAGAGAATTTTTTTAATATCACCTTTATGACACATGCCAAAAGCAGTGCTATGAAAATTATTGGTAAATAGTGACATTTGCGCATCTCTGTAGAGCTTGCAAAAGTCGCACAATTGCTAGGTAAATATACACTATTTATTTAACCAATAGAAGTTCTTTTTTTCAAATCGCCTTATGACAGACACCAACAACAGACTCAGGGAAATAACTGGTAAACAGTGACATTTGCTTATCTCTGCATGCTTTGCCTCAGTTGCACTACTGCTAGATATGTATACGCTATTCATTTAACCTATTCAATTTGTTTTATATTGCCTTTACGACACACGCAAGCAGCAGATTCAGGAACATTATTGGCACTTGTAAATAGTGGCATTTGCATACCTCTGCAGGCTTTGCGCTAGTTGCACAACTGTTAGATAAATATAAGCTATTTCTTTAACCAAAAGAATTTTTTTATATCGCCTTTATGACACATGCCAACAGCAGACTCAGGAACTTTATTGGCACTGGTAAATTGTGATCTTTGCATATCTCTGCAGGCTTTGCAGAAGTTGCACAACTGCTAGATAAAGATAAGCTATTTATTTCTCAATAGAAAATTAGAATTTTTATTGCTTTTCTGACACAAGACAACAGCAAATTAGGGATATTTATTAGCACTGTTAAATTGTGACTTTTGCATATCTCTGCAGGATTTACAGAAGTTGCGCAACTACTAGATAAATATGCGCGATTTATTTAAACAAACACCTGGGTTTCCAAAAGGGATGTCGCAATAATAAATGCAAGGTTAGAACGCAAATCATACAATCAATACAGGAGGACCCAACCCAACATATTAAATCAATGAGAAGGACAAAAGAGTATATTGAACCATAAAAAAAAATGTATTAGTATAAATAAATATAAAGAAATTGGGGCAGGGTCCTGAGACCAAAACACTAGAGTTCACTCTTCAGTATTGCCCTGTGACACAACAGGGTTCGCCTCCTACATACCGGGTGACGTTAACCCGCGTGTGTTATACCGCCATATTCTGTCAGTTATTACTAAGCAGCAGGTGTCATCTCTGCACGGTGGACCCCGGGCTGCGAACACACCTTATAACCTCTTTAATATTATTTGGTGCGTTCCGCCAGCTCTAACAGTGTATTCATTCCATGTTCCGGCTTCATGTAGATACTTGGCACCTTTAATTGACATATTTATCCCTGCTGTACTGTGCGCATGCCTGGGTCTGGCCTTGCACAGGCCTTCCCAATGTGCTACATTGTGTTCATATAGAAAACATATGAAAAAACCAGAGCTTTTAAATTCCAAAACATAACGTGTTCATATGCGATCCCCGTTGCCTAGCAGTGGTGAATTGCTTGCGTCCCATGAGCAAGCATGAGAAATGGCCCCCATGTGGTGCGGCCGCACTCACACATACACTGATGACACATGTCAGCATTAAGCAGTACATCTGATTGGCTCACTTATTGTACATATACTAGCCTTGGCTGGGCTCTAGACCACACCTCCAGACAAAGGTAAGGCAAAATGCGTTTAGGGGCCATAGATCAGGGTCTACTCCTTTTTTCAATTATGTAGGTATTAGTCCATGTATTGTACAGTAGTTTTCCCTTGCGCAGCAGGCTCTTTAATCTCTTTTATAGTATGCTCACTACCTTCCATCATTTTGAGTTCACAATAGACTCTATTATTTTCATTGCATTAGCACTTTTGATTCTGTGCTGCTGATTGATTTTTTTTGCATGGGTATCAACTGTTTATTAAATTATTTTTTGGTATTGTTCATGTGCAGTAATTTCTCTATTTTGGTCAGCATTCTGTTTTTTACGATTTCTCTAGATTTGCACAGGTATTAACCTTTAATTAATTTATTTCATCATTATTTTTATGTTAACAATTTTGAGCACTTGTTTTGATAATTAATTCCGCGAGCATTCACCCTGTATTTTTGGGCTATACCTCTATACTATTTCCCCCCAATTTTGTCCTGCTTTTTGGTAGTGCTACTTTGTTTACATTTTTTTAATATTTATGTATACTAATAAAATACATTTTAATGGTTGAATATACTCTTTTGACCCTCTCATTGATTTAATACGTTGGATTGGGTCCTCCTGTGTTGATTATTTATTTAAACAATAGAAAATGTTTATTTTTTTATATTGCCTTTATGACACACACCAACAACAGACTCAAGTAAATTACTGGTAAATAGTGATGTTTGTGTATCTCAGCAGGTTTTGTGCCAGTCACACTACTGCTAGATAAATATTCGCTATTTCAGCAATAGGCGATAAATATTATTTAGCAATTAGCTTTTAAAAATATGTTTAATATATGCCGGCACTGAAGAATATTATATAGCTCTAAAAACAGCAGTTTAGTATATGCTGGTGAGCAGGAATATTTAGTATTCGAAAATTAGTTTAGTATGCTGGTACTGAGTAATATTATTTGGCTTTTAAAGAGCTGCTTTGTATAGTATGGTACTGGATGAAACCCTGCCTCTTTCCCTAATCCCACAGTCTGTTCCTACACTATTCAGCAAAATGCAAACCAGCAGAGATCTGTGGCATTTACTTGCAATGATAAAACCCAGGTGCCTGCCTTTCCTTCCCCCTCGTATTAAATCTCTCCCTATGCTATCTTCAACTACATGCCATTGGGACTGTGCCATGCACCAGGATCATTCCAGAAGATGATGGAGTGCTGTCTCGGGCACAAGAAATTTGAAACCATCCTGTTGTACCTGGTTGATGTCATTGTCTTATCCAAGACTTATTAAGACCACCTGAAGCACCTGGCCAAGGTGTTTGAAGCTCTGTCTAACTTTGGCCTGAAGGTAAAGCCATCCAAGTGCCACCTGTTAAAGCCCAAAATACAGTGTCTGGGCCATGTGGTAAGCGCTGAAGGTATGGCACCAGACCCTGACAAGGTCACCGTGATCAGGGACTGGCCGGAACCCTGCAACATCTATGAAGTCCGGCAGTTTCTCGAGTTGGTAGGCTACTACCGAAGGTTCATTAAAGACTTCACTAAGATAGCAGCACTACTGCAAGACCTGTTAGTAGGCCAATCCAAGAAGACCAAGACCAAGGGCACTCCATTTGAATAGAATGACAGACTAGAAGGATCCTTCACTAGGTTGAAAATGGCTCTCATGGGAGATGAGGTACTGGCCTACCCAGACTATGATGACCCACCGTTTGTACTCTGCACAGACAAGAGCAACGTGGGACTGGGAGCAGTGTTGTCCCAGGTGCAGAAAGGCTAAAAAAGAGTAATTGCCTATGCCAGCAGGAAGCTTTGTTCCACTGAAAGAATCCCTGAAAACTACAGTTTCTTCAAGCTGGAGTTCCTCGCCATAGTCTGGGTGGTAACAGAGCTGTTCACACACTACCTGGCCTAAGCATGATTCACCATTTTCACGGACAACAACCTGCTGATCCACCTGGAGACTGCAAAATTAGGTGCATTGGAGCAGCAAAGGATGGCCCAGTTATTCAACTACGAATTCACCATCAAGTACCGTGCAGGGCACAAGAACCCAAATGCTGATGCATGGCTCAGGATGCCCACAGAAGTAGGAGAAGATCTGGAAGCAGTGGAAGAGATTGAGCTACCAGCTTTCCATCATCCTGGGGAAACCCAATATTCCCATTATGTGAAGAGCAAGCAGAAAGACAGGCAGGAAGCCATGCTGAACCCATTGCCCCACCATGAATGGGTAGAGAAGCAGGATAGTGACCCAGCAGTCCATCTGGTAAAAGAGCTGCTAACACAAGCAAATTCATACCCTGATTCAGATGCTCCACAAGAGACTCAACAGATGTGGAAGGAGAAGGGCAAATTGTTTATCTACGAAGGTAAGCTTTGTCGGTGGAATATCGACCCACGCACTCACAAGCTGGTCTGGCAGGTGGTATTCCCGTGACAAGATGCGCCGATGGTCTTTGAAGCGTACCATGATGGAGCAGGACACTTCAGATGGAAAAAGGTGGAGGTCCTACTACGTGGAAGGTTCGACTGGATTGGCATGAGAAAAGCCATTGAAAAGTAGTGCCGAGAGTGTGGCCCATGCAACCTGAGCAGAAAGGACCATGACAGCCAAAGGGCTCCCCTACAGCCCATAGTCACCAAACAGCCACTTGAATTGGTCACTTTTGTTCATGTGAAGCTAACCCCAAGCTGGTCAGGCTATGTCTATGCTTTGACCATAGTAGACCATTACTCCAGATTCCTGGTAGTTATACCTGTCAAGGACCAGACAGCAAAGATGGCAGCAAAGGCATTCCAACAACACTTTTGTCGCCCACATGGTTACCCTGAGAAGGTACTTACTGACCAAGGCCCAGCCATTGAAGCAGAAGTATTCCAGGAGTTCTGTAACCTGTGCGAGTGTAAGAAGATCAGGACAACACCGTACCACCCACTAAGTGGTAATCAACCTGTTGAAAACCTTGCCTTTAGAAGAGAGAAACTTATGGCCAGAAAAGTTGCCAGACTTTGTAGATCTGTACAATCACATCCCAGTGAATTCCACCAACTGCACTCCAGCTTACCCGATGAGAAGAAGAACTAGTAAATTACCTGTTGACCCTGATATGGGAGTCCAAACACCAGAGACAACCTCACCTGAAGTGGATTGGGATACAGAGTGAAAGCAGAAGTACCGCCAAGTACAGGAGTGTGTGGAAAGAAGCTTGTCCCAGGCAAGACAAAGACAAGAAAGAAAAAACAATCACTGTGCCCCTGCATTTCCCTTGTCACCAGGTGAACAAGTGCTAAAGCCAAAAAGAAGAATGCATAAATTTGATGACCAGTGGGAGGCAGAACCATATACCATCTTACCATCAAACTTTGATAATAATAAAGTCTGTCTCATAAGCAAAGATGGAGGAGAATCCTCAGCTGTGGTATCTAGAGATCACAATAAAATGTGCACTAATCAACTGAGAAGCAAGGAGAAAAACTGAGGTACTCCTCAACCCATGGGGGAAAAAGAAAAGAGAATTCACACCATTCTTGGAGACTTTTCCCAATCATGGACCGAAGTAAATCAAGTGATAGTGGTGCCTGTTTTAACTTTTCCCAGTTGGAAATACCAGAACAAAATGTGACTCAAAATCATCCTGAACCAGAAGAGACTTCATACCAGCGCGCTCAAGCAGCAGACGTCACACCAGCAGTGGAACCAGAGAATTCACCCCCTGCTATCAGTGAATCTGTAATGCTAACAGTGAGCAACAGTACTCCTAGAAGATCAGGTACACCTGTGCTACCCAGAATTCCCAGTAGCGTAACCATAAGAAAGCGCATAACACCAGTGATAGCAAGCCTTGTAAATCTGGTCAGATAATCCTCAATGCCTCTGCTGCGTAGATCTACCCATAGTACCAGAGGTCAGATTCCAGTCCATTACAGGGGCTAGAAAACTGTCAATAATTGTTGTTATCTGTTTTAAAATGTTTGCTTATGATTTTTGAAAAAACTTTAAACGGACAATAGCGTAATGGACGGTGAATTGCCCCAAAACTTTACTGTAATAAAACCTCTTAAGGTGCATCTTATTAGTTCTACCCACATTGCCAGTGTGGGTAGGGCCTTGTTTGTCCCTAAGACCAAAGAAAAACTGTTTGGCACAGCCGAAGACCAGGTCTTGATGTTACGCCTTGCAGCCCACCCAAACCCCCGTTGGGGGTTTAGAAAAGGTCCCCCGCATCATTACTGTTGTTGGTGCACAAGGACACCCTGGTATTAAAATGACTGTACCTTTGTAAATATGTTTTGCAACGTTTCCCAAATTCTTTGCATTATCTAAACAATTTATTGTTGTTTTTGTTTTCCGAGTCTGGGAGTACTGGATTTAACGGGGGGGAGTGTAACACCCCAGGTGACCAGTTGTTACAGTGGCATTGCTTTCCACACGGGGAGAGTGATGTCATGCTTGGAAGCGAGGAAGGATCCCTTTGACAGGTATTCAGCACATACACCAATGTTCTGACTCCAGGCCAGAAGGGGGAACTCTACACCCAACTTCAGGGGGGCTGCTCTCTCTGGTCGGGAGGAGGAGTCAGTTGCTAGGCAGTTGCTAGGCAGTTGGAGAAAGACATTTGGTGAAAGGAGAGCGAAGAGAGAGGAAGAAAATCTGGGGCCGTGGAGACAAGTGATTCTGCAGCTCCTATGAAGGTAAAAGAAAGCAGAGCAGTCTGTAGGAGACTGAGAGTGAAAAGAAGCGAAGAGTCAAGAGCTGGAGAGATAATCTGCAACCGGGATTCCTCCATGCTTAGCGCAGAAACTGATAGCCAGAAGACCGAGGTTGTGGGGGTAGCTTCATGCTCCATGGCAGAAACCGATGGAGAGCTGATTGCAAGTTATCTGTCCATGATTAACACCCGAGGACACAGTAGCAAATAAAGCCTGGGTCATGATAGAGATCTTGTATAAAGGCTCATGCTACGTGTCGCACAGATAGTGTCCTACCTAAAAGGGAGAGAGAAGAAACGTGAGGACCTTCTGTGAGGCCTAAGGCAGAAAGGGACTACAACACCACAGTGCTAGAAAGAAGACTTCCAACCCAACCTGGTTAAAGGGATCTCCAATTCACTTCCAAGCATGCCGGACCACACCAGCATCCGTGATCCAGTACCCTGGACTGTGGCTGCCTTGAACAAAGTAAAGAGATAAAGAGACTGCAACCCTGTGTCCTCCGTTTCTTATTACACCACCTATCACCATCTTCATCTATTACACCAGGAGCCCTGGGGATCCAGCTTCACCTGTGGGAAGCCATACCATGCCTGCTGCTACAACATCACCCCAGTGGACCCCTTTAAGCAGCGTTGGTCACCCCTTACCAAATGACTACAAGTGGCATTACAAACTTTTATTATTCAACTAACTCCTTTAATGACTATCCCTTTAACATGGGCACCCAGGGCCAAGGACCAGATCGCAGCCGTGACACATCTCTTTAAGTACTGGACCCGGTACTGAGCACCCCACGGCCCTGGTGGGCGTTCCACTATCAATAGCCAAGCTTTATTAAGACAGATTCTACCACTACTACTACTACTACTGCAACCTCCTGCTCTGTGGCCTCCACTCTAACACTCTAGTACCCCTCCAATCTATTCTAAACTCTGCTGCCTGACTAATCCACCTGTCCCCCCCGCTATTCCCCAGCCTCTCCCCTCTGTCAATCCCTGCACTGGTTCCCCATTACCCAAAGACTCCAGTTTAAAACCCTAGCCATGACATAAAAAGCCATCCACAACCTGTCTCCTCCTTACATCTGTGACTTCGTCTCTCGGTACTTACCTGCATGCAACCTCCAATCCTCACAAGATCTTCTCCTATATTTCCCTCTTATCTCCTCTTCCCACAATCGCATACAAGATTTCTCCCATGCATTCCCCATACTCTGGAACTCTCGACCCCAACACATCAGACTCTTGCCCACCCTCGAAACCATCAAAAAGAACCTGAAGACTTACCTCTTCCACAAGCCTACAACCTGCAGTAACCACAGATAGACCAAACCGCTGCACAACCAGCTCTACCCTCTCCTACTGTATTCTCACCCATCCCATGTAGATTGTGAGACCTCACGGGCAGGGTCCTCTCTCCTCATGTACCAATCATGACTTGTATTGATTAAGATTATTTTATATGTTTTTTTTATTATGTATACCCATTCTCACATGTAAAGCGCTATGGAATAAATGGTGCTATAATAATAAATAATAATAATCCTACACGGCCCATTCAACATTCCACACAAAGACCTCTAGCTGATTTTAATTGCTATTGATGACTAAGTTTAATACTGTTGATATTTTCTGTGACTGGAGAAAAGACTATGTGATAAAAGTAATTTGTTTGGATCCTGGAGACTCAAACAAAGCTATTAGGAGACCTCTAGCAATATCTATCCTGCAGGATATTCAAAGCAAAACCTTAGGCAAAAGAAAATCTTAGCCATCTTTGAAGCTAAAAAATATGACTTCTGGCTAAATAAGCTATCTGAACATTCTGCATACCATCACATATTTAAAAACAAACCATAGGGAGTATACAAGTTTCAAAAACTTCATAAATATAATGTACAAGTGAACTGATGAAAACACTTTGGTGAATTTTATTTTTTATATACTCATGACAGGCAGCAAAGAAAAAGGAATGCACCAAAACAGCAAGGACAGCTACATATAATAACAAACTGATAAAGGAAAAGCATAACAACAGCAAAATATAATACTTTACTCTAAGGAAAAGTAGAACCAAAGAGGATCAAAGGCATTTAAAATGTCAACTGAAACATACTCAACAAATGTGATTTATACCTCAAGAGAAATAAATTGCTTTCTATTTTAATTATTTATTTTTCCTACTGATGTGCAGTTTTTTATATTTAATTCACTTTTATTTACTTTATTAATTGGTAAACTTGTATTTATTTATCAAAATAAGTATAATTAAAAATGTCAAAATAATCTAAAATATATTACCTGAAAGGGAATCTGTTAACTGCAATCACACTAAACATAATGCATAAACACAAGCAGCAGCTGCAAAAGCAAACAAGATTTTAGGGTGCTTTGAAACGGTTTGTATCTGCGCTAGAGAATGCTCCTAACTGAACATATGAGCCGGTATTAAAGGGAACCTGTCACCTGAATTTGGCGGGACTGGTTTTGGGTCATATGGGCGGAGTTTTCGGGTGTTTGATTCACCCTTTCCTTACCCGCTGGCTGCATGCTGGCTGCAATATTGGATTGAAGTTCATTCTCTGTCCTCTATAGTACACGCCTGCACAAGGCAAGATTGCTTTGCGCAGGCGTGTACTACGGAGGACAGAGAATGAACTTCAATCCAATATTGCAGCCAGCATGCAGCCAGCGGGTAAGGAAAGGGTGAATCAAACACCCGAAAACTCCGCCCATATGACCCAAAACCAGTCCCGCCAAATTCAGGTGACAGAGTCCCTTTAAAAGCCAACGCTAAACATGATTATGAAAAGACGAAATAGCAGCAAAAAATACGATTACCCTAATAAATCAACTGCAACTGCCATAAAAAGTTGTATAAAAATCACCCAGTGTGTATACAAATAAAATTGTGGAGGTATAAAACATACAGTCATGGCCAAAAATTTTGAGAATGACATCAAAATTATATTTTCACATGATCTGCTGCCCTCTGGTTTTTATTAGTGTTTGTCTGATGTTTATATCACATACAGAAATATAATTGCAATCATATTATGAGTACCAATAGGTTATATTGACAGTTAGAATGAGTTAATACATCAAGTCAATATTTGCAGTGTTGACCCTTCTTCTTCAAGACCTCTGCAATTCTCCCTGGCATGCTCTCAATCAACTTCTGGACCAAATCCTGACTGATAGCAGTCTATTCTTGCATAATCAATGCTTGCATTTTGCTAGAATTTGTTGGTTCTTGTTTGTCCACCCGTCTCTTGATGATTGACCACAAGTTCTCAATGGGCTTAAGATCTGGGGAGTTTCCAGGCCATGGACCCCAAATCTCTATGTTTTGTTCCATGAGCCATTTAGTTATCACTAGGGTTGAGCGACCTTGACTTTTTTAGAGTCGAGTCGGGTTTCGCAAAACCCGACTATCTCAAAAGTCGGGTCGAGTGAAATCGGCCGATTATGACGTAAAGTCGGGATCGACCGAAACACGAAAACCAATGCAAGTCAATGGGGCAGCATAGTCGGCAGTGAGTGGGGGCTAGGAAAACACCTAGAGTGCCCATTTTAAAGTCAAAACCATCCATTCTTCTTAATGAAGCTTGTCAATCTTAATTTCCCTTATAATAATAGTTAGGCATTGGAAATTGGGGGTCATTTGGCTACAGTTGTGGGGGGTAGGGCCAGTTCAAGTAATTAGTGGGCCCAGTAAATCTGGACCACGTCACGGCAGTGGAGCAGGGAGAGATAAGTATTTCAACTTTGCAAGTGCTGTGATCCTGAGCAAGCAGGGGGGGCCCCCTTGTTGGCATTGGCACTGGCACAGGGCCCCTCAAAGTACAGCGGTGTGTTTGCACGGCGGGGGTGCCTCCCACCGGCAGCAACACTTTTGCGTACTATGAGGGGCCCTGTGCCAGTGACGTCGCCAACGAGTATTCCTCCCCTCACCTGATGAAGGAACCTGCACCTTCATCTGCACCTTCCTCTTTGTCCCCGTGTAAGGTGGTATGGTATGCGGGAAGGGGGACCTGACTTTCAGCAGGGTCACAATCTTGCAGTGTAGCGTGCACGGGGAATGTTGCATTATGGGTCAATGTACCAGCAGACTCATCTATCACTGGCTGGGCAATGGGCAGGATGAGGAGGAAACACAGATATAGGCCCAAAGAATAAAGTGGGCTAAATGCAGTTCAAAATTGGTAACAGGACTAACCAGGGGGCATTGTTTTATTCAGTGGAGGACAACTGGAATGAGAGGCTGACACAGAGAGTAGGCCCAAATCTGTAAGTAGTCTAAATGCAGTTCAAAATTGGCAAGAGTAGTAAACAGGTGGTACAGCTTTGTTCACTGTAGGAGAACAGCAAGGAGCGGCAGACACAGATAGAAGGCCCCAACCCAACTAGTAGGCCCACTGCAGTTTTAAAATTCCGATAGGCTGAAAACCAGATAATTGTAGGTCATTTTTTGTAAAGAGGACAGCTGTATTGAGTGGCGCAGCCAGACACTACAAGTAGGCCTTAAACCACAAAGTTGGCTCGACGCTGGTTTAAAAAAGGTTACATGGGTACACGTTCTGCATTGTTGTGCTCAGTGGAGGACAATTGGAAGGAGGGACCGCAGAAAGACTTTGTAGGTGTAAAATTACAAAATAGGCTCTATGCAGCTTCGATTATGTGGCAACCTGGAGAACACCTTGGAGCGGAAGACACCGTCTCTACAACCCAGACCCAACTTGTAGGCCGAATGCAGTGTTGTTTTCAACAACTACTAAACGAGAGCCAGAAGATTGAAGCAATGGAGAGGAAACCTGGAGAACACCTTGGAGCGGAAGACACAGTCTCTACAACCCAGACCCAACTTGTAGGCCGAATGCAGTGTTGTTTTCAACAACTACTAAACGAGAGCCAGAAGATTGAAGCAATGGAGAGGCAACCTGGGGAACACCTTGGAGTGTAACACACCGTCTCTACACCCCTGACCCAACTTGTAGGCCGAATGCAGTGTTGTTTTCAACAACTACTAAACAAGAGCTTTAAGATTGAAGCAATGGAGAGACAACCTGGGGAACACCTTGGAGTGGAACACACCGTCTCTATACCCCAGACCCAACTTGTAGGCCGAATGCAGTGTTGTTTTCAACAACTACTAAACAAGAGCTTTAAGATTGAAGCAATGGAGAGGCAACCTGTGGAACACCTTGGAGCGGCAGACACTGGTATTAGGCCCCAACCCAAGTACTTGCCCCACTGCAGTTTGATTAAAAACCTATTTAACGATAGCCTGAAGATCAAAGCTTAGGAAAGGCAACCCGGAGACCACCTTGGAGCGGCAGACACTGGTAGTAGGCCCCAACCCAAGTACTAGCCCCACTGCAGTTTGATTAAACTACTTAACGAGAGCCTGAAGATCAAAGCTCAGGAAAGGCAAATCGGAGAACACCTTGGAGCGGCAGACACTGGTATTAGGCCCCAACCCAAGTACTTGCCCCACTGCAGTTTGATTAAAAACCTATTTAACGAGAGCCTGAAGATCAAAGCTCAGGAAAGGCAACCCGGAGAACACCTTGGAGCGGCAGACACTGGTAGTAGGCCCCATGTTATGACCTGGTGGTCAGAACAAAAATGGACCTGGTGGTTAAGAGCACACGGAATGACCTGATAGTTACTGATAATAAGGACGAGCTCTGGGACGTGGGAACTCTGCTGACCGCAATTCCTAAACCTATCAAACACACTAGAAATAGCCGTGGATTGCGCCTAACGCTCCCTATGCAACTCGGCACAGCCTAAGAAACTAGCTAGCCCTGAAGATAGAAAAATAAAGCTTACCTTGCCTCAGAGAAATTCCCCAAAGGAAAAGGCAGCCCCCCACATATAATGACTGTGAGAAAAGATGAAAATACAAACACAGAGATGAAATAGATTTAGCAAAGTGAGGCCCGACTTACTGAACATACCGAGGATAGGAAAGTTTACTTTGCGGTCAGCACAAAAACCTACAAAAAGACCACGCAGAGGGCGCAAAAAGACATTCCTTACCGACTCACGGTGCGGAGGCGCTCCCTCTGCGTCCCAGAGATTCCAGCAAGCAAGACAACAAATTAAATAGCAAGCTGGACAGAAAAATAGCAAACCAAAGAAATACAAGCTGGGACTTAGCTTCTGATGGGAAGACAGGTCACAAGAACGATCCAGGAGTGAACTAGACCAATACTGGAACATTGACAGGTGGCATGGAGCAAAGATCTAAGTGGAGTGAAATAGAGCAGCAGCTAACGAATTAACCTCGTCACCTGTGAAACTCAGAAACACCCACCAGAGGAAGTCCATGGACAGAACCAGCCGAATTGCCATTCATGACCACAGGAGGGAGCCCGACAACAGAATTCACAACAGCCCCAACCCAAGTACTAGCCCCACTGCAGTTTGATTAAAAAACTACTTAACGAGAGCCTGAAGATCAAAGCTCAGGAAAGGCAACCTGGAGATCACCTTGGAGCGGCAGACACTGGTAGTAGGCCTTAAACGAAAAATTTGGCTCAATGCAGTTTATAAAATGTTCCAGGGGTACACAGGCAGCATTGGTGTGGTAAGCGGAAGACAATTTCTATTTGGGACTGCAGACAGACTTAGTAGGCTGTCCCCTGTGGACCATGCATCCACCACATTAACCCAGTGCGCCGTAATGGACATGTAACCTTTTGTGGACATGCCTACTGGTCCATGCATCTGTTGTCAGGTGCACCTTTCTACTATTATATTGCCTGAGAGCATGGACAATGCGGATTTTTACATGATGGTGGAGGGCTGGGATGGCTTTTCTCGCAAAAGAAGTGACGACTGGGTAGCTCTTACCGTGGTACAGCATAGTCCATCTGGGCTTTATAATTATAAAATAAAGAAAAAAAGTGGGCTGTAGGCACTTTAAAATTGGTTCCAGGGGTACAGGGGCGGCAGTGGACAGGTCACTGGAGGACTAGTGGAAGGAGGTACCGCAGACAGGCTTGGAAGGCCTAACAATAAAATTGGGCTGTAGGCACTTTATAATTGGTTTCAGGGGTACACGGACAGCAGTAGACAGGTCACTGGAGGACTAGTGGAAGAAGGGACCGCAGACAGGCTTCGAAGGCCTAACATAATAAAATATGGCTGTAGGCACTTTAAAATTGGTTCCAGGGGTACACAGGCATCAGTAGACAGGTCACTGGAGGCCAAGTGGAAGGAGGGACCGCAGACAGGCGTAGTAGGCCTAACATAATAAAATTGGGCTGTAGGCACTTTATAATTGTTTCCAGGGGTACACGGGCAGCAGTGGTCTGGTCAGTGGAGGCCTAGTGGAAGGATGGACCGCAGACAGGCGTCGTAGGCCTAACATAATAAAATATGGCTGTAGGGACTTTAAAATTGGTTCCAGGGGTACACGAACAGCAGTAGACAGGTCACTGGATGACTAGTGGAAGGAGGGACCGCAGACAGGCTTCGAAGGCCTAACATAATAAAATATGGCTGTAGGCACTTTAAAATTGGCTCCAGGGGTACACGGTCAGCAGTAGACAGGTCACTGGAGGACTAGTGGAAGGAGGGACCGCAGACAGGCTTCGAAGGCCTAACATAATAATATATGGCTGTAGGCACTTTAAAATTGATTCCAGGGGTACACGGGCAGCAGTGGTCTGGTCAGTGGAGGCCTAGTGGAAGGAGGGACCGCAGACAGGCTTTGAAGGCCTAACATAATAAAATATGGCTGTAGGCACTTTAAAATTGGTTCCAGGGGTACACGGGCAGCAGTAGACAGGTCACTGGAGGCCTAGTGGAAGGAGGGACCGCAGACAGGCTTCGTAGGCCTAACATAATAAAATATGGCTGTAGGCACTTTAAAATTGGTTCCAGGGGTACACGGGCAGCAGTAGACAGGTCACTGGAGGACTAGTGGAAGGAGGGACCGCAGACAGGCTTCGAAGGCCTAACATAATAAAATTGGGCTGTAGACACTTGGAATTCTCTTGCAGGGGTACACAGGCAGCATTGGTGTTGTCAACGGAGGCCGATTGTAATGAATGTCTGCCAGTTAGTAGTCCCAAACAATAAATACATGTTAATGTCTCGCATTACAACAAAACGAAAAAACAAAAGGGTGCAATCATTAGGTACAGGGGTGGGCTCCTCTTCGTAGTTTCAGACCTAGTAATTTGGAGCAAAGTATTTACTTGGGTAAATATAGGACACTGCCCCTGACTATGTTAAGTACCATCATACATGTCAACACAATGGTATTGTCAGTGGCAGGAATTTAAGGATGTCAGCTCATACACTAAACATTGGTGGAACTGTGAGAGATAATTGTGCAAATGGTAGAGCAATGTTTGAGCTGGGGGTGGGGGAACTCTCTTGTGGCCGGCGGTACAGGCCCAGGGCCCCTCATGTTACAACAGTGTGTCTGACATTGGGTGCGCACCACCACCGCCAGAGACACTTTATTGTACTATGAGGGACCCAGTGGCAGTGCCGTCGACCAAAAGCGGGCACACCCACCTCAGACAAACTGTACTCTCACGGGTGCTTGCACCAAGTGGCTATACCACGGCCCCGTGTGGGGAGTTTGGCCATTTGGGGAGGTGTAAACATGTCGTATGCTGGACAATCAGCTGCTGCAAATTACGAGATTGGTAAAGTCACTCAGAGTAGTCCACAGGCAAGACCTTTTCATAGGAAAGCTAGGTGTCGGCCGGGCAAGGTGGGGCAAAAGAATTCGAAATCCAGTTGTGGTTCATTTTAATGAAGGTTAGATCATCAACATTTTGGGTAGCCAGACGAGTCCTTTTTTTGGTTAATATTGAACCTGCAGCACTGAATACTCTTTCGGATAGGACACTAGCTGCCGGGCAAGCAAGCTCCTGCAATGCATATTCTGCGAATTCTGGCCAGGTGTCTAATTTGGATGCCCAGTAATCAAATGGGAATGACGGTTGAGGTAGAACATTGATAAGGGATGAAAAATAGTTAGTAACCATACTGGACAAATGTTGTCTCCTGTCACTTTGAATTGATGCAGCAGTACCTGTCCTGTCTGCGGTCATAGCAAAATCACTCCACAACCTGGCCAGAAAACCCCTCTGTCCAACGCCACTTCTGATTTCTGCACCTCTAACACTTCTGGTCTGCTGCCCCCTGCAGCTCATGTGAGAACGATCACGGGCACTGTGTGCTGGGAATGCCTGAAGCAAACGGTCAACAAGGCATAATATTTTGCAATTTGCCTTTATAGCAAGGATCAAGGAGGCAGGCCAACCAGTAATCGTCATCGTTCATCATTTTAGTAATGCGTGTGTTCCTTTTGAGGATACATAAGGCATAATCCGCCATGTGTGCCAAAGTTCCAGTTGTCAAATCTGCGGTTGTGCTTGGTTGAGGGGCAGTTTCAGGCAAATCTACGTCACTTGTGTCCCTCAAAAAAACAGAACCCGGCCTTGCCAGGCCACCAATTTCCAGTGGCCCCGGGAAAGCTTCCTCATTAAAAATATACTCATCCCCATCATCCTCCTCGTCCTCCACCTCCTCTTCGCCCACTACCTCGTCCTGTACACTGCCCTGACCAGACAATGGCTGACTGTCATCAAGGCTTCCCTCTTCCTCTGCTGCAGACGCCTGATCCTTTATGTGCGTCAAACTTTGCATCAGCAGACGCATTAGGGGGATGCTCATGCTTATTATGGCGTTGTCTGCACTAACCAGCTATGTACATTCCTCAAAACACTGAAGGACTTGACACATGTCTTGTATCTTCGACCACTGCACACCTGACAACTCCATGTCTGCCATCCTACTGCTTGCCCGTGTATATGTATCCTCCCACAAAAACATAACAGCCCGCCTCTGTTCGCACAGTCTCTGAAGCATGTGCAGTGTTGAGTTCCACCTTGTTGCAACGTCTATGATTAGGCGATGCTGGGGAAGGTTCAAAGACCGCTGATAGGTCTGCATACGGCTGGAGTGTACGGGCGAACGGCGGATATGTGAGCAAAGTCCACGCACTTTGAGGAGCAGGTTGGATAACCCTGGATAACTTTTCAGGAAGCACTGCACCACCAGGTTTAAGGTGTGAGCCAGGCAAGGAATGTGTTTCAGTTGGGAAAGGGAGATGGCAGCCATGAAATTCCTTCCGTTATCACTCACTACCTTGCCTGCCTCAAGATCTACTGTGCCCAGCCACGACTGCGTTTCTTTCTGCAAGAACTCGGACAGAACTTCTGCGGTGTGTCTGTTGTCGCCCAAACACATCATAGCCAATACAGCCTGCTGACGCTTGCCAGTAGCTGCCCCATAATTGGACAACTGGTGTGCAACAGTGGCAGCTGCGGATGGAGTGGTTGGGCGACTGCGGTCTGTGGACGAGCTCTCGCTTCTGCAGGAGGACGAGGAGGAGGAGGAGGAGGGGGTGCGAACGCCTACAGCCAACTGTTTCCTAGACCGTGGGCTAGGCAGAACTGTCCCGAAATTGATGTCCCCTGTGGACCCTGCATCCACCACATTCACCCAGTGTGCCGTGATGGACACGTAACGTCCCTGACCATGCCTACTGGTCCATGCATCTGTTGTCAGGTGCACCTTTGTACTCACAGATTGCCTGAGTGCATGGACGATGCGCTCTTTAACATGCTGGTGGAGGGCTGGGATGGCTTTTCTCGAAAAGAAGTGTCGACTGGGTAGCTCGTAGCGTGGTTCAGCGTAGTCCATCAGGGCTTTGAAAGCTTTGCTTTCAACTAACCGGTAGGGCATCATCTCTAACGAGATTAGTCTAGCTATGTGGGCGTTCAAACCCTGTGTACGCGGATGCGAGGATAAGTACTTCCTTTTTCTAACCAGAGTCTCATGTAGGGTGAGCTGGACTGGAGAGCTGGAGATCGTGGAACTAGCGGGTGTGCCGGTGGACATGGCAGACTGAGAGACGGTTGGAGACGGTATTGTTTCCGCCGGTGCCCTAGATGCAGAGTTTCCTACTATCAAACTGGTTATTCCCTGACCCTGACTGCTTTGGCCTGGCAAAGAAACCTGCACAGATACTGCAGGTGGTGCGGAAAATGGTGGCCTTACAGTGACGGAAGGGATGTAGCGTTGCTGACTAGCTTCATTGGCCGAGGGTGCTACAACCTTAAGGGACGTTTGGTAGTTAGTCCAGGCTTGCAAATGCATGGTGGTTAAATGTGTATGCATGCAACTTGTATTGAGACTTTTCAGATTCTGACCTCTGCTTAAGGTAGTTGAACATTTTTGACAGATGACTTTGCGCTGATCAATTGGATGTTGTTTAAAAAAATGCCAGACTGCACTCTTTCGAGCATCGGATCCCTTTTCAGGCATTGCAGACTGAGCTTTAACCGGATGGCCACGCTGTCCTCCGACAGGTTTTGGCTTTGCCACGCGTTTTGTCCCATCTACGGGCCCGGCAGATGGAACCTGTTACGATGTTGATGCCTGCTGCGGCCTCTCCTTCTCTGCTTCAGAACTACTGCCGCCTGCACCCTGTTCCCCCAATGGCTGCCAATCGGGGTCAACAACTGGGTCATCTATAACCTCCTCTTCAAGCTCGTGTGCAACTTCGTCTGTGTCACCGTGTAAGTCGGTGGTATAGCGTTCGTGACGGGGCAACATAGTCTCATCAGGGTCTGATTCTGGATCAGTACCCTATGAGGGCAATGTTGTGGTCTGAGTCAAAGGACCAGCATAGTAGTCTGGCTGTGGCTGTGCATCAGTGCACTCCATGTCAGATTCAACTTGTAATGGGCATGGCCTAGGGTTGAGCGACCTTTACTTTTAAAGGATCGGGTCGGGTTTCACGAAACCCGACTTTTTCAAAAGTCGGGTCGAGTGAAATCGGCCGATCCTATAAAAAAGTCGGGGTCGGACGAAACTCGAAACCCAATGCAGTGCATTGGGTTTCCATGGTTCCCAGGGTCTGAAGGAGCGGAAACTCTCCTTCAGGCCCTGCGATCCATATTTTAGTGTAAAATAAAGAATTAAAATAAAAAATATCGCAATACTTACCCTCTGACGCGCCCTGGTACTAACCGGGAACCTTCCTTCCTTAGAATCAGCCTTCCAGGACCTTGCGGTGACGTCGCGGTGACGTCGCAGCTTGTGATTGGCCGCGCGGCCGCCCATGTGACCGCTCGCGCGACCAATCACATGCCGCGACGTCACCGCGACGTCACCGAAGGTCCTGGAAGGGCTGATTCTTAAGAAGGAAGGCTGCCGGAAAGAAGCAGGGCGCGTCCGAGGGTGAGTATATTCCTATTAGGTATTTTTATTTTTTCAGGAAGAATTTAGAAACCAAATAAAAAAAAAATAGGCTTTCTATTGCCCACTATTTGAGAGAGAGAGAGATGGCACAACCAGGAGTCTGGACTGGCAAACAAGCAGAAAGGCCAATATTAATCTCCCACTGTTTTTTTTTATTTTTTCAGGGAGAATTTAGAAACCAAATTAAAAAAAATGATTTTTTTCTGTGAGAATTTAGAAACCAAATTAAAAAAAAATAGGCTTTCTATGGCCCACTATTTGAGAGAGAGAGAGATGGCACACCCAGGAGTCAGGACTGGCACACAAGCAGAAATGCCAATATTAATCTCCTACTGTTTTTCTTTATTTTTTTCAGGGAGAATTTAGAAACCAAATAAAAAAAAAATAGGCTTTCTATGGCCCACTATTTGAGAGAGAGAGATGGCACACCCAGGAGTCAGGACTGGCACACAAGCAGAAAGGCCAATATTAATCTCCTACTGTTTTTTTTTATTTTTTTCAGGGAGAATTTAGAAACCAAATAAAAAAAAATAGGCTTTCTATGGCCCACTATTTGAGAGAGAGATGGCACACCCAGGAGTCAGGACTGGCACACAACCAGAAAAGCCAATATTAATCTCCCACTGTTTTTTTTTTATTTTTTCAGGGAGAATTTAGAAACCAAATTAAAAAAAATAAATAAATAGGCTTTCTATGGCCCACTATTTGAGAGAGAGACGGCACACCCAGGAGTCAGGACTGGCACACAAGCAGAAAGGCCAATATTAATCTCCCACGGTTTTTTGTTATTTTTTCAGGGAGAATTTAGAAACCAAATTAAAAAAAAAATAAATAAATAGGCTTTCTATCGCCCACTATTTGAGAGAGAGATGGCACACTCAGGACTGGCACACACGCCCAAAGGCCAATATTAATCTCCCACTGTTTTTTTTTTCAGGGAGAATTTATAAACCCCCCCCCAAAAAAAACAGAAAAATAAAAAGGCTTTCTATGGCCCACTATGTGAGAGAGATGGCACACACAGGGATGGCACTCTAGCAGAAATGCCAATCTTAATCTCCCACAACTTATTTTTTTAGGGAGAATTAAAAAAAACAGGGACTGTCCTATAATTACTATCTCCCTGCAGTAATCTCAGCCAGGTATGGCAGGCAGCAATAAGCAGTGGACTGATGCACAAATTAAATAAAAAGTGTGGACAAACAAAAAAGATAGCTGTGTAGAAAGGAAGGAACAACAGGATTTGTGCTTTGAAAAAAACAGTTGGTTTGCACAGCGGCGTACACACAGCAATGCAGCTATCAGGGAACCTTCTAGGGCAGCCCAATGAGCTACAGCGCTGAGGAAAAAAAATGTAGCTTCCACTGTCCCTGCAAACAAAAGGTGGTGTTGGACAGTGGAAATCGCTACAGCACAAGCGGTTTGGTGGTTAATGGACAATGCCTAACGCTATCCCTGCTTCTGACGAAGCGGCAGCAACCTCTCCCTAGGCTCAGATCAGCAGCAGTAAGATGGCGGTCGGCGGGAACACCTCTTTATAGCCCAGGTGACGCCGCAGACAGCAAGCCAATCACTGCAATGCCCTTCTCTAAGATGGTGGGGACCAGGACCTATGTCATCACGCTGCCCACACTCTGCGTCCACCTTCATTGGCTGAGAAATGGTGCTATTTTGCGTCATTGAAACGCGACTTTGGCGTGAAAGTCGCGTACCGCATGGCCGACCCCACACAGGGGTCGGGTCGGGTTTCATGAAACCCGACTTTGCCAAAAGTCGGCGACTTTTGAAAATGAACGATCCGTTTCGCTCAACCCTAGTTATCACCTTTACTTTATGGCAAGGTGCTCCATCATGCTGGAAAAGGCATTGTTGGGCGCCAAACTGCTCTTGGACAGTTGGGAGAAGTTGCTCTTGGAGGACATTCAGGTACCATTCTTTATTCATGGCTGTGTTTTTAGGCAAGACTGTGAGTGAGCCGATTCCCTTGGCTGAGAAGCAACCCCACACATGAATGGTTTCAGGATGCTTTACAGTTGGCATGAGACAAGACTGGTGGTATCGCTCACCTCTTCTTCTCTGAATTAGCTGTTTTCCAGATGTCCCAAACAATCTAAAAGGGGATTCATCAGAGAAAATGACTTTGCCCCAGTCTCAGCAGTCCACTCCCTGTACCTTTTGCAGAATATCAGTCGGTCCCTGATGTTTTTTCTGGGGAGAAGTGGCTTCTTTGCTGCCCTCCTTGAAACCAGGCCTTGCTCAAAGAGTCTCCGCCTCACAGTGCGTGCAGAAGCACTCACACCAGCCTGCTGCCATTTCTGAGCAAGCTCGCCACTGCTGGTAGTCCGATCCCGCAGCTGAAATAGTTTTAAGATAGTCCTGGCGCTTGCTGGTCTTTCTTGGGTGCCCTGGAGACTTTTTGACAACAATGGAAGCTCTCTCCTTGAAGTTCTTGATGATGCGATAGATTGTTGACTGAGGTGCAATCTTAGTAGCTGCGATACACTTCTCTGTTAGGCCATTTTTGTGCAGTGCAATGCAATGATGGCTGCAGGTGTTTCTTTAGAGATAACCATGGTTAACTGAAGAGAAACAATGATACCAAGCACCAGCCTCCTTTTAAAGTGTCCAGTGATGTCATTCTTACTTAATCATGACTGATTGATCGCCAGCCCTGTCCTCATTAACACCCACACCTGTGTTAATGGATCAATCACTAATATGATGTTAGCTGCTCCTTTTAAGGCAGGACTGCAATGATGTTGAAATGTGTTTTGGGGGATAAAGTTCATTTTCTGGGCAAATATTGACTTTGCAAGTACAGAAATTGCTGTTAAGCTGATCACTCTGACATTCCGGAGTATATGCAAATTGCCATTTGAAGCAGTAGACTTTGGAAAAATTAATATTTGTCTCATTCTCAAAATTTTTGTTCATGACTGTACATAATAGAATGCAAGCTTCAGGTATAGCTGAAGGAGATTTACCTGGCTTGCCTGATTGTGTTATTTGATATCATCCCTTTGTATAATATTCGCCTGTTAGGCCAGTCTCACACGTACAGATAATTCCGTTACCGGAAAAATCGGTACCGGAATTATCCGTGTCCGTGTGTCCGTGCGTTTATGTGGCACATCAGTGTGGCACACGTGCGGCACATGTGTGCGACTGGGTACCACACGGAGCGTGCAGGAGACAGCGCTAGAGATAAGCGCTGTCCCCTGCATCTGGTGCTGAAGCCGCCATTCATATTTTCACTCCAGCAGCGTTCGCTGGAGAGAAGATATGAAAAATCCATTTTTTTATGTTTTTTCGTGTTTAAAATAAAGATCCCTGTCCCCACCCCCCTCCCACCCCCTGTGCACCTGCCCGCTGTTAATAAAATACTCACCCGGCTCCCTTGCAGCGTCCTGTCCTCGCCGCACCTTCGTATGAGCGGTCACGTGGTGCCGCCCATTACAGTAATGAATATGCGGCTTCACCTCTATGGGAGCTTTTTATCTCTACTGTGTAAGATTTTAGGGTGTTTGAAAAGAGAGATAAAATAAAGTGATGTATTAATGTACTGATGGCGGGTCTTGTGATGTATCCATGTAAAAATACCAGATTACATTTTTTTGCTTGCAGCACATGGAATTGGTCACGTATGGTATTGCGATCCTTTTTAAAAAAAAAGTTGTGCACCCCTAGCATAAGGTATGATTCTTCTCTATTACATATTAATTCCTTTTCTCACATAGTGATGCATACACTTGATTTTTCTAAACTTTATGATCTTTATAACCTCAATAGGAAAGACAAAGATAGTATGTCACAAAATGACTACTCTCAAGTACTACAAATATTTGGCTTAAAAAATAATATGTACTTTGTGAAACATTAATCTCTAATTGTAAACTGTACTGATAGATAAATGTAGATAGATAGATAGATAGATAGATAGATAGATAGATAGATAGATAGATAGATAGATAAATAATGACTAATTTAAATTTATCTGGAAGTTCATTATGATTTATAATATTTATTATGCAAAAAAGTTTACACATTTGAAGTTAACTGGCTAAAGCTTTGTGAGTACATGTGACCTTGAAGAGATTTGCAGAACTCTATGATGGCAGTTATCCAATACTGTGTACTCTGATATCTTTAATCCCAAACAAATGCTGCTATAAAAGGACAGCTATAATCATAATGACTTTCCATAGACAAAAGTACGCTAATTTAACTGTAGATTCATGAAAAGCAATAAGATTTTGCCAACAGTAACTGTCATGTGCTCTATTTTTATTTCTGTATCAAGACATAGCTATGTGTTTGTCGATATTAATTTTTTTTCTATCTTTTAGCTAATATTTAGCATAATTAATATGATAGATGGTTCCTTGGCTACACACAGTGTGAAAGTATGATTTAATTAGAAATGTGCAAAGAGTGCCTGATTCTTTTGTATTATTAATACAGATATAACACATTTTTCATAAAATAACTTTTTTTATAAGGAACTAGCTGAAGAGCCTGGCATTGCCTGGGCATAATAAATATATGTGGTTAGTTATAGCACCTCACTTCTCTTATTTTCCCATCACGCCTTTCATTTTCCCCCTCACATCTTTCATTTTCCCCCTCACATCTCTTATTTTCTCACTCACATCTCTCATTTTCCCCCTCACTCCTCTTATTTTCCCCTCACTCCTCTCATTCCCCCCTCACTCCTTTGATTCCCCCCTAACACTTGTCATTTCGACCTCACATCTGTCATTTTCCGATCACTCCACTATTTTCGCTCACACCTCTCATTTTCCCCTCACTCCTCTTATTTTCCCCCTCACTCCTCTCATTCCCCCCTCACTCCTTTGATTCCCCCCAATCACTTGTCATTTCGACCTCACATCTGTCATTTTCCGATCACTCCACTATTTTCCCTCACTCCTCTCATTTTGCACTCACACCTTTTCATTTTCACCTCACACCTCTCATTTTCCCCTCAGTATATACATGTTTGTCATCTCCCTTATATATAGTATACATCTGTATGTCATCTCCTGTATATAATATATACCTGTATGTCATCTCCCCTGTATATAGTATATACCTGTATGTCATCTCCCCTTTACATAGTATATACCTGCTGTATGTCATCTCCTCCTGTATATTGTATATACCTGTGTCATCTCCTCCAGTATATAGTATATACCTGTATGTCATCTCCCCTGTATATAGTATATACCTGTATGTCATCTCCCCTGTAAATAGTATATACCTGCTGTATGTCATCTCCTCCTGTATATTGTATATACCTATGTGTCATCTCCTCAAGCATATAGTATATACCTGTATGTCAACTCTTCTGCATATAGTATATACCTGTATGTCATCTCCCCTGTATATAGTATATACCTGCTGTATGTCATCTCCTCCTCTATATACCCATGTGTCATCTCCTCTTTTATATAGTATATATGTAGGTCATCTCCTCCTGTATATAGTTATATACCTGTATTTCATCTTCTCCTATATATAGTATATACTTGAATGTCATCTCCTACTGTATATAGTATATACCTGTAAGTCATCTCATCCTGTATATAGTATATACCTGTGTGTCATCTGCTCCTGTATATAGTATGTAAATGTATGTCATCTCCTCCTGTATTAGACCTCGTGCACACGTTATTTGGTCAGTATTTTTACCTCAGTATTTGTAAGCTACTGTAAATTGGCAGCCTGATAAATCCCCAGCCAACAGGAAGCCCTCCCCCCTGGCAGTATATATTACACCTAATAAACAGGTTATGTGACTGACAGCTGCCGTATATCCTATATGGTTACATTTGTTGTTCTTGTAGTTTGTTTGCTTATTAATCAAATTTTTATTTTTGAAGGATAATACCAGACTTGTGTGTGTTTTAGGGCGAGTTTCATGTGTCAAGTTGTGTGTGTTGAGTTACGTGTGGCGACATGCATGTAGCGACTTTTGTGAGTGAGTTTTGTGTGGCGACAGGCGTGTAGCAACTTTTTGTGTGTCGAATTGCATGTGACAGGTTAGTGTAGCAAGTTGTGTGCAGCAAGTTTTGCGCATGGCGAGTTTTGCGCGTGGCGAGTTTTATGTGTGGTGCCTTTTGAGTATGTGCAAGTTTTGTGTGAGGCAACTTTTGCATGTGTTGCAACTTTTGTGCATGTGGCAATTTTTCCGCGTGTGCAAGTTTTGCGTGTGGCGAGTTTTCCATGAGGTGAGTTTTGCACTTTTGGCGAGTTTTGCGTGAGCCTAGTTTTTGCATGCGGCGAGTTTTGCGCGTGGTGAGTTTTGAGCGGTGACTTTTGTGTTTCAACTTTTATGTGGCGAGGTTGGTGTATGTGTGGTGAAATGTGTGCTGAGGGTAATATGTGTTCAAGCACGTGGTAGTGTGTGGCGCATTTTGTGTGTGTTCATGTCCCCGTGTGTGGTGAGTATCCCATGTCGGGGCCCCACCTTAGCAACTGTACGGTATATACTCTTTGGCGCCATCGCTCTCATTCTTTAAGTCCCCCTTGTTCACATCTGGCAGCTGTCAATTTGCCTCCAACACTTTTCCTTTCACTTTCCCCCATTATGTAGATAGGGGCAAAATTGTTTGGTGAATTGGAAAGCGCGGGGTTAAAATTTCACCTCACAACATAGCCTATGACGCTCTCGGGGTCCAGACGTGTGACTGTGCAAAATTTTGTGGCGGTAGCTGCGACGCCTCCAACACTTTTCCTTTCACTTTTTCTCCATTATGTAGATAGGGGCAAAATTGTTTGGTGAATTGGAAAGCACGGGGTTAAAATTTCACCTCAAAACATAGCCTATGACGCTCTCAGGGTCCAGACGTGTGACTGTGCAAAATTTTGTGGCTGTAGCTACGACGGTGCAGATGCCAATCCCGGACATACATACACACACACACATTTAGCTTTATATATTAGACTAGCTGAAGAGCCCGGCGTTGCCTGGGCATAGTAAATATCTGTGGTTAGTTATAGCACCTCACTTCTCTTATTTTCCCATCACACCTCTCATTTTCCCAATCACATCTTTCATTTTGCCCCTCACATCTCTCATTTTCTCCCTCACTCCTTATTTTCCCCCTCACTCCTTATTTTCCCCCTCCCTCCTTATTTCCCCCCTCACTCCTTATTTTCCCCCTCACTCCTTATTTTCCCCCTCACTCCTTATTTTCCCCCTCACTCCTCTCATTCCCGCCTAACACTTGTCATTTCGACCTCACATCTGTCATTTTCCGATCACTCCACTATTTTCCTTCACTCCTCTCATTTTGCACTCACACCTTTTCATTTTCACCTCACACCTCTCATTTTCACCTCAGTATATACATGTTTGTCATCTCCCTTATATATAGTATACACCTGTATGTCATCTCCTGTATATAGTATATACCTGTATGTAATCTCCCCTGTATATAGTATATACCTGCTGTGTGTCATCTCCCCTGTATATAGTATATACCTGTATGTCATCTTCTCCTGTATATAGTATATACCTGTGTCATCTCCCCTGTATATAGTATATATCTGTGTGTAATCTCCTCCTGCATATAGTATATACCTGTATGTCATCTTCTATATATAGCATATACCTGTATGTCATCTCCTCCTGTATATAGTATATACCTGTAGGTCATCTGCTCCTGTATATAGTATATACCTGTGTGTCATCTCCTCCTGTATATAGTATGCACCTGTATGTCATCTCCTCCTCTATATAGTATATACTTGTGTGTCATCTCTCCTGTATATAGTATATGCCTGTGTGTCATCTCCTCCTGTATTAGACCTCGTTCACACGTTATTTGCTCAGTATTTTTACCTCAGTATTTGTAAGCTAATTTGGCAGCCTGATAAATCCCCAGCCAACAGGAAGCCCTCTCCCTGGCAGTATATATTAGCTCACACATACAAATAATAGACAGGTCATGTGACTGACAGCTGCCGTATTTCCTATATGGTACATTTGTTGCTCTTGTAGTTTGTCTGCTTATTAATCAGATTTTTATTTTTGAAGGATAATACCAGACTTGTGGGTGTTTTTGGGCGAGTTTCGTTTGTCAAGTTGTGTGTGTTGAGTTGCGTGTGGCGACATGCATGTAGCGACTTTTGTGAGATGAGTTTTGTGTGGCAACATGTGTGTAGCAACTTTTTGTGTGTCGAGTTGCATGTGACAGGTTAGTGTAGCAAGTTGTGTGCAGCAAGTTTTGCGCATGGCGAGTTTTGCGCGTGGCGAGTTTTATGTGTGGTGCCTTTTGAGTATGTGCAAGTTTTGTGTGAGGCAACTTTTGCATGTGTTGCAACTTTTGTACATGTGGCAATTTTTCCGCGTGTGCAAGTTTTGCGTGTGGCGAGTTTTCCATGAGGTGAGTTTTGCACTTGTGGCGAGTTTTGCAAGAGCCTAGTTTTTGCATGTGGCGAGTTCTGCGCGTGGCGAGTTTTGAGCGGCGACTTTTGTGTTTTTACTTTTATGTGGCGAGGTTGGTGTATTTGTGGTGAAATGTGTGCTGAGGGTAATATGTGTTCAAGCACGTGTTAGTGTGTGGCGCATTTTGTGTGTGTTCATATCCCCGTGTGTGGTGAGTATCCCATGTCGGGGCCCCACCTTAGCAACTGTACGGTATATGCTTTGGCGCCATCGCTCTCATTCTTTAAGTCCCCCTTGTTCACATCTGGCAGCTGTCAATTTGCCTCCTACACTTTTCCTTTCATTTTTTCCCATTATGTAGATAGGGGCAAAATTGTTTGGTGAATTGGAAAGCGCGGGGTTAAAATTTCACCTCACAACATAGCCTATGACGCTCTCAGGGTCCAGACATGTGACTGTGCAAAATTTTGTGGCTGTAGCTGCGACGGTGCAGATGATAATCCCGGACATACACACATACATACACACACACACACACACATACACACACACATTCAGCTTTATATATTAGACTAGCTGAAGAGCCCGGCGTTGCCTGGGCATAGTAAATATCTGTGGTTAGTTATAGCACCTCACTTCTCTTATTTTCCCATCACGCCTCTCATTTTCCCAATCACATCTTTCATTTTCCCCCTCACATCTCTCATTTTCTCCCTCACACCTCTCATTTTCTCCCTCACTCCTCTCATTCCCCCCTAACACTTGTCATTTCAACCTCACATCTGTCATTTTCTGATCACTCCACTATTTTTCCTCACTCCTCTCATTTTGCACTCACACCTTTTCATTTTCACCTCACACCTCTCATTTTCACCTCATCACCTCAGTATATACATGTTTGTCATCTCCCTTATATATAGTATACAGCTGTATGTCATCTCCTGTATATAGTATATACCTGTATGTCATCTCCCCTGTATATAGTATATACCTGCTGTGTGTCATCTCCCCTATTTATAGTATATACCTGAATGTCATCTCATTCTATATATAGTATATACCTGTATGTCATCTCCTCCTGTATATAGTATATACCTGTGTGTTATCTCCCCTGTATATAGTATATATCTGAGTGTCATCTCCTCCTGCATATAGTATATACCTGCATGTCATCTTCTATATATAGCATATACCTGTATGTCATCTCCTCCTGTATATAGTATATACCTGTGTGTCATCTCCCCTGTATATAGTATATATCTGAGTGTCATGTCCTCCTGCATATAGTATATACCTGCATGTCATCTTCTATATATAGCATATACCTGTATGTCATCTCCTCCTGTATATAGTATATACCTGTATGTCATCTCCTCCTGTATATATATGTACCTATATGTCATCTCCTCCTCTATATAGTATATACCTGTGTGTCATCTCTCCTGTATATAGTATATATCTGTGTGTCATCTCCCCTGTATATAGTATATACCTGTGTGTCATCTCCTCCTGTATTAGACCTCGTTCACACATTATTTGCTCAGTATTTTTACCTCAGTATTTGTAAGCTAAATTGGCAGCCTAATAAATCCCCAGCCAACAGGAACCCTCCCCCTGGCAGTATATATTAGCTCACACATACACATAATAGACAGGTCATGTGACTGACAGCTGCCGTATTTCCTATATGGTGCAATTGGTGTAGTTTGTCTGCATATTAATCAGATTTTTATTTTTGAAGGATAATACCAGACTTGTGTGTGTTTTAGGGCGAGTTTCGTTTGTCAAGTTGTGTGTGTTGAGTTGCGTGTGGCGACATGCATGTAGCGACTTTTGTGAGATGAGTTTTGTGTAGCAACATGCGTGTAGCAACTTTTTGTGTGTCGAGTTGCATGTGACAGGTTAGTGTAGCAAGTTGTGTGCAGCAAGTTTTGCGCATGGCGAGTTTTGCGCGTTGCGAGTATTATGCGTGGTGCCTTTTGAGTATGTGCAAGTTTTGTGTGAGGCAACTTTTGCATGTGTTGCAACTTTTGTGCATGTGGCAATTTTTCCGCGTGTGCAAGTTTTGCGTGTGGCGAGTTTTTCATGAGGAGAATTTTGCACTTGTGGCGAGTTTTGCAAGAGCCTAGTTTTTGCATGTGGCGAGTTCTGCGCGTGGCGAGTTTTGAGTGGCGACTTTTGTGTTTTGACTTTTATGTGGCGAGGTTGGTGTATTTGTGGTGAAATGTGTGCTGAGGGTAATATGTGTTCAAGCACGTGGTAGTGTGTGGCGCATTTTGTGTGTGTTCATATCCCCGTGTGTGGTGAGTATCCCATGTCGAGGCCCCACCTTAGCAACTGTACGGTATATACTCTTTGGCGCCATCGCTCTCAATCTTTATGTCCCCCTTGTTCACATCTGGCAGCTGTCAATTTGTCTCCTACACTTTTCCTTTCATTTTTTCCCATTATGTAGATAGGGGCAAAATTGTTTGGTGAATTGGAACGCGCGGGGTTAAAATTTCACCTCACAACGAAGCCTATGACGTTCTCAGGGTCCCGAAGTGTGACTGTGCAAAATTTTGTTTCTGTAGCTGCGACGCCTCCAACACTTTTCCTTTCACTTTATTCCCCATTATGTAGATAGGGGCAAAATTGTTTGGTGAATTGGAAAGCGCGGGGTTAATATTTCACCTCACAACATAGCCTATGACGCTCTCGGGGTCCAGACGAGTGACTGTGCTATATTTTGTTGCTGTACCTGAGACGCTTCCAACACTTTTCCTTTCACTTTTTTCCCCATTATGTAGATAGGGGCAAAATTGTTTGGTGAATTGGAAAGCGCGGGGTTAAATTTTCACCTCACATTGAAGCCTATAACGCTCTCAGGGTCCCGACGTGTGACTGTGCAAAATTTTGTTTCTGTAGCTGCGACGCTTCCAACACTTTTCCTTTCACTTTTTTTCCCCATTATGTAGATAGGGGCAAAATTGTTTGGTGAATTGGAACGCGCGGGGTTAAAATTTCACCTCACAACGAAGCCTATGACGCTCTCAGGGTCCAGACGTGTGACTGTGCAAAATTTTGTTTCTGTAGCTGCGACGCCTCCAACCCTTTTCCTTTCACTTTTTTCCCCATTATGTAGATAGGGGCAAAATTGTTTGGTGAATTGGAATGCGCGGGGTTAAAATTTCGCCTCACAATATAGCCTATGACGCTCTCGGGGTCCAGACATGTGACTGTGCAAAATTTTGTTACTGTAGCTGCGACGCTTCCAACACTTTTCCTTTCACTTTTTTCCCCATTATGTAGATAGGGGCAAAATTGTTTGGTGAATTGGAACGCACGGGGTTAATATTTCACCTCACAACATAGCCTATGACACTCTCAGGGTCCAGACGTGTGACTGTGCAAAATTTTGTGGCTGTAGCTACGACGGTGCAGATGCCAATCCCGGACATACACACACACATACACACACACACACACACACACACATTCAGCTTTATATAGTAGATATTAGGTTGGTACTACTGATGCCCATACAGTGGCATGTAAAAGTTTGAGCATCCCTGGTCAAAATTACTGTTACTGTAAACAGTTAAGCAAGTTGAAAATGAAATCTAACAAATAAAGCTGAATGTGTGTGTGTGTGTGTGTGTGTATGTCCTGGATTGGCATCTGCACCGTCGCAGCTACAGCCACAAAATTTTGCACAGTCACACGTCTGGAACGTCTCGCCAATCAAGCATGGGTGAGGATCAAACATGCCTTGAGGTTGTTTTGTAGCCAATGGCACGGTGACAATTTACAGGTAGACGGTAGAATGGATTCAATGAAATTCTAACAAATTCTTGAAGCAAACATAACACCATTTATAAAAAAGCTGAGGTTGAAAAGAGGATGGCTTCTCCAAATGAATAGTGATCCTAAACACACATCAAAATCCTAAATAGACTACCTCAAAGTCCCTTTTAATGGCTTAATGAAAAGATGGTAACAAATTGCACGCTTTTGAGACTACTCAGGCCTCTTTATCAGGCATAGACTAATACAAAATCTGAAGAATCACATATTTATACACAACACAGCACAGAACTGTCATTATGGGAGAGTGATAAACAGCTGTGTCCATAAATATTGGAACAATTCGTAGATAAGGAGTGAATGTTTTATTGTCCTCTGTTTGGGGTTCTATGTTATGATGCCCCCACAAGGTCTGAAGAGCAAATTCCTTAATTGATGTAAAAAGACATAAATCAATGTGACACATTCATGCCTGAACTGTGTCAAAGGTTGTCATAAGTTTATACTCCCAGATTCTTCTGTCTCTGATTTGAAGTTACCTTTCAATACAAGTAAATTCAGGTCCATGGTGCTATTATCAGGCATAAAAAATGTTTGGCCACAGGTAGATCCATTTTTTTTTCTCTTATTGTGATTGTGTGGAGGTGAGAATTCATCCTTGTCCTCAGTATTTGCCCTGTCTCCCCAAAATACAGACCCCCAGCTGGACATTTGGTGCATATAATTAGGTACACCACATTAGATGTGATGCAGCTGAAAGTACCTGGGATCTTGTAGTCCTGATGTGAATTGGTGATCTTTATCTTGCCTGTGGTCATTATAAATGGACCGGTTTTACTTTTTTTCTGGTTGTAAGAAAGATTCCTACAGCTTTTGGAGAGGAGAGGGCGCTAACACCGTACACAGATATATATCTTTCCTGTACCTCAAAGGTGAAAGTTGAGGGTTTTACACTGACTATCACAGTCCTCTAAACTGTACATCATTGAAAATCTGTGTCTAGACCTCAAAATAGTAGTGCGTGCAAAACATTCAAGGAATATCACAGGATTGGCAGAATTTTCCAAAGAAGAATGGATAAAGATGTCTCGATTAAGATTTGAAAGACTCTTGTCTGGCAACAAAAATAATTTACAAGTTGTGATACTTGCAAAAAGGGGTACTAACTATACAGGGCGCCCAAACCTTTGCATAGGTACCAGAAAAAACTCGGTCACAGGAGCGCTGAAAGAGACTCAAACACCAGGTAAGTTTAACCACAATGCGTTTAGACGGAAACACCGTCTTCCTCTGGTGGGAGTTTATTGATAGAAACAGGAAGGCAGTATTAAAATGATAAACAGCCAATCACAGCGCTGTTGACAGATTACAAATTTAAAAGACACTCACATAACAAATCAGACTCAAGTAAAATTAATTGCAGATTACAAATTTAAAAGACACTCACATAACAAAGCAGACACTAGTAAAATTAATCGCAGATAATGCGGTTAGAACAAACAAAACATTAAGATGATAAAAATATTTATAAAAATATTTATACATTTTTATTAGAAAGCATATATGTATAAAAATAAAAATATAAAATTATAAACCAATACCCAAACAGACCAAAGGGTAAGTTATTCAATGATTGCTGCTCTTATCTGGCTACTTTCTCAATCATTAGGTTCAATCCCTCTAGGGTTAGTGTGCCCAGTTTAAAAATCCCAAAACTATCTCTATTCACAAGGCTATTAAAGCGATCCATCCCTGGTTACAGGGGTGCGATCAACCTGAGTGCAATGGTGGATTATAAAAATGCCCCACAGTGAGTAATGGTGTGCCCAGTAACTGGCTGGTGAGCAGGCTGACCACCTATTAAATGATTATAATGTACACTGTGCATGTACAACCACTATGCCCCCTGACAGAATAGATATCAGCAGATATGGCGACCGCAATAAATGCATATAAACAATAGTTGTGCAAAGCTCTTACCATGTGCTGTACCAAGTTTACGCCCAACTACTCTTGGTAAGTGTCAGAGGGAGTGTGCGGTGTCCCGCAAGAGACCGTGGCGGATATAGGGGCAGGGTTGGCCTGCATGTGGTGGCCGATAGGTGGGCACACAAGTACTGGTCAGACGTGACCAGTGTAGGGTGTCGCTGGTAAGTGCAGAGCCAGGGAATGTCCCGGCCGGAGGCGTCCCTGGTTGCACTTAGGAGCAAAGATGACCGCCGCTGACAAGCAGCGTGTGACGTCACAGGCCTACAGAGCCTCACTGGACCAAAAAGCTAACCAACGCGTTTTGAAGGGTAAACGCCCTTCTTCATCAGGGTTGAAGCCCTGTGGGACAGCTCCTCTTCTATCTATGCCTTCACTACACCTATGTGCCTGCCCCCTAGAACTTGATACCCGCCCCAGTGAACTTGATTCATGTTAAACTGCGATGGCAGCACATTGCCACACCACAGTATCCATCCCCCTATATAGTGCACAGATTGTCCCTTATTGTCAGACATTGTTTGAAAACATAACCCGATACCTGTAGATGTAAGTTACGTCCATAAACTATATATAAAAAATTAAAAATACAAATGACCAAAATACACATGAAAATACCCTTTATTATTAAAAATACTGAAAATACGCTAAAAAATACTAAAAAACGCAGATGTACTGCCGTATCACAATGGTGCAAAATAAAAGTGTATACCCTAAAAAAGTGTGTATGCACCTATTCGCATAAATATGAATTTAAAAGCCTATATATCCACTAAATTTGCATATGAATGCATAATAATAAATAATAATAATAATAATAATAATAATAATAAGAACTGTAAGATAGAACTTGGCAGTGCTCACAGCATTATCACGCTTCAAGAGGCTGCCCACAGTCACTATATTAAAAAATCTAAGATAAAATGACCAATACTGTAAAATGCATACAGCCTTGCACATATGCCATTAAAATGCATATAATTCAAAATCATGGTTCAGGCTCTTGGGGGTAAGGCAGTCTAACCTGAATATCCATTCCGACTCAACCTTGGACATCTGTTTCAGGAAATTGCCCCCCCTCAAATTTTGTCGGAGTTTTTGAATCCCGCAAAATTGCACATCCTTCGTACTCCTATTATGTACTTCTTTAAAGTGGCGGGATAGGGGGTGACCCAGGAACCCCTTCTGAATATTTCTCAGGTGCTCCTTTATTCGTACCATTAACTTTCTCTTGGTCCTGCCAACATACAGTTTTCCACAAGGACACTGGATCAAATAAATAATTCCCGTTGAGGAACATGTAATCCTTTTCCTGATATTGAATATCTCTGTATTGCTAGAATCCCTGAATATGGTTTGGCAACTTTTCTTAATGCCTGTATAGATACAACAATAACACCCCCCACAAGGCATAAAACCCCCGTTAGAATTATATTTCTGGCTCCCAAACGGATCCTGCCTATTATAGGCCAATTTGGCTGTACGGGCCAGCAGGTTGTTTAACGTCTGAGCTTTTCTGTACACAAACCTGGGGTATGAAGGTAAATACTCCCCTATGATCCTATCCCTCTGCAGGGTTGCCCAATATTTCCGAATAATCCCCTGGAACTGCCTATATCCTGCATGGAACTGTGTTATGATGGGCAGTTGTTTAATTTGTTCAGGGATGGATACTGTTCCTTGGGGATCGGGTCTAGATTTGCGTACCAAGGTACTCCTGGGTATAGCCCTTGCTTCATTTGCTACCTGTTCCACCAGTGGCAAAGGATAACCCTTCTACAGGAATTGTTGTGTGAGATGCCCGGATTCATGATCAAAGTCATTAAGGTTAGTGCAATTACGTCAAATCCTAGTGAATTGTCCCTTCGGGATGTTCATAAGCCACACCGGTAAGTGGCAGCTACTGGTATGAATAAAACTATTCGAATCCACCTCCTTCCGGTAACATTTTGTGCGTAAGTGGCCCTCTTCCACGAAGATAGTCAAATCCAGGGAATTAATAGTACTGTCACTCACAGTGGGTGTAAACTCAAGGCCAAAGTTGTTAGTATTAGGACCATGAATGAATGAGTCCAGGTCAGCCCTGGAACCCTCCCAAATGAGTATGACGTCATCTATAAATCAACGCCACAGTACCACCCCCGTACGTAGCTGGCCACTATCATAGATGGCTGACTCCTCCCACTTGGCTACGTATATGTTAACAAACATGTCCCCATTGCTGTGCCCCATTGTTGTAGGAAAAAACGGCCCTCGTACATGAAATAATTGTGTTTAGTGATAAACATAATGCACTCCTGTATGTACTCGATTTGAATTGTGGAATATGTGCCTAATTTGTGGAGGAAATACCTGGACACCTCGCATCCCATCTCCTGGTTGATAACAGTATACAAGGATTTAATATCCAAGGTTACTAGAAGGTATTTGGGGTTCCACTTAATCGTTTCCAAAATCTCCAGAGTATGACCCGTATCCTTCAAATTTGCCGGAATCAGGGCCATACATTTTTGTAAGTGGGTATCCACGTATTTCGATAAATTTGCCGTAAGGCTCCCAATGCCTGAGATGATGGGCCTCCCTGGAGGGTTCATCAAGTTCTTATGTACCTTGGGTATATGGTAAAAGAAAGCCACACTCGGATTAGAATTAATAACAAACATCCACTCCTTTTTGTTGAGGATGCCCAATGATTTCCCATTCTGGCCCAAAAGGTTCAATTTCCCCACATACTATGGGGTTGGATCACCCAATAGTTTTCTGTAGGTGACTGTATCTCCAAGGAGTCGTTCTGCTTCCTCCTGATATTTTGTCCTGTCCAAGATGACAATTCCCCCACCCTTATCCGCAGGGCGGACAATAATACCATTATTAGTTTGCAGATTTTTTAGGGAAATTATTTCCTGAAAATTTAAATTACTGGATGTATACATCCTTTTACCTTTCTGTAATTTCCTAATGTCTGCAGTAACTAATGTATCGATTGTATGGAACGCATTGGAATACTCCTGTATGGGGTTAAAGGAGGATGGGTTAGACAGTGTGGTATGGATGAATTTAGGTGATTTTTCCTACAACAATGGGGCACGGCAATGGGGACGCGTTTTGCTCCATCGTTTGCTAACATATACGAAGCCAAGTGGGAGGAGTCAGCCATCTATGATAGTGGCCAGCTACGTACGGGGGTGGTACTGTGGCATCGATTTATAGATGACGTCATACTCATTTTGGGAGGGTACCAGGGCTGACCTGGACTCATTCATTCGTGATCTAAATACTAACAGCTTTGGCTTTGAGTTTACACCCACTGTGAGTGACAGTACTATTAATTTCCTGGATTTGACTATCTTCGTGGAAGAGGGCCACTTACGCACAAAATGTTACCGGAAGGAGGTGGATTCGAATAGTTTTATTCATACCAGTAGCTGCCACTTACCGGTGTGGTTTACGAACATCCTGAAGGGACAATTCACTAGGATTCGACGTAATTGCACTAACCTTAATGACTTCAATCATGAATCCGGGCATCTCACACAACAATTCCTAGAGAAGCGTTATCCTTTGCCACTGGTGGAACAGGCAGCAAATGAAGCAAGGGCTATACCCAGGAGTACCTTGGTACACAAATCTAGACCCGATCCCCAAGGAACAGTATCCATCCCTGAACAAATTAAACAACTGCCCATCATAACACAGTTCCATGCAGGATATAAGCAGTTCCAGGGGATTATTCGGAAACATTGGGCAACCCTGCAGAGGGATAGGATCATAGGGGAGTATTTACCTTCATACCCCAGGTTTGTGTACAGAAAAGCTCAGAAGTTAAACAACCTGCTGGCCCCTACAGCCAAATTGGCCTATAATAAGCAGGATCCATTGGGGAGCCAGAAATCTAATTCTAGCAGGGGTTTTATGCCATGTGGGGGGTGTTATTGTTGTATCTATACAGGCATTAAGGTACCTTCACACTGAGCAACATTCCTACGAGAACGACAGTGATCCGTGACATTGCAGCGTCCTGGATAGCGATCTCATTGTGTTTGACACGCAGCAGCGATCAGGATCCCGCTGTGACATCGCTGGTCATAACTAGAAGTCCGGAACTTTATTTGGTCATCAGGTCGGCGTGATTCGTCATGTTTGACAGCAAAAGCAACGATACCTGCAATGGTTTTCCATGGAGCTAACAACCGGCGAGAACGATAAGTACGTCACTGGATCGCTCCTGCATCATTCAGCTGTTGCCGTTTTTTGACGTCTCCTAGCGACCTAAACAGCGACGCTGCAGCAATCGGCTCGTTGTCTATATCGCTGCAGCATCGCTGAATGTGACAGTACCTTTAAGAAAAGTTGCCAAACCATATTCAGGGATTCTAGCAATACGGAGATATTCAATATCCAGGGTAGAATTACATGTTCCTCAACGAGAATTATTTATTTGATCCAGTGTCCTTGTGGAAAACTGTATGTTGGCAGGACCAAGAGAAAGTTAATGGTACGAATAAAGGAGCACCTGAGAAATATTCAGAAGGGGTTCCTGGGTCACCCCCTATCCCGCCACTTTAAAGAGGTACATAATAGGAGTATGAAAGATGTGCAATTTTGCGCGATTCAAAAAGTCCGACAAAATTTGAGAGGGGGCAATTTCCTGAAACAGATGTCCAAGGTTGAGTTGGAATGGATATTCAGGTTAGACTGCCTTACCCCCAAGGGCCTGAACCATGATTTTTAATTATATGCATTTTAATGGCATACGTGCAAGACTGTATGCATTTTACAGTATTTGCCATTTTATCTTAGATTTTTTCATATAGTGACTGTGGGCAGCCTCTCGAAGTGTGATAATGCTGTGAGCACTGCCAAGTTCCATCTTACAGTCCTTACGCATTCATATGCAAATTTAGTGGATATATAGGCTTTTGAATTCATATTTATGCGAATAGGTGCATACACACTTTTTTTCTGCACTTACCAGCGACACCCCACACTGGTCACGTCTGACCAGTACTTGTGTGCCCACCTGTTGGCCACCACCTGCAGGCCAACCCTGCCCCTATATCCGCCACGGTCACTTGCGGGACACCGCACACTCCCTCTGACACTTACCAAGAGTAGCTGGGCGTAAACTTGGTACAGCACAAGGTAAGAGCTTTACACAACTATTGTTTATATGCATTTATTGCGGTCGCCATATCTGCTGATATTTATTCTGTTGGGGGAAATAGTGGTTGTACATGCACAGTGTACATTGTAATCATTTAATAGGTGGTCAGCCTGCTCACCAGCCAGTTACTGGGCACACCATTACTCACCGTGGGGCATTTTTATAATCCACCATTGCACTCAGGTTGATTGCACCCCTGTAACCAGGGATAAGTCATCCTAATCACCCAAGCGCGGTACCAGTTACTAGCATTTTTTTGGTCTTTACAGAAGTGGCACATTTTCTGAGGATACCAGCAGCTGGGGGATTTCATTAGTAACTTCCACATACATAGTAGGCACCAGTGTTGAGCGCCAGTGATATCGTTTTATCTATTAAAGCGATCCACCACAGTATCAAGTATGTGGTCAATAATGGTTAATTTTAACTTTTTTAAATCCTTATGGTGCACCGTTAAGAAGCGTTTTGAGAGGCTATGTAAAAGGAAGCCGTTACGGATGTTTTGGCGATGTTTATTAAGCCTAGCGTGCATTGTTTGTATGGTTCAGCCTACATATGCATAGTCTCTCCAAACATTTCTTAACGGTGCACCATAATGATTTAAAAAACGTTAAAATTAACCATTATTGATCACATACTTGCTACTGTGGCGGATTGCTTTAATAGCCTTGTGAATAGAGAGAGTTTTGGGATTTTTAAACTGGGCACACTAACCCCTATCATCTTAATATTTTGTTTGTTCTAACCGCATTATCTGCGATTATTTTACTTGTGTCTGCTTTGTTATGTGAGTGTCTTTTAAATTTGTAAGCTGTCAACAGTGCTGTGATTGGCTGTTTATCATTTTAATACTGCCTTCCTGTTTCTATCAATAAACTCCCACCTGAGGAAGACGGTGTTTCCGTCTAAACCCGTTGTGGTTAAACTTACCTGGTGTTTGAGTCTCCTTCAGCACCTCAAGGTGCGCAAAACCACATCCAAGAAGTTTATTAACCCTTCAGGTGCTTCACAGGAATTTTTGGAATGTTTAAAAAAATGAATATTTAACTTTTTTTCACCAAAAAATTCCTTCAGATCCAAATGTTTTTTATTTTCCCTAGTGTAAAAGGAGAAATTGGTCCCCAAATGTTATTGTGCAATTTCACAGGGCTTCACAGAAGATTATAATGTAGAGCCATAAAATTAAAAAATCATATTCTTTTATACCAAAAATGATCTTTTCACCCCAATTTTAATCTTCCCAAGGGTAACAGGACCCCAAAAGTTATTGTGTAATTTGTCCTGAGTATGCTGATTTGGGCGCATGGCTGAGCTCGGAAAGGGAAGGAGAGCCGTTTGACTTTTTTCAAAGCAAAATTGGCTGGAACTGAGATAGGAGACAATACATAGTAACATAGTTATTAAGGCTGCAGGAAGACTTTAAGTCCATCTAGTTCAACCCATAGCATAAACTAGCATGCCCTAACATGTTGATCCAGAGGAAGGCAAAAAAAACCATGTGGCAAATAGTAAGCTCCACTTTGGGGAAAAAAATTCCTTCCCGACTCCACATACGGCAATCAGACTAGTTCCCTGGATCAATGCCCTATCAAGGAATCTAGTGTAACCCTGTAACATTATACTTTTCCAGAAAGGTATCCAGTCCCCTCTTAAATTTAATTAATGAATCACTCATTACAACATCATGCGGCAGAGAGTTCCATAGTCTCACTGCTCTTACAGTAAAGAATCCGCGTCTGTTATTATGCTTAAACCTTCTTTCCTCCAGACGTAGAGGATGCCCCCTTGTCCCTGTCTCAGGTCTATGAATAAAAAGATCATCAGAAAGGTCTTTTTACTGTCCCCTCATATATTTATACATTAAAATAAGATCACCCCTTAGTCTTCGCTTTTCCAAACTAAATAGCCCCAAGTGTAATAACCTATTTTTGTATTGCAGACCCCCCAGTCCTCTAATAACCTTGGTCGCTCTTCTCTGCACCTGCTCCAGTTCAGCTATGTCTTTCTTATACACCGGAGACCAGAACTGTGCAGTTTTCTAGGTGTGGTCGAACTAGTGACTTGTATAGAGATAATCATGATGTACAATAACAAATTGTATTGTGATACCGTGTTAGCCAGAAAAATCGATGTGAATATTTTTCTGCCCAATGATGACAGAAGTATTCCTAGGAGTAATAAAATAATATGTTTGCAAGCTTTCAGAGCACAAAGGCTCCTTCTTCAGGCAAAATTACGAATAGATTAATAAGAAACAAGCACATTTAAAGAATAGTACAGCAGGACATTTGTTAGGGGGTGGGAAGTGTGATGACTCCATAGATAAGCCAAGGTAATCAAATTAGGCATTTTCTTTAGGGTCCTTTTCCTCCCCGTCACCCCCTGTTAAGCTTTAGAATTTCTACCCCCGCCATCTCTCTAAAATTTACCCCCCGTATGGCCTAAATTGTACATCATTTTTGTTGAATCCACAAAAAGGTTTTTTCAAAAGCACATTTTTATAGCTGTGGCCAGAGCCTTTTGGTCACCTGCCCCCTGATTCGGAATTTTTTCCTCCTTTTTCCTTAACCCGCACATGCCGGGCATTAATACTAAGATTCTCCTTCCTATAAGGAGGTTTAGGTAGAATCATTTTGTAAGATAGGAAATGCCCTTGTAGAATTAGGTATGAAATGCACTGGTTTTGCTATTTTCTGACTGCACAAGGGTTAACAGATGTCTTATACCATTAGCGCTGTTTTCGGGACTCCTGAAGTTACTTAGCAACGGAGACGCTCAGACCAGTGATGTGTGGTCATGTGGCGCGTTGCTATGGAAGCGAATAGCGCATCACCGGAAGTGACGAATGCGGCCCAGCGTTATGTACTCTGCTGGGCGCTTAGGAAATTACATGAGCTCGGCGGGCTATTTAACAGTGGCGACTGCCGCTGATCTATGAGAGCTTTTTTGTACCCCCGCATCTGGTTTCCTCCACGGAGTTGGAGAAACAATATGGAGTTTCCCCTGATGAGTTGACAAACGAAACGCATAGGGAAATGCTTCGTTTATTTTGGGCTTAAGCCTGCTATTGTTAGCGTGGATTTGTGTGTGGCTGGAATGTGCCCCCTTTCCGGATACAGCACCAATACCAAGGGATCTCATCCATACTAGAGGAAGAAAAAAGAGGTGAGATCGTTCTGATTTATATATACCAATAATGTGGTTCATACAGCACATCCAATTATGGATATCCATTATATAGAACATGCGACTGGGGAATGATGCTTATGTATATGAATCCGGTCAAGTATTTACTTTCCCTGGAGACATATGCATATTTAGGTTCCCTAAGTCTCGGGGATTGTTTGTGGTTTAAGACATTCCTATGAATGTGATTTTCATGTGAGTCCTTTTTTGTGAGTTTGTTTTTTGATTTATTGATACATACCATTTTAATAATATTTATTAAAAGTTAATTTTTATAGCTATACATTAATCACACCCTGCAGAGTTTAGTGTCATCTGCAAATATTAAAATTCTGTTCTGAATGCCCCCTACAAGGTCATTAATAAATATGTTAAAAAGAAGAGGGCCCAATACTGACCCCTGTGGTACCCCACTGCTAACCGCGACCCAGTCCGTGTGTGCCCCATTAATAACCACCCTTTGTTTCCTATCCCTGAGCCAGCTCTTAACCCACTTACACATATTTTCCCCTATCCCCATTATTCTCATTTTATGTATCAACCTTTTGTGTGGCACCGTATCAAAAGCTTTTGAAAAATCCATATACACTACGTCCACTGGGTTCCCTTGGTCCAGTCCAGAACTCACCTCTTCATAGAAGCTGATCAGATTAGTCTGACATGAATGGTCCCTAGTAAACCCGTGCTGATACTGGGTCATGAGGTTATTCCTCTTCAGATACTCCAGTATAGCATCCCTTAGAATGCCTTCCAGGATTTTACCCACAATAGAGGTTAAGTTTACTGGCCTATAATTACCGAGTTCAGTTTTTGTCCCCTTTTTGAATATTGGCACCACATTTGCTATACGCCAGTCCTGTCGTACAGACCCTGTTATTATGGAATCTGTAAAGATTAAAAATAATGGTCTTTCAATGACTGTACTTAGTTCCTGCAGTACACGGGGGTGCATCCCATCCGGGCCCGGAGATTTGTCAATTTTAGTGATTTTTAGATGCCGCCGTACTTCCTGCTGGGTTAAGCAGGTGACATTTAATAGGGAATTTTTATCACTAGTCATTTTGTCTGCCATGGGATTTTCTTGTGTAAATACTGAAGAAAAAAAGTCATTTAGCATATTGGCTTTTTCCTCATCCTCATCCACCATTTCACCCAGACTATTTTTAAGGGAACCAACACTATCATTTTTTAGTTTCCTACTATTTACGTAGTTACAGAATATTTTGGGATTATTTTTACTCTCTCTGGCAATTAGTCTCCCTGTCTCAATCTTTGCTGCCTTGATTTGCTTTTTACAGAATTTATTTATTTTTTTGTATTCATTTAATGCCTCATCACTAGGGTTGAGCGACTTTTACTTTTATAGGATCGGGCCGGGTTTCACGAAACCCGACTTTCTCAAAAGTCGGGTCGAGTGAAATCGGCCGATCCTATAGAAAAGTCGGGGTCGGGGTCGGCCGAAACACAAAACCCAATGCAGTGCAATGGGATACTATGGTTCCCAGGGTCTGAAGGAGAGGAAACTCTCCTTCAAGCCCTGGGATCCATATTTAAGTGTAAAATAAAGAATTAAAATAAAAAATATTGCTATACTTACCCTCTGACGCGCCCTGGTACTATCCGGCAGCCTTCCTTCCTTAGAATCAGCGCGTGAAAGACCTTAGATGACGTCGCGGCTTGTGATTGGTCGCGCAACCGCCCATGTGACCGCTCACGCGACTAATCACAAGCCGCGACATCACCGAAGGTCCTTCAAGCGCTGATTCTTAGGAAGGAAGGCTGCCGGAAAGAAGCAGGGCATGTCTGAGGGTGAGTATATTCCTATTAGGTATATACTCACCCTCGGACGCGCCCTGCTTCTTTCCGGCAGCCTTCCTTCCTAAGAATCAGCGCTTGAAGGACCTTCGGTGACGTCGCGGCTTGTGATTGGTCGGGTGGGCGGTTACATGGGCGGTCGTGCGACCAATCACAAGTCGCGACGTCATCTAAGGTCTTTCACGCGCTAATTCTAAGGAATGAAGGCTGCCGGTTAGTACCAGGGCGCGTCAGAGGGTAAGTGTAGCAATATTTTTTTATTTTAATTCTTTATTTTACACTTAAATATGGATTCCGATACCGATTTCCGATATTGTAAACATATCGGAACTCGGTATCGGAATTCCGATACCAGATTCAGAAGATCGCCGACCTCATGGCCGACCCCACACAGGGGTCGGATCGGGTTTCATGAAACCCGACTTTGCCAAAAGTCGGCAACTTCTGAAAATTGCCGACCCGTTTCGCTCAACCCTACTCATCACTACCAGCTTCCTTTAATTCTCTAAATGCTTTCTTTTTGTCACTTATTGTGCCCCATACAGCTCTATTTAGCCATATTGGTTTCCTCCTATTTCTAGTATGTTTATTCCCATACGGTATATACTGTGCACAGGTCCTATCCAGGATGCTAATAAACGTCTCCCATTTTCCTTGTGTATTTTTATGTCTCAGGATATCGTCCTTGTTAATTGCACCAAGATCATCTCTCATCAGTTGGAAATTTGTCCTCCTGAAGTTTAGTGTCCTTTTAACCCCTCTACTACACATCTTATTAAAGGATGCATGAAAACTTATTATTTTGTGATCTGATCGCTATTCCCCAAGTGACCCCCAACCCTTATATTTGATATGCGATCTGGCCTATTGGTTAATATTAGGTCTAGCAGTGCCCCCCTTCTTGTTGGGTCCTGAACCAGTTGTGAAAGTTAATTATCTCTCATAGTTGTCAAAAACTGATTACATTTGCTGGAACTGTAGGTTTCTGCTCCCCAATCTATTTCAGGGTAGTTGAAGTCCCCCATAATAATGACTTCTCCTTGAGTCACAGCTTCATCTATTTGCTTTACGAGGATATTCTCCATTGCTTCCATTATTTTTGGAGATTTATAACAAACCCCTATCAGTAATTTATTATTTTTTCCCCCTCCCTTTATCTCCACCCACAGGGACTCTACATTTTCATTAGATTCATCTATATTATCATGCCGGATGGGTTTTAAGGACGATTTTACATATAGACACACCCCACCCTCTCGCCTATCCATTCGGTCATTTCTGAACAGTCTATAACCCTGCAAGTTTACAGCCCAGCCATGGCTCTCATCCAGCCATGTTTCAGATATCCCCACCATGTCATAATTATGCTCCAACAACATTAGTTCTAATTTGTCCATTTTGTTGGCAAGGCTTCTGGCATTAGTACGCATGCACTTGATGTTCCTCTCTGTACCTCTATTCTTTCTTAAATTATTAACTGTTCTAACCCCACCCCCATGCCACCGCCACCCCCAACTTCCTTATTTGTGCCCAGGTCTCTATCTGCACTATCTTCCCCTCCTATAAAATGAATACCCTCCCCCCGATCCCTAGTTTAAACACTCCTCCAACCTTCTAGCCATTTTCTCCCCAACACAGCTGCACTCTCCCCAATGAGGTGCAGCCTGTCCCTTGCATAGAGCCTGTAGCCAACTGAGAAGTCGGCCCAGTTCTGCAGGAACCCAAACCCCTCCTTCCTACACCAATTCTTGAGCCACTTATTAACCGCCCTAATCTCCCGTTGCCTCTCTTGCATGGCACATGGTACAGACAGTATTTTGGAAAATACCACATTGGAGGTCAGCTTGCAGCCTAATTCCGTGAAATCATCTTTAAGGACCTTCCACCTACCTCTAACTTTGTCATTTGTGCCAATGTGCACCATGACCGCTGGGTCCTCCCAAGCCCCTCCCAGTAATATGTCCACCCGATCAGCGATGTGTCAGACTCGAGCACCAGGTAGGCAGCACACCATTTGACGATCCCTGTCTTTGTGACAGATTGCCCTATCTGAGTCCCCCACTACCAGCACCTGTCTGCTCTCCTATTTCCCTCCTTACTGTAGCAGTCACACCTCCGGCTTTCAGAGGACATGCCTGGCTGCAGCAGTGCTGCCCCTGTACTGGCACCCCCTCATCTGCCAACTTAGCAAACTTATTGGGTGTACCAGATCAGGACTAGCCTCCCTGGCACTCTTCCCTCTACCCGGCCTTCTAACTGCCACCCAGCTTGCTACTCCACTGTCCTGCAGCTCTATCCTCCCACCCCCCCCTTCATCTATCCCATTGAGCATCTGCTCAGTGAGCAGAAGACTCCTTTCCATATTGTCAATGGATCTCAGTGTTGCCAGCTGCACATTTAGATCCAGAATCTGGGCTTCCAAATGCACAATGTGCTCGCATCTCGTACACCAGTATGCACCCTCGACCTGCTGCTCAAGGATTGCAAACATGTGGCAAGATGTACACTGGATGGCATTAGCAATAGTGGAGCACATTTCCTAATGGGGATTGCACCACACAGAAACGTTAAATTAAAAAAAAACAAAAAAAAACAAATGCAAAGTATTAAGATATAGACAGCAATTCAGTAATTCCTCCCTTGGAAACTCCCTGAATCCAAAGTTATTGAATCACAAGTCACACTTACCACCGTTCACACTTATGCTCAGGTCACACTCAGCTCGTTCACACTCGCTAAGCTGAAGATTTAAAGATCTTTTTTCTTTTTCTTTTTCCCCTCAGCAGCAATTCACCTTGCTGTTCAATGCACTTCCAAAAAGGACTTGAGCCCCAAACAGCTTCCCCTTATAAACCCTTAATTATGAGCCCCCACCCTAAGTTAACCCCCTGTGAATATAGCTACTCCCAATTCAGCAGTTCACACCAATTCACACAGGTATTTGTTAAAGGCTTTCCAAATACCTCCTCACTGAATCACAAGTCACACTTACCGCCGTTCACACTTACGCTTAGGTCACACTCAGCTTGTTCAATGACGCGTTTGGAGAGCCCCTGATGTGCCTAAACCGTAGAAACCCCAAGTGACAATATTTTGGAAACTAGACACCCCAAGGAACTTATCTAGATGTGTGGTGAGAACTTTGAACCCCCAGGTGCTTCACTAAAGTTTATAATGCCTGGGCGTGAAAATAAAAAAAATCATATTTTTTCCTAAAACATGATTTTTAGTCCCCAATTTTTTTATTTTCCCAAGGGTAACAGGAGAAATTGGACCCCAAAAGTTGTTGTGCAATTTGTCCTGAGTACGCTGATACCCCATATGTGGGAGAAAACTTCTGTATAGTCACACATCGTGGCTCGGAAAGAAAGTAGTGACGTTTTAGAATGCAGACTTTGATGGAATGGTCTGCAGGTGACATGTCGCATTCGGAGAGCCCCTGATGTGCCTAAACAGTGGAAACCCCCACAATTGACACCATTTTGGAAAGTAGACCCCATAAGGAACGTTTTTAGATGTGTGGTGAGCACTTTGAACCCCCAACTGCTTCAAAGAAGTTTATAATGTAGACCCCGTAAAAAATAAAAAAATCATTTTTTTTCAGAAAAACGATCTTTTCGTATGCAATTTTTTATTTTCCTAAGGGTAACAGGAGAAATTGGACCCCAAAATGTATTATGTAATTTGTCCTGAGTATGCTGATACCCCGTATGTGGGGGTAAACCACTGTTTGGGAAGGCTAGGGAAGCTCGGAAGGGAAGCAGCACCGTTTGACTTTTCAATGCAAAATTGGATGGAATTGAGATCAGATGCCATATCATGTTTGGAGAGCCCCTGATGTGCCTAAACAATGGTAACCCCCCAATATTAACCCCAACCCTAACCCCAACGCATCCCTAGCCCTAATCCCAATCCTAACCCTAACCCCAACCACAAACCTAACCCTAACACACCCCTAAACCTAATACCATCCCTAACCTTAATCCCCATCATAGTCCTAACCCTGATTTTAGCCCCAACCCTAACCCCAACTTTTGCCTCAACCCTAACCCTAACTTTAGCCCCAACCCGAACCTTAACCTCAGCCCCAACCCTAACCCTAACCCCATCCCCAACTCTAACCTTAACCCCAACCCTAACCCTAATGGGAAAATTGAAATAAACACTTTTTTAATTTATTTTTCCCTAACTTAGGGGGTGATAAAGGTAGGTTTGATTTAGCTCCAACCCTAACCCTATCTTTAACCCCAACCCCAACCCTAACCTTAGCCCCAACCCTAACCCTAATAGGAAAATGGAAATAAACACATTTTTTAAAAAATGTATTACTTTTCTCTAACTAAGGGGTGATGAAAGGGGGTTTGATTTACTTTTATAGCAGGTTTTTATAGTGGGTTGTTATGGTTGCCAGCTGTCGCACGCTATAAGATGCTTTTTATTGCAAAAATAGTTTTCGCATCACCACATTTAGAGAGCTATAATTTTTCCATATTTTGGCCCATAGAGTCATGTGAGGTCTTGTTTTTTGTGGGAGGAATTGAGGTTTATGTTGGTATCATTTTCAGGCACATTACACTTTTTGATCGCTTTTTATTCCGATTTTTGGGAGGCAGAATGAACAAAAACTTGCAATTTATGAATTTCTTTGGGAATCATTCACACGATTCCGATTTTTTTATGTTTTGGTGCTTTTACACGATAAAAACTATTTTATATAAAATTAATTATTTTTGCATCCCTGTATTCTAAGAGCTATAACTTTTTTATTTTTTTGGTGATGGAGCTATATGGTCGGCTTATTTTTTGTGGGACAAGATGATGTTTTCAGAGGTACCACGATTATTTATATCTATCTTTTTAATCGTGTGTTATTCCACTTTTGTTCTGCGGTATGATGATAAAGCATTGTTTTTTGACTTTTTTTCTTTTTTTAATAGTGTTTACTAAATAGGTTAACTAGTGGGACAGTTTTATAGGTCAGGATGTTATGGACATGCAATTTATGTGGTTTATTGTTAAATTTTTTTAAATTCCAATATTTATTTATTGATGGAATAAATATTGATTTTTTTTATTATTACTTTTTATTATTTTGCTTAAATATTTTTACAATCATTTAAAAAAAAATGCTTCATTTTAACTTTTACACTTTGTCCCACTATGGGACACTCATTTTGTGCAGGCTGATCACTTCTATAGCATGCAGATCTGCATGCTATAGAAGCCGTCAGCGCTGCACCTTCTGTACACTAACCCTTGTACCGTCAGTCCTTGTACTGTCAATGGAACACTGCGTCCATAACTGCCCCTGGCACTTAGTGCCGGGTGTCAGCTGTGACAATCAGCTGACACCAGTCCCTGGTCGGCAGCACACCACCCGTGTGTGCGGCCGATCGGCTATGACGTACTATCCCATTCATGGTCAGACGGGACCAGCCCACATGGACGGGATATTACGTTGGATGTAAGAAAGGGGTTATAGAATAATTAAATAAACAAAAATATCACAATTTAACATAGATAAACTAGAAGCGAACTTATACCTAAAGTGGCCAGCCAAGGACAGAAGTATATCTATCTATACTCAGACTCAAAGATAAATTCCAAATTGCTGTCAGTAAAATGCAATTGTGTTCTGCTCTAATCACCAGAGCCAGAGGAATCTTTGATCACTGGTCCTTTGATCACTGTGACTGTTCTTGATCAAAGGAGGTTGAGAACTCTTCAGCAATTTAAAATAAAATAATTAATTGTGAAAATGCCTGCAAACAAAATATATGAACCACAATTATTTAAAAAAAAATATTTTTGCTTTCATGCATTAAAAAACGTTTTTTCTTTAAATTTGTCAGAAAGATACCATCTTAGGATCATGTATCATATTACTTTTAAATAGCGTTGTCTACCATTGGTTAGTTAAAAGTACATGAAAAACGGGTTATCTAACAGGGATGATCAAACCTATTTGAATATGAATTTAGTATATGTATATATATATATGTATAATAGTGTTGAGCTATACCTTCCGATATTTGAAAGTATCGGTATCGGATGGTATCGCCCGATACCGGCAAAATATCAGATCTCACCGATACCCGATACCAATACAAGTCAACGGGACACAAATATCAGAATGTATCCTGGATGGTTGCCAGGGTCTGAAGGAGAGGAAACTCTCCTTCAGGCCCTGGGATCCATATTCATGTAAAAAATAAAGAATAAAAATAAAAAATATGGCTATACTCACCCCTCGGACGAACCCTGGCTGTCACCGCTGCAAGCATCCGCCTCCATTCCTGAGAATTGCAGAGAGTGAAGGACCTTCGATGACCACTTACCTGACCGCGACATCATCGAAGGTCCTTCACTCACTACATTCTCAGGAACGGAGGCGGACGCTTTCAGCGGTGACAGCCAGGGTTCGTCCGAGGGGTGAGTATAGCCATATTTTTTATTTTTATTCTTTATTTTTTACATTAATATGGATCCCAGGGCCTGAAGGAGAGTTTCCTCTTCTCCAGACCCTGGGAACCATACGCACCGCACACTCCGATTCTGATTTCCGATATCACAAAATATCGGAACTCGGTATCGGAATTCCGATACAGCAAATATCGGCCGATACCCGATACTTGCAGTATAGGAATGCTCAACACTAATATATATATATATATATATATATATATATATACATATATACTGCTCAAAAAAAATAAAGAGAACACTTAAACAACAGAATATAACAGAATATAACTAGGTAAAACAAACTTCTGTGAAGCAAACTTAGGAAGCAACACTGTTTGACAATCAAATTCACATGCTGTTGTGCAAATGGAAGAGACAACAGATGGAAATTATTATCAATTATAAAGAGACACTCAATGAAGGAGTGGTTCTGCAGGTGGGGACCACAGACCATATCTCACTACCAATGCTTTCTGGCTGATGTTTTGGTCACTTTTGAATGTTGGTTGTGCTTTGACACTTGTGGTAGCATGGACTCTACAACCCACACTTGTGGCTCAGGTAGTGCAGCTCATCCATCAATGCGAGCTGTGGCAAGAAGGTTTGCTGTGTCTGTCAGCGTAGTGTCCAGAGGCTGGATGTGCTACCAGGAGACAGGCCAATAAACCAGAAGATGTGGAGGTGGCTGAAGGAGGGCAACAACCCCGCAGCAGGACTGCTACCTCAGCCTTTGTGCAAGGAGGAACAAGAGTAGCACTGCCAAAGCCCTGCAAAATGACCTAAAGCAGGCCACAAATGTGCATGCATCTGCACAAACGGTTAGAAACCAACACCATGAGGATGGTCTGAGTGCCCAACGTCCACAGATGGGGGTTGTGCTCACAGCCCAACACTGTTCAGGATGCTTGGCATTTGCCACAGAACACCAGAATTGGCAAATTCGCCACTGGCGCCCTGTGCTTTTCACAGATGAAAGCAGGTTCACATTGAGCACATGTGACAGACGTGACAGAATTTGGAGACGCCGTGGAGAGCGATCTGCTGCCTGCAACATCCTTCAGCATGACTGGTTTGGCAGTGGGTCAGTAATGGTGTGGAGTGGCATTTCTTTGGAGGGCTGCACAGCCTTCCATGTGCTTGCCAGAGGTAGCCTGACTGCCATTCGGTACCAAGATGAGATCCAAAGACCCCTTGTGAGACCATATGCTGGTGCAGTTGGCCCTGGGTTACTCCTAATGCAGGACAATGCCAGACCTCATGTGGCTGGAGTTTGTCAGCAGTTCCATCAAGATGAAGGCATTAAAGCTATGGACTGGCCCACCCATTTCCAAGACCTGAATCCGATTGAACACATCTGGGACATCATGTCTCACACCATCTACCAACGTCACATTGCACCACAGACTGTCCAGGAGTTGGCAGATGCTTTAGTCTAGGTCTTGGAGGACATCCCTCAGGAGACCATCCGCCTCCTTATTAGGAGCATGCCCAGGCATTGTAGGGAGGTCATACAGGCATGTGGAGGCCACACACACTACTGAGCATCATTTCCTTGCCTTGAGGCATTTCTACTGAAGTTGGATCAACCTGTAACCTCATTTTCCACTTTGATTTTGAGCATCATTCCAACTCCGGACCTCCGTGGGATATTAGTTGTGATTTACATTGATAATTTTTTATTATTCTCAACACATTCCACTATGCAATGAATAAAGATTTGCAACTAGATTATTTCATTTAGTGATATCTAGGAATATGGCATCTGTAACGGGCTGGGTGGTGGAACCTCTGTAACAAAGCCCAAAGACGACCTGGAGGGGCGTGACTAGGAGCCTCACCCAATCTGATCACGAACACGCAGCAGCTAACAACACCACAGTCCATGGAGAGACAAGGGAGGTGATCAAGGTGCTACTCCATGACTGACATGGGTAGATTATGGCTGACCCCTAGGAGCAGATAGATGGAATTGCCCTGGGGAATGTCCAATAGATTCAGGCAGGCAGAGAAGATGGCAGAAACTGCATGTGCAAACAGGACATTCAGACGAAGAGATGAACACTGGCAGGTGCAGCTGGCTCGGCTGCCCTTGAGGTGAGCACTGGCTGGTGCAGATGACTCAACTGCCATTGAGGTGAGAACTGGTGAATGCAGCTGGCTCTGCTAACATTGAAGGAAGCACTGGCAGATGCAGCCGACTCAGCTACTGTTGAAGGAAGCACTGGCGGGTGCAGCAGTCTTGAATGTAAGTATAGGGAGCTGAGAACTGACAAGCCTGTTAGGAACAAACTCACAACATTGCACAGGCACCTCCATGTTGGAGGAGGTGGTTTAAGTAGAAAGATACCTCCAGTTATTGGCTGGAGACACTTTAGAGGAAAGCCCATGGCCCATTTAAGAAAGAGGGAGCAGCAGACCTGGAAGGGGCAGTATGGAATCCTTTGCGGTGAGAATGCTGATTTGTTGCAGGGAGAGAGGGACTGCAGGCAGAAATGCGGGCGCTACAGCATCCAATTGTGGATCGGTTTCCATAAACTGACAAAATGGATAAGATGGATGGTTTTTTTTCCCCTCTTGGATCACATTATGATCACACACTAATGAAACTCTGGTCAGACTGTGATTAGCCCAATTTTCTAGGGTGAGAGAAAATATGCTTTTGTGGCCGTAGCCTTAATGTTCATAAAATGACGATGCTTTGCTAGTCCTATCTTTTATTTTAGCTGTGATAGTCCCCCAAGTTTGGCTCAGCTAGACCATATATTGTGAAAAATACTTGGGTATACAAATAGATCACAGGCTGCAAGAGAAGTATAGTGTTTAGATCTGGGCACCACATTTTAAAAAATACATTGAAAAACTGGAGCAAGTTCAGAGAAGAGCTACCAGGATCGTGAGCTGACTGCATAGTATGTCCTACGAGGAATGGTTAAAGGATTTGGGAATGTTTGGTTTGCAAAAAAGAAGGCTAAGAGGATACTTAATAGATGTCTACAAATGTCTGAAAGGATGTCACAGAGTAGAGAGATTATCCTTATTCTCATTTGCACATGGAAACACGAGAAGCAATGAAATGTAACTGAAAGTGAGAAGATACAAATTAGATATTAGAAAAAACTTTTTGACAGTGAAAGTGATCAGTGAGTGGAACAGGCTGCCACGAGAAGTGATTAGTTCTCCTTCAATGGAAGTCTTCAAACGGATGCTGGACAGACATCTGTCTGAGATGGTTTAGTGAATCCTGCATTGATCAGGGTGTTGGACACGATGACCCTTAAGGTTCCTTCTGATTCTATGATTCAATGTACTAGTTGCAGGGCATTATGGGTAAGCCCATCTGGCCGAGCCTGTCATCATTAGTCCAATGTGTGACTCTTCAGCAGTGTGAAAAATGGCACTATGCATTTTTAGCGGCTAATCCATACAAATCTATATGAAAATTCCTGTGAATTTCAGGAAATTTGACTCAAATTTGATGAACCTTGTATCAAAGTCAGACAAGAAATACATTGCATTTCACTTGCGCCTTCAATGTGTGTAAAAAGTTCAAAAAAAAGTCCACCTATAGCTAAGATGCTGGAATATGATTATTTTGCACAAGAACGCTATTATTGTTTTGACTATTTGAACACTGGGGATAACCTTGCAAGTTTTATATACCTTCCTTTTTCTTTGGACTACATTACAAGGACAGAAGATTTAAATCAGATTGTTTACTTTTTTGCTTAACCTTATTTGTGTTAATTACATTAATGCATTATGAAAATACAAGATAAATGTATTATAATAATATATTAATGTAATTAATTAACAGAAAAAAATAAGATAAAACAAAAAAAGTAAATATTCTGATGTGAATGTCCTGTCCTTGTAATGTACTGATGTTGACGGAAAAAATGTAGGTATAAAAATGCGTAAGGTTATTCCCGGAGGTCAAACAATCAAAGCAATAATAGTCTTCATGTGCAAAATAATGATGTTCCAGCTGAGGGTAAAATGTTATAATTTATGACAGATTAACCTTTGTTTGCTGCTGTGAATGGGGCAGGTCTGAACAGTCAGAAAAATGTAACAAACAGCTTGGTTCCTGAATCAGGAATTTACTATTATATTTAAACTAATATATCTTTTTGGTGGTTTTGAAGATTTTAATGCTTTTGGAACATTGCAGAGCATTTTACATACTTATCATATTTCCAACCATCAGACATCCATCCATAATATTAGTAATTAATTATAGTATCTATTATATTTTCAGAAGGATCATTATATATATTTTAAAGCCTGTGTTAGAATAACCATTTGTTTCTTAAATCATTAGAAAAAGCCAAGAAAAGAAACTAGGTAGTATACCTTAGAGAAATATGCTTCTTTCTTCTCCTTCAGTTAAGACAGATTTTGCTGATGTATGAGAGTTTGCTGTTTGTAAAAATCTATGAACAATTTAGGGAAGCAGGAATAAAGAAGAAGTAAGCGAGACAGACATTTTGCTGTAATTTCTCCTGAAGCAACAGTTAAGTTTTGTTCACATTGACCTCATCGTTTCTGTTGCCTCTGATATTTAACTCCTTCATTCCTGATTGATTTCTATTTTTTTCATTTTCATTTTTTCCTATCCTTCTACCAAGAGCCATAACTTTTATATTGTTCTGTCCACATAGCCGAATGAGGGTTTGTTTTTTCTAGATGAGTTGTAATTTTGAATGATATCTTTATTTTGTATCTTGTGATGCCTTGGAAGGTGGGGAAAAAAAATCCACATTTTTTTTTTAGTTTTTTATTTACCATGTGCACTATATGGTAAAACTGACCATAATCATACTGACTGGCAGTGTGATTCTCCAAGTCAGAATGAGTACACAGATACCAAAACATGCATAGCTTTTTTAAAAAATGATTATTTAAGTAGTCCAAACCAATCAGACATCTGCAGTTCTCACACTGTCAAATGAAAACGAGAGCGTGCAGCTATGATTGGTGTCGGTTGATGGAACTACTGCTTCCATTAGCCAACGACTGCTGCCGCTAATAACAATGAGAGCAGGAGCAGCTGATGGGAGCATTCATCATCTAGTGCCAGTGCAGTGAATAAACAATTCTAAAGAAAGAACTGGCATGGGCTTTCCTGTATTTTTGATAACCAGTCAGACAAAAGTCACATCTGGGGGCTGCAACCCTCAGCTGTCAACTTCAGCAAGGCTGGTTATCAAAAATAAAGGTGTTCCCATGCCTGTATTTCTAAGCTGATTAAATAAATAATTTAAAAAAATGGCTTGGACCCCCCCCAATTTTGACAACCAGGCTGGTAAGGGGCCATGGATATTGTGAACCCCAGTCTAAAAATAGCAGCCCCCAGCCACCCAGAAAAGGCACATCAATTAGAATGCTGGTGCTTTGCCTGGCTCCTCCCACTTGCCATGTAGCTGTGGCAACTGGAGTTCATATTTGTGGGGTTGATGTCACCTTTGTATTGTCCGGTGACATCAAGCCCATGGATAAGTAATGGAAAGGAGTCTATAAGACAATTATCCATTACTAATCCCATAGTTATATGGTAAATAAAGACACAGCCAGAATAAAGTCTTTTAGTTGAAATTAAACAAAAACACTTTTTATTTAAAAGTAACAAACACAGTTGTACTCTCCTAATGCCCATTCCACTGAATCCATTGTCTCCTGTAATAAAAAAAATAAAAAGCAACACTATCCCCCACTTGCCCATCGTTCTGTCCCATGCCATATTACAAAGCAAGATGTGACCATCCAGGCTAAGAATAACTGATAAATGAGTTGCTGCGAGTGCAGCATTAGTGACTAGCGGTGACGTCATCAAGGTTACTGCCGATACTGAGGCTGCGTTCCCAGCCAGGTAAATGAACTGCGGTGATCTTTGTGATATCACCAATAGCACAGTGAGAAAAAGTCTTAGGCACTTTCTAACAGCTGTTAAATTATTTTTTCCACATTGCTGGAAATGGACAAAAACTCACACTTTAGTGGGTGAATGGGTGAAAGAGGTTAACAATATTATGAAAATGGAAAACATGATTTCACAAGATAATAACCATCTCAAAGCTTTTCATCGCCAGCGGACATGTTAGATATTATTCAGTGGGGGGAATGACCTGGAAATCTGTCAGAAAATAATACTTAAAAAAACACTCTTGTGGTAGATGTTGTCTCATCTGAAGTGCTGGTATCAATAAGTCATAGTCTTTTTTGTTCTCCACACCACCTTTTCCTTTGAATTCTTTCTCCTTCTACCCTCATTTCTTCTTTATAGTTGTCAAGCACACATATAATTATGTTGTTCATGTAAGTCCTTATATTAATACATGATCAGGCTGATTATACTTATGTACAAATATTTTAACAATAACTTAATATTAATCAACCTTCTAATTGTTATTTATGAACGCATCTGCAATGTTCTATTTTTCTATCAATGTTGTTAAACCCAATACATTCTTTTCAAAGGGAACCTGTCACCCAAAAAATCAAAAATGAGCTAAGCCCACCAGCATCAGGGGCTTATCTACAGCATTCTGGAATGCTGTAGATAATCCCCCGATGTATCCTGAAAGATGAGAAAAAGAGGTTAGATTATACTCACCCAGGGGCGGTCCCGCTGCGGTCCGGTCCGATGGGCATCGCGGTCTGGTCCAAGGCCTCCCATCTTCTTACGATGATGTCCTCTTCTTGTATTCATGCTGCAGCTCCGGTGCATGCGTACTTTGTCTGTCCTGTTGAGGACAGAGCAAAGTACTGCAGTGCGCAGGTGTCGGGAAAGGTCAGAGAGGCCTGGCACCTGCGCACCGCAGTACTTTGCTCTGCCCTCAACAGGGCAAAATACGCCTGCACCGGAGCCACAGTATGAAGACAAGAAGAGAACGTCATCCTATGATGATAGGAGGCCCTGGACCAAACTGCGATGCCCATTGGGTCGGACCGCCCCTCCAGGTGAGTATAATCTAACCTCTTTTTCTCATTGTTCAGGATACATCGGGGACTTATCTACAGCATTCCAGAATGCTGTAGATAAGCCCCTGATGCTGGTGGGCTTAGCTCATCTTCGATTTTGTGGGTGACAGGCTCCCTTTAACATAGAAGAAAATGTGATAAGTCATGCACAGGTCACCTATTACTGATTGCACATAAGTCCCATCAAATATTCTATTTTTTTTATAACTTGTACTGAACACTTCCTTGTCAATACCATAAATATCAGGTTCCTGTGCCATCTGCAGCCATAAAAATAAACATCTACAAAAGTTAACTAAATGCACACCCTGAGGAACCCACGTCACTTGATTCTAAGGTCGCAGCAAAAAACTTTGGCCCAACTGACCTTTGCACATGCAAAACTCATATTTACATAGTGAAAATTCTTTATTTGATTAACTAATCAGGACTATCTTATACTCAGAATAACTGAGATTATGAATGTCTTAAAATCCATTATTAGCTTGCTTTGGTGCAAACTTCAGGAAGCTAATTTTATCTGCTAGTGGCTTAGAATTTCAGCTTGAGATCACATATTCTGATTATATAAAAATTGTTAATACTTGAAACTATCATTTAGTTGAAAGATTAATTTAGTGCTGTTGAAGGAGAAACAAGAGAAACCAAATTTTACATTTACATTTTTACTTCTACAGAAACCGAATTATTTCCCTTTGTAGTGAAAAACTTACATGATGCCTGAGGCTGCTGAACCCTAAGGCATTTCCTGTGATAGCACTTTCTTAATTTTGGCCTTGTATGAAGAATATCTTAACAGCTTCTCTGTAATTACTATAATGTGTATGTGTGTGTGAACATACTGTGCTAAAAACCATTTTACAGCTCTATTCTTTGCTTTAGGCTAAGTGAACTGATAAATGAAGAAAAATCACCCATTCCACCATACTTGCTATTAACAACAAAGATCAAATATGTTTTTTAAAAAAAAACTTTTATCCACTTCCATGGCTCTGTAGTGGTACAACAATACATTTTTTATTGGCAGACCAAGCTGGGTTGTTTTTAATAGCCAAAAAAATTGAAACACAACCTCTTACTAGCCAATAGAGCATTTCCAAACACTGTATTAAGAAATTGTTGATAAACGGGAACATTTAAAACTTCTGATTAATTCTAATGAATCTTTATATGTACTTGTCACGTTTGTGATTGATAACCATTGGTGATATAATTAGTGAGCTAATTATCCATAGAAGAATCACTACCTGCAGGGATTTATTTCACGATGTTGCATGATTAAAATGACTTTTTGTGATACGGCATTATATGCAATCCCTTTAGTTTATACAGTAAAGATGTAGCTTTGTATATGAGGTAGACTCTACAAGCCATAGCTGATCATTTGCTTAATATGCTTCCTGGACATGGGACAGCATTTACAAATGATGTTGATTTAGTAATTTACAGTATATATCTGAAACATAACAATTGTGCCCCTTGTAATCCTTGCAACACAAACAGGGTACTGTTGTGGATTTTCACTACACATTGAATTTCCCTTTTTATGCTTTGGGGTCTATATAGACCAGAAAGTATAGCTAATGTAAGATTTAAAAAAATCATCTTTTCCTCACTGAAGCCACAAGCACTGAATCCATGGGCCTTTTCAAGCAAGGCTCAGACTTCCTGTTCTGATTAGGTCTGTGAAGGTCCTACATGTGCACCATGACCTTGAGCACAAAGCTGCCATGTTGATAAGTCCACGTGAAAGCAAATTATAAAAAAAATCCACATTTTGGCAGATTTTTGTAATATATGAGCGGACCTCCAACTTTTAGCTGATGTTTGCCTTTTAGATGTACAATATATATTATATTGCCCAATTTGTAACACATTTTTTGGGGAGTGGGAAGAACAAACACTGCACTATTTTTACACCATGTTCTGATAGGTACCGTGTTTCACCAAAAATAAGACCTACCCTGATAAGCTCTAGCATAATTTTTCAAAATTTTTGGAGTATGCTTGAAAAATAATCCCTACTCCAAAAACTCTAGTTATTGTTGTATAAAAAAAATGTCCAGGCAGCTACCAGTATGCATACATAAAAGTGATAAAAACACCAGATATGTTAGTGCACAAAAGATAAAAATCTGCATGTGGCGTTATTCTCACACAGGTGATGCAGAGCATCTGGCTTACAGCCTATTAGTGATGCCCATACTCTTAGGTCAGGCGGGCTGCCCAGTGCTAACCAAAATGCATCCTGTGTGAACAGAGGCCACAGTTTACAGAGCCATCTGGGCCCAACTGCACCCTGAAGGATAAAAAGTGCAAAAAACAAATATCAATATATGTGAGGTATTAGTTGATATTATGGCCAGATAGCCACCCCCTCCATGGATTGGTATTTTGAGAGTGGCTATTTCATTGGTATTGCTGCACTTGTGTTGCTGCCATCTTTAATTGGGTCCACTGCACCCTGATAGCGTATTTGTTTGGAGGCCTGGGCAGGTAAGCATCTCTGCCTTTTTTCTGGCATTTTTTGAACATTTTTTGGAGGATTTCTAAGTCCTTTTTTGTGTTGGTGAGCTCTTTTTCTATGTATAAAAGTGAATAAAATACATCAGAATTCTTCATCAATGGAAGCATACACCCCCAAAAAAGCAGACACCCACAAAAGAATTGCCCTCAAAAGACCCCACAAAATGGTAATAAGAGTTGGGCTGCCATACACAGAACTGTTGGTGCAGCTGGCATTTCTCCATTTTGGCTGCTTCCAGTTACCAGTTGGAGCCAACCGATACACTTGGCTACAGTGAAATGCAGATGGAATACAAGGAACCTAACTATGACGAAGATCTGTGTGAGAGCCCATCCACCATAGGCACTTGCTAAAACTAACTGTTTGGGGTCTAAGGGGGTCTGATGAGTGTGATTATTATGGGTGTGTATGCTCTTCTTGATGAAGGGTTTACTGCATCTGTCCTGTGTAGTATTTTTTTTTTTACATTGACCATAACAAAACTTCAGCCACCAGAGAGGTGCTTTAGGGAGACTAGAAGTATTTTTAGATATGGTATATAACTACAGTATAGGTAATGTATACAGTAGTATCAATAATGGCACTCTGGAAAATTTTTACATAACTAAAAATGTGCTATAAATCAAATACTGTAGCATTAAAAAAAAAATTAACAAATGATGTGTAGTCATGAATAAATTATATAAGCATATCCTTATTACTTATATCAAATATCACAAAAGGTTAAAACAAGAAGAGTGCTCTGGATTGTTGTTCATGAAAAAAGACATCCCCTAAAAATAAGCCCTAACCCATCTTTCAGAGCAAAAAATAATATAAGACCATGTCTAACATTAAATAAGCATTAATATAAAATATTGTTATGATTGCAGCATTATGAATATTCTGTGGAATTAATTAAGTTATACTTTATTAAATGCAGTTTAATTAAATTTTTGATAGGTAAGATAATTCAAAGATGTTATCTATTAATACCTTGTTAAAATGTTTTGGACTGTTCCAAAGCATTATTGCCTACCACTGTAAATCTGACAGTCATTCTATTATACCGTCATATGTTTGAATATGCACATGTATATGGCTGGTTTGAGGGCAGGCACTGGCTGCAATTTTATCAGATCAGCACTCTGAAATTGTTTTGAGGAGTGCCAATGGGCTGAGTGATGTAGTCTTCTATCAAAATATTTTTGGTTCTGCAGTAACTTTTCTGATTTCAGTCATTAAATTGAAAAATAACTGGTCAATAACCTCTGGCATCCTATGCCAAGCTACATGTGTGGTTCTGTGACTTAAAATGGGTTGCTGATGTTATACTATTAGTTTTACTAGCATGAAAATAAGCAATGAGAGCTTTTATCTTACACAGTGTACAGCTTGTTGCCAAAAAGCCCAGACATCAGAGCTTTGCTGAGTATGCCCAGTGTCTTCATTCCAGGATGAGAAGTTAACTCTTTTGATACCAACCACTTCTCTCAATCAATTGGTTTCTATTCAGCAGTTAGTGTTTCATCTTCTCTTACCACTCAGCACCTGAAAAAGATCCCCTGTGTTATCAATCCTTCAAAATCACAATCAAAAGTCCACGTCATCAGCAGGTTCCAGAGAAGATTGTGCATGCTTTTTCAGAAAAATGTTTATTTGTATATAAAGATAGAGTGTTAACAGTATAGACTTCAGAACAAGCACTGAGAAATGGTTAATGTGTCAAAGTAGCAAACAGTATCTACTCATCCAGAGGCGACTGCCCACCCAGCAACAAGAAAGTGAAAGAAAATGTGAAACTGTGCTTCTGAAGATAAAAGTTTTGAATAACCCTTTAACACAAATCATTCCTATGGCTTATATACTTATCAAGGTTTATCTAAGTTCCTCATATTTTTATATATAGCAATAGTGGAATTTATGTATTCCTTTATTGTAATGTGCCAATGCATTTTGCTAGCATATATGTTTGAATAGTTATCATGGCATAAGTGCACCTTTACATTAATTTAATACTATGGGAGTGCTAGTCAGTATATTATTTTCACTGTACATTGGGAGATGTCTGCCCCCTGAGCTTTGCACATTTATCCACCCATGTGTACAGACAGGTTTGATTCTATCTTATCTCCATTACATACAAGGCAATCAGCCATTTAAAGAGGTATGTCATGAAACCTAGGGTCTATCAGTGAGACACATCTTGTTGATGGTGGATAGCTTATAGACTTTTTGATTAAATTCAGTTAAGTACTTTACATTTTTATGTGTAGCAATAGTGAGACTTATGTATTAAGTGCAGTGCACTGAGGCATTTTGTTAATATACAATACTGTGCAAAAATGTTAGGCAGTTGCAGAAAAAATTCAGCAATGTAAGAATGTCTCCAAATATAGAAGTGTTAATAGTTTGTTTTTATCAATAACAAGATGCAAAGTGAATTGGCAAAAATAAATCTTAATCAAATCAATATTTAGTGTGACAATCCTTTGCCCTCAAAAATACAATCCAAGCATCAATTCTTCTATGTGCACTTGCACCCAGTTTTTTTAAGGAACTCAGCAGGGAAGAGAAGGAAGTGAAAAGCTAGCTGCTGTATAGAAATCAATGGATTGGATAGAGCTACCTAGGATGTAAAGTGTTAACCCCTGTCCTGCAATGTAACTACTGCACACTCTCAGCCAGGATCTTGAAGCCAAGCTCCATGAAAACAAGCTGTACACTATGAAAGATAAAAGCTTAGAGTAATGTTGTCTAACTAATTAAAGCAATGTAAAAACTTGAGAATACCCTTTTAATTTACTTTTGATAGGCATGCTGTTTTTGTCCTTATTTTTGTATTATAGCAAAAAGGCTGATATAGTAAAACCAATTTTTACTGTGACTTTGCATAAGAGCAAAAGATGCCTTTAGCTCCAACTTAAATCACAATTTCAGACAAAGGCATGTAGATCTAATGTACTAATAAAAGTCACGTGTAGCTTAGTAGGTTTGTCACCAATGTTTACCTAATATTAAATGTAAATATAATTATACATATGACTGTCAAAGGTTTGCAACTAATACATTTTAAACTTACAGAGAAAAATATGGCATATTAGCTAAGTGAAATATAACTTTCACATGGAAGTATGAAAATTGTTGAGCATCAGCATTTGTACTTATAAAGTATTTGGCTTAAATATGAGGAAGATCTGTTTTTTCTTTATTATACCATTTGTAGTTTCTGGTTTTCTCTTACAAATGCTCTTGCAAAATATTGATCTAAATATTGCTATTTAAAAGTGGCCCAAGTGTCGATCAGTTGGATGAAAAAAGACTTTCTCAAAATAAAATAATGGATACTTTTTTGCATTGAATACATCTTAGATAAGTTTTTATTAAATAATAAAAGCTTAACCCCTTAGCGACCGCCGATACGCCTTTTAACGGCGGCCGCTAAGGGTACTTAAACCACAGCGCCGTTAATTAACGGCGCTGTGGAAAAAGTGTATAGCGCCCCCCACAGGCCGATTTTCTCCGGGGTCTCGGCTGCCGAGGGTAGCCGAGACCCCAGAGAACATGATTCGGGGGGTTTTTAACCCTCCCCGCATTTGCGATCGCCGGTAATTAACCGTTTACCGGCGATCGCAAAAAAAAAAAAAAAAAGCGATCTCTTTTTAATTTCTCTGTCCTCCGATGTGATCGCACATCGGAGGACAGAGAAAAGGGGTCCCAGGTGGCCCCCCAATACTCACCTAGCTCCCCCGATGCTCCTCGTGTCTCCCGGTGGGCGCCGCCATCTTCAAAATGGCGGGCGCATGCGCAGTGCGCCCGCTGGCCGGCACCGGGAGAATCTTTGGGGTCTCGGCTGCCTGGGGTAGCCGAGACCCCAAAGAGCATGATCGGGAGTCGGTTTTAGCGACCCCTGTTTTGCGATCGCCGGTAATTAACTGTTTACCGGCGACCGCAAAAAAAAAAAAAAAAAGTAAATTGTAATTCTCTGTCCTCTGATGTGATCGCACATCAGAGGACAGAGAAATAGGGGGATTCGGGGACCCTAGCATACTCACCTAGGTCCCTGGATCCTCTTGCTGCTCCTCCTGGCCGCCGGCAGAAGAACATGGCGGACGCATGCCCAGTGCGCCCGCCATCTGTCTCCATCTGCCGGCCGGCAGGAGAACAGCGGTTAGGGCTAAAATTAGGGTTAGGGTTAGGGGTAGGGTTAGGGTTAGGGGTAGGGTTAGGGGTAGGGTAGTGTTAGGGTTAGGGTTAGGGGTAGGGTTAGGGGTAGGGTTAGGGGTAGGGTTAGGGGTAGGGTAGGGTTAGGGTTAGGGTTAGGGGTAGGGTTAGGGGTAGGGTTAGGGGTAGGGTAGGGTTAGGGTTAGGTTAGGGGTAGGGGTAGGGTTAGGGTTAGGGGTAGGGTTAGGGTAGGGGTAGGGTTAGGGCTAGGGTTAGGTTAGGGGTAGGGTTACGGCTAGGGTTAGGTTAGGGGTAGGGTTAGGTTAGGGGTAGGGTTACGGCTAGGGTTAGGTTAGGGGTAGGGTTAGGTTAGGGGTAGGGTTAGGTTAGGGGTAGGGTTGGGGCTAAATTTAGGGTTAGGGTTGGGGCTAAATTTAGGGTTAGGGTTGGGGCTAAATTTAGGGTTAGGCTTCTTTCACACTTACGTCGGTACGGGGCCGTCGCAATGCGTCGGCCCGACATACCGACGCACGTTGTGAAAATTGTGCACAACGTGGGCAGCAGCTGTAGTTTTTCAACGCATCCGCTGCCCAATCTATGTCCTGGGGAGGAGGGGGCGGAGTTACGGCCACGCATGCGTGGTCAGAAATGGCGGATGCGACGTACAAAAAAAGTTTCATTGAACGTTTTTTTGTGCCGACGCTCCGCCAAAACACAACTGATCCAGTGCACGACGGACGCGACGTGTGGCCATCCGTCACAATCCGTCGGCAATACTATGGGCAAAAAATGCATCCTGCGGGCACATTTGCAGGATCCGTTTCTTGTCCAAAACGACGGATTGCGATGGAATGCCAAACAACGCAAGTGTGAAAGTAGCCTTAGGGCTAGGGTTAGAGCTGGGATTAGGTTTAGGGTTTGGATTAGGGTTGGTATTAGGGTTAGGGTTGGCATTAGGGTTACGCTTGGGATTAGGGTTAGGTTTGGGATTAGGGTTAAGGTTAGGGTTGTGATTAGGGGTGTATTGGGATTAGGGTTAGGTTTGAGGTTAGGGTTGAGATTAGGATTAGGGGTGTGTTGGATTTAGGGTTTTGATTAGGGTTATGGTTAGGGTTGACATTAGGGTTGTTTTGGGGTAAGGGTTGTGATTATGGTTAGGGTTAGTGATTAGGATTATGGATCAGGTTGGGATTAGGGTTAGGGGTTGGAGCTAGAATTGGGGGGTTTCCACTGTTTAGGTAGATCAGGGGGTCTCCAAACACGACAGCCAATTTTGCGCTCAAAAAGTCAAATGGTGCTCCCTCCCTTCTGAGCTCTGCCGTGCGCCCAAACAGTGGGTTACCCCCACATATGGGGCATCAGCGTACTCGGGATAAATTGGACAACAACTTCTGGGGTCCAATTTCTCTTGTTACCCTTGTGAAAATAAAAACTTGGGGGCTACAAAATCTTTTTTGTGAAAAAAAAAAATATTTTTTATTTTCACGACTCTGCATTCTAAACTTCTGTGAAGCACTTGGGCATTCAAAGTTCTCACCACACATCTAGATAAGTTCCTTGGGGGGTCTAGTTTCCAAAATGGGGTCACTTGTGGGGGGTTACTACAGTTTAGGTATATCAGGGGCTCTGCAATCGCAACATAATGCCCACAGACCATTCTATCAAAGTCTGCATTCCAAAAAGGCGCTCCTTCCCTTCCGAGCTCTGCCGTGCGCCCAAACAGTGGTTTACCCCCACATATGGCACATCAGCGTACTCGGGATAAATTGGACAACAACTATTGCAGTCCAATTTCTCCTGTTACCCTTGTGAAAATAAAAACTTGGGGGCTACAAAATCTTTTTTGTGAAAAAAAAAATATTTTTTATTTTCACGACTCTGCATTCTAAACTTCTGTGAAGCACTTGGGCATTCAAAGTTCTCACCACACATCTAGATAAGTTCCTTGGGGGGTCTAGTTTCCAAAATGGGGTCACTTGTGGGGGATTTCTACTGTTTAGGCACATCAGGGGCTCTCCAAACGCGACATGGCGTCCGATCTCAATTCCAGCCAATTCTACATTGAAAAAGTAAAACGGCACTCCTTCTCTTCCAAGCTCTGCGGTGCGCCCTAACAGTGGTTTACCCCCACATATTGGGTATCAGCGTACTCAGGAGAAATTGCGCAACAACTTTTGTGGTCTAATTTCTCCTGTTACCCTTGTGAAAATAAAAATTTGTGGGCACAAAGATCATTTTTGTAGAAAAAATGCGATTTTTTTTTTCTTGGCTCTACGTTATAAACTTCTGTGAAGCACATGGGGGTTCAAAGTGCTCGCCACACATCTAGATAAGTTCCTTAAGGGGTCTAGTTTCCAAAATGGTGTCACTTGTGGGGGGTTTCCACTGTTTAGGCACATCAGGGGCTCTCCAAACGCGACATGGCGTCCAATCTCAATTCCAGCCAATTCTACATTGAAAAAGTAAAACGGCGCTCCTTCACTTCCAAGCTCTGCGGTGCGCCCAAACAGTGGTTTACCCTCACATATGGGGTATCGACGTATTCAGGAGAAATCGCACAACAACTTTTGTGGTCTAATTTCTCCTGTTACCCTTGTGAAAATAAGAATTTGTGGGCAAAAAGATCATTTTTGTGTAAACAAAAGCGATTTTTTTATTTTCACGGCTCTACGTTATAAACTTCTGTGAAGCACTTGGGGGTTCAAAGTGCTCGCCACACATCTAGATAAGTTCCTTAAGGGGTCTAGTTTCCAAAATGGTGTCACTTGTGGGGGGTTTCCACTGTTTAGGCACATCAGGGGCTCTCTAAACGTGACATGGCGTCCGATCTCAATTCCAGCCAATTCTGCATTGAAAAAGTCAAACGGCGCTCCTTCACTTCTAAGTTCTGCGGTGCGCCCTAACAGTGGTTTACCCCCACATATGGGGTATTGGCGTATTCAGGAGAAATTGCATAACAAAATTTATGGTTACATTTCTGTTTTTACACTTGTGAAAATAAAAAAAATGGTTCTGAATTAAGATGTTTGCAAAAAAAAGTTAAATGTTCATTTTTTCCTTCCACATTGTTTCAGTTCCTGTGAAGCACGTAAAGGGTTAATAAACTTCTTGAATGTGGTTTTGAGAACCTTGAGGGGTGTAGTTTTTAGAATGGTGTCACACTTCATTATTTTCTATCATATAGACCCCTCAAAATGACTTCAAATGTGATGTGGTCCCTAAAAAAAAATGGTGTTGTAAAAATGAGAAATTGCTGGTCAACTTTTAACCCTTATAACTCCCTAACAAAAAAAAATTTTGTTTCCAAAATTGTGCTGATGTAAAGTAGACATGTGGGAAATGTTATTTATTAACTATTTTTCGTGACATATCTCTCTGATTTAAGGGCATAAAAATACAAAGTTTGAAAATTGCAAAATTTTAAAAATTTTCGCCATATTTCCGTTTTTTTCATAAATAATCGCAAGTAATATCGAAGAAATGTTACCACTAACATGAAGTACAATATGTCACGAAAAAACAATCTCAGAATCAGCGGGATCCGTTGAAGAGTTCCAGAGTTATAACCTCATAAAGTGACAGTGGTCAGAATTGCAAAAATTGGCTCGGTCATTAAGTACCAAATTGGCTCTGTCACTAAGGGGTTAATAAAGCTCAAGGGGCTTCAAATAGCAAAAGTATTACAGAAAAAAATGTGTCTAGTAGTGATAGTGATTGATGAGTAAAAGCTTATAAACCCCTATTTAGGACAGTAACGAATTCCATATTTAGGACGTGTACAAAGACATAAATGCATATTACCTTTCATATCACTATTAGTCAAGCGAGAGAAAAAGTGAGAGTGAAAGAGGGAAAAAGAAAGTGAGAGGAAAAAGCAAACAAGATAGTTGAAAAAAAGTACCTACTTTTGTTTGCAAGTGTTGATGAACCGAAGTTTATTTAATCCTTATGGTTTCCATGAAAAATAATTCATTTCACAATCCAAGTGTCTAAGTTCTGAGCATTAAGTTCCTGAGTTTTGTTTCTTTATTTTTAGTCAATCCCATGAACTGATTATGGCGCTAAAAAATAAATATTACATTTGTTGTTTATTTTAAAATAATAAACAACAGCATTTACAAAAGAAAATGTTGCCAGAAATGAAGAAGTCAAAAAATTGTTAAGGAAAGGAATATTATTTGTTACATTTGTAGCTTAAAGAAAGATATTATTTAATGGACATTGTTATTACAACTAGCATTTAGACAGACAAAGTTTTCAGTACAATGTTTAGTAAAATTTTCAACAAGTAATAAATAAAAGATGTTTTTTAGACGTTTAGTGTAACAGAAAAAAAATAAGTAGATATGCAGCAATCAACTAACTTAATAAAAGTATCTGCCTGTTATTGTGTTGGTCATTTTGGCACTGCTAAAACAGCACTTAACCATTAAGGCAGAAACTCAACAAGACCTCTGATGGCTTCCTAAGGTATTTGACACCAAGAAAATTAGCAGTAGACCATTTGATTTGCCATATTTGTTTTTTGCATCACACAGATGTTTTAGTTAAATGGGATATGACAAATTTGTAGGCTATCATCAATTTTTTATGTTCTTCAAACTATTCCTTAAAAATGTCAGCGTGTCATGGGGCAATGTTTAGATATGTTGTACATGTTGAAGTAACATCGATATGAATACCAAATTCTAATCAAAGCTTTGATGAAAGCATCATATTACTTTTGCAGCTTGCTATGTTTTAATACTACAGTATTATCTATTGTCATCTCCTATCATTGTAAGATTACAATAAACCGTCCACATGATGTAAAAGAAAACAAGACTTGTCAAACTATAACAAAATTTTCCTTTTTGTTTAGTTCAGTTCATTTGCCCATTCTAGATGCTTTTGGTTATGAACCTGGAATAGTATATGCAGTACAGTCACTTTTCTGTGGCTATGCAATCTAATAAACAGCAAGATGAAATGCATTGTGCAAGTTCACACTTTTCTATCATAGCTAGAGGTAAAAGTTTATTTCCATCTTCATAGATAGATATTGTGAGATAGTAGTTTTTCAATTTCCTATTTAAAAGAAAAGACAGCATTTCTTAAGATATTAACACTTTTTTTTTTACAAGTTATTCCCTAGAAAACCAATCCTCCACTGTTGTCTGGTTTGTAAGCATTGTACTGAAGCTGGCTAGCAAATTTGACATGGGCCTAGGATGCAGCAGGACGATACATACAGTGGGAACGGAAAGTATTCAGACCCCATTAAATTCAGACACGTAGGACTATATTACACCGCACAACTTCAGGTATAGAGAAAGTAAAGTTTATTAAAGTAAAGTCACACAGTACATAAACAAAACATGACGATGTCAGGCTCCTGATTCCACACCTCAGAAGGGTACCACCCAGGCAGACATCAGGACACAGGAATACCGGATAGACATCTGGGACACTGGCGTGGTAGCCCCGATCATCAGCTGGGACACTGGCGTGGCAGCCCAGGGCATCAGTTACATCAGGATATCAGACACAGGGAGGACATCAGGACATGAGGGAACAGACAGGATATCAGGGTCCATGAGGTCATCAAGACACAAGCAGGACATCTAGGTACAGACAGGACATCAGAACATCTGGACCCAGGGTCACCGGCAGACATCAGACAGGAGTCATTCGGTTCCGGACATCCGACACGACCTACATGCACCACCAGAGTCATCAGGCTCCAAGCTCCAGACAGCGGTCATCAGGTTCCAAACTGCGGTCGTCAGGATCCAGGCATCGGACCTAGGAAGGAACTCAAGCGTGATGGTGCAAACACTGCCGAACTGGACATGAGCCAGACAGAGTTAACACCGCATGGTAGTCAGAGCACAGAGTAATAGATGCTCAAGATGCTCAGCAGAAACACCTGTTTCAAGAGACTCAAAGTCACTGGGAGTGAGGCTCCAGATGCAGAGGGTTTCCAGGAACATAATCACAGCAGACACAGTTCAGACAGGTTTAGGTACTGGACAGGTACAGGATCAAGGATTCGGGCCTGGATATACCACCTCCAGGACAGGCACCAGAACAGGACAAACCAGGAATCAAGGCAAGGACTTTGGAACCAAAACATAAACAGGAGAGGTGCAGGAACACAAACACACATAGCAAAGTTAGGCAGCTTTGTGAGTAGCTCAGGCCCTGCCCATAGGGCAGGGGAACTTTATATAGGAGCTGCCCCTCAGCAATTGGCTGGGGACAGCATTTCAAGTACACACCCTAACCCTGATAAAAGCAGGGGAGGTGTAGGCCGCACACACCCTAAGCACAAACAGAAACCATTACAGCACAAACAGTGCAGGATCTGCGAAGGCTCCTTCCAGGTAACAGCCAACAGTATCCCAGCTCAAATTAGGGGAAAAGAGTAAAGAGTTAAAGCAAACATATGCATTGTCACGCCAAAAACCAGATACAGACAGAACGGCGTGACATCCTCCTTCACAATTGCTCTGCTTGGCTGGACAGCCAGGTCTAGAAAGACTTCTGGTGGTCCCAAACTTCTTCCATTTATGGATTATGGAGGCCACTGTGCTCTTAGGAACCTGAAGTTCTGCAGAAATTCTTTTGTAACCTGGGCCAGATCTGTGACTTGCCACAATACTGTCTCTGAGTTCCTTGGCCAGTTCCTCTGATTCTTCATGATTCTCGTTTGGTCTGACATGTACTGTGAGCTGTGAGGTCTTATATAGACAGGTGTGTGCCTTTCCAAATCAATTCCTATCAATTTAATTAAACACAGCTGGACTCCAATGAAGGAGTAGAACCATCTCAAGGAGGATCACAAGGAAATGGACAGCACGTGACTTAAATATGAGTGTTTGAACAAAGGGTCTTAATAGTTATGACCATGTGATATTTCAATTTTTCTTTTTAATAAATTTGCAAACATTTCTACATTTCTGTTTTTTTAGTCAAGATGGTGTGCAGAGTGTACATTAATGTGAAAAAAAAAACTTTTTTCAATTTACCAAGTGGCTGCATGAGCACCAGAGTGAAAACTTTAAAAGGGTCTGAATAATTTCCATTTCCACTGTACCTCCTGCATAAGAATATAAGAATATAGTTGCTACTAGTATCAGCAACTCTAGCACCGCTGGTAGTACTGCCAGCAACTGTTATTGCAGTATAGTACTGAACAAAACTTACATTCATTTGACCACCTTTCAAATTTTGGCAAGCATTTTAGCAGGATGGGAGGGGAATATGTAATGAACTACATGTTCCATCACTCATCTCAGTCATAGCTGCATGATACAGCCTCTGTCAGCGACACCATCAGCTGGAGTCAGTTCTGCTAAGTCCACCTCAATCGTTTCCACAATGGTTAATGTTTTGCAAAATGAAATCTCCAATGTCAATGACATCTATTTCTATTCTGCCCCAATGTCACCTAATCCACACGGCCATGAGGCCCAAGTATAAAACTACACTAGTAAAATAAGACTGGTGGGCAAGGAATGTTGGACATTTCACACAAGAAGGCACTTATCAGCCGAATCATGGATGATTATGAAGTTGACAATTTTGTCTTGGACAAAACCTGGAAGCCAAACAGCCTGTGGTCAGCTCAGGAGAAGGGAATCCAGCTTGTGCTGTTGGTGTAGGAGACTCTACTGCACTTGAAAGGTCTGGTCACAGTGGTAGGCTGTATTCTTTCTCAGGTAGAAACTGATTCTATGGATTTCTGTCCTAAAAATTTGGATAAGTGATAAGTACTGTCTTAATTTGCTATGGAGTACTGTTGTGTTTTGCTTCCAGTGTCATGTCAGAGAGGGTAATCAGTGTGGTCGGTGGCTTTACCACACCAAAGTGGACCAGGTTATCTGCCAAATCTGGATTTGAAATGTATATATCAAATTGATAATATTTCATTCCTTTCAACAAAATGGTTGAAAAAATCCATAATGAGAGGAGGTGAAGTCACTCTGATGCATTTCTGGTGTTTCCAACTCTTAGGCCGGGATCACACATGCGAGAAACACGTCCGTGTCTCGCATGTGAAATCCAAGCCCTGGTGCCGGCACTCCAGAGCGGAGCATGCAGCTGCGTAGCAACACATGGAGCCGCATGCTCCGCTCTGGAGTACCGGCGCCAGAGCTTGGATTTCACATGCAAGACACGGACGTGTTTCTCGCATGTGTGATCCCGGCCTTAGACTTAGAGTATGACAAGATAATTAGTTCACTTAACCCTGCTGTTCTGTTGGTCAAAAATGACCGACTTTGAACTTCAATATTCTTTAAAATATTCAAGATGCGGCTCTGAAACCCGTGGCCGACCGACCCATCCTCATTTAAGTCAATCAACCACAAGTTTCAGAACCGCATCTTGAACACCCCAAAAAATACCAAAGTTCAAAATAGGTCTCCCCAGACCGAACAGAACAGCAGGGTTAAGGGTACACATAGTAATATAATTTCATACCCATTATCTTAGTAATTTCGCTACCTATTTAACTCCCAGGATGACAATTTCATTATTAGCTGTGTTTAGTATGTATATATTAGTGTATTGTATATTTTATTGTGTGGCATAAGGGACATTAGGGTTTTCAGGGACTGCCGACGTTGAGCAGGAGTGCCATATCGACTGTTTAGGATGCCAACCTCCACTGTCAGGTAGGTGAACAGCTCTATAGGGCTTATAAGTTTCTGATAGTCTTTATAAATTTTTGTCCCTGGTATTACAATCACACCCATTTATAGTCCCCCTTTTTAAGGGTTTCATATAGGCATTTATATACTTTAAAGTGATTTATATTAAAAGCAAATTTTAAGGAGTTTTTCTCTCCACTGCTTCTCACTCATATTGGACACCACTTGCTACAGTTATATGAAAAAGTTTGGGCACCCCTATTAATCTTAAGCTTAATGTTTTATAAAAATTGTTTTTTTGCAACAGCTATTTCAGTTTCATAAATCTAATAATTATTGGACAACAGTAATGTTTTTGCCTTGAAATTAGGTTTGTTGTACAAACAGAAAATGTGCAATCTGCATTCAAACAAAATTTGACAGGTGCAGAAGTATGGGCACCCCACCAGAAAAGTGACATTAATATTTAGTAGATCCTCCTTTTGCAAAAATAACAGCCTCTAGTCGCTTCCTGTAGCTTTAATGATTTCCTGGATCCTGGATGAAAGTATTTTTGACCATTCCTCTTTACAAAACAATTCCAGTTCAGTTAAGTTTGATGGTCGCCGAGCATGGACAGCCCTCTTCAAGTGATCTCACAGATGTTCAATGATATTCACGTCTGGGGACTGGGGTGGCCATTCCAGAACAGTGTAATTGTTCCTCTGCATGAATGCCTAAGTAGATTTGGAGCGGTGTTTTGGATCATTGTCTTGCTGAAAGATCCATCCCTTGTGTAACTTCAACTTTGTCACTGATTCATGAACATTATTGTCAAGAATCTGCTGATACTGAGAGGAATCCATGCGTCCCTCAACTTTAACAAGATTCCCGGTGCCGGCATTGGCCACACAGCTCCAAAGCATGATGGAACCTCCACCAAATTTTACTGTGGGTAGAAAGTGTTTTTCTTAGAATGCTGTGTTTTTTGGCCGCCATGTATAACGCCTTTTTGTATGACCAAACAACTCAATCTTGGTTTCATCAGTCCACAGGACCTTCTTCCAAAAAGAAATTGGCTTCTCCAAATGTGCTTTTGCATACCTCAGTCGACTCTGTTTGTGGCGTGCTTGCAGAAACGGCTTCTTTTGCATCACTCTCCCATACAGCTTCTCCTTGTGCAAAGTGAATTGTATAGTTGACCGATGCACAGTGACACCATCTGCAGCAAGTTAATGCTGCAGCTCTCTGGAGGTGGTTTGAGGATTGTCCTCGACTTATCTCACCATTCTTCTTCTCTGCCTTTCTGATGTTTTTCTTGGCCTGCCACTTCTGGCCTTAACAAGAACTGTACCTGTGTTCTTCCATTTCCTTACTATGTTCCTCACAGTGGAAATTGACAGGTTAAATCTCTGAGACAGCGTTTTGTATCTTTCCTCTGAACAACTATGTTGAATAATCTTTGTTTTCAGATCATTAGACAGTTGGTTTGAGGAGCCCATGATGCCACTCTTCAGAGGAGATTCAAACAGGAGAACAACTTGCAAGTGGCCACCTTAAGTATCTTTTCTCATGATTGCATACACCAGGCTATGAAGTTCAAATCTCAATGAGGTTAGAAAACCAAAAAAAGTGCTTTAGTAAGTCAGTAAAAAGTAGGTAGGAGTATTTAAAATAAGAAAATGATAAGGGTGCCCATACTTATGCACCTGTCAAATATTGTTTAAATGCAGATTGCACATTTTCTGTTAGTACAATAAACCGCATTTCAAGGCAGAAACATTACTGTGTCCAACAGCTATTAGATATATGAAACTGAAATAGCTGTTGCAAAAAAAACTATTTTTTTTATAAAACATTAAGCTTAAGATTAATAGGGGTGCCCAAACTTTTTCATATAACTGTATATCAGTTCAATTGCTTTTTTCTTGAGAGTATTTTGTACCCAAAAGTGCCTCAAAGATTTTTTTAGGAATGTATTTTATTATTTTCATGTCCCAAATCTAATAAAATTCAGTTACAGAGCCCTTAACTGGTCAGAACAGAAAAAGCCCCAATATGTGATCCCATTTAAAAAACTAGACCCCTTGATGAATTCTTCTACTAGTGCAGTGACTTTCTTTTGCCCCACAGAAATTGTACAGAAATAAGCATGTAGTGGATGTAACAGAGTGAAAATTGCAAAAATGTTAGCCTAGTGTTCACTAAACGGAGCCCAGCTTGTGCTTTTGAAGTGACAAATTCTGTAAACTGCTAAGCAAGTAGGGATGAGCATACCCGAACAGTAAAATTTAGGGTCCGTACCAGACACCTAGTGTCCTGTACTGAACTCCAAAATTGGAATTCTTACTGTACATCGGGCTTACTGTTTGGGTTTGGCAGACTAATAATGCTTGTTGACAGGCTGTAGCAGAGACAATCAACAACTTTTCCGGTGTGGGCACTTCTGGCACTATCTCAGCTATGTCAAGTATTGGCATGGATTTGATTGGCTGGCGCACCATGGTAGAAAAAAAAAATGGAGTTTCCCCTTATATTTGACAACAAGCCCATGTAAGCAGACAGTTGCGGTCTGCAGCACTCAGCTATCTGCTTTATCTGGGTGGATTGTCAAACATAGAGTGGGCCCCCACAACATTTAAAACAAATAAATAATTTAAAAAAATGGCTTGGGCTCCCCCTCATTTTTTGATAACCAGCCAAGGTAAAGTAGACAGCTGGGGGCTGGTGTTCTTAGGTTACGGAGGTCCATGAATAGTCAACCTTCTTCAGCCTAATTATTGTAGCCCTCAGCCACCCCATCCATTAGATGCACCATTTCTGAAACTTTGCTAGCATCTTTCTGCTTGCCCTGGTGTGTTGGCAAGCGACTATTACTTGGGCTTGATGTCAGCTGTGCAATGTCTGCTGACATCGAGCCCAGGGGTTAGTAATAGCTAAAAAAACACAGACACACAAGAAAAAAATACTTTATTTGAATAAATACTCAAACACACTCCCTTGTTTACCCATTTATTAAAAAAATAGCAAAAAATAATTACAAAAATAATAATCTACAGGGTCCACTCTAATCCGTAATATAAAGGTCCCACAATGATGTCAGTCCTCTTCATCCAGTCTATGGAGCTCAGCTCCATAGGCTGGAGCAGCAGCTACCGCCGGGTCTTATGCTGCATTCCATCAGTAAAATTACTGCAGTTAATAGCGGTCAGTTCTCACAATGCGCAGTGCCAGTATTGGACTGATGAATGACCGCTCATCAGTTCGGCATTGCACATCATGAGAACTAGTCAAGGCTAAAGGACAGAATTGGTGGGTCTAATGGGTGTGCCATTTCTGGGGTGGCTTAGAGCTGGTCTTGTTTGGCTGGGAAGGGGCAAATATCTTTGGCCCTTTCCAGCCTATTAATATAAGTCCTGTAGCGGTCTGCTTTGCCTTAGCTGGTTATTTAAAATAGCAAATATCCCAAGTCTTTTTTTATGGTTCCCCAATCTATAATATAACGCTGGGAGCGTCACTCTGTCCGAAGCCTTTATAGACTGCGCTGGCGCAAGCGCCGACGCAGTCTGGCCCCCACAGAGTGACGCTCCCAGGAGATCGCGGTATGCGTAAGCACTGAACGCATACCGCGATTTCCACCGGAGAGACAGGGACCGTGGACGCGCCAGGAGGGAGGGTAAGTACATTCATGTATATTCACCTGTCCTCCGTTCCAGCACTGCGTGCGGCTCCGTCTCCCGGCTCCTCTGCTGTGACAGAGTCCAGTCACAAGCAGAGGAGCCGGAGTGTGTGTTCAAGAAAATGGCGCCGGAAAGCGCGGACTGCGCAGGTGCCGATTCCTGCTGCTGGAATCGGCGCCTGCGCAGTCCGCGCTTTCCGGCGCCATTTTCTTGAACACACACTCCGGCTCCACTGCAGGTGTGTCTTCAAGAAAATGGCGCCGGAGAGCGCGGACTGCGCAGGCGCCGATTCCGGCAGCAGGAATCGGCGCCTGCGCAGTCCGCGCTTTCCGGCGCCATTTTCTTGAACACACACCTGCAGTGGAGCCGGACGATAGGTGAGTATGCTATTTTTTTTTTTTTATATGGCAGCAGCATACGGGGGCATACACACTGGAGCGTCTTATGGGGGGGCATACAATACAATAGTGGCGCAGGATGGGAGCAGCACATGACAGAACGGGCGCAGGATGGCAGCAGCACATGACAGAACGGGCGCAGGATGGCAGCGGCGCAAGACAGAACGGGCGCAGGATGGCAGCAGCTCATGACAGAACGGGCGCAGGATGGCAGCAGCACATGACAGAACGGGCGCAGGATGGCAGCAGCACATGACAGAACGGGCGCAGGATGGCAGCAGCACATGACAGAATGGGCGCAGGATGGCAGCAGCGCATGACAGAACGGGCGCAGGATGGCAGCAGCACATGACAGAATGGGCGCAGGATGGCAGCAGCACATGACAGAACGGGCGCAGGATGGGAGCAGCACATGACAGAACGGGCGCAGGATGGCAGCAGCACATGACAGAACGGGCGCAGGATGGCAGCAGCGCATGACATAACGGGCGCAGGATGGCAGCAGGATGGGAGCAGCACATGACAGAACGGGCACAGGATGGCAGCAGCGCATGACAGAACGGGCGCAGGATGACAGCAGCACATGACAGAACGGGCGCAGGATGGCAGCAGCACATGACAGAACGGGCACAGGATGGCAGCAGCACATGACAGAACGGGCGCAGGATGGCAGCAGCACATGACAGAACGGGCGCAGGATGGCAGCAGCGCATGACAGAACGGGCGCAGGATGGCAGCAGGATGGGAGCAGCACATGAGAGAACGGGCGCAGGATGGCAGCAGCGCATGACAGAACGGGGGCGCAGGATGGGAGCAGCACATGACAGAACGGGCGCAGGATGGGAGCAGCACATGACAGAACGATCGCAGGATGGCAGCAGCGCATGACAGAACAGGCGCAGGATGGCAGCAGCGCATGACAGAACAGGCGCAGGATGGCAGCAGCACATGACAGAACGGGCGCAGAATGGCAGCAGCACATGACAGAACGGGCGCAGGATGGCAGCAGCACATGACAGAACGGGCACAGGATGGCAGCAGCACATGATGGAGACCATATACCAATATAAATGCTCGCCACCCGGGCATAGAACGGATTCAATAGCTAGTTTTTAATAACCAGCAAAGGCAAAGCAGACAGCTGGGGCTGATATTAATATGTTGGGAAGGTCCATGTATATTTACAACTTCACATAATAATGAGACCAGCTCACAACAGTCTGCTTTCCTTTGGCTGGTATGAGGGACCCCATGTTGTTTTTTTTATTAATTTATTAACAAATACAGTAAAATATACCTGGTAGGAACTGCTCCACTCCTCCACTTGGGCCTTTTTATTCTGTTATTTTAAATTATTTTCCTATTCGCATTTGTTTTCAGGGCAATTTTCCTGCTCTTACCCAATTTTGATTGCTTCCTTATGCAGCCCCATAGCCCTTACTACAACCATTTTCCAGTCATTTTGCTGCACCATAGTTCAGGCTCCCATTGACTTGTATGAGGTTTGGGCTCAAGTTCAAGTTTGGGTTAAGTTCTGGTACCCAAACTAAACTAAACTTTTTTCTCAAAGTCGGCCGTACCCATGGAACCCAAAATTCCACTGGTCCGCTCATCCCTATAAGTGAGTTTTCCACACTACAGTAATGCTATACTTGTAGATGCTATCTGTAGTTTTAGAACTATTTTGGGCTCTGCAGTAATGGGGGTATTTGGATTTGTAGAATCTGTATTTTACTATTGAAAGATGATAGCCTAATTGGGGACTTATTTTTGCAGGATGAGCTGAAGCTTTTTTGGTAGCATTTTAAGATGCATCATAATTTTATTCCAATTTTAATTCTTGATTCACATTCTTAATATGTCTTATGCTGAGTCCTTAGGTTTCCATCTACATCCCACAAAGGTTAGATTCATGCAACTCCTCCATTGAAACTGAGTCTAGTGGAGTCACATTATACTTTGTTCGGCCTGGAACTGTCCCATCTTTTAAGAATGTATTAGAAAAACATAAGGATCGGGCACCACATGTGCAGTCTTGAAAAAAATTGCTACAAACTCATATAGCAAGCATAGCAATTATAGCAACAAATTTATCTAAACAAAAAGGTGACTTCCTCAATTCTGATTATACACATGGGGTTACAACTAACCCCCTTAATGGCCTTTCACCTCTTTAAGTGACATTTTTGTAGTATTAATTTTAGTTTTATTTACAGTCCCTTGCGAAAGTATTCGGCCCACTCGAACTTTTTAACCTTTTCCCACATATCCTGCCTCAAACATAAGGATACCAAATGTAAATTTTTGGTGAAGAATCAACAACAAGTGGAACACAATTGTGAAGTTCAACAAAATGTATTGGTTATTTTAATTTTTTGTGGAAATTCAAAAACTGAAAAGTGGAGCATGCAATATTATTCGGCCCCTATAACTTAATACTTTGTTGCACCACCTTTTGCTGCAATTATAGCTGCAAATCGCTTGGGGTAAGTCTCTATCAGTTTTGTACATCGAGAGACTGAAATTCTTGCCCATTCTTCCTTGGCAAACAGCTCGAGCTCAGTGAGGTTTGATGGAGATCGTCTGTGAACAGCAGTTTTCAGCTCTTTCCACAGATTCTTGATTGGATTGAGGTCTGGACTTTGACTTGGCCATTCTAACACCTGGATATGTTTATTTGTGAACCATTCCATTGTAGATTTTGCTTTATGTTTGGGATCATTGTCTTGTTGAATGACAAATCTCAGTCTCAGTCTCAGGTCTTTTGCAGACTCCAACAGGTTTTCTTCAAGAATGGTCCTGTATTTGGCTCCTTCCATCTTCCCATCAATTTTAACCATCTTCCCTGTCCCTGCTGAAGAAAAGCAGGCCCAAACCATGATGCTGCCACCACCATGTTTGACAGTGGGGATGGTGTGTTCAGGGTGATGAGCCGTGTTGCCTTTACACCAAACATATTATTTGGCATTGTTGCACCTTCTTCTACATGTTCGGTGTGTCTCCCTGGTGGCTTGTTACAAACTTTAAATTACACTTTTAATGGATAACTTTAAGAAATGGCTTTCTTCTTGCCAATCTTCCTTAAAGGCCAGATTTGTGCAGTGTACGACTGATTGTTGTCCTATGAACAGACTGTCCCACCTCAGCTGTAGATCTCTGCAGTTCATCCAGAGTGATCATGGGCCTCTTGGCTGCATCTCTGATCAGTCTTCTCCTTGTTTGAGATGAAAGTTTAGAAGGACGGCCGGGACTTGGTAGATTTGCAGTGTTATGATACTCCTTCCATTTCAATATGATAGCTTGCACAATGCTCCTTGGGATGTTTAAAGTTTTGGGTATAGTTTGGTATCCAAATTCAGCTTTAAACTGCTCCACAAAAGTATCACTGACCTGCCTGTTGTGTTCCTTGGTCTTCATGATGCTCTCTGTGCTTCAAACAGAACCCTGAGAATATCACAGAGCAGGAGCATTTATACGGAGACTTGATTACACACAGGTGGATTATATTTATCATCATTATGCATTTAGGACAACATTGGATCTTTCAGAGATCCACAATGAACTTCTGGAGTGAGTTTGCTGCACTGAAAGTAAAGGGGCCAAATAATATTGGACGCCAAACTTTTCAGTTTTTGAATTTCCACAAAAATTTTAAATAAGCAATGCATTTCGTTCAACTTCACAATTGTGTTCTACTTGTTGTTGAGTCTTCATCAAAAATTTACATTTGGTATCTTTTATCTTATGACTTATGTGCTCTTACTTTGTCTGGCTGACTTATTCTTGTTAATAGATTTTAATATCATTTGTTAATTAAAATTTCTACTTTTTAACAATTTTTTGCATTATGGTCTTTTTGCACCATCTTTCTATATGATCTATTCATGGTTTAGTGCATGATTTTGGGTCCTACATTCACTATTACATAATTTACAACGTTACTATACTGTTATATATGGTCATTTAAAAACCTTACGGACTGTTTTAAATATGATAAGTGTATTACTCATCTAATGCAGTGCATGAGACTTTTCAGAATTACATTGACACAGTCTATATTAGACCCTGTTGATGGCATACCCCAAGCCCAAGTATCTCAGGTCATGGGAATTAAAAAAAACTGTAACTGCAATCACGGGGTCCTAATAGGGTTAAAAAGGGAGCCTTTTCACTCATGATTGACAGCAACATTTGCACAAAAAACAGATTGCTGGTGATGGAGCAGATTGTCAGCTTTTTCACCTGTGGAGGTGCACTATTTGCTTAATCCTGATGCCATAAAAAGGGTACTTAATGACTGCTGTAAAAAGACACATTAAAGGGTTACTAAACAGTTAATAACTGAATAACATACTTTTTTTTATAGCACTTGATGCATAGCCAGCTTAAATATAAAGTTAAAATGTGCAAGGCAAAAGTAATTTGTCCATCTCCCACAACCTTTGCACTTTGAACATCATTCATGTATTTATGGAAATGTTTTAGGTTTCTTTATTGTTATTTTAGTATACTTTTTTTCCTAACATATTATAAACATGAGTTGATTAATATAATGTCTTTAAAAGCAATTTCCTTGTAAGAACATTTCCAAGTATACTCATGAGTCTCCTTAAAACACAAGTGTTACTGAAAAAAACGTCTAGGGAAAAACTCAAATAGATTCGCTGAAAAAAAGATGACACAGGAATATGCTGCTACCTTCTAATAGACTTTTTATAATCATATCTTTTCCTACATTTTAATTTCACAACTAACCACATTTATGTCTTATTAATATTTAATTTCCAGGTATTATCTTGCATAATAATAAATCAACTGATATTGTTTGCAGATTTTGCACAATTAGAGGCAAGATAAAAAGCCCAAACTAAAGCACTCTTATACTACTCTAATTTTAAAATTAGAATAGAAATTATGCTGTGCTAAATATTGTATTAATGGTAAATAGATTATGTTATTAATGCCAGAAAATCTGGAAAAATTGGGTCATGAAAATGCTAAACTTTTTTAATTGCATTTTAATATGCACCACTATTGCTAATGCCAATAGACTGTAGCTGTGTATAATACCACAAGCATTTTCAAGGATTTAACCCTTTGATAATAGCCATGTTTAAGGAATCTGTTGTATAATTACATCAGACACTCATAATACCATTATCCATGTATTGACTTATATTTTTTCCCACCTTGGCCCCATACCATACATGTTTCTGATGCTGGAAGGCATTAACAACGATTGCTGTCAATGTGTGACAGTCAGCCGCTTTAACAACAGAAACTTAACCCATAAGATGTTGCTTTTAACCCCTTAGTGACGGAGCCAAATTTTTGAAATCTGACCAGTGTCACTTTATGTGGTAATAACTCTGGAACGCTTCAACAAATCCCAGTGATGTTGAGATTGTTTTTTCAGGATACATTATACTTTATGGTAATGGTAAATTTAGGTCGATATGTTTTGTGTTTATTTATAAAAAAATATCAGAAATTTGAGAAAAATCTTAAAAAATAGCAATTTTTAAACTTTGGATGATTATCCCTTTAATCTAGATAGTCATACTACAGCAAAATATTAATAAATAACATTTTCCACATGTCTGCTTTACATCGGCATCATTTGTAAAATGTTATTTTATTTTGTTAGCATTTTAGGAGGTTTAAAAATGTAGCAGTAATTTTTCATTTTTTCAAGAAAATGTACAAATTTTTTTTTTAGGACTTATCCATATTTGAAGTGCCTTTAGGGGTTCCATATATTGGGCCAGTCCCAGGAGCAACGCTACCCCTGCAACACTGCGCCGGTGCGCCCCGAGGTTCCAGCGCTTCAGCTCTTGCGAGTACCTCGCCTCTCTCCAGCGCTCTTCCCTCACACCTCCGGACCCCCAGGCGCTCTCTTCTCCCGGACCCTATCTGACGCCGGCACCCTTGTGGGCCCGTATATAGTCAGTGTGTTTTCCAGTATTCTCAAACGGTTTCTGATGAAGGTCTTGTGATTAGACCGAAAACGTTTAAATTTGAACTGGATGCACCTAATAAACGAATTGTTCACTTCTTATCATGAAAATATTCTCCTGAGTGCCAAGTAATTTATTGCTGACAGTTGTCGGGTTGGATACCTAACTTGTGCACCACCAAGAAGCCCTGAGTGCCGTGTCTCCTATTGATACTGAAAACTGCTGTCGGGTAGTTTATTAACCCTTCAGGTGCTTTTCAGGAATTAATGCAAAGTGGCATGACAGAAATGAAAATGTGTATTTTTACCACCTAAATGTCGCTAACTTCTAAACAGACTACTATAGCCGACAGACTCTAAGGCCGCTATTTGGTCATGAATTGCCATGGCAAACATCAGGACCACAAAATTGTGATCTGAGGGCACCATTTGGGATAAAGAGGAAGCCCCCACACTCTGTTAACCATTTATAATGATGTAGTCACTATTGACAGCAGCATCTAAGGGGTTAAACAGATTTGGACGGCGCAAACACTGATCGTGGCTGATGCAGCAAGTTGTCAGCTATAGTGGACAGCCATCAGCTGCTGGATTGTTAACTGTATGGAGAGGCTATTCTCTTATATGTCAGGTCAGTTAAAAGACGTATTGGCTGTCATTAAGGGGTTAATATTGACATTGGCCTATGATTAACATAAACTAAAGCAAGACATAAAGAAGAGAAGCAATGGCTTACTTAGACAGTAGTTAAATATGTCACCTAGGAGCTTAAAAAATATCCTAGCAACTGTTCCATGTAGAAGGGCAGTACCCTGAAACACAGTGTCTGAAAACTGAACTTTGGATTTTGGCTTTTATCTTAAAGGGCCACTGTCACCCCCTCCAGCCGTTATAAACTAAAAGAGCCACCTTGTGCAGCAGTAATGCTGCATTCTAACAAGGTGGCTCTTTTAGTTTTTGGTGCATGGATTCCCAAAATAAAGCGTTTTATTACTTCTCCAAAATACCTGTCTTTATCCAGGGAGGCAGGTCCTCACCCCCCTGCTTGAAACGCCACACTGCCATCACTCAAATATTCAGGGGCTCCAGGCACCGCCCCCTCCACACTGTTTTCGCTTGAAATCCGGCACCTGCACTGTGTACTACTGTGTGGGGCAGGGGCAGTGTGCTCTGGCCGTCTGACGTCACAGCCAGGCTTGCAGACTGCGCGTGTGCGGACAGTGCGGCCACCCACCTTGGGAATCCCAGCCCCGCAGTGTGTTATGCATTATGCACAGTGCGTGGCTGTGATTCATAGGAAGGGCGGCCGCACAGGCGCAGTCTGCAAGCCTGGCTGTGACGTCAGACGGCCAGAGCACACTGCGCCTGCCCCACACAGTAGTACACAGCGCAGGCGCCAGATTTCAAGCGAAAACAGCGCAGAGGGGGCGGTGCCCGGAGCCCCTGAATATTTGAGTGATGGCAGTGTGGCATTTCAAGCAGGGGGGTGAAGACCTGCCTCCCTGGATAAAGATAGGTATTTTGGAGAAGTAATAAAATGCTTTATTTTGGGAATACATGCACCAAAAACTAAAAGAACCACCTTGTTAGAATGCAGCATTACTGCTGCACAAGGTGGCTCTTTTAGTTTATTACGGCTGAAGGGGGTGACAGTGGCCCTTTAAGTCATATGGCAAGGCTCGTTATAGGGTCAATATAAAAGCTGAAAATTATCCTCATCATAACATGTGAGGCTTGATATGTCATTCTCAGCAAAAAAAAATTACTCCTTGGATCATGACCAGATGCCTCTCACCCAGCCAAACCACTCCCACTTTGCCTTGACAAGGGGCAGTGCCCTGAAAAATAGTATCTGTAAATTGAGATTTTGATTTTGGCAGGGCTCGTTATGGGATTGATATTGACTTTTAGGATTGCTACTTCCAATAGTTACCACTAGAGTTCTAGTCCTCTTCCTCTCTGAAGAAACAATTTACATGTTTCATGAAGAGATTTATTAGGCTGTATTTAATGACCTTATACATGCTTGCCAATTTTTCACTCACAAGTAAGAAATTATTGGGATATACAGGTTTATTCATGCATAGTCTTATATTCACACCAGTCATTAAACACTGTCAAAGTTTGTAGAGTCAAATACCCAGTTATTAATATTAAGTACCACTACAGTGACTTTTTTTTATTTTTACCGTTGTTAGGGATCATGTGTCAAAGTATCATGAAGGTAATAATATGCTCACTGATCACCATCTTCTTTCGGTTTCAGGTCCATTCAACATGTGCGCATTTGCAACCTGCCAAATCCACATACAGTAGTTTGCTGTGTGGAGCAGAAATCTATTTTTCAATTTTCTCTATGCAAGTGAATGAGACTCAGAATGAAGCTAGATATCCTCGTTATGAATCTCATAGACTGGCATTGAAAGAGTCACAGTCACTTCGCACAAAGATCCGGCAGGTTACAGACGCTGTCACGTGCCATAATTTCAAGACCTAACACACAAAGCTGTAGTCTTTTTTATAACTACTGGAGATATGATGTGGCCCAAAAATTAAGTGTGTGGCAAAGTTTCTTATTTGGCGCACGGTGTGTGTTGCCGGCGGCGATAGACACAATAAACCAAACATAATTGGGGCAAATCAAATTGTATTTATTTTTTAACAACCAAAAAATGTATTTAACTGTGCCGGCTTGGGGTAGAGTGATGTAAATGGGGGTGTGAAGCACTGAGGCCTGGCTAACCGTGGACGACGCAGAGGTGGCAGGAGAAGGGGCAATGAAACTAGTGGGGTCTGGAAGTTCGGGGATGGGGCTTGACACATGAGAGGCTTGAGACGCACTGGAAGGGTGAGACAAACCTGACATTACAGACACATTGGGAGATGAAGGGGGAGGAATACTAAGAGTCCTCTGTTTTTTTTGTTTTAGTTTTTTTGGGGGTTTGCCGTGTTCTGGGAAGCCTTGGTGGGCTCATATGGTGTGGCGTGGTGGTGGGTGACCTGTCAGGGTCTGGCAGCACTGTATCAGAGTCCATAGTGCTCGTAGAGCGTGCAGCCATGCCAGATTCCATAGTGCTTGTAGAGCATGCAGCCATGCCAGAGTCCATAGCGCTTGTAGAGCGTGCAGCCATGCCAGAGTCCATAGTGCTCATAGAGCGTGCAGCCTTGCCAGAGTCCATAGTGCTCGTAGAGTGTGCAGCCATGCCACAGTCCATAGTGCTTGTAGAGTGTGCAGCCATGCCAGAGTTCATAGTGCTCACAGAGTGTGCAGCCATGCGAGATTCCATAGTGCTCGTAGAGTGTGCAGCCATGCCAGAGTCCATAGTGCTTGTAGAGCATACAACCATGCCAGAGTCCATAGTGCTCTTTGAGTGTGCAGCCATGCCAGAATCCATAGTGCTCGTGGAGTGTGCAGCCATGCCAGAGTCCATAGCGCTTGTAGAGCATGCAGCCATGCCAGACTCCATAGTGCTCGTAGAGTGTGCAGCCCTGCCAGAGTCCATAGTGCTCATAGAGCATGCAGCCATGCCAGAGTCCATAGTGCTCATAGAGTGTGCAGCCATGCCAGAGTCCATAGCGCTTGCAGAGCATGCAGCCATGCCAGACTCCATAGTGCTCATAGAGTGTACAGCCATGCCAGATTCCATAGTGCTCATAGAGTGTGCAGCCATGCCAGAGTCCATAGTGCTCTTAGAGCGTGCAGCCATGCCAGAGTCCATAGTGCTCATAGAGTGTGCAGCCATGCCAGAGTCCATAGAGCTCGTAGAGCGTGCAGCCATGCCAGAGTCCATAGTGCTCGTAGAGCATGCAGCCATGCCAGAGTCCATAGCGCTCATAGAAAAGAAGGCCATGCCAGGGTCCTGCTGCATCGTGGTGGTGGCAGTACAGAATGCCATGCCAGGGTCCTGCTGCATTGTGGTGGTGGCGGTACGGAATGCCATGCCAGGGTCCTGCTGCATCATGGTGGTGGCGGTACGGAAGTACATGCCAGGGTCATGCTGCATCGTGGTGGTGGCAGTACGGAAGGCCATGCCAGGGTCCTGCTGTATCGGGGTGGTGGCAGTACGGAAGGCCATGCCAGGGTCCTGCTGCATCGGGGTGGTGGCGGTACGGAAGGCCAAGCCAGGGCATTGATCCTCATCAGAAGAAGAAGAAGACATTCTGATGCATGTAGAAAGAAAGAAATGCAAGAAATTAGGACATGTAGAGAGAGAAAATAGAAAATAAAGGCATTGGCTAGGATATACTCACATTCTTCAATGTCTTGTTTTCCTCCAAGATGTAGCCTGCATCTCGTCTGCTTCAGTGTCTGCTGAGTAGTGACCTGAAAATGTCCACTACCTCCCTTTATCACCTACTATGTGGGGGGTGGCTTATCAATGTCTTGACATGTTTTTCTCTTGTGAAATGCATGTGTTCACGAACGCAAGCAAACGCATGTGCTTGTGAACGCATGCGTTCATATAGACAGCAATGCGTTTTGTCGCAATCCTTGCGCAATAGACCGCATACATTTTTAGAGGCGGCAAATTGACACCTCTAAAAATGACTACATGTTGCATTTCCGCACCAAGCCGCAAACGACAAAACGACGCATGCGGCGTCAAACGTGGCAAAACGTAAACAATCAAAAACGCATGCGTCCCTAATGTTGAATATAGGAATACACAACGAATGCGGATATATGCGGTAGAAACGCTGCGGACACAACTGCAAATGTGAAACCAGCCTTAGATTAACAGTGTAACTGGCACTTATGAAGAGATTGCTGGAGTACTATTCAATATAACCTAAAAATGGTGAATTTATATTATATAAGAAAGACCTAGTAACAGGTTCCCTTTAAATTACCGTATTTTCCGGCGTATAAGATGACTTTTTGGCAACTAAAAATTGTCCCAAAAGTCGGGAGTTGTCTTATACGCCGGGTACGGCGTGTGCAGGGAGCGATCCTGGATGTCGGCATGTGGTTACCAGGTTCTGGAGGAGAGGAGACTCTCCTTCGGGCCCTGGGATCCATATTCATGTAAAAAATAAAGAATAAAAATAAAAAACATGGATATACTCACCCTCGGACGGCCCCTGGCTCACAGCGCTGCCAGCGTCTGCCTCCGTTCCTGAGAATGCAGAGAGTGAAGGACCTTCGATGACGTCGTGGTCACATAAGTGGTCAGGTGACCGGTCACCTGACCGCGACGTCATCGAAGGTCCTTCACTCTCTACATTCTCAAGAACGGAGGTAGACGCTCGCAGCGCTGTGAGCCAGGGGCCATCCGAGGGTGAGTATATCTGTTTTTTATTTTTATTCTTTTTTTTTTACATGAATATGGATCCCAGGGCCTGAAGGAGAGTCTCCTCTCCTCCAGACCCTGGGAACCACACGCCGTATAAGATGACTGGGTGTATAAGATGACCCCCGTCTTATACGGCGGGCATATCCCAAATTCCATATTTTATATGGAAAAATTGGGGGTCGTCTTATATGCCCAGTCGTCTTATACACCAGAAAATATGGTAAATAAATAGCTCTACAAAAAGTTGCTACATAACACAAGACTTATTTGTTCATTTAATCCCCCTCATCAATAATGGACAAATACATATTGCCTTATGTCATATTAAAAACAACATTGTAAGGGATAAAGTTACCTCTGTTTTTGAGAAGGTAAAAAAAGGTTTTTTTTGTTTTAAGGTGTTTCATCTATAGTGGCAGACCATGCAGACTCTAAGGTTACCTTGAACAGGGGAGGCAATGTCTAATGAGAGTGTTACAGATTTATTTTGTATATGGAAGAACTGGTGTCAGGTTTCCTTCAAATTGATCCATAGCATTTAAAAAAGTTATATTTTTTGTTTGTGTATTTTAAGCAGTGGTGTTTCACCAATAGTGGCAGACCACGTAGACTCAATAAGAGAGGGGAAGTGCTAAATTACATTGTCTCCACCCAGCATCTCATTTTCAACAGTATCTCTGTGCAGTACTCAAAATTAGATAAATAGATTGCAACAGCTGCATGGAGCCTCAGTTCATGGACTGCATGAAATACAGAAGTGCAACAGGAGAATGGTGCTATGTGAGTAGATTTATTTCTTTCATTTATCAGTCAGTATTTATAGGAGGCTGCAGGGGTATTTTACTGTGTGGAGAGGACTGTGGCAGCCATCATACTGTGTGGTGGGCGTTTGAGGTCATCACACTATATGGAGTGCAGTAAGTTTATAATACTATGTATTGAGGACTGTGGGGGCATCATACTATGGATAATGATCATAATGTGTGGAGCCATTATACTGTTTGAGTGGTTTTAGGGACATCAAACTGTGTGGCAGGTCTGTTTGTCAATAGAATCATATAATCATAGAATGGAGTTGGAAGGAACCTCCATGGTCATCGTGTCCAAGCCCCTGCTCAATGCAGGATTCATTAAACCATCTCAGACAGATGTCAGACAGATGTCTGTCCAGGCTCTGTTTATAGATATCTATTGAAGAAGAAATCACCGCTAGAGTTGAGCGTCTTTTACTTTTTTCGGATCGAGTCGGGTTTCGCGAAACCCGACTTTGTCAAAAGTCGGGTCAGGTGAAATCAGCCGAATATTGCGAAACGTCGGGGGCCGACTGAAACACGAAATCCAATACAAGTCGATGGCGAATCAAAGCCGGCAGTGAGTGGAGGACAGGAAAACACCTACAGTGCCCTTTTTAAATGCCAAAAACATCAATTCTTATTACTTAAGCTTGTCAATCTTAATTTACTTTACAATAATAGTTAGGCATTGAAAACTGGGTGTCATTTGGCTAAAGTTTTGGGGGGTAGGGCTGGCTCCAGATTTTTGTGGGCCCAGGAAACGCGGCAGTGCAGCAGGGAGAGGTAAGTATTTCAAATTTGCAAGTGCTGTGTTCCTGAGCAAGCAGGGGGGCCCACTCATTGGCACTTGCACAGGGACCCTCATAGAATGGCGGTGTGTTTGACGGCGGGTGGCGCCTCCCACTGGCAGAGACACTTTTGCGTACTATGAAGGGCCCTGTGCCAGTGATGTCATCAACAAGTATGCCCCCCACCTGATGAAGGAACTTGCACTTTCCTCTGCACCTTCCTCTTTGTCCCCGTGTAAGGTGGTATAGTATGCGGGAAGGGGAACTTGACTTTCAGCAGGGTCAGATTCTGGCTGTGTAGAGTGCAAGATGAATGTAGTGGTCTGGGTCAATGTACCAGCAGACTCATCTAGCAGTGGCTTGGCAATGGGCAGAATGAGGAGGAAAACAGATATAGGCCCAAATAATAAAGTAGGCTACTAAACAGGCGGCATTGCTTTGTTCGGTGGAGGACAACTGTAATGAGTGGCATACACAGTTAGTAGGCCCAAATAATAAAGTAGGCTAAATGCAGTTCAAAATTGGTAACAGGACTAAACAGGCGGCATTGCTTTGTTCAGTGGAGGAAAACTGTAATGAGTGGCAGACACAGTTAGTAGGCCCAAATAATAAAGTAGACAAAGTACAGTTCAAAAATTGGTAACAGGACTAAACAGGCAGCATTGCTTTGTTCAGTGGAGGAAAAGTGAAATGAGTGGCAGACACAGTTAGTAGCCCAAATAATAAAGTGGGCTAAATTTCTGCCAAAAAATTGTTCATAAATAAACAGGTGGCATAGCTAGGTACAGGGGTGGGCTCCTCTGCTGAGTAGCAGACAGTGGTAGTAGGCACAAAGTATTAACTGGTCTAAATGGGAGGCCAGGGCCCCTGTATATTTTAACTATCATCTATCATTTCAACAAATTTGTATTGGCAGTGCCTTTGAAGGATTTAACAGCACAAACAACACAGTGGTGGAGCAGGGAGAGGTAAGTATTGCAAGTGGTGGAGCACTGTTCGAGCTGGGGGGAACACTATCTCGTGGGCAGCGGTACTGGCACAGGGCCCCTCATATTACGATGGTGTGTCTGACGTTGTTTGTGCACCAACACGGTCAGAGACACTTCATTGTACTATGAGGGACCCTGTGCCACTGCCGTCACCCAAGAGTGGGCACACCCACCTGTCCAGGCAAATGGCACTCGCACGGGTGCTTGCACCAGGTGGTGACCACGGCCCTGTGGGGGGAGTCAGCCCATTTAGGGAGGTATAAAAATGGCTTATGGTGGACATTCAGCAGATGCAAATGGAGAAAATGGAGAAGTCAGTAAGAGGACAAAAGCAAGACATTTTTCAGGCAAGCTACGTGTCAGCAGCGGAAGGTGGGGCAAAATAATTTGAAATCCATGATTGGTTCATTTTAATGAAGGTTAGATCATCTGGCTTTAAAAGCTGTTTTCCTACTCCCAGATAAGGGAGCCTTCAAGGCCTTGTGTAACCAGATGATGACGCTGGCTCAACACCTCCAGCCTTAGGTGCTATTGTGCTTTTGCCACTACCACCAGATGCACCACCACCACCACCACCATCAGTACCAGCTGGCAACCACCGCCCATGGGCTCTTCCACCATACTTCCTAATTTTTTGGAAAATCTAACCAAAATAACAACCGTTATATGGTACTGTAAAACAAGGTAGAAGGTGTATATAAACTTGTTGAGAATTTAAATCTCCCTTTTTTGGGGGGAGTGTTATGTCTGCTAATGACAGGTGTTATGAAGGCAATCCAGAAACACAGTGTGCTTAGCGATCAGAGCGCACACAGTGATCTGACAAATACCCAAAAATACAAGAACGAGCTCTGAGACGGGGAAACTCTGTAGACTGCACACCTGATCCTATCCTAAACACAACTAAAAGCGGCTGTGGATTGCGCCTAACAACTACCTAGGCAACTCGGCACAGCCTAAGAAACTAGCTAGCCTGAAGATAGAAAAATAGGCCTGACTTGCCCCAGAGAAATTCCCCAAAGGAAAAGGCAGCCCCCCACATATAATGACTGTGAGTAAGATGAAAAGACAAAACGTAGGGATGAAATAGATTCAGCAAAGTGGGGCCCGATATTCTAGGACAGAGCGAGGACAGTAAAGCGAACTTTGCAGTCTACAAAAAACCCTAAAGCAAAACCACGCAAAGGGGGCAAAAAAACCCCACCGTGCCGAACTAACGGCACGGCGGTACACCCTTTGCATCTCAGAGCTTCCAGCAAAACAAAAGACAAGCTGGACAGAAAAAAAGCAACAAAAAAGCAAAAAGCACTTAGCTATACAGAGCAGCAGGTCACAGGAACAATCAGGAGAAGCTCAGATCCAACACTGAAACATTGACAAGGAGCAAGGATAGCAGCATCAGGCGGAGTTAAGTAATGAAGCAGTTAACGAGCTCACCAGAACACCTGAGGGAGGAAGCTCAGAAGCTGCAGTACCACTTGTGACCACAGGAGTGAATTCAGCCACAGAATTCACAACAGTACCCCCCCCTTGAGGAGGGGTCACCGAACCCTCACCAGAGCCCCCAGGCCGACCAGGATGAGCCGCATGAAAGGCACGAACAAGATCGGAAGCATGAACATCAGAGGCAAAAACCCAGGAATTATCTTCCTGAGCATAACCCTTCCATTTAACCAGATACTGGAGTTTCCGTCTAGAAACACGAGATTCCAAAATCTTCTCCACAATATACTCCAATTCCCCTTCCACCAAAACCGGGGCAGGAGGCTCAACAGATGGAACCATAGGTGCCACGTATCTCCGCAACAACGACCTATGGAATACATTATGTATGGAAAAGGAGTCTGGGAGGGTCAAACGAAAAGACACAGGATTGAGAACCTCAGAAATCCTATACGGACCAATAAAACGAGGTTTAAATTTAGGAGAGGAAACCTTCATAGGAATATGACGAGAAGATAACCAAACCAGATCCCCAACACGAAGTCGGGGACCCACACGGCGTCTGCGATTAGCGAAAAGTTGAGCTTTCTCCTGGGACAAGATCAAATTGTCCACTACCTGAGTCCAGATCTGCTGCAACCTATCCACCACAGAATCCACACCAGGACAGTCCGAAGACTCAACCTGTCCTGAAGAGAAACGAGGATGGAACCCAGAATTGCAAAAAAATGGAGAAACCAAGGTAGCCGAGCTGGCTATACCAGAGACTGTGGACACAGACGGTCATCTCCAGCGTGGGTTACCTAGCCACTGCAGGCCCCACAATTTAGACGGACTTACATCTCTGTGCCCGTTGGCACTTTTTTCCATATGACTCCCCTGATGATTCTCCATGACCGGAGTTGAAACGCGTAGGGAGGAAGATTCTACGTTTCAAGAGGTTTTGGGACTCTGCCTTTACACATATTGGGTGGGCTGGTCCCTTAGAGCAAGGTCCATTTGGGGCCTGTCCTTGTCAGGACAGGAGTTACAGAGGGGTTACAGGGTAGACATACTACTTCAGCCCTGCCCCTCCTCATCTAATTGGATCTCTACTGTGTCGTACGGAAGTATACAGTGTCCGGCAGCTTGGGTGAGATCCAACCATTCTTTTTTATTGAGCACTGGTTCACCTGAGCACTTTGTATGTTTTTTTCGTTTGTGTCCTGTTGGATGTGCAGTTTTTAGCATTTAATATTAAAAGTTATGTTTTATTAGTGGATATCCTCCACAGCTGATTCTGTCTTGAGCCAGGGGGTATATATATGGTGTGTTTTTTGCACACTATTGCTTTTTCCCCGATTATTAAGGGCGAACTCAGCCAACGGCAAAAAGGACACCCAATCATCCTGGTCTGCAGAAACAAAACATCTCAGATATGTTTCCAAGGTCTGATTGGTTCGTTCGGTCTGGCCATTAGTCTGAGGATGGAAAGCCGAGGAAAAGGATAGGTCAATGCCCATCCTACCACAAAAGGCTCGCCAAAACCTTGAAACAAACTGGGAACCTCTGTCAGAAACAATATTCTCAGGAATGCCATGCAACCGAACCACATGCTGAAAGAACAAAGGTACCAAATCAGAGGAGGAAGGCAATTTAGCCAAGGGCACCAGATGGACCATTTTAGAAAAGCGATCACAGACCACCCAAATGACTGACATCTTTTGAGAAACGGGAAGGTCAGAAATGAAATCCATCGAAATATGTGTCCAAGGCCTCTTTGGGACCGGCAAGGGCAAAAGCAACCCACTGGCACGAGAACAGCAGGGCTTAGCCCTAGCACAAATCCCACAGGACTGCACAAAAGTACGTACATCCCGTGACAGAGATGGCCACCAGAAGGATCTAGCCACTAACTCTCTGGTACCAAAGATTCCAGGATGACCAGCCAACACCGAACAATGAAGTTCAGAGATAGGTTTATTAGTCCACCTATCAGGGACGAACAGTTTCTCTGCTGGACAACGATCAGGTTTATTCGCCTGAAATTTTTGCAGCACCCGCCGCAAATCAGGGGAGATGGCAGACACAATGACTCCTTCCTTGAGGATACCCGCTGGCTCAGATAAACCCGGAGAGTCGGGCACAAAACTCCTAGACAGAGCATCCGCCTTCACATTTTTAGAGCCCGGAAGGTACGAAATCACAAAGTCGAAGCGGGCAAAAAACAACGACCAACGGGCCTGTCTAGGATTCAAGCGCTTGGCAGACTCGAGATAAGTCAAGTTCTTATGATCAGTCAATACCACCACGCGATGCTTAGCTCCTTCAAGCCAATGACGCCACTCCTCGAATGCCCACTTCATGGCCAGCAACTCTCGATTGCCCACATCATAATTACGCTCAGCGGGCGAAAACTTCCTGGAAAAGAAAGCACATGGTTTCATCACTGAGCAATCAGAACCTCTCTGTGACAAAACCGCCCCTGCTCCAATCTCAGAAGCATCAACCTCGACCTGGAACGGAAGAGAAACATCTGGCTGACACAACACAGGGGCAGAACAAAAACGACGCTTCAACTCCTGAAAAGCTTCCACAGCAGCAGAAGACCAATTAACCAAATCAGCACCCTTCTTGGTCAAAACGGTCAATGGTTTGGCAATGCTAGAAAAATTACAGATGAAGCGACGATAAAAATTAGCAAAGCCCAGGAACTTTTGCAGACTTTTCAGAGATGTCGGCTGAATCCAATCCTGGATGGCTTGGACCTTAACTGGATCCATCTCGATAGTAGAAGGGGTAAAGATGAACCCCAAAAATGAAACTTTCTGCACACCGAAGAGACACTTTGATCCCTTCACAAACAAAGAGTTAGCACGCAGGACCTGAAAAACCATTCTGACCTGCTTCACATGAGACTCCCAATCATCTGAGAAGATCAAAATGTCATCCAAGTAAACAATCAGGAATTTATCCAGATACTCACGGAAGATGTCATGCATAAAAGACTGAAACACAGATGGAGCATTGGCAAGTCCGAACGGCATCACTAGATACTCAAAATGACCCTCGGGCGTATTGAATGCAGTTTTCCATTCATCTCCTTGCCTGATTCTCACCAGATTATACGCACCACGAAGATCTATCTTAGTGAACCAACTAGCCCCCTTAATCCGAGCAAACAAGTCAGATAACAATGGCAAGGGATACTGAAATTTAACAGTGATCTTATTAAGAAGGCGGTAATCAATACACGGTCTCAGCGAACCATCCTTCTTGGCTACAAAGAAGAACCCTGCTCCCAGTGGTGATGACGATGGGCGAATATGTCCCTTCTCCAGGGATTCCTTCACATAACTGCGCATAGCGGCGTGTTCGGGCACGGATAAATTAAATAATCGACCTTTAGGGAATTTACTACCAGGAATCAAATTGATAGCACAATCACAATCCCTATGCGGAGGTAGGGCATCGGACTTGGGCTCCTCAAATACATCCTGATAATCAGACAAGAACTCTGGGACCTCAGAAGGGGTGGATGACGAAATCGACAAAAATGGAACATCACCATGTACCCCCTGACAACCCCAGCTGGATACCGACATGGAATTCCAATCCAATACTGGATTATGGGTTTGTAGCCATGGCAACCCCAACACGACCACATCATGCAGATTATGCAACACCAGAAAGCGAATAACTTCCCGATGTGCAGGAGCCATGCACATGGTCAGCTGGGCCCAGTATTGAGGTTTATTCTTGGCCAAAGCTGTAGCATCAATTCCTCTCAATGGAATAGGACACCGCAAAGGCTCCAAGAAAAACCCACAACGTTTAGCATAATCCAAATCCATCAGATTCAGGGCAGCGCCCGAATCCACAAACGCCATGACAGAAAATGACGACAAAGAGCATATCAAGGTAATGGACAGAAGGAATTTGGACTGTACAGTACCAATGACGGCAGACCTAGCGGACCGCTTAGTGCGCTTAGGACAATCAGAAATAGCATGAGTGGAATCACCACAGTAGAAACACAGACCATTCAGACGTCTGTATTCCTGCCGTTCAACTCTAGTCATAGTCCTATCGCACTGCATAGGCTCAGGTTTAACCTCAGGCAGTACCGGCAAATGGTGCACAGATTTACGCTCGCGCAAGCGTCGACCGATCTGAATGGCCAAAGACAAAGACTCATTCAAACCAGCAGGCATAGGAAATCCCACCATGACATCCTTAAGAGCCTCAGAGAGACCCTTTCTGAACAAAGCTGCCAGCGCAGATTCATTCCACTGAGTGAGTACTGACCATTTCCTAAATTTCTGACAATATACTTCTATATCATCCTGACCCTGGCACAAAGCCAGCAAATTTTTCTCAGCCTGATCCACTGAATTAGGCTCATCGTACAGCAATCCGAGCGCCAGGAAAAACGCATCGACACTACTCAATGCAGGGTCTCCTGGCGCAAGAGAAAATGCCCAGTCTTGAGGGTCGCCGCGCAAAAAAGAAATAATAATCAAAACCTGTTGAATAGGATTACCAGAAGAATGAGGTTTCAAGGCCAGAAATAGCTTACAATTATTTTTGAAACTTAGAAACCTAGTTCTATCTCCAAAAAACAAATCAGGAATAGGAATTCTTGGTTCTAACATAGATTTCTGATCAATAGTATCTTGAATTTTTTGTACATTTATAACGAGATTATCCATTGAAGAGCACAGACCCTGAATATCCATGTCCACACCTGTGTCCAGAATCACCCAAATGTCTAGGGGAAAAAAAAAAGTGAACACAGAGCAGAAAAAAAAAAAAAAAATGATGTCAGAACTTTTTCTTTCCCTCTATTGAGAATCATTAGTTGGGCTCCTTGTACTGTTATGTCTGCTAATGACAGGTGTTATGAAGGCAATCCAGAAACACAGTGTGCTTAGCGATCAGAGCGCACACAGTGATCTGACAAATACCCAAAAATACAAGAACGAGCTCTGAGACGGGGAAACTCTGTAGACTGCACACCTGATCCTATCCTAAACACAACTAAAAGCGGCTGTGGATTGCGCCTAACAACTACCTAGGCAACTCGGCACAGCCTAAGAAACTAGCTAGCCTGAAGATAGAAAAATAGGCCTGACTTGCCCCAGAGAAATTCCCCAAAGGAAAAGGCAGCCCCCCACATATAATGACTGTGAGTAAGATGAAAAGACAAAACGTAGGGATGAAATAGATTCAGCAAAGTGGGGCCCGATATTCTAGGACAGAGCGAGGACAGTAAAGCGAACTTTGCAGTCTACAAAAAACCCTAAAGCAAAACCACGCAAAGGGGGCAAAAAAACCCCACCGTGCCGAACTAACGGCACGGCGGTACACCCTTTGCGTCTCAGAGCTTCCAGCAAAACAAAAGACAAGCTGGACAGAAAAAAAGCAACAAAAAAGCAAAAAGCACTTAGCTATACAGAGCAGCAGGTCACAGGAACAATCAGGAGAAGCTCAGATCCAACACTGAAACATTGACAAGGAGCAAGGATAGCAGCATCAGGCGGAGTTAAGTAATGAAGCAGTTAATAAGCTCACCAGAACACCTGAGGGAGGAAGCTCAGAAGCTGCAGTACCACTTGTGACCACAGGAGTGAATTCAGCCACAGAATTCACAACAGTGGAGACTGAACCAAAACTCAGGCCCTGTGTATAAAACAACACAATGTAAGTGGCAGAAAGTGACTGGCTGATATACGACAAACTAACTGTTAGGGCTAGCGGAACGCACCAAATAATAAGACAGATAGAGTATGGTGCGTTCGCAGCCCGGGGTCCACCGTGCAGAGATGGAACCTGCTGCCAAGTAATGACGGACTATATGGCGGTACAAAGTGAATACACACATGGGCTAACCTCACCCTGTGTGAAGGAAGCGAACCCTGTTACGTCACAGGGCCGTGGTACCGCACCAAGAGCGCAAGCAACGAGTCTCAGAACTCAATCAAAAGACACAGGATTTGAGTACATAGACCTCATGCGCTCGACACCGCTACTGAGGTGTCAGAGTGACAGCAATAGAAGCACGAGAGTGCATGCAGTGCCACACTGGCGAACGCCACTAACCACCCAGGCTTGGGTCAGGAAAGCGCTGTGAAAGCACAAGGCGCCGCACTGGCGGTCACAGCAATAAGACGCTGTATTGTGTGTTTACGTGCTGATGGCTAAGTCGGGCGCTAGATAGCAAACATACACCTTCCGCGAACAGTCATCCAATAGGGAGGGTTATTTAAAGAGCGACTTTCACTCACAACACACACACATTTACAAATGTACACTAGCGCATGGCCGTGCGGTCATGCGCAGCTTATATAGTTGCAGCACGTTCAGGACCTTCCAATAAAGGACCAATGGAAAGCTGCTACCAAAGTTTTGCCCTTTCAGGACGTTCCTGGAGGACCAATGGGATGTGCTGCAGTACCTGAGCATGTGATCCTCGATCTCCAATGGGAGATCTTGCCCTGGGCATGCTCAGAAAGAGAAAAGCAGGACTTAGCCCCAAAAGCATCTGCTCGCCGCTGCCCAACACTGACTTCAATGGCAGAAGCAGGAAAAGCAGCAGTAACTCTTTGTACAGAGTGAGACTGAGCAAGACGCTGGGACCGACGTCTCTGCTGAGCAGACTCCACTGCGGCTGGATAAGAATGGGAGACCGCAGCGGAGATGGCTCGAGATTCCCCTTGTGCAGAAGCGGGAACTCGACACCTAACATTACCCCCCCTCCTAGGACCCCCGTCCTTGGGCCTCGCTACGGTCGAAGGCAGCAATGAGCTGTGGGGCCCGAATGTTTTCAGCAGGCTCCCAGGACCTGTCCTCTGGGCCATAACCCTTCCAATCCACCAGATATAACTTTTTGCCACGTACCACCTTGCACCCCAAAATAGCGTTCACCTCGTAATCGTCCGTAGACGAACCCGATGTCCCAGCAGATGACTCGGAAAACCGGGACATGTATACGGGTTTCAAGAGGGACACATGAAAGGTGTCGGTGATACCCAAGCGTGGAGGAAGGGCCAGACGGTAGACCACAGGGTTAACCTGTTCAAGGATTTTGAAGGGACCCAAGTAGCGAGGTGCAAACTTAGTGGACTCAACAAGCAGCCTGATGTTACGGGCGGAGAGCCACACTAAGTCGCCAGGAGCAAAGGTCGGAGCGGGACGCCGATGAGCATCGGCGGAGGACCTCATTCTCTCCTTGGAGGCCCGAATGGCATCATGAGTGTGGTCCCAAATGTCCCGTGCCTCCACAGCCCAGTCTGCCACCCTGGAGTCAGCAGAAGACACAGGCATGGGCACAGGAACACGCGGATGCTGGCCGTAATTTAGGAGGAATGGAGTCTGACCGGTGGAGTCGGCTACGGCATTGTTAAGCGCAAACTCTGCCCACGGTAGCAAGGATGCCCAGTCATCCTGCCTGGCAGAAACAAAATGTCGTAAATATGTGACCAAGGTCTGGTTGGCCCTCTCTACCAACCCATTCATCTTGGGATGATATGCCGAAGAGAGATTCAACTCAATACTGAGTAGACGACAAATCTCTCTCCAGAATCGAGACGCAAACTGGGGACCCCGGTCACTAACAATTTTGTCTGGCATACCATGTAGGCGAAAGATATGTTTGATGAACAAGACAGCCAACACCCGTGCAGAAGGTAGCCGTGGAAGAGGCACCAAGTGCACCATTTTGGAAAAATGGTCGGTGATCACCCAGATAATGGTGCAGTTACGAGACTTGGGTAAGCCCACTACAAAGTCCATCCCGACCATCTCCCAGGGCCTGTCCGCCACCGGCAGAGGGTAAAGCAAACCAGCTGGCCGTTGCCGAGGGGACTTGTTCTTGGCGCAAGAGACACACGCCCAAACATATTCTGCGACATCACGAGCCATATGCGGCCACCAGTATGTCCTCGCCAGTAACTCAGATGTCCTTTTGGAACCAAAATGTCCACCCACCCTGGACGAGTGTGCCCAAGAGAGAACCTCCGGTCGCAAACTGGATGGTACAAAAGTCTTGCCCGGAGGCAAAGACTCTAGCGAAACCGGGGCCACAGTTCTCAAGCTCTCGGTGGGGACAATAAGCCGAGGCTCCTCTTCCTCCTCCGCAGATGACACAACGGAGCGAGAGAGAGCGTCGGCCTGAATGTTCTTCTCCCCAGAAAGAAAATGGAGGGTGAAATGAAACTGGGAGAAGAATAAGGACCATCTGGCCTGGCGAGAATTCAACCGCTGGGCTGTCTGCAGGTACACCAAATTTTTATGGTCTGTGAAGACTTGGAAGGGAAAACGTGCTCCCTCCAAGAGATGTCTCCACTCCGAGAAAGCCAACTTCATGGCTAGCAACTCCCTGTCCCCGATGGAATAATTCCTCTCTGCTGGTGAGAAGGTCTTAGAAAAGAAGAAGCAAGGATGCTTCCGACCTTGAGCATCCTTTTGGAAGAGGACTGCTCCAGCACCAACAGAAGAGGCATCCACCTCCATGATAAATGGCTTATCAACATCGGGGCGATGTAGGATGGGAGCGGTAGCGAAGTGTGACTTTATGGAGTTAAAGGCCTTGGAGACCTCCTCAGACCACAATTTGGGATTTGCCCCCTTCTTGGTGAGGGCAACCAAGGGAGCTACCAAAGTTGAGAAATGCGGGATGAACTGGCGATAATAATTAATGAACCCCATAAAGCGCTGCACCGCTTTAAGAAAATGGGGTTCCTGCCAGTCCATCACAGCCTGTAGTTTGGCAGGATCCATAGCCAATCCCTGGGCAGAGATGATGTAGCCTAGGAAAGGTAAGGACTCCTGCTCGAACATACACTTCTCCAACTTGGCATAGAGGGAGTTTGCCCGTAGGAGGTCGAAGACTTTGCAAACATCTCTCAGGTGGGAGTCAATATCTGGAGAGTAGATGAGAATATCATCCAGATAGACTACGACCGAGGTGGAAAGCATATCCCGGAAGATGTCGTTCACAAAGTCTTGGAAAACGGCTGGGGCATTACAGAGCCCGAAGGACATCACCAGATATTCATAGTGCCCATCCCTGGTGTTAAAAGCCGTCTTCCATTCGTCCCCCTCACGGATGCGAATCAGGTTGTAAGCACCCCGCAGATCTAATTTAGTAAATACCCTTGCTCCCCAAAGCCTATCGAAGAGCTCAGATATCAAGGGCAAAGGATACTTATTCTTAACGGTGATGGCGTTAAGACCCCTGTAGTCTATGCATGGACGCAATTCCCCATTCTTCTTCTGCACGAAGAAGAACCCTGCCCCAGCAGGTGACACTGACTTCCTAATGAATCCTTTTGCCAGATTTTCCTGGATGTACTGTGACATTGCCTCCGTCTCCGGGAGAGATAACGGATAGACTCGACCCCGGGGAGGCTCAGCACCAGGCAAGAGATCAATAGGACAGTCATAGGGGCATTGGGGCGGAAGGATCTCCGCCGCCTTTTTGGAGAACACGTCTGCATAAGACCAATACTGCTTGGGGAGAGAGGATAGATCTGCGGGTACCTCTGTAGTAGCAACCTGAACGCACTCCCTCTGACACCTACCCCCACAAGATTCGCCCCATCCCAGAATTCTGCCTGAGGACCACTCGATGTGAGGAGAGTGGTACCGTAGCCAAGGTATTCCCAACAGGACCTCAGCAATTCCCTCAGGAATGACGAGCAGAGATATAATCTCCTGATGAGATGGTGACATGGACAGAGTAAAAGGGATGGTCTGGTGTGTTATCTGTGAGGGCAGTGTCGACCCATTCACCACTCGTACCGTTACTGGTTGAGCTAGCATAACCAGGGGTATTGCGTGACGTTGGGCGAAGGCAGAAGACATAAAATTGCCCTCCGCCCCAGAATCCACGCAGAGCTCTACCGAGTGGGAGAATGAGCCTATAATAATTGTCCCCTTAAAGGACAATTTAGAGGCAAACGTCGCCGTGTCTAGTGTATCTCCACCTACTACCACTAGACGCTGACGTTTCCTCGACCGCTGAGGACATCTGGTGGCTAGATGTCCTGACTGCTGGCAAACATGACAGACCTTGAGTGCACAAGCGGTCCGGGACTTAGATCCCGCTTGTGACACTTCCATGGCCTCATGTGACTCAGGAACCAGGACCGGAGATTGCAGAGGTTTGGCGAAGGTAGGAGCCAGCCGAAACCTCTGCCTACACTGGGCTCGCTCTAACCTCCACTCATTAAAACGGAGGTCAATTCGCGTGGAGACAGTTATTAACTCCTCCAGTGTGGCAGGAATCTCCCTAGTGGCCAGAGCGTCCTTAATGTGATCAGCCAGGCCCATCCAAAATATGGGGATAAGGGCTTTATCCGACCAGTCCAGCTCAGAAGCTAAAGTGCGGAATTGGACGGCAAAATGACTGACCAAGGACTCACCCTGAGTTAATGCCAGCAGTTGGAGCGCAGTATCATGGGTGACTTGAGGTCCTAAAAAGACCTGTTTCAGAGTGCTCAGAAACAGCGGAGCACTCTGCACCACATGATCGCCACGCTCCCACAGCGGCGTAGCCCATTCTAACGCCCTGTCCGACAAGAGAGACACTATAAATCCCACCTTAGCCCGCTCTGTGGGAAAACGTGCAGCCAGGAGCTCGAGGTGAATAGAGCACTGACTCACGAATCCCCTACAAAATTTGCTATCACCAGAAAATTTTTCTGGCAGCGGGAGGCGAGATAATGTCGGAACAGGGGTGGCAATGGACAAGGTTGCTGCAGCCACGCTAGCAGCCTGTACAGCAACTGCGGTAACATCCACAGCTGAGGTTGAACTCTCGAGAGCCGCCAACCTACCCTCCAGCTGCTGGATATACCGCAAGGATTGCTGTTTGTCCGTCATTACTAGCCAGACCTTAGCGCTAGTGTAATGTTAGGGCTAGTGGAACGCACCAAATAATAAGACAGATAGAGTATGGTGCGTTCGCAGCCCGGGGTCCACCGTGCAGAGATGGAACCTGCTGCCAAGTAATGACGGACTATATGGCGGTACAAAGTGAATACACACATGGGCTAACCTCACCCTGTGTGAAGGAAGCGAACCCTGTTACGTCACAGGGCCGTGGTACCGCACCAAGAGCGCATGCAACGAGTCTCAGAACTCAATCCCAAGACACAGGATTTGAGTACATAGACCTCATGCGCTCGACACCGCTACTGAGGTGTCAGAGTGACAGCAATAGAAGCACGAGAGTGCATGCAGTGCCGCACTGGCGAACACACCACTAACCACCCAGGCTTGGGTCAGGAAAGCGCTGTGAAAGCACAAGGCGCCGCACTGGCGGTCACAGCAATAAGACGCTGTATTGTGTGTTTACGTGCTGATGGCTAAGTCGGGCGCTAGATAGCAAACATACACCTTCCGCGAACAGTCATCCAATAGGGAGGGTTATTTAAAGAGCGACTTTCACTCACAACACACACACATTTACAAATGTACACTAGCGCATGGCCGTGCGGTCATGCGCAGCTTATATAGTTGCAGCACGTTCAGGACCTTCCAATAAAGGACCAATGGAAAGCTGCTACCAAAGTTTTGCCCTTTCAGGACCTTCCTGGAGGACCAATGGGATGTGCTGCAGTACCTGAGCATGTGACCCTCGATCTCCAATGGGAGATCTTGCCCTGGGCATGCTCAGAAAGAGAAAAGCAGGACTTAGCCCCAAAAGCATCTGCTCGCCGCTGCCAAACACTGACTTCAATGGCAGAAGCAGGAAAAGCAGTAGTAACTCTTTGTACAGAGTGAGACTGAGCAAGACGCTGGGACCGACGTCTCTGCTGAGCAGACTCCACTGCGGCTGGATAAGAATGGGAGACCGCAGCGGAGATGGTTCGAGATTCCCCTTGTGCAGAAGCCGGAACTCGACACCTAACACTAACAGGACTGAAGTATATCTACTTTGTAAGAATTTGAATCTCCCTTTTTTTGGGAGACTGAACCAAAACTCAGGCGCAGTGTATATAACAACGCAATCTAAGTGCCAGAAAGTGGCTGGCTGACATACGACAAACTAACAGGACTGAAATATATCCACTTTGTGAGAATTTGAATCTCACTTTTTTGGGGGAGACTGAACCAAAACTCAGGCCCTGTGTATAAAACAACACAATGTAATTGGCAGAAAGTGGCTGGCTGATATACGACATACTGACAGGACTGAAGTATATCCGCTTTGTAAGAATTTGAATCTCCCTTTTTTTTGGGAGGCTGAACCAAAACTCAGGCCCAGTGTATATAACAACGCAATCTATGTGGCAGAAAGTGGCTGGCTGACATACGACAAACTAACAGGACTGAAGTATATCCACTTTGTGAGAATTTGAATCTCACTTTTTTTGGGGTAGACTGAACCAAAACTCAGGCCCCAGTGCATAAAACAACACACTGTAAGTGGCAGAAAGTGGCTGGCTGATATACGACAAACTAACAGGACTGAAGTATATCCACTTTGTGAGAATTTGAATCTCACTTTTTTGGGGGGGAAGACTGAACCAAAACTCAGGCCCCAGTGCATAAAACAACACAATGTAAGTGACAGAAAGTGGCTGGCTAATATACGACAAACTAACAGGACTGAAGTATATCCAATTTGTGAGAATTTGAATCTCCCTTTTTTGGGGGAGACTGAACCAAAACTCAGGCCCAGTGCATAAAACAACACAATGTAAGTGGCAGAAAGTGGCTGGGAGATCTATGAAAAAATAAAAGTACTATAGTACAATTTCAATCTCCCTACAATGATCTCAGGACAAGTATGGCAGCAATAAAAAGGACTGCTGCACACAAAAGTGTGGACAAATAAAGATAACTGTGCAGAAAGGAGCAACAGGATTTTTGCTTTAAAAAAACCAGTTGGTTTGCACAGCAGCGTGCAAACAGCAATGCAGCTATCAGGGAGCCTTATAAGGCAGCCTAATAAGCTACAGAGTTGATGCACAAAAATATAGCCTCCACTGTCCCTGCAAAAAAATGGTGGTCTTGGACAGTGGAAATCGCTACAGCACATGCAGTTTGGGCGTTAATCTTCCCTCCCTAACTATATCCCTTCTTCTGATGAAGCTGCAGCAACCTCTCCCTATGCTAAGATCGGCAGAAGTAAGATTGCGGTCGGCGTGCACGCCCCTTTATAGCCCCTGTGACACCGCAGAAAGCAAGCCAATCACTGTCATGCCCTTCTCTAAGATGGTGGGGACTGAGACCTATGTCATCACGCTGCCCACTCTCTGCATCCTCCTACATTGGCTGAAAAATGGCACTGAAAGCGTCATATGAAACGCGACTTTTGCGCGCAGATCTCCGACCTCATGGCCAATCCCACACTAGGATCGGGTCGGGTTTCATGAAACCCGACTTTGCCGAAAGTCGGTGATTTTTGAATTTGTCCGATCTGTTTCGCTTAACCCTAATCACGACCTCTCATGGCAGCCTGTTCAACTCATTAATATAAAAATTAATTAAAGATATTTATGTTCTAAGATATTAATCAGTAGGGAATCATATGGGGACTTAAAGTATTGAAATAAGAACTTTACTAAATCACCTTAAAAAATATTTACTATTGATATTAATTGAGTTAGCTAAGCTGGTGGTGAGTACCATGGAAAAATACTGTCTTATTTGATGGAGATACCATGGCTGCACCTGTATTTGCTTAATGTGTGTAACGGCTAAATGGATACATCTGGATATTGTTGAATCCTGAGAATTTGTTAGAATTACATTTTTGGGGTTCATGAAACATTGCAATAAAATGCAATTAAAGGCAAACAAAACATCGCTTCTACCCAAAATTTTATAATTAAAACCGTCACAGGGTGAAAAAAATAGGCCGTTAAACAGCCCCATGTCCCAAAAATTGAAAGTGTTACAGGTCTCAGAAAATAGCAACAAAAGTAAAGTTTTTTCTTTTCTTTACAAATTTCAGAATTTTTTTTACCACTTAAGTAAAAAAAATATACGTTTGCTATCTGCACACTCATACTGATGTGGAGAATCATATTGCCAAAAAGCTATGACTAGGCTTGAGCGAAACGGATCGGACAAATTCAAGAGTGGCCGACTTTTGGCAAAGTCGGGTTTCATGAAACCCGACCCGATCCTAGTGTGGGATCGGCCATGTGGTCGGCGATCTTCGCGCCAAAGTTGCAGTTCGTATGACGCACTTGGCGCCATTTTTTCAGCCAATGAAGGAGCGTGGGCAGAGTGATGACATAGGTCTTAGGGGCGTGGACGCCTATCGCCATCTTGTCGCTTGTGCGCTGTAGCGATTTGCAATCTGTAACACCAGCTTTTCTGTTCAGGGACGGAGGAGAGAGAGAGAGAGAGAGAGAGAGCGAGAGAAAAAAAAAAAATTACCCATTGACTTTGCATTGGGTTTCGTGTTTCGGTCGATCCCCGACTTTTCGCCATAATCGGCCGATTTCACTCGACTCGACTTTTGAGATAGTCGGGTTTTGCGAAACCCAACTCGACCCTAAAAGAGTAAAAGTCGCTCAACCCTAGCTATGACTCTTGTAAAAAGGGGAAAAAACACATCAAGAAAAAAAGGGGCTGAATGAGTTAAAGGAAATTCTGCATTGCCGTGATACTTAGGACATTTATATGATTTGCTAACTATATGTATTACAGAAAAGTCTATCAAAGTCTAACATAATTTCATCTCCTATACCTTTCAGTATGTTTCTCTGAGGCAACAGGACTTCTTTAATTCTTGAATTTTTATAAGCTATATTGTGGAGATTCACTTCAATATTACCTTTTTAATGATTCAGTACACAGTTATATGTCAAACAGGTAATGCATTTAACTGTGCACATACTCATTGATTTGATTCACAGTATGTATTCAAAAAAAGAGTAAGAATCCTCAAAAATAGTTTGTAGAAAGTTAAAGATACAATATAGATGTAAAGATTCATTTTCATACACACTAATATAAAGTTTTTAGCATGTTCCATGTGTTAGGAGTCGAGTTTCCTCTGCTGCACAGGGGGAATCTCGATCCATGTCTGCTGCGGTCTCCCATTCTGCATCGGCCACAGTGCAGCCTGCTCACCGGAGACGTCGCTCCCAGCGTCTCACTGAGACTGAAACTGTGCAAAGGGTTACTACTGCCTCTCCAGGCTCTGCTATTGTACCCTGCACTGATCTGCGGCGAGCAGGTTTTTCTGGGTCTAAGTCCTGCTTTGCACTCTGAGCATGCCCAGGGCAAGATCTCTCAGTGTAGATTTAGGGTCACATGCTCAGGTACTGCAGCAACTCCATTGGTCCTTCTTTAAAGGCCCTATACGTGCTGCAACTATTTAAGGCTCGCATGGCCGCTTGGCCATGCGCTAGTATCTTCCTAAAGTTATGTGCTTTGCGCCAGTGTGGTCATGCATTGTATGTGTTCAGGGACCCGGCTGAAATAAGCCCCTAGAATGCTGGCACCTCCGGCGAGGTGATTGTGTTTGTGTGTATTCAGGGACCCAGCTGAAATAAGCCCCTAGAATGCTGGCACCTCTGGCGAGGAGATTTGTGTGCATGCATGACCACTGACTGCTCTCATTTGGGTAGTTAGCTTGTGCCTCTGTGAAAGTCTAACAGGGCACAGAGCTTTGCTTTCTTGGCTGCTCTGTGAAGCTAACAGAGCTGGTTCATACCGCCATATAGTGCCGACATTTACTTAGCAGCAGGTTCCTTCCTGCACGGTGGATCCCGGGTTGCGAATGCACCAATCCCATCTAATAAATATATTCGGTGTGTTCCGTGTTGTGAATTCTGTGGCTGAATTCACTCCTGTGGTCACAAGTGGTACTGCAGCTTCTGAGCTTCCTCCCTCAGGTGTTCTGGTGAGCTCGTTAACTGCTTCATTACTTAACTCCGCCTGATGCTGCTATCCTTGCTCCTTGTCAATGTTTCAGTGTTGGATCTGAGCTTCTCCTGATTGTTCCTGTGACCTGCTGCTCTGTATAGCTAAGTGCTTTTTGCTTTTTTGTTGCTTTTTTTCTGTCCAGCTTGTCTTTTGTTTTGCTGGAAGCTCTGAGACGCAAAGGGTGTACCGCCATGCCGTTAGTTCGGCATGGTGGGTTTTTTTTTGCCCCCTTTGCGTGGTTTTGCTTTAGGGTTTTTTGTAGACTGCAAAGTTCGCTTTACTGTCCTCGCTCTGTCCTAGAATATCGGGCCCCACTTTGCTGAATCTATTTCATCCCTACGTTTTGTCTTTTCATCTTACTCACAGTCATTATATGTGGGGGGCTGCCTTTTCCTTTGGGGAATTTCTCTGGGGCAAGTCAGGCCTATTTTTCTATCTTCAGGCTAGCTAGTTTCTTAGGCTGTGCCGAGTTGCCTAGGTAGTTGTTAGGCGCAATCCACAGCCGCTTTTAGTTGTGTTTAGGATAGGATCAGGTGTGCAGTCTACAGAGTTTCCACGTTTCAGAGCTCGTTCTTGTATTTTTGGGTATTTGTCAGATCACTGTGTGCGTTCTGATCGCTAAGCACACTGTGTTTCTGGATTGCCTTCATAACACCTGTCATTAGCAAACATAACAGTTCCGCCAACCCTAACACCATGTTTCATATTTTTCTCTTCTATGAGTATCTCTTCCCATTATAAAGACAGAATGTGAGTTTTGATTGTATCCAGAGGGCAGCTATCTTTACTTGCATCATACATTATCGTGGCTCCAAAGCTAACGTTATTTCCACTCCATGTGCTTTTCTTCTGGTCTGATTCTGGCTTTCTCTGCTCTACACAAAACTATAGATATTTTATCCTTGTTCCTTGGTTTCCAAGGCCACATTCACAAGTTCCGTATTTGGTCAATATTTTACATCAGCATTTGTAAGCCAAAACAAGGAGCGAGTGAAAGCTGCAAAATCATGTGGTGACGTGTTTCTTTTATACTTTTCCTCTGATTGTTCCACTTCTGATTTTGACTTATAAATACTAATGTAAAATACTGACCAACTACACGACATGATCATAGCCTAAGACTAAAAAAGAGGGAAAGTATCAGAGAGGAAGCAGAATCAGGAGCTATGACGGATTTCCATCTTTTTTTGCAATTTACTGATAAGGTAAATGGCTTATGATTAGTGATGGGCCAACCCCCCGATGTTCGGGATGGGGGCTTCACCCAAGTTTAGGTGCTGGACATGACACAAACTTGCATCCGAACCCAGAACTTGGACTTTACATATATTGGATGTGGCGGGGGAGCTGTAAAAAAAGCAGAAACTTAATAATAAACAGTAGAATTATAGTTACCTGTCCAGCGACGCGTCCTCCTGTACCGCTGTCTCCTGGATGCATCTGCTTCCGGGGCCGCTCATTAACTGCTGGCAGTATTCACTGCACTTAGCAGTTTTTGTTTTTTTCCGGCAGTGTTCGTGCGGTGACATCACTGCACGAACACTGCCGGAAAATGCTGAAGACTGCCAAGTGCAGTGAATACCAGCAGAAGGTAATGAGCGGCCTTGGAAGCAGATGCAGCTAGGAGACAGAGGGCCGGGAGGACGTGTCGCTGGACAGGTAAGCATAATTATAATGTTTATTAATAATTTTCAGGGTTTTTTTTGCAGTCCGAACTGGACCCGAACTGAAACACGGGTTTCCTGTGTGTTCGGTATGGTACCGAACTTTACAGTTCAGGTTCACCCATCCCTACTTATGGTGTGTTGATTGTCAATTAAAAATTTTCATCATCAAGATATTTTACTACTTTATGGTAAAGTTAATGCATTGAATGTCAGGTTATAATTTTTACATCTGCATTTACTGTACAATGTAATTGGGAAGAACTTATAAAAGAAAATAAGTACATTAAACATACATGAGTGACAGACTACACCATAGTGAGAGAAGACCCTGCCAGTGAGAGCTTTATATAAGGGACGGGGGAAAGAGACATCACTGCACCAGAGTCCACACATCTAAGCATCTGGATCATTGCAAGCTCTTGATGGGACACGGGAGCAGAAGTTCAAAGCTAGTGTGCCACACAGTCTATTATTTTTTATATGGGTACACGTTAAAGGGTTTATTATTCTTAGAATACCTCTTCAAAGAGATCCATGCTTTCCTTTGATTTGCCAGAATCTCTTTACTTTATTGTAATTGCCTGACATGCATTAAGACACATTCTTCTCATTGACGGAACAAGAAACTAACCTAAAAAGATCAGGTTCTGTTATATTTTCTCTTTCTAGAAATGTGTATTTTGTTTCTACTGAATATTCATTACTTAAGTTTAGATTAATCATTCTGGCATTAATTCTAGTCTGGATTTTTAACCAAAGGTAAGCTTGGCAAATAGAAAATATATAATTTAAGAAAAAAACTATTTTTAAGCAGCCCACATTCTGACTCATTCTGAACAAATGTTATCTGTTTTCAATGCATTCATTCTAAATAAACAATTAGTGCCAAACAAAAAAATGGATTGTTCATAAAGTAGTTTAATTTTTGCATTAAGTAAAAATTTACATATTCAGTGAGAGTATGTAGGTCTGCTATACGTATTTATATTGTATCAACAAATAGGATATTATAATATACCTATTTAAATCCAATCAACAAATAGGATATTATGAGTGTCTATATAAAATATGAATTATTTGACTTTGCAAAAGGCAGCAAGACCAGTATCTTTAGTGTGTCATCCGGCTACATAGTGGTGCTGTAATGTAAAACCCAGTGCATATATTGTATTAGTGTAAACACTGAAGCTTGTAACAATGCTGAGATAAGCTATAATCCCTTTTGAAGTAGCACAGATAGTCCCAAAAATGTTTAACCTTCGTCCGGCTGAGTAGGTACAATTGTTACTATTCCGTTTTAAAATTGCAATAACTTTTTTTTCAAAAAGTTATAGAGGGCTGAAATTTCGTGACATCTCTGCAGTTTTGGTCCAGAATATATTGGCCAAATTTCAATAAAATATATATGAAGGTACAATTGTACCTCTGCAGCCTGTTAACGTTGTAAAATTATGCAGCCTGACAAAGGTTAAAGGAAAACATGCCATTGACACTGAAGCAAGCAGCTGCTGTATTATCTCAGTTAGGGATCCACATGAAATTGTTTTCCTTCAGGGATATACAGGACAACCTACATGCCACACAGACGCAAAATCTACGAGCCATTAATACCTAGCGATTTGTGAACAATATACAGTCATCTTTAGCTGCAATCTCTTCCCTCTGCTGCCCAGACTCCGCATTATGATATTATGATAAGATATTGTAAAATGACCTGGATGAAGCAGTACCTACTACATGCAGAAAAGACTAACACATATGATGCAAACCATGGCAGACACTGCAAACACATTTTCCCCAATGATGCTGTAGGTGTTCCAAGTATCAATGGAGAAAATCAGTCACCAGAATACTTCTTCAACTATAAGTTTGTGCTCTAAACTTGGTTAGCCAGAATGGTACCACAATATAATTCTTTATTGTACATCATGGTCAAAGCGTGCTTTCCATCTAGCCAAACAAGTGAACGTCACTGCTCTTATCACATCACTACTAGTGATGGGTGAACCCGAACAGTAAAGCTTCGCTCCTCCCAGTTGCCCTGGTGCTGTGGAAAGTGTAATAGTTGTGGGGTTGATGTTAGTTTTCTAGGGTCAGCTAACATCAAGCCGACAGGTTAGTAAAGGAGAGGCGTCTATAAGATAACCACATTACTAACCCCATAGTCAGAGTCTAATAAAGACACAGCAAGAATAAAGTCCGTTTATTGAAATAAAACTCCTTACCCTCTTTTACCCATTTATTTAGAAAAATTAAAAATGATAAAACATAATATTCTTCATTTGTCCGGCGAGAAGATAATCCACATCTGTCCAATGATGATCCTGATGGTTTGGACAGCAGTCACACCAATGATGAGACTGCTCTCCACACTATTTGGAATACACTAAACAGAATGTGAGAAGCACTGCCTTTGACTGGTGGTAATATCAATGATGTCACCACCAGTCACAGACAGGCAGCACTTCTCACGCTCTGCGTGGAGAGCGGTCACATCAGTGATGTGACTGTTCCCCAAATCATCCGGATCGCTGTGAGACAGATATGGATTATCTTCATTGGACAGGTGAGGAATTTTTTTTTTTTTTTAATTATTTTACATTAATAAATTAGTAAAAGAGGGTGGAGAATTTTATTTTAAAAAAAGTTCTTTATTTTTGATGTGTTTTTATTACAATTTTACTATGGGATTAGTAATGGGGGCGTCTTAAAGATGCCTCTACATTACTAACTTGAGGGCTTGATATCAGCTGACATTATAAAGCTGACATCAATACCAAAAATATTACCCCATGTGCCATCCTACCAGGGCAAGTGGGAAGAGTCGGTGCATGTAGTAAATAGTGCATCTAGTAAATGCGCCTTTTGTGTTGCAGATGTAGGCTGCTATGTATAGCACAAGCAATCCGATGATCACAGCTTTAAGTCTCCTAAGGGGACTATTGAAGGCAGTGAAAAGTAAAAAAAAATAAAATAAAAAAAGGTTTTAAAATATGAAAAAAAGTTCAAATAAAATCACCCTCTTTTGCCCCAATCAAAAAAAAGCAAGCAAAATTTTTGCTAAAAATACACAAATTTTCTTTCGCTGCAGTCAGAAATATCCAATCTATCAAAATTTAAAATAAATTAATCAGATCAGCAAGGAGAAAAAAATTTTTTTTACCTCTGAAATATTGCAGTAAAATGCAATGATGTGATTAAAATATAAAAACGTCAACTCAGGGCAGAAAAACTAAGTTCTCACACATTTCCAGATTCCAGAAAATGAAAATGTTGCGAGTCTTGGAAAATGGAAACAAAAACATTTTTTTTTACAAATTTCCAAATGTTATTTCGCCACCTAAATAAAAAAACTACCAAAGTTTGATATCTGCATGCATGTTCTGACCAGAGGAATGAAATTTTTAAAGGTAAGTTTTACCATGTAGTGAACAAGGTAAATAAATGTTAAAAAAAAAATGTGGAATTGCCCTTTTTTTCGCAATTTCAACGTTCTTGGAATTTTTTCCTATTTTCCAGCACACTGTATGGTAAAATGAATGGTCTTGTTTAAAAGAATAACTTGTTCAGCAAAAAACAAGTATTAATATTGCTATATCGCCAGAAAAAATATAAAAAAGTTAAGGCTCTAGGAAGAAGGAGAGGAAAAAACAAAAATTAAAAAACGGCAAATTAACTGGGTAGTGAAGGAGTTAAAGTGATTCTAACTTGATGAGTTAAAAAATGTACAATGTAATAGATATACCATGAAAATGGTCATCATGAAGTAGCATAAATTTGGCACATCAGTGACATTAGCTAGAACTGTATAGCACTCAAAACTTAATAAAATTACCATAAGATAATTCGTATGGGAATCTGCCATGAGGCTTCCAGCAACACTAAGCCTGTATGATCTGTGGAATATATGGCAAGATGGAAGTGTATTCCAATAGAAAAATGCATACAACCCAACTATGTTTTTTGCCAAAATCTATATAAAGTATGACAAAATCAAGAGGGAAATCATGCTATGGTCTGATGAGACCAAAGTTGAACATTTTGAGCTCAATTCAAAAATTTAAGTTTGTCACAAAGCCAACATTGAGCCTTATAAAAAAAACATACCCACAATGAAGCAAGATGGAGGCAACATTACGCTCTGAGGCTGTTTTTTTGTAGCTGGAACCAAGTCTTAGGCAAGTTGGAAAGAATTAAGAGCAGTTCAAAATATTATTCAATTTTGCAGCAAAACCTTCAGACCTCTGCTAAAAATCTGATGATAAATTTCACTTTTCTGCATGACAACGACCCTAAAACATAGCTTCAAATCAGCAAATGAATGGTTTTGCCAGAACAAGATCAGATGCTTTAGAATGGGCTAGAGCCCAGACCCAAATCTAACTAAATATCTCTGGGTTAACATGAAGAGGAAAGTACACAGGAGATGCCCTCGCAATCAGACAGATTTGGAGAGTTACTGCAAGGAAGAGTGGGCAAAAATTGCTAATTCCAGATGTGCCATGCTGATAGACAAAATGCTGTCATAAATTCAATGGGCAATTCAATGAAGTATTAAATTAAGGATGTGCATATTTATGAAACCACATTATTCTAGTTCTGCATTTTCCATTTTCCACCCAAAAAGAGTTCAGTTTGTATCTCAATTGACTAGAATAAATATGTAACTTTAAAAGTTGAATATGTTCTGAAATGACTCTCCCTGGAAATATTTTCTAAATGACAAAAACCTGACTTTGCAACAGTATGTAGACTTTTTTTTATATCCACTGTATCTATATAAATCTTATAAAGTGAATAATCAGTACAAAGAAATAAAAATGGCTAAAGACAAAAAGGCAGAGATAAACATTTTGTAATATAAACTACAAGTCAGGAAAATCGCTATTAAAGTAAGATAGTGATATTATAAACCTACTTTACAAATATTACTTTATCCTTAGCATATCAAGTATTAGAGTAAGGGAAAAGTTACATTATGATTGTCTTTTATAATCTGTATGAAACAAAAGCAAAAACTACCCACATTTCTGTTCTTTATTGAACACATTTATAAACCAAAAATAATGTTTGGATTGCAGCTGTATTCTTTGACTTTACAGATGCAAGTTGTGTTGCTTAAAAACTGTGATTTTTCTTTTATTGGAACATAGGAGAGAACATTGTGAAATCATGCCAGCTGTAAACTGGCATTTAGAGACATTGTTCTTTGGGAAAGGAGGGAAATTAAAAGGAGTCATGTCAAAATGTTTGCATTAATAAATACAGGCTTTGAGCTTTTATTTGAAACATTGCTCATTATGCCTTTTTCATGCACATTTAGCAACAGGTCAGAAAATAGGAATGAGTCATTTAATTTAACCCCTTCATGACCCAGCCTATTTTGACCTTAACCCCTTCATGACCATGGGATTTTTCGTTTTTCCGTGTTCGTTTTTCACTCCCCTCCTTCCCAGAGCCATAACTTTTTTATTTTTCCGTCAATTTGGCCATGTGAGGGCTTATTTTTTGCAGGACGAGTTGTACTTTTGAATGACATCATTGGTTTTAGCATGTCGTGTACTACAAAACGGGAAAAAAATTCCAAGTGCGGTGAAATTGCAAAAAAAGTGCAATCCCACACTTGTTTTTTTGTTTGGCTTTTTTGCTAGGTTCACTAAATGCTAAAACTGACCTGTCATTATGATTCTCCAGGTCAGTACGAGTTCATAGACACCTAACATGACTAGGTTATTTTTTATCTAAGTGGTGAAAAAAAATTCCAAACTTTGCTAAAAAAAAAAAAAAAAAAAAATTGCGCCATTTTCCGATACCCGTAGCGTCTCCATTTTTCGTGATCTGGGGTCGGTTGAGGGCTTATTTTTTGCGTGCCGAGATGACGTTTTTAATGATAGCATTTCAGTGCAGATACGTTCTTTTGATCGCCCGTTATTGCATTTTAATGCAATGTCGTGGCGACCAAAAAAACGTAATTCTGGCGTTTTGAATTTTTTTCCCGCTACACCATTTAGCGATCAGGTTAATGCTTTTTTTTAGTTGATAGATCGGGCGATTCTGAGCACGGCGATACCAAATATGCGTAGATTTTATATTTTTTTAATTGATTTATTTTGATTGGGGCGAAAGGGGGGTGATTTAAACTTTTATATTTTTTTTATTTTTTTCACATTTTTTTTAACTTTTTTTTTTACTTTTGCCATGCTTCAATAGCCTCCATGGGAGGCTAGAAGCTGGCACAGCACGATCGGCTCTGCTACATAGCAGCGATCTGCTGATCGCTGCTATGTAGCAGAATTGCACGTGTGCTGTGAGCGCCGACCACAGGGTGGCGCTCACAGCGACGGGCGAGCAGTAACCATAGAGGTCTCAAGGACCTCTATGGTTACAATGGAGACGCATCGCCGACCCCCGATCATGTGACGGGGGTCGGCGATGACTTAATTTCCGGCCGCCCGGCCGGAAGCGGTAGTTAAATGCCGCTGTCTGCGATTGACAGCGGCATTTAACTAGTTAATAGGTGCGGGCAGATCGCGATTCTGCCCGCGCCTATTACGGGCACATGTCAGCTGTTCAAAACAGCTGACATGTCCCGGCTTTGATGCGGGCTCACCGCGGAGCCCTGCATCAAAGCAGGGGATCTGACCTCAGACGGTATAGTACGTCCGAGGTCAGAAAGGGGTTAAAGACCTTGCCGTTTTTTGCAATTCTGACCAGTGTCCCTTTATGAGGTAATAACTCAGGAACGCTTCAACGGATCTTAGCGGTTCTGAGATTGTTTTTTCATGACATATTGGGCTTCATGTTAGTGGTAAATTTAGGTCAATAAATTCTGCGTTTATTTGTGATAAAAACGGAAATTTGGCGAAAATTTTGAAAATTTTGCAATTTTCACATTTTGAATTTTTATTCTGTTAAACCAGAGAGTTATGTGACACAAAATAGTTAATAAATAACATTTCCCACATGTATACTTTACATCAGCACAATTTTGGAAACAAAATTTTTTTTTGCTAGGAAGTTATAAGGGTTAAAATTTGACCAGCGATTTCTCATTTTTACAACGAAATTTACAAAACCATTTTTTTTAGGGACCACCTCACATTTGAAGTCAGTTTGAGGGGTCTATATGGCTGAAAATACCCAAAAGTGACACCATTCTAAAAACTGCACCCATCAAGGTACTCTAAACCACATTCAAGAAGTTTATTAACCCTTCAGGTGCTTCACAGCAGCAGAAGCAACATGGAAGGAAGAAATGAACATTTAACATTTTAGTCACAAAAATTATTTTTAGCAACAATCTTTTTATTTTCCCAATGGCAAAAAGGAGAAACTGAACCACGAAAGTTGTTGTCCAATTTGCCCTGAGTACGCTGATACCTCATATGTGGGGGTAAACCACTGTTTGGGCGCACGGCAGGGCTTGGAAGGGAAGGAGCGCCATTTGGCTTTTTGAATGAAAAATTGGCTCCACTCTTTAGCGGACACCATGTCACGTTTGGAGAGCCCCCGTGCGCCTAAAAATTGGAGCTCCCCCACAAGTGACCCCATTTTGGAAACTAGACGCCCCAAGGAACTTATCTAGATGCATAGTGAGCACTTTGAACCCCCAGGTGCTTCACAAATTGATCCGTAAAAATGAAAAAGTACTTTTTTTCACAAAAAAATTCTTTTAGCCTCAATTTTTTCATTTTCACATGGGCAACAGGATAAAATGGATCCTAAAATTTGTTGGGCAATTTCTCCTGAGTACACCAATACCTCACATGTGGGGGTAAACCACTGTTTGGGCACATGGTAAGGCTCGGAAGGGAAGGAGCGCCATTTGACTTTTTGAATGGAAAATTAGCTCCAATTGTTAGCGGACACCATGTCGCGTTTGGAGAGCCCCTGTGTGCCTAAACATTGGAGCTTCCCCACAAGTGACCCCATTTTGGAAACTAGACCCCCCAAGGAACTTATCTAGATGCATATTGAGCACTTTAAACCCCCAGGTGCTTCACAGAAGTTTATAACGCAGAGCCATAAAAATAAAAAATAATTTTTCTTTCCTCAAAAATGATTTTTTAGCCTGGAATTTCCTATTTTGCCAAGGGTAATAGGAGAAATTGGACCCCAAATGTTGTTGTCCAGTTTGTCCTGAGTACGCTGATACCCCATATATGGGGGTAAACCACTGTTTGGGCGCACGGCAGGGCTCGGAAGGGAAGGCACGCCATTTGGCTTTTTAAATGGAAAATTAGCTCCAATCATTAGCGGACACCATGTCACGTTTGGAGAGCCCCTGTGTGCCTAAACATTGGAGATCCCCCACAAATGACCCCATTTTGGAAACTAGACCCCCAAAGGAACTAATCTAGATGTGTCGTGAGGACTTTGAACCCCCAAGTGCTTCACAGAAGTTTATAACGCAGAGCCATGAAAATAAAAAAAAAAATATATTTTCTCAAAAATGATCTTTTAGCCTGCAATTTTTTATTTTCCCAAGGGTAACAGGAGAAATTTGACCCCAAAAGTTGTTGTCCAGTTTCTCCTGAGTACGCTGATACCCCATATGTGGGGGTAAACCACTGTTTGGGCACATGCCGGGGCTCGGAAGTGAAGTAGTGACGTTTTGAAATGCAGACTTTGATGGAATGCTCTGTGGGCATCACGTTGCGTTTGCAGAGCCCCTGATGTGGCTTAACAGTAGAAACCCCCCACAAGTGACCCCATTTTGGAAACTAGACCCCGAAAGGAACTTATCTAGATGTGTGGTGAGCACTTTGAACCCCCAAGTGCTTCCAGAAGTTTATAATGCAGAGCCGTGAAAATAATAAATACGTTTTCTTTCCTCAAAAAAAATAATTTAGCCCAGAATTTTTTATTTTCCCAAGGGTTACAGGAGATATTGGACCCCAAAAGTAGTTGTACAGTTTCTCCTGATTACGCTGATACCCCATGTGTGGAGGTAAACCACTGTTTGGGCACACGTCGGGGCTCAGAAGGGAAGTAGTGACTTTTGAAATGCAGACTTTGATGAAATGGTCTACGGGCGTCACGTTGCGTTTGCAGAGCCCCTGGTGTGCCTAAACAGTAGAAACCCCCCACAAGTGACCCAATTTTAGAAACTAGACCCCCCAAGGAACTTATCTAGATATGTGGTGAGCACTTTGAACCCCCAAGTGCTTCACAGACGTTTACAACGCAGAGCCGTGAAAATAAAAAATCATTTTTCTTTCCTCAAAAATGATGTTTTAGCAAGCATTTTTTTATTTTCACAAGGGTAACAGGAGAAATTGGACCCCAGTTGCGCAGTTTATCCTGAGTATGCTGGTACCCCATATGTGGGGGTAAACCACTGTTTGGGCACACATCGGGGCTCGGAATTGAGGGAGCACCATTTGACTTTTTGAATACGAGATTGGCTGGAATCAATGGTGGCGCCATGTTGCATTTGGAGACCCCTGATGTGCCTAAACAGTGGTAACCCCTCAATTCTAACTCCAACACTAACCCCCACACACCCCTAACCCTAATCCCAAATGTAGCCATAACCCTAATCACAACCCTAACCACAACCCTAATTCCAACCCTAACCCTAAGGCTATGTGCCCACGTTGCGGATTCGTGTGAGATTTTTCAGCATCATTTTTGAAAAATCCGCGGGTAAAAGGCACTGCGTTTTACCTGCGGATTTTCCGCGGATTTCCAGTGTTTTTTGTGCAGATTTCACCTGCGGATTCCTATTGAGGAACAGGTGTAAAACGCTGCGGAATCCGCACAAAGAATTGACATGCTGCGGAAAATACAACACAGCGTTTCCGCGCGGTATTTTCCGCACCATGGGCACAGCGGATTTGGTTTTCCATGGTACTGTAAACCTGATGGAACACTGCTGCGAATCCACAGCGGCCAATCCGCTGCGGATCCGCAGCCAAATCCGCACCGTATGCACATAGCCTAATTCTAAAGGTATGTGCACACGCTGCGGAAAACGCTGTGGATCCGCAGCAGTTTCCCATGAGTTTACAGTTCAATGTAAACCTATGGGAAACAAAAATCGCTGTACACATGCTGCGAAAAAACTGCACGGAAACGCAGCGGTTTACATTCCGCAGCATGTCACTTCTTTCTGCGGATTCCCTAACCCTACCCCTAACCCTACCCCTAACCCTAACCCTACCCCTAACCCTAACCCTAGCCCTAGCCCTAACCCTAACCCTAGCCCTAACCCTAATCCTACCCCTAACCCTACCCCTAACCCTATTCTAACATTAGTGGAAAAAAAAAATTCTTAAGTTTTTTATTGTCCCTACCTATGGGGGTGACAAAGGGGGGGGGGTCTTTTATTATTTTTTTTATTTTGATCACTGAGATATAATCTATCTCAGTGATCAAAATGCACTTTGGAACGAATCTGCCGGCTGGCAGATTCGGCGGGCGCACTGCGCATGCGCCCGCCATTTTGGAAGATGGCGGCGCCCAGGGAGAAGACGGACGGACCCCGGCAGGATCGGTAAGTATGACGGGGGGGGGAGCACGGGGGGGGGATCGGAGCATGGGGGGGGGATCGGAGCGCGGGAGGGGTGGAACGGAGCACGGGGGGGTGCATTGGAGCATCGGGGGGTGGATCGGACTGCAGGGGGGGTGGATCGGACTGCAGGGGGGGTGGATCGGAGTGCAGGGGGGGTGGTTGGAGCACGGGGGAGGGTGATTGGAGCACGGGGGAGCGGCGCACAGGACGGAGGGGAGCCGGAGCAGTGTACCCGACAGATCGGGGGGCTGGGGGGGCGATCGGTGGGGTGGGGGCACATTAGTGTTTCCAGCCATGGCCGATGATATTGCAGCATCGGCCATGGCTGGATTGTAATATTTCACCAGTTTTTTAGGTGAAATATTACAAATCGCTCTGATTGGCAGTTTCACTTTCAACAGCCAATCAGAGCGATCGTAGCCACGGGGGGGTGAAGCCACCCCCCCTGGGCTAAACTACCACTCCCCCTGTCCCTGCAGATCGGGTGAAATGGGAGTTAACCCTTTCACCCGATCTGCAGGGACGCGATCTTTCCATGACGCCACATAGGCGTCATGGGTCGGATTGGCACCGACTTTCATGAAGCCTACGTGGCGTCATGGGTCGGGAAGGGGTTAAATTTAAAGCAAAAGTAATGCAGCGCCCCAGGGTCCTGGTTGTTGCAGTAATGTCATTCTTCCACCAGGGGGAGTGGTGTTACGTCTGAAGGCAATAAAGGAGATCACCTTACCAGGTATCACAAACCGCACTCCAGGCCGCCAGGGGGAGCCATGCTTCTATCTATTAGGGCACTCCTCGCAACTAGGTAAAACTGGTAGTCTGGACAGGAAGTGAGGGAGAAGCTGGCTGGAGTGAGCCAGATGCAGACTGAGGTCTGTGGAGGACGAGGGTCCACGTAGCTGCGCCTGCCCCACGTGCGGCAGCATCCTAAGAAAGAGATATCAGAAGGGAATTGTCTTGTAGTGAGTGAGAAACTAAGTCATAGCAAAGGAGAGGAAACCAGAAGGAGTTCTGCCCTGTAAAAGGCTGCCTCCTTTCTGAGGCGCAGAAGCAAGTAGCCAGAACACCAAGGGAGTAAGGATCTCTATGCTTTACTTCAGAGACTGGCAGGACAGTTAATTCCACGTTGGCTGCCCGACCTTATACCCAGGAGGCACGGTGGCAACTTTTGGGGGCCGGGGCGTGATAGAGTCCCTGTAAAATGCCTCAGGCCATCAGTCATACAGGTTTGTCCTATCCTATCCATCAGGGGGACAGAGAGAAAGAGACATTACATCTGCAATAGTTGTGAGGACCTCACCGAGAAGCTCAGCAAGGAGGGACTACAATAAACAGGTGCTAGAGGAAGGCCACTGAATTCCACCTGGATAAGGTGGATAACTCTGGATTTGCCTTTGGACCGGCTGGACTCTGCCTGCCCTGTGATCTGGTGCCCTGGACTGTGGATGCTGAAGCCTTCCGTAAAGGTAAAGAGACTGCAACCTTGTGTCCTCATTATTCACTGCACCTTACATCATCCACCACCCAACATCTCCACTCTGGGAAGCCCTGGGGACATACTTCACCTGTGGGAAGGTAAACTATCTAGCTGCCATAACATCACCCCAGCAGACCCCTAAGCAGCATCGGTCACCCTGACCAAATACCACAGGTGGCTTCAAGAACACTATTCTCATTGAAACTCTTCATTTGATTGGATGATCCCCTCTCGCCCATCGAGAACCGAAGAACCCGGTACCGAGTACCCCATTGCCCTAACGTGGGTGCGCTCCAAATCTTGGCGTCACGAACACGATCTACTTAAGCCTGAAAATCGGGTCATGTGCGCCTAAGAACTGTGCCAGAATCGTATTTGAACTGTGATTTAATTAAGGACCGCGTAGCACCATTTACCGCCAAAATTCCCACCTAAACCTCTGCCATTACAGCACCATGTGGCGTGCAGGAGGAGTGGGGCGTGTTGTCATGGGCGTAGCCTGGAAGAAGGACACGAAAGTGGAGCCGGCCCCTCACAGATACTACTATTTCTGGGAGATATGCCCATCAACAAGAAAGGTCCGCCTCCTGATCTTGAATGGTGGAGGAAGAAGAAACCACCCTCCGGAAGGGGAGGGGCAGGAATCACTGGATGCCATTAGGCAGTTGGCAACATGGCGAGCGGAGGTTGCCCGGAAGAGGGGGAGAAAACCCATAGCCCTCCTGGCCAATGGGAACCGAGCAAGACCATGCCAGGCTGCATGAACCAGGAGGTTCTTGGGGCGGAAGTAGACGAACTATGTTGGCAGCTCCGGAGTTTTTGGCATCACGTAACCACCAGCAGTGACGAGCAGTGGCGCAGCCAGCCACCGGAACCCTAGCCTGCAGAGGAGGAGACCGGTCACTGGAGACGCCACGGAGGCAGGTAATGACACCAACCCTGCCCAGGTAGCCGAGGAGCCCCTGCTAGTGGCCGTATACTCACCCCCACCACCACCACCTGGCCGGCTGTGTAGCCACCTAGAGTGGGAAAGGCCTTGTGAGACCCTGAGGACCTCCGACGTCACGCTGCAGCCCACGAAACAAGCTGTGAACATCCAAGGTGAGTGGGTGACGTTCAAATGGACCCACGCCACCACTAACCTGATCAGGTTCCCGGGAGAGGCCCAGCCAGAGGGAGAGAAGATTGAGGTGGTCTAATTAGCAGAATACCAACATCAGGAAACCTTCCGGCGAGAACAGCAGGAGAGGGAGACAGAGCGCCGACGTCAGGCTGATCGCGAGAAAGACCTGCAGGCCAAAGCCCAGGCCTGGCAGATGAGTCAGGAGGACTGGGGCCTGCAGCGTTGTGGAACCGTTGTGACATTTTGCCTGCACGGGGGTTGGGGCTTTATTAAGGAGCCCGGCCTCTATCCTGAGATGCTTGTGAACCGGCGTGATGTGGTGGCGCACCTCATGGAGGGATACCCAGGCCGGGATTTCTACCCTGGTGACCGTGTCACATATATGTGCCATTGGGGAGACAAAGGATGGTATGCTCTCCATGTCCACAAATATAAACTGGAAACCACCGCAGCGCCACCCCTGATCCCGCACCCAGAGAAACTCTGCAAGTCCCACCTGAACAGGTGACCCCTGTACCGGTCACCATGTGTTCCAAGTGCACCCAATCATCTGTGGCACGGAGGACTGTCAGTACACAGACTCCCATCAGGAGTGCGGATGCACTCTATGTAGTACCTGGTAGTCTTCGGTATCCAAAGGGCTACCCCCGCCGGTACTACCTCTTGAATTATTCGAATAAACCTCGAAAAACCTGACAAATGTAAATAGTTCTTTTAGAGACATTGTGTGATAGAAATATGTATATCATGTAGATCTCACTTGCATGTATACGCCTTTAAATCATATATATATATATATATTCCTATAAATCACATATACTTACACAAAGCAAATATATCTATCTATCTACTCAGCTACTTTATAATCAATTGCTTAAAATGGCTGACATAAACTAATATAAGCCAGACAGACTGTTCGGTGTTTTCCACCCAAAAAGCAGAAGAACTCCAGATGTATTAAGTGCTGATGAGTTGTTTCAACTGAGTCCTGGTCAGATGCCTCAACTTTGCCCTACATACCGAGAGCTACATTTTAGTTGCATAATCAGCAGTCATATGAGCATTAATCACAATATTCCATATATATCAGATAACCAATAACTGAATTGTATGTTAATTAACTAACCGCCCCAACCACTCCTTGCTATATGTTATTATAAAAACTATGTATCAGGAAATAAATCTCCAGTCTTTGATTGAATGTCAAGCTGTCATCACGTGTCAGACTCATTCATTCATTAAGGGCTCAGAAATAATAATTGGGAGCGGCCGCAGCACACACGGGTAGATTTATCCAACCCAAATTTCCATATCAAGTGGCGCCCAACGGCTCGGACGAAGATATCACAGGAGGGGATCCGGCTGACCGCACAGACGAGGGTGCGGGCCACGGCCTTGGCCCACGGGACGGAGACTGCAGCTCCATCAGAGTAAGGTAAGAAAATTCTATCATCTTACCTGAATGTCCCCTGTGCCCAGTCCGGGTCTGTACCTTTAGCCGGTCAGGTGTGGTCACCACCGCATTCCCAGGTAGTGTAAAAAGTCCGAGCCTGAACCTAAACCCTGGGATATAAGTCGAGGTGTCTGCTGTGTGCCGTGTATATGTTCTGTGTTTGTGTAACATCCGGGAGAAGAAAGGAACAGTGACTGTTTGTGATTGCTGGGTAACAGACCGCAGGAGGTCAAATCGCTCGATAAGTTATTGCAGGATTCCCGTGCATAGGAGGGATAGTTAATCCCGGGGTAGTTGACCCCAGGCTCCAGGCACGTGGTAGTGGTAACTTAGAGGGCTACTGCAGATTCCCGTAGTGCCGACTATCTAGTTAGATAGCTTGGACCGGGGTGGTAGAAATCCCACCTGTTGTGTTTTTCACTCAGGTGGCCCGGGCATAGGTGTGCCCAGTGCGATTGGCAGTAGTCTGTTTACCCAGCGCTTCTTGCATGTGTCACAAAATAATAAAGAGGGTGTCGAATCTCCTGGATGTCAATGTTCTTTGTCTGTTAATGTCATGTATTGTTGCTTGACTACGTAGAATTGAAAAAGAAGTTTTTTTCCTTCTCTCTCCCCGTCTGTTCTCTATTTAGAACTTCCCCTCCTCCATGCAGTTTGGAGAAATATATGCATTGTAAATCACACGGTCACAACCGTTTTTTGTCTTTTTTTTCATATTCTTTTTGTTGCTAAGTTTCCTGTTTTTGCATATATATATATGACATTTATTTGAAGAGGTGAAGCTAAATGATATCTATCATTTTTGATGTGACATACATGATTTTTGGTATAACAGCAGCTGCTGATAAAAAGGGGAAGTGTGTCTCTGACTGCATTTGAGCGCAGCGTACACAGAAAAAAATAAAAAAAAAAAAAGGAGGGGGGAGAGGAGAAGCCGTTTTAATTTTATTTTCTGTTTTTTGTTGCTTTTTTGAAGTTTTTAGACTTTTAAGTTTTTCAAAGTTTCTTCTCTTTTCTGCCTCTTCATTTTTTTTTGTTTAAAAGGGGTTTTTTTTTATTTATTTATTTTTCTTCCTTCTCTGTGAAGATCCTGAGTTTTGGATCGTGTACCCAGTTTTTTATGGTTCTTTTATGTTTTGATTTCAACATCTTGCATCAATTTTTTGAAAGCTCCCTTTTTTCTTCTACTTTTCGTGTCTTTATATACTTACCTACTTGAGATTTTTTATTGTTGTGTTTTTTATTTCTTTTTTTTTTTTTTTGCAATGGGGAATAATTTGGGCAAGCAACAGGAGAGCCTCTTGCTTCCTGATGAGAAAACGGCTCCTCAAATAGTAGCGGAGCATGAAGGTGTCAGATATGTGAAGAATTACAGGCAGCTCATGAAAGTATGTGAAATTCATCAGGGAGGCAGACTCAGAGCTGCAGAGTGGCATGATGTCTTAAAAAGAAAGAAAGGAAAGCTAGTTGATACTAACTTGCTGCCCATTGCAACAGCATGGTATAAGGTGGCTACAGACTTACAACGCTTGGGGAGCACTGAAAGATATGTGAAGGAGTCAGGAAGTGATTTTTATGTGTACAAAGTAGGGAAAGAGGTTAAACCATCAGCACCTCCCCCATATGGGGATAAAAAATATTGGGTGTGTGCAGTCTGCACCCAGCAGAATCCATTGTACAGGGAGACTTGCTCAGCATGTGGTGCGCCCCGCCCAAACTTGGTACAGGGATATGGCACTGTTACTCTGACAATGCCGGCACGGGCTGCATCAAAGAAGAAGGAATTCTCTTCTTGTCTTTCTCCTCCATCTTTTTCCTCTCCGTCTTCTGCACTGCCCTCTCCTCCTCCTCTTTCATCTCCACCTCTTTCTCCTCCTCTTTCTCTTCCTCACCCTTCTCATTATTCCGCACCTCCTCCTACACCACATCCTCCTTCTTCTTCTTCACCTCCTCCTCCTACACCACACCCACCTCCTTCACACTTTTCATCTCCTCCTCTCTCTCTCTCTCTGAAGCACTCTCCCCCTCCTCTGAATCACCCATCTTTTCCTCACTCAGTTGCTCCCTCCCACCTTTCATCTCCGCTTTCTGGGCCACACTCTCCTTCTCCTGATCTGCTGCCTGTCGGGCAGGTGCCGAGTCCAGGCAGTGTGGTGTCTCTGTATCCAGTGCTCACAGCACAAGGCACATTCTATGTTCCCAATACAGCCCAGCCTCTGACAGTCATGGTATCGGGGGAGGAGGGTGGAGATCCCCCAGTAGAAGGCACCCCCCAAGCCGCAGCAGGCTTCCCCCAGGCAAACCCAGCAGCAGGCAGCTCACGTCCGGGGACAGGGGGGGAGAGACAGGCATCAGATGTTGATCAGTATCCCCGGTCAGAGCAGCCAACATTCACACCACAATGGAACTATAATCCTCCACAGCCTCAGCAGGGTGGGAACACATCCTCTCACAAAAAGACAATATCCAAGACCGCTTATCAGCCACTGCATGACCCCAGTGCACCCTATCACAACTATTCCTCTGATGAGGATGAAGAGGGGACTTCATACATGCTTCCCAGTACTAGAAAGAAAAACCCACGGGCACCTAGGAGACAGGGGCAGATAGAAGCACCACCATTACACTATGTGCACTTCACCCCAAGTCAGGTGACCAGCATCCTCAACAATCTTCCAGATCCAGAGATGCACCCCATGCCATTCTACAGAAGAATGCAGCAGAACCAGCGCACATATGCCGCCACCTGGAATGATCTGTGGGCAGTGATGGAGATAAAGGCAGGTGATGCCTTCTGGCCAATCATGAAAGAACACTTCAAGCTTTCAGCAGATTTAGACGTACATGCCTGGGAGTCAGGGCCGAAGCTGATTGAACAACTCAGAGAATGGGCCAAAGGCAGGCTGGCTGGACAGGCCCTCAGCTTACATGACATGAGTCAGGAGAAGACAGAGACTGTGGAGAAGTTTCATGGCAGAGTAATGCAGGTTTTCCAGGACCTGGGCTTCACCATTCATGATCAGATACAAAGGCAGATGTTGGCACAGGCCTTTGTGCATGGACTCAGAGAACCAATCAAGAAGCCACTGATAGTAGCTAGACCCGAGTACAGGTCAATAGCAATGGACACCCTGCTCACCGTAGCCAAAGGGATCGAGTCCCAACCAGGAGTGCGGAAGACAACACCCCTTATGGCGGCCATAGACTCTGAAGAGCCACCGCAATACCGAGACAGAAGGAACGTCAGATGTTTCAACTGCGGCAAATTGGGTCATTACCAGAGCCGGTGCAGAGCTCCATCACAACCCAAGACCCTGCCCAGAGGAGCAATCCAAGGAGCAGACAAGGTGGACAGTGAAGCGCCCCATCCATAGGACAGGGGCAAGCCAGGTCCGCAAGACACCACGCTCCTGACATGCAAAACCCCTTCAGCAGGACCAACCCCTCAAATTACCCTGAAAGTGGATGGCGTTGTCAGGTCTTTTCTTGTGGACACTGGTGCAGCCAGAAGTGTGATGAGACATGTGGAACTCCCTGACCCTACCTGCCTATCAGAATCCTCTGTGTCTTGCGTAGGCATCGACGGTCAAGTCAGAAATTCTCAGCTTACAAAGCCTCTGAGCGTGTGCACTCAGCCAGGACACTCTATCCTGTCCCAGTTTGTGGTGTCAAGAACCTGCCCACTCAACCTACTGGGGGCAGACCTTCTACAGAAACTAAAAGCAACCATAGTGTTCCAGGAAGATGGGACCGTGACCCTTTCTTCACCTCTGACCCAGGAAGAGTCAGTCATGCTGGCAGCCTTACAGGAACCTCAAACAACCCATGAAGGCCTACCCAAGGAGGTACTGGACGTAGTACCAGAAAGTCTATGGTCTAAGGGACCCCAAGATGTGGGAAAACTTCAGGTTGCCCCGGTGCGGGTATCACTCAAGCCAGGTACTCCATATCCTCGTAAGGCCCAGTATCCCTTGTCCATCGCACAAAGTCAAGCCGTCTCAGACCAATTGAAGGTGTTCCTGGAAATAGGGGTCGTTGTCCCCTGCACCTCTCCTTGCAATACCCCGCTTTTCCCTGTCAAGAAAAAGACTGTAAAAGGAGAGCCAGCCAAGTTCAGAATGGTACATGACCTAAGAGCGGTGAATGACGCTACAGTATTTGAAACTCCAATTGTGCCGAATCCACACACCCTGCTCTCAAATGTGCCTTCCACAGCAACAGTGTTCACGGTGATCGACCTGGCAAATGCTTTCTTCAGTGTTCCCCTCCATCCAGATGACCAGTTCCTGTTTGCCTTCACGCATCAGGGGGCACAGTACACATGGGCGGTGATGCCCCAGGGGGCCCAGAACAGCCCCTCGCAATTCACCAAAGCAATGTCCACAGTTCTCGCCAACTGGATCACAGAACATGCAGAAGTGACCCTGCTACAATACGTGGACGATCTACTCCTTTGTGCAGTTGACTTTGACACGTGTAAAGCACATTCCGTGTCTCTCCTACTCTACCTGGCGAAACAACACTGCAAGGTCTCAAAGAACAAAGTCCAGTGGTGTCTGAAGCGAGTTACATTCCTTGGGCACTGCATTGCTCACCAGACTAAACACCTGACAGATGACCGGAAGACCACAGTGGAGAGGATGGCTCCCCCAACATCTCCAAAGGCACTACAAGCTTTTCTTGGTCTAGTATCGTACTGCAGAACCTGGATCCCTGATGCCTCAGTCCTAATGCAACCTCTGTATGACTGCGTTAACGTAACCCCGTTCCTGCTAACAGATGTGGCCTTCAGTTCGTTCAAGAAGCTAAAAGACTCAGTAGTCTCAGCGCCAGCACTAGGCCTACCTGACTACGAGAAGCCATTCCGTCTCTACCTGATGGAGAAAGAAGGCCATGCTACTGGAGTCCTGACACAGACTCACGGGGGAAGACAGAGACCTCTAGGCTATTTTTCAGCTCGCCTGGATCCAGTTGCAAGGGGAGCCCCCTCCTGCATGAGAGCAGTATTTGCAGCACACGCCCTCCTGGACAAAACAGCTGACATCATTCTTGGACATCCACTGGAAATCCTGGCTCCACATGACATCTCAGCAATTCTCAACCAAACACAGCCAAAACATCTCTCCACAGCAAGACATCTTCGTCTACAGTGCTCGCTACTACTGCCTGAAAACGTCACCATCTCCAGATATACAGTCCTCAACCCAGCCACTCTACTCCCACTCCCAAGGGGGGATACAGATATGGACCCTCCAGATCAAAATCTGCATGATACCTTCCACAAGGATCTGGATTTGCTCCGACCAGATGATCACGATTGCTTCAGCATCATGCAACAGGAAACAGCAGGACTACCCAATGTGGCAGAAGAGCCACTGGCCAACCCAGAGTTGATCCTCTATGTAGATGGCTCCAGATTTGCAGATGATGAAGGAAGATTTCACACGGGATGTGCAGTGACCAGCAATCAAGAAATCCTGTGGTCCAGGAGTCTGCCACCTAGCCTGTCAGCCCAAGAAGCAGAACTGATAGCGCTGACGAAGGCTTGCCAGATTGCAGAAGGCAAAACTGCGAACATTTACACCGATTCAAGGTATTCACATGGCATAGCACACGACTTCGGACCCATCTGGGCTGCAAGAGACTTCATCACAGCAAGCGGAACAACCGTAAAGCATCATGGAGCTATTAAAGACCTACTGAGCGCACTACAACTCCCAAAAATGGTGGCAGTACTGAAGGTCAAAGCACATGGAAAACTGAACACAGTAGAGGCACGGGGCAACAACATGGCAGATATGGCAGCCAAAGAAGCCGCCAAAGGAAGACAGTATGGAGAAATGGGAGAGGTCGTAGAGCCGGACGGCTACTACGTGGCAACTGAGGACAAGACACCAGATGAGATGACGTCTTGGGATCTATTCAAGAAGTTGCAAGAACAAGCCCCAAAGGAGGAAAAGGTGAATTGGATGCGGAAGGGTGCAACACATCAAGAAGGAAGGGTATACTCAATGGACTACAAACCCTGTTTACCCCGAAGCATGTACCCTATGGTGGTCCAGTGGGCACATGGGCCCACACACAGATCAAAGACACAGATGAATGATCTGATTGGTGCTTACTGGTTCGCTCCAGGGATCTCCACCCTAACAGCCAAGTTCACTAGCAGCTGTCTGACCTGCGGCAAATGCAACCCTGGAAGAATGGAGAAAGTTCCCACACATCATCTCACCAGACCGCTGTACCCCTTCCAGAGGATCCAGATAGACCACATCCAGATGCCGCCAAGTGGAGGATTCGAATATGCCCTTGTGGTCGTGGACGTGTTTTCAGGATGGCCAGAAGCTTTCCCAGTGAGGAATCAGTCAGCAAAGACTACTGCAAAGAAGCTACTCTCAGAGATCGTGTGCAGATACGGGGTCCCAGAAGTGATAGAGAGTGATCAGGGGCCCGCATTCACAGCAAACCTCACAAGGGAGATCTGGTCAGCGGTAGGGTCAGACTTAGGCCTACACACTCCCTACCACCCCCAGAGTAGCGGGAAAGTAGAAAGACTGAATGGGACACTCAAAAACAGGATGTTAAAAGTTGCCCAAGAGACACGTAAACCATGGCATGAAACACTCCCCATCGCACTGTTTAGTGTCAGGCACACTCCCCGGGGCCCAGAAAAGCTGTCACCTCATGAGATTCTGTTTGGGTCCAGCCCTCGGTTAGGGGTATTTTTCCCCCAGCAGTTGACAATGCAATATGATACTTTGTCTGCTTATGTAATTGAACTCACCAAGAAACTTGCTAACATCCATTCTCGAGTTTTTTCTTCATTACCAGATCCAGGATCGGTACCCGGTTCGCACTCCCTGAAACCAGGAGACTGGTTGTTGGTGAAGAGTTTGTGAGGAGAACTCTCGACCCCAGATTTGACGGTCCCTTCCAAGTGCTGCTGACGACACCAACCTCTGTGAAACTAGAGGGAAGGCCCACTTGGATCCACGCATCGCACTGCAAGAAAGCTCCCGTACCAGAAGATACGCCTAAGCCAGAATGATCCTGATGATGGAAAAGACAGTCAAGGAAACAACAAACCTGATGCCGCATCTCCTCCTGGACGAACCTATCTGAATTCAGATTCACCCACCTGATGGCTCCTCCAATCCTGATGACGACGAATATGTGGAACTGATTGAACAGAGTCGCCAATATGAGACCATGCATGTTTCTACCCCCGTTTAGGGACAGATCTCCTGATCGCTCATTGCGAAAGACTGTACGGTGTAGGGCGTAGACACTAGGTTTGCGTCGGATCGCTGGCAGCACAAAAGAGTTGCAGCGCTTTGGGACAGGAGGCTAGGCTTAGGGCAAGTGATATCTAAGGGGGGCTTGTGATAGAAATATGTATATCATGTAGATCTCACTTGCATGTATACGCCTTTAAATCATATATATATATATATTCCTATAAATCACATATACTTACACAAAGCAAATATATATATCTATCTACTCAGCTACTTTATAATCAATTGCTTAAAATGGCTGACATAAACTAATATAAGCCAGACAGACTGTTCGGTGTTTTCCACCCAAAAAGCAGAAGAACTCCAGATGTATTAAGTGCTGATGAGTTGTTTCAACTGAGTCCTGGTCAGATGCCTCAACTTTGCCCTACATACCGAGAGCTACATTTTAGTTGCATAATCAGCAGTCATATGAGCATTAATCACAATATTCCATATATATCAGATAACCAATAACTGAATTGTATGTTAATTAACTAACCGCCCCAACCACTCCTTGCTATATGTTATTATAAAAACTATGTATCAGGAAATAAATCTCCAGTCTTTGATTGAATGTCAAGCTGTCATCACGTGTCAGACTCATTCATTCATTAAGGGCTCAGAAATAATAATTGGGAGCGGCCGCAGCACACACGGGTAGATTTATCCAACCCAAATTGCTTTTCTTTTCCTGCCCTTTGAACCCGTCCAGGGTTATGCCTTAAAAGGGTCCTCAGTAGAGTTGAGCGACTTTTACTTTTTTAGGATCGAATCGGGTTTCGCGAAATCCGACTGTGTCAAAAGTCGGGTCGGGTGAAATCGGCCGATTATTACAAAAAGTCGAGGGCCGACCGAAACACGAAACCCAATGCAAGTCAATGGGGAATCAAAGTCGGCAGTGAGTGGAGGACAGGAAAACACCTACAATGTCCATTTTAATGCCAAAAACATCAATTCTTATTTCTTAAGCTTGTCAATCTTAACTTACTTTATAATAATAGTTAGGCATTGAAAACAGGGGGTCATTTGGATAAAGTTGTGGGGGATAGGGCTGGCTCAAGATTTTTGTGGGCCCAGGAAACGCAAAATACATCACGGCAGTGGAGCAGGGAGAGGTAAGTATTTCAACTTTGCAAGTGCTGTGATCCTGAGCAAGTAGGGGGGGGCACTTGTTGGCACTTGGCACTGGCACAGGGCCCCTCATAATACGGCAGTGTGTTTGACGGTGGGTGGCGCCTCCCACTACCAGAGACACTTTTGCATACTATGAGGGGCCCTGTGCCAGTGACGTCGCCAATGAGTATGCCCCCCCACCTGATGAAGGAACCTGCACTTTCATCTGCAACTTCCTCTTTGTCCCTGTGTAAGGTGGTATAGTATGCAGAAAGGGGAACATGACTTTCAGCAGGGCCAGATTCTGGCTGTGTAGAGTGCAAGGGGAATGTAATGGTCTGGGTCAATGTACCAGCAGATTCATCTAGCAGAGGCTTGGCAATGGGCAGGATGAGGAGGAAACACTGATATAGGCCCAAATAATAAAGTAGGCTAAATGCAGTTCAAAATTGGTAACAGGACTAAACAGGCGTCATAGCTTTGTTCAGTGGAGGACAACTGTAATGAGTGGCGCAGACACAGTTTGTAGGCCCACAATAAAAAGTAGGCTAAATGCAGTTCAAAATTGGTAACAGGACTAAACAGGCGGCATAGCTTTGTTTAGTGGAGGACAACTGTAATGAGTAGCGCAGACACAGTTAGTAGGCCCAAATACAAAAGTAGGCTAAATGCAGTTCAAAATTGGTAATAGGACTAAACAGGCGGCATTTCTTTGTTCAGTGGAGGACAACTGTAATGAGTGGCGCAGACACAGTTAGTAGGCCCAAAATAAAAAAGTTGGCTAAATGCAGTTCAAAATTGGTAACAGGACTAAAAAGTTGGCCTAGCTTTGTTCAGTGGAGGACAACTGTAATGAGTGGCGCAGACACGGCTAGTAGGCCCAAATACAAAAGTTGGCTAAAAGCAGTTCAAAATTGGTAACAGGACTAAACAGGCGGCATAGCTACATACTGTGGTGGGCTCCTCTGCTGACTAGCAGACAGTGGTAGTAGGCGCAAAGTATTAACTGGTCTAAATGGACGCCAGGGCCCCTGTATATTTTAACTATCATCGATCATTTCAACAAATTTGTATTGGCAGTGCCATTAAAGGATTTAACAGCACAGACTACACAGTGGTGGAGCAGGGAGAGGTAAATATTGCAAGTGGTAGAGCACTGTACGAGCTGGGGGGAACACTCTCTCGTGGGTGGCGATACTGGCACAGGGCCCCTCATATTATGATGGTGTGTCTGACGTTGGTTGTGCACCACCACCATCAGAGACACTTCATTGTACTATGAGGGACCCTGTGCCAGTGCCATTGCCCAAGAGTGGGCGCACCCACGTGTCCAGACAAACGGCACTCGCAGGGGTGCTTGCGCCAGGTGGTGACCACAGCCCTGTGGGGAGAGTCAGCCCATTTAGGGAGGTATAAAAATGGCCTATGGTGGACATTCAGCAGCTGCAAATGGCGGAATTGGAGAAGTCAGTAAGAGGAGGCCAAAAGCAAGACATTATTCAGGCAAGCTACGTGTCATCAGGAGAAGGTGGGGCAAAATAATTTGAAATCCATGATTGGTTAACTTTAATGAAGGTTAGATCATCAACATTCTGGGTAGGCAGACGTGTCTTTTTTTCAGTTAGTATTGAACAAGCAGCACTAAAGACTCTTTCTGATAGCACACTAGAAGCAGGGCAAGCGAGCTCCTGTAATGCATATTCTGCCAATTCAGGCCAGGTGTCTATTTTAGATGCACAGTAATCAAAGGGGAATGACCTGTGAGGGAAAACATCAATAAGGGAGGAAAAGTAGTTTGTAACCATACTGGACAAATGCTGTCTCTTGTCACTTTGAATCGATGCAGCACTACCTGTCATGTTAGTGGTCATTGCGAAATCACTCCACAACCTGGTCATAAAACCCCTCTGTCCAACCCCACTTCAGATTTGTGCACCTCTAACACCTCTGCCATGTTGCCCCCTAAAGCTCGTGTGAGAACCATCACCGCCGCTGTGTGCTGGGAATGCCTGAACCAAACGGTGTACAAGAGTTGCTTGTTTTGGTAGCCAATATTTGCTCAAGGTTATCATGTGGCATAATATATTGTAATTTTCCTTTATATCGTGGATCCAGGAGGCAGGCCAACCAGTAATCATGATCGGTAGGGTAGAGCGAAATGGATAGGTCATTTTCATAAATCGCTGACTTTTCATGAAACCCGACCCGATCCCTGTGTGGGGTTGGCCATGCGGTACGCGACCTTCACGCCAAAGTCGCATTTCATGTGACACGTTCAGCGCCATTTCTCAGCCAATGAAGGAGGACGCAGAGTGTGGGCAGCGTGATGACATGGTTCTCGGTCCTCACCATCTTAGAGAAGGGCATGGCAGTGATTGGCTTGCTTTCTGCGGTGTCACAGGGGCTATAAAGGGGCGTGCACGCCGACCGCCATCTTACTGCTGCTGATCTGAGCATAGGGAGGGGTTGCTGCCGCTTCGTCAGAAGCAGGGATAGCGTTAGGCAGGGAATATAAACCCCCAAACCGCTTGTGCTGTAGCGATTTCCACTGTCCAACACCACCTTTTCCTTGCAGGGACAGTGGAGGCTAGATTTCAGTGCATCAGCTCTGTAGCTTATTAGGCTGCCTTATAAGGCTCCCTGATAGCTGCATTGCTGTGTGTACGCCGCTGTGCAAACCAACTGCTTTTTTCAAAGCACAAATCCTGTTGTTCCTTCCTTTCTGCACAGTTATCTTGTTTGTTTGTCCACACTTTTGTGTGCAGCAGTCCTTTTTATTGCTGCCTGCCATACTTTTCTGAGATTACTGTAGGGAGGTAGTAATTGTAGTTCAGTCCCTTTTTATATATATATCTTCAAGCCACTTTCTGCCCCTGAAACTGTGTAGTGTAAAACAGTGGGCCTGTATTTTTTCTGCACTGTCCCACACCTAAGGCCGGCTTCACACTCAGCGTATGAAAATACGGTCCGTTTTTTATGGCCGTAATACGCTGAAAAGTCCCCAAAATAGTGGTCCGTAGCTCCTCCGTAGGCAGGGTGTGTCAGCGTTTTTTGCGCATGGCATCCTCCGTGTGTAATCCGTATGGCATCCGTACTGCGTGTTTTTCTCGCAGGCTTGCAAAACCGACATACGGCTATACAAGGGATCCATGTGTCAAAAAAAAAATAACATATATACTGTCTATATATATATATATATATATATATATGTCAGTAGACACATATATGTATATATATTATTACTTCATACAGCGCTAGTTAGCTTTAAAGCCGGTAATTCAATTGCCGGCTTTTGCAATCTCCTTCCTAAACCCGACATGAGATGAGACATGGTTTACATACAGTAAACCATCTCATATCCCCATTTTTTTTGCATATTCCACACTACTAATGTTAGTAGTGTGTCTATGCAAAATTTGGCCGTTCTAGCTAGTAAATTAAAGGGTTAAATGGCAGAAAAAATTGGCGCGGGCTCCCGCACAATTTTCTCTGCCAGAGTAGTAAAACCAGTGACTGAGGGCAGATATTAATAGCCTGGAGAGGGTCCATGGTTATTGCCCCCCCCCTGGCTAAAAACACCTGCCCCCAGCCACCCCAGAAAAGGCACATCTGGAAGATGCGCCTATTCTGGCACTTGGCCACTCTCTTCCCATTCCCGTGTAGCGGTGGGATATGGGGTAATGAAGGGTTAATGCCACCTTGCTATTGTAAGGTGACATTAAGCCAAATTAATAATGGAGAGGCGTCAATTATGACACCTATCCATTATTAATCCAATACTAGTAAAGGGTTAAAAAACACACACACACACATTATTAAAAATTATTTTAATGAAATAAAAACAAAGGTTGTTGTAATAATTTATTCTACGCTCAATCCAATCACTGAAGACACTCGATCTGTACCAAAAAAACAACAAAAAACAATATCCATACCTTCCGAAGATCTGTAAAGTCCAACGATGTAAATCCATCTGAAGGGGTTAAAATATTTTGCAGCAAGGAGTTCTGCTAATGCAGCGCAGCTCCTTGCTGCAAAACCCCGGAGAATGAAGGTAAAGTAGGTCAATGACCTATATTTACCTTCATTTGCGGTGAGGCGCCCTCTACTGGCTGTTCCTAGATCGTGGAAACTTTCCTAGAAAGCTCCTAGGCTCGAGTTCATATGAGGACAACCAGCAGAGGGCGCCTCTTATGAACTCGAGCCTGGGAGCTTTCTAGGATAGTTCCCACGATCTAGGAACAGCCAGCAGAGGGCGCCTCACCGCAAATGAAGGTAAATATAGGTCATTGACCTACTTTACCTTCATTCTCCGGGGTTTTGCAGCAAGGAGCTGCGCTGCATTAGCAGAACTCCTTGCTGCAAAATATTTTAACCCCTTCAGATGGATTTACATCGTTGGACTTTACAGATCTTCAGAAGGTATGGATATTGTTGTTTTTTTTTTTTGTTTTTTTGGTACAGATCGAGGGTCTTCAGTGATTGGATTGAGCGTAGAATAAATTATTACAACAACCTTTGTTTTTATTTCATTAAAATAATTTTTAATAATGTGTGTGTGTTTTTTTTAACCCTTTACTAGTATTGGATTAATAATGGATAGGTGTCATAATTGACGCCTCTCCATTATTAATTTGGCTTAATGTCACCTTACAATAGCAAGGTGGCATTAACCCTTCATTACCCCATATCCCACCGCTACATGGGAATGGGAAGAGAGTGGCCAAGTGCCAGAAAAGGCACATCTTCCAGATGTGCCTTTTCTGGGGTGGCTGGGGGCAGGTGTTTTTAGCCAGGGGGGGGGCCAATAACCATGGACCCTCTCCAGGCTATTAATATCTGCCCTCAGTCACTGGCTTTACTACTCTGGCGGAGAAAATTGTGCGGGAGCCCACGCCAATTTTTTCCGCCATTTAACCCTTTAATTTAATAGATAGAACAGCCAAACTTTGCATATACACACTACTAACATTAGTAGTGTGGAATATGAAAAAAAATGGGGATATGAGATGGTTTACTGTATGTAAACCATGTCTCATATCATGTCGGGTTTAGGAAGGAGAAAGCAAAAGCCGGTAATTTAATTACCGGCTTTCTGCTATATCGCGCTGGATGAAATAATAATATATATACATATATGTGTCTCACTGACATATATATATATATATATACCTATTCTATGTGTACACATTTGTTCTACCTATTCTACTGAAAGCTGTCAGTGTGATTTTAATGTACACCGCACTGAATTACCGGCTTTTCTCTCTAACAGCGCTGCGTATTCCTCGCAAGTCACACTGCTGGTTCGTGTGTAATCCGTATTTTTGGGGCTTCCATAGACTTTCATTGACGTTTTATTTGCGCAGTACGGTGACAAACGCAGCATGCTGCGATTTTCTACGGCCGTATAATGCTGTATAATACTGATCAGCAAAATACGGCAGATAGGAGCAGGGGCATAGAGAATAATTGTGCCGTATGTTATGCGAGTTTTACGGACGTAGTTTCTGTGCTCTTACGTCCGTAAAACTCGCTAGTGTGAGCCCGGCTTAAAAAGAGAGATTTATATTGCCAATCAGTGCATCTGTGCCAGTCCAGTCTGTTGTATCTGTCAGTCATTTTGTGCCACAGAAACAATACTGTAAAACAGTGGGCAAGATTTATTCACTAGTCTTCAATATATAAACAAAAAGGGGAGATTAATATTGGCAAATCTGTGCATCTGTGCCAGTCCAGTCTGTGGTATCGGTCTGTCATTTTGTGCCACTGAAACACTACTGTAAAACTGTGGGCCAGATTGATTCACTAGTCTCACATCCCCCCCCAAAAAGAAGGGGAGATTAATATTGGCAAATCTGTGCATCTGCGTCAGTCCTGTTAGTGGCATATCTGTCAGCCACTGTGTGCCACTGAAACTGTGTACTGTAATACAGTGGGCCTGATTTTCCCTGCACTGTCACACATCTATAAAGAGAGATTTAAATTCACAACAATTTTGCATCCACCTTGTAACAGGTTTTACAATACCAAATAACGTTTGTAAGTTTGGTTACATATTTCCAAGAATGAGGAAGTCTGGTGGAAGAGGTCGTGGCCGTGGGCGGTCATTGCCAGCTGGTAATGATGGTAGTGGTGGTGGAGCATCAGGTGGTCGTGGGAAAAAGCAATATAGCACCTAAGTCTCGAGTTGTTGAGCTAGGTTCGTCGTCTGGCTACACAAGGCCTCGAACGCTCCCTTTTTTGGGAGTAGGAAAACCGCTTTTAAAGCCGGAGCAGCAAGAACAAGTTTTGGCTTTCTTTGCTGACTCAGCCTCTAGCTCTTTCGCCTCCTCTTCTGAAACTGCTAAATGTAAAAGCAGCGCGTCGTTAGTGGATGTTCACAGTCAGGGACAAATCGCTTCCTTGTCTTCTTCACCAAGAACAACAGAGAAGGATGCGTCAGGTGACACAACGGGTTACTCCATGGAGCTTTTTACACATACCGTTCCTGGGTTAGAAAGTGAAACAGTTACCAGGCCATGCCCATTACAAGTTGAATCGGACATGGAGAGCACAGATGCACAGCCACAGCCAGATTACTATGCTGTTCCTTTGACTCAAACCAGAACATTGCCCTCACAGTGTACTGATCCAGAATCAGACCCTGATGAGACTATGGTGCCCCGTCACAAATGCTATACCACCGGCTTACACGGTGACACAAACGAAGTTGCACACGAGATAGAAGAGGAGGTCATAGATGACCCAGTTGTTGACCCCGATTGGCAGCCATTGGGGGAACAGGGTGCAGGCGGCAGTAGCTCTGAAGCGGAAGAGGAGGAGCCGCAGCAGGCATCAACCTCGCAACAGGTTCCATCTGCCAGGCCCGTATCTGGCCAAAAACGCGTAGCAAAACCAGTTGTAGGACAGAGTAGGCCATCCGGTTAAAGAAGCTAAGTCTGCAATGCCTGAAAAGGTATCCGATAGTATAAAGAGTGCAGTCTGGCATTTTTTTTAAACAACATCCAAATGATCAGCGCAAAGTCATCTGCCAAAAATGTTCAACTACCTTAAGCAGAGGTCAGAATCTTAAAAGTCTAAATACAAGTTGCATGCGTAGACATTTAAACACCATGCATTTGCAAGCCTGGACTAACTACCAAACGTCCCATAACTTTGTAGCGCCCTCTCACAATGAAGCTAGTCAACAACGCTACATCACTTCCCTCACTGTAAGCCCACCGTTTACCACACCACGTGCAGTAAATGTGCAGGTTTCGTCGCCAGGCCAAAGCAGCCAGGGAATCACCAGGTTCGTGGTAGGAAACACTGCATGTAGGGCACTAGCAAGAATACCATCTCCAACCCTCTCTCAGTCTGCCATGTCCACCGGCACCCCCGCTAGTTCCACGATCTGCAGCTCTTCAGTCCAGCTCACCCTACATGAGATTCTCATTAGGAAAAGGAAGTACTCTTCCTATAAAGGGAGATTTAAATTCACAACAAGTTAACGTACACCTTCTAACTGGTTTCACAGTACCATATAATGTTTGTTAGTTTGATTACATTTTTCCAAGAATGAGGAAGTCTGGTGGAAGAGGTCGTGGCCGTGGGCGGTCATTGCCAGCTGGTAATGATGGTAGTGGTGGTGGAGCATCAGGTGGTCGTGGATAAAAGCAATATAGCACCTAAGTCTTGAGTTGTTGAGCCAGCGTCATTGTCTGGCTACACAAGGCCTCGAACGCTCCCATTTCTGGGAGTAGGAAAACCGCTTTTAAAGCCGGAGCAGCAGGAACAAGTTTTGGCTTTCCTTGCTGACTCTGCCTCTTGCTCTTTCGCCTCCTCTTCGGAAAGTGCAAAATTTAAAAGCAGCGAGTCGTCAGTGGATGCTCCCGGTCAGGAACAAGTCGCTTCCTTGTGTCCTTCACCCAGAACAACAGAGAAGGATGCGTCATGCGACACAACGGGTTACTCCATGGAGCTGTTTACACATACCGTTCCTGGGTTAGAAAGGGAAATTGTTAACAGGCCATGCCCATTACAAGATGAATCGGACATGGAGTGCACAGATGCAGAGCCACAGCCAGATTATTATGCTGTTCCTTTGGCTCACATCACAACATTGCCCTTGCAGTGTATTGATCCAGAATCTGACCCAGATGAAACTATGGAGCCCCGTCACGAACGCTTTAGCACCGGCTTACACGGAGGCACAGAGGAAGGTGCACAGGACATAGAAGAAGAGGTCATAGATGACCCAGTTCTTGACCCCGATTGGAAGCCATTGGGGGAACAGGGTGCAGCCGGCAGTAGCTCTGAAGCGGAGGAGGAGGAGCCACAGCAGGCAACAACATCGCAACAGGTTCCATTTGGCAGGCCCGTATCTGGCCAAAAACGTGTGGCTAAACCAAAACCAGTTGTAGGACAGCGTGGACATCCGGTTAAAGTAGCTCAGTGTGCAATGCCTGAAAAGGTATCCAATAGTAGGAAGAGAGCAGTCTGGCATTTTTTTAACCAACATCCAAATGATGAGTGCAAAGCCATCTGTAACAAATGCTCAAGGACCTTCAGCAGAGGTCAGAATGTTAAAAGTCTAAATACAAGTTGCATGCGTAGACATTTAAACACCATGCACTTGTAATCCTGGACTAACTACCAAACCTCCCTTAACGTTGTTGCACCCTCTCACAATGAAGCTAGTCAGCAACGCTACATCCCTTCCCTCACTGTAAGCCCAACGTTTACCACACCACCTGCAGAAAATGTGGAGTTTTCGTCGGAAGCCCAAATCAGTCAGGGAATCACCAGGTTCTTGGTAGGAAACACTGTATGTAGGCCAACAGCAAGAATACCATCACCAACCCTCTCTCAGTCTGCCATGTCCACCGGCACCCCCGCTAGTACCACCATATGCAGCTCTCCAGTCCAGCTTACCCTACAAGAGAATCTCGTTAGGAAAAGGAAGTACTCATCGTCTCATCAGCGTACACAGGGTTTGAATGCCCACATTGCTAGACTAATCTCGTTAGAGATGATGCCCTACCGGTTAGTTGAAAGCGAAGCTTTCATAGCCCTGATGGACTGCTATATCACGCTACGAGCTACCCAGTCGACAATTCTTTTCGAGAAAAGCCATCCCAGCCCTCCACCAGCACGTAAAAAACCGCATTGTCCATGCACTCAGGCAATCTGTGAGTAGAAAGGTGCACCTGACAACAGATGCATGAACCAGTAGGCATGGCCAGGGGCGTTACGTGTCCATCACTGCACATTGGGTTAATGTGCTAGATGCCGGGTCCACAGGGGACAGCAAATATTGGGACAGTTCTGCCTAGCCCATGGTCTAGGAAACAGTTGGCTCTAGGCGTTGGCCCCCCTCCTCCTCCTCCTCGTCCTCGAGCAGAAGCGACAGCTCGTCCACAGACCGCAGTCGCACGACCACTCCATCCGCAGCTGTCACTGTTGCACACGAGGTGTCCCATTATGGAACAGCTAGTGGCAAGCGTCAGCAGGCTGTATTGGCAATGAAGTGTTTGGGCGACAACAGACACACCGCGGAAGTTCTGTCCGAGTTCTTGCAGCAAGAAACTCAGTCATGGCTGGGCAGTGTACATCTTGAGGCAGGCAAGGTAGTGAGTGATAACGGAAGGAATTTTATTGCTGCCAAAGCCCTTTCGCAACTGAAACACATTCCTTGCCTGGCTCACACGTTAAACCTGGTGGTGCAGTGCTTCCTGAAAAGTTATCCGGGGTTACCCGACCTGCTCCTGAAGGTGTGCAGACTTTGCTTGCACATTCGCCGTTCGCCCGTACACTCCAGCCATATGAAGAACCATCAGTGATCTTTGAACCTTCCCCAGCATCGCCTAATCATCGATGTTGCAACAAGGTGGAACTCCACACTGCACATGCTTCAGAGACTGTGCGAACAGAGGCGTGCTGTTATGTATTTGTGGGAGGATACACATACACGGGCAGGCAGTTGGATGGCAGACATGGAGTTGTCAGGTGTGCAGTGGTCGAAGCTATAAGACCTCTGTCAAGTCCTTCAGTGCTTTGAGGAATGCACATGGCTGGTTAGTGCAAACAATGCCATAATAAGCATGAGCATCCCCCTAATGCGTCTGCTGATGCAAAGTTTGACGCACATAAAGTAGCAGGCGTCTGCAACCGAGGACGAGGGAAGCCATGATGACAGTCAGCCATTGTCTGGTCAGGGAAGTCTACTGGACGAGGTGACGGGCGAAGAGGAGGAGGATGATGGGGATGAGTTTATTTTATGGCTGCCATAGCCCTTTCAGAACTTAAAAACATACCTTGCCTGGCTCACACCTTGAACCTGGTGGTGCAGTGCTTCCTCAAAAATTATCCGGAGTTACCAGCCCTGCTCCTGAAGGTGCAAAGACTTTGCTCGCACATCCGCCGGTCGCCCGTACACTCCAGCCGTATGCTGAACCATCAGGGATTGCTGAATCTTCCCAAGCACCACCTAATAATCGACGTTGCAACAGAGTGGAACTCCACACTGCACATGGTTCAGAGGCTGTGCGAACAGAGGTGTGCTGTAATTAATTTGAGGGAGGATACACATACACGGGCAGGCAGTTGGATGGCAGACATGGAGTTGTCTGGTGTGCAGTGGTCGAAGCTCCAAGACCTCTGTCAAGTCCTTCAGTGTTTTGAGGAATGCACACGGCTGGTAAGTGCAGACGACGCCATCATAAGCATGAGCATCCAATTAATGCATCTGCTGATGCAAAGTTTGACACACATTAAGGAGCTGGCGTCTGCAACCAAGGAGAAGGGAAGCCTTGATGACAGTCAGCCATTGTCTGCTCAGGGAACTCTCCTGGACAAGGTGGCGGACGAAGAGGAGGAGGATGATGGGGATGAATATTTATGGGAGGAGGAAGCTTCACAGGGGGCAATAGAAACTGGTGACATTGCAAGGCCAGGTTCAGGGTTTTTGAGGGAGGCAAGTGACGTTGATTTGCCCGAAAGTGCTCCTCAACCCAGCACAAGCAGTGAATTGACAACTGGAACATTGGCTCACATGGCGGATTCCTAAAAAGGAACCCCCGCATTATAAAAATGATGACCGATGACGATTGCTGGTTGGCCTGCCTCCTAGATCCACGCTATAAGGGGAAACTGCAAAACATCATGCCACATGAGAACCTTGAACAAATATTGGCAACCAAACAAGCAACTCTTGTTGACCATTTGATTCAGGCATTCCAGAACACAGCGCCGGTGATGGTTCTCACACGAGCTGCAGGGGGCAACAGGGCAGAGGTGTTAGAGGTGCACAAATCAGAAGTGGCATTGGACAGAGGGGTTTTCTGACCAGGTTGTGGAGTGATTTCGCAATGACAGCAGACAGGACAGGTACTGCAGCATCAATTCAAAGTGACAGGAGACAACATTTGTCCAGTATGGTTACTAACTATTTTTCCTCCCCTATCGATGTTCTCCCTCGCCCGTCATTCCCATTTGATTACTGGGCATCCAAAATAGACACCTGGCCTGAATTGTCCGCATATGCATTGCAGGAGCTCGCTTGCCCAGCAGCTAGTGTGCTATCAGAAAGAGTATTCAGTGCTGCTGGTTCAATACTGACCGAAAAAAAGACTTGTCTGGTTACCCAAAATGTTGATGATCTAACCTTCATTAAAATGAACCACTCATGGGTTTCTAATTATTTTTCCCCACCTTTCCCGGCTTACACCTAGCTTTTCTTTAAAAAGGTTTTGCTTTTGGACTGGTCTTACTGAGTGTTCCAATTTCTCCATTTGCAGATGCTGTATGTCCAGCATACGACACGTTTACACCTCCCTAAATGGGCTGACTCCCCCCACGGGGCCGTGGTCTCGCCACTTGGCGAAAGCACCCGTGAGAGTGCCTTTTTTTTCTGAAGAGGTGGGTGTGCCCACTTTTGGTCGATGAAGAAAACGAATCACTGCACACGTCAGAACAAGTCAATTTGGTTGAAGTGGAAGTTTTTTATTCAAGGTGCAAAAAAAATTCGAGGACGTAACAAGGCAACAGTGTAGACTCTAACGTTTCGGCCACAACCGTGGCCTTGGTCACAGAGTGGTGCTGAAAAAACGGAAAAAAACGTATAAACAGACAATATATACAATGATAGACAAAATATATACAAAATATATACAAAATAATGGTTGCTCAGTGTGGAATAACAAACCACATCTTGAGCCATAGGGGAACTGGAACTCATGTCAATAGAACTACTAGAATGAGTAGAAAAAGTTTGTAACCAACTTGTCATAAGTGTACGTATAAGGCCAAAAAGACAAAGCAAAGGGTCCTACAGGAGTTAGTACAGATATAAATCAAAAAAAGAGAGATATGGATCGAGTCTAACAGCAGGAGGACAGGATGAAAACACATACCCTCGGTGGTAGTCCAAATCGTATCGTATGGTCAATACAGTATTCAAAAAAGGGGGTACGGCCCCGTGATACCCTATTGAGGCAATAAGAAAGCAAAACAAATCACATACAGGTGTATGAACTGGCTTGTAAAAATTGCAAGCTGGAATGGTATATGTGATCAGACCCTCAGGTGAAATCTACGAGGATAGATACAAAAGTAAAAGGTATTTACCCAGATGGATGTCACCGGTACTTAACGGTAAAACTATGCGCAGTAGAGGTACACTAGTCCAATGTGGGCACACATTGGACTAGTGTACCTCTACTGCGCATAGTTTTGCCGTTAAGTACCGGTGACATCCATCTGGGTAAATACCTTTTGCTTTCTTATTGCCTCAATAGGGTATCACGGGGCCGTACCCCCTTTTTTGAATACTGTATTGACCATACGATACGATTTGGACTACCACCGAGGGTATGTGTTTTCATCCTGTCCTCCTGCTGTTAGACTCGATCCATATCTCTCTTTTTTTGATTTATATCTGTACTAACTCCTGTAGGACCCTTTGCTTTGTCTTTTTGGCCTTATACGTACACTTATGACAAGTTGGTTACAACCTTTTTCTACTCATTCTAGTAGTTCTATTGACATGAGTTCCAGTTCCCCTATGGCTCAAGATGTGGTTTGTTATTCCACACTGAGCAACCATTATTTTGTATATATTTTGTATATATTTTGTCTATCATTGTATATATTGTCTGTTTATACGTTTTTTTTCCGTTTTTTCAGCACCACTCTGTGACCAAGGCCACGGTTGTGGCCGAAACGTTAGAGTCTACACTGTTGCCTTGTTACGTCCTCGAATTTTTTTTGCACCTTGAATAAAAAACTTCCACTTCAACCAAATTGACTTGTTCTGACGTGTGCAGTGATTCGTTTTCTTCAGGTATTGGGGGTCAGCTGACTCCGTTCACTTGCACCGTCCACATCCCATCTACAGTCGAGTGCTAGCTCTTTGTTTATTTCACTTTTGGTCGATGGCATTGGTACCGGGTCCCTCATAGTACAATGAAGTGTCTCTGGCGGTGGTGGTGCGCACCCAACGTCAGACACACCGTTGTACCATGAGGGACCTTTGGCCAGTACCGCCGGGCACGAGAGAGTGCCCCCCACCCCCCAGCTCAAACTGTGCTCTACCACTTGCAAAATTATCTGTCACTGCTCCACCGCTGTTTAGTCTATGCGGTGAAATCCTTCAATGCCTGGCACTGACAATACCAATTTGTTGACATGTATGATGCCACTTAAAATATTCAGTGGCCCTGTCCTACATTTACACCAGTAAATACTTTGCGCCAAATAACAATGTCTTAAAGTCAGCAGAGGAGCCCACCCCTGTACCTAAGTATGCCACCCTTTTTGGGGGGGTTTTGTTTTTTTGTGAGACATTAACATCTATGTATTCTTTTGGAGTACTAACTGTGTCAGACACTCCTTCCAATAGTCCTCCGCTGACCACACCAATGCTGCCTGTGTACCCCTGCAAGATAATTGAAACTGCATTGAGCCACCTTTTTTATGTTAGGAATACTAAGTCTGTCTGCGGTCCCTCCTTCCAATAGTCCTCCACTGACCACACCAATGCTGCCTGTGTACCCCTGGATGCTATTTAAAAGTGCATAGAGCCACCTTTTTTTATTTTAGGCCTACTAAGTCTGTCTGCGGTCCCTCCTTCCAATGGTCTTCCACTGACCACACCAATGCTGCCTGTGTACCCCCGCAAGATAATTGAAACTGCATTGAACCACCTTTTTTATGTTAGGCCTACTAAGTCTGTCTGCGGTCCCTCCTTCCAATTGTCCTCCACTGACCACACCAATGCTGACCGTGTACCCATGTAACCTTTTTTAAACCTGCATTGAGCCAACTTTGTGGTGTAAGGCCTACTAGCAGTGACTGGCTGCGCCACTCAATACAGCTGTCCTCTTAAAAAAAAGGACCTGCAATTATCAGGTTTTCAGCCTATCGGAATTTTAAAACTCCAGTGGGGCTACTAGCTTGGTTGGGGCCTACTAACAGTGTCTGCCGCTCCAATGTGTTCTCCTGGTTGCCTTTCCTGAGCTTCTATCTTCAGGCTCTTGTTAAATAGTTGTTAAATGGAACAACTGCAGTGGGGCTACTAGTTTGGTTGGGGCCTACTAACGGTGTCTGCCGCTCCTTGCTGTTCTCCTGGTTTCCTGTCCTGAACTTCCATTTTCAGGCTCTCATTAAGTAGTTGTTAATATTACACTGCATTTGGCCTACTAGTTGGGTTGGGGCCTACTAACGGTGTCTGCCGCTCCTTGCTGCTCTCCTCCACTGAACAAAGCAGTGCCGCCTGTTTACTACTGCTACCAATTTTGAACTGCATTTAGACTACTTACTGACTTGGGCCTACTCACTGTGTCAGCCTCTCATTACAGTTGTCCTCCACTGAACAAAGCAATGCCGCCTGTTTAGTCATGTTTCCAATTTTGAACTGCTTTTAGCCTACTTTTGTATTTGGGACTATATCTGTGTTTCCTCCTCATCCTGCCCATTGCCCAGCCAGTGCTAGATGACTCTGCTGGTACATTGACCCAGACCGCTACATTCCCCTTGCACGCTACACAGCCAGATTCTGACCCTGCTGAAAGTGAGGTTCCCCTTCCCGCATACTATACCACCTTAGACGGAGACAAAGAGGAAGGTGCAGATGAAAGTGCAGGTTCCTTCATCACGTCACTGGCACAGGGCCCCTCATAGTACGCAAAAGTGTCGCTGCCGGTGGGAGGCGCCCCTGCCGTGCAAACACCCCGCCGTACTTTGAGGGGCCCTGTGCCAGTGCCAATGTGAACGAGTGGGACCCCCCTGCTTGCTCAGGATCACAGCACTTGCAAAGTTGAAATACTTACCTGTTATGATTAGGCAATTCAGTACCACAGTGAACATAGAGGTCAGAGCACATACAGTGATCTGACAATAATCCAAAAACATAGAACGAGCTCTGAGACGTGGGAACTCTGTTGACCGCAATCCCTGATCCTCTCCAACAACACTAGAGGCAGCCGTGGATTGCGCCTAACGCTACCTATGCAACTCGGCACAGCCTGAGAAACTAGCTAGCCTGAAGATAGAAAATAAGCCTACCTTGCCTCAGAGAAATACCCCAAAGGAAAAGGCAGCCCCCCACATATAATGACTGTGAGTTAAGATGAAAAGACAAACATAGAGATGAAATAGATTAAGCAAAGTGAGGCCCGACTTTCTGAACAGAGCGAGGATAGGAAAGGGAACTTTGCGGTCAACACAAAACCCTAAAAACCACGCAAAGGGGGCAAAAAGACCCTCCGTACTGAACTAACGGCACGGAGGTACACCCTCTGCGTCCCAGAGCTTCCAGCAAACAAATAGATAAGCTGGACAGAAGAAAAGCAAACAAAATAGCAAAGGAAAACTTAGCTATGCAGAGCAGCAGGCCACAGGAACGATCCAGGAGGAAAACAAGTCCAATACTGGAACATTGACAGGAAGCCAGGATCAAAGCACTAGGAGGAGTTAAGTAGAGAAGCACCTAACGACCTCACCACATCACCTGAGGGAGGAAACTCAGAAGCCGCAGTACCACTTCCCTCCACCAACGGAAGCTCACAGAGAGAATCAGCCGAAGTACCACTTGTGACCACAGGAGGGAGCTCTGCCACAGAATTCACAACAGTACCCCCCCCTTGAGGAGGGGTCACCGAACCCTCACCAGAGCCCCCAGGCCGACCAGGATGAGCCACATGAAAGGCACGAACAAGATCGGGAGCATGGACATCAGAGGCAAAGACCCAGGAATTATCTTCCTGAGCATAACCCTTCCACTTAACCAGATACTGGAGTTTCCGTCTTGAAACACGAGAATCCAAAATCTTCTCCACAATATACTCCAACTCCCCCTCCACCAAAACCGGGGCAGGAGAGTCAACAGATGGAACCATAGGTGCCACGTATCTCCGCAACAATGACCTATGGAATACGTTATGTATGGAAAAAGAATCTGGAAGGGTCAGACGAAAAGACACAGGATTAAGAACCTCAGAAATCCTATACAGACCAATGAAACGAGGTTTAAACTTAGGAGAGGAAACCTTCATAGGAATATGACGAGAAGATAACCAAACCAGATCCCCAACACGAAGTCGGGGACCCACACAGCGTCTGCAATTAGCAAAACGTTGAGCCTTCTCCTGGGACAAGGTCAAATTGTCCACTACCTGAGTCCAAATCTGCTGCAACCTGTCCACCACAGTATCCACACCAGGACAGTCCGAAGACTCAACCTGTCCTGACGAGAAACGAGGATGGAACCCAGAGTTGCAGAAAAATGGCGAAACCAAGGTAGCCGAGCTGGCCCGATTATTAAGGGCGAACTCAGCCAAAGGCAAAAAGGACACCCAGTCATCCTGATCAGCAGAAACAAAACATCTCAGATATGTTTCCAAGGTCTGATTGGTTCGTTCGGTCTGGCCATTAGTCTGAGGATGGAAAGCCGAGGAAAAAGACAAGTCAATGCCCATCCTACCACAAAAAGCTCGCCAAAACCCCGAAACAAACTGGGAACCTCTGTCAGAAACTATATTCTCTGGAATGCCATGCAAACGAACCACATGCTGGAAGAACAATGGCACCAAATCAGAGGAGGAAGGCAATTTAGACAAGGGTACCAAATGGACCATCTTAGAAAAGCGATCACAGACCACCGAAATGACTGACATCTTTTGAGAAACGGGAAGATCTGAAATAAAATCCATAGAGATATGTGTCCAAGGCCTCTTCGGGACTGGCAAGGGCAAAAGCAACCCACTGGCACGAGAACAGCAGGGCTTAGCCCGAGCACAAATCCCACAGGACTGCACAAAAGTACGCACATCCCGCGACAGAGATGGCCACCAAAAGGATCTAGCCACTAACTCTCTGGTACCAAAGATTCCAGGATGACCAGCCAAGACCGAACAATGAACCTCAGAGATAACTTTATTCGTCCACCTATCAGGGACAAACAGTTTCTCCGCTGGACAACGATCAGGTTTATTAGCCTGAAATTTTTGCAGCACTCGCCGCAAATCAGGGGAGATGGCAGACACAATTACTCCTTCCTTGAGGATACCCGCCGGCTCAGACAAACCCGGAGAGTCGGGCACAAAACTCCTAGACAGAGCATCCGCCTTCACATTTTTAGAGCCCGGAAGGTACGAAATCACAAAGTCAAAACGGGCAAGAAACAGCGACCAAAGAGCCTGTCTAGGATTCAACCGTTTGGCAGACTCGAGATAAGTCAAGTTCTTATGATCAGTCAATACCACCACGCGATGCTTAGCTCCTTCAAGCCAATGACGCCACTCCTCGAATGCCCACTTCATGGCCAGCAACTCTCGGTTGCCCACATCATAATTTCGCTCAGCAGGCGAAAACTTCCTGGAAAAGAAGGCGCACGGTTTCATCACTGAGCAATCAGAACCTCTCTGCGACAAAACAGCCCCTGCTCCAATCTCAGAAGCATCAACCTCGACCTGGAATGGAAGCGAAACATCTGGTTGACACAACACAGGGGCAGAAGAAAAACGACGCTTCAACTCTTGAAAGGCTTCCACAGCAGCAGAAGACCAATTGACCACATCAGCACCCTTCTTGGTCAAATCGGTCAATGGTTTAGCAATACTAGAAAAATTGCAGATGAAGCGACGATAAAAATTAGCAAAGCCCAGGAACTTTTGCAGACTTTTCAGAGATGTCGGCTGAGTCCAATCATGGATGGCTTGGACCTTAACAGGATCCATCTCGATAGTAGAAGGGGAAAAGATGAACCCCAAAAATGAAACCTTCTGCACACCAAAGAGACACTTTGATCCCTTCACAAACAAAGAATTAGCACGCAGGACCTGAAACACCGTTCTGACCTGCTTCACATGAGACTCCCAATCATCCGAGAAGATCAAAATGTCATCCAAGTACACAATCAGGAATTTATCCAGGTACTCTCGGAAGATGTTATGCATAAAGGACTGAAACACTGATGGAGCATTGGCAAGTCCGAATGGCATTACTAGATACTCAAAATGACCTTCGGGCGTATTAAATGCAGTTTTCCATTCATCGCCTCGCTTAATTCGCACAAGATTATACGCACCACGAAGATCTATCTTGGTGAACCAACTAGCCCCCTTAATCCGAGCAAACAAATCAGATAACAACGGCAAGGGGTACTGAAATTTAACCGTGATCTTATTTAGAAGGTGGTAATCTATACAAGGTCTCAGCGAACCATCCTTCTTGGCTATAAAAAAGAACCCTGCTCCTAATGGCGACGATGACGTGCGAATATGCCCTTTCTCCAGGGACTCCTTCACATAACTGCGCATAGCGGCGTGCTCAGGCACAGATAAATTAAACAATCGGCCTTTTGGGAACTTACTACCAGGAATCAAATTGATAGCACAATCACAATCCCTATGCGGAGGTAGGGCATCGGACTTGGGCTCATCAAATACATCCCGGTAATCAGACAAGAACTCTGGAACCTCAGAAGGGGTGGATGACGAAATTGACAGAAATGGAACATCACCATGTACCCCCTGACAACCCCAGCTGGACACCGACATGGATTTCCAATCCAATACTGGATTATGGACTTGTAGCCATGGCAACCCCAACACGACCACATCATGCAGATTATGCAACACCAGAAAGCGAATAACCTCCTGATGTGCAGGAGCCATGCACATGGTCAGCTGGGTCCAGTACTGAGGCTTATTCTTGGCCAAAGGCGTAGCATCAATTCCTCTCAATGGAATAGGACACTGCAAGGGCTCCAAGAAAAACCCACAACGCTTAGCATACTCCAAGTCCATCAAATTCAGGGCAGCGCCTGAATCCACAAATGCCATGACAGAATACGATGACAAAGAGCAGTTCAAGGTAACGGACAGAAGAAATTTTGACTGTACTGTACCAATGGTGGCAAACCTAGCGAACCGCTTAGTGCGCTTAGGACAATCAGAGATAGCATGAGTGGAATCACCACAGTAGAAACACAGCCCATTCAGACGTCTGTGTTCTTGCGGTTCAACTCTGGTCAAAGTCCTATCGCACTGCATAGGCTCAGGTTTAAGCTTAGGTAATACCGCCAAATGGTGCACAGATTTGCGCTCACGCAAGTGTCGACCAATCTGAATGGCCAAAGACATAGACTCATTCAAACCAGCAGGCATAGGAAATCCCACCATGACATCCTTAAGGGCTTCAGAGAGACCCTTTCTGAACATAGCTGCCAGCGCAGATTCATTCCATAGAGTGAGCACGGACCACTTTCTAAATTTCTGACAATATAACTCTAACTGATCCTGACCCTGACAAAGAGCCAGCAAATTTTTTTCTGCCTGATCCACTGAATTAGGTTCATCGTACAGCAATCTGAGCGCCATGAAAAACGCATCGATATTACTTAATGCAGGATCTCCTGGCGCAAGAGAAAATGCCCAGTCCTGAGGGTCGCCACGCAAAAAAGAAATAATGATCAAAACCTGTTGAACTGGATCACCAGAGGAGCGAGGTTTCAAGGCCAGAAATAGTTTACAATTATTTTTGAAACTCAGAAACTTAGTTCTATCACCAAAAAACAAATCAGGAATAGGAATTCTTGGTTCTAACATAGATTTCTGATCAATAGTGTCTTGAATCTTTTGTACTCTTGCCGAGAGCTGATCCACACATGAAGACAGACTTCTAATGTCCATTGCTACACCTGTGTCCTGAACCACCCAAATGTCTAGGGGAAAAAAAAGGCAAAACACAGTGCAGAGAAAAAAAAATGGTCTCAGAACTTCTTTTTTCCCTCTATTGAGAATCATTAGTACTTTTGGCTTCCTGTACTGTTATGATTAGGCAATTCAGTACCACAGTGAACATAGAGGTCAGAGCACATACAGTGATCTGACAATAATCCAAAAACATAGAACGAGCTCTGAGACGTGGGAACTCTGTTGACCGCAATCCCTGATCCTCTCCAACAACACTAGAGGCAGCCGTGGATTGCGCCTAACGCTACCTATGCAACTCGGCACAGCCTGAGAAACTAGCTAGCCTGAAGATAGAAAATAAGCCTACCTTGCCTCAGAGAAATACCCCAAAGGAAAAGGCAGCCCCCCACATATAATGACTGTGAGTTAAGATGAAAAGACAAACATAGAGATGAAATAGATTAAGCAAAGTGAGGCCCGACTTTCTGAACAGAGCGAGGATAGGAAAGGGAACTTTGCGGTCAACACAAAACCCTAAAAACCACGCAAAGGGGGCAAAAAGACCCTCCGTACCGAACTAACGGCACTGAGGTACACCCTCTGCGTCCCAGAGCTTCCAGCAAACAAATAGATAAGCTGGACAGAAGAAAAGCAAACAAAATAGCAAAGGAAAACTTAGCTATGCAGAGCAGCAGGCCACAGGAACGATCCAGGAGGAAAACAAGTCCAATACTGGAACATTGACAGGAAGCCAGGATCAAAGCACTAGGTGGAGTTAAGTAGAGCAGCACCTAACGACCTCACCACATCACCTGAGGGAGGAAACTCAGAAGCCGCAGTACCACTTCCCTCCACCAACGGAAGCTCACAGAGAGAATCAGCCGAAGTACCACTTGTGACCACAGGAGGGAGCTCTGCCACAGAAATCACAACACTTACCTCTCTCTGCTCCACTGCCGTGATGTGGGCCACATTTCCTGGGCCCACTAAATACTTGAACCACCATACCCCTCACAACTTTAGCCAAATGACCCCCAATTTCCAATGCCTAACTATTATTATAAGGTAAATTAAGATTGAAAAGCTTCAGTACCAAGAATGGATGTTTTGTGCCATTAAAATGGGCACTGTAGGTGTTTTCCTGGCATCCACTCACTGCCGACTATGCTCCCCCATTGACTTGCATTAGGTTACGTGTTTCGGTCGATCCCGACCCCGACTTTACGCGATAATCGGCCAATTTCACTCTACTCGACTTTTGAGATAGTCGGGTTTCGCAAAACCCGACTTGACCCTAAAAAAGTAAAAGTCGCTCAACCCTAGTCATCGGTCATCATTTTGATAATGCGGGGGTTCCTTTTTAAGATACGCAAGGCTTACTAAGCCATGTGGGCCAATGTTCCAGGTGTCAATTTACTGCTTATGCTTTGTTGAGGAGCACTTTCTTGCAAATCACTTGAGGCCCGCAAAAACCCTGTACCTGACCTTGCAACGCCATCAGTTTCTATTGCCCCCTGTGAAGCATCCTCCTCCCATAAATATTCATCCCCATCATCCTCCTCCTCTTCGTCCGCCACCTTGTCCAGGAGAGTTCCCTGAGCAGACAATGGCTGACTGTCATCAAGGCTTCCCTTCTCCTTGGTTGCAGACGCCAGCTCCTTAATGTGTGTCAAACTTTGCATCAGCAGACGCATTAATTGGATGCTCATGCTTATGATGGCGTCGTCTGCACTTACCAGCCGTGTGCATTCCTCAAAACACTGAAGGACTTGACAGAGGTCTTGGAGCTTCGACCACTGCACACCAGACAACTCCATGTCTGCCATCCAACTGCCTGCCCGTGTATGTGTATCCTCCCTCAAATTAATTACAGCACACCTCTGTTCGCACAGCCTCTGAACCATGTGCAGTGTGGATTTCCACCTTGTTGCAACGTCGATTATTAGGTGGTGCTTGGGAAGATTCAGCAATCCCTGATGGTTCAGCATACGGCTGGAGTGTACGGGCGAGCGGCGGATGTGCGAGCAAAGTCTTCGCACCTTCAGGAGCAGGGCGTGTAACTCCGGATAATTTTTGAGGAAGCACTGCACCACCAGGTTCAAGTTGTGAGCCAGGCAAGGTATGTGTTTAAGTTCTGAAAGGGCTATGGCAGCCATAAAATTCCCTCCGTTATCACTGACTACCTTGTCTGCCTCAAGATGTACACTGCCCAGCCATGACTGAGTTTCTTGCTGCAAGTACTCGGCCAGTACTTCCGCGGTGTGTCTGTTGTTGCCCGAACACTTCAACACTGGCAGCTGCGGATGGAGTGGTCGTGCGACTGAGCTCTGTGGATGAGATTTCGCTTCTGGAGGAGGGGTGGCGAACGCCTAAAATCAACTGTTTCCTTGACCGTGGGCTAGGCAGAACTGTCCCACTATGGCTGTCCCCTGTGAACCCTGCATCCACCATATTAACCCAGTGTGCCGTAATGGACACGTAACGTCCCTGGCCATGCCTACTGGTCCATGCATCTGTTGTGAGGTGCACCTTTTTACTGACTGATTGCCTCAGTGAATGGGCAATGCCATCTTTGACATGCAGGTGGAGGGCTGGGATGGCTTTTCTCGCAAAGAAGTGTCGACTGGGTAGGTCATTGCGTGGTACTTCGTAGGCCATTAGGGCTTTGAAAGCTTTGCTTTCAACCAACCAGTAGGGCATCATCTCTAACGAGATTAGTCTAGCAATGTGGGCATCCAAACCCTGTGTACGCGGATGAGAGGATGAGTACTTTCTTTTCCTAACGAGAGTCTCTTGTAGGGTGAGCTGGACTGGAGAGGTGCATATGATGGAACTAGTGGTGGTGGTGGTGGTGGACATGGCGGATTGAGAGAGGGTTGGTGATGGTATTGTCAATGTTGGCCTACATACAGTGTTTCCTACCAATAACCTTGTGATTCCCTGACTGCTTTGGCCTTGCGATGATACCTCCACATTTGCTGCTGGTGGTGTCCTAACCGGTGGGCTTACAGTGAGGGAAGCAATGTAGCGTTTCTGACTACCTTCATTCTGAGCAGGTGCACCAACGGTACGGGACGTTTGGTAGTCAGTCCAGGCTTGCAAGTGCATGCTGGTTAAATGTCTAAGCATGCATGTTGTATTTAAATTTTGAAGATTCTTCCCTCTGCTAAAGATCTTTGAGCATTTCTTACAGATAACTTTTGACTGATCCTTTGAATCTTGGTTAAAAAATTCCCACACTGCACTCTTCCTACTATGGAATACCTTTTCAGGCATTGCACACTGTGCTACTTTCACTTGATGGCCACGCTGTCCTAAAACTGTTTTTGTTTTTGACAAACGTTTTTGGCCTGATATGGGCCTGCCAGATAACAGCTGTTGCGATGTAGATGGCTGCTGCGGATCATCCTCCTCTACTTCTAAGCTGCTGCCAGCGGCACCCTCTTCCCCCAATGGCTGCCAATCTGGTCAACAAATGGGTCATCTATCACCTCCTCTTCAATGTCATGTGCACCTTCCTCTGTGTCACCGTGTAAGGTGCTATTGTGTTCGGGACGGGGCACAATAGTCTCAGCATTGTCAGATTCTGGCTCAGTACACTGCAAGGGCAATGTAGTGATCTGAGTCAAAGGAACAGCATAATAATCTAGCTGTGGCTGTGCATCAGTGCACTCCATGTCCGATTCATCTTGTAATGGGCAGTTAACAATTTCCCTTTCTAACCCTGGCACGGTATGTGTAAAGAGCTCCATGGAGTAACCTGTAGTGGCGCCTGACGCATCCTTCATTTTTGGTTTGGATGAAGGACACAAGGAGACGTCTTGTTCCTGACCAGGAGCATCCACTGACGACTCGCTGCTTTTATATTTGGAACTTTCTGAAGAGGAGGCGAATGAGCTAGAGGCTGAGTCAGCAAGGAAAGCCAAAACATTTTCCTGCTGCTCCGGCTTTAAAAGCCGATTTTCTACTCCCAGATAAGGGAGCCTTAGAGGCCTTGTGTAGCCAAATGATGACGCTGGCTCAACACCTCCAGCCTTAGGTGCTATTGTGCTTTTGCCACTACCACCAGATGCACCACCACCATCAGTACCAGCTGGCAACCACCGCCCACGGGGTCTTCCACCAGACTTCCTCATTTTTTGGAAAATCTAACCAAAATAACAACCGTTATGTGGTACTGTAAAAGAAAGTAGAAGGTGTATGTAAACTTTTTGAGAATTTAAATCACCCTTTTTTTTTTGGGGGGGGGGGGACTGAACCAAACCTCAGGCCCTGTGCATAAAACAACACAATGTAAGTGGCAGAAAGTGGCTGGCTGATATACTACAAACTAACAGGACTGAAGTATATCCACTTTGTAGGAATTTGAATCTCACTTATTTTTTTGGGAGACTGAACCAAACCTCAGGTCCTGTGCATAAAACAACACAATGTAAGTGGCAGAAAGTGGCTGGCTGATATACTACAAACTAACAGGACTGAAATATATCCACTTTGTGATAATTTGAATCTCACTTTTTTGGGGGTAACTGAACCAAAACTCAGGCCCAGTGCACAAAACAACACAATGTATGTGGCAGAAAGTGGCTGGAAGATATATGCAAAATTACAAGGACTGTAGTACAATTTCAATCTCCCTACAATCATCTCAGGAAAAGTATGGCAGCAATAAAAAGGACTGCTGCACACAAAAGTGTGGACAAATAAACAAGATAACTGTGTAGAAAAGAGCAACAGGATTTTTGCTTTTAAAAAAGCAGTTGGTTTGCCCAGCAGCGTGCAAACAGCAATGCAGCTATCAGGGAGCCTTATAAGGCAGCCTAATAAGCTACAGAGCTGATGCACAAAAATATAGCCTCCACTGTCCCTGCAAAAAAATGGTAACATAGTAACATAGTAACATACAGTGGGGCAAAAAAGTATTTAGTCAGTCAGCAATAGTGTAAGTTCCACCACTTAAAAAGATGAGAGGCGTCTGTAATTTACATCATAGGTAGACCTCAACTATGGGAGACAAACTGAGGAAAAAAAATCCAGAAAATCAAATTGTCGGTTTTTTTAACATTTTATTTGCATATTATGGTGGAAAATAAGTATTTGGTCAGAAACAAAATTTCATCTCAATACTTTGTAATATATCCTTTGTTGGCAATGACAGAGGTCAAACGTTTTCTGTAAGTCTTCACAAGGTTGCCATACACTGTTGTTGGTATGTTGGCCCGTTCTTCCATGCAGATCTCCTCTAGAGCAGTGATGTTTTTGGCTTTTCACTTGGCAACACGGACTTTCAACTCCCTCCAAAGGTTTTCTATAGGGTTGAGATCTGGAGACTGGCTAGGCCACTCCAGGACCTTGAAATGCTTCTTACGAAGCCACTCCTTCGTTGCCCTGGCGGTGTGCTTTGGATCATTGTCATGTTGAAAGACCCAGCCACGTTTCATCTTCAATGCCCTTGCTGATGGAAGGAGGTTTGCACTCAAAATCTCACGATACATGGCCCCATTCATTCTTTCATGTACCCAGATCAGTCGTCCTGGCCCCTTTGCAGAGAAACAGCCCCAAAGCATGATGTTTCCACCACCATGCTTTACAGTAGGTATGGTGTTTGATGGATGCAACTCAGTATTCTTTTTCCTCCAAACACGACAAGTTGTGTTTCTACCAAACAGTTCCAGTTTGGTTTCATCAGACCATAGCACATTCTCCCAAAACTCCTCTGGATCAACCAAATGCTCTCTAGCAAACTTGAGACGGGCCCGGACATGTACTGGCTTAAGCAGTGGGACACGTCTGGCACTGCAGGATCTGAGTCCATGGTGGCGTAGTGTGTTACTTATGGTAGGCCTTGTTACATTGGTCCCAGCTCTCTGCAGTTCATTCACTAGGTCCCCCCGCGTGGTTCTGGGATTTTTGCTCACCGTTCTTGTGATCATTCTGACCCCACGGGGTGGGATTTTGCGTGGAGCCCCAGATTGAGGGAGATTATCAGTGGTCTTGTATGTCTTCCATTTTCTAATTATTGCTCCCACTGTTGATTTCTTCACTCCAAGCTGGTTGGCTATTGCAGATTCAGTCTTCCCAGCCTGGTGCAGGGCTACAATTTTGTTTCTGGTGTCCTTTGACAGCTCTTTGTTCTTCACCATAGTGGAGTTTGGAGTCAGACCGTTTGAGGGTGTGCACAGGTGTCTTTTTATACTGATAACAAGTTTAAACAGGTGCCATTACTACAGGTAATGAGTGGAGGAAAGAGGAGACTCTTAAAGAAGAAGTTACAGGTCTGTGAGAGCCAGATATCTTGATTGTTTGTTTCTGACCAAATACTTATTTTCCACCATAATATGCAAATAAAATGTTAAAAAAACAGACAATGTGATTTTCTGGATTTTTTTTTCCTCAGTTTGTCTTTCATAGTTGAGGTCTACCTATGATGTAAATTACAGACGCCTCTCATCTTTTTAAGTGGTGGAACTTGCACTATTGCTGACTGACTAAATACTTTTTTGCCCCACTGTAGTTAGTAAGGCCGAAAAAAGACATTTGTCCATCCAGTTCAGCCTATATTCCATTATAATAAATACCCAGATCTACGTCCTTCTACAGAACCTAATAATTGTATGATACAATATTGTTCTGCTCCAGGAAGACATCCAGGCCTCTCTTGAACCCCTCGACTGAGTTCGCCATCACCACCTCCTCAGGCAAGCAATTCCAGATTCTCACTGCCCTAACAGTAAAGAATCCTCTTCTATGTTGGTGGAAAAACCTTCTCTCCTCCAGACGCAAAGAATGCCCCCTTGTGCCCGTCACCTTCCTTGGTATAAACAGATCCTCAGCGAGATATTTGTATTGTCCCCTTATATACTTATACATGGTTATTAGATCGCCCCTCAGTCGTCTTTTTTCTAGACTAAATAATCCCAATTTCGCTAATCTATCTGGGTATTGTAGTTCTCCCATCCCCTTTATTAATTTTGTTGCCCTCCTTTGTACTCTCTCTAGTTCCATTATATCCTTCCTGAGCACCGGTGCCCAAAACTGGACACAGTACTCCATGTGCGGTCTAACTAGGGATTTGTACAGAGGCAGTATAATGCTCTCATCATGTGTATCCAGACCTCTTTTAATGCACCCCATGATCCTGTTTGCCTTGGCAGCTGCTGCCTGGCACTGGCTGCTCCAGGTAAGTTTATCATTAACTAGGATCCCCAAGTCCTTCTCCCTGTCAGATTTACCCAGTGGTTTCCCGTTCAGTGTGTAATGGTGATATTGATTCCCTCTTCCCATGTGTATAACCTTACATTTATCATTGTTAAACCTCATCTGCCACCTTTCAGCCCAAGTTTCCAACTTATCCAGATCCATCTGTAGCAGAATACTATCTTCTCTTGTATTAACTGCTTTACATAGTTTTGTATCATCTGCAAATATCGATATTTTACTGTGTAAACCTTCTACCAGATCATTAATGAATATGTTGAAGAGAACAGGTCCCAATACTGACCCCTGCGGTACCCCACTGGTCACAGCGACCCAGTTAGAGACTATACCATTTATAACCACCCTCTGCTTTCTATCACTAAGCCAGTTACTAACCAATTTGCACACATTTTCCCCCAGACCAAGCATTCTCATTTTGTGTACCAACCTCTTGTGCGGCACGGTATCAAACGCTTTGGAAAAATCGAGATATACCACGTCCAATGACTCACCGTGGTCCAGCCTATAGCTTACCTCTTCATAAAAACTGATTAGATTGGTTTGACAGGAGCGATTTCTCATAAACCCATGCTGATATGGAGTTAAACAGTTATTCTCATTGAGATAATCCAGAATAACATCCCTCAGAAACCCTTCAAATATTTTACCAACAATAGAGGTTAGACTTACTGGCCTATAATTTCCAGGTTCACTTTTAGAGCCCTTTTTGAATATTGGCACCACATTTGCTATGCGCCAGTCCTGCGGAACAGACCCTGTCGCTATAGAGTCACTAAAAATAAGAAATAATGGTTTATCTATTACATTACTTAGTTCTCTTAGTACTCGTGGGTGTATGCCATCCGGACCCGGAGATTTATCTATTTTAATCTTATTTAGCCGGTTTCGCACCTCTTCTTGGGTTAGATTGGTGACCCTTAATATAGGGTTTTCATTGTTTCTTGGGATTTCACCTAGCATTTCATTTTCCACCGTGAATACCGTGGAGAAGAAGGTGTTTAATATGTTAGCTTTTTCCTCGTCATCTACAACCATTCTTTCCTCACTATTTTTTAAGGGGCCTACATTTTCAGTTTTTATTCTTTTACTATTGATATAGTTGAAGAACAGTTTGGGATTAGTTTTACTCTCCTTAGCAATGTGCTTCTCTGTTTCCTTTTTGGCAGCTTTAATTAGTTTTTTAGATAAAGTATTTTTCTCCCTATAGTTTTTTAGAGCTTCAATGGTGCCATCCTGCTTTAGTAGTGCAAATGCTTTCTTTTTACTGTTAATTGCCTGTCTTACTTCTTTGTTTAGCCACATTGGGTTTTTCCTATTTCTAGTCCTTTTATTCCCACAAGGTATAAACCGCTTACACTGCCTATTTAGGATGTTCTTAAACATTTCCCATTTATTATCTGTATTCTCATTTCTGAGGATATTGTCCCAGTCTACCAGATTAAGGGCATCTCTAAGCTGTTCAAACTTTGCCTTCCTAAAGTTCAATGTTTTTGTGACTCCCTGACAAGTCCCCCTAGTGAAAGACAGGTGAAACTGCACAATATTGTGGTCGCTATTTCCTAAATGCCCAACCACCTGCAGATTTGTTATTCTGTCAGGTCTATTAGATAGTATTAGGTCTAAAAGTGCTGCTCCTCTGGTTGGATTCTGCACCAATTGTGAAAGATAATTTTTCTTGGTTATTAGCAGAAACCTGTTGCCTTTATGGGTTTCACAGGTTTCTGTTTCCCAGTTAATATCCGGGTAGTTAAAGTCCCCCATAACCAGGACCTCATTATGGGTTGCAGCTTCATCTATCTGCTTTAGAAGTAGACTTTCCATGCTTTCTGTTATATTTGGGGGTTTGTAACAGACCCCAATGAGAATTTTGTTACCATTTTTCCCTCCATGAATTTCAACCCATATGGACTCGACATCCTCATTCCCTTCGCTAATATCCTCCCTTAAAGTGGACTTTAGACAAGACTTTACATAGAGACAAACCCCTCCTCCTCTCCGATTTTTACGATCCTTTCTAAACAGACTGTAACCCTGTAAGTTAACTGCCCAGTCATAGCTTTCATCTAACCATGTCTCGGTTATTCCCACTATGTCAAAGTTACCTGTAGATATTTCTGCTTCTAGTTCTTCCATCTTGTTTGTCAGGCTTCTGGCGTTTGCGAGCATGCAGTTTAGAGGATTTTGTTTTGTTCCTCTGGTGATGTTGGACAGTGGAAATCGCTACAGCACAAGCGGTTTGGGGGTTAATCTTCCCTCCATAACTATATCCCTTCTTCTGATGAAGCTGCAGCAACTTCTCTCTATGCTAAGATCGGCAGAAGTAAGATGGCCGCCTGCGTGCACACCCCTTTATAGCCCCTGTGACGCCGCAGAAAGCAAGCCAATCACTGTCATGCCCTTCTCTAAGATGGTGGGGACCGAGACCTATGTCATCACGCTGCCCACACTCTGCGTCCTCCTTCATTGGCTGAAAAATGGCGCTGAAAGCGTCATACGAAACGTGACTTTTGCGCGCAGATCGACGACCTCATGGCCGATCCCACACTAGGATTGGGTCGGGTTTCATGAAACCCGACTTTGCCGAAAGTAGGCGATTTTTGAATTTGTCCGATCCGTTTCGCTCAACCATATATAAGTAGAGTAAGAGACAGCAAAAACAGTGAGAAACCAGCCTACAATGCACAAACTTGAAGCACGCAGACTTTTGAGGCCTGTCAAGGAAATACCACACTGCCAAATATGTGGCCTGTATTTTTTTAATGCAAAATAGTGCTGTAAATAAGTAGAGTCACAGACAGCAAAAAAAGTGGGAAACCTGCCTACAATGCACAAACTTTGAGCACGCAGATATATGAGGCCTGTCACGGAAATACCACACTGACAGGTATGTGGCTTGTATTTTTTAAAATGCTAAATAGTGCTGTATATAAGTAGAGTAACAGACAGCAAAAAATGTGGGAAACCTGCCTACAATGCACAAACTTGGTGCACACAGCTATATGAGGCCTGTCATAGAAATACACAGAAATACCACACTGTCAAGTATGTGGCCTGTATTTTTTTTAATGCAAAATAGTGCTATATATAACTAAAGTAACGGACAAGAAAAACTGTGGGTAACCAGCCTACAGTGCACAAACTTGGAGCACGCAAATATATAAGGCCTGTCATGGAAATACCACAATGGCAAATATGTGGCCTGTATTTTTTTAATGAAAAATAGTGCTGTATATAAGTAGAGTAAGAGACAGCAAAAATAGTGGGAAACCAGCCTACAATTCACAAACTTGGAGCACGCAGATTTATGAGGCCTGTCAAGGAAATACCACACTGCCAAATATGTGGCCTATATTTTTTCAATGTAAAATAGTGCTGTATATAAGTAGAGTAAGAGGCAGCAAAAAAAAGAGGGAAACTGGCCTGCAATGCCCAAACTTGGAGCACGCAGATATATGAGGCCTGTCACGGAAATACCACACTGCCAAATATGTGGCCTGTATTTTTTTAATGCAAAATAGTAATGTACATAACTAGAGTAACACATAGCGAAAACAGTGGGAAACCGGCCTACAATGCACAAATTTGGTGCACACAGATATATGAGGCCTTTCACAGAAATACCACACTGTCAAGTATGTGGCCTGTATTTTTTTAAATACAAAATAGTGCTGTATTACTTATATTCAGCACTATTTTGTATTTATGACTTATGAGTCACAGACAGCAAAAACAGTGGAAAACCGACCTAAAATGCACAAACTTGGAGCTCGCAGATTTATGAGGCCTTTTTTGTTTTTTGGTGAATTTAAAACCAAAAAAAAGAGTGGCACAAGGCTACCACAAGGCTGCGGAAATAAGATTTTCCAAAAACAGATACAACAGGACTCAGTCTGACTTAACAGACTGTATTAGTGTCTTTTTTGTAAACAAAAAAACAATTGACCAAGGCTAGCAGACAGAACTATTCTATGTATGCCTGCTGAAACATGATTTTTCTACACCAGTTACAACAGAACTCTGCCTGACATAACAGAATGTATTAACTTTTTTTAGGGTTTTGTATAATTTAAAAAAAAAAGAGCAAGGCTAGCAGACAGAACTATGAAACTTATGCCTGTCAAGCTACGATTTTTCCACCACAGATACAACAGGCCTCAGTCTGACACAACAGAATGTCTTAAGGTACCTTCACACATAACGATATTGTTAACGATATCGTTGCTATTTGTGACGTAGCAACGATATCGTTAATGAAATCGTTCTGTGTGACAGCGACCAACGATCAGGCCCCTGCTGGGAGATCGTTGGTCGCTGAATAAAGTCCAGAACTTTATTTGGTCGCTGGACTCCCTGGAGACATCGCTGGATCGGCGTGTGTGACACCGACCCAGCGATGTCTTCACTGGTAACCAGGGTAAACATCGGGTAACTAAGCGCAAGGCCGCGCTTAGTAACCCGATGTTTACCCTGGTTACCATGCTAAAAGTAAAAAAAAACAAACAGTACATACTTACCTACCGCTGTCTGTCCTCCAGCGCTGTGCTCTGCTCTCCTCCTGCACTGGCTGTGAGCCGGAAAGCAGAGCGGTGACGTCACCGCTCTGCTTTCCGGCTCACAGACAGTACAGGAGGAGAGCAGAGAAGCAGAGCGCAGCGCTGGAGGACAGACAGCGGTAGGTAAGTATGTACTGTTTGTTTTTTTTTACTTTTAGCATGGTAACCAGGGTAAACATCGGGTTACTAAGCGCGGCCCTGCGCTTAGTTACCCGATGTTTACCCTGGTTACCGGCATCGTTGGTCACTGGAGAGCGGTCTGTGTGACAGCTCTCCAGCGACCAAACAGCGACGCTGCAGCGATCCGGATCGTTGTCGGTATCGCTGCAGCGTCGCTTAATGTGAAGGGGCCTTTAGTTTTTTTTGGGGGGTCTTGTAGGATTTTTTTAAATGCAAAATAGCGCTGTATATAAGTAAAGTCACAGACAGCAAAAACAGTGGAAAACCGGCCTAAAATGTCCAAACTTGGAACACGACGATATATGATAACAATATATATTGATTTTTTGGCACAAGGTTACCACATAGAACTATGCTACTGCGGAAAAACAATTAAAAAAAAAAACACCAGCACTCAGCCTAATATAACAGACTGTATTATTATTTTTCTTTGGGGGAGAGGGGGGCTTTTGGGTGAATTTATAAAAAAAAAAAAAAATAGTAGAACAAGGCTAGCACGCTCAGCTATGCTACGTATGCCTGACAAACTATGTTTTTTCTACAGATGCACCAGGAGTCAGTCTGACATAACAGACTGTATATTTTTGGGGGAGGGGGTGAATTTTTGGGAAAAAAAATGAAAACAGCAACTAAGTATATAGTAAATAAGCAGCAGCAGACAGTTATGGAGCTTTGGGAAGGATGCAGTGGGAGCTATGTAAGCAAATACAGGGCCTGCAGGCCTTGCAATGATCTGGATATGTTGTGCCCTGACTACCTAGTGCTGCAATCTCGGGACCCACGAATTAGCCCTAAAAAGGACTGTTGGTTACTCAGGAGTTGTGGAATTAACAGCTGCAGGCCTACACTAACCAGTAAAAGCACGATGCCGACCCTATCTCTGCAGCAGCTCTCCTTACTCTCGCTGAATCCGGAGCTGAATGTGGCGAGCAGGGCGGCGCCAGGTCTCTTATACTCGGGATGATCCTGTGCGGCCAAGCCAATCACTGTATGACCACAACAAAGATGGCTGCAGCGTTTCATGGCCTGGCAGACAATTCCTGCAGCATGATTAAGTCTCTAAAGTCCGCCAAAAATGCTGGTTGGAGACACCAGTTACCGACGAATAATCCGGGAAATGCTCGGTGCTCGCCGAGTACACCCAGCATAGTGATACTCGGGCGAGTAATGAGTAGTGGTGAGCATGTTTGCTCATCACTAATAGTCACAAGCCATCAACCAAAGAAGAACTACTTAAATTTTTGTGCCAGAAGCAGTGTGAAAGACTAGTGGAAAGCATGCCAAGATGCATGAATGCTGTGATTAAAAAAAATCATGGTTATTCCACAAAATATTGATTTCTGAACTCTTAGTGTTGTTGTCTTTAAATAATAATAATAATAATAATCTTTATTTTTATATAGCGCTAACATATTCCGCAGCGCTTTACAGTTTTGCACACATTATCATCACTGTCCCTGATGGGGCTCACAATCTAGAATCCCTATCAGTATGTCTTTGGAATGTGGGAGGAAACCGGAGTGCCCAGAGGAAACCCACGCAAACATGGAGAGAACATACAAACTCTTTGCAGATGTTGTCCTGGGTGGGATTAGAACCCAGGACCCCAGCGCTGCAAAGCTGCAGTACTAACCACTGCGCCACCGTGCTGCCCCATTTTTAAATGATTATGAACTTGTTTTCTTTGCATTATTTGAGGTCTCGAAGCACTGTTTTTTTTAAATTTAGACCATTTTTCTTTGTCAGAAAAAATATTACAAACATTATTGCTTGAAAATTTCCTGAGCTCCTTGTGCCCTAGAATTTCCCTGGCTCAGACTTTCACCATCACGTCCAATGTCTCAATAATACAGTTATGGCAGGCAGAATCAATAAAGCCATTAAGCATTTGAATCATAATTCTTTATCTATTTTGACCCCATATTATCAGAGCACAAAGGCTGACAGCTAGTCTCTGTAATGCAAGTCTTATTGAATGGGGTCACTGAAATCAACACAGCAGAAGGCACATTTTCTGGCAAAATATATGCCACTAAAGTCCTGTAAACTTTCATGAATTAGATGGGTTGCTTAGCCACACCCTGTCCCACCCATACTCCGATTTTGGCAAAACTAACCAGAACTAGCATCAAAACATCAAAAGTCACATTTATTTTCTGTGTTACATACAAATTTTGTGACATTTGTAGGTGTTTTATGCCACAAAACGTACAAAAACACCTTCATGATTTAGAGCCTAAGGGCTCCTTTTCACTTGCGAGATAAACGTCTGTGTCTCGCATGTGAAAAACAAGCTCTGGTGCAGGCACTTGGTAGCGGAGCGTGCGGCTGCATGTATTGCTATGCAGCCGCACTCTCCGCTCTGGACTGCCAGTGCCAGAGCTTGGTTTTCACATGCGAGACACAGAAATTTATCTCGCAATTGGAAAGGAGCCCTAAGTGTAAGGCTGGGGTCACACTATCGTAGAACACGGGTGAGTGCTATGCGAGAAAAGATCGTATAGCACTCGGACCAGTGTTAATCTATGGAGCAGATCACATCAGTTTTTATTTTCTCAGGTGTATTCGACAAGCGAAACCAAAAAGGTCCAGCTAAATAACAAATGGTACTTCCTAGTATACATATACAACACAAGATGGCAGTAGATCCCTGTCATCTATAAAGAAGCCAACCATACATAAAGATAACAAATATATAGTTTATTACAGAAAAAATACAAATAATATACAAACATCTAAAAAAAGGCCACAAGATATCATCCTAGTTGTACCCCATGGGAGGGTGGCGAGGAACACCAAATAAGAATGCCATGTAATATTATCTATAATAGTCGACTACCTATTAAACATATACCTATATAGGTGCACAATGGCATCCCTTACTGACACCTCACAGGCTGAGGTAAAATGACGGCAGTTATACAGGCCCTCTAGTCTCACTTTATATAAATAAGCCTATACTGAAAACACATCCACAAATATGGCACAAAGGAGAAAGAGTCCAAATAGTTACCAATGCCGGCTTCTACAAAGTGTGTCCTCCCACATCACAGTCCCAGCGCCCCGACGCGCGTTTCGCCCTGGCTTCTTCCGGGGGCGTATCCCTACCCAGGTTGAGTGATGTTAAATAGTACCCCTAAGCCAATCCCGTGCTGCCGCCCTATCACATGTTACCGCCAATGCCAAGATGTAATACTCCGAGAATGGCCAAGATGGCGCATGCACCGGTCACCTCTGCTCCGGATGGAAAAGCACTTCCTGACAACCGCCGGGTGGACCGCAAGCTGGAACGCAAGCGGAAGCCACCAATGACGCTGTCCGAAGCGCACGGAGGGTAAGACCCGCGCATGCGCACAACCCAAACCGGGAGTACGTAGGTATTAGAACCAGAATGAAGGTCCCGACAAGAATAATAATAAAAATAACAATAAAGAAATCGTCACTAGAGTTATAGATAGAACTCAGATGAGTACATCTTCCGCAAAGGATCTGAAATAATGAACAATAAAGAAAAAAGAAGAAGAAAAAATAATAATGTATGGGCCTATATGTGTATCAATTAATACAAGAGTAAATAATATATAGCATCCACTTAAAATCCTAGAGGGACCCCATATACTCTAGATAAAGTGCATAGTGAAAGAAGTTAAAGTGCCAACAATATTACACATGGATATCTCAATTCAGTGCATATAATATTGAATCTATCTAAAATCTATAGTGAATAGATAAAAATGCATATAAAGTGCATAGTAGACAGATAAATTGATCCATAAAGGAGTGTATAACCATATGGATCCACATACTGTATATATTAACCGTAGATCCAGAAAAAACAGTAACCAATATCAGTTACAAAAAAATGAAAAGGTGCATGATATATTGTAAAGTAAAGTGACATAAAGAAGTGACAGAAATATTTAAATATTAAAAGACAATGTTACAGAGCCCCTACAAATTGCTTAAAATAAACAATTTTTTGAAACAATTCATATACCTATAAAAAACACCTTCATGATTTAGAGCCTAAGGGCTCCTTTTCACTTGCGAGATAAACGTCTGTGTCTCGCATGTGAAAACCAAGCTCTGGCGCAGGCACTTGGTAGCGGAGCGTGCGGCTGCATGTATTGCTACGCAGCCGCATTCTCCGCTCTGGAGTGCCAGTGCCAGAGCTTGGTTTTCACATGCGAGACACAGAAATTTATCTCGCAATTGGAAAGGAGCCCTAAGTGTAAGGCTGGGGTCACACTATCGTAGAACACGGGTGAGTGCTATGCGAGAAAAGATCGTATAGCACTCGGACCAGTGTTAATCTATGGAGCAGATCACATCAGTTTTTATTTTCTCAGGTGTATTCGACAAGCGTGTATAATTGCAGCATGCTGCGATTGTACTCGTATGCCAATTCTGCCACTTAGCTTTGGTTCTTTCCACTTGCCCTGGTGCATTGGCAAGTGGGGTAATGGTTTTGGGGTTAATGTTAGCTGTGTTATGAATGCTGACATCAAGTCTTGGGTTTACTAATGGAGAGGTGTCAATCAGAAACCCCCATTACTAACCACACAGTGAAAATTAATGAAGACCAAGCAAAGTCTTTTAATTGAAATAATCACATACAGGAAAGTCCTTTATTTGTAATAAATAATCCCCGACCCTCTTTTCACATTTATTAAGATCAAAATAAGAATAAAAAATTGAAGGTATATTCACCTATTCACCAATATTGTATTAATGCCCATGTCCATATCCCACGACAAGCTCGTAGTTGGACATATGGATTATCAGCTGAGAGGAGAGTAAAACTTTTATTTTTTATTTTTATTTTGATCTTAATAAATGGGTAAAAGAGGATCAGGAGTGTTTGCTTCAATTAAAGGACTATTCTGTGTATTTTTTTCAATGAATGGACATTTCTCTGTGTGTGATGTGTTTTTATTACATTTGACAACTAGGTTACAAATGGGGGTGTCTGATAGACCTATCCATTACTAACCCGAGGCTTGATGTCAGCTGAAATTACAAAGCTGTCATTAACCCCAAAAATATTATCCCACTAGCCACTGCACCAGGGCAAGTGGTAAAAGCGCAAAGTGCCAAAACAAAAAAAAAAAACAGCATGGGACCCCTCTATTCTTGATAACCAGCCAAAATAAAGCTGATAGCTGAGGGTTGCAGCCCACCGCTGTCAGCTTTGCTTTTTATGGTTATCAAGAATAGTGAGCAATCCACGCCATTTTTTTCTTTTATTTATTTTTTAGCTTATTTGACAGGAGGTGGCTGGGGAATACTCTTATCAGTATACACCTGCTCTCGCTGCTATCAGCGAGACCAGGTGTAAACTGATGGGAGTTTAACTTACCAGCCAATTTCTGTGACCGGCCATAACCTTTTCACCGCCAGTCACAGCTGCTTGCTCACACACTGTCATCTGTGTGACAGCATGGGAACCGCATCTTTGTGACTGGTGGTGATTTGTAAGGACACTGCCTATCAGAGCAGTTCCTCAAACTGTAACACAGATGACAGCATGGGAAATGCCAGATGCTCGGGTTCCCCAATGATTTAAAAGAGGTCTGGGTTCGGATTTGTTCAGGTACCATTTTGGTACCCCAGCCAAACTTTTTTTTTAAAGTTTGTCCAAAGCTGACAGACTTGAATATCCAAGAGTCCACCCATCACTAATGCCAACCAACAAACCAAACAACAGACAGTAGTAATTTACAACAATGTAAAATATAATTATTATACTCTATTCAACAAATACAGATGTTGTATTCCATTAACAAATTTCATCTTTAAATTAATAAATATTTTCTATTATAAGAAAATTTATAAGGTTTAAAAGGTGGATCACCTATATTGAATAAATCTTTCTAACCATTTTGTTGAAGCCATTTTATTGTATATAAATGAATATGTTCTGAAAATAAGCCATAAAGAAAGAGAGCAAAACATAAGTGGCTGTCAGCATCACTGTTTATCATTGTTCAACAGACAAAAAGCAGACTGTCATAATAAAAAGCATTTATTTGTGCCACATTTCTGACTTAGGGGTGGAAAGGGGAGGTGTTATTGGTCGTGATTGCAGAACACATAAATAATAATAGCAGCTTTCAAATCTGAGAGCAAAGGAAATTCAAGACAGTAAATGAAAGAACAAAGTGGATATAGATAGCAAAACCACATCTCAAGGGTCGATTAAAATATTTATGATGGTTTTTGTGCATTCTGTGTATATTTTGAAAGATGTAAACAAGTGCTTGGGGCTTCATTCATTAACCCCTTCGCGCCATGCGCCGTACTAGTACTGCGCTGCCGGCACTGCATTAGTGCCAGCAGCAGTACTAGTACGGCGCATCGATCACTGCGGTCTCGCGCTGAGCGCCGCGGTGATCGGGTGCGGGTGTCAGCTGTATATGACAGCTGACACCCCGCAGCAATGCCCACGATCGGCGCTATCGCGGGCATTTAACCCCTCTGATGCCGCTGTCAGTAGTGACAGCGGCATAGAGGGGGATCGCGCAGGGACGGGGGCTCCCTGCGCTCTCCCACCGGAGCAACGCAATGAGATCGCGTTGCTCCGGTGACCTGGAAGGAGTCCCCGGATCCAAGATGGCCGCTGGACTCCTTCCGGGTCATGAAGAGCAGGCGCTGAAAAGCCATGTAAACTGCCTGTCAGATCGTTGATCTGACAGTGTGCTATGCACAGTGTCAGATCAACGATCTGATCTAATACAGAGATGTCCCACCCTGGGACAATGTTAGAAAGTAAAAAAAAAAAAAAATAGAATGTGTAAAAAAAAATTAAAAAAAATCCCCAAATAAAAAAAAAAAAACATTTCCCAATAAATCTATTTATTTATGTAAAAAAAAAAAAAACAATAAATGTACACATATTTGGTATCGCCGCGTCCGTAACGACCCGCTCTATAAAACTATCCCACTAGTTAACCCCTTCAGTGAACACCGCAAAAAAAAAAAAAACAAGGCAAAAAACAACGCTTTATTATCATACAGGCGAACAAAAAGTGGAATAACACGCGATCAAAACGATGGATATAAATAACCATGGTACCGCTGAAAACGTCATCTTGTCCCGCAAAAAAAAAGCCGCCATGCAGCATCATCAGCAGAAAAATAAAAAAGTTATAGCTCTCAGAATAATGCGATGCAAAAACAATTATTTTTTTATATAAAATAGTTTTTATTGTGTAAAAGCGCCAAAACATAAAAAAAATTACATAAATGAGGTATCGCTGTAATCGTACAGACCCGAAGAATAAAACTGCTTTATCCATTTTACCACACGTGGAACGGTATAAACGCCCCCCCTAAAAGAAATTCAGGAATTGCTGGTTTTTGTTCATTCCGCCTCCCAAAAATCGGAATAAAAAGTGATCAAAAAATGTCATCTGCCCAAAAATGTTACCAATAAAAACGTCAACTCGTCCCGCAAAAAACAAGACCTCATATGACTCTGTGGGCCAAAATATGGATAAATTATAGCTCTCAAAATGTGGTGATGCAAAAACTATTTTTTGCAATAAAAAGCGTCTTTCAGTGTGTGACGGCTGCCAATCATAAAAATCCGCCAAAAAAATGCTATAAAAGTAAATCAAACCCCCCTTCATCACCCCCTTAGTTAGGGAAAAATAATAAAATGTAAAAAAATGTATTTATTTCCATTTTCCCATTAGGGCTAGGGTTAGGGCTAGGGTTAGGGCTAGGGTTAGGGTTAGGGTTAAAGCTAGGGTTAGGGTTAGGGTTGGGGTTAGAGTTTCAGTTATAATTGGGGGTTTCCACTGTTTAGGCACATCAGGGGCTCTCCAAACACGACATGGCGTCCGATATCAATTCCAGCCAATTCTGCTTTGAAAAAGTAAAACAGGGCTCCTTCCCTTCCGAGTTTTCCTGTGTGCCCAAACAGTGGTTCCCCCCAACATATAGGGTATCAGCGTTCTCAGGACAAGTTGGACAACAACTTTTGGGGTCCAATTTGTCCTGTTACCCTTGGGAAAATAAAAACATAGGGGATAAAATATCATTTTCGTGGAAAAAAAATATTTTTTATTTTCACGGCTCTGCGTTATAAACTGTAGTGAAACACTTGTTGGTTCAAAGCTCTCACAACACATCTAGATAAGTTCCTTGGGGGGTCTAGTTTCCAATATGGGGTCACTTGTGGGGGGTTTCTACTGTTTAGGTACATCAGGGGCTCTGCAAATGCAACATGACGCCTGCAGACCAATCCATCTAAGTCTGCATTTCAAATGGCGCTCCTTCCCTTCCGAGCTCTGCCGTGCACCCAAACAGTGGTTCCCCCCAACATATGGGGTATCAGCGTTCTCAGGACAAGTTGGACAACAACTTTTGGGGTCCAATTTGTCCTGTTACCCTTGGGAAAATAAAAACATAGGGGATAAAATATCATTTTCGTGGAAAAAAAAATATTTTTTATTTTCACGGCTCTGCGTTATAAACTGTAGTGAAACACTTGTTGGTTCAAAGCTCTCACAACACATCTAGATAAGTTCCTTGGGGGGTCTAGTTTCCAATATGGGGTCACTTGTGGGGGGTTTCTACTGTTTAGGTACATCAGGGGCTCTGCAAATGCAACATGACGCCTGCAGACCAATCCATCTAAGTCTGCATTTCAAATGGCGCTCCTTCCCTTCCGAGCTCTGCCATGCACTCAAACGGTGGTTCCCCCCCACATGTGGGGTATCAGCGTACTCAGGACAAATTGGACAATAACATTTGTGGTCCAATATCTCCTGTTACCCTTGGGGAAAAAAAAATTGCGGGCTAAAACATCATTTTGTGGAAAGAAAAAATGATTTTTTAATTTTCACAATGCTACATTCTAAACTTTAGTGAAACAATTGGGGGTTAAAAGTGCTCACCACACATCTAGATAAGTTCCTTAGGGGGTCTTCTTTCCAAAATGGGGTCACTTGTGGGGGGTTTCCACTGTTAAGGCACGTCAGGGGCTCTCCAAATGCGACATGGCGTCCGATCTCAATTCCAGCCAATTTTGCATTGAAAAGTCAAATGGCGCTCCTTCCCTTCCGAGCTCTGCCATGCGCTCAAACAGTGGTTTATCCCCATATATGAAGTATCGACGTACTCAGGACAAATTGCAAAACAACTTTTGGGGTCCAATTTATCCTTTTACCCTTGGGAAAAGAAAAAATTTGGGGCAAAAAGATCATTTTTTGTGAAAATTAAATATACATTTTTTTTTACGGCTCTACATTATAAACTTCTGTGAAGCACTTGGAGGTTCAAAGTGCTCACCACACATCTAGATTAGTTCCTTAGGGGGTCTACTTTCCAAAATGGTGTCACTTGTGGGGATTTCCACTGTTTAGGCACATCAGGGGCTCTCCAATCGTGACATGGGCTCCGATCTCAATTCCAGCAAATCTCGCATTGAAAAGTCAAATGGCGCTCCTTCCCTTCCGAGCTCTGCCATGCGCTCAAACAGTGGTTTATCCCCATATATGAAGTATCGACGTACTCAGGACAAATTGCAAAACAACTTTTGGGGTCCAATTTATCCTTTTACCCTTGGGAAAATAAAAAATTTGGGGCAAAAAGATCATTTTTTGTGAAAATTAAATATACATTTTTTTTTACGGCTCTACATTATAAACTTCTGTGAAGCACTTGGAGGTTCAAAGTGCTCACCACACATCTAGATTAGTTCCTTAGGGGGTCTACTTTCCAAAATGGTGTCACTTGTGGGGGTTTCCACTGTTTAGGCACATCAGGGGCTCTCCAATCGTGACATGGGCTCCGATCTCAATTCCAGCAAATCTCGCATTGAAAAGTCAAATGGCGCTCCTTCCTTTCCGAGCTCTGCCATGTGCCCAAACAGTGGTTTACCCCCACATATGGGGTATCAGCGTACTCAGGACAAATTGTACAACGACTTTTGTGGTCCAATTTCTCCTGTTACCCTTGGTAAAATGAAACAAATTGGACCTGAAGTAAAAATTTTGTGAAAACAAAGTTAAATGTTCAATTTTTTTAAACATTCAAAAAATTCCTGTGAAGCACCTGAAGGGTTAATAAACTTTTTGAATGTGGTTTTGAGTACCTTGAGGGGTGCAGGTTTTAGAATGGTGTCACTTTTGGGCATTTTCTGTCATATAGACCCCTCAAAGTCACTTCAAGTGTGAGGTGGTCCGTAAAAAAATGGTTTTGCAAATTTTGTTGCAAAAATGAGAAATCGCTGGTCAACTTTTAACCCTTATAACGTCCTAACAAAAAAAAATTATGTTTCCAAAATTGTGCTGATGTAAAGCAGACATGTGGGAAATGTTGATTATTAACTATATTATGTGATATAACTCTCTAATTTAAGGGCATAAAAACTAAGAGTTTGAAAATTGCTAAATTTTCAGAATTTCCGACAAATTTTTGTTTTTTTCACAAATAAATGCAAGTCGTATCAAAGAAGTTTTACCACTATCATGAAGTACAATATGTCACGAGAAAACAATGTCAGAATCACCAGGATCCATTGAAGCGTTTCAGAGTTATGACCTCATAAAGTGACAGTGGTCAGAATTGTAAAAATTGGCCCGGTCACTTAGGTGAAAACAGGCTTTGGGGTGAAGGGGTTAAGATCTGTCAAAGAAATGTATCCCTATGTAAACAACAGTTGTAATGTTATTTGACTCTGTTCACACTGTATTTTCTGTAATTGTTTGTTGTATTTGGGAAAAAATCTTCCAACATATATGCACAAAAATCTTATCCAACATATTCTACTGCATAGCATCCAGCTGTGTACGTCTTCCCATAGACCAAGAAGAATAATGTGCCACCAGTCTAAAATAACACTTTTTGCATAAATTGGACTTATGGATGTCTAATGACATGTTTAGCATATATGTCGGGAGCTGTTCGAATATAGTGGGAAAATCATGAAGACTTGAAGTGCTCACTGGAGTACACAGACCTGATTCATTAAGCGGTTCACTTCTTAATGAATTTGGTACCCAGCATTCGCCATTGCCAAAAATGTAAGCCAGCCAGGGACTGGCAAACATTTGTAGGGTAAGTTACACCAATCTAGTGGCATATCTTATGATGAATTTGATGGGAGAACGTGACCATGCCCATTCCTGCATGCCATGTCTATTTTGGCATAGCTGGTCAGGCCTGCGTGTAAATACCAAAAGTCGCAATATTTTGAGAGTTGTAATTTTATTTTACCGACATAACCATACAAAAGCTTGATATTTGGAGAATGAGAATTTTAATTTAACACACATGTTTTGAACACTTTTTTTTTCCTTTCTTTCTGTATCAGTATTATGAGAAAGTAAAATTTTGGGCATTTTTTTTCATAATAAGGAATAAATAGCGTGAAACTTTATATATCGGTTCATTCCACAAGCAGGAATATCCATTATGTATGCATTTTTGTATCATTTTGGTTTTACATATAAGCTGCATATTTTGTGGCAGTTTTCAGTGATTTTTTAGGTTGGGTTTTGGGGTTTTCTTTTTTCTTTTTTCAAGCTTAACTAATTTTTGTTAACATTTTTCTTATTCACACAAAAAAATGAATATTTTAACTTTGATTGCTGGTCTGGTCTCATATACATGAAACCTGTCATTGAAACACTCACACAGTATGTTGGACCATGTTTTTGGCAGGGTCAAGAATGCCACCATAACCCAAGTCTATTACTTAGCCTTGGGATGCCAAAACAATTATTAGAATCCACCATTTTAATTGTGGGTGCCAATAATAGGAATAAAGAGGCAACTGTTGTGGCATCTAGGTGTTAAACAGTCTCAATTGGTGTTAAATCTGACTAGGATGGATACAGCAGTGTGTCAGCTACAGTTTACAACTGATATCTACTGCTTTTTTTCCCATTGAGGGTGCTAGTCACTTATTGCTTTGTGACATAAAAAGGGATTGTTGAAGGAAAAGCTTCATTAATGAACACAGTAAAGACAAGAATTGGTGGTTATTAATGTGATAAAGGGAACCTGTCACCGGGTTTGGCTGATATGAGGTAAAGCCATCAGCTTTCAGGCTTGATGTACAGCATTCTATAATGCTGTATATCTTCACCCAATCCAACCTTAAAGAGAATAAAAAAGCTTTTATTATACTCACCTGCAGCATGGTCCGGTCCTAAGTGGTGTTGATATTTTTGGTCCTCCCATCTTCTTGCGATGCTTTGGGTGGATGAAGCGTCCTTTTGTAATCCCACAGTCTCCTCAAAATCATGCTCCTGTGCAGGAGTACTTCTCTACCCTGTTGAAGGCAGAGTAAAGTACAGCAGTGCACATGCACTAAAGGTCAAAGTGCCCTGGCGCATGTGCACTGCAGTAATTGTGAAAGTGCCCCAGCGCATGTGCACTGCAGTACTTTGCTCTGCCCTAGTCATCCACACAAAGCAAGAAGGACTGCAGTGATCATAAGAAAATGGGAGGTACCGAACCAAGACCGGCGACACTCCTCGGACTGGACCGCCACGTAGGTGCGTATAATAAAAGCTCTTTTTCTTCTCTTTCAGGTCAGGTTGGGGCAGATATACAGCATTGTTGCATATCAGGTCTGAAAGATGGTGGCCGTATATGGTGATAGGTTGCCTTTAAGTTGAATACAGCCAGACATTATGTGAATTAAGCCCAACATGCACACACGCGCATACAAAAATAATAATAGTAATGTGTTTCTCTTATTTTTGGATATTTGTTTAGTGAGCCACATATGTACTTGAATGTTTTATGCAAATTGTATAACATTGATTTTCTTTATACCCAGAATTACTGAATGCAATATCCTTCCCCTAACTTTTTGAATCGAAGCCATTAGTGAAGCAGATGACATGCCTTGTTTCTTCAGAAGAACATTATTTTGACATTTTTCTGTTAAGTGTCAGCAAAAAGCAAAAATTAACAAGGAAATGATGCAGCTGTAGAGATCACAAGTAGATATAATGTAGCAGAAAGATTTCTAATCAAGATATTTCTAGAGTTGAAAAGATATATATATTTTTTGGTCTTGAGTATTTTCATTGTAACATTAGGCTTCCAAAAAAGAACATTTGATGGTAGCAGTGCACACAGCAAACTGCAACTTTGGTTTGTTCTGCTCTGGTGCCTTGAGATTGTCACAGCTTGTCATAAAAACATATATTTCTGGATATAACCCTACATGACAAGGTTTAATCATTCATACTTCAGCATTGTTTCCCTTGGGAGTTTTAGTCACCTCAATGAAAAAACTGAAGAGGAATATTATGTATAAATTTCCATGTATCCAAATCTGAAACAACTTTTTGTTCTACTTTTGTTACACACTGATGCACATGTAAAGAACTGTCTTACTTTGTGCTTATGTCCTCAGATTTGCAAACTGTTTTTTCTTTGTACCTTCATTTCAATGAAATTGTTATTGCCACAGTTAGTTTTGAGTTTCTTGTAAGGATAGGAGCAAAATGTACATGGCATGTCTATAGTATTCAACTGTCATTTGAATAAATAGTGGTCATTATTTTTGTTTGTGAAAAAAAGTTTTTCCTCTTGTATACCAGATCCACTGGACTGCTCAATTGAATTTTTGCTCAATAAACCTGCACTAGAATAGTAAATAGCCACCCAACCAACAAAATCCATCATTAGGGTAGTTTTAAACATATTTACCATGTCAACCTTTCATACAGTTTTACACCCAAAGCCAAGTTGGAATTTTAAGAGAATGAGAAGTTTAATTAACCAGTCATAGACCAGCATACTTAGCTCAATTCTTGATAAAGCAAAAAAAAATTCTGTTTTTTTTCTGTAAAAACAGTTTAAAGAGTTGTAAATGTGTATCTCATATGGATATTCAAATAATTGTTTGTATCTTTTTCCCATGGTACATGTTAGGAGTCGAGTTTCCTCTGCTGCACAGGGGGAATCTCGATCCGTGTCTGCTGCGGTCTCCCATGCGATATCGGCCGCAGTGGGCTCTGCTCAGCGGAGATGTCGCTCCCAGCGTCTCGCTGGGGCTGATTCGGTGCATAGGGTCACTACTGCCTTTTCTGGCTTTCCTATGGTACCCTGCACTGATCTGCGGCGAGCGAGCCTCTCTGGGACTAAGTCCTTGTTTACTCACACTGAGCATGCCCAGGGCAAGGTCTCCCATTGGAGGTCGGGGACCACATGTTCGGTCACATGCTCAGGTGCTGCAGTACATTCCATTGGTCCTTCTGGAAGGTCCTGAAAGGGCAAAACATGCTCAGGTACTGCAGCACTTTCCATTGGTCCTTCTGGAAGGTCCTGAAAAGGGCAAAAACTTCAGTAGCAGCTTCCTGTGCTGCAACTATATAAACTGCGCATGACCGCACGGCCATGCGCTAGTATCGTCTTTTGCTATATGCTTTGCGCCAATGTGGTCATGTGTTTGTATGTGTTCAGGGACCCGGCTGAAATAAGCCCCTAGAATGCTGGCACCTCCGGCGAGGAGATTGTGTATAAGAGTGTTCAGGGACCCAGCTGAAATAAGCCCCTAGAATGCTGGCTCCTCCGGCGAGGAGATTGTGTATGCATGCATGACCACTCACTGCTCACATCTGGGTAGTTGGCCTGTGCCTCTGTGAAAGTCTAACAGGGCACAGAGCTCACCTCTCGCGGTTACTCTGTGAAGCTAACAGAGTTGGTATATCCCGCCATATAGAGCCGCCATTATTTAGCAGCAGGTACTTTCCTGCACGGTGGATCCCGGGTTGCGAACGCACTAATTCCTTTTAATAAACAATATATTTGGTGCGTTCCGCCAACCCTAACAGTATACTAGCGCCAGGATCTGGCTAAGTAATGGCGGATGAACAACGATTGCAGGGGTACATCCAGCTGCTGGAGGGCCGGTTGGCGTCTCTTGAGCGTGCAACCTCGGCGGTGGATGTTACCGCAATAGCTGTTCAGGCTGCTGGCGTGGCTGCAGCAGCTTTACCCACTGCCACCTCTGTTCCGACCCTATCTCACCTTCCTTTGCCTGAGAGACACTCTGGGGACAGTAAGTCCTGTAGGGGTTTCGTGAGCCAATGTGGTATACACCTCGAGCTTCTGGCTGCACGTTTCCCTACTGAGCGGGCAAAGGTGGGATTCATAATCTCTCTCCTGTCGGACAGAGCGTTGGAGTGGGCTACGCCGCTGTGGGAGCGCAACGATCATGTGGTGCGGAGTGTTCCTAGGTTTCTGGACACTCTGAAACAGGTCTTTTTAGGACCTCAAGTCACCCATGATACAGCGCTCCAACTGCTGGCTTTGACTCAGGGTTCAACCATGGTCAGCCATTTTGCTGTTCACTTCCGGACATTAGCGTCTGAGTTGGAATGGCCAGACAAAACCCTCATTCCCGTATTTTGGAGGGGGCTGGCTGACCATGTGGAGGACGCTTTGGCCACTAGGGAGATTCCCGCCACACTGGAGGAGCTCATAGCCGTATCTACTCGTATTGACCTCCGTTTTAACGAGCGGAGGTTGGAGCGAGCCCAGTGTAGGCAGAGGTTTCGGCTGGCTCCCACCTTCGCCAAACCTTTGGAATCTCCAGTCCAGGCATTCGAGTCACATGAGGCCTTAGAGGTGACACAAGCGGGATCCAAGTCTCAGTCTGCCCGTGCACATAAGGTCCATCATGTTTGTCAGCAGTCAGGACACCTTGCCTCCAAGGGTCCTCAACGGTCGGGGAAACGTCAGCGTCTAGTGGCAGTTGGAGGAGGTACACTAGACACGGCGACGTTTGCCTCAAAGTTGTCCTTCAAGGGGACAATTACCATAGGCCCATCCACTCTTATGGTCGAGCTATGCGTGGATTCTGGGGCAGAGGGTAACTTTATGTCCTCCACTTTTGCCCAGCGTCACGCAATACCCTTGGTCATGCTCGCCAAGCCGGTAACCGTTCGAGTGGTAAATGGGTCAACACTACCTTCACAGATTACCCACCAAACCATTCCTTTCACGCTATCTGTGTCTCCATCACATCAGGAGATAATCTCCCTATTAGTCATTCCTGAGGGAATTGATGAGGTCCTGCTGGGGATACCATGGCTTCGCTACCATTCTCCTCATATTGAGTGGTCCTCTGGGAGAATTTTGGGTTGGAGTAAATCTTGCGAGGGTAGATGTCTGAGGGAGTGCGTTCAGGTTGCTACTACACAGGTACCCGCAGATCTTTCCTCTCTCCCCAAGCAAATTTGGCCCTATGCAGACGTGTTCTCCAAAAGAGCTGCGGAGGCCCTTCCGCCTCACCGCCCCTATGACTGTCCTATTGACCTCTTGCCTGGTGCTGAGCCTCCCCGGGGTCGAGTCTATCCGTTATCTCTCCCGGAGACGGAGGCAATGTCTCAGTACATCCAGGAGAATCTGGCAAGAGGATTCATTAGGAAGTCAGTGTCACCGGCAGGGGCAGGGTTCTTCTTCGTACAGAAGAAGACTGGAGACTTACGTCCATGCATAGACTACAGGGGTCTTAACGCCATCACCGTTAAGAACAAGTACCCACTACCCCTGATATCTGAGCTGTTTGATAGGCTACGGGGAGCGAGGGTATTTACAAAGTTAGATCTGCGGGGTGCTTACAACCTGATTCGCATCCGTGAGGGGGATGAATGGAAGACGGCTTTTAACACCAGGGATGGGCACTATGAATATCTGGTGATGCTCTTCGGGCTCTGTAATGCCCCAGCCGTTTTCCAAGACTTTGTGAACGACATCCTCTGGGATATGCTCACCACCTCGGTCGTAGTCTATCTGGATGATATTCTCATCTTCTCTCCAGATATTGACTCCCATCGGAGAGATGTTCGCAAAGTCTTCGACCTCTTACGGGCAAACTCCCTCTACGCCAAGTTGGAGAAGTGTGTGTTTGAGCAGGAGTCCTTGCCTTTCCTTGGTTATATCATCTCTGCCCAGGGTTTGGCTATGGATCATGCCAAGCTACAGGCTGTAATGGACTGGCAGGAACCCCATTTTCTTAAAGCGGTGCAGCGCTTTATGAGGTTCATTAATTACTATCGCCAGTTCATTCCACACTTCTCAACTTTGGTAGCTCCCTTGGTTGCCCTCACCAAGAAGGGAGCAAATCCCAAGTTGTGGTCAGAGGAGGTCTCCAAAGCCTTTTTTCTCGATCAAGTCACACTTCGCTAGCGCTCCCATCCTACATCGCCCCGATGTTGATAAGCCATTTATCTTGGAGGTGGATGCCTCATCCGTTGGTGCTGGAGCAGTCCTTTTCCAAAAGGATGCTCAAGGTCGGAAGCATCCTTGCTTCTTCTTCTCCAAAACCTTCACACCAGCGGAGAGGAATTATTCCATCGGGGACAGGGAGTTGCTGGCCATGAAGTTGGCTTTTTCGGAGTGGAGACATCTCTTGGAGGGAGCTCGCTTTCCCTTCCAAGTCTTCACTGACCACAAGAACTTGGTGTATCTGCAAACGGCCCAGCGGCTGAATTCTCGCCAGGCTAGATGGTCCCTGTTCTTCTCCCGGTTCCATTTTACTCTCCATTTCCTCTCCGGGGAGAAGAACGTTCATGCTGACGCTCTCTCCCGCTCCGTGGTGTCATCGGAGGAGGAGGAGGAGGAGCCTCGGCTTATTGTCCCTTCTGAGAGCCTGAGAACTGTAGCACCGGTTTCGCTAGAGTCTGTGCCCCCGGGCAAGATTTTCGTACCAGCTAACTTGCGACCGGAGGTTCTCTCTTGGGCTCACTCCTCCAGAGTGGGTGGGCATTTTGGGACCAAGAGGACATCTGAGCTTCTGGCGAGAACATACTGGTGGCCGCATATGGCCCGAGATGTCAAGGACTATATTCAGGCGTGCGTTTCTTGCGCCCAGAATCGGTCTCCTCGGCAACGGCCTGCTGGGTTGCTTTACCCTCTACCGGTGGCAGACAGGCCCTGGGAGATGGTCGGGATGGACTTTGTGGTGGGCTTACCCAAGTCGCGTGGCTGCTCCATTATTTGGGTTGTCACCGACCATTTCTCCAAGATGGTGCATTTGGTGCCGCTTCCTCGGTTACCCTCAGCACGGGCCTTGGCGGTGTTGTTCATTAAACACGTTTTCCGATTGCATGGTATGCCTGATAAGATTGTCAGCGATCGGGGTCCCCAGTTCGCATCTCGGTTTTGGAGAGAGCTTTGCCGTTTACTCAGCATAGAGTTAAACCTCTCCTCTGCATACCATCCTGAGACGAATGGGTTGGTGGAGAGAACCAACCAGACTCTGGTGACATATTTGCGACATTTCATCTCTGCTAGGAAGGATGACTGGGCATCTTTGCTACCTTGGGCGGAATTTGCCTTGAACAACGCCGTAGCCGATTCCACTAGTCAAACTCCTTTTCTCCTTAATTACGGCCAGCATCCGCGTGTCCCTGTGCCCATGCCCGTGTCATCCACCGATTCTAGGGTGGCAGACTGGGCGGTGGAGGCACGTGACATCTGGGACCACACACAGGATGCCATCCGGGCCTCCAAGGAGAGAATGAGGGTTTCGGCTGATACACACCGGCGCCCCGCTCCGGTCTTTGCTCCTGGCGACTTAGTGTGGCTCTCCGCCCGTAACATCAGGCTGCGAGTTGAGTCCACTAAGTTTGCTCCTCGCTACATTGGCCCGTTTAAGGTTCTGGAACAGGTCAACCCTGTGGTCTACCGTTTGGCTATTCCTCCACGCCTTGGTATCACCGATACTTTCCATGTTTCCCTCTTAAAGCCCGTTCATTTGTCCCGGTTTTCCGAGTCATCTGCTGGGACATCGGGTTCATCCACGCATGAGTTTGAGGTGTATGCTATTGTGGGGTGCAAGGTGGTACGTGGCAAGAAATTTTATCTGGTGGACTGGAAGGGTCACGGCCCAGAGGATAGAACCTGGGAGCCTGTGGAGCACATTCGGGCTCCGCTGCTTATCGCAGCTTTTGAGCGTAGTGAGGCTCAAGGAGGGGGGGGCCCTAGGAGGGGGGGGTAATGTTAGGAGTCGAGTTTCCTCTGCTGCACAGGGGGAATCTCGATCCGTGTCTGCTGCGGTCTCCCATTCGGTATCGGCCGCAGTGGGCTCTGCTCAGCGGAGACGTCGCTCCCAGCGTCTCGCTGGGGCTGATTCGGTGCATAGGGTCACTACTGCCTTTTCTGGCTTTCCTATGGTACCCTGCACTGATCTGCGGCGAGCGAGCCTCTCTGGGACAAAGTCCTTGTTTACTCACACTGAGCATGCCCAGGGCAAGGTCTCCCATTGGAGGTCGAGGACCACATGTTTGGTCACATGCTCACGTGCTGCAGTACATTCCATTGGTCCTTCTGGAAGGTCCTGAAAGGGCAAAACATGCTCAGGTACTGCAGCACTTTCCATTGGTCCTTCTGGAAGGTCCTGAAAGGGCAAAAACTTCAGTAGCAGCTTCCTGTGCTGCAACTATTTAAACTGCGCATGACCGCACGGCCATGCGCTAGTATCGTCTTTTGCTATATGCTTTGCGCCAATGTGGTCATGTGTTTGTATGTTTTCAGGGACCCGGCTGAAATAAGCCCCTAGAATGCTGGCACCTCCGGCGAGGAGATTGTGTATAAGAGTGTTCAGGGACCCGGCTGAAATAAGCCCCTAGAATGCTGGCTCCTCCGGCGAGGAGATTGTGTATGCATGCATGACCACTCACTGCTCACATCTGGGTAGTTGGCCTGTGCCTCTGTGAAAGTCTAACAGGGCACAGAGCTCACCTCTCGCGGTTACTCTGTGAAGCTAACAGAGTTGGTATATACCGCCATATAGAGCCGCCATTATTTAGCAGCAGGTACTTTCCTGCACGGTGGATCCCGGGTTGCGAACGCACTAATTCCTTTTAATAAACAATATATTTGGTGCGTTCCGCCAACCCTAACAACATGCTTCTTAATTGTTAAGTTATATTCATACTCTCTTTTTTTATCTTTTTGCCGATGTTGGGCAATATGAAATATAAAGGAGAAAATAAGGGAAACGTGTTTGTTATTCACATTTTTTTAGAACAACAAGATACCATTAAAATGCATTTAAAAATATATTCCCCTTTCCATAACAATTATTTTTATTTACTGAGCACATTTTTTATAGTGGCAAGGCTATTAACAGCTATTTTTTTTCCCTCGTTTTATTTATATGTCTGCTTATTTATTTATTTTTCATTTATTGTGCCCCCCCTCAATGAGATTATAAAATACCTTTGACTGGAATTTAAACATTTAAATACTTTTTAGTAACCTTAATCCCCTTTGCAATCAGAGCTGGTATATTAGGCTCAGTTATAATGGAAATTCCCTTCTTTGGCCAGAGTGACACTAGCGAGAAATACGGACAAGTGCTATGCGATTCAAAATCGCATAGAACTCGGACCAATGTTAATCTATGGGGCAGCTCCCATCATCCGTTGTTTTCTCAGCTGTATTATAGGTGCGGAGGAAATCACAACATGTTGCGATTGTCACCGCATTACGCCTGAAATATGCCAATGAAAGTCTATGGGTGCGAGAAAAACTCGCACATCAGATGGACCATCACTGTGACTTGCGAGAAATACGCACTGGTGTCCTATAGAAAAGCCGGCAATTCAGTGCTGTGTAATGTAAAAATCACACTGACAGCTTACAAAACAATAAATCAAATAAATGTCTACACATAGTATAGGTATATATATATCTATATATATAATTGTCTAAGGGTTTTTCCGTCTGTTTGTCTTTCTGTTTGTCTGTCTGTCTGTCCTGGAAATCCCACGTCTCTGATTGGTCGAGGCCGCCAGGCCTCGACCAATCAGCGACGGGCACAGTATCAACGTAGAAATCCCGTGCCTCTGATTGGTCGAGGCCACGACCAATCAGCGACGGGCACAGCGACGATGATGTCATAAAGGACGTAGACTGTTATGGCTGGCAATCAGGCAACACAGCGTGCAGTAATCAGCGCACATACAGAGATCTGGCAAAAACCCAAAACAATAGGACGAGCTCAGAGACGTGGAATCTCTGTAGACTGCAGTACCTGAACTGTCCTCACACAACTGGAAGCAGCAGTGGATTGCGCCTATCACTACCTATGCAACTCGGCACTGCCTGAGGAGCTGACTAGCCTGAAGATAGAAATACAAGCCTGACTTACCTCAGAGAAATACCCCAAAGGAATAGGCAGCCCCCACATATAATGACTGTTAGCAAGATGAAAAGACAAACGTAGGAATGAAATAGATTCAGCAAAGTGAGGCCCGATATTCTAGACAGAGCGAGGATAGCAAAGAGAACTATGCAGTCTACAAAAAACCCTAAAACGAAAACCACGCAAAGGGGCAAAAAAGACCCACCGTGCCGAACTAACAGCACGGCGGTGCACCCCTTTGCTTCTCAGAGCTTCCAGCAAAAGATAATAACAAGCTGGACAGAAAAAACAGAAAACAAACTAGAAGCACTTATCTAGCAGAGCAGCAGGCCCAAGGAAAGATGCAGTAGCTCAGATCCAACACTGGAACATTGACAAGGAGCAAGGAAGACAGACTCAGGTGGAGCTAAATAGCAAGGCAGCCAACGAGCTCACCAAAACACCTGAGGGAGGACGCCCAGAGACTGCAATACCACTTGTGACCACAGAATTCACAACAGTACCCCCCCCTTGAGGAGGGGTCACCGAACCCTCACCAGAACCCCCAGGCCGACCAGGATGAGCCACATGAAAGGCACGAACAAGATCTGGGGCATGGACATCAGAGGCAAAAACCCAGGAATTATCTTCCTGAGCATAACCCTTCCATTTGACCAGATACTGGAGTTTCCGTCTAGAGACACGAGAATCCAAAATCTTCTCCACAATATACTCCAATTCCCCCTCCACCAAAACAGGGGCAGGAGGCTCCACAGATGGAACCATAGGTGCCACGTATCTCCTCAACAACGACCTATGGAATACATTATGTATGGAAAAGGAGTCTGGGAGGGTCAGACGAAAAGACACCGGATTGAGAATCTCAGAAATCCTATACGGACCAATAAAACGAGGTTTAAATTTAGGAGAGGAAACCTTCATAGGTATATGACGAGAAGATAACCAAACCAGATCCCCAACACGAAGTCGGGGTCCCACACGGCGTCTGCGATTAGCGAAAAGCTGAGCCTTCTCCTGGGACAAGGTCAAATTGTCCACTACCTGAGTCCAGATCTGCTGCAACCTGTCCACCACATAATCCACACCAGGACAGTCCGAAGACTCAACCTGTCCTGAAGAGAAACGAGGATGGAACCCAGAATTGCAGAAAAATGGAGAGACCAAGGTAGCCGAGCTGGCCCGATTATTAAGGGCGAACTCAGCCAACGGCAAAAATGACACCCAATCATCCTGGTCAGCGGAAACAAAACATCTCAGATATGTTTCCAAGGTCTGATTGGTTCGTTCGGTCTGGCCATTAGTCTGAGGATGGAAGGCCGAGGAAAAAGATAGGTCAATGCCCATCCTACCACAAAAGGCTCGCCAGAACCTTGAGACAAACTGGGAACCTCTGTCAGAAACAATATTCTCAGGAATGCCATGTAAACGAACCACATGCTGGAAGAACAAAGGCACCAAATCAGAGGAGGAAGGCAATTTAACCAAGGGCACCAGATGGACCATTTTAGAAAAGCGATCACAGACCACCCAAATGACAGACATCTTTTGAGAAACGGGAAGGTCAGAAATGAAATCCATCGAAATATGTGTCCAAGGCCTCTTCGGGACCGGCAAGGGCAAAAGCAACCCACTGGCACGTGAACAGCAGGGCTTAGCCCTAGCACAAATTCCACAGGACTGCACAAAAGCACGCACATCCCGCGACAGAGACGGCCACCAAAAGGATCTAGCAACCAACTCCCTGGTACCAAAGATTCCTGGATGACCGGCCAGCACTGAACAATGAAGTTCAGAGATAACTTTACTAGTCCACCTATCAGGGACGAACAGTTTCTCGGCCGGACAACGATCAGGTTTATTAGCCTGAAATTTCTGCAACACTCTCCGCAAATCAGGGGAGATGGCAGACACAATGACTCCTTCCTTGAGGATACTCGCCGGCTCAGATAACCCCGGAGAGTCGGGCACAAAACTCCTAGACAGAGCATCCGCCTTCACATTTTTAGAGCCCGGAAGGTATGAAATCACAAAATCAAAACGAGCAAAAAATAACGACCAACGGGCCTGTCTAGGATTCAAGCGCTTGGCAGACTCAAGATAAGTAAGGTTCTTATGATCAGTCAAAACCACCACGCGATGCTTAGCACCCTCAAGCCAATGACGCCACTCCTCGAATGCCCACTTCATGGCCAGCAACTCTCGGTTGCCCACATCATAATTACGCTCAGCAGCAGAAAATTTCCTGGAAAAGAAAGCACATGGTTTGAACACTGAGCAACCAGAACCTCTCTGTGACAAAACCGCCCCTGCACCAATCTCAGAAGCATCAACCTCGACCTGGAACGGAAGAGAAACATCAGGTTGACACAACACAGGGGCACAGCAAAAACGACGCTTCAACTCCTGAAAAGCTTCCACGGCAGCAGAAGACCAATTAACCAAATCAGCACCCTTCTTGGTCAAATCGGTCAATGGTCTGGCAATGCTAGAAAAATTACAGATGAAGCGACGATAAAAATTAGCAAAGCCCAGGAATTTCTGCAAACTTTTTAGAGATGTCGGCTGAGTCCAATCCTGGATGGCCTGAACCTTAACCGGATCCATCTCGATAGTAGAAGGGGAAAAGATGAACCCCAAAAATGAAACTTTCTGCACACCGAAGAGACACTTTGATCCCTTCACAAACAAGGAATTAGCACGCAGTACCTGGAAAACCATTCTGACTTGCTTTACATGAGACTCCCAATCATCTGAGAAGATCAAAATGTCATCCAAGTAAACAATCAAGAATTTATCCAGATACTCACGAAAAATGTCATGCATAAAAGACTGAAAAACAGATGGAGCATTGGCAAGTCCGAACGGCATCACCAGATACTCAAAATGACCCTCGGGCGTATTAAATGCCGTTTTCCATTCATCTCCCTGCCTGATTCTCACCAGATTATACGCACCACGAAGATCAATCTTAGTAAACCAACTAGCCCCCTTAATCCGAGCAAACAAGTCAGAAATCAATGGCAAGGGATACTGAAACTTAACAGTGATCTTATTAAGAAGGCGGTAATCAATACACGGTCTTAGCGAACCATCCTTCTTGGCTACAAAAAAGAACCCTGCTCCCAATGGTGACGACGATGGGCGAATATGTCCCTTCTCCAGGGACTCCTTCACATAACTGCGCATAGCGGTGTGTTCAGGTACGGACAAATTAAATAAACGACCCTTAGGGAATTTACTACCAGGAATCAAATCGATAGCACAATCACAATTCCTATGCGGAGGAAGGGCATCAGACTTGGACTCTTCAAATACATCCTGAAAGTCCGACAAGAACTCTGGGATGTCAGAAGGAATGGATGACGAAATAGACAAAAATGGAACATCACCATGTACTCCCTGACAACCCCAGCTGGTTACCGACATAGAGTTCCAATCCAATACTGGATTATGGGTTTGTAGCCATGGCAACCCCAACACGACCACATCATGCAAATTATGCAGTACCAAAAAGCGAATAACTTCCTGATGTGCAGGAGCCATGCACATGGTCAGCTGGGCCCAGTACTGAGGCTTATTCTTGGCCAGAGGTGTAGCATCAATTCCTCTCAACGGAATAGGACACCGCAAAGGCTCCAAGAAAAATCCACAACGTTTAGCATAATCCAAATCCATCAGATTCAGGGCAGCGCCTGAATCCACAAACGCCATGACAGAATATGATGACAAAGAGCACATTAAGGTAATGGACAAAAGGAATTTGGACTGTACAGTACCAATAACGGCAGAGCTATCGAACCGCCTAGTGCGTTTAGGACAATTAGAAATAGCATGAGTAGAATCACCACAATAGAAACACAGTCTGTTCAGACGTCTGTGTTCGTGCCGTTCTACTTTAGTCATAGTCCTGTTGCACTGCATAGGCTCAGGCTTACTCTCAGACAATACCGCCAGATGGTGCACAGATTTACGCTCGCGCAAGCGACGACCGATCTGAATGGCCAAGGACATAGACTCATTCAAACCAGCAGGCATAGGAAATCCCACCATTACATCCTTAAGAGCTTCAGAGAGACCCTTTCTGAACAAAGCCGCTAGTGCAGATTCATTCCACAGAGTGAGTACTGACCATTTTCTAAATTTCTGACAATATAGTTCTACATCATCCTGACCCTGGCATAAAGCCAGCAGATTTTTCTCAGCTTGATCCACTGAATTAGGCTCATCGTAAAGCAATCCCAGCGCCTGGAAAAATGCATCAATATTACTCAATGCAGAATCTCCTGGTGCAAGAGAAAACGCCCAGTCCTGTGGGTCGCCGCGCAAAAAAGAAATAATAATCAAAACCTGTTGAATAGGATTACCAGAAGAATGAGGTTTCAAGGCCAAAAATAGCTTACAATTATTTCTGAAGCTCAGGAACTTAGTTCTGTCACCAAAAAACAAATCAGGAATCGGAATTCTTGGTTCTAGCATCGATTTCTGATCAATAGTATCTTGAATCTTTTGTACATTTACAACGAGATTATCCATTGAGGAGCACAGAGCCTGAATATCCATGTCCACAGCTGTGTCCTGAAGCACTCTAATGTCTAGGGGAAAAAAAAGACTGAAGACAGAGCTAAGAAAAAAAAATGATGTCAGGATTTCTTTTTTCCCTCTATTGGAAATCATTGAATTGGCTCCTTGTACTGTTATGGCTGGCAATCAGGCAACACAGCGTGCAGTAATCAGCGCACATACAGAGATCTGGCAAAAACCCAAAACAATAGGACGAGCTCAGAGACGTGGAATCTCTGTAGACTGCAGTACCTGAACTGTCCTCACACAACTGGAAGCAGCAGTGGATTGCGCCTATCACTACCTATGCAACTCGGCACTGCCTGAGGAGCTGACTAGCCTGAAGATAGAAATACAAGCCTGACTTACCTCAGAGAAATACCCCAAAGGAATAGGCAGCCCCCACATATAATGACTGTTAGCAAGATGAAAAGACAAACGTAGGAATGAAATAGATTCAGCAAAGTGAGGCCCGATATTCTAGACAGAGCGAGGATAGCAAAGAGAACTATGCAGTCTACAAAAAACCCTAAAACGAAAACCACGCAAAGGGGCAAAAAAGACCCACCGTGCCGAACTAACAGCACGGCGGTGCACCCCTTTGCTTCTCAGAGCTTCCAGCAAAAGATAATAACAAGCTGGACAGAAAAAACAGAAAACAAACTAGAAGCACTTATCTAGCAGAGCAGCAGGCCCAAGGAAAGATGCAGTAGCTCAGATCCAACACTGGAACATTGACAAGGAGCAAGGAAGACAGACTCAGGTGGAGCTAAATAGCAAGGCAGCCAACGAGCTCACCAAAACACCTGAGGGAGGACGCCCAGAGACTGCAATACCACTTGTGACCACAGAATTCACAACAGTAGACATCCCGCGTCTCTGATTGGTCGAGGCCGCCAGGCCTCGACCAATCAGAGACGGGCACAGCGACGATGATGTCATAATGGTTGCCATGGCGACGATGATGTCATAAAGGTTGCCTCGACCAAACAGCGATGGGCACAGTCTGCCGCGAATTCTGGAATCATCATTGTCCATATACTACGGGGACATGCATATTCTAGAATACCCGATGCGTTAGAATCGGGCCACAATCTAGTATATATATATATATATATATATATATGTCATTTACACACATACATATCTTTATATTTCATTGAGAGTTAGCAGAATAGCCGATAATTCAAATGTTGGGTTCTGTAAAATCATTACAAAGCCTGACAGGATAAGAAACATGGTTTACATACAGTAAACCATTGCATATCCATTAGATATGCTAGTAGTGTGCGTGTAAAATTTGGGAGCTGTAGGTGTTAAATTAAAGGATTAATTCACAGAAAAAAACTGGCGTGGGCCCCAGCGCAATTTTCTCCAGCAGAAAGGGAAAGCCAGTGACTGAGGGCAGATATTAATAGCCTAGAGCGGGACCATGGTTCTTGGCCTCCCCTGGCTAAAAAAAATCTGCCCCCAGCCACTCCAGAAAAGGCGCATCTGTAAGATGCACCCATTCTGGCATTTAGCCTCTCTCTTCCCATTGCCCTGTGGTGGTGGCATATGGGATAATAAGGGGTTAATGTCACCTTGCTATTGCAAGGTGACATTAAGCCTGGTTAATAATGGAGAGGTGTCAATAAGACACCTCTCCATTATTAATCCAATAGTATGAAAGGGTTAAAAATACACACACACATTAAGAATAAAGTGTTTTAATGAAACACACAAGTTTAACTTCTTTATTACACTTTCAGTCCAAGCAAAGCCCTCGTTCTTCTGTAAAAAAAAAATACAAAATAAAAAAGGAACGATATCCCATATCTGTCAACTGTACAGTCAACTCCCACGCTGCAATCCATCTCAAGGGGTTAAATAGTTTACAACCTGGAGCGATGCTAACCTTTAATTTTATTAACCCCTTAATGATCGGAGCTTTTTTCGGCTTTGTGTTTTCGTTTTTTGTTCCCCTCCTTCCCAGAGCCATAACTTTTTTATTTTTCTGTCAATATGTCCTTGTGTGGGCTTTATTTTTGTGGAATGAGTTGCATTTTAAAAAAAACACCATTGGTTTTACCATGTCATGTACTAGAAGATGAGAAAAAATTTAAAGTACTGTGAAATTGCAAAAAAATGCAATCCAAAAATTTTTTTTTGTTTGGCTTCTTTGCTCACGTTCACTAAATGCTAAAACTGACCTGCTATTATGATTCTTCATGTCATTACGAGTTCATAGACACCAAACATGTCTAGGTTATTTTCTTATCTAAGTGGTAAAAAAATATTCAAACTTTGCTTAACCCCTTTCTGTCATTAGAAGTACTATTCCATCCATGTGGGGTGGGTCCTACTTCCAAGGACGGAATAGTACGTCCAGCGTGATCAGCCGTGCTCAAGGGGGGAGCGCGGCCGATCGCGGCCGTGTCTCGCGGCTGACATCCGGCACTATGTGCCAGGATCGGTCACGGACCGCTCCCGGTACATTAACTCCCATCACACTGCGATCAAACTTGATCGCAGTGTTCCGGCGGTATGGGGAAGCATCGCGCAGGGAGGGGGCTCCCTGCAGGCTTCCCTGAGACCCTCGGAGCAACGCAATGTGATCAGGGTTAGGGGTGTGGCTAGGGTTATCAATGAGATTAGGGTTACAGTTATAATTGGAGGGTTTCCACTGTTTAGGCACATCAGGGGCTCTCCAAACGTGACATGGCGTCCGATCTCAATTCCAGCTAGTTCTGCATTCAAAACGCAAAACAGTGCTCCTTCCCTTCCGAGCTCTCCCGTGCGCCCACACAGGGGTTTACCCCAACATATGGGGTATCAGCGTACTCAGGACACATTGGACAACAACTTTTGGGGTCCAATTTCTCCTGTTACCCTTGTGAAAATAAAAACTTGGGGGCTAAAATATCTTTTTTGTGGAAAAAAAAATATTTTTTATTTTCTCGACTCTGCATTATAAACTTCTGTGAAGCACTTGGGAATTCAAAGTTCTCACAACACATCTAAATAAATTCCTTGGGGGTCTAGTTTCCAAAATGGGGTCACTTGTGGGGGGTTTCTACTGTTTAGGTACATCAGGGGCTCTGCAAAGGCAACATATCGCCTGCAGACCATTCTATCAAAGTCTGCATTCCAAAACGGCGCTCCTTCCCTTCTGAGCTCTGCTGTGCACCCAAACAGTGGTCCCCCCCACACATGGGGTACCAGCATACTCAGGACAAATTGGACAACAACTTTTGTGATCCAATCTCTCTTGTTACCCTTGCGAAAATAAAAACTTGGGGGCTAAAAAATCTTATTTGGGGAAAATTTTTTATTTTTTATTTTCATGACTCTGCATTATAAACTTCTGTGAAGCACTTGGGCATTCAAAGTTCTCACCACACATCTAGATAAGTTCCATAGGGGGTCTAGTTTCCAAAATGGGGTCAATTGTGGGGGGTTTCTACTGGTTAGGTACATCAGGGGCTCTTCAAACACAACATAACGCCCACATACCATTCTATCAAAGTCTGCATTCCAAATGGCGCTCCTTCCCTTCCGCACTCTGCCATGCGCCAAAACGGTGGTTCCCCCCATATATTGGGTATCATAGTACTCAAGACAAAGGGGACAACAACTTTTGGGGTTCAAATTCAACTGTTACCGTTGGAAAAATACAAAACTGGGGGCTAAAAAATAATTTTTGTGGAAAAAATGGATTTTTTATTTTCACTGCTCTGCATTATAAACTGTAGTGAAAAACTTGGGGGTTCAAAGTTCTCACAACTAGTGTTGAGCGATACCGTCCGATACTTGAAAGTATCGGTATCGGATAGTATCGGCCGATACCCGAAAAGTATCGGATATCGCCGATACCGATATCCGATACCAATACAAGTCAATGGGACACCAAGTATCGGAAGGTATCCTGATGGTTCCCAGGGTCTGAAGGAGAGGAAACTCTCCTTCAGGCCCTGGGATCCATATTAATGTGTAAAATAAAGAATTAAAATAAAAAATATTGCTATATTCACCTCTCCGGCGGCCCCTGGACATCACCGCGGGTAACTGGCAGGCTTCTTTGTTTAAAATGAGCGCGTTTAGGACCTGAGAATGACGTCGCGGCTTCTGATTGGTCGCGTGCCGCTCATGTGACCGCCACGCGACCAATCAGAAGCCGCGACGTCATTCGCAGGTCCTAAATTCCTAGAATGAGGAGTTTAGTGCCTGAGAATGAAGTCGCGGCTTGTGATTGGTCGGGTGGCGGTCACAGGAGTGGCACGCGACCAATCAGAAGCCGCGACGTCATTCTCAGGTCCAAAACGCGCTCATTTTAAACAAAGAAGCCTGCCGGTTACCAGCGGTGATGTCCAGGGGCCGCCGGAGAGGTGAATATATCAATATTTTTTATTTTAATTCTTTATTTTACACATCACTATGGATCCGATACCGATTCCCGATACCACAAAAGTATCGGAACTCGGTATCGGAATTCCGATACCGCAAGTATCGGCCGATACCCGATACTTGCCGTATCGGAATGCTCAACACTACTCACAACTAGTGTTGAGCGATACCGTCCGATACTTGAAAGTATCGGTATCGGATAGTATCGGCCGATACCCGAAAAATATCGGATATCGCTGATACCGATATCCGATACCAATACAAGTCAATGGGACATCAAGTATCGGAATGTATCCTGATGGTTCCCAGGGTCTGAAGGAGAGGAAACTCTCCTTCAGGCCCTGGGATTCATAGTGAGGTGTAAAATAAAGAATTAAAATAAAAAATATTGATATGCTCACCTCTCCTACGGCCCCTGGACATCACGCTGGTAACCGGCCGGCTTCTTTGTTTAAAATGAGCGCGTTTAGGACCTGCGAATGACGTCGCGGCTTCTGATTGGTCGCGTGCAGCTCATGTGACCGCCACGCGACCAATCAGAAGCCGCGACGTCATTCTCATTCACTAAACTCCTAATTCTAGGAATTTAGGACCTGCGAATGACGTCCCGGCTTCTGATTGGTCGTGTGGCGGTCACATGAGCGGCACGCGGCCAATCAGAAGCCGCGATGTCATTCGCAGGCCCTAAACGCGCTCATTTTAAACAAAGAAGCCGGCCGGTTACCAGCGTGATGTCCAGGGGCCGCCGGAGAGGTGAGCATATCAATATTTTTTATTTTAATTCTTTATTCTACACATCCCTATTGATCCGATACCGATACCCGATACCACAAAAGTATCGGATCTCGGTATCGGAATTCCGATACCGCAAGTATCGGCCGATACCCGATACTTGCGGTATCGGAATGCTCAACACTAGTCACAACACATCTAGATAAGTTCCGTGGGGGGTTTAGTTTACAATATGGGGTCACTATGGGGGTTTCTACTGTTTAGATACATTACGGGCTCTGCAAATGCAATGTGACGCCTGCAGACCATTCCATCTAAGTCTGCATTCCATATGGCGCTCCTTCCCTTCTGAGCTCTGCCATGCGCCCAAACGGTAGTTCCCCTCACATATGGGGTATCAGCTTACTCGGGACAAATTGGCAACAACTTTTGGGGTCCAATTTCTCCTGTTACCCTTGGGAAAATACAAAACTGGGGGCTAAAAAATAATTTTTGTGGGGAACAAAAAAGAATTTTTATTTTCACAGCTCTGCATTATAAACTGTAGTGAAACACTTGGGGGTTCAAAGCTCTCACAACACATCTAGATGAGTTCCTTAGGGGGTATACTTTCCAAAATGGTGTCACTTGTGGGGGGTTTCAATGTTTAGGCACATCAGTGGCTCTCCAAATGCAACATGGCATCCCATCTGAATTACAGTCAATTTTGCATTGAAAAGTCAAATGGCGCTCCTTCCCTTCCGAACTCTGCCAAGTGCCCAAACAGTGGTTTACACCCACATATGGGGTATCAGCGTACTGAGGACAAATTGTACAACAACTTTTGGGGTCCAATTTCTTCTCATACCCTTGGGAAAATAAAAAATTGGGGGCGAAAATATCACTTTTGTGAAAAAATATAATTTTTTATTTTTACGGCCCTGCATTACAAACTTCTGTGAATCAATTAATGGGTCAAAGTGCTCACCACACATCTACATAAGTTCGTTAGGGGGTCTACTTTCCAAAATGGTGTCACTTGTGGGGGGTTTCAATGTTTAGGCACATCAGGGGCTCTCCAAACGCAACATGGCTTCCCATTGAAAAGTCAAATGGTGCTCCTTCGCTTCTGAGCTCTGCCATGCGCCCAAACAGTGGTTTACCCCAACATATGGGGTATCGGCATACTCAGGACAAATTGTTCAACAACTTTTGAGGTCCACTTTATCCTGTTACCCTTGGTAAAATAAAACAAATTGGAGCTTTGCTGGTCAATTTTTAACCCTTAGAACTCCCTAACAAAAACAAAATTTGGTTCCAAAATTGTGCTGATGTAAAGTAGACATGTTGGAAATGTTACTTTTTAAGTATTTTGTGTGACATAGCTCTTTGATTTAATTGCATAAAAATTCAAAGTTGGAAAATTGTGAAATTTTCAAAATGTTCGCAAAATTTCAGTTTTTTCACAAATAAACACAGGTAATATCAAAGAAATGTTATCACTATCATGAAGTACAATATGTCTCGAGAAAACATTGTCAGAATCACCAGGATCCGTTGAAGCATCCCAGAGTTATAACCTCATAAAGGGACAGTGGTCGGAATTGTAAAAATTGGCCCCGTCATTAACGTGCAAACCACCCTTGGGGAAAAAGGGGTTAAAAAATAAATAATTTGGGCAATATTCCGGGACCCATAGTATCTCCATTTTTCGTGATCTCACATTGGGTGAGGGCTTATTTTTTGTATGCTGAGCTGATGTTTTTAATGATACCATTTTGGTGCACTCGCCCGGAAGAAGGCACACGCGGCCGAAACGCGCATAGGGGTTTTGGCACCATCAGACCAGAGGCAAAGGTAGCGCGTGACATACTATGGAACGTTCTATTATGCCACATTTGTGAAGATAAACTACGGGACACATTGTTATTATGCCATTTGGCGAAATAGATTGTTGATCCTCGGGTGGTCTATATGATGTGGCAGTAACTTTCTTTGCAATAAGCGTGCCTCTGGCCTATGGTGCCTTTTCATTGGTAGCTATCATCATCATTGTTGTCTTTTGCTGTTTTTTAATCTTAATAAAACCTTGGAATTATTTGTACTTTGAGGTTTGACTCGTGCAATTTTTTATAGGTTATATATATTTGTTTGTACAGGACCGTTATGGTGTATTTATCTCCTGACGGACACAGGGGTTAATTTATTTTACCCTGTGTTTTGTTTGTCCAATTGGTAATCATTTTGGTGCAGATATGCTCTTTTGATCACCAATTATTGCATTTTAATGCAATATCACGGCGACCAAAAAAACATAACTCTGGAGTTTAATTTTTTTTTTTTGCTACGCCATTTAGTGATCAGGTTAATTCTTTCTTTTTATTGATAGATCAGGCAATTCTGAGCGCGGCGATATCAAATATGTGTAGGTTTGAATTTTTTTATTGTTGTATTTTGAATGTGGCAAAAGGGGTATGATTTGAACTTTTATATATTTTTTTTTTTTTTTCATAGTTCTAAAAACTTTTTTTTCTTTTGCCATACTTCAATAGCTTCCATGAGAGGATAGAAGCTGGCATAGCCTGATCAGCTCTGCTACATAGGGGCGATGCTCAGATTGCTTCTATCTAGCTGAATTACAGCATTGATATGAGCGCCGACCACAGGGTGGCGCTCACAGCAATCTAGCATCAACAACCTAAGAGGTCGGCAGGAGGTCTCTGGTTGTTATGCCGATGCACCGATGACCCCCGATCACGTGACGGGGTCAGCGGTGTTCACATTTCTTGCTGGATGGCCAGAAGGGCTTGTTAAATGCCGTTGTCAGAGATTGACAGTGGCATTTAACTTGTTCATAGGCAGGGGCAAATCGTGATTTCACCCTGTCCTATTGAGGGCACATATCAGCTGTTCAAAACAGCTGACATGTCCTGGCTTTGATGTGGGCTCACCGCCGGAGCATGCATCAAAGCGGGGGTTCTGACCTCGGACGTACTATTCCGTCCAATGGCAGAAAGAGGTTAATGACCTAGTGGATGGGATTGAAAGTAAAGTGTGAGTCTTGATGACACCAAACTATGCAGAGTATTAAAATCTGTCCTTAACACTACAATATTGCAAAATGATCAGAATAAGATGTCTGAATGGAGAAACACTTGGCAAATGTGGTTTAATGTAGCTAAATGTAGAGTAATGCACCTAGGATGGAGTAATCCTATTACTGCATTTACATTAAATGTGAGTATATTTTGGACTACTGAATAGGAGAAGGACTTGAGTATTCTGGTTACAAGTAAGCTGAGCAGCAGTAGTGAATGTCAAGCAGCAGCTGCAAAACCAAACAAGATTTTAGGAAGTATAAAAAGAGAGATAAAATCCTGTGATCACAACATATTGCTACCCCTTTATAAATCATTGGTGAGGCCACATCTAGAATATGGCATTAAGTTTTGGGCTCAACATTTTAAAAAGGATATTCAGACGTTACAGTTCAAAGACGGGCAACTAGATTATTAGAAGGGATGGATTGCCTCTTATATGACAAGAGGTTGGAAAAATTGGGCTTGTTCAGCTTAAAAAAAAGACGCCTCAGAGAAGATCTCATTTACATGTATAAATATACAGTATGTGTGGTCAGCACAGAGGCCTGGCACATGACTTATTCCTTCAAAAGACCATACTAGGTACCAGGAGGCATTCATTATGGGTGCAATAAACGCAATTCCGGCAGCTAAATAAAAAAAGGGTTCTTTATAGTTAGAGCAGTCAGACTGTGGAATGCCCGACCAAAAGAGGCAGTAATGGCCAACACTATGACAGCTTTTTAAAAAGGGCTGGATGATTTCCTCAATACACATAACATTGTGGGTTATAGTTAAATTAGTGACAAATGTACAATTGGTGGAGAAATGTTGAACTTGATAGACCTAGGTCTTTTTTCAACCTATGTAAATATGTAACTATGTAACCCAAATGGTAAATGTTATGAGCAAAAAAAAACATTAAAATACCAAAATTACTATTTTTTGTTGCTACACCTACCACAGAAATAATAATCAATAAAAACTTAGTACAGTGGGGGAAAATGTATTTAGTCAGCAACCAATTGTGCTAGTTCTCCCACTTAAAAAGATGACAGAGGCCTGTAATTGACATCATAGGTAGACCACAACTATGAGAGTCAAAATTGCGAAAACAAATCCAGAAAATCACCTAGTCTGATTTGGCAAGATTTATTTTTCAAATTATGGTGGAAAATAAGTATTTGGTAACCGAACAACATGCAAGATTTCTGGCTCTCACAGACCTGTAAGTTCTTCTTTAAGAGTCCTCCACTCATTACCTGTAGTTTCTGGTGTCCTTCGACAGCTATTTGGTCTTCACTATAGTGGAATTTGGAGTGTGACTGTTTGAGGTTGTGGACAGGTGTCTTTCACACGGATAACAAGTTCAAACAGGTGCCATTACTACAGGTAATGAGTGGAACAAATCTTGCATGTTGTTAGGTGATCAAATACTTATTTTCCACCATAATTTGAAAAATAAATCTTGCCAAATCAGACAAGCTGATTTTCTGGATTTGTTTTCTCGATTATGACTTTCATAGTTGTGGTCTACATATGATGTCAATTACAGGCCTCTCTCATCTTTTTAAGGAGGAGAACTTGCACAATTGGTGGCTGACTAAATACTTAATTTCAGATCAACCCCAGTAGCTCATATGCTACCTGACACCTTATAGGTATATATGAATCTACCAGTTCACTCAAGATACCCCAAGACAGTTGAGTGTCTGAAGAGTTGGCCATTGGCAACTAGCATGACACTGCTTATTGGAACATATAGGAATTTAGACCCGGAAGATCTAGATTTGTACTACACTTATAAGGGTACCACTTTATAAGGGCGCAACAATTTTGTGTGACTCTAGGGTGTTAATCAGTCTTGGTAATATTGGTAATATTTAATAGAATCTCTACTTGTGCCCCTTGCCGATGATGAAACCAACATTTCTATATCCAGGCACCCTGTTGATAACGACAAGAGATCTGGATAGGTGAAACTTTTCCATTAATTTATTTCAGCAGTAGTCGATGTTGCTAGTTTTTACACTGACAACCACAAGCAGTCTGCAGCCACTTGATGATATTTGCAAAAAACTGCATCAATTGTACAAAAAAACAAAAGCAGCTATATGAAAAGCTTTTGTTTCTTTAATTCTTTATGGTCTGATACAGCATTGCTTTCTTCAGCTTGCATATACTGATCCCTCTTAGAAAAATCATCATGTACAGTTTCAAAATGTGCATGAAGTGTATAATGTCCTTTACAATCAAAAATAATGAGGTAAATGTAACAAAAATCGATTTCAAATCCATTTTCTTTTTATTTCTCATAAATATATAATACCTGAATGTTAACAATCTTGTTCTAAGTATATCTGTAACATTCTAACATATACTCTTTTGCTTTGATAATCTAAATATTCACACTATGGCCACAGGCATGTGTGACCATTGCGAGGGTAAACAATCATCACAATTCCATCTGTTGCTGAGTTAGAAGTGTTTTTTCTTTTTACATTTTTCTTTTTTTTGTCACAATTCCATCTGTTCCTGAGTTAGAAGTGTTTTTCTTTTTTTCATTTTATTTTTATTTATTTTATAGTAAAATATGGTCAGTTGATTAATTGTGCAGGTGTAGCACATTCAATCTTGCACAAGATAATTTTGCATTTTAAAGAGAATCACAGACTAAATCAGGGTTGTATTATTTGCTCAATTTATAATTTTACTTTATTATTGAGTTCTGGAAAATAATTGATGGTTAAGATGGATATTGAAGAAGTAGATCAAAACAAATCAGAAATGTAAAACATTAAATAATAGAGGTATTAAAATGTATTTGGGAAGAAAAGCAGGAATTTCCATTGCTCTAAAAAGGTGTGTATAGCATTCTGTGGTACCTCAGGAGTGTATACAATCTGTTTTACTTGTTTATGAGAAAGGGAGAAAGAGGTATAGGAGTATGGCAGGGAAAGAAGGAGACAGAGAAAGATGGAGAACGATGGAGAAAGATGGCAAGATATAGAAAGACCTCCAGTACATCTTCTGACATTGACTTTATGATTTTTACCCTTTAGTTCTTTGTACTGCTTTTTTCTGCAAGAATGATGATAAATTTACCCTTCTATATGATTTCTAAACACTCTTTTTTGGTGATTACTTTGTATCTCTGTTCATACTTCACCCACACACAAATGATCCACCATTTGAAAGGCAAACTTGCCCCCTACAGCAAGAAAATAGCCAAACAAACCACACATCCACAATATGATCACAAAATACAGTTTAAACATTCATTTTCATACAACTGCAGTGAGGAAAAATGACCTGCAGGTGGCACCACACTACCCCAAAGCACACTACCACAAAGCTGCTTACAGACATCACAAACAAATCCTAACATTTGCCTTTGGGGCATTCCAGCTTGCCGAACTCCTTGCCAAGCCGATTTCAGGGACATTGCAGGATTGCACACTTCACTGCAGGTGAGTCACATTTGTAAACATGCACTGCTTATTCAATTGAACACTTGCTCAGTTTATTCTCCACCAACACATGCAAATGATACACCATTTCAAAGGTCAAATTACCTGCAGGTGGCATTTGCCTTGGGGTCTTTCTAGCTTACCAGAATGCAAGGTAAACTTGCCCCCTTCAGCAAGAAAAGACACAAACAAACCACACATTCATGATTTGATCAACAACTAGTTTAAACATTCATTTTCAGAAACGTGCAGAAAAAAACATTAGCCTGCAGGTGGCACCACAGCCTCAAGACATTTTTTTAGACACTACTTATCAAACCAATTTATTGTATTACCAATAGTGTTGAGCAATACCTTCCAATATCCAGAAGTATCGCTATCAGATTGGATCGGCCGATATCCAAAAAGTATCGGATATCGCCAATACCGATACCCAATACCAATGCAAGTCAATTGGACACAAATATCAGAATGTAAATAAGCCCTTTCTGTCATTCTACATCCTGTTCCGTAGGGTGGAAGAGTGTGGGCAGTGTGTGGGCAGACACTGTGCATGTCTGTGTGTGTGGGCGGGGTCTGTGCAGGCCTGCCGGGGATCTGTATGTGCCTGCCAGGTCTCTGTGCGGGCCTGCCGTGGCTCTATGCGGGCCTGTTGGGGCTCTATGCGGGCTGCCGGGGTTCTGTGCAGCCTGATGGGGCTCTATGCGGGCCTGCCATGGTTTTATGTGGCCTGCCGGGGCTCTATGCAGGCTGCCGGGGCTCTATGCGGGCTGCCGGGGCTCTATGCATGTGTGAAGGCATCGTCCGATGGGACTACAGGTCCCATCGGACGATGCCTGCTACACTGAAAGTGATTGACACATTAGCCAATGATGGGACAGTAGTAGTCCCATCATCCGGCTAAAGTGTTGAATGAAAAAAAAAAAACACATGCATACTACATACATACTAAATACATACTACATACAGTACATTCATACATTACATACAATACATACATATAGACATACCGTACATTAAACATAGAGTACATACTCACCATTACTTGTCACTTTGTTCCCCGAAGCCAGTGTCATCTGTAAAAAAAGATTAAAATAACAAACAACCAATATACTCCCTGTCTGCAGAAATCCATGAGTCCCACGACGATATCCCGTGGAAAACGGCAGCATCAGCTGATGCGACCGCTCTCTATGAGCTCCAGAAGCACAATGACGGGAGGAAGGTATCCTTCCGCACTGTATTCCTCCGCAGCTGTAAAAAAAATAGTCCCTAGTCTCACTTTTGGCATTGCTGGATGAGAAATTTTCCCACGCAGCAATTGCCATAAAGTGAGACTTTCTCTTAAGGTAACCTCTCAGTGATGCACCGCAGGAGCCATTGTCTCCTGTCAGGGTGTCACTGAGGGTCCTATAGAGCAGTGACATCACCTGATGTCACTGTTCTATAGGGGTGATCGTCGTGGGACACTCGTTATTAATTGGACTACGGCAGACAGGTAATATACGGTTTATTATTTTACATTTTTTGCAGGCGTTGAAGTATGGTAAGTATGGTTAAATGAAGAATATTAAAATATATTTTTCCTAATGTGTGCATGTTTTATTAACTTTCTATTACTATTTTGATTAATAATGGATAGGCGTCTTATTGACGCCTCTCCGTTATTAACCCAGCTTAATGTCACCTTACAATAGCAAGGTAACATTAACCCCTTATTACCCCATATCCCACCGCTACACGGGAGTGGGAAGAGAGGGGCTAAGTGCCGGAATTGGCGCATCTCACAGATGCACCATTTCTGGGGCGGCGATATTCATAGCAGGCTACAAATATTGGCCCCGGCCATCGACTTTCCCCCTTTGGCGCAGAAAATTGCGCGGGAGCCCACGCTGTTTTTTTCCATTTTTTAAAAAAAATTAAGTGCTCATTAAGGCCTTTCACACTTGCGTCGGTACAGGTCTGTCTCTATGCGTCGGGCCGACGTACCAACGCACGTTGTGAAATTTGTGCATGATGTGGGCAGTGGATGCAGTTTTTCAATGCATCCACTGCCCATTCTGAAGTCCGGGGAGGAGGGGGCAGAGTTTCTGCTGCGCATGTGCCGTAGAAAATGGCAGACGCGACGGCCAAAAAAAGTTCACTTGAACGTTTTTTCGTGCCGACGGTCCGCCAAAACACGATGGATCCGTTGCACGACAGACACGATGTGTGGCCATCCATCGCGATCTGTCGCTAATACAAGTCTATGGGGAAAAAATGCATCCTGCGAGCACATTTGCAGGATCCATTTTTTCTGCCGGATCCGTTTTTTTCTCATTGAGTTGTATTAGCACGGGATTGCGTCTGATGGCCACACATTTCATTAGTTTTTTGCAGGATCCATCAAAAAAGCTGTTTCCTCCGGACGGAAAACACATACAGCGATGGATGCAGCAAAATACGGATGAAACTGAGATGTGAAATGATGAATCCGGCCTCCGAATCCATTTTTTCATGCATGTTTCCATTCAAATCATGAACATTTTCCATTAATTAATTTATTTATTTATTTCCAAAAACTGCATCAAAACTGCACCAAAATCCTGCATCAAAAACTGCATCAAAACTGCACCAAAAACTGTATAAAAAACACACCAAAAACCAGCATCAAAACCTGCATCAAAAACTGCACCAAAAACTGCATCAAAAACAGCATCAAAAACAGCATTAAAAACCGCATCAAAAACTGCATCAAAAACAGCACCAAAAACCTGCATCAAAACTGCACCAAAAACTGCACCAATAACTGCATCAAAAACAGCATCAAAAACTGCATCAAAAACTGCACCAAAAACTACATAAAAAACAGCATAAAAAATCGCATAAAAAACTGCATCAAAAACAGCATAAAAACTGCACCAAAAACCTGCATCAAAAACCGCACCAATAACTGCACCAAAAACTGCATCAAAAACCACATCAAAAACCGCATCAAAACTGCACCAGTTTTTTAAGCAGGTTTTGATGCATTTTTGGTACATAATTTCACATCATTACAGATATGCCATATAAGTAATTAATTACACTGACAATGCTGCTGCCATACGCTGACTCTTTGTCTCTGTATTGTCAGCAACTTTGTATTGCAGACTACTACTCTCATCTTCTTAAAGTTATTCTACATATTACTGACAGGAGTATTTCCTCGATGCTCCAGGGATTGACTTCCTGGCTTTATTAGCTAAGATCAAATGTCCCTATTTAGTTTTTTATACAGGTTATGATAGTCCCTGTAGACTACCTGCACAATACCATGTGATGTGATAATTAAAAGACATTAGGAGGAAACCTGCACAGCTGCATCTGAGGTCATGTCAGCCATTTGTAACTGATTCAATATTCTGCAATGTGGAAAATCGCAAGTTTGCCAGAACATACAAATTTCATCAAATCTAAGCCACCTTGCAGCAGCAGCAGATTGATTTAAAGTTTTATATTAACACTAGGACCACTGGTATAGTCATTTTGACTACATGCACTTTTTTTCTCTTCTGTGACTACATTTTTTGGAATTCCGGCTTGAGACTCGGTGACTTTTCCTCAAATAGGATGTTAAAAAAGATTTTGTGACAATAAATAATTTTGGTGAAAAAATTGCGCGTTTTTTTTCAAACTTTACCTTTAACTACTAAAGGTAATCATTTTGACTACCTACTATATTTTGTTGTCCTTTTGTCACTAAATGTTGCTGTAAAGTTTTGTGCATAATTTTTTCACTGTATCTTATTTACCCTGATGTTCATATAGATGTAGTTCAATTCAGATGTCAACTTTTCACATTTTCCTTGTGTTACTTGGTTCTATTAGGCTGCCGTCACACTAGCAGTATGTGGTCAGTAATTTACATCAGTATTTGTAAGCCAAAACCAGGAGTGGAACAAATAGAGTAAAAGTATAATAGAAACATATGCACCACTTCTGTATTTATCACCCACTCCTGGTTTTGGCTTACAAATACTGATGTAAAATACTGACCAAATACTGCTAGTGTGACGGCAGCATTAAGGTACATTCACACTCAGCGACGCTGCAGCGATACCGACAACGATGTCGATCGCTGCAGCGTCGCTGTTTGGTCGCTGGAGAGCTGTCACACAGACAGCTCTCCAGTGACCAACGATCCCGAGGTCCCCGGGTAACCAGGGTAAACATCGGGTTACTAAGCGCAGGGCCGCGCTTAGTAACCCGATGTTTACCCTGGTTACCAGCGTAAAAGTAAAAAAAACAAACACTACATACTTACCTACCGCTGTCTGTCCCCGATGCTCTGCTTCCTGCACTGACTGTGAGCACAGCGGCCGGAAAGCACAGTGGTGACGTCACCGCTCTGCTTTCCGGCTGACCGACGCTCACAGCCAGTACAGGAGGAGTGCAGAGCACAGCGCCGGGGACAGACAGCGGTAGGTAAGTATGTAGTGTTTGTTTTTTTTACTTTTACGCTGGTAACCAGGGTAAACATCGGGTTACTAAGCGCGGCCCTGCGACCAATCACAAGCCGCTACGTCTTTGAAAGTCATTAACGCGCTCATTTTTAAAAATGAGCGCGTTAATAGCTTGCGGTGACGTCGCGGCTTGTGATTGGTCGCGTGGCGGTCACATGGGCGGCCCGCGACCAATCAGAAGCCGGGACGTGATTCTCAGGTCCTAAAAGCGCTGATTTTGAACAAAGAAGCCTGCCGGTTACCCGCGCTGAGTTCAGGGGCCGCCGGAGAGGTAAATATATCAATATTTTTTATTTTAATTCTTTATTTTACACATCCCTATGGATCCCAGGGCCTGAAGGAGAGTTTCCTCTCCTTCAGACCCTGGGAACCATGAGAATACCTTCCGATACTTGATGTCCCATTGACTTGTATTGGTATCGGATATCGGTATCGGCGATATCCGATATTTTTCGGGTATCGGCCGATACTATCCGATACCGATACTTTCAAGTATCGGACGGTATCGCTCAACACTATTTATGACGCGAAAACGATAAAAATTACGTGTTTTTTTTTCATTTTTCTTTGTTTATGATCAACCATGTTCACATGCAGTATAATTCTGCGAAAAAATGTATAAATGTATAAATTAACTAAAACATCAAGTGTTTTATAGGTCCAGTCAAAAATGAACGACCATTATATTTGTACAGTGGTAGCGAACAGAACAGCAGGGATATGTTATTGGTGATTCTCATTGTATGCTGTGTTATATGAATATATACTGTATATATGTCCAGTACTGCTATACATTCCAAAGCATTACTGTTAGATAGGCAATGTTCCATCCACTACCATAATATATAAAGCAGCTCTAAATAGAGCCAAATAATATTAGTTAGTACCAGCATACACTAAACAATTTTTTTTTAGCTACATAATATTCCTGCATACCAGCATGTACATTTTTTTACAGCTAAATAATGTTCTTAAAAAGTTAATTGCTTAATATTATTCATCATCTATTGCTGAATGAGTGAATATTTATCTAGCAATTGTTCGACTGGCGTAAAACCTGCTGAACTATGGAAACATCTCTATTTATCAGTAATTTCCCTGAGTCTGCTATTGGTGTGTCTCATAAAGGCAATATAAAAAATCCTAAAAAATTTCTGTTGGTTAAATAATTAGCGAACCTTTATAAAGCAACTATGCGACAGTCGCAAACCCTACAGAGATATGTAAAAGTCACAATTTACCAGTGGCAAGAATTTTCTTTAGTCTGCTGTTGCCTTGTGTAAAAAACGATATAAAAAATACTAATTTTTTATTGATTAAAAAAGTAATGTATCTTTATCTAGCAGTTGTGCGACTGGCGCAAACAATGCAGAGATATACAAATGTCATAATTTACCAGTGGCAACAATATTCCTTAGGCCGGTGTCACACTTGCGAGTGCAATGCGAGAAACTCGCACAAGTCTCTCATCAATACCCAGCACTGCTGCCGGCACTCGGGATTGGAGCTTGCAGCTGCATGTATTTCTACGAAGCCGTACTCTTCGGTCCGGAATGCTGGCAGCAGTGCTGGCTAGTGATGTGAGAAACTTGCACGAGTTTCTCGCATTGCACTCGCAAGTGTGACACCAACCTTAGTCTGCTGTTGCCATGTGTCAGCAATGTGATATAAAAAAATACTACTTTTCTATTTGCTGTATAAATAGATTATCTTAATCAAACGGTTTTGCAGTATTGTGACTGTCACAAACCCTGCAGAAATATGCAAACATCACAATTTACCAGTAACAATAATTTTCCTTAGTTTGCTCTTGCTGTGTGTCAGCAAGGCAATGTGAAAAAAAATACAAATTTTCTATTGGTTAAATAAGTATATCTTTATCTAGCAGTTGAGCTACTGGCGCAAAGCTTGCTGAGATACGCAAATGTGGCTATTTACCTGTAATTTTCATGAGTCTGCTCTTGCTCTGTTTAATAAAGCTGATACCTGGAAAAAAAATAGCCACACATTGATAGATATGGGGAATTTGTACATATCACCTCTGCGAGGGTACCTGTGAAAAATATGAACAGAATTTTTTTTCATAGCGCATTCAATATGAGAAAGGGTGATGTTAATGGAAATGGATGTGGTTGTACCTGCCAAGACCATGTGACAGATCAGAAGGTGACTGTATCTATTTCAAACTTCCTTTCAAAATGTGGATAGCGCTCTACACTGTCGAACCCAGTCAAGTGCTAGGATGTTGTGGGATGGATGGCAGACAAAGGCTCCTATGTGTTGACAAGCAGCACCATGAAGTCTTCCACACAGATGAGTCTCAGTAGCCAAGAGGCTGGGACTCTGAATCCTCAGCCTGGTCCAATTTCATCCCCCATCAAGAGTCCCAGGAAGCATATGACCCCAATGTTGGCCATTCTGATTAAATGTTTACTTTTCCTTGTAATTATTCAGGCCTCTCTGCGTGCACCATTAAAGAGGGTCATGAGGAGGTGGAGTGCAGTGATGTCCAAATAGTTCAGCACCCACAGAAAGGAGAAAACCATTTTGGGGGAGGTCAGTTCATATCTGAAGAGGTGGAGGATAATCATGATGCATCGTTGCCATCAGGTCATCCTCGCAACTCAGAAGGAGGATCAGATTGATGAATTGAAAGATGATGTGGTCAATGATGAAGCCACTGATCCAACCTGGCACAGAGGAATATCTAGCTAGCATAGAAGTGCATAGAGGTTTGGATTCATAGCACAAAAACAGGTAAGAAGAGGTAGTGGTTTGATCAGAGGGACAACTCAGTCAGCTGTTCCACAGAGCTACCCCACTCGCCTAGATAACAAGCCAGGGGTGTGCTATTCCCCTGTATAGCAGTTTTTCCTGAAAGTCCTTCAAACAAAACAACTGTAATTTGCAGCATCTGCCATACCAAGCTGAGATGAGGCAAGAACACTGCCAACCGGAGCACCACCAGCATGCTAAAGATCATGGCAGCCAAGCACCCCAGTAGCTGGGCGGAATGCCTGGGTACAAAATCTGTGTCTGAGGGTGAAATTACTACTGCTTCTCCTGTGTTACAGCCTTCCCAATCTGCTGTCCAAGAAGCAGGTGCTGGTGCCTCATGCCCACAACCTGCAGTTGCACAGACACAACAGTCAGCAGCCACATCTGGTTCATTGCCCCAGTGCAGCGTTCAGTTGTTCCTGCCCCAGATGTTTCACAGGAAGCAGAAATATCTACCCACCCACAGTCCCAAATGCTAAATACCACATTCCCAGATTGCTAGCCCTGGAAATGTTGCCATTTTGGCTTGTAGGAACTGAGTCTGTCTGTGACCTCTTCTTTGTGGCAGCCCCATGGTACTTGAATCCCAGCCACCACTATTTTTCCTTGTGTGCCGTCCCTGCATTACAAAAGCACAAATTACACAATATCAACTGTGCTCTGGCCAACGCAGCCACAGGGAAGGTCCACTTAACCACAGACAAGTGAATAAGTTCTTGTGCACAGTGACTCTACATTTCCCTGATGGCACACTGGGTGAACCTGGTGGAGTCTGGGACAGAGTCAGAGGTTGCGCCATCACATACCTTACCCAAATCATGATTAGCAGGCCCAACTTCCATCAGGGTTCCAGTCTCTCTTCCTCATCCTCAGGGGAAATAGCCTCCCCTTCACTCCTCAGATGGGAAGTATGCAGCACTGCCTTGGCGAATTGGCAGCACTCTCTGAAGTTCATTTGTTTAGGTGATAAAGCTCACAACACTGTTGAAAGGGATCAAAGTCCAGACCAATAAGTGGCCCTCCCACAGAAGCTCCAACCAGGTCTGGTTGTGTGCGATGATGGGCATTACTTGGTATCAGCTTTAAAGCTTGACAAGCTGGTACCCAGTCCATGCAGGGCCCACGTGTTGAACTTGGATGTACAGCGATTTTTAAAAACATACCCATATTTGCTGTACCTACTCATCAAAATACGCCTTGAAAGCACACATTTCCGAAAGTCATCTCAGGCTTTCGCCGGTCTAGCTTTGCTGCAGCAGCACTTTAATTTGCCTCATCACCGACTGTTTTGTGACCTGCCCACTCACTGGAATTTGACCTTTCTTATGTTGCTAAGGCTTACTGAGCAGCAGAGGGCAGTGTCTGAATTCCAGCTTCTCAATTCCAGTCAGAGTAACACTCAGCACCCACACATAACTGCCGAGTGGGTGTGGATCGCTGACATATGTGAGGTTGTGCAAAACTTTGTGTACTGCACCAAGATGGTGAGCACAGTGAGCACTGATGATGCTATTACCAGCCTAACCCACCCGATGCTCTGTCTATTAAATTGTTCACTGCTGAAACTCAAAGAGGAAGCTTTGAATGCAGAGCAGGGGCTATGGGGCAAAATTTTACTGTGGCTGATACCAAACCGCCCAACCTCACTAAATATTCTCAGGTTACATTTGGTGATGATGAGGAACAGGAGAAGGAGGAGGAACAAGAGTTTTTGGTCTGTTCTACAGAAGGGGACTCCCAATACCAGCTTCATACCTTTCCAGCATGGATGGCATAAAGGAGATTAGGAGACTATGCTTTGTAAGGAGAGGACGGTTGTAGTTCATCCTGGTGAAGGCATTTATTGTTTGACTCTTTGTAGTCTGCCACACATGGCAGAGTTCATGTCCAGATGCTATTCCCAAGACCCTCTCATGAAACACATTTTGTCCAACATGAAAAACTGGCTGTGCACTTTTCTTGACCCATGGTACAAGGAGAAATTTTCTTCTCTCAGGTTGGAGGCCATTTTCAGCGCATACATGCCAAAGGGCCATTGTGGAAGACTTGCCATAAAGATTATCCTCAGAACCCACAAGGATTATGGGGGCCACGCACACCAGGTGCAACTTTGGGGTGAAATGTCCACCAACTGGGCCATTTTCATGAAACCGTCTCATCAGCAAGCACTATCACAAGGAGGGAAAAGTTGACAGAGATGGTGAAGAACTACTTACTTCCTGATTCTTCAGTGCCCTTTAACTATTGGTTCTCCAAGCTGCACACATGGCCCAACCTCTCATTGTACGTCTTGAAGGTGCTACCATGCCCTGCCGTAAGTGTGTTGCCTGAGCGGGTTTTCAGTTTAGCCTGTGCAATCATAAAGAATAGGTGCACACGCCTGTCAATTCAATGGAAAATGCAGACAGGCTAACTCTTTTAAAATTGAACAAGGGAGGGATTTCCTCTGACTTTGTAGGCCCGATGGATTAAAGCAACATAACTTAAGAGCAGCCCAAATGTTTTTTTTGGAAATTGTCTTAACATCCATGCCTTACCATTCAAACACAATTTGTTTAGCAAACCTCCTCCTCCTCATGCTTCCTCAACAAGTACTTAGTGGTCATCTATGTATACTGCATGTGGATAATGTTTTCTACTTTTTGAAAGCTTTGCACATTTTGCAATGGTGAAACTTGCACTCCCTATTGCTACCTAATTTAATAACTGCAAAATGTATTGTGAGGTCCCCATCACGGCATCTTTCAGCTTGTAAGATACACACCACTTGGATAATTTTTCAAAAACTTTTTCACATTTTGCAATGGTGAAACTTGCACTCCCTATCGCTACCTATTTTAATAACTGCAAAATGTATTGTGAGGTCCCCATCATGGCATCTTTCAGCTTGTAAGATACAGATCCCTTGGGTAATTTTTGGAACCCATTGCAAATTGTACAATGATGAAACTTGTACTCCCTAGCTCTACCTATTGTAATAACTGCAAAATGTATTGTGAGGTCCCCATCATGGCCTCTTTCAGCTTGTATGATACAGACCCCTTGGGTAATTTGTGGAAAATTTTGCACATTTTACAATGGTGAAACTTGTACTCCCTATCTCCACCGATTGTAAAAACTGCAAAATGTATTATGAGGTCCTCATCATGTCCTCTTTCAGCTCGTTGGTCTCTCTTACCGGTGGTAATGATCTCACTGCGATCTGAGGCAGTGCTTGCCGTGCTTTCATGCATATGACAGCGTGGCAAACAACGGATGTTCTGAACTTTTTTTTAACTGTTCAGCTGAACCCACCAGACCCAAACATCTACAGGTTCACCCATCACTATAAGTGACAATTTTGACTCCATGGGTGTTTTCCGGTAAGAAGCAGCAGTGGATGTTGCTGAATGAAAATTGCAAACTGCTGTTGTAGTGACCAGTACATTATAGTGACAAGTACATTTTAGTGACCAGTAGTGTTGAGCATTCCGATACCGCAAGTATCGGGTATCGGCCGATATTTGCGGTATCGGAATTCCGATACCGAATTCCGATACTTCCCGCGTATCGGATACCGGAATCGGAAGTTCCCAGAATTCAAACTGAACGCAGCAGCCAATGAGGAATGAATGGAGGTGTGGGCACATCCTGTTTAGCATGGTGGGCATGTAAGTACTGGCAAGGCTGTGATTGGCTGCTGAAATGATGTCACTCTGCACTATAAAAAACGCTGCCGCCATTTTGCGCTCACTCTGCTGTGATTTCAGTTAGGGACAGGACGCTGTGTTCTAACTGAGGGCCAGTTGAGATAGCTAATTGCTTTATTTTCCTTTCCCAAGGCTAATTTAGCAAAACGCTGTGTGTTCTTCACTGTTCACCTTGCTCTTGCCTTGCAGCGCTGTTTTAACAGCGTTCTGCAAGGTCTCTGTGTGTGTGTGTGCAGCTCACTCTGTAGTCTGTGTGCAGCCATATACCCGGTTGTATTCAGCTCAGGGGGGTTCACACTGCCTCACACAGTTGTCCTTTTTTGCTCATAGTGCAGCCTGCTGCACATTTTTTCTCAAATTTCCTATTAGTGTTTTTCCACCCGTCTCCAGCTAAATTGTGGAAAAACACTACATAGGATAACCTAGAGGGGGGTTTTTGAGCCTTGCAGCGCCATTTACGGCTGTCTGCACGGTCTCCGTGTGAGCTCAGGTCGCCCTGTAGTCTGTGTGCAGCCATAGCTGGTTGGATTCAGCTCAGGGTTCGTTACTGCCTCATACCTTGAAAAAAATTTCCCTTTTTTTCAAATAGTGCAGCCTGTTTAAAATTTAAAAAAAAAAAATTCCTATTAGTGTTTTTCCACCCGTCTCCAGCTAAATTGTGGAAAAACACTACATAGGATTACCTAGAGGGGGATTTTTGGGCCTTGCAGCGCCGTTTACGGCTGTCTGCACGGTCTCCGTGTGAGCGCAGCTCGCCCTGTAGTCTGTGTGCAGCCATAGCCGGTTGGATTCAGCTCAGGGTTCGTTACTGCCTCATACCTTGAAAAAAATTTCCCTTTTTTTCAAATAGTGCAGCCTGTATAAAATGTAAAAAAAAAATTTCCTATTAGTGTTTTTCCACCCGTCTCCAGCTAAATTGTGGAAAAACACTACATAGGATAACCTAGAGGGGTTTTTTTGGGCCTTGCAGCGCCGTTTACGGCTGTCTGCACGGTCTCTGTGTGAGCGCAGCTCGCCCTGTAGTCTGTGTGCATCCATAGCCGGTTGGATTCAGCTCAGGGTGCGTTACTGCCTCATACCTTGAAAAAAAAAATTCCTTTTTTTCAAATAGTGCAGCCTGTTTAAAATTTAAAAAAAAAATTTCCTATTAGTGTCTTTCCACCCGTCTCCAGCTAAATTGTGGAAAAACACTACATAGGATAACCTAGAGGAGGGTTTTTGGGCCTTGCAGCGCCGTTTACGGCTGTCTGCACGGTCCCCGTGTGAGTTAAACTTGCTCTGTAGTCCGATCTGCAGAAAAAAAAAAAGGAAAGTTCACCAAACACAACTTAACATTTGTGTAGGCCACATTTGAAAAATAATAAAGTTTAGTCCACACTTTACAACATTAGTGTTTCTTACACCTGTTAGGAGGAGCATTTCAGGAATAAGCACACTAAGGCCTTAGTACTTTTCTGCTTATCTTTATCTGTCAACCAAGATGAAGAGGGCAGGGAGTAAGGCACGTGGGCGTGGGCGCGGAGCAGGGAGAGGAGCAGGGAGAGGACGTGGTGATTCTGTGCCTGCTGCGGGCACCGGTGACTCGTCGTCACTCAGTTTCAGCAGGGAACAGTCCTTGATGCGCAGCTTTGTTGGAGAGCGCCGTGCACCGCTGCTGCGTGAAGATCAAATTGAAGCCGTTGTCGGGTGGATGGCAGCTAACGCCTCGGCATCGACTTCAGTTAGTGCCACATCCTCTCAGGCTCAGAGCACTGGAGAGCAGCTATCTGTCTCTTCACCACCTGCCAAATTGGCCAGGCAGTCAGAGAGCCCAGGACAGGAGCCGTCTCTACTTCTGTTCTCTGAATCTCTTGGCTTGGAAACAGGGGGCCAGCCAAGCAGCATTGGAGAAATGGAAGAAGAGGCAGTGTGCAGTGATGCCCAACAGCTTTTTCTCTCTGACTCTGAAGAGGCGGGTGGGCCAGTGCCTCCGGTGACCACAGCGCAGTACGCATCTGATGATGAAACTCAGGTGCCGCTTTCTGGTGCGTACTGTGCTGCCGAGACTACCCAGGAGGAGCAGTTGGTGGCAGAGGGTAGTGGAGATGATGAGGTTGTTGACCCATCGTGGCGTGAGGAACAGGAAGGTGGTGGGAGCAGCTCTGAGGAAGAGATTCCCCTTACGGGCCAAAGAGGGAGAGGGAGGGGGAAGACTGCGGAGCCTGTAGCCTCCAGTTTGGCACCCGTTAGGAGCCTGTCTCTTTCCAAAGCCAAAAAGGGCGCTCCCAAGACTTGCAGTACCTGGTCCTTTTTTGACACAGTTGCAGATGACATTTGTTTTGTCAAATGCAAGCTGTGTCATCAGAAAGTAAAAAGAGGGAAAAATGTCAGCAACCTCAATACCACAAATATGTGGAAACATGTGCGGACCAGGCAAGCGGTGGAGTTACAGAAACACACTGAAGATGTAGGCCAACCAACAGCGGCAGCTACCACCTCTTCAACTCGTGTTGCCTCTTCCTCCAGCTCACGCACAGCTGGTTTGGCTTCCTCCCTGGATCGCCATGGAAGAACCTCTGGCACTGTTGTCCAGAGACCTTGTGTAATTCCACCCACAGCACCACCTTCCCAGTCATCCTCACACTCCCAGTCTACTCTACAGCCATCGGTAGTACAGGCATGGGAGAAAAGGCGGGCATTCTCGGCCAACCACCCCCGAGCACAGGCTCTGAATGCAGGCATTGCCAAACTGTTGTCCCTGGAAATGCTCTCATTCAGGCTGGTGGAGACTGACAGCTTCCGTGACTTGATGGCATTGGCAGTCCCACAGTACAAGGTGCCCAGCCGCTTTTACTTCAGCAGGCAAGCTGTCCCTGCCCTGCACAGGCATGTTGAGGGAAACATAAAACATGCGCTACTGAACACCGTCAGTAGCAAGGTCCACCTCACCACCGATGCGTGGACCAGTCAGCATGGACAGGGGCGATAGGTTTCCCTCACTGCCCATTGGGTTAATGTTGTTGAGCCAGGTACAGATCGTGCGAGTGGCGCAGGACGTGTCCTGCCCACTCCAAGGATTGCAGGAATCCAGTCTGTACGCATTGACTCCTCCTCTTACACAAGTTCCTCAGAATCATCTCTGCAGGAGCCGTCACAGTCCACCTCCACATGGACCCGTGAACGTTTACCTATGACCGACATGAGCACAGCCGTGGCCAAATGTCAGCAGGCCGTCTTGAAACTAGTTTCATTGTGGAATCGAAGCCACACAGCGCAGGAGCTCTGGAATGCCATCAAGCAGGAGAGCGATGTGTGGTTACTGCCAGCGAATCTCCAGCCAGGCATGGTAGTGTGTGACAATGGCCGAAATCTGGTGGCAGCTTTGGCCCTTGGCAACCTCACTCACATCCCATGTCTGGCACATGTGCTCAATTTGGTTGTGCAGAGTTTTCTGAGGGACTATCCGGATCTTGATGCCCTGCTGCACAAGGTCCGCCTAGAGTGTGCTCACTTGCGGCGTTCCAGCTTGGCAAGATCCCGCATTGCTGCTCTGCAGCGCCGATTCCGCCTTCCGGAACACCGCATCATATGTGACCTACCTACCCGGTGGAATTCCACGTTACATATGTTGGAGCGGTTGTGTGAGCAGCAGCAAGCAGTTATGGAGTACCAGCTGCATCAGGCGCAAAGAAGTCGCAGTCAGCGCCGATCAGACTTCACAACCACAGAGTGGGCCACTATGAAGGACGTCTGCCAGGTTTTGCGTCCTTGTGATTATTCCACGCGGATGGCAAGTGCAGATGATGCACTAGTCAGCATGACTGTCCCCCTTATCTGCCTGCTTCAGCAAACTTTGCAAGGGTTAAGGGATGATGTTGTGGAAGAGGTGGAGGATGAGGAGTCACCTTTTCCATCAGCTTCTGGAGAGTCAGCGCCACGTGGTTCCTCACAAAGGGGTACGCAGGGGCCACTTTGTGAGGAGGATGAGGAGGAGTCAATGGAGGAGGAAGAGCTCCGTCCAGAGAAGGGAGCGACACAAGTGTCCAGTGGTCAGTGTGTACAGCGAGGGTGGGGTGATGACGAGCGGGCAGAGATCATGTCTCAAGCAGGGGACAGCGTTTCTGGGCCAGTTGGCAGTCTGCAGCACATGGTAGATTTCATGCTGCAGTGCCTGAGAAATGACCGCCGCATCGACCACATTCTCAACATGCCTGATTATTGGGTATTCACCCTCCTCGATCCTCACTACCGGGACAACGTCCAAAACCTCATCCCAGCGTTGACCCGGGAGCGTAAATTGCGGGAGTACCACGACACACTGGTGAATTCCATCATCTTCTCCAGTCCAACTGAGAGGAGTGCTGCTAGTGCTTTACAAAGCAGCTCAGTGCGTCGAGGCAGTGGGGGAGGCTCTGCCCAAAGAGGGAGCAGAAGCAGTGCCTCTGCCCAAGGCAAGCCCAGTATGGCACAACTCTGGCACACTTTTGTGTGCCCGCCCCAAATGTCTACACCATCACCGGCGGCTCCAGTCAGCAGGAGGCAACGGTTCCGTCAGATGGTGACAGACTACATGGCTTGCCCTCTTACTGTACTCCCAGACGGCTCTTCCCCGTTCAAGTTTTGGGTCTCTAAGCTGGATACATGGCCAGAGCTAAGCCAGTATGCATTGGAGGTGCTGGCTTGCCCTGCGGCTAGTGTCTTATCGGAACGTGTCTTTAGTGCCGCAGGTGGTGTATTAACAGACCGTCGCATGCGACTATCCTCCGATAACGTTGACCGGCTTACTTTCCTGAAAATGAACCAGGCCTGGATCTCTCAGGAATTTGCCACTCCTCTGCCTGATTAAGTAATTGGGTGTCATCCAGGTCTCCTGCTGTGTTCATCTTTCTACCACCTGAACTGCTATTCCTGGGCTCCAACACCGCCAGTTGCGGCTCAGAAGTGCAGGCTGCACAGTAAAAACATACGACCCAGTGTTATTGGGTTTCAGTAACGTCTGCTGATCCCCAACTGTGTAGCCGGCAATGTGTCCTGCGACCGCCACGCTGGCACAACAACCTAAATGTAAGGGAACCTGTCCCCCCCCCCCCCGTCGTTTGTTACTGAAAGAGCCATCTTGTGCAGCAGTAATGCTGCACAAGGAAAAGGTAGCTCTTTTATTTTAGCTCCTTGCACACGCAGAACTTAACACTTATAAAATGTGTTCACTGATACCGTTATACCGTCCCGGAGCTGGGACTTTCCTTCGTAATGTGATGCAGCACAGCCGTCATTCCTACCCCCTTGGTGCCATGCGCTGCCTCCTCAGCGTTGTTTTAAGCTGTCACAGAGCCTGCGCTGTTCTTTTATCCCTTGGCCATGATCCTATTTGCGCTGCCTGTCTTCTGACATAATTTGGTGTCAGGCTGGCTGCGCCTGTGCGGCCGCGCTGCCCGAGATCCCGCCTCGCAGTGTCTTCTGATTGAATCACACTGCGGGCCTTGGATCCATGGGCATGCGCAGTGCATATCTTACCCTCGGGCTCTCGCTCATCTCCCTCTGCCTTCTTTAGACTGTGCGCCGTCAGCTGATCCCTAATAGCATGCCATGGCCGTGACACCGCACAGTCTGAAGAAGAGGGAAGGAGGGGAGTGAGAGTCGAGGATATGCACTGTGCATGCCCATGGATCCAAGGCCCGCAGTGGGATTACGTTAGACGACACTGCGAGGTGGGATCTGGAGCAGCGTGGACGCACAGGCACTGACAGCCTGACACCAAATTATGTCAGAAGACAGGCAGCGCTAATTGGGCATAGCCAAGGGATAACAGAACAGCGCAGGCTCCGTGACAGCTTAAAACAACGCTGAGGAGGCAGCGCACGGCACCAAGGGGATAGGAATGACAGCTGTGCTGTGTCCCATTACGAAGGAAATTCGCACCTCCGGGACGGTTTTACGGTATAAGGGGACACATTTTTAGTGTTTACTTCTGTGTTTGCAAGGAGCATAATTAAAAGAGCAACCTTTTCCTTTTGCATCCTTAGTGCTGCACAAGATGGCTCTTTCAGCTACAAACGTCTTGGGGGGGGGTTAAAGGTTCCCTTTCAACTTGCTCCAATCAGGCTTCGGCCTACACTCTGTTCCTCTGCTCCTCCTGCTGTCCCTGGGCTCTAACACCGCCAGTTGGTGCCTGGAAGTGCTGTCTGCACAGTCAACAGTCGATCCTCTGTTATTGGGGTTCAGTAACGTCAGCTGATCCCCAGCTGTGTGTGCGGCAATACCTCCAATCTGCTCCTCCTGCTGTCCCTGGGCTCTAACACCGCCAGTTGGTGCCTGGAAGTGCTGTGTGCACAGTCAACAGTCGCTCCTCTGTTATTGGGGTTCAGTAACGTCAGCTGATCCCCAGCTGTGTATCCGGCAACGTGTCATGCGACCGCCACGCTGGCACAACTAAAATGTAAGGGGACCTGTCCCCCCCCCCTAGGCGTTTGTTACTGAAAGAGCCACCTTGTGCAGCACTAATACTGCACAAGGAAAAGGTCGCTCTTGAAATTATGCTCCTTGCAAACGCTGAACTACACACTCATGTAATGTGTCCCCTCACACCGTCCAACCGTCCCGGAGGTGGGACTTTCCTTTGTAATGTGACGCAGCACAGCCGTCATTGCTACCCCCTTGGCACCGTGCGCTGCCTCCTTAGTGCTGGTTGATTCCGTCATGGACCCTGCGCTGTTATGTTATCCCTTGGCCATGCACAGTTTGCGCTGCCCGTCCTCTGACATCATTTGTTGTCGTCCTGGCTGCGCCTGTGTGTCCACGCTGCCCGAAATCCCACCTCGCAGTGTCGTCTAATGTGATCCCACAGTGGGCCTTGTATCCATGGCCATGCGCAGTGCATATACTAGCCTCTCACTCCCCTTCTTCACGCTTCTTCAGACTAGGCGGTGTCAGCTGATCCCTAATAGCATGCCACGGCCGTGACGCCGCACAGTCTGAAGAAGCAGGAAGGAGGGGAGTGAGAGGCGATGATATGCACTGCGCATGCCCATGGATCCCTGGCCCGCAGTGGGATTACATTAGATGACACTGCGAGGTTGGATCTCGGGCAGCTTGGACGCACAGGCACTGCAAGCCTGACACCTAAATGATGTCAGAAGACGGGCACCGCTAACTGTGCATGGCCAATGGATAACATTACAGCGCGGGCTCCGGGACAGAACCAAACAACGTTGAGGAGGTGGCGCACGGCACCAAGGGGGTTGGAATGACGGCTGTGCTGTGTCACATTACAAAGGAAAGTCCCACTTCCGGGACGGTTTGACGGTGTGAGAGGATCCATTATATGAGTGTGTACTTCAGCGTTTCCAAGGAGCATAATTTTAGGAGCCGCCATTTTCCATGTGCAGTATTACTGCTGTACAAGATGGCTCTTTCAGCAACAAATGCCTGGGGGGGGGGGGTTAAAGGTTCCCTTTCAACTTGCTCCACTGCAGGCTTCGGCCTACACTCTGCTCCTCTTTGATTCCCTGGGTTTCAACACTGTCAGTTGCCACCTGGAAGTGTTGTCTACACAGAAAAAACACTAGCTGATGTGTCAGTGGGGTTCAGCACCGCCAGCTGTTCCCCTGCTGTGTAGTCGGCAACGTGTCCAGCACAAGCCACGCTGGCACAACAGAACAAAAGCTGCCACCAGTGCAGGCTTCGGCCTACACTCTGCTCCTCTCCTCCTCCTGCTGCCCCTGGGCTCAAACACCGCTAGTTTTGGCCTGGAAGTGCTAGCTGCACAGAGAAAAACAACAGCCAATGTGTTAGTGGGGTTCAGCACCGCCAGCTGTTCCCCTGCTGTGTAGCCGGCAACGTGACCTGCAAACGCCACGCAGGCACATGAACTGAAATTAAAGGGACCCTGCCACCCACCCCAAGGTGTTTCTATGTATAACAGCTACCTTGTACAGCAGTAATGCTGCATTTGTACAAGGTGGCTGACTTTTTATCCTTGCCAACGTGGAACTCAACACGTACAAAATGTGTCTCATTGAGACCATTCCACTGTCCCTGAGGTGTGACTTTCCATTCTAATGACACGCACCACCCCCCTTGGTAGCGCTGCCCGTCTTCTGACATCATTGTTTGGCTGCCTGTGCCTGGGCGTCCGCCCTGCCCGACACAATCCCCCTCGTTGTCTCATATATTTTGGCTGTGAGGGTGTGATTGATGGGCATGTGCAGTGCATATGTTCGCCTGTCTTAACTCATCTCCTTCCGCCTTCTTCAGACTGTGCGGCCTCATGGCCGTGGTAGGCGATAAGGGATCAGCTGAGGCCACCCAGTCTGAAGCAGGTGTAAGGACATGTGTGAGCGGCAAACATATTTACTGCACAAGGCCACAAATCCCAGCCACGCAGTGTGATTTTTTGAAAACCCACTGCGGGCCTGGGATTCATGGCCATTTCTAACCGCACCGGCCAACATGAAATGAGGTCAGAAGACAGGCAGCGCTCTCAGCGCATGGCCAAGGGATCAAAATAGCGCAGACTCCTGTACAGCAAATAACAACGCTCAGGAATCAGTGCCCAGCACCTAGGTGTATATTTTGACACCTGTGCTGCGTCTCCTTAAAAAGAGAAGTCACGCCTCCACTACTGTTTGACAGTATAATGGGCTAAATAGTGTACGTGTTTTATTCCGCGTGTGCAAGGAGCAAAATTAAGAGAGCAACCTTTGACTTGTGCAGCATTAATGCTGCACAAGGTGTGGCTCTTGTACCTTGCAACACCTGAGGGGGGGGTTAAAGGTAACTTTTGAAATTGGTTCAACTAGGCTTCGGCCTACACTCTGCTCCTCTCCTCCTGCTGACCCTGGGCTATAACACCGCCAGTTGTAGCCTGGAAGTGCTAGCTGCACAGAGAAAAACACCCGCCATTGTGTTAGTGGGGTTCAGCAACGCCAGCTGTTCCCCTGCTGTGTAGCCGGCATCGTGTCCAGCACAAGCCACGCTGGCACAACAGACCAAAAGCTGCCACCAGTGCAGGCTTCGGCCTACACTCTGCTCCTCTCCTCCTCCTGCTGACCCTGGGCTATAACACCGCCAGTTGTAGCCTGGAAGTGCTAGCTGCACAGAGAAAAACACCCGCCAATGTGTTAGTGGGGTTCAGCACCGCCAGCTGTTCCCCTGCTATGTAGCCGGCAACGTGACCTGCAAACGCCACGCATGCACATGAACTGAAATTGAAGGGAGCCTGCCCCCCACCCCCAGGTGTTTCTATGTATAAAAGCCACCTTGTACAGCAGTACTGCTGCATTTGTACAAGGTGGCTGACTTTTTCTCCTTGCCCACGTTTAATTAAACATGTACAAAATGTGTCTCATTGAGACCATTCCACTGTCCCTGAGGTGTGACTTTCCTTTCTAATGATATGCAGCACCACCCTTGGTAGCGCTTCCCGTCTTCTGACATCATTGGTTGGCTGGCTGCGCCTGTGCGTCCGCCCTGCCTTAAACAATGCTCCTCGATGTCTTACTTATTTTGACTGCAAGGGTGTGATTGAAGGGTACGAGCAGTGCATATCTTCGCCTGTTTTAACTCATCTCCTTCTGCCTTCTTCAGACTGTGCGGCCTCATGGCCGCAGCATGCGAGAAGGGATCAGCTGTGGCCGCCCAATGCAGGTGTAAGGACATGAGTGACAGGCGAAAAAATTTACTGCGCAAGGTCACGAATCCCAGCCCCGTAGTGTGACTTAAACAAAAGACACTGCGGGTCTGGGTTTCATGGCCATCGCTAACCGCACCGGCCAACATGAAATGAGGTCAGAAGACAGGCAGCGCTCACAGCGCATGGCCAAGGGATAACAAGAGCGCAGACTCCTGTACAGCAAATAACAACGCTCAGGAATCTGCGGCCAGCACCTAGGTGTAAATTTTGACACCTGTGCTGCGTCTCCTTAAAAAGACAAGTCACGCCTCCACTACTGTTTGACAGTATAATGGGCTAAATAGTGTACGTGTTTTATTCAGCGTGTGCAAGGAGAAAAATTAATAGAGCAACCTTTGACTTGTGCAGCATTAATGCTGCACAAGGTGTGGCTCTTGTACCTTGCAACACCTGAGGGGGGGTTAAAGGTAACTTTTGAAATTGGTTCAACTAGGCTTCGGCCTACACTCTGCTCCTCTCCTCATCCTGCTGACCCTGGGCTCAAACACCGCTAGTTTTGGCCCGGAAGTGCTAGCTGCACAGAGAAAAACACCAGCCAATGTGTTAGTGGGGTTCAGCACCGCCAGCTGTTCCTCTGCTGTGTAGCCGGCATCGTGTCCAGCACAAGCCACGCTGGCACAACCGACCAAAAGCTGCCACCAGTGCAGGCTTCGGCCTACACTCTGCTCCTCTCCTCCTGCTGCTGCCCCTGGGCTCAAACACCGCTAGTTTTTGCCCGGAAGTGCTAGCTGCACAGAGAAAAACACCAGCCAATGTGTTAGTGGGGTTCAGCAACGCCAGCTGTTCCCCTGCTGTGTAGCCGGCAACGTGACCTGCAAACGCCACGCAGGCACATGAACTGAAATTGAAGGAAGCCTGCCCACCACCCCCAGGTGTTTCTATGTATAACAGCCACCTTGTACAGCAGTACTGCTGCATTTGTACAAGGTGGCTGACTTTTTCTACTTGCCCACGTGGAACTCAACACGTACAAAATGTGTCTCATTGAGACCATTCCACTGTCCCTGAGGTGTGACTTTCCTTTGTAATGATACGGAGCACCAGCCTTGGTAGCGCTTCCCGTCTTTTGACATCATTGGTTAGCTGGCTGCGCCTGTGCGTCCGCCCTGCTCCAAACAACGCCCCTCGGTTTCTTATTTATTTTGTCAGCGAGGGTGTGGTTTATGGGCACGAGCAGTGCATATGTTCGCGTGTCGTCACTCATCTCCTTCCGCCTTCTTTAGACTGTGCAGCCTCATGGCCGCGGCATGCGATAAGGGATCAGCAGAGGCCGCCCAGTCTGAAGCAGGTGTAAGGACGTGTGTGAGCGGTGAAAATATTTACTGCTCAAGGCCGCGAATCCCAGCACCGCAGTGTGACTTTATGAAAAGGCACTGTGGGTCTGGGATTAATGGCCATCGTTAACCGCACCGGCCAACATGAAATGAGGTCATAGGACGGGCAGCGCTAACAGGGCATTGCCAAGGGATAACACAAGAGCGCAGACTCCTGTACAGCAAATAACAACGCTCAGGAAGCTGCGCGAAGCACCAAGGCGTTATTTGGGACACCTGTGCTGCGTCTCCTTAAAAAGCCAAGTCACGCATCCACTACAGTTTGACTGTACAATTGTGTACGTCTTTCATTCAGCGTGTGCAAGTAGATTAATTAATAGAGCAACCTTTCACTTGTGCAGCATTAATACTGCACAAGGTGTGTCTCTTGTACTTTGTAACATCTGAGGGGGGGTTAAAGGTTTCCTTTGAAATTGGTTCAACTAGGCTTCGGCCTACACTCTGCTCCTCTCCTCCTCCTCCTGCTTCACCACGGGCTCTAACATCGCTAGTTTTTGCCCGGAAGTGCTAGCTGCACAGAGAAAAACACCCGCCATTGTGTTAGTGTGGTTCAGCAACGCCAGCTGTTCCCCCACTGTGTAGCCGGCAAAGTGTCCTGCAAACGCAACGCAGACACAAAGCTGCCTCTAGTGCAGGCTTCGGCCTACACTCTGCTCCCCCTGCTTACCCTTTGCTCCAGCACCGCTAGTTGGGGCTCTAGGAAGACAATCTTTAATAGGCAACGCATCTGGGTTCCAGCACCGCCAGCTGGTTCTCGGCAGTGTTTTTGTCACGGGTACTCCCTTGTGCCCAGCCTGGTTCCAGCACCGTCAGCTGTTTCCGGGTACTGTCAAACTCACTGAGACACCTATGCGTTGCCCCGGTGTGTTGCGGTTGGGTTAGCCAACTCCAGGGTGCCTCCAGTTTAGGAGCTTCCTATGTGGGCTGCATGAATTGGTAGTCAAGGCTGGTTCTGTAGTGCTAGTAGGCCCAGCTCCCCCTGTAGGACTGTTGGGGTTCGGTAACTGCGGCTGCCTCGCGTACTAGCTGTTCTCTCCTCTCCTGTGGGCCTTCGGGTCCACCACCTGGTTCCAGCACCGTCAGCTGGTTCCGGGCCGAGCCTTTGGCTTAGGTGCCTCCTCCTGGGTATCCGAGTTCCGCCAACGCCAGGCGGTCCTTGGTAGTGCTTTTAAGCGCGGGCACCTACAGCTTAGTAACCGGGTTCCAGCACCGTCAGCTGGTCCTCGGTCGTGCCATTGGCTCTTGCACACTGGGGCAACGCATCCGGGTTCCAACTCCAGGGTGCCTCCAGTTTAGGTTCCAGCACCGTCAGCTGTTTCCGGGTACTGTCAAACTCACTGAGACACCTATGCGTTGCCCCGTCGTGTTGCGGTCGGGTTAGCCAACTCCAGGGTGCCTCCAGTTTAGGAGCTTCCTATGTGGGCTGCATGAATTGGTAGTCAAGGCTGGTTCTGTAGTGCCAGTAGGCCCAGCTCACCCTGTAGGAGTGTTGGGGTTCGGTAACTGCGGCTGCCTCGCGGCCTAGCTGTTCTCTCCTCTCCTGTGGGCCTTCGGGTCCACTACCTGGTTCCAGCACCGTCAGCTGGTTCCGGGCCGAGCCTTTGGCTTAGGTGCCTCCTCCTGGGTATCCGAGTTCCGCCAACGCCAGGCTGTCCTTGGTAGTGCTTTTAAGCGCGGGCACCTACAGCTTAGTAACCGGGTTCCAGCACCGTCAGCTGGTCCTCGGTCGTGCCATTGGCTCTTGCACACTGGGGCAACGCATCCGGGTTCCAGCACCGCCAGCTGGTTCTCGGCAGTGTTTTTGTCACGGGTACTCCCTCGTACCCAGCCTGGTTCCAGCACCGTCAGCTGTTTCCGGGTACTGTCAAACTCACTGAGACACCTATGCGTTGCCCCGTCGTGTTGTGGTCGGGTTAGCCAACTCCAGGGTGCCTCCAGTTTAGGAGCTTCCTATGTGGGCTGCATGAATTGGTAGTTAAGGCTGGTTCTGTAGTGCCAGTAGGCCCAGCTCCCCCTGTAGGACTGTTGGGGTTCGGTAACTGCGGCTGCCTCGCGGCCTAGCTGTTCTCTCCTCTCCTGTGGGCCTTCGGGTCCACCGCCTGGTTCCAGCACCGTCAGCTGGTTCCGGGCCGAGCCTTTGGCTTAGGTGCCTCCTCCTGGGTATCCGAGTTCCGCCAACGCCAGGCGGTCCTTGGTAGTGCTTTTAAGCGCGGGCACCTACAGCTTAGTAACCGGGTTCCAGCACCGTCAGCTGGTCCTCGGTCGTGCCATTGGCTCTTGCACACTGGGGCAACGCATCCGGGTTCCAGCACCGCCAGCTGGTTCTCGGCAGTGTTTTTGTCACAGGTACTCCCTCGTGCCAAACCTGGTTTCAGCACCGTCAACTGTTTCCGGTTTGTGTCAAGCTCTCTGAGACGCCTATGCTTGCCCCGTCGTGTTGAGGTCGGGTTAGCCAACTCCAGGGTGCCTCCAGTTTAGGAGCTTCCTATGTGGGCTGCATGAATTGGTAGTCAAGGCTGGTTCTGTAGTGCCAGTAGGCCCAGCTCCCCCTGTAGGACTGTTGGGGTTCGGTAACTGCGGCTGCCTTGCGGCCTAGCTGTTCTCTCCTCTCCTGTGGGCCTTCGGGTCCACCGCCCGGTTCCAGCACCATCAGCTGGTTCCGGGCCGAGCCTTTGGCTTAAATGCCTCCTCCTGGGTATCCGAGTTCCGCCAACGCCAGGCGGTCCTTGGTAGTGCTTTTAAGCGCGGGCACCTACAGCTTAGTAACCGGGTTCCAGCACCGTCAGCTGGTCCTCGGTCGTGCCATTGGCTCTTGCACACTGGGGCAACGCATCCGGGTTCCAGCACCGCCAGCTGGTTCTCGGCAGTGTTTTTGTCACAGGTACTCCCTCGTGCCAAACCTGGTTTCAGCACCGTCAACTGTTTCCGGGTTGTGTCAAGCTTGCTGAGACGCCTATGCTTGCCCCGTCGTGTTGCGGTCGGGTTAGCCAACTCCAGGGTGCCTCCAGTTTAGGAGCTTCCTATGTGGGCTGCATGAATTGGTAGTCAAGGCTGGTTCTGTAGTGCCAGTAGGCCCAGCTCCCCCTGTAGGACTGTTGGGGTTCGGTAACTGCGACTGCCTCGCGGCCTAGCTGTTCTCTCCACTCCTGTGGGCCTTTGGGTCCACCGCCTGGTTGCAGCACCGTCAGCTGGTTCCGGGCCGAGCCTTTGGCTTAGGTGCCTCCTCCTGGGTATCCGAGTTCCGCCAACGCCAGGCAGTCCTTGGTAGTGCTTTTAAGCGCGGGCACCTACAGCTTAGTAACCGGGTTCCAGCACCGTCAGCTGGTCCTCGGTCGTGCCATTGGCTTTTGCACACTGGGGCAACGCATCCGGGTTCCAGCACCGCCAGCTGGTTCTTGGCAGTGTTTTTGTCACGGGTACTCCCTCGTGCCCAGCCTGGTTCCAGCACCGTCAGCTGTTTCCGGGTACTGTCAAACTCACTGAGACACCTATGCGTTGCCCCGTCGTGTTGCGGTCGGGTTAGCCAACTCCAGGGTGCCTCCAGTTTAGGAGCTTCCTATGTGGGCTGCATAAATTTGTAGTCAAGGCTGGTTCTGTAGTGCCAGCAGGCCCAGCTCCCCCTGTATGACTTTTGGGGTTCGGTAACTGCGGCTGCCTCGCGGCCTAGCTGTTCTCTCCTCTCCTGTGGGCCTTCGGGTCCACCACCTGGTTCCAGCACCGTCAGCTGGTTCTCGGCAGTGTCTTTTGCTCTTGTACCTTCTGCTCCCCATCCTGGTTCCAGTACCGTCAGCTGGTTCCGGGCAGAGCCTTTGGCTTAGGTGCCTCCTTCTGGGTATCCAAGTTCCACCAACGTCAGGTGGTCCTTGGTAGTGCTTTCAGGCACGGGTACCTCCTGCTTAGTAACCGGGTTCCAGTAACGTCAGCTGGTCCTCGGTAGTTCCATTGGCTCTTGGACCTTCGGCTACCCATCCGGGTTCCAGTACCGTCAGCTGGTTCTCGGCTGTGTCTTTTGCTCTTGTACCTTCTGCTCCCCATCCTGGTTCCAGTACCATCAGCTGGTTCCGGGCAGAGCCTTTGGCTTAGGTGCCTCCTTCTGGGTATCCGAGTTCCGCCAACGTCAGGCGGTCCTTGGTAGTGCTTTTTAGCACGGGTACCTCCTGCTTAGTAACCGGGTTCCAGTAACGTCAGCTGGTCCTCGGTAGTTCCATAGGCTCTTGAACCTTCGGGTAGCCATCCGAGTTCCAGTTCCATCAGCTGGTTCTTGGCATTTTCTCAGCCTTCTTGTACCTTCTGCTACATTTCCAAGTTGAAGACCCTAACGTCGACGACCAGAAAGACCACCCCGATGACGACAACGACGACGGCGGAGACGACGACACTGGAGACGACGACCCTGGAGACGACGACATGGAAGACCGAGAAGCAGAAGAACAAGAGGCTGCAGAACAAAGAGCAGAAGAACATTAAGCATAACACTTAATATCAGAGCAAAAGATATTATCTAAATTATATGCAGAAGAAGACTAAGCAGTGTATGGGGGTGAGTCCGTTCCTCCTCGTGGTGCCCCTGGATAAAGCCTGATGCTGCAGGCCAAACTGAACGCGGACAAATGTAACTTTTGTGACTGGCAGAACGGAAGGTGTAATCTTCCAACTTTTATAGATAACAACTACGGGAATGCCTGTCACAAATGAGAATATGATGAAGAAGTAGAATAGGAAGAATAATAACAGTTGAATAAAATGAATATGTAGAATAGGAAGAATAATAATAGTTGAATAAAATGAATATGAAGAATGTAATCAAAAAAAAAAAAAAGGTAAAGGATGAAGAAGAAGATGAATAAGGTGAAGAAGAAGTTGATGTCAAAGATGCTGATGATGATGAAGATGAAAGTGTGGGAAAAGTAAAAAAAAAGAAGGGGAAGGGCGTGGAATAGTGAAACATCAATATCTGACAAAATAAAAAAAAAATTTACATAGTCAATATCTTTGTCACTCCGAACATCTTTAAAAAAAAAAAAAAACATGCTATTCTATTTGATTGGGCTAAACCTCTATGACTTTAATGTCTCTGCCACCTCCCCAAATACATCCTGCATTATTCTTAGTTGTTTTCCTTCATGTAGAATGAACCTACAAGGAAAGAAAGGGTTTATTTTAATTCCGATATTTTGGTCCCATTGACTTGCATTGGGATCGGGTATCGGTATCGGCGATATCCGATATTTTTTGAATATCGGCCGATCCTATCCGATACCGATACTTTCTGATATCGGAAGGTATCGCTCAACACTAGTGACCAGTACTTTATAGTGCCCGTACATTGTGCCCAGCTTAGGGCCCTTTAAATTAGGTGGGCTCTTATCGCTATAGGAATGCCAATCATATGGATGCTAATTGTAGTTTAGGCACACTGTGGAGCTCAATAGAGGGGGGGGGGGGCATTTTGATTTGGGAGCACAGAATTTGCTGAATTTATTTTTAGGGGGACAAGGAGACATTTTTCATTTCCAGATCTTTTGAAGCCCCTATATTTCCATATACTTTTTTTTACTTACTGTTTTTTGTGGATGGATTAAGTTGAAGCTTTTATTGGGAACATTTTACATAACATTTTGGATCACATCCGGTCGCTATACGCTGAGTACCATCATTGAGATTTCCATCTAAATCTTTGAGTAACATGATTCAGATGAAACCCCAAAAGGAGCCACTCATCATAATGAGGCAGCAAAGTTACTCTGGACTCTGTCTGGCCTCTGTTCAGCACTGGCTTTTTTTTAGAAGTGCCCAAAAAGTGTGGCCTACAGCGTCCAGGTGCCTCCATCTGCCTTATTATACGTAATCTTCCATTTGGGGGTCCATCTGAATAATTTATTTCAGAGATTTACAAGGAAACTCCAATGTATATGCTCAGTGCAGAGAGCAGGATAAATGTGAGTTGATCCTTACTATGATCTTTGGGAGACAAAATAATCAAATCAACAGCAGGTGAACAATTGTTTTTTTCTATTTTTTTGCTCTATTTCTCTTGGGGTATATGAGGTTAGATGACTATTCTTCAGGTTGGTGCCATTACAGTGATACCATACTAATATTGTTTTTTCTGTTTGGCTGCTGTCACACATTAACCCCTTCATGACCCCAGCTTTTTTCGTTTTGTATTTTCGTTTTTCACTACCCTCGTTCCCAGAGCCATAACTTTTTAATTTGTCCGTCAATATGGCCATGTGGGGGCTTATTTTTGGCGGAACAAGTTGTACTTTTGAACAGCATAAATGGTTTTTGCAGGTCATGTACTAGAAAATGGGAAAAAAATTCCAAGTGCGGTGAAATTGCAAAAAAGTGCAATCCCACACTTGTTTTTTGCTTGGTTTTGCTGGGTTCACTAAATGCTAAAATGCCATTATGATTCTTCAGGTCATTACAAGGTCATAGACACCAAACATGTCTAGGTTCTTTTTTATCTAAGTGGTAAAAAAAAAAAAAATTCCAAGCTTTGCTAAAAAAAAAAAATTGTGCAATTTTCCGATACCCATAGCGTCTCCATTTTTCATGATCTCGGGTCTTTTGAGGGCTTATTTTTTGCATGCCGAGCTGATGTTTTTAATTATACCATTTTGGTGCAGATGCGTTCTTTTGATGGGAGGCTAGAAGCTGGCACAACGTGATCGGCTCTGCTACATAGGAGCGAAGCATAGATCACTCCTATGCAGCTGAATTACTGCATTGCTATTAGTGTGGACCACAGAGTGGCACTCACAGCAATCCGGCATCAACAACCATAGAGGTCTTCAATAGACCTCTGGTTGTCATGCCAATGCATCGCTGACCCCCAATCACGTGACGGGGGTCAGCGAAGCGCTCATTTCTGGCCCGATGGCCGGACGCGCTAGTTAAATGTCGCATTTACGTAGTTAATAGCAATGGGTGGATCGCAATTCCATGTGCAGCTTTTGCGGGTACATGTCAGCTGTTCAAAACAGCTGACATGTCCCGGCTTTGATGTGGGCTCACCGCTGGAGACCGCATCAAAGCAGGGGTTCTGACCTCGGACATACTATCCCGTCTGAAGTCAGAAAGTGGTTAAAAACATTTCTTTTTGTTGCAAAGAACAGTTTGTGCATTGTCATATTTTGAGACCTCTAATTTTTCTATATTTTAGCCAATAGAGTCGTGTATCGGCTTGTATTTTACAGGACGAGTTAATGTTTTTATTGGTACCAATTTCAGGCACGTGACATTTTTTAATTGCTTTCCATTCTGATTTTTGGGAGGTAGATTGAACAATAACCAGCAAATGAGAAATAGTTTTTTTTTGCTTTTTTATGCCATTCCGAGTGTGGTAAAATTAAAAAGGCAGCTTTATTTTTAAGGTCAGTAATTATAACAATACCACATTTATATAATTTATATATATAATTTTTTCTTTTGGTGCTTTTGCACAATCAAAACTTTTTTATTTTTCTGCTGATCGAGCTGTGTAATTACTTTTTTTTGCTGGACAAGATAATGTATTCAGAGATACCATATTTATTTACATGCTTCTTTTTCATTGTATTTTATTCCACTTTGGAGTATGAAGATAAAGTATCGTTTATGCCTTTTTCATTTTTTTTATGGTCTTCACTAAAGGGGTTGACTAGTGGGACAATTTATGGGTCAGGAAGAATAAAAACAGGTTCGGAATCTTAGAAGAAGAGGAGGGAAAAACAAATGGGAAAGTCATGAGGTCAAGAAGAGGTTAAGAATCTTACTGATTTAAATAGAATATGTCAGGTTTCTGTTCATTTTTATCTTAGCAGAAAAAGCAGACTATGTTATTATACCCATCAAAAAGAATAGAAACTTGATGAAAAATCAACTATCAGAACCTAATAACAACTATTCTGGAAAAACCAAAACCATTGACTACAATTTTTTTGAAAAATTACAAAATAAAATAATAAAGAAAAATGTCAATAGCTCATATATAAGTATGTTTATTTTTTACCTTAAGATTTAAATTAAATTTGAATAATGAGGAGAAAAAATATGTTAGCCTTTTCTATTATATAGAGAAGCTAGAGCTCCAAATTGTAAATGAAACTGTTCTCAATGAAAGCACTAAATATAATGTGAAATGACAACTATAATCTGTAAATGTTATCAACTTTAATTGATTTTGGGTATATTTTTAACAGATAAATGTGCTCATATTAAAAAAAAATCTATTATCCAAGAATATGTTACAGAGCAGTCCAAGTACTCTGAGCCAATATCCAAGTCATATCTGGATGAGATTAAACTTATTTCTTGTAGATACTTGAAATAATATTAAGATTAAAGGGCTATCTAAAATAATTTTATGGGATCATCACAAAACATTTTAATTCAGTAGTGAAAAATAAACAGCATAAAATATCCTGCAATGCTGTGAAAAAGAATATGCCAGATTTTATTTTGCTTGTCCATACAGTTTTTGTTTTAAAATTGATGTGAAGTATCCAGAAATTGTACCTCATTTTCCAATTGGCTATTTAATAGAATTCAACCGTTCTGCAATACCGGGCACAGTTCATAAACATGAGTGGTATTGTCTCTGGAAGAATGAAGACTATTTTTTTTTCATACACCCTGCACCCCCCTAAAAAAACACATACATTAAACTAAAAAGTGCACTATAAGTTTGTCTAGGATGTTCAAATCACACCTTCATTTTGTTTGAGTTGTTTAGATAACATAGCAAAAAGGAGCATGGTGCTGCACTTTGGTGCTCCCATCGCTTTAGTGGTACTACATATGTAACCATTTTAGGGCAAATGGAGGTATGACTACTTATGCTCAGTGGGAAGCTCACACAGAGGAAACATATAGAGAAAGATACTGTAAGTATGTAGAAGAAAAAGACAATAAAATGCCTGCTGATTTTCCCAGGCTGAAGAGTTCATTTTAGTTCAGGCCGGCAGGGAGCGCAGCTTCGGTGATGTCACCACTAGTCACTGAAGCTCTGCTCCCAGCATTTCATTCATTCACCAGTAGTTTTACAGCTGGGAGCAGTCACTTTAGCAGCATTCCCGATTGTAAACTGTACATTCCAGTAGATATGGATGACTGTACACCGGACAGGTATGGTATATTGTTGCTTTATTATTTTGACATTTTTTATAGGACATCGAGAGCTTTGCTTGGAACAGCAGACTAATAAAGATGGAAAAACTGTGTATATTGTTTTATTTCATTAAAAAACTTTTTTCTTACTGTGTGGTGTTTGATTAACCCTTTAACAACTCTAGGATTAGTAATGGATAGGTGTCTTATTGATATAGGGGGGACCTCACATCATTTTTTTCTTTCATTCTTTCTCACCTGCTCCCCGGCCGAGCAGGGGAGAAGGGATGAGAGCCGGCTTCAGCACCACACGCAGGGAGGGGAACAGCGTTTACTGTAGGACACACACGGACACACGCACACGGATATCTCATGTGAAACCGGCCGTAAGGAGGGAAGCTGTCACCTGATTCATGCTGTCCAAGCCATGGGCACCATGCAGCATGATTGCAGCCATGTTTATTTTTCTGTGAAACACTCCATCAAAATATACTGTAAAGATCCAGGTACCATAGCCGGAGATGAGATGAGTTTGGCGCTGCCCCCTGCCAATTCTTCCCAGCATTGCTATAGGTGGTTGACAAGACTCTCTCTCTATGTACACACATGGAAGAGACCTGCAATCACCAGGAGCAGAGCTGTGAAGAACTGGCAGGGGGCAGTGGCAGACTAGTCTCATCTCCGGCTATGTTCACTTGACAGATCTTTAGTGTATATGTTCTCTGAAATGTCGGACTTTTTCATAGAAAAACATACCAAGCTGCAATTGTTCAGCTACAATTTGATCCATACTGAGCATGGATAGCAGCATGAATCAGATGACATTTAAAGTAAAAATCATTATGAGCTGTATTGTCTCATGATTCATGCCCTACCGTGAATTACGTTCATAGTAACCTTGATATCCAGGCAGTATTCATCCATTATTTGCCATCTCTCTATTAGCATAACTATGTATAGAGGTGCATTTACACCTGACGACCATACTTCAGATATGCACTAAACAATCTGTCATAGATTAGAGCACATAAGCTGCCATTATTCTAGACAGTGCATGGCCATTTTATACAGGACGATGCGCTACTGAGAACTATGATCATTTGTGCAGCACAAAATATAATTTCACCAGATGACCGAGCCTTTTGCTCATTCATCGTGTGATCAGTAGCCTGTTTACACTGCACACTTATCAGGATACAAGCATTTCTACGATAATAGTGCAATGTAAGTAGACCTTAAGTCAGTTCTGCATGAGTTTTTCAAAGCTATATAGAACAATATGAGGATCTTAAGTTTAGGTCAGAAGACGCATGATCAGTTCGTGCATTATGGTCTGTACTCAGGTGTCTGATTTCGGCTTAAGTGCTTGCTCACACTAGCGTATACTTTACACAAGTGTTATCTGATTTTTATTGGAAAGCACTCGAACCAATATTTTTAAATGCAGGAGCGCTGATGCTCAACTTTTTTCACGGACAGAATCTGTCGGTGAATGAAAATCGCAGCATGCTGCGATTTCACTTTGAAATCAGATGCCACTCACGCGTTCAAGTCCTTGGGTGTATGGAAAACATTGGATTGGACTCAGATGACATCCGAGTTAAGTGCAGTCTAATTTATGTGGACTCACTCAATGGAGATGATAGAAACAATTTGTTCGCCATCTTCTTCTTACAGTATAATCAGTTTCTCACATGTGAAAGAATTATATCAACTATGCTGACACTCAGAGAAAACTCAGATCACAGTATGATCAGGGAGTCAGTAACATAATTGACCCGGTTCCCTTGGATGAGAGAATCAACAGTTGTGTGAACCTGGCCTAATACTGATTTTATTATTTTTTTACCAAAAGAATTTGTCTCCTAAAAAACAATAGAAATAGACAACCCTATAACCCTTTACCGAAATGCACCATATATATACTGCACAGAGAGGGCTGTGTTCCCTCAAGGTGAAGTATATATATGGCACCACTATTTCAGGTCGCAGCACTGCATCACGCAGTGACCGAGTTAAGATGGCTGCTGTCTCTGACAGCAGGCCGTCCCTACATGTTGCTCCGGGGGGCTCTACCACCCCCTGCATTGGCAGTTGCTGTGATCAGCTGATCTATTTTGACTAGCCAATCACAGCGATGTCACAGTAAAGTTTGAAAGAAAAAAAATCAATGTGCCATGCTGTGATTGGCTGAACAATAGTTACTGACAAATCAGCGCCAAAGCGGTTAGTCCTAAGTAGCGATCACCCCTCTGTGTTAACAGAGATTGAGAAATTCATTGGTGGTTATTGCGCTCCTCCTGCGACTTCCTTCATCCTGTGCTTCTTACGATATCCTGTGATTTGTCTCCTGTCTGTGCTGTCCGTGTGCTGGCTGCTGTGTGATTAATCTGTGATCACAGAACCAGCAATTTCCCAATCGCTGTGCCAGTATCCCTTTAATCCTCCCACTCCCTATTGTGGTGCTTTTTGGCGTCCTATGCTGAACATTCATGCTGTTCCCATGGCAGCAGAACTCTGATCAGTATCGCTGCTTATCAAAGTCTGCGCCAAGGTACTTTTTCTTTTCTTTTAGTTAGAGTAGCACATGTAGCAGTGTTAGTGGCGTCTAATTTATTTTTTATAAAAAAAATAATAGTAGTTAGTGCAGAGTAGATTTGTAGGTAGAGCAGTAGCGCAGTAGTAGCGTGGACGTCTCAGTGTCTCATGTCCAATTTTCTTTTAGAAAGGAGGTGGGGAGCTAGCATTTTTTTTTTTGCAAAAAAATAAATTATTATTATCACTAGGTAATTTCATAGCTAGTGCATTAGGGGAGAGTATGTCGCAGTGTTAGTGACATCTATTTCTCTCTTGGAAAAAAAATAAATAATAATCTTTATTTTTATATAGCTCTAACATATTCTGCAGCGCTATTACAGTTTTGCACACATTATCATCACTGTCCCTGATGGGGCTCACAATCTAAATTCCCTATCAGTATGTCTTTGGAGTGTGGGAGGAAACCGCAGTAACTGGAGGAAACCCATGCAAACACATACAAGAGAACATACAAACTCTTTGCAGATGTTGTCCTGGGTGGGATTAGAACCCAGGACCCCAGCGCTGCAAGGCTGCTGTGCTATCCACTGCAACAAAAAAGGATAGTTAGCGCTGGGTAAATTTAAAGCTAGTGCATTAGGGGTGTGTACAATGCCTGACTGGCCATCGGGAAGTTCTGGCAAATGCCAGACGGGCCGGTGGCAGTTATGGGCCGCTCACCAGCGCCGACTCACCCCCCCCAACTCACCCAACGCCGACGACAACTCACCCCCCCCACCAGCACCGCCACATTCAACTATACCGGCATCTATGACGCCAGAACAGTAGAATGCAATGATGGAGGAGAGAGCTGACACTCCCTCTCCCATCATTCCCTGCTGTGCCTGGCGCTGACACTGTGGGTGCGCGATGACGTCATATCATTGCGCACCTGCTGTGTGACCGGGCAGACTGCAGCTGCTGAGACCGGAGCCAGGAGCAGCGCTGGGTACGAGGAGAGGTGAGTGTTTTTTTGTTTTTTTTAATATAACACTAAGTGATAACTGGATTGTGGGACTATTGGGGGGGCTGCATTACATTCTATGGGAGCTGGCTGTATTACATTCTATGGGAGCTCTGCAATATTACATTCTATGGGGGCTGTGATGTATTACATTCTATGGGGGTTTGCTGCATTACATTACATGGGGCTGTGATGTATTACATTCTATGGGGTCTGTGCTGTATTACATTCAATGGGGGCTGGCTGTATTACATTCTATGGGGGCTTGCTGCATTACATTCTATGGGGGCTTGCTGCATTACATTCTATGGGGGCTTGCTGCATTACTTTACATGGGGGCTGTGATGTATTACATTCTATGGGGGCTGTGCTGCATTACTTTCTATGGGGGCTGTGCTGCATTACATTCTATGGGGGCTGTGCTGTATTGCATTCTATGGGGGCTTGCTGCATTACATTCTATGGGGGCTGTGCTGCATTACATTCTATGGGGGCTGTGCTGTATTACATTCTATGGGGACTGTGCTGTATTGCATTCTATGGGGGCTGTGCTGCATTACATTCTATGGGGGCTGTGCTGCATTACATTCTATGGGGGCTGTGCTGTATTACATTCTATGGGGGCTGTGCTGCATTACAATCTATGGGGGCTGTGCTGTATTGCATTCTATGGGGGCTGTGCTGCATTACATTCTATGGGGGCTGTGCTGCATTACATTCTATGGGGGCTGTGCTGTATTACATTCTATGGGGGCTGTCCTGCATTACATTCTATGGGGGCTGTGCTGTATTACATTCTATGGGGGCTGTCCTGCATTACATTCTATGGGGGCTGTGCTGCTTTACATTATATGGGGGCTGTGATGTATTACATTCTATGGGGGCTGTGCTGTATTACATTCTATGGGGTCTGTGCTGTATTACATTCTATGAGGGCTGTGCTGCATTACAATCTATGGGGGCTGTGCTGTATAACATTCTATGGGGGCTGTGTTGCATTATATTCTATTGGGGGCTGTGCTGCATTACATTATATGGGTACTGTGATGTATTACATTCTATGGGGGATGTGCTGTATTACGTTCTATGGGGGCTGTGCTGTATTACATTCTATGGGGGCTGGCTGCATTACATTCTACCGGGGCTGTGCTGTATTACATTCTATGGGGGCTGTGCTGTATTACATTCTATGGGGGATGTGCTGTATTACATTCTATGGGGGCTGTGCTGCATTACATTCTATGGGGACTGGCTGCATTACATTCTATGGGGGCTGTGCTGTATTACATTCTAGGGGGGATATGCTGTATTACATTCTATGGGGGCTGTGCTGCATTACATTATATGGGGGCTGTGATGTATTACATTCTATGGGGGCTGTGCTGTATTACATTCTATGGGGGCTGTGCTGTATTACATTCTATGGGGGCTGGTTGTATTACATTCTATTGGGGCTGTGCTGCATTACATTTTATGGGGGCTGGCTTTATTACATTCCATGGGGGCTAGCTGTATTACATTCTATGGGGGCTATGCTGCATTACATTCTACGGGGGCTGTGCTGTATTACATTCTATGGGGGCTGTGTTGCATTACATTCTATGGGGGCTGTGCTGTTTTACATTCTATGGGGGCTGTCCTGCATTACATTCTATGGGGGCTGTGCTGTATTACATTCTATGGGGGCTGTCCTGCATTACATTCTATGGGGGCTGTGCTGCTTTACATTATATGGGGGCTGTGATGTATTACATTCTATGGGGGCTGTGCTGTATTACATTCTATGGGGTCTGTGCTGTATTACATTCTATGAGGGCTGTGCTGCATTACAATCTATGGGGGCTGTGCTGTATAACATTCTATGGAGGCTGTGTTGCATTATATTCTATTGGGGGCTGTGCTGCATTACATTATATGGGTACTGTGATGTATTACATTCTATGGGGGATGTGCTGCATTACATTCTATGGGGGCTGTGCTGCATTACATTCTATGGGGGCTGGCTGCATTACATTCTACCGGGGCTGTGCTGTATTACATTCTATGGGGGCTGTGCTGCATTACATTCTATGGGGCCTGGCTGCATTACATTCTATGGGGACTGTGCTGTATTACATTCTAGGAGGGATATGCTGTATTACATTCTATGGGGGCTGTGCTGCATTACATTATATGGGGGCTGTGATGTATTACATTCTATGGGGGCTGTGCTGTATTAAATTCTATGGGGGCTGTGCTGTATTACATTCTATGGGGGCTGGTTTTATTACATTCTATGGGGGCTGGGTTGCATTATATTCTATTGGGGGCTGTGCTGCATTACATTATATGGGTACTGTGATGTATTACATTCTATGGGGGATGTGCTGCATTACATTCTATGGGGGCTGTGCTGCATTACATTCTATGGGGGCTGGCTGCATTACATTCTACCGGGGCTGTGCTGTATTACATTCTATGGGGGCTGTGCTGCATTACATTCTATGGGGACTGGCTGCATTACATTCTATGGGGGCTGTGCTGTATTACATTCTAGGGGGGATATGCTGTATTACATTCTATGGGGGCTGTGCTGCATTACATTATGTGGGGGCTGTGATGTATTACATTCTATGGGGGCTGTGCTGTATTACATTCTATGGGGGCTGTGCTGTATTACATTCTATGGGGGCTGGTTGTATTACATTCTATTGGGGCTGTGCTGCATTACATTTTATGGGGGCTGGCTTTATTACATTCCATGGGGGCTAGCTGTATTACATTCTATGGGGGCTATGCTGCATTACATTCTACGGGGGCTGTGCTGTATTACATTCTATGGGGGCTGTGTTGCATTACATTCTATGGGGGCTGTGCTGTTTAACATTCTATGGGGGCTGTCCTGCATTACATTCTATGGGGGCTGTGCTGTATTACATTCTATGGGGGCTGTCCTGCATTACATTCTATGGGGGCTGTGCTGCTTTACATTATATGGGGGCTGTGATGTATTACATTCTATGGGGGCTGTGCTGTATTACATTCTATGGGGTCTGTGCTGTATTAAATTCTATGAGGGCTGTGCTGCATTACAATCTATGGGGGCTGTGCTGTATAACATTCTATGGGGGCTGTGTTGCATTATATTCTATTGGGGGCTGTGCTGCATTACATTATATGGGTACTGTGATGTATTACATTCTATGGGGGATGTGCTGCATTACATTCTATGGGGGCTGTGCTGCATTACATTCTATGGGGGCTGGCTGCATTACATTCTACCGGGGCTGTGCTGTATTACATTCTATGGGGGCTGTGCTGCATTACATTCTATGGGGCCTGGCTGCATTACATTCTATGGGGACTGTGCTGTATTACATTCTAGGAGGGATATGCTGTATTACATTCTATGGGGGCTGTGCTGCATTACATTATATGGGGGCTGTGATGTATTACATTCTATGGGGGCTGTGCTGTATTAAATTCTATGGGGGCTGTGCTGTATTACATTCTATGGGGGCTGGTTTTATTACATTCTATGGGGGCTGGCTGTATCACATTCTATTGGGGCTGTGCTGCATTACATTTTATGGGGGCTGGCTTTATTACATTCTATGGGGGCTAGCTGTATTACATTCTATGGGGGCTATGCTGCATTACATTCTACGGGGGCTGTGCTGTATTACATTCTATGGGGGCTGTACTGTTTTACATTCTATGGGGGCTGTACTGTTTTACATTCTATAGGGGCTGTGCTGCATTACATTCTATGGGGCATTGCTGCATTACATTACATGGGGGCTGTAATGTATTACATTCTATGGGGGCTGTGCTGTATTACATTTTATGGGGGCTGTGCTGCATTACATTCTATGGGGGCTGTGCTGCATTACATTATATGGGCTGTGCTGCATTACATTCTATGGACTCCTAAAGACCACACCACCCTTTGCTTTCCCATTTCATATCCCTCTTTGAGGGTACATGGCAGGAGCAGCTCCGGGCGTATCAAGTTCTTTTTTCCTCTGCCAAAGGACCTGTGGTCACATGACTCCAGCAACGCCTCCCCTCGGTAAGGTGGTCCTACCCAGTGACAACAGCATGAAGAGTCGGTCAGCACTGAGTTTTGTCTCCCTCACCTCTGTGTTTTCACCGCGTTTAATCAGGGGTGCATAACCCCAGGAGGTTAGTGGCCCTTTGGCTTTCCCTAGCCATTAAAGTATTTTTAACCAACAGGTTCTTCTCATGTGTCCTCCCTGTTTATCTGCAAATCCCCTCAAAGAAAGAATCTTCAAGGAGATTGTTCCTCACGTTTTTGTGTGGGTTTCCTCAAGGTACTCTGGCTCCCTCCAATACTCATAAGACATACTAATAGGGAATGTAGATTGTGAGTCCCAGTGGAGACAGTAATCACGATGTTTTTAAGTGCTGTGGAAATAATGGCACTATATATGTGCCCTGGATGAAGCTGCACCACCTACTTTTAGCAAAACTTGGCATAGACAGTGTTAACCCTGGCATATGCTACAAACCTGATTTCTCTGGCGATGCTCCAGGTGTGCCAAACATCAGTGGAGAAAATCCAATCTGGCTGAAGATTTCATCCATTTTATATTTATGCTTAAAACATACAACTCTGCCCTTCACCTCTCCAAAGAAACCTACTTAAACAACCTCATTACCTCAATATCCAATAATCCTAAATGACTCTTTGAAACTTTTCACTCACTCCTCAGTCAAACAGTACAGGTCCCACCACCCAGGTCCCAGCTGATGATCTGGACAATTATTTCAAAGAAAAAATTTACCATATCCAACAGAAAATTTTCTCTCAATTCTCTATGCCAGTGATGTCAAACCTTTTAGAGACCGAGTGCCCAAACTGCAATCCAAAACCCACTTATTTTTCGCAAAGTGCCCTGAATACTGAGGTTTTAGATTCAAAAGAAAACCCATAAATTAGCGCACTATAGATTCAATATCAAATAGCTTGTAAGTGCTGCACTCCAAGCCTAAGATACTAGCCATCAATTGTAGTGAAGGTCTGTTCTTGAGAATGGAGAGGATTTTTAATCAAAAGTAAAATTGCAAAGTTGTTTGTTTTTACAACCTATTTGCAATTGTAACCCTTTATCATGATGAGAACAAACTCTTTAAGGCAGATGGCCAAAGTTAAAAGCTTGCAGAAAGTTGCAGCCAACCTTGATATTTGTTAAAAAAAAATGTCTACAATTGAGGAAGTTTTTCCTTATCAAATAAAATTATTAACTTTTGGAATTATAGTGGAATAATATAATATGTTATGTAACAGCATAAAATTTATATGGCCCAATGGCCTAATTTAAATATGTAACAACAAAGGATAAAAAACCTTGAATAAAACAGATAACGTATGATGCAAACAAAAGTGCTCCCAAACACAGTATGATACCCCACAGTGAACTCCTCCACACGCACAGTATGATGAACCTATTGTACCCACAATCTCAGTTCCCCCAGCAAAGAATGGTGATCAAATCACAGTATGACTCTCCAACTGTAATCCCACACAGCCCTCACAGTATAACGGGCACATAAAGTCCTCCATACAGTACAATGGCTCCACATAGATCTCCATAAAGTATAATGACTCTGCATATTCCTCCATGCTGTTTAATGGCCCCAACATAGTCATGCATAAAGTGTAATGGGCCCCACATAGTGCTCCATGTAGTTTAATCGCCCCACACGATGCTCCATACTATAAAATGGCTCCACATAGTGCTGCATACTGTATAATGGCCTCATACGATGCTCCATACTGTATAATGGCCCCACGTGATGATTCATACTGTATAATGGTCCCACAGTGTTTTATCTATATATATAATTGTCTAAGGGTTTTTCCGTCTGTCTGTCTGTCTGTCCTGGAAATCCCGCGTCTCTGATTGGTCGATGCCGCCAGGCCTCAACCAATCAGAGACCGGCACAGCATCGACGTAGAAATCCCGCGTCTCTGATTGGTCGAGGCCTGGCGGCCTGGTCGAGGCCTGGTCGCCAATCAGCGACCGAAACAGCGACGATGATGTCACAAAGGACGTAGACATCTCACGTTTCTGATTCAGCGACGGGCACAGTATCGACGTAGATGTCATAATGGTTGCCATGGCGACGATGATGTCATCAAGGTTGACTCGACCAATCAGCGACGGGCACAGTCTGCCGCGAATTCTGGAATCATCATTGTCCATATACTACTGGGACATGCATATTCTAGAATACCCGATGCATTAGAATCGGGCCACAATCTAGTACTGTATAATATGCCAACATAGTGCTCCATACAGTATAATGGCCTCACATAAAAAAATACCATTTATACTTGCGTGTAAGCCGACCCGAGTATAGGCCAAGGCACCTCATAGTTAGTAAGGCCGAAAAAAGACATTTGTCCATCCAGTTCAGCCTATATTCCATCATAATAAATCCCCAGATCTACGTCCTTCTACAGAACCTAATAATTGTATGATACAATATTGTTCTGCTCCAGGAAGACATCCAGGCCTCTCTTGAACCCCTCGACTGAGTTCGCCATCACCACCTCCTCAGGCAAGCAATTCCAGATTCTCACCGCCCTAACAATAAAGAATCCTCTTCTATGTTGGTGGAAAAACCTTCTATCCTCCAGACGCAAAGAATGCCCCCTTGTGCCCGTCATCTTCCTTGGTATAAACAGATCCTCAGCGAGATATTTGTATTGTCCCCTCATATACTTATACATGGTTATTAGATCGCCCCTCAGTCGTCTTTTTTCTAGACTAAATAATGCTAATTTCGCTAATCTATCTGGGTATTGTAGTTCTCCCATCCCCTTTATTAATTTTGTTGCCCTCCTTTGTACTCTCTCTAGTTCCATTATATCCTTCCTGAGCACCGGTACCCAAAACTGGACACAGTACGCCATGTGTGGTCTAACTAGGGATTTGTACAGAGGCAGTATAATGCTCTCATCATGTGTATCCAGACCTCTCTTAATGCACCCCATGATCCTGTTTGCCTTGGCAGCTGCTGCCTGGCACTGGCTGCTCCAGGTAAGTTTATCATTAACTAGGATCCCCAAGTCCTTCTCCCTGTCAGATTTACCCAGTGGTTTCCCGTTCAGTGTGTAATGGTGATATTGATCCCTTCTTCCCATGTGTATAACCTTACATTTATCATTGTTAAACCTCATCTGCCACCTTTCAGCCCAAGTTTCCAACTTATCCAGATCCATCTGTAGCAGAATACTATCTGTTAGGAGTCGAGTTTCCTCTGCTGCACAGGGGGAATCTCGATCCGTGTCTGCTGCGGTCTCCCATTCAGCATCGGCCGCAGTGGGGTCTGCTCAGCGGAGACGTCGCTCCCAGCGTCTCGCTGAGGCTGATTCTGTGCATAGGGTCACTACTGCCTTTCCTGGCTTTCCTATGGTACCCTGCACTGATCTGCGGCGAGCAGGCCTCTCTGGGACTAAGTCCTTATTTACACACACTGAGCATGCCCAGGGCAAGGTCTCCCATTGGAGGTCGAGGGTCACATGCTCAGGTACTGCAGCGCATCCCATTGGTCCTCCAGGAAGGTCCTGAAAGGGCAAAACTTCGGTAGCAGCTTCCTGTGCTGCAACTATATAAGCTGCGCATGACCGCACGGCTATGGGCTAGTATTGTCTAAACTTATGTGCTTTGCGCCAGTGTGGTCACATGTGTGTGTGTTCAGGGACCCGGCTGAAATAAGCCCCTAGAATGCTGGCTCCTCCGGCGAGGAGATCGAGTCTGAGTGTATTCAGGGACCCGGCTGAAATAAGCCCCTAGAATGCTGGCTCCTCCGGCGAGGAGTTTTGTGTATTTGCGTGAACACTGACTGCTCTCTGTTTGGGCAGTTAGCCTGTGCCTCTGTGGAGTCTAACAGGGCACAGTGCTTTCCTTTCACGGCTACTCAGTGAATTAACTGAGTTAGTCTATACCGCTATATAGCTCCGCCGTTTGCTAGCAGCAGGTACTCCTGCACGGTGGACCCCGGGCTGCGAACGCACCAATATCAATAAACATCTCTATTTACTCGGTGCGTTCCGCTAGCCTTAACAGAATACTAGCGCCAGAGTCTGGCTAGTAAATGGCGGACATTCAGCAATCTTTGCGGTATATCCAGCAGCTGGAGGGTAGGTTGGCAGCTCTCGAGAGCTCAACCTCAGCTGTGGATGTTACCGCAGTTGCTGTACAGGCTGCTAGCGTGGCTGCAGCAACCTTGTCCACTGCCACCCCTGTTCCGACATTATCTCACCTCCCGCTGCCAGAAAAATTTTCTGGAAATAGTAAAACTTGTAGGGGATTCGTGAGTCAGTGCTCTATTCACCTCGAGCTCCTGGCTGCACGTTTTCCTACAGAGCGGGCTAAGGTGGGATTTATTGTGTCTCTCTTGTCGGACAGGGCATTGGAGTGGGCTACGCCGCTGTGGGAGCGTGGTGATCATGTGGTGCAGAGTGCTCCGTTGTTCCTGAGCACTCTGAAACAGGTCTTTTTAGGACCTCAAGTCGCCCATGACACAGCGCTCCAACTACTGGCATTAACTCAGGGTGAGTCCTTGGTCAGCCATTTTTCCGTCCACTTCCGTACTTTAGCTTCCGAGCTGGAGTGGTCGGATAAAGCCCTTATCCCCATATTTTGGAGGGGCCTGGCTGACCACGTTAAGGACGCTCTGGCCACTAGGGAGATTCCTGCCACACTGGAGGAGTTAATAACTGTCTCTACTCGTATTGACCTCCATTTTAACGAGCGGAGGTTGGAGCGAGCCCAGTGTAGGCAGAGGTTTCGGCTGGCTCCCACCTTCGCCAAACCTTTGGAATCTCCAGTCCAGGCATCCGAGTCACATGAGGCCTTAGAGGTGACACGAGCGGGATCCAAGTCTCAGTCCGCCCGTGCACATAAGGTCTGTCATGTTTGCCAGCAGTCAGGACATCTTGCCTCCAAGGGTCCTCAGCGGTTGGGGAAACGTCAGCGTCTAGTGGCAGTTGGAGGAGGTACACTAGACACGGCGACGTTTGCCTCAAAGTTGTCCTTCAAGGGGACAATTACCATAGGCCCATCCACTCTTATGGTCGAGCTATGCGTGGATTCTGGGGCAGAGGGTAACTTTATGTCTTCCGCTTTTGCCCAGCGTCACGCAATACCCTTGGTGATGCTCGCCAAGCCAATAACCGTTCGAGTGGTAAATGGGTCAACACTACCTTCACAGATTACCCACCAAACCATTCCTTTCACGCTATCTGTGTCTCCATCACATCAGGAGATAATCTCCCTATTAGTCATTCCTGAGGGAATTGATGAGGTCCTGTTGGGGATACCATGGCTTCGCTACCATTCACCTCATATTGAGTGGTCCTCTGGGAGAATTTTGGGATGGAGTAAATCCTGCGAGGGTAGATGTCAGAGGGAGTGCGTTCAGGTTGCTACTACACAGGTACCCGCAGATCTTTCCTCTCTCCCCAAGCACTATTGGCCCTATGCAGACGTGTTCTCCAAAAGAGCTGCGGAGACCCTTCCGCCTCACCGCCCCTATGACTGTCCTATTGACCTCTTGCCTGGTGCTGAGCCTCCCCGGGGTCGAGTCTATCCGTTATCTCTCCCGGAGACGGAGGCAATGTCCCAGTACATCCAAGAGAATCTGGCAAGAGGATTCATTAGGAAGTCAGTGTCACCGGCAGGGGCTGGGTTCTTCTTCGTACAGAAGAAGACTGGAGACTTACGTCCATGCATAGACTACAGGGGTCTTAACGCCATCACCATTAAGAACAAGTACCCATTACCCCTGATATCTGAGCTTTTTGATAGGCTACGGGGAGCAAGGGTATTTACAAAGTTAGATCTGCGGGGTGCTTACAACCTGATTCGCATCCGTGAGGGGGATGAATGGAAGACGGCTTTTAACACCAGGGATGGGCACTATGAATATCTGGTGATGCCCTTCGGGCTCTGTAATACCCCAGCCGTTTTCCAAGACTTTGTGAACGACATCTTCTGGGATATGCTCACCACCTCGGTCGTAGTCTATCTGGATGATATTCTCATATACTCTCCAGATATTGACTCCCATCGGAGAGATGTTCACAAAGTCTTCGACCTCTTACGGGCAAACTCCCTCTACGCCAAGTTGGAGAAGTGTTTGTTTGAGCAGGAGCCCTTGCCTTTCCTTGGTTATATCATCTCTGCCCAGGGTTTGGCTATGGATCATGCCAAGCTACAGGCTGTAATGGACTGGCAGGAACCCCATTCTCTTAAAGCGGTGCAGCGCTTTATGGGGTTCATTAATTACTATCGCCAGTTCATTCCACACTTCTCAACTTTGGTAGCTCCCTTGGTTGCCCTCACCAAGAAGGGAGCAAATCCCAAGTTGTGGTCAGAGGAGGTCTCCAAGGCTTTTCTCTCGATTAAGTCACACTTCGCTAGCGCTCCCATCCTACATCGCCCCGATGTAGATAAACCATTTATCTTGGAGGTGGATGCCTCATCCGTTGGTGCTGGAGCAGTCCTTTTCCAAAAGGATGCTCAAGGTCGGAAGCATCCTTGCTTCTTCTTCTCCAAGACCTTCACACCAGCGGAGAGGAATTATTCCATCGGGGACAGGGAGTTGCTAGCCATGAAGTTGGCTTTTTCAGAGTGGAGACACCTCTTGGAGGGAGCTCGCTTTCCCTTCCAAGTCTTCACTGACCACAAGAACTTGGTGTATATACAGACAGCCTAGCGGCTGAATTCTCGCCAGGCTAGATGGTCCCTGTTCTTCTCCCGGTTCCATTTTACTCTCCATTTTCTCTCCGGGGAGAAGAACGTTCGTGCCGACGCTCTCTCCCGCTCCGTAGTGTCATCTGAGGAGGAGGAGGAGGAGCCTCGGCTTATTGTCCCTTCTGAGAGACTGAGAACTGTAGCTCCGGTTTCGCTAGAGTCTGTGCCCCCGGGCAAGACTTTCGTGCCAGCTAACTTGCGACCGGAGGTTCTCTCTTGGGCTCACTCCTCCAGAGTGGGTGGGCATTTTGGGACCAAGAGGACATCTGAGCTTTTGGCGAGAACATACTGGTGGCCGCATATGGCCCGAGATATCAGGGACTATATTCAGGCGTGCGTTTCTTGCGCCCAGAATCGGTCTCCTCGGCAATGGCCTGCTGGGTTGCTTTACCCTCTACCGGTGGCAGACAGGCCCTGGGAGATGGTCGGGATGGACTTTGTGGTGGGCTTACCCAAGTCGCGTGGCTGCTCCATTATTTGGGTTGCCACTGACCATTTCTCTAAGATGGTGCATTTGGTGCCGCTCCCTCGGTTACCTTCTGCACGGGCCTTGGCGGTGTTGTTCATTAAGCACATTTTCCGATTACATGGTATGCCTGATAAGATTGTCAGCGATCGGGGTCCCCAGTTCACGTCTCGGTTTTGGAGAGAGCTCTGCCGTTTACTCAGCATAGAGTTGAACCTCTCCTCTGCATATCATCCCGAGACGAATGGGTTGGTGGAGAGAACCAACCAGACTCTGGTGACATATTTGCGAAATTTCGTCTCTGCTAGGCAGGATGACTGGGCATCTTTGCTACCTAGGGCGGAATTTGCCTTGAACAACGCCGTAGCCGATTCCACTGGCCAGACTCCTTTTCTCCTTAATTACGGCCAGCATCCGCGTGTCCCCGTGCCCATGCCGTGTCATCCACCGATTCTAGGGTGGCAGACTGGGCGGTGGGGGCACGTGACATCTGGGACCGCACACAGGATGCCATCCGGGCCTCCAAGGAGAGAATCTGCTGGGACATCGGGTTCATCCACGGATGAGTTTGAGGTGAATGCTATTGTGGGGTGCAAGGTGGTACGTGGCAAGAAATTTTATCTGGTGGACTGGAAGGGTCACGGCCCAAAGGATAGAACCTGGAAGCCTGTGGAGCACATTCGGGCTCCGCTGCTTATTGCAGCTTTTGAGCGTAGTGAGGCTCAAGGAGGGGGGGGGTCCTAGGAGGGGGGGTAATGTTAGAAGTCGAGTTTCCTCTGCTGCACAGGGGGAATCTCGATCCGTGTCTGCTGCGGTCTCCCATTCAGCATCGGCCGCAGTGGGGTCTGCTCAGCGGAGACGTCGCTCCCAGCATCTCGCTGAGGCTGCTTCTGTGCATATGGTCACTACTGCCTTTCCTGGCTTTCCTATGGTACCCTGCACTGATCTGCGGCAAGCAGGCCTCTCTGGGACTAAGTCCTTATTTACACACACTGAGCATGCCCAAGGCAAGGTCTCCCATTGGAGGTCAAGGGTCACATGCTCAGGTACTGCAGCGCATCCCAATGGTCCCCCAGGAAGGTCCTGAAAGGGCAAAACTTCGGTAGCAGCTTCCTGTGCTGCAACTATATAAGCTGCGCATGACCGCACGGCCATGCGCTAGTATTGTCTAAACTTATATGCTTTGCGCCAGTGTGGTCACATGTGTGTGTGTTCAGGGACCCGGCTGAAATAAGCCCCTAGAATGCTGGCTCCTCCGGCGAGGAGATCGAGTCTGAGTGTATTCAGGTACCCGGCTGAAATAAGCCCCTAGAATGCTGGCTCCTCCGGCGAGGAGTTTTGTGTATTTGCGTGAACACTGACTGCTCTCTGTTTGGGCAGTTAGCCTGTGCCTCTGTGGAGTCTAACAGGGCACAGTGCTTTCCTTTCACGGCTACTCAGTGAATTAACTGAGTTAGTCTATACCGCTATATAGCTCCGCCGTTTGCTAGCAGCAGGTACTCCTGCACGGTGGACCCCGGGCTGCGAACGCACCAATATCAATAAACATCTCTATTTACTCGGTGCGTTCCGCTAGCCTTAACACTATCTTCTCTTGTATTAACTGCTTTACATAGTTTTGTATCATCTGCAAATATTGATATTTTACTGTGTAAACCTTCTACCAGATCATTAATGAATATGTTGAAGAGATCAGGTCCCAATACTGACCCCTGCGGTACCCCACTGGTCACAGCGACCCAGTTAGAGACTATACCATTTATAACCACCCTCTGCTTTCTATCACTAAGCCAGTTACTAACCATTTACACACATTTTCCCCCAGACCAAGCATTCTCATTTTGTGTACCAACCTCTTGTGCGGCACGGTATCAAACGCTTTGGAAAAATCGAGATATACCACGTCCAATGACTCACCGTGGTCCAGCCTATAGCTTACCTCTTCATAAAAACTGATTAGATTGGTTTGACAGGAGCGATTTCTCATAAACCCATGCTGATATGGAGTTAAACAGTTATTCTCATTGAGATAATCCAGAATAACATCCTTCAGAAACCCTTCAAATATTTTACCAACAATAGAGAATAGACTTACTGGCCTATAATTTCCAGGTTCACTTTTAGAGCCCTTTTTGAATATTGGCACCACATTTGCTATGCGCCAGTCCTACGGAACAGACCCCGTCGCTATAGAGTCCCTAAAAATAAGAAATAATGGTTTATCTATTACATTACTTAGTTCTCTTAGTTCTCGTGGGTGTATGCCATCCGGACCCAGAGATTTATCTATTTTAATCTTATTTAGCCGGTTTCGCACCTCTTCTTGGGTTAGATTGGTGACCCTTAATATAGGGTTTTCATTGTTTCTTGGGATTTCACCTAGCATTTCATTTTCCACCGTGAATACCGTGGAGAAGAAGGTGTTTAATATGTTAGCTTTTTCCTCGTCATCTACAACCATACTTTCCTCACAATTTTTTAAGGGGCCTACATTTTCAGTTTTTATTCTTTTACTATTGATATAGTTGAAGAACAGTTTGGAATTCGTTTTACTCTCCTTAGCAATGTGCTTCTCTGTTTCCTTTTTATCAGCGTTAATTAGTTTTTTAGATAAAGTATTTTTCTCCCTCATTTTGACAGGAAAAACTGGAAAAACTTATTGATTCAAGCCGGGTATGCATTGTCCCCTAATCCCTGTTTGGTATGCATGGATCTTCATCCCCATCCTTGTATGCAGAGATCCTCATCCCCTTCCTTGTATGCATGGATCCTTATCTCCATCCTTGTCTGCATGGCTCCTCATCTCTCTCCTGGTATGCATGGCTCCTCATCCCTATCCTTATATTCATGGCTCCTCATCCCTATCATTGTATGCATGGCTCCTCATCCCCATCCTTGTATGCATGGCTCCTTGTCCCTATCCTTGTCTACATGGCTCCTTATCCCTATCCTTGCATGCATGGTTACTCATCCCTATACTTCTATGCATGGCTTCTTATCCCCATCATTGTGTGCATGGCTTCTTATCCTCATCCTTGTATGCATGGGTCCACATACCTGTTCCGGTATGCATGGCTCCTTATCCCCTTTCCTGCCTGTGTGGCTCCACATGCCTGTCTTGTTATGCATAGCTCCTGATCCACATCCTTGTCTGCATGTCTCCTCATCCCTAACCTTGTATGCATGGCTCCTAATGCCCGTCTTTGTATGCATAGCTCCTTATCCCCATCCATGTCTGCATGGCTCCTCATCCCTGTCCTGGTATGCATGGCTCCTTATCCCCATCCTTGTATGCACGTTTCTCATCCCTATCCTTGTATGCATGGTTCTTCATCCCTATCCTGGTATTCATGACTCCTTATCCCCATCCTTGTATGCATGGCTCCTCATCCCTTTCCTGGTATGCATGGCTCTTTATGACCATCCTTGTCTGCATTGCTCCACATCCCTGTCCTGGTATGTCCCCCATGAGTAAAGCATTAAAAAAATCTTACCATCCCTGCGTGCCCTCGCAGCATCTTGTTCCTGTGCACAGCCAGCAACTCCTGTGGGCGAGCGATCATTTGTCCCCCCTCATTAAGGTAATGAATATTCACCTCTCTCCACACCCTTGGGTGAGCAGGCACCTGTGATAGCTTAGCAGCAGCTGGAGGCTGGCGGTTGCAGCTGTAACTGTGCGCTATAAGAGAAATTAATACTCACTGCCGGTGCAGTGAATATTCATTTCCCTTTAGCAGTGGACACAGGAGTTAGACGCAGCCGCCCGCTCCTGTCTCTGTGACCTAGTCAGAGATGGGCATGCATGCCCACCGGGAGACTTCTGCGTTTCCCCTCTGGTATGCATGCCATAAGTTCGCCGCCACTGCCCTATGCACTCTCCTCCCTCCTACACTGAATCTTGCTAACTTTCTGTCTTTGAACCAGTCACGTGAGAAGAAGTGACCAGGCTCCTTTCATCTTCTCGCCCTACTACCTGCTCTAGTAACTCTAATCCCCCACATCTCCTCCAGTCCCTTTCTCCTGCTGTTACAACTCACCTAACTGAAATATTTAATTTCTCCCTCTCATCTGATATTTTTCCCTCCACATTCAAACATGACAGTATACATCCATTGCTTAAAAAACAATCCCTCGTCCAAAATTACTGTATGCTGCTAACTACAGACCTGTCTCCGATCTGTCTTTCATCTCTAAACTCCTGGAACACTTTGTGCACTCCCGTATAATCCACTATTTTTCTGAAAACTCTTTTATTAACCCTTTACAATCTGTTTCTGTTCTTTACATTCTTCAGAAACTGTCATCACTAAAGTTTCTAATAATCTACTAACAGATAAATCTAATGGTCAATAATACTCCTTGCTGATTCTCCTTGATCTCTCTGCAGCATTTGACACTGTGAATCAGCAGCTCCTCCTCACTATGCTCCCCTCTATTGGGCTCAAGGACTCTGTTTTCTCCTGTGCTCCTACCTCTCTGACAGCTCCTTACTGGCTCCTATTCCTCTCTCTTTCCCCTTACTGTCGTGATTCCTCAAGAATCAGTCCTATTCCCCCTTCTTTTCTGTTTGTACACCACCCATATTGGACAAACAGTCAGTAGATTTGGTTTTCAGTACCATCTCTTTGCTAAGCACATCCAATTATATACCTTGCCTCCGGTCATTAACCTTGCATGACTACAAAATACCAGTGATTGTCTTTCCGCTGTCTCTAACCTTATAACCTCAGTCTATCTAAAACTGACTCTGTCAAGAATGGAACTCCTGGTGCTTCCTCCTTCCACTAACCTACCTATGCCCAATATTGCCATTTCTGTGTGTGGCTCCACCATTACTCCCTAGCAACTTGCCCGCTGTCTTGGTGTTATTTTTTTCAGATTTTTCCTTCACTCCCCTCATTTGATCACTCGCCCCCTCATGTCACCTACACCTCAAAGACATCTCTAGAATGAGACCTTTTCTTACCTTCGAGTCAGCAAAATTGCTTACTGTACCACTTATTCGTTCTGGACTATTGCAGCTCATTACTAATCTGTCTCCCTCTTACTAAATTTTGCCCCCTCCAGTCCATCCTGAATTCAGCAGCATATTCTTTTCATACCGCAACACCAATGTATCTACCCTGTGCCAGACATTGCATTGGTTTCCTATCCAATACAGAGTTCAATATAAACTTATCGCTCTCACTCACAAAGAGCTCCATGTGTCAGCAGCCCCTAAATCTTCTCCCTCATCTGAGTTTACCACTCTACCCAAGCTCTCCATTCTGCTAATCACTTACACCAAAAATCCTCAATAGTCTGAACCTCCCATTCCCTTCTCCAACACTTCTTGCGTGCTGCACCAATTCTTTGAAATGCACTAACCAGGAAAATGCTATTAATTCTCAATGTGCACATTTTTAAGCCTGGCCTAAAAAAGCATTTCCTTACAATTGTCTATCACCCCACCTTACCTTAGCATATAGAAGGATAGTAAATTAAATGGGGGCACTACTTGGTTACAAGAAATTCAGTGTCCGTTAGTGAAGTGTATAGTGAAAGTCAAGTTTGGGTGCTGTGGGTTGCTAGTGGCTGCATGTGCCAACTTTTCAAGGCTGTGGGAAGCCAAGTAGAGTTCACTGATGGACATTACTGCAACGTCTGAAACCTAAAGCTTGGCCAGTTACCAAGGAGCAGGCCTGGTCTTCTGACATCTTGAGGTTGGTGAAAGT